>NC_141696.1:433269850-434507350 GCF_964263255.1 Lissotriton vulgaris | reverse complement strand
CTAAGTCACTAAATGGCAGAAACCTACAGTGTTGTGTGTAATCTGTAATATATATTTTAAACAATGTTAATCCTCTGTACCTACTCTATAATAATCTTGCTTAGTCCCTCCTGTTTTCTATGAGTATCTCTGTACAACATTGTGTCATTTTGTTGGGAATTTTTGTAATTCTGTATTTTTTGTTCTGACTCTTGTTCGAACTGGTTCAAATAAAAAAAAAAAATAAATAAAAAAAAAAGAACTGGCCTTCCCGGGGGCTCAACTAGAAACAAGTGTGGGAGACTGTGCTTGTTTTTGTCTTCCAGTTTTGCCACAAATACTCAAATCCACTATGAAATCATGCCAAAATGTAAAAATAAAATGTTCTTCGACACTAGCGGGCCCCTAGTGGAGCCCACCCCTCCAACCAGGCCTAGGGGTTCAGGGCATTTCTACCTTCTTTTTATTTTTAACTTTTTTGTTAGGACTCGGCTAAGTTCAAGTCCCAAAATGGCTGCCAACACTTCCTGGTTAAAGTGTTGGCTGCCAATCAGATCTCAGCTCGAGATCTGTTGGATTCATGGAGGGTCCATGTCTCTCTATATACAAATTTGTTTTTCCTTTAATATCTCAGAAACCATTGAATGGATTGACACCTATTTACCAAACTGGCTCTTTCTATCTAGACTAAGATCTAGCTTTCTGCCAAATTTGTTGTAACTCCGTTCAGAGGTTCAGGCTGCATTTGAGTCTAAAATCTTTATCTAAATTAACATATAAATCACGCTTTCCATGCACAAGTAGACAAAGTGGGTACATTTTGGGAAAATTTCATGAAGATTCGTCAAAGGCACCAAAGTTAAAAGCAAGTCAAATATTGCTTTTCCCATGAAATGTAGGTCCTAACTCTAACTACCTATTGACAACCGCCAGTAGGTCATAGATATATATATATATATATATATATAGATTTATAAATAGATGTATATAAAACAAAAAAAATATTTACTCACTGAGCCCCGCGACCTCGACATCCAGCAGGTTTGAGCAGGTCCTGCTCCCTATCCATGATATCTGCCCAGCAGTGTGTTAGATGCCGCTGCCATGATGTGGAGGAAGGATTGTAGAGGATTGAGGAGATGAGTCGGACACAAGGGAGTCTGACTGGCATGGGAAGAAAACAGGAGGAAAGGTCAGGAAAGGAAAAATAAAAACAAAGCACAAACACATAGACCGAATTGTAAAATAAACACAGGGAAAATGAGGCAGCAACACAAACAAGTAAACACAAAGTGGGGATTGGGAATTGGGAGATCGGATGGGGGTGAATTGGGTTGGATAGTGGAGCAGACATCCAGCATGGAGAGAGAAACAGGAGCAGGCAAAACAAAATAGCCGCACTCTTGCGCACCGCGTGGTGCTGCTTGTGCTCCTTTTTCAGTAGTGAACGCGCTACTGTAGTGGAAAAAGCAATACAAACAGCAACACAAGCATTTTCTGCCTCTTGGCAGGATTGCACATAATCCCGTGTAGCTTTTTTGTAACTCTGCAGGATTCTGCAGAATGAAACTCTGTGATTTCCACCCAGGCCTATCAACAACCCCATTTCTTACAGTCATAGTAATGCAGACAGATCTCCTAAGTTACAGTGGAACCCATGTCCCACTGAGACTTCCAGGATGAGAAGAAATGTGTTCTTAGTATTTTGGGGGCCTCTGGACATAAAACAGTTATTTATCAATCAAGATGGTAGTCCAAGTTATATAATTATTATCTCATATCTACTACTAAATATCCGAAAAATTATAAAGGAAAGGATGTGACATTTGTAAGGCAAAGAGAGTTGATGTGATCTGATTTATTTGCACCTATCAACAGTTTGGTAGGCTGCTGAACAGTTGGGGGGCTGCTGAACATTTTTTATTGTTGGTTCACAGCACTTCATTCCCTAAGAATGAGAAAAATGTTAAAGGGGAGATGGGCCACATGCCATCTTCCCAGAGCCTGGTAAGGCCCTAGGGACCCCTTCCTCAAGGCCGAGACTAATATTAAAGGGAAGGGGGCTGAATGGCTCCTCCTCAAGCCTTAAAAGGCCCTGGGGAACCCATCTCTCAGTTCTGAGATTAATATTAAGTGAGAGGGGGACATGGGGCACCCATCCTCGATATTAAAAGCCACCCAAGCATAGAGGGCATGCCTCATATAGTGTGTTACCCCCTCCCGCGTTCCCCCTACCCTTTTAATAAAAGAAGGGATGGGGTCCCTGGGGTGCATAGGAGCAAAGAGTGTTGGCTGTGTGCCCTCTCCCCTTTATAATTAAAGTTGACCCAATGGGATGGGTACCCATGGGGCCCATAGTGGCATGGTATAGCTGGCTGCCCTTCGCATTTTAATATTAAAGAAACCCCTGGGGTATATGGTCCCCGTGGGCCATAGTGGCTCAGGAAAGGTGGCCATGTGTCCCATCCCCGTAATGGCCCAGGAGGATGGGGTCTCCCCAAAAAGCCTTGGGGGGCAGGGCATCCCTACACTGCCCCTTATATTTTATTAATTAAATGCAGGACAGAGGACTAAGGGCTCGGTTATCACTTTGGCGGTGTGGGAGCGGAGTCGCCAAGTCACCGTCTGCTCCCACATCACCTAGGCTGTGTGACTATCGCCCAACAGATTGCAAGATTTCCCTCATCTGGTGGGCTTTTCTTTGGCAGTTCCTCTGAAAATGGGTATCGCAATGGGAGCACCAAAGGCAGTTTCTGCACAGCATGGACTGTGCAGTCCATGCTGTGCAGGTATTGGGGTGCATGCACCCCATGGCCCTGAGGCAACAGGGGGCCCTATAGAGCCCCTTTGTTTCCTCTCCACCTCAGTTTTCATGTCAGACTCACCGCAAAGAATACCATGGTGGAGAGGAAACTCATAATGTGCTTGGCAGTGCCACAGCAACACTGCTAAGTGTATCAAAACCGCCTCAACACTGCCATGGATCTCTGATTCCTGGTGGTTGCAGCTGTCCCATGGTGGTCCGACCGCCCAACTTGTAATAGGGTGGTCCGGACTGGCGGTGTGTTGGTGCCTTAACCTCCACCATGGCTATGCATAATTAGGCCCTCTGTCCCCAAATCCGGTAATGGTTGCCTGCCAAAAAAATTCATGCTGCAGGCCGCCAATACATGTGGTAGCAAAAAATGCCTGACACGTTTCAGAGATCAAGTCTCCTTGATCATGGAGTGTTATTTGCTGCCACACGTATTGCATGTAATAATTCCTGAAATTTGCAAATCAAAGTTTGTGGTTCATCTCTTCCTTACCCCAAGAAAACAGGGATTGGATTGAGGAGTGGAGTGTTGGAGTATGTGGGGATCATTACCCCACCACAATCTGTCACATGTAAGAAGAAGGGAAATCAACAAACTGTTCTGTTGGGATACATATAGAAATATATAGATATAAGAAAAGCATTTTTGGGCCTGCCTATAACTTTGGTGCTGTTTGATGTATCTTCACGAAATGTTCCCAAAAAAGTGGCCCAGGGAATCTTGCTCAAAGTTTTGGGGTGATCCATCAACTGGGGGGCGAGAAAAAGGGGGGTCAAAAAAGTGTGTTTCCATATTAATTCTCATAGTCTTTAGACACGCCTGCAGCCCAAACCACTGGGCGGAACTGGGGTACATATCGGCCGCAGGGTAAACGGTCACGGACCGCCAGAGGAGAGAGGCAAGTGCAATGGATAATCAGGCACTCCCTTGCCCCTTTTCACCCGCCCCGGCTTAGCGTTTAACATCGTCACTACTTACAGCTTACCGGACTACACAAATCCATGCTGGTGACTCGCGGCAGCGCCTCCAGCAGAGAGGGAGGCTCGGCGTGGCTGAGGAAAAACGGGGCTTCAGTGGCCCCTCCGAGCCACGCATATCCTCAGGGGCAGAGTCAGCACAAGTTACGGCGTGGCACACACAGCTTCTCCGGTCTATGCAGAGTGGAGAATTCCCTCCCTTCAAACACATCACCGCAGTGACCCTCAGCAGGATGGCAAAGGCTGGAGGGGCATGAACAAAGACTCCATTCAGCGACAACCTCGAGAAAGCCGGTGAGAACTCTGGTAATACTCCAGATAACATCTCAAGGTATACTTTGCGCACCAGAACTTTTGGCATTTTGGGGAAACCTACTGGGGTAAGTCAAGACGCTAAATCACTTCCTGCTAAAACGGGCCCGGGATCATTTCTGCCGATATTGTGCCAAGAAAAGCAGCAAGAGTAAGAAAAGCTACTAAACAGCCCGGGTAGTCAGGGAAGAGCCGTCATGGTCGGGGCAAAAAAATCTCTCAGTTGCAAATAAAAATCACCCCATCTTTAAAAACATACTACAAGGTCCTGACACACGCAATGGAGTCAGGAGATAGATTGGATTCTGGGGAAAAAACAACAGGGGTGCCTGTGCCTGTGAACGTATTAATGGAGGTCGAGAGAAGGGAGCTAACTCCAATAACTCCAATATGCCTGAAAGTAGAATTGGAATAGAGGCACAAGGGGGCCTAGAGACAGAAACAAGTCAGGGCACTGTAGGGACCCAATTTCAGGTCACAACGCAAAATATGTTTAGTGTCTTGACTCTTCAGGATGAAGAAGAGATTGGGGAGGAATCACAGCAAGATAAAGGAGGAGTGGTCCCCAACACATTATCAGAGAGTCAGTTAAACCCTTCGAGTATTTCAATACAATTTGAGCCTTTAGTGCCGTCCCAGTCTGACATTGCAACATCAGAGGTTCCATTGGCGTCTATCCTTCTGTATCTCAAAGAATAACTTAAAAGTCTGTTTAAAACTTTGGAGGCAAATCAAGCCGACAATTAAGCTTCCTGCACGCTGCTCGTGCAAAAGCTGGAGGACGTGGTTGCCCGGACAGGGCAACTAGAGGAGGAAGTTAGCTTGATGCGAAAGGATATATCCAAAAATGCTAAAGGTGTAGAGGCACTGGCTAAAGATAACTCCAGCCTTAGGGAGGATCTGGAAAGAATAGAGAGCCACTCTCGAAGGAATATTCTTCGAATTCTAAACTTTCCAGAAGCAGAAGAGGGGACAAACCTTAAAGCCTTAGTGATTAAATTGCTAAAGGAGATAGCTTTGAAGGACAGACCAGACATCAACCTCGACCAGGAAATACAACGGGTACATAGGGTTCCATTCAAGAGTAATCCACAGCGGTAGAAGCCAAGGAAAATCTTGGTAAATTTTCTATCCTGAGTAGTCAAAGAAAGCATCTTGCTAGACGCATTAGGAACCTTACGTTTACCATCAGATTGGATGCATGTTACGCAACCGACCAGAAACAATGGTAACTGGGAAAAAGATTTGGGAGCTAAATAGTCTGGGTGCTAAGGCTCAGCTAAATTTCCCAGCCATGCTTCGTGTCATGTGGAATAACCAATTGCGCAATATACGATCAATAGAAGAGGCAGGCTTGATAGAAAGCATCAGGAAGGGTGGGGACTCCTGAGAAACAAGTCTTTAGTGTAGTCTAAGGTAGTGTTATATATAGTGTTAAAATTTTAAATGAAATGTAAAAAAGAAGAGGGAAGAAGAAAGAAAGAAGAAAAAGAAAAAAAGAATGAGAAAAGAAACTTTGTTTCCCTTTGTCTCCACATATAAACTCATGAACAAAAATTCAGATATAGACATATAGTCATACACACTGGGTGGGGATGGGCGGAGGGACAAGAGAGTAGTTGGGTTATATCATTTGATATTTCTCTTTATTAGACCTCTTTCTCTCAGGTGGTCCCAACAGGCTCTATGCCTGATAGTTATTGGAGGGTTCCAATGATGGGAGGGGTAATGAGGGGTTGGGGTGGGGTAGGGCACTGGGTGGGGAGCAGAGGGAGAAAATAAGAAAATCAGTCCTCACTTCACATATCATCAGGATCCTTTTTAAAAGAGTGAAACAGTGGTCCTTTGGTCCAAGAAAAAACTGGTGTGCTTCAGGAAGAATGGCCGGGAAAGATAATAATTTACAAATTGTAACCTGGAATGTCAATGGCCTAAGATTAAAAAATAGACAGAGACTGGTAATGAGCTATCTGGAAGAATCCAGAGCTCATGTAGTTATTATACAAGATACCCACCTAACTGCGGGAGAGAGCAGAGGGCTATACCTAAAAAAAAGTTGAATAGGGAGTTATGCCGCCTCTGATCAATCTGAATACTCAAAGGGAGTTGCAATAATTCTCAGGAAAGGGTCAGGAGTCGAGATAATCTCATCTAAACCTGATAATTCAGGTAGATGGGTCATGGCCACTCTTAGATGTAGGGGTTCCGAATTTGTCTATGCTGGTCTTTACAGCCCGAATGTCGAAGGCCCTAAGTACACTGTAGATCTGCAACTCCTGTTAGCTGGGGCCACAAACCTTGTAATAGTAGGTGGTGATTTTAAAACCCTCTTATATCCAACGTTAGATAGGTCTACAAGTAGTAGAGGGGCCCAAGTCCAAGGGCCAAAGACAAGACAGGCCTTTAAACATATGATATGTGAACAAGGATTGGTTGACTCATGGAGATATTTAATGCAAGATAAGATAGACTATACCTTTCATAGTAAAAAATATCATAATTTCTCATGATTGGATTACCTGCTTGTGGATAGAGAGTGGGCGGGAAAGCTAAAAGAGGTTCTGATACACCCAGGACACATCTCGGATCATGCTATGGTTACTATTTCATTGAAGGAAGTTAACATCAGGAACAATACCAGCTGGACGTTGAAAAGATCCATTTTGTTAGATCTAGATGTGACCACTCGCTTGAAAATAGCAACCTTAGAGTTTTTCCAAATTATTGCCCATTCAGCTCCAATTGGTGTCATTTGGGACACGTTTAAAGCCTATCTACTGGGGGTCCGTCAAAGTCAGGTCTCTTTTAAGAATAAGGTAGAAAAGGCTGAGTTAAAGAGGTTGGAGGAAGTGATGGTGGCACTAGAAAGAAGCGCACAGCAAGATGTACATAATGCACAATATAGGGAGGGGATCTGAAAAAGTTGGAGGAAGCCAGGTTGAACTACAAGATCAAATTGAACACAAAATGTAGGGAAGGTTGGGCCACAGGGCGTATGCAAGATTTTGAGTATGGCGAAAAATCTGGAGCACTCCTAGCTTGAAAGTCGAGAGCTGAGAGGGCGAGAAATCATATTGGGGAGCTTGCCATTAACCCAGAGGGGGATAGTACAAACAAGGAGGATGAAATACAGGAAAGTCTTATCTCGCTTTTTTCAGAGCTATATGCTGAATCAGAGAGACCAGACAAAGAAGTTGTGAAGCACTAGCTAAAAGACATCGGCCTCCCAGCCCTTATGATAGAGGGCAGAAATAAGCTTGATGCCCCTATTACAGAGGGAGAAATAAGAGAACAGCTTCAACACATGAAGAGTGGAAAAGCGGCTGGCCCAGACTCCGTCAAGCTGAGGTCTACAAGTTGGCAGTTGATGAGGTTGTGTCGGAAATTAAAGTTCTTTTCAATTCATTCTATAAGGAGGGAGGGTTGACCCCGACTTCCTGGAGAGAATCTACAATTATCCTGATTTTAAAACCAGCTAAGGACCCAAAGAGGGCCGACTCATATCAGCCAATCTCCCTACTGAATGTAGATCATAAGATCTATACAGGCATTTTGGCCTGGAGATTGACCAAAGTAGCACCCCAGCTGGTTCATATGGACCAGAAAGGGTTTTTCCCGAAGAGACAAATGCAAGAACTCATGCTGTCTTTGATTGGAACAATAGACCTAGCAGTTACCCGTTCAATCCGGTTGGCGGTGATCACTATAGACGCCGCCAAGGCTTTTGATCATGTTAGCTGGGCTTTTCCCTCGGCCGTTTTAGATACAATGCTCTTTAGAAAGGATTTTATAGGAGCATTGCAAAAACTATATTACCACCCTACGGCCAAAATTCTCCTAAATGGCTCCTTAGCTAGGAGTTTTGATATCCGCAGAGGGACGATGCAGGGATGTCCTCTGCCCCCCCTCCTTTTCGATTTATATATCAAACCCCTGGCACACATTTTAAGAACAGATGACAGATTATCCCCATACACCAGCTTCCCTCATGTAGTAAAATTGCATTATATGCGGATGATTTGATAATCTATACTTCTGATCCGGGTCTGACTTTAATAAGGATGGAACAATTGACAACTGAATACAGGATGTTTTCTCGGTACTCAGTAAATCTATCTAAGACAGAAGTAATGTGTTGGAATATTGGAATGGGGAGGTAGCAGCTGCACAGAGATGAAATATCTGGGGATAGTCATTTCAGATAAACTGAAGAGAGTGATGAAGGAGGGAGACAGTCAACTAGCTAGGTAGGTGGAAGAACTTACCTCTGTCCATTTACGGGAGGGTTAACCTGGTAAAAATGTCTGTCCTCCCAAAATTAAGACACCTTTTTAATTGTATACCACTCAGCTTCCCTAAGGATGAAATCAATAAAATACAGGGGGAAATATTGAGTTTTATCTGGGCATCTTGTGGGGTCCATCTCTCATGGAAAAAACTACAGAGCAGTCTCAAGAAGGTAGGGTTAGCTTTGCCAGACCTAAGACTTTACTGCATGGCCTTTCAATTTAAAAACATCCGTATGGTGGCAGGGGAACCCACTAATACAACATGGGGGTCTTTATCGAGAGAAATGACCAAAGATGTTGGCCTAGAAGCCTTTTTATACAAATTCGGAGCCCAAAACATATTTATTGCAAAAGTTAGACAACTTTTGTAATAAATATGTTTTTAAATGTTTTTCATATGGAATGACACCATTTTTAACTGTTTTTCTGTGGCACGAAATGCTTTTAAGAAAAAATTGCTTTATGATTGTATTATTCTTTAAATACATTGTACAATTTTTCTATATTCGATGCACAATTGTTTTTATCTCATTATAACCTTTCCTGTGATTTATTATACATGTGGTTATGGTCTGTACTTAAGGGCATTTAGAACTTTCCTTCCCATTGATTGTATACTCTGTTCTCCCAATCCTATGGCAAGCTAGGGACTCACATAGATTTCTCCTGTTCACTACTCCTTGTCCCTGATTGGACCCAAAAGGAGACCTCCCTTTTCTTTTTCAGGAAAAAAACTAATCACCTCAGATGCATCCTTCTCAACATCTGCTCTGCCCGCAAACACACCGTTGAACTCTGGGACCTACTCAACTCAAACTCCCCAGTTGTCGGCTTCCTGACGGAGTCCTGGCTGAACCTCGCCTCGGCACCCGACATAGCCATAGCCGTCCCGGAAGGCTACAAGATCACCAGCAGGGCCCGCACCAACGGAGCAGGAGGAGGAATCGCCATCATCCACAGGAACACTCTCAGAGTCTCGACCAGCACGACGACACCCTCAGAACCTCCGAACACCTGCACTTCCAGATCCATACCGACCCCAACACCACCCTCAGAGGAACCCTCATCTACAGACCCCCCAGATCCCGCCCACAGTTCAGCGACTCCCTTGCTGACTTCATCAGCACACACGCCCTCCCCTCCATGCACTACATCCTCCTCGGGGACCTGAACTTCCACCTCGAGAACAACAACAACACCAACTCCACCACCCTGATTGACAACCTAGCCAACCTCAGACTCAGACAACTCGTCACAACACCCACCCACTCTGCTGGTCACACGCTTGACCCCATCTTCTCCACAAGCCCCCACGTCTCCTTCAACCACACAACCAAACTCCACTGGACTGCCCATCGCTGCTTCTACTTCACCTTCAAGAAACCCACCACGCACCACCGCACCCAATAGATGCCTTGCCGCTGCTGGAGCAAAGTCACCGAAGATCAGCTAACCACCACCCTCGCCCAGAGCCCACCCGCCGACCCCACCGACCCCGACACTGCCACCCACAACCTCAGACAGTGGATCAACGACTGCACCAACACCCTCGTCCTGATCAAGAAGCCCTCCAACAGTCACACCAACAAGAAAACCAGCTGGTTTACTGAAGACCTCCGGGCCTCCAAGCAAACCTGCCGAAAGCTGGAGAAGATCTGGCTCCGTGAACAAACACTGGACAGCCACGCAGCCCACAAGAACGCCACCCGCTTACACCATCACCTCATCAGATCCGCCAAAAGGGCCTCCTTCAATAAACGCATAGACAACAATGCACACAACAGCAAAGAGCTCTTCAACATCGTGAAGGAACTCCCCAACCCCGGCTCCAACACCAACGACATCCCACCCTAGCAAGACATGTGCAACTTGCTGGCCATCTTCTTCCATCGCAAGATCGCAGACATCCACGACAGCTTCAACGCCACGACCGCCCTGACAACCACTGAGACCTCCACCCCCATGACCACCATCCGCACCAACTGCCTGCTCTCCTGGACCAACATCAATGATGATGACACCATCAAGATCATGAACACCGTCCACTCTGGATTTCCGTCAGACCCATGCCCACACCACATCTTCAACAAAGCCAGCACATCCATCGCACCCCCATCTCGGGAATGTCATCAACACCTCCTTCCGAGACAGCAACCTTCCCGGAGAGCTGGAAGCACGCCGAGATCAACGCCTTACTCAAGAAACCCAAGGCGGATCCCAAGGACCTCAAGAACTTCCGGCCATTCTCCCTGCTCCCGTTCTCGGTAAAGGTCATCGAGAAGACCGCAAACGGACAACTGACCCGCTACCTCGAGGAGAACAACATCATGGACCCTTCTCAGTCCGGGTTCCACAACAACCACAGCACCGAGACTGCCCTCATCGCCTCCACCGATGACATCAAGTCCCTGCTGGGCAATGGAGAAACAGCGGCCCTCATCCTCCTGGACCTGTCAGCCACCTTCAACACAGTCTGCCACCACACACTACAAACACGCCTCCACAACGCCGGGATCCAATAGAAGGCCCTGGACTGGACCACCTCCTTCCTCTCTGGCAGAACACAAAGCGTCCGCCTTCCCCCTTTCCGCTCCGAAGCCACTGAGATCATCTGCGGCGTACCCCAGGGCTCATCCCTCAGCCCAACTCTGTTTAATATGTACATGGCACCACTCGCCCACGTTGCCCGTCAGCACGACCTAAACATCATCTCCTATGCCGATGACACCCAGCTGATCCTCTCCCTCACCAAGGACCCCCACACCGCCAAAACCAACCTTCATGAAGGAATGAAGGCCGTCGCTGAATGGATGAGGAACAGCCGACTGAAGCTGAACTCGGACAAGACGTAGGTCCTCATCCTCGAATCCACCCCTTCGGCCTGGGATGACTCCTGGTGGCCGACCGCACTGGGAACCGCTCCAACACCCACTGACCATGCACGCAACCTAGGGGTCATCCTCGACTCCACCCTCTCCATGACTAAAACCGTCAACGCCGTCTCCTCCTCCTGCTTCAACACCCTCTGCATGCTCCGCAGGATCTACAAGTGGATCCCCACTGAAACAAGAAGAACAGTCACCCAGGCCCTCGTCAGCAGCAGGTTGGACTACGGAAACGCCCTATACGCAGGAGCCTCGGCCAAACTCCTGAGACAGCTCTAACGCATCCGACACGCCTGACCCTCGACATCCCTTGCCGCAGTCACATCACACCCCACCTCAGAGACCTGCACTGGCTCCCGTACAACAAGAGGATAACCTTCAAGCTCCCCAACCACACACACAAGGTACTCCACAACACTGGACCAACGTACCTCAACAGTCGACTCAGCTTCTACACCCCCACCCGCCAGCTCTGCTCCACCGACCTCGCCCTCACCACAGTCCCCCGCTTCCGAAGAGCGACCTCCGGTGGCAGACCATTCTCCCAACTTGCCTCCAAGACCTGGAACACCCTCCCCATCCACCTACGGCAGACCCAAGGCCTGCTGACCTTCAGAAAACTCCCCAAGACCTGGCTTTTCGAGCAGTAGCAGCATTCCCCACCCCAGCGCCTTGAGACCCTCACGGGTGAGTAGTGCGCTTAACAAATGATATGATTGATTGATTGATTGATTGACTGATTGAGAAGCTTGAAGAGTGCACTTTTGTGGTTGGCGAGCCATTAGAGGTCTTTGAAATGCTGTGATTTAGATGACCTGGAGTCTCTTG
The DNA here is from genome assembly GCF_964263255.1 of Lissotriton vulgaris. NCBI lineage: Eukaryota > Metazoa > Chordata > Amphibia > Caudata > Salamandridae > Lissotriton > Lissotriton vulgaris. The sequence continues at coordinate 434,495,264 of NC_141696.1, read as the reverse complement.
GTGAGATGTGCAACCATGCCAATGTAGAGTGTGTTTCCGTAGTCCAGCCTGCTAGTAATAAGGTCTGGTTTGGGTGTTTAATGGGAGCCATCTGAAGAGTTTTCTGAGGAGTTTGTGGGTGTGGAAGCATGAGGAGGCAACCTTGTTGACCTGGCTGGTCTTTATGATTTGATTGTTGATCATTATCCCTAGGTTCCCTTCTTGATTTAAAGGGGTGGGTGTTGGTCCTAGTTCAGGTGACCACCAGGCCAAAGTCCAGAGTGACGTATCTTTATTGAAGACTATCACATCAGTCTTGTCAGAATTGAAGTTCAGACCACTGATTGGTGACTTCAGACATGCAAATGGTGAACTTAATCTGTGTGTTTGAGGTGTCATCAGTGAGGGAGATGATGAGTTGCGTGTCATCTGCGTGCAAGATTATGCTGATACCGTGGGCTTAGACAATGTTGTCGATCGGTGTCATGTAGGCATTGAGCAGCATGGGGTTGAGCAATGATCATTTGGGGAATCCAAAGGCTGGTCACAGCAAAGGTGAGTGTAGAGCTTACTGATTAGGTGCACTCATTGATGACGGTGCTGATCCATCATAGAGGGGGTCAGCGATTGCCAATTTAATAGAGGCATTAGATGTGGATGGGGTGAGAGATGGTGTTGAATGCGGCAGAAAAGTGAACAGGATGAATGCTGCTGTGTCTCATGATAAGACAGATGTCATCGATGGCAATGAGGAGGGTGGCCTGATGCTTTGATTGGGCCTGAATCCAGATTTATATGGGTCAAGGAAGTTGTTCTAATAGAGGTGGTCAGTCAGTAGTTTGTTGACAAGATTTTTCAAGACTTTTGACAGATAGCGAAGCAGGGAAATCTGTCTGTTGTTTGCCAAAATTATCTGGTCCTCTGAGGGTTTCTTCAGTAGGGATGATATGGTGGCATGTTTCCAGGCATCCAGGAAGGTGATAGTGGTAAGAGAGTTGTTGAGTATTAGGGTGCGGGTGATGCATATGAAGATGAAGTAGCACATGATTCCGAAGGGGCTCCTGAGCGGATGGAGCACATGGTGGTGGCTGTTTCCTTTGTGGTGATACTGAGCCAGCAGGTCATAGAGGTTACAGGAATGCTTCTCTCATCTGGTTGGAGGGTGATGAGGGTAGACAGGTATGACTGGATACTTAGAGAGAGTATAGCCATATATTAGGACATACTTTAGTATCTCAAAAATCCATCGCTACACACTGTGATTCATTTGAAAAAGAATGAGGGCCGGTGCCCAAAGGTCTACTCAAAATCTAGCAGTTGGCACTAATAAATGTCTGCACAGTGTTCAAACAACCTCATGCCTCTTTACTCCCCTACCAGACACTCTCTGCCCCTTCATTTCACTTTTGTGTTTCCTCCTTTCCCCCTTTGTGGCAGTTTTCCATCTTTCTCTGTCTCTCCCCTCTGTTTGTTTTTCTCTCTCTTGCCCTTAGGAAATTTCTGGTGCAAAAAAATAAGTGCAGGTCCCCAAAACTGAGTACATATGGCCCCCATCACTCACCAGTGTGGCCCCTGGTGGCAACCACTAGTTCAAATTAAGCACTAACTTAATAAGTGCTTGGGCAACAATATTCAGATTCCGAGTAATACTCCTTAGGATAAAATCTACTTTGCCAATCAAGTGTCTGGATACACGCTTTATAAATCATGATTGATTGATTGGTTCAACTATATAGGTATAATATTCTAAAATCCTTTCAACAGATTAAAGAAGAATTGGGAATGTCTCCAAGATTAGGTCACATCTGAGTGCTAAGAGCAGTGAAAGGGTTCCTGGAATTTTTCTTAACATATATGTTAGTCTGATTGAACATAGTACACTGAGAGTATCAGAATTCTATCCATCATTTATAGAGGAATTCAAAGTTCAGTTAACAACCTGATCACAGAAATGGTCTAGTTGGCTACATATGGAGTTTTCCATGGAAACATTTACACGCTCTAACATTAGGGAGTATTCTAATCGTAGTTTTTAAATTTGTTAAATTTTTTGACGCGGACACCAGGCAGATCATAGTCCAAGCTCTGGTATTGACCAGATTGGACTATGCCAGCTCCCTGTTTCTGGGTGTTAATCAAGCTGAGGTAGCCCGTCTTCAGCGGGTACAAAATGCGGCGGCCAGGATGCTGGTCGGCCTCCCTAAATTTGTTTCTGCTCGCAGCACTATCCACGACCTCCACTGGCTCCCAGTAGGCCAAAGAATCAAGTTCAAGGCTTTATGCCTTACTTACAAAATTCTTAACTTGGCCTCACCTCCCATTCTCACCCAGACCATTCTCCACTATGTCCCCTTAAGAGCCCTTCGGTCTGCAGGGTCTAATTTGGCCATTATTCCTCGCTTTAAAAAGTCCAGAATGGGTGGCCGTTCCTTTTCGGTGATGGCGGCTACATTATGGAACTCTCTGCCTGCCTCACTTCGTTCCATCCCTGATTTGCTTCAGTTCAGGAAACAATTAAAAACTCATTTATTCTCCTCTGCTTAGCTTCAGTGTTACCTGGCCCTCTCTGTTGTGTTGTGTGTTTCTTCTTCAAAAGCGCCGGGACGCCTCTTGGCTGCGGCATCTGTGCGCTATACAAAATAAAATAACATAACATAACATAACAGTTTTGCTGAATTCCGGCTGCAGCATTACTGTAATGTGTTTGATTTCTATATTACACGAGCTAAACTGAGCAGTTTAAATTAACAAACCGACGACTTGCCTCAGATGCAATGTTTTGGAGGTGAGTCGGGTACACATGTTTGCTTACGAGCATTTTTGGAGATGGTGCTACTTAAGATGTCCCTAGTTACGGAAATCTATTTAAGCTACAATACCATATTTATTTTCATGGGGCTTACTCCAGTGATCTGTAATAAACTGTATTGTGTTGCTGTCTTCATGGCACAATTCTTTATTTCCCGTCAATGGAGAAACTGCAGTCACCGGATACTAGGGAGTGGGACCAGGGGGTAATGGACATCCACAATTTATACAAAGTAATGAATCTCAGATAGATCAAGAAGGAGCCATAATGTATTAAGGGGTAATATTCAGACAGACCGGTTGCTGTGGGACCAAAGAATTTCAGGGTAAGCCTGGGTAAGTTGGAATTTGCTCCAGGACTGGACTTTACACACTTACTTCATTTATGCTATGGTTTTGTAAAAATAACAGTGCTTCTGATTGTAACTTTGTCATGAATTACGAACATAGAATGACATACTATTCTTGCTGCCTATTAATATAAATATTTAAAAAATGAATACCTCTCTTAGTTTTCGTTGCTTCTGGAGGCGGTGCCGTATATGGCCAGATCTCAAAAAATGTATAAGAACCTGAAGAGAAACCTTACCTTACTGAGTTAATGTGGGAGAGTAACCATGGTGGAGGATGAGTAAGAGAAGGTGGAGTGATGAAAAAAAAGCATAACCATTAAAGAAAAATTAAGTGGAAGCAGTATGTAATACATGGTAGAGAGGAAGGAGATCAGACAACTGGAGAAAGGATAAACAGTTGGTAAGTGGTTGTAGCAGGAATAAGAAGAGCACATAATATAGGGCCAGATGTAGGTAAGCAAATACCGGTCGGTAAAGCCGTAAATACTGAATTTCGGCCTTTACCGACCTGTATTTGGCTTGTGAGATGTAGGGAACACAAAAACATCCGAATCGGTAAATTTACCAAATCGGTAAAGTTTCTGATTCGGTAAATTTACCGAATCGGAACATTTACCGAATCAGTAAATTTACCGAATCGGTAAAGTTTCCGATTCGGTAAATTTACCGATTCGGAAAATTTACCGAACCGGAAAATTTACCGAATCAGTAAATTTACTGAATCGGAAATTAAGAATTGGTAAAAATGACTTTTGAGATGTAGGTAACCTCTTAAATACAGAATTTGCTTGAAATTCGGTATTTAAGAGTCTGTATTTACCATGGATTGAAATCAGGTGGTAACCAGGTGGAGGCTATAAAAAAGGGCCCACAATGAAACAGTTTCACCAGAATGCTGGCATTCTATGTGATTGCGAGGCGGCTACGGCTACAGGCAAAAGGAGAGAGGGTCTGGAGAAGGGAGGAGCAGGTGTACAGGCAGAGGATCGCCCTACTCCAGCTAACTGAGCCAGAAATCCTACAACGGTACAGGTTAGACCCCCAAACCATCCTGGACCTTATCAGGGACCTCCACCCACTGTTGGACCACCCAACCCCAAGGGCGCATGCCATCCCACCCCATGTGCAGGTGCTGTGCAGCCTACACCTGCTTGCATCTGGGAGTTACCAGAGTGCGGTTGCTGCGGTAGGTGGGGTGTCCCAGAGCTGCCTGTCACGTTTCTTCAAGAAATTCTTAGAGGCTATGTTGCAGAGAATGCATCACTACATCAGCTTCCTTGCAACGCATGAAGAACTGATCAGGACAAAGACTGACTTTTATCAGATGGCGCATTTCCCCAACATTATTGGCTGTATTGATGGTACCCACATACCTATTTGTCCACCTGCCACCACTGAGTACATTTATAGGAACCGGAAGTCCACCCACACCATAAATGTACAGGTGATCTGTGATGCCAAATACATAATCACTGACCTAGTAGCCAAATTTCCCGGGAGTACCCACGACTCTTACATCTTCCAAAACAGTGGGATATACGCACGCCTGACAGCGGGGGAATTTGGCGAAGGATACTTGCTAGGTAAGACACTGTGTGAAACTCCCTTGATACATATTGCGGATGGATGTGTATGTGTGCATGTGAGTAAAGTTTTTTCTTGTTACTAATAGGGGACAGTGCATATGCCCTCCGGTCCTTCATCCTCACACCCTACCTCAACCCTTCAACACCCAGCCACAGGAGATACAACAGGGCACACAAATCTACCCGAAACATTGTGGAGCGCACCTTTGATCTGTGGAAGAGCAGGTTTCGCTGCCTACATAAGAGTGGAGGGGCCCGCCAGTACACACCAATCACCTGCTGCAAGATGATTGCAGCCTGTGCAATGTTGCACCACCTTGCGGTTCAGAAGGGCACCAAAGTGGATATCTCTGACTATGAGGACCATGATGATGAGCAAGCAGTGCCTGAACCACACACATCTGGAGTAGCAACACCAACTGATTGCAGACTCAGACGGGATGAGATCACACAAAACTTTTTTTAAGTAAGTTAAAACACACAGACAGGTGGAGTATGCAACGAACGTAGTTTAATCGTGTGATTAAATGGGTTCCCAATGCACAAATGTGCAACACAAATTATTTAACTTGGATTATGTGAGTCCTGGGTAACTTCAACATGAACTGTAAATAGTAATTTGCATCCTCGCTTCCCAGTGCCAGTTGGATGGTGCTCACTGTGCTCACTTTCTGTTTGGCCTGTAGCCTCAGCGTGGCGCCTTCTGCTCCTCCTGGTCTCTGGGACAAGGGTGCTTCCCATGCTGCTCCTGCTTGTGCTCTCTTCACTCTCTGGCACATCCAGGGCAGCAGTATGTGCAGTTTGGGCATTTAACAGCGCTTCAAGAGCACTCGTCATCCTGCCCATGCCCCTAGTGACCTCATTGCTGTTTTGGGTTACAGCCTCCTGCATGTTAATGCTTTTCCTGCATAGCAGGGATGTGGATGTGGCCAGGCGGTTTATTGCTTTGTTTTGTTGTTGCACACGCTGCCTTTCCTTGCGCCTTGATGCTACTTTGTTGTCCAGTTTGGTGCATAGCAGCTGCACCGTTTGGGTCATTTCATGAATCCCTGCAGCCATGTTTATGTTTATCTCTACCAGTTCCCTGATGCCCTTTCCTATGTCTCCCATGTTTTTGTTCAGGGACCTCATCTGGCGTTGGCAAGACATGATGGCTTTTCCCTGCATCCTCTGGATTCTTACCATGCTCCCCTCCAAGCCACGGAACACACTTGGACCCTCCATACGTGCAGATGCACTGCTCTCTTGGACTCTGCGGCGTCTTGCTCCAGTATGGGCCACCTCTGCACTGGTCTGCTGTGTGGCAGAGCTACCATCCACAGGCAAGGTGTGTGTTTCTAACCCCTCCATGTCACCTGCTGATGACTCCATTTCTAAAAGTGGTGCCACGACATGCCTCCTGCTTGGCTGTGATGCAGGTGTTGTCTCATGCTGTGATCTTGGCATTTCTGGGGATGACAGCAGCAGAGGGGATTGTGATCTGTCAGGGGACTCTGGAGCCATTTCTGCATCTTGTGCAGGAGGCTGGCTACTTGGTGCACCTGTGTCCTGTGAGACGTCCTATGTACTTGGACCTGGCTCATGACTCTCCTCCCTCTCTGGTACCGTGCCTTCACTCTCCTGGGAACGCCTGCGAGATGTGTCACCTGTGGACATATGAGCGTATATTACCCTGGCGCTACTGTCTCACAGTCACTACAATAAATATTTCTGACTTTAGCTTTATTCTCTGTGCAATCATTTCCCTGACTTGCTGGTAGCTGTGCTGTTTGACACGCTCTTAGATTCCCTAACTACAGGTACCATGATGCATTGCTCCTGTACCGTGCTAGCAGTACTGGACTGGGGGTCACTTGGCCACAAAGGTTAAAGGTAAGGGTGATGAAAGGTGGGGGGAATGCTGTGCATGTGTCTTTCCTTTTCTGCTTGCAGCTTTGGCTGAGCTGTCTACTTCTCCCAGTCCGCAGACGCTGTCAGGTTCAATGGTTGAAACCACCATCTCCTCAAGGTCAGTTAGGGGGGGTGCTGGGTTCTTGCCTCCACCAGTTTTGCTTGCCTGCTTGTGGATTTCAGCCATTTTTTTTTGGTTTGGCTCCTGAGGTCATAGAATCTCTTTTATAGGTCCTCTGTGACTCTGGTTGTCACTCCAACTGCATTTACTTTATCAAGTATGTCCAGCCAGAGTTTCCTTTTGGCAGATTCTGCCACAGTGAGGGACTGCCTGCTAAACAGTTTTTGGTGCACCTTCACCACCTCCTCAACAAGGACCTGCAGCTCCATGCTGCTGAATTTCATTTTCCTCCTCCCCTCTGGCTGCTCTTTCTCTTTGCTCCTTGCCATTTTGCAGTTTTAAAAGTGCAAAAAACTCTTTCTGCTGCTCAGGGACTCAGCTCGGCCCCAACTGCCTCTCCAGAAGCTTCTAATTAGTAGCAGCTGCCTGTGTAGCCACTTCCTGGTAGGGAGGGGGAGGGTGGTAGCACCTGATTGGCTGCCTACTTAAGTTTCACTTTGTTTTTTTTCCGATTCGGTATTTACCGAATCGGTATTTTCCGAATCTTTCGGTATTTCCCATTCATTCCTATGGGCCAAATGGCCCATTGGAATGAATTGGGAATACCGAATCGGTAACTTCCGATTCGGAAAATACCAATTCGGTAAATACCGATTGTCCGATTCCAAATTTTACCGATTCAGTATTTTTTACCCATTTTTTATCTACACCCCATTTACCGATTCTAAAATACCGATTCTGTAAAATTCGGTATTTTAGAATCGGTAAATTAGGATTACCTACATCTGGCCCATAGAAATTTGGGTACATATTTCCATGTGATAGGGTATACTAAATAGAAGTGGAAATGAAGCTACTGAGTATTAAGTTAAAAAAAAGAATCTAGATATTTTCAGTTTCAAAGCGGGTGCCTGTTGAGTGCAACAGAGGGCATTCACTGTAGGGCTTCAAAGTGCCATAGTTCAATACGCTGCATACAGTGAGGAAATGTTAAAAGTTTCGTAAATCTTGGCCTTTATTCATGGACTTGGCTGATGGGAGTTAGTAGTTAATAATGGCTAATAAAAATATGGCCCAAAGAAGAGGAGGGTTGTACTTCTGAAGGTTGGGCTCACGACTTGCAAAGCAATGATTATGTTCGCTTGTTGTTCATGAAGCGCTAGAACTGGTTCATGAATGCCAGTTCCCGAACCACACACTCAGTTCACAAACCAGACAGTAGTTTCATGAACCAGCAACCTGCTTCACAAATCTGTTTGCTTCTCATTAGGTGGCTGATTTACAAGAAACGGACGCATCTGTTGAGATGTGCCAGTTTCCCTGCTCCAGCCTGCAATACACTTGCACCACCATAGATGCGCCATATTTACACTACGGGGCACCATGATGCAAGGATTGACAGATGCGTCAAAAGTTCTGACACATCTGTTGGCCCAAAAGTTATGCATTGCTGGAGTCATGTCGCAAGCAGGACGCAACTCCAGCAATGCATGTTGAGGCCTATACTGCGTCACTCCTTATGCCTGCTTCAATCAGGCATAAGGTTTTGATGCAGTGGCGACCTAGAAGTGGTGCAGTGAAATCTTGTAGATGTCACTTTTACGAGGCTTTCCTGTGTGGGAACGTCCACCCTGCATACATTATACCAAACGCAGGTATAATGTGACACAGGGCTTTGAAAGTGACTCATCTCCCTAGACGTGTCACGTTGTACATTGGCTGCATTGTTTACGCCGTTGCTGCATCACCACAGTGACGCAACAGCGGTGTAAAAGTGTCGCAAGAGGCTTGTAAATCTGTCCTTAATTGTGGTTCATGAACTGCTAGATCCGTCTCTCAATCATTTTAAAAATGTAAACAAAAATAGGATTTGGCCCATGGCCACGTAGAAAAAACACATGCCCCTTTTCCATGCTCAGTGTCCATGTGGAGTTTGAGCCTTTACACATGCCTTGAGCTCAGGCCAAAAAATTCAGGGCACAGGAGATGCCCTTCACCCACATGACGCGCCCAGCCCCTGTGTCCATAGATTCTTTAGAGTATTGACTTGGTTGGCAGACTAAATACATCCTACGCCCAACCCCTGTGCCTTTGCACCCTGTGTGCATGGTCTTCAGCCAAGTGCAGTAGGCAATGGGAACGTGTCATGGTCAAAGGCCATGCTCTCTTCCAACCCACTGTCCACCCCAGAATCCCCTGTGTATGACTTTCAGCTGTGTGAAAAGAGCTGTGGGTGCAAGGTTTGCCCCTAAACCCACTACACATTGGCATCAACTGTGCCCGGCAGAGACGGGTGTGGCCTTTTTCCTTATCCCCCATATAGCTCTCTTGATCTCAGTGCAAATTTTATTACCATGTGCTTATTTTTTTGATATTTTTTACTACTTATAATTTGAAATGGAATCAATGTCGGCTGTAATAATATTTTTAAGTCACAGCCAGCCAATCTGATCACTTTTGATTCGGGGATTCAGGCTGGAAACACGGATTCAGAAAGAGACCATGGAAAAATGTGAATCTGAATATGAAGATTTTTTCATATTTAATCACCCTTGAATCTTCAAAAAAATCCACAAATAACTGGTGAATTTAAAAAAATGTTTTACATAACATTAGCCCGCTGCAGCCCACCAGACACATTTTTTGCAATTGAAAAACCTCGAAAACTAGTTTACGGATTTATATAACGCCATCACAAACGTGTATCCTGAGTCACTTCTTCATGTGTGTCACGTTTAATATAATTATGCTGACCCGTTTTTACTGTAATTATAAGCAACATGGAGAAAGCTACTATTTACCTCACCCCAAATGATTGTGACCACTCTTGACCGACCTGCATGACATTTGTTATCAACAAAAGTCACAGAATGTGAATAGTGATTGTCAAATTTTGTGCAGATTCACCAAACGGCGACCCAGTCATTAACAAATCAAACTAAGCCATTTAATTTTGAAAGTTCAATTTAACCATATGTAGAGTCGCTTCACTTCACCTCTCTTCCCACACTGAACCACGGTAATGACTATCGTGTTGCCCTCAGCACCTAGGCACATCTAGAACTCCCTTAGAGCCTCATTTATGAAAATTGTTGCATCTGTGCGTGAAAACAATGCTGCAACAGATTTCCCTTGCCTTCCTTGCGACACAATGGATGCACCGTATTTAATGTACGGTACCCCATGTCGCAAGGAGCTACTGATGCGTCAGTATTTCTGACATATCTGTAGGCACAGTAATGACGGACTGATGGAGTGTGTCACAAAAGTGACGCAACTCTAGCAATGTGTCATTACATGATCAATGTGCCTGCGTCAGTTTTATGCCTGCTGTGAGGCAGGTGTAAGATTCTGACGCAGTGGCATCCTAGAAGTGGCGCAGTAAAACCCAATAGATTTCACTGTGCCGCTTCTACGAGGTTTTTTACCGTGGAACGCCCACCTTGCATACATTATACCTGACGAAGGTATAAAGGAGCGCTGAGCTTTTCAAAGTGACGCATCTGCTTAGATGAGTCACTTTGTAAATAGGGGGCAACATGGCGCATTTTTTCAACGCCACAGCTGCACAAAAGTGTCGCAATGCCTCATAAATAAGGCCCTTAATTTTTAATGGGACATTAAGCTTCAAATTAAAATTATGAATGCCCCTACAATAGTAAATTTCATGTAAATATGAAAATCTCTGATGATATAAAAAAAATTGTTATTTTGTTAGCAATGACAACAGTCTATTCTTCTGTCAGATAGACAGTGAAATCGTCTTCGCCCTTGCGTCCCCCCCCACGCCCCCCCTTCTCTGCCTCAAAGAGCCCCCTCCTCCGGGGCTTCTTCAGCAAAGCAGATGTTTGGCTTGCCTCATGCTCAGAAAAATTGAGTTATGGTTTCATAGCACACGATTTGCAATGTTTGCTACAGTCTATTAATGTTAACCAAATAAAAATGACATTAGAGGGAAACATCTACATGATACCCCCAGAAGTCCCGAGGTTGGGCCAGATGGTCACCTCTAACAGATGTAATCTTGTAAACCGCGCTGAGAGGCGAGCTATTGATTGAGTTTCGGACTTTAAATGCAGGCCCCATATCTACACATGTCCACACCGATATCAGTTGCCTGAAATCCAATACCGAGGTGTAGATTGGGAGATGATGTTAGTAGCTGCCTATTAAAACTGTCAATTCCATCTGTTGTCCAATACCTTAAGATGCCGGGTGTAGTTTTTAATAGATCGGGATCAGATTAGGAGGTCACGTAACAAGGTTCCTATTGGTCGGGAAGTGCGGCTAAATCTGTAATTAAATGATACTGAATCAGCCGGCTTTGCTGGCGGGCCTCGGAATGAAATTCAGAGCGGGGAGCAGCAAATATTTTAATGACACCGGGAGGGTCTGGGCTTATCCACACTACAGTAACACGGAGAGGAGGCCCGCTCTTAGAATTCGAAGTGCAACCCAAGCAAAATGTACATTCTGTCTGCACTTTAAATATTTTTACGCCTGGCAGATATTAGAAGCACCTTCAACACAAGCTTTACTGTCAATAAATGTGGTAAGAGGCAAATTATTCACCCACCCAAAATAGAAGCTGACAAGTAAAAATACACAGAAGCAGATAAGCAAATGCAAAACATGTGTCCTGATTCTAGCCCTACATTTGGGGGCTATACGAGTTTGGCGGTCCGACCGCCGAAAAGCCGCATCTGTGACCACTAGGAGATCCTATGGGCCTCATTTATGGAAAGTGACGCATCGCTGCGTGATAACAGCGATGCGTCACTTTTCACTGCTCCCTCCTTGCGACACCAATGATGCGTCATATTTACTTTATGACGCATCATGTCGCAAGGAGTTACTGATACGTCAGTATTTCTGACGTATCTGTAGGCGCAAAAGTGACACATTGTTGGTGTGTCACAAAAGTGACGCAACTCCAGCAATGTGTCTTTTCACATGGGTCAAGCCCCATGTGAAAGGGCCTGCGTCAGTGTTACGCCTGCTGTGAGGCAGGCGTAAGAAATTGACGCATTTGTGTCCTAGAAGTGGCGCAGTGAAATCTTATACATTTCACTGCGTCACTTCTATGACCCTTTCGTGCGTCAGAACGCCCCCCGCATACATTATACCTAGCGTAGGTATAATGTAGCGCAGGGCTTTACAAAGTGACGCATCTACCTAGATGCGTCACTTTGTAAATATGGTGCAACAGGGCAAATTTTTTACGCTGCTGGTGTGTCACAAAAAGTGACGCACCAGCGGCATAAAGTGACGCACGGCCTCATAAATGAGGCCCCCTGTGACTTTGGCCATCTGAGCACCGTATTACGAGTTTGCTGCGGGACCGGTGTTGTGGCGGACTTGAGGTGGTCTTGCATTAGTGGGAAATGTTTTTCAATATAAATTGATACTTGTGGGACTTTCCAACTGGATATGTGTACACATATGCATGATATATGTTGAAAAATACCACCTATCCATTGCAGGAGTCCGATACATATGTGGGCAGTCCCGTTAATGGTAAATGGTACCAATGCACTTAACTGTATTTCGTCACAGATGGGGTCATATTTCTTGGGGTTAAGATACTCCTATGCAGGAGGGGCCCGAAGAAAAGGATCCACTTCAAAATTTGCTGAGAAGAACTGGAAAGGGGTGTGTATACAACCCAATTCCTACGTCTCTGCCGATCTTTAGGTGGCAGTCTACCTGCCTTGGTCGGTTCTTGGAAAAGCCAACTTGTAATATGGATATCAGTGTTGCGGTGAAGGGGAGCTGCCTTCCCCCATCCCCAACACCTGCGGTTTGCTGGCAGTGGCGGCAATCCAGCGGCGGTCTCTGCTCAGGTAACACTCCCAACTCATAATTTTTATTTACTTTATTTATTTATTTTTGTGTTTTATGGAATGCGAACTTGACCCATGAGGGTATCAGAGCGCTTTACACGGTATAAAGTGGTGGACAAACAAAACATTTAAAATGCAGAGATATACAAGATCAAACAATCAAAAGGATGGCGAGGGGCCAGGGTGCTGAGAACATAGGAAAAAAAGGGGATACAGGTGTATGGTTACTATCAAAGTTGGAGTCAGTAAAAGAAAAACAATGGTCCCATATATTCTTGGTGGGGAGAATATGTGATCTGGGGAAGAAGCAATGTCTTAGATTCATCTGGCACAGTGTCATGGTTGTGGTCAGGCATTAGATGAGGAATTTACCCACAAGGAAGGTTTTGGCCTCCTTCTTAAAACGTGCTAGAGAAGGGAGGCTTCTGATGTCAGGTGGGAAAGAGTTCCACATTCTTGGTGCTGCTCCTATTGTAGGTTCTTTTGTTCTGTAAGGCAGAGGACTCACCGCCGTCGGACCACTACCTCTGTGACGGTGGTTCACTGACCAGACCACAAAACTCGTAATAAAGCCCTTTTGTCATTGGAGCACAGTTCATTTTTTCACTCTGTGTAAATGTTTCTAAATGGAAGAGAATATTTTCATGAACTTACAGAATGAAAATTTGCACAAATGGAAAGAATGCATCTGTGCAATCGTGCATTTACTTGCAGGATTAAGTTTGCAGAATGGCATTAGTGCACATGCCTGCAGATTTATCTGTGAGTTATTACAGAAGATAACATTTAGAAGCAGGAACCTTTACTGGGAGAAGGGTGCATATAGGAGCTTCCACTGTAGCTCATGGCTAGCACAAACACTGTGGGAAACAAGCCAGTAGGTCTTGGCTTTAATAGCTGCTAGAGCTATTTGCTGTGCAAATTATCATTTGCTCCATCATATATTATAGTTTTTTACCTTTCCAAGGAAGGTGGCTACCTCATTGATAATCAGTATGTCTGCCATATTGGAAAGGTAAAGAATTATATAATATGATAAAAAACATTCCAGGATAGTTGCTAGTGTCTGCAAACACTGCTGGTGATCTCTGAATGTTTTTTGATGTACTTTGACCCAAAAAAGACAAAAAATCCAAGTGGTCTTCCATGGATGTGTGCGCATGCTCCAAGCTACTTGCTGTGGTGGGCGGAAGCTAATTGTGAATTACAATCTAAATGAGCAAAGGTTGAGGAGCGCTGACAAAAAGCTCCTGTACCTATTTAGATGAAATGTATATAAAAAATAACAAAAAAACAGTATTCTGTGAGACAGGGCCGGCCCTAAATTATTCTCATCAAGGCTAATCCCTGAATAAGACACAAACGTGTTACACACTTCAGGAAGGAGTACGTTCACCAATTCTGGGACATTGCATAACCGTCTTTGTTATGCACATCCTATTGTAAATAGTGAATAGGGTCTGGCCTAGTATGTTTTGCCTCTGAAGTGCTTGAAATGATTTTCTTCATGTCACAGGAAAAAACGTAATGATCAAAGTTGGTGCACATTTTTTCCCATGAAGGGATAGTACAACTCCGGGCTCTGTGTTACTCAGTGCACAGCCCTACGCTAACAAATTTAACATAACACAAGGATAATGACATTTTGGGGATACTGAATGCTTTAAAAAAAATACCTTCATGGTGCTGTTTATCACAACAGAGGTTCATACATATGTATTGATGTCAACAAAGTTTGTAAAGCGCTTGAATGCCCTATGGTGTTTTGGACCTGGTATGAGACAAAGAGAGCCGAGCCGATCTTTTAGGAAGGGGTGAAAGTATTAAAAAATCTGCCTTTGTGAGAAGAGCCGAATTTCTAACTGCTTCCTGAACTGCAGGAAAGTAGGAGCGGATTTAATACTTAGAGGGAGTGTGTACCACAATGTAATGGTAACATCTCCATCCTCAAGCGACTCTCTTAGATTTATTATTATTATTATTTATTATTTAAGAAGCTTGTAGGGCGCACAGCTACCTCCAACGGAGGTGACCCGGCGCTAAGATTACATGATTATCCCCATAAAGAGTAACCAGAATCATATCTCACAGAGAGACGGGAAAATACGAGGATCTGACAGTGCCCAGTCCTACCGCTTAATGAACAACCAAGTCTTGAGTTTGCGACGAAAGGCTGGCTCAGATTCGCAAAACCTGAGGTCAAGGGGGAGGCTGTTCCAGAGCTTGGCGGCAGTGACGGTGAACGATCTGCCGCCAGTCCGAGAAAGCTTGAATCTTGGAACCATCAGAAGACGAAGGTTGTTGGATCTGAGATGTCTAACTGAAACAGAGATTTTGAGACGCTTTTTCAGATACAGCGGGCCAAATCCATGAATAGCCCGAAATGTCAGGGTCAGAATTTTGAAGTCGATGCGTCGTGAAATGGGAAGCCAGTGAAGCTCTTCTCGGTAGGCCCTGACTGAAGTACGGGCAGGGATGTTACCAATGAGCCGGGCTGCCGCGTTTTGAACTATTTGCAGGCGGTCAATAAGGTAAAGAGGGGCACCTGCATATAGACTGTTAGCATAGTCTAGATGGGTGGTGATAAGAGCCTGGACCACAGTTTTGCGTGAAGATTGAGGGAGGAAGGGGAAGATTTTCCTGATCATGCGTAATTTGGAGAAACAGGCCCCTACCACTTTGTTGACTTGAGCACTTCCAGACAAAGAGTTGTCAAAAGTGAAGCCAAGGTTACGAGCTGCCTGCACGGGAGTGGGTGGGGGATTCAAGATGGTAGGCCACCAAAGGATTGCAGGGGGGGGATTTCTTGCTGAAAAAAAGAACCTCAGTTTTGTCGGTGTTAAGGGCAAGATGATTGGCTGACATCCAGGTGCATATGTTACCAAGGCAGTTTCTAAAGTTGGAAAAGAGGGAGTCAGAGTGGTCTCGAAAGGAAAAGATAAGCTGAGTATCGTCAGCATAGGAGACCACCCTGACACCCCAGGACTCAACTACCTTGGCCAGAGGAGCCACATAAGCATTAAACAGTAGAGGGCTCAAAGCAGAGCCCTGGGGCACTCCGCACAGTAGGGGTTTGTCCTCGGATTCAAAAGGGTGCATCGTAACCCTTTGAGAACGACTAGACAGGAAAGAAGTAATCCAGGCCAGCACTGTCCCACCGACCCCTAGCTGATGTAGGCGGGTGGTAAGTATTTTATGGGAAACAGTATCGAAAGCAGCGGATAGGTCGAGGAGGACCAGCATGGCCTCCTCGCCCCTATCCACTGATTCCCTGATGATTTCAGAGACTTCAAGCAGCGCAGTCTCAGTGCTATAGCCGGATCTAAAGCCGGACTGAGAGTCGTGTAGCAACTGGTTAGACTCTAGGTACAGTGCCACTTGTTTCTGTACCACCTTCTCCAAAATCTTGGCAGGTTTAGGCAAAAGCGAAATAGGTCGATAGTTGCTGAAAAGTAGAGGGTCGGCACCGGGTTTTTTCAATATGGGGACAAGCCTAGCCTGTTTCCAAACTGAGGGGAATTGGCCACGCGACAAAGAGGCATTCCAGATGGAAAGAAACGGGTTCACTAGGATAGGGGCAAGAGTGCCCATGACTTTGGCCGGGACAGGGTCCAGGGGGGAACCAGACTTAACGTTGCGTAGCAAGGCTAACGCAAGGTCTGGAGTTAGCTCGCTAAAAGAGTTGAAAGAACAAGAAGGAGGGCAGGGGCGATCATCAGGGGGATCAGGAGTCGTCGCTGCAAAGGAGGAAGAGAGTTTAACTATCTTCTCTTGAAAGAAATCAGACAATCCATTGCAGCGATCTTGGGTGGGGGTACAAAGGGATTTCGAAGCAGGGGGATTTACGAAGTCTTTCACAATGGAGAAAAGAGTTTTAGAGGAATTCTGCGCCTGTTGAATAAGATTGGAAAAGTAAGCTCTCATTGAAGAGCGTTTAAGTTTGTGGAATTTATTCAGGGCAGATTTGTAAGCCGATTTGGCTAATGGATCATAATTCAGTCTCCATTTGCGTTCCAGCTGCTTACACTTGCTCTTTTCCTCATGCAGCAGAGGGGAAAACCAAGGGGCAGAGGGGCGAGATCTGGAGGAAGTGACAGGAGCCAGAGGGGAAACCGAGTCAAGCGCATCGGAGAGAGACAAATTAAATCTCAAGGTTTCTGAATTGAGGTCATTTTGCTGGTTAAGGTGAAAATGAAGATGAGCTTCCAAGGAGTCACAAGTAACTTTGGTCCATTTACGTCCTACAACTCGATTAAGGGGGATAGGGCGAGGAGGGGTAGGGGCCGAGAAAGAAAAAGGAATGAGGAAGTGATCGGTCCATGTCAAAGGAGTAGGAGGGAGGGTGGAGAGGGAAGGATGATTAGAGAAAATAAGGTCAAGTGTATGGCCAGCTATATGAGTCGGGCCTTTCACTAATTGGGGCAGGGTGAGTCCTTGTAAGGTTTCTAACAGAGAGGAGGCTAGTGTATAGGAAGGATTATCAATGTGAATATTAAAATCTCCTAATACAGTAAAATGGGGGTGTTTAAGAGAGAAATCAGCGATAGAATGCATCAGAGTAGTAAGTGAGGAAGAGGTAACGGCAGGGGGGTTATAGACCAATATGCCTGCACAGATGGTACTAGCGGGGTCAATAATTGAAAAGTGAGCGGCTTCAATGAGGCCTAGATTGGGAATTTTCGTGAGGTTTAATTTGAGATGGGATTTAGCAATAATCGCAAGACCCCCTCCGGTCTTGGAGTTGTCTCGATTGATGCCAGTGAAACAATAACCAGGGGGAGTAGCTAGAGTGATATCCGGTTTGGAGGAGTCTTTTATCCAAGTTTCAGTAAGAAACAGTAGATCCCAATTGTGGGTGTCGAGAGATAGCCAGATGTCATGGGCGTGGGCTGGAAGAGATCTGCAGTTGACTAATGCGGCCTTTAAGATGGTGGATGGCTGATCATTGATAATTGAGGATAGTAGCGGTGCTTTAGGTACCATAGGAATAGAAAAGTTGCAGTGAGGGCAGGAATAAGCAGTAGTATCTAGGCTAAAAGTATTACAGCAAGTGAAGGGGGCGCAAGTAGCAGGACGGAGGTAAAGCAGTTGATCTGAGGACCAGCGAATTTTTGGGGCAAGTGGAGCAGGGGTTCCGGCGCTGGGCGCGGGTCCGGCGCGGACGGGCGCAGACGGGCCATCGGCGCGCCCGCTGCGCCCGCCCGCTGCGCGGACGGGAAAGCCCCTTCCTTTTATCCATATCTTGCTAGGGGTGGGAGGAGGGTGGAAGGCGTCCAGGAGCTGGAGCGCTACCCTGCCTCCCCCCAAGATGGCGGTTCCGTTTTACCCAGCCGGCGAGAGCGCTGTGCTCGGCTGCACCAGTAAAGGAATGGAGATCGGGACCCCTGAGACGACTAGATCTCGTCAAAACATGCAGGCGGTCAGTGTCCGATAATTAAAATATAGCAATTTAAGATATGTACAATTTTTAAAAAATACCGGTCAGCGTGACTGTAAGAGGTCGTAAAATCACCACACATACAGTTAAAGGCTTTGAATTCACACACTCTCACACAAGATAGGTTTGAAGCAAATTAGCAAAGAGAAATGCCCCCGGCTTCCGCCTCAGGGGAAAACAAGTAATCTAAATGAAGTATCACCAGGACTCCTTATGTAGTGAGGGAGGGCGGGAGGCGTCCAGGAGCTGGAGCGCTACCCTGCCTCCCCCCAAGATGGCGGTTCCGTTTTACCCAGCCGGCGAGAGCGCTGTGCTCGGCTGCACCGGTAAAGGAATGGAGATCGGGACCCCTGAGACGACTAGATCTCGTCAAAACATGCAGGCGGTCAGTGTCCGATAATTAAAATATAGCAATTTAAGATATGTACAATTTTTAAAAAATACCGGTCAGCGTGACTGTAAGAGGTCGTAAAATCACCACACATACAGTTAAAGGCTTTGAATTCACACACTCTCACACAAGATAGGTTTGAAGCAAATTAGCAAAAAGAAATGCCCCCGGCTTCCGCCTCAGGGGAAAACAAGTAATTTAGGACGAGTCATACACTTGAGAATTCATTACAATGTTGGGTGGAGAACCTCCTCCTGACATTCTGAATCTCCTCGACCACGTTGGAGCCCTTCTGACTGACTCGGTCAGTTTACATTCCAACCACCCGAACACGATGTTGCAGTCCGAACGTAAACCGCACGGTCATCCCGAATCTCAGAACTGCATTGTACATCCCAATGAACAGTGTTTCAGCCGTTGGGATTACGATGTCGATTTCCAACAGCGTTTCTGCGTTGGTCTGTCCAACACAGAAAGGCTGTCAGAAAGGGAGTTTGGAGCCCCTTGGTATGTACCCCTAGCATTCACAGCCTACGGTTGATGGACGAGGGGATACCTAAAGGACCCCCCTGTAAATCCCTGCACTGTGTGGCAGGTACTGTGGAGTGTCTCCGACAGGGTCAAGGGTTTTCCGCACACACCCCATTTCTCCATAGGAGCCTGTATTATGGCCGGTTGTCGGGCATAACACGAGCTCCCATAGGAAACAAAAGGAATCCCAACCGATCAACGTCCGGTCGCATCGTAATCCGGCAGTTGGAACTGCCGACAGCAAGTTGGTCGGTCCCGATTCCAAGTCGGGTCAGGTGGAGGATTACCGCCCAACATCATAATGAGCTCCTTAGTTATACCAGGAATGAAGAGATCTACTTGGGCTATACCAGCAAAAAAAGTTTTCTTAGGTATGAAGGGCCAGTATTCTCAATGTATTACTTTATTATCATTCTTGACATCTTGTTGGTAATCCAGTAATGACGCAAGAACTCCTATTTTGGAATTACCATTTATTTTTTACAACAGTGTAACTATTCAATTATGTTGTGATTTTGCCCCAATGCATTGCAAGTATGTGCATTTCTTCATCAGGTGGTTCTCATGATGAGTTAATACATAAATGTACATTCTCCTGTTGACAAACTAAATAACAATTTTAGCCTATGCATTTCTAGAATTATATCTGTGATTAAATAATGACTAACTGGGAAAGGCCTACAGTGAGGATATGTGGCCAATTATTTTGAATTAATCGGATATAATACACATATCTAGGACTGTTGGAACCAAAATGTAATGCAAATCTTCTTGTCACTTCTATTTTCTGTGATTAAAGCAAATTGTATGAGCCCCACAACTTAACTTGTGAATTCTGTGTGATATTATTTGCTTGTTTTGGTGGTCCAGAGTGGCTCATGCCAACTGATGAGAGCACAGTGCTTTGAGTGGAAGCCCTGGTTGCAGTCGTCTTACATTTCGATTGTCATCTCTAGGGGTAGGCAGAGTTTGTGGAGTTGCACTATACAGAATTCTGCGGATTTGCATAAAAACGTTAGGCTCCACACTAGTTTTAAGTTAAATTTAATATTAAGTGGGTACAAGAACTTGAGGTAAATTAAGCCTAACTGGATGTTGGCTAAAAGTTGAATTGTTCTTGTGCTCAGTGTTGTATGGTTGTCCTTCTTTCCATCCCCTTCCTTTTGGTGCGTTCCGCCACCCTTCCTCCCCCCTCCCTGTTGGTACGTTCTGCCAGAGCTTGCCTTGGATTGTTGCCATCCCTCGGGGCAGTCTTGGAGAGTGGGAGACAGAATAAAGACAACTCCTACCTTCACTTGCCTCAGAGTGTTCTTATTTACAACACTGGTGACGTAAACGGCGTAGGGGGCCAAGCTGTCACCTCCCCTTTCAGTGCTCTCTCCAACCTGTGCGTGTGTGCTGCTGTGTGTTCTTGCTTTCACGCTGATAAAATTAAGAGTTCCTGTGGAGATCCATTTCGACGATTCCAGCTTCCCAGGGGTTCATGGAAGTTAAGTCAGCCAGACCGCGATCCTTTTCGGAAGCCGGAAGCTGGTTACGTGTCTGACGTGCGCTGTTCTCCTCATCATTTCGGGGTCATCTTTGTGGACCCTGTCAGCCCTGAATGCTCGTCTGATGTTGGGCCCATTGTTTAGTCATCAGCCCCTCCGGGGTAACGTGAGAGTGTGTGCTGCTGCAGCTGTCAAGGCTCCGTTCAACTGATTCCTGTCATCGGTGGCTTGCTGCCAGGTATTCTTCCAAAACCTGTGTCGTCCTCGCCTGGCAGGATTTCTCCTCTTCGGGGGTCTCAGTGTGCTGCCTTTACTACGGGGGTATTTCCTGTCAGACGAGGCTATCGTTCCCGGTGCATGACGGAGGAGTCTCACTTGCTTGGGGTTCCGGTGTTCGCCTCTCACGCCCCGGTAGTCAATCCAGTTGTACGCGTGCCCTACGCCCCAGCCGCCATTACAGAGATCTGTTGGAGATGCCCTGAAGTCAAGTTTCCTCAGGACTGCTCGGAGCGCTCTTCCTAGTATCCTATCTACAATGTGGGTCACCGGGTGGCTGGCTGCATTCTACAAATTCATCAGTATCCTCGCAAGTTAGACTGTTCCAATTTGTTTTTGCCGATCTCCTTCTCTATGGATTGTTTTCCGTTAGCCGCTGTGCTTTCCCCTGTTAGGAGAGGCTCCTATTTGGCAAGTTGTAGTGGCTGCGCAGTTCTCCTCTATCTTCAACCAAGTAAAACTGTTCAGTACGATCTGCTGACCCAGGACCTTCTTTCATTTGACTCGGTGCTGCCATTTTTGCGTACTTTCGAGGAGACATGCATATCTGTTGTGGGTGCTAGGAATTCCTCCCAACTTGCATGTACCTTGTGCATTGACATCGGTGATACGCACACCTTCCTTTTTACCTTATTAACCCTACCTATACTCTAGCCACCTCTGCGTAATATTTCCTCCTGTGGGTCTCTGCGCTCTTCGCGGTGATACACACACCAGTGACCTCTTTGCTCATTCTATTGAACACTCTCCTGTGTAATGCCCAGTTTCCTACGGTGACACACACGCCACTTGTCTTCAGGGAAGGTCATCTTGCCGTGTGTCTTCATGATGGTCCCACATTAAATCCACTCTTTATTGTCATTATATACCCTTAGATCCTTGTACTCTAAGTGCACAATGTACATTGTGAACTGGTGCATTTTTGTAACGCTCTTACAGTGAGTTAGTACATAGTGGGCAAGCCTACTTGTTATGGTGTACCTAGGTTTGGACGGTGTTTCTACGTAAGCAAAGGTTGTAATTGCATTTCTCTACTTGTGTGAGTACTCAAAACACTCACATTGCAGTTTTGTTCTGGTGAGAATTTCCTTCTTGCGAGAATTACTAGGGAACCTCCTCCTTATCTTCCATTATATTGTAGGAAGCACCTATACTTTATTTCCTCCTCTATGGCTGCGTCATCCATGAGCCAACCACCCTCCTTTTTAAATGAAATTGGGGATCCAGAAATCCATTGGAAGGATTGGATTAATTTGTTTGATTATTACCTGATTGCCATAGGGGGGGAGGGAAGTTCTCTGCTGTCCGGAAACAACATGTCTTACTTCATAACAGGGGAGGAATATTTACGATACCCTTACCGATCCTGAGTTAGAGGATGATGAGGTTGATTTAGATGTATTTAAAATCACCCTGTTGAAACTAGAAACTCATTTCCGGGACAAGGTGAACGTAGTCCTAGAACGGCACAAGTTTTTTACTCGGGTTCAGGGCAAACAGGAGTCGGTCACTAATTATATAGCTGCACTCCGAGGCCTAACTCGTTTATGTGATTTTGGCAAGTTAAATGACTCATCAGGGATCAATTGGTAGGATGTACTCACAACCCCCGCATAAAAGAGAAACTTCTATCTAAAAACCCTTCGTTAAGAGAAACCATCCGTATGGTCCAGTCCATTGAACACACTGCTAAGTGTATTTTGGAAATTAATTCACCTAAAGAACCAGTCTGTAGTGTAGGTAATATTAAAGGTACTTTTGAGGATCACAGTGATACTGAAGTTCTTAAGATCAGGTCGAAAGAAATTAAGGGTGAAAATCCAGTTAGCGCCACTGAAGGGTTAAAATGTTTCAGGTGTGGTAGTAGCAACCACCTTGCGAACAGTGTTCATTGTACAGCCCGTAATTCTACTTGCATGAAGTGTAATAAAAAGGGCCATTTCGCAAGAGTGTGCAGAGAAGGGGAGATGAATCAAGTTAAAATGGGATGCCGCGAAGAAGAGCAGTCTCCTAAGTACATATTTTAAGGAGAAAGTATGGGGAAAATCTTCTTTGATTTATCCTGCACAACATGAGTATATGGAATGTTCTATTTATTCAAACATAGAGAAATAACCTGCCTTAACAAAATGAATGTAGAAATTGATCTTCTATGGGAGTATATATAAGATGCATTCATAGGTAGGTGTACGTAGAATTGGGTCTTCCAGGTAGATTATATATAAGATGCATTCTTTATTAGGTGTATCCATACTGTTGTCACGGGTAATATTGTGATGCTTCTTCTTTCGAAATGCTATAGTTCATAGGAAATTTTCCATCCGACTAGAAGGAACCTGCATTGTGTGCCTCCTTATCCAATTAGATGTTATTGCCTAGTATGTTCAGACCTTGTCAATAGTTATTCATATACCTTGACAGCAACCTGTTGTGGAAGTCATAGAGATGGTTTTGGGTCCTTTCCCTCATCTCTTATTGAATAATGAGTATTTTCCCCCGTTTCCCTACCTGGGAGAGGGAGTCTATGTATTCTTCTCCCACCTATTTCCCTCAATGTTAGTTTTGGGTCTATTCCTGTGGCACTTTTGGTTGCTATGTCACTGTTAGCTTTAAGATTGTATTAACATGTTACAAATGTCCTCATTCCTTTGCTTGTATTATAACCGGGGATGTCTTCTCCAACTTACTTCTTCTTTCTTCCTCCTTTTTCCTCTTCTCTTTTCTTTTCCTTTGGCTTTTCTCCTTTGTTGGCCGAGAGGAGATGTGTTGTATTTTTGTCCTTCTTTCCATCCCCTTCCTTTTGGTACGTTCCGCCAACCTTCCTCCCCCCTCCCTATTGGTTCTGCCAGAGCTTACCTTGGAATGGTGGCATCCCTCTGGCAGTCTTGAAGAGTGGGTGACAGAATAAAGACAACTCCTACCTTCACTTGCCTCAGAGTGTTCTTATTTACAACACTCAGACCACATATGAGGTGAAATATACTTGGCTGGATTTTACCCCACAAAGAAGAAATCATGAATGGGCTTTGCCAGTTGGAAAGTGTTTCAGCCACACACCTCAGTTGAAGCTAGCAGTGACCACATATTAGTGAGACTTGGAGGCTTCAGAAATGCTCTCAGTCCCTTAGGCTTCCAGCGGTGCCTCTGTGATCCTGACCCCAACAGGTATTTTCCAGATCACCCCTAGGTGCTGACCTTGAAAGATAGTTTCCAGATGCCCCCTAGGTTCTGACAGTGACAGGTAATTTCCAGATGGCGCCTAGGTACCTGGCTATTGAATGATTATGAAAGCAGGGTTACAGGAGGATGATATAATTTAATGGTGAGGGTGGGGGGGGGGGCACTAAGGACTCTTCTAACACACAGCATTTCAATCATAGTTGCCATTTAGACACTCACCACTAACGTCTGATTCCCCTACCCCTACCCCTCCCAGGCTGCCTGGACCCACATACATACACTATTGAGGCAATGGGCCTGCTCCACACCTACACAGCGATTAGTAGTGTAGCTCCGAAGTTACGCTGCGACCCTTCAGCAACTGACAAGCTGGCACACTTAGGATGAACCAGCTCATAGAAACCCTGCGCTGAGGCTTCTGTCAGAAAAATGCTTAGCCTTGATATAGTTGCCCCTGTCCCTGTCTTCCCCTCTGACTCCCAGACTCTCTATGGAAGAAGTTCTGGGCTGGCACTTCAAAGGAACATATTAGAAGTGCTGCTGCTCCATGCCAGTGAGTACCGGTGCACTTCAAGCACTGTGACACATCACCTAGAACACAACAACCAAATGGCTCTCACAAAGAATGCACAGGACGTGTACAGAAGCTGCACGACACAAATACGACCAGCAATCCTGTTTGTGAAGTATTGAGTCCCAATGGTTCCTGAATGTACAATCCATTGATCCAACATTGTTTTCTTTATAGATTGGATGTTCTGTCCCTTTCATTGGGCAAACGTTTCTGATATTTGAAATCTTAGTTGTGCTTGGGATTTCCTAAATGTTCACTTTCACTTTCAGGGGACTTTGGGTTTCTGATGTAAAATGTAGGTTCGTAAACCTAGTCACCATTTTCCTCTGTTTTACCAATGTATTATATGCCACATAGGAATTTCACACAAGATATTCAACTTTCTATGTCATAGGTGACAAAATTACTTATCTTATTTGGTGTGCCTCATCTGGTGTGTTGATTCTGACTCCAGTGAAGCAGTGGAGTAGTCGGCCACGATGCCCAAAATCCTTCTGGGTATTCGCAGAGGCGGGGTAGCCTTTCCACTGCACGGCATACCGCGCAGCACTGGACTTCCCTGGGTAATTACCATGCAAGAGTGGGCCTGTCTGAACCCGTAGGAGCCACAGCAGGCTGGGTTGAGCCCACCCCATTTAATCGGATACCCTGTACTCCTATGGAGCCCAAACCTACATGCCCAGTTCTAGCACTGTAAGTGCATTTGTGGTGTTATTACCTTGCCTTCAACAAGGGTAAAAGGAAATTGAACAATAACAATGCTAATAGCACGACCCCCTTCAAAGGTATTATGATATTTAAACTGTTACAAATTGCTTTAACTGAGCGCAGACTCTCCTTAAAACAGAAGCCTCACACTTCACAATCCCCCGTACCTCCGGTCCAGATTTGCTGGGGATCCGTGGCAAAATAAAAAACAGGCACTCACTTCGAAGAACTCTCAGCAATCAGGCTGTGTGGGACTTACTGGAGGTAATAGGAGGGCTGTTGGCCCCCAAAGACCCTCAGCATCCAAGGGGACTTTATCCCTCAACCAGCAGTACACCAGGAGGCACATTTGCAGAGTGGTGGAGACAGGAGTTTGGCCTCTGAAGACCTATCAGCAATCCCACTGTGTGGGACTTATTGGAGGTAATAGGAGGGCTTGTTGGCCCCCAAGGACCCTTTATTTATTTATTTATTAGACCTAGGGGGACTTCATCCCTCAACCAGCAGTGCAAGCACCAGGAGGTGCGCTTGCAGAGGTGGTGGAGAAAGGGGATGTGGCCTCTGAGGTCCTCTCTGCAATCCGGCTGTGTGGGACTTACTGGAGGTAACAGGGGGGCTTGTTGGCCCGCAAGGACCCTCAGCATCCATGGGGATTTTATCCCCCAACTTTCAGTGCGCCAGGAGGCGTGTTTGCAGAGTGGTGGGGATAGGGGGCATGGATTGGGAAGAGCTCCCAGTAATTCCACTGTGTGAGACTTATTTGAGGTAACAGGAGTGTTTGTTGGCCCCCATGGACCCTCTGAACCTAAGTAAACTTCATCCCCCAACTCTCAGTGTGTCAGGAAGTGCGTTAGAAGAGTGGTGGAGAAAGGGGGCGGGGTTCCCAGGGTTTGGGGGGGTCTGCACACCCCCTATTCATTTTATTTGTAGCCCTGGGGAGGTAGTGGTTCTCTGGGATCTGGGGCGTCTGAGAGGTCCCCCTTTTACATTAAAATAAGCCCTGGGGAGCTGATGGTCCCAGGTGCATAAAAATCCCCATGGAGGAGGGCCACATATGTCCCGCTCCTTCAGCTTGCTAAAAGAGGCAGGCCTCTGGGACCTGGCCCCCCTGGGGGTCTTAATTAAAAACTAGAGTGGGAGCCCTCACTTGTTTTACATTTTGTGCAGCAAATTTGTGGCAAATGTTTTTAAAAAGGCTTTGTTGGCCTGCTGGGGTCCTTCTGGTACCCGAAGACCAAGGCTTGGGGGTCAGGGTATTACTACCCTGTCCCCATTTCTTTTTTTTCAATTTTTTTGGGGGACTCCGCTCAAGTTGAGCCTCAAGATGGCTGCCAACACTTCCTGGTTGAAGTGTTGGCAGGCAATCAGGGCTCTGCAGATCTCTGCACAAACTTGTTATTATTCACGAATACTCGCACTGATTGTAGATATATAAATTAGAATTTCCGTACATTTCTCAACAACTATTGTCCGTATTTGCACCAAATAACTGAAAGCATGATCTCCAAACCAAAAGCTACCTTTGCGCCAAATTCGGTAGAGCTCCGTCCTGTGGTTCGTGGTTTGTCTTATGTTAAACTTAAGTTAAACTTAAGTTTGTCTTAAGTTTTGGTCTTAAGACAAAATCCTAATTTAAGACAAAATCCTACCTTAAGACAAAATCCTAACTTTACTACTACTAAATGCATTCTGTGAATACCAAATGTAGTACGTTTAGGATTTTGTCTCAGATTAGTTCTGTGAATCGGCCCAAATGCGACTGAACACTGTCCGATCAGATACTCCCATTTCTCAATGGGAGCTCGTGTTACAGCTGTAAACCCACTGTAACACAAGCTCCCATTGAGAAATGGAAGGTACTGTTCATCACTGCTCCCGTGGCAGGCACCTCAAGGTGCCTGCCACAAGGTGCATGGATCAACAGTGGGGCACCATAGGTGCCACCTTGGCCCCCATCTGGATGCCGCACACCTAAGGGGGCCTTGCTGGGGGTCTCCAAACACTCTTTTCGACATAGTTTCCATGTTGTACAGCCCGACATGGAAACCATGTCACAAACCGTGCATCATAATCCCAAGGGCGGAAAGGCCCACCTTTTGGGATTACGAGGCTGGCTCTGACTATCCGACGTGGTCCATGAGCCCATCATAAACCAGCCGGAATGATTGGCCGGTTTACTTTCAGACCGAAAGCATTATAATGCGGCGGTCGAAAAGTAAACCGACTTGATCATTACGATGCGGCCAGGAAGGGTTTGATTGTCGGTCGGAGCCTTTACAGGCCGCATCCTAATCACTCCCTCAGTCTCAATTCTTAAACACCAAATGCAAACCTCCTAAAGTGCCTAAAATGTGCAATATATAGTATGTCTAAAAAAAATGAATTTAAAAATATTATTAAGTTCATCTATCAAAACTGGCCTACTCCAAATGAGGGAGGTGTACTGTAATCTTCATGTGCACATACATATATAGTTATATATATATATATATATATATATATATATATATATATATATATATATATATATATATATATATATATATATATATATATATAAAGAAAGATAGATCAACAGATAGATAGATAGATAGATAGATAGATAGATAGATAGATAGATAGATAGATAGATAGAGAGATACATAGATAGATTTATCTATATCTATGTATCTACCTATATAAGTGTGTGCATGTGTGTTAAAAAAGAGTCTGGTTAGACAGCAAAGGCCTGTCCTAAAATGTTCTCATCAATGCTAATCCCTGAAAAGACATAAACGGTTGCAAATGTACCAGGCAACATGATCTGTCACAGTGTGACACCTATCAACCTGCAACCTTCTCAATAGGCATCCTAGTAGTACTGGTTATTATCAAGTGTTAGATTTGGGGGTCTCTAGTTGGCACAGGTAGGTACGTGTGACAAATAGGGACCCTCTCCTCTAGTCAGGATAAGGGGATTACACTCCTAAAATAACCCTGGCTCACCCCCTTGGTAGCTTGGCACGAGTAGAAGGGCTTTACTTCAGAGGCGTTGTAAGTTAAGCAATTGTGACCACATAAAGTAAACCAGTGACAACATTACAAATGGACACCACACAGGTTTTATATAAAAAATAAGTAGACTTTATATAGAGTTACCACAAGAACATAAACAACAAAAATACACACTATGATTACTTTAAGATGGTAGATTTAAGCTTAGTTCAGTTCAATTCTTAGATGCGACACTCTGCGTCAATGTACCTTAAGTTGCGTTGCGCTTCCACGACAAGCAATGTCGCAGCGATGGGAAATGCGGCAAAGTTCAGATACAAAGAAATAAAGACGTGAAGATCTTCCATATGCGGCACGCTTCTCAGGGATGTGAGAAGTCCTCTGTTCGATGCGTGGACTGCAGCGGCGACACCCTTATGATGCGACAACAGCTCCAGTGGTGATGCTCTACTCCCACGATGCGTGAAGCTTCCGTTCGATGCGACAACTACAGCGGCAACATCCAAGATGCAACGGCAGCAGCTCCGACGGCGGGCGCTACTCGGGGATGCGAGGTGCTCTTGGTCGATGAGGTGCAGTGCGATAGTTCCAGCGGCGACACCCTCCTTCGGAGTTGCGATGGCTCCATGCTCCGACCTCGTTGCGAGATTCTTCTCCTGATGCGGTGCAGTGCGACAACTACAGTGACGACACCCTGACACCCTCCTTCGGAGTTGCGACGGCAGCAGCAGCGATGGGGATACGCTTCTTCTAGTTGAGTCGCGCTTCCAGCTCCTTGCGACACGCAGTTCTTCAGAAGGCCCCAAAACAGCAGCAGGCACTTCCAAAGAACTCTGGGGAGCTGGGGGGTGAAGTCTGTTGTCCCTGAGACTTTAGCAGGAGGAAAGCTCTTTTCCAAGCCCTTGGAGATCCTTCACAAGTTGAAAGCAAAGTACACAAAGTTCCTTTCTCCTTCCTTTGGCAGTAAGGCAACCGCTGCAGGCCAATCCCCAAGCAGCACTTCAGCTTGTGAATAGTCTCTCCTCAGTTTCTTCAGGTTCCTCTCCTCAGTAAAGGTTTCTTCTTGTGGTCCAAAAGTGATCTAATTTCTTGGGATCAGGGTCACAATATTTATACCCCAATATCCTTTGTTCTCTGAGGGAAGAGGGATCTTTGCCCAGTCCAAAGCAGTTCTGAAGCACTCTGTTTACCAGACTTCTCCTTTCCTTTCACAGTGCAGGGCAAGCACATCAGACGCCCCACAGGAGGTGGAGCCAGCATTGTGGAAGGCAAGTACAGACCTGGAGCACTTTGTTTACAGGACTCCTTCTCTTCTTTCAGTGTGCAGGGCAGAGACATCAGCCGCTCCCCAGGGGGTGGAGCCAGCCTTGTCGAAGGCAGGAACAGCCCTATTCAAGGTTCAGGTGCAACTCCTCCCTCCCATCTAGATGCAGATCTCTCTATTCACCACTGGGTGACTCAGCCTGTCTCCTGGAATTCCCAAGCCCTGTCACTCACAAAAAAACAGACATAGGAATACACAACCTAGCAGAGGCAGGTTGGAATGGTTAGACACAGAATATTAAAATACATTTTACTAAAAGATGTATTTTATTATTCTGAGTTCAGGCATACTAAACTCGAATTTCCACCATGTTCCCTGAGACAGTTAGGATTATAAAATGTAATAACTCTAACATTCTGGCCTATGGAGAACAGGTAGCCTTGCAATAGTGAAAAACGAAAACGGCTGTAATTCACTATTAGGACATGCCACACACATCAGGGCTTGCCCTACCTTATACTTACAATGCACCCTGCCCTTGGGCCTACCACAGAGGTGATTGATATGAAGAAAAGGGAATGTTTAGGGACTGGCAAGTGGGTGCACTTGCCCAGTCAGCATGACAGTACCTGACTGCATGCAGGCTCTGCAATGGCAGACCTTAGACACATTTTACAAGGCTGCTTCTGTGAGTGGCACAACCAGTGCTGCAGGCCCACCAGCAGCATTTCGATTTACACGCCATGCGCACACTCAGTACACTAGACTAGGGTCTGACAAGTAAACCAAATAGCCAAACATGGAACCACTGATTAATATATCAATTTACAATAGGGAGCACTTGCACTGTGGCACTGGATACCAGTGGCACAGTGCCCAAAGCATCTAACACCAGCAAAAATACATGAGACAACAGAAAAAAAGTGGAAGGGAGACCGACGCCAATGGTGCCAGGTCTAACACGTGTCCCCTCCAGCTGAAAATTGGGGAGAACTACCCTAACTCCTGGGAGTTCTCTTCACTAAGGCGGAAAAATCTGGACAGACCATCAGCGTTGGCGTGTTCTGTACCAGGCCGGTGTTCCAGCGTAAAGTCCATACCCTGTAGGGAGATGTACCACCTCAACAGCTTTGGATTCTCATCCCTCATCTGCATCAACCATCTGAGGGGCCTGTGGTCTGTCTGAACCCGCAAGTGAGTCCCAAACAGGTATGGTCTCAGCTTCTTCAGTGCCCAGACCACAGCAAATGCCTCACGTTCAATAGCACTCCACCTCTTTTCCCATGGAAGTAACCTTCTACTGATAAAGGCTACAGGTTGATCTAGGCCCTCCTCATTCATCTGTGACAGAACAGCCCCCACACCATGCTCTGAAGCATCTGTTTGGACGATAAACTCTCTTGAGAAGTTGGGTGCCAGGAGCACGGGCGCCTTGCACATGGCAGCTTTCGGGGCCTCAAAAGCTTTCTGACAGGTGTCAGTCCAGATCACCTTCTTGGGCTGCTTCCTGGAAGTCAGCTCTGTCAAGGGTGCAACAATGTTGCCATACCCCTTTACAAACCTCCTGTAATACTCTGTGAGACCTAAGAAGGCTCTCACCTCTGTCTGGGTTTTGGGTGGCTCCCAAGCCAGGATGGTTTCAATCTTGGGTTGTAGGGGCGCCACCTGGCCGCTCCCAACTTGGTGTCCCAAGTACACCACGGAACCCTGCCTGATCTGGCACTTACTCGCCTTGATCGTGAGGCCTGCTTTCTGCTGCACCATCAACACTTCCCAGAGGTGGCGCAGATGTTCCTCCCAACTGGCACTGAACACTGCAATGTCATCCAGGTAGGCGGCACTGAACTCATCCAGTCGAGCCAACACCTGGTTGACCAACCTCTGAAAAGTGGCAGGGGCATTCTTCATCCCAAAGGACATAACAAAGAACTGGAAATGCCCATCTGGTGTGGAGAATGCTGACCTCTCCTTTGCCCCATCAGTCAAGGCGATATGCCAGTACCCAGACATTAAGTCAAACGTGCTGAGTACCGTGCAGCCCCTAGCCGATCAATGAGCTCATCAGATCTGGGGATGGGGTGCGCATCAGTCTTCGTGACTGAATTGAGCCCTCTGTAGTCCACACAGAACCGGAGTTTGGGTGTGGCACCCGGCGCTGCAGCCTTCGGGACCAAGACCACTGGGCTAGCCCAAGGACTGCTAGATAACTCATTCACCCCTAGCGCAAGCATCTTTGAGACCTCCTCTTTGATGCAAGCCCCTACCCAGTCAATTACCCTGTAATACTTGTGCTTCACAGGTAAGCTGTCTCCTGTGTCCACATCATGGACGCACCAATCTGTGACACCAGGAACCAGAGAGAACAGATCAGAAAACTGTCCCAGCAACTGGCGGAAGTCATTCTGTTGCTCATGGGTCAGGGCGGAAGACAGGTTAACACCATCCACTGACCCATCTTGCTCTGAGGCTGACAGGAGATCAGGAAGAGGCTCAGTCTCCTCCTCCATCCCAGCATCTATTGCCAAGAGCATGCCCACTTCAGACCTCTCTAAGTGGGGCTGAAGGCGGTTGACATGCAGGAACCTCAAGGGGTTCCTACGAGACCGCAAGTCCAACAAGTAGGTAACTGGACTCTTGCGCTCCACAACCTCAAATGGTCCGGTCCACTTATCTTGGAGCTCGCAGGGCTCCACTGGGGCCATGACCCACACTTTCTGGCCAGGTTGAAGCTCTACCAGAGTGGCATTCTGGTCATACCAGCGCTTCATGTCCTCCTGGCTGGCTTCTAGACTCGCCTCGGCGAGTTGCCTGAAACACCTAGTCTGGTTCCTGAAGGCCAGCATGTAGCTATATACATCCTGGGGAGGTTTCCTGGGAGATTGATCCCAGCCTTCTTTAACCAGACTCAGAGGTCCTCTGACCAGGTGTCCATAAAGAAGCTCAAAGGGACTGAACCCTAGAGATTTCTGTGGCACCTCACGGTATGTAAACAGTAGGCACGGGTAGAGGACATCCCACTTATGCCTCATGGGTTCCTCAAGACCCATTATCATGCCCTTCAGGGTCCGGTTGAACCTTTCAACCAGCCCATTTCCTTGGGGGTGGTAAGGAGTGGTGAACTTGTAGGTTACATCACACTCCTGCCAAAGGGACCTCATATACTTGGAAATGAAGTTGGTTCCCCGGTCAGACACTACCTCGCGAGGGAATCCCACTTAGGAGAAAATTCCCATCAGTGCTCGTCCCACCACTGGGGCCGTCACTGTCCTCAGAGGTATGGCTACCGGGTACCGGGTGGCATGGTCCACCAAGATCAGGATGAACTTGTTGCCCATGGCTGTCTTGGGGTCCAGTGGCCCCACAATGTCAATCCCCACCTGCTCAAAGGGGGTACTGACCACAGTGAATGGCTGGAGAGGAGCCTTGTGCTTCCTCCCACTCTTTCCACTTGCCTGGCAAGTCCGACAATTCCTGCAATGAGTATCAGAACTTTCGCGCATTTGGGGCCAATGAAAGTGGGTGACAAGCCTTTCAAAGGTTTTGTCCTGCCCCAAATGTCCTGCTAACGGCACATGATGAGCCAGCACCAGTAGGAAGGCTCTGAACTTCTGGGGTACCACCAGCACATGGGCTGCCCCAGGTTCAGCAATCTTAGGCTCACTATACAGGAGACCATTCTCCCAGTAAATCAAGTGTGACCGCTTGTAGTCGTTTTCACTCGGCGTGCTCTGAGGAATCCCTGCTTATCCTGACACTGCCCTGTTTGAAGGAACTTTCGTGGAGCCTTTGAGTCTGTGTGCTCCATCCCTGGGTTTGCTGTGCTGCTGAGGGAGTGACGCTGAATCGACCAGCGGGAGCGGGACTGCGAGGCCCAGAGGTGCTTGCGCCAGGACTTCGCGCGCACCTGGTGCCTCTTCCCACCCCTCCTCCCTGAAGGTCTTTTAACGACTCGCGGCCCCCGCTTCACGGGAGCCGCTCGTAGTCATTTTCACTCGGCGTGCTCTGAGGAATCCCTGCTTATCCTGACACTGCCCTGTTTGAAGGAACTTTCGTGGAGCCTTTGAGTCTGTGTGCTCCATCCCTGGGTTTGCTGTGCTGCTGAGGGAGTGACGCTGAATCGACCAGCGGGAGCGGGACTGCGAGGCCCAGAGGTGCTTGCGTCAGGACTACCTGGTGCCTCTTCCTGCCCCCTCCTCCCTGAAGGTCTTTTAACGACTCACGGCCCCCGCTTCGCGGGAGCCGCTCGTAGTCGTTTTCACTCGGCGTGCTCTGAGGAATCCCTGCTTATCCTGACACTGCCCTGTTTGAAGGAACTTTCGTGGAGCCTTTGAGTCTGTGTGCTCCATCCCTGGGTTTGCTGTGCTGCTGAGGGAGTGACGCTGAATCGACCAGTGGGAGCGGGACTGCGAGGCCCAGAGGTGCTTGCGCCAGGACACCGCACGCACCTGGTGCCTCTTCCCGCCCCCTCCTCCCTGAAGGTCTTTTAACGACTCGCGGCCCCCGCTTTGCGGGGGCCGCTCGTAGTCGTTTTCTCTCGTCGTGCTCTGAGGAATCCCTGCTTATCCTGACACTGCCCTGTTTGAAGGAACTTTCGTGGAGCCTTTGAGTCTGTGTGCTCCATCCCTGGGTTTGCTGTGCTGCTGAGGGAGTGACGCTGAATCGACCAGCGGGAGCGGGACTGCGAGGCCCAGAGGTGCTTGCGCCAGGACATCGCGCGCACCTGGTGCCTCTTCCCGCCCTCCTCCTCCTCCTATTTAGCCCAGCCCCCCTGCGCGTACGCGGGACGCGCGCGGACCGAAGCGCGGGCGAAGCCCGGGCAAAGGGCGGGCCCTCTGAGGCCCTCGTAGGCCGGAGTAGGCTGGGCTGGGCCCACCCTCTTTTCCTGCTGTATGTGTACTGGTTCATTTCTGCTTTAGTCCTTGACACAGGTAATAGATATGCCATCACCGGCTTTGGAGGGAACTTCTGTGAAGGCGGGGGAGTCAGAAACAGGACCCTGGACAATTATTTTTCCCGGGCATCGGGTGATGGGGATAAGGAAACCTCTCTGGCGGAGCGCAGGGCGGAGCGTCGTCGCTCTATTGAGAACTTGAAAAACAGGCCCCTTGCCGATATTTCTATTCCCCAAGAGGGAGGCACCTTTAACATTAGCGAGGAGCTATTATCCCAGGACGGCGTCCCGCTTTTGTTGAGGGATTGCATTCCTAGCCTCTGTCTATCTATCAAGCAGGTCCCTAAGGGCACCCCCCCCCCACCAGTCCCAGCTGTACGGCTGTTGATTTAACTACTCAGCCCCTCCCAGCAGCTAAAGCTAGGAAAGTTAAGCCGAAGCAAGTAGTTGTGGCAGAGATGCATGGCCCTCCTCCAAACAAGCGAAGAAGGAAGATGAGGGGAGGGCAGGGTAAAACTAAAATCCCCCACTCTGATTTCGGGAAAGCCTCTAAGCCCCCCCCAATCCCCGATAGGATAATGGTGGATGCGCGTAATTCTCCCCCCGCTAAGGGTATTAATATTACTGATCTTGTTGATGCCCCTGGGAATAACCCATCTAATGTATCACCCCCCGTTGCTCCTTTAGGGAACCTGGAATTTTTACTTAGGTCACTGCTCCTGCCCATCAGTGAGAGCATAAAGAAAGTAGAGATTAGACTCACTATCCTGGAGGCAACAATATGCAGTATGAAATCCTCGGTTATCACCCTAGGTAGATCCTCTGAGTCTAATCCCCCTTCTATCATCCCCCCTATCCCCCAAACCCTTCCAGCTAGCCCGGGACCCCCCTTGATGACTACTGCTGTTCCCCTTCCGCAACCTTCTATGGCTAATTTAGCCTCGACTCAACATTGCAATTTTATTATTCCATCTTCACAACCAGTAGGCCCAGACCCCCCTGTGACAACCTCTGATGGGGCTACATTCACTGACAGTATTGCTCCCCCACCCCCTGAGAAGCCTGCCCCCAGACCCCGGAGACCCGACCTTCCCCCTGAGGCTAACGGCTTTATGGTAGTTATGGCTGGTGTTCCCCCTCTTGAAGTGGGTGAAGGCGAGAACTTTCGCTCACTTAAGAGTAAAGTTATTAAATGGTTGAACTGGAACAGACCCCTCCCAGCGCATCTTAACAATGAAATTATCATGGTGAGAAGGGTACCCTGGCTGGGTAAAACTAGAAAATCAATAACAGGGGATTGTATCATGTTGAGTTTTCAAGATCCAAGGACTGTTCTTCATATATGTGCCGGGTCGAATAGATCTCTCGAATCCACCATTCGGACTCTGTCAGTGTCTTTTTTCTTCCCCCCTACCCATATGTACCATGATCAAGTTCAAGGTAAATGGACGAGGGTTGATCGGAGGGGTAGACATCGTGGGTATACAGCACGACCGGTTTTCCAACCCCCGGCGACACCTTTCTATGATTACAATCGATTTAGCTGTCTTAACGGACTGGACGGTGTTGACTGACTGCCCCCAGCCTTAGATTCCACCCTATCCTCTTCTGACAATGGGTTTGTTGTAACATCTGGCAGTAGTCCCTCCCTTATTCCCACCCCTGTAACGCCTTCTTTTAGTTTCCCGGTGCACTTACCCCCTCATGGAATAGGAACCTTAAATATCAATCCAGTTGCAGATTTGGGCCAAAGCTCGGTAGTTGTATCATCCTCCACTTCCTCACAGGCGCATATAATTTTGCAGGGAGCTATAACAGGTGTCCCTGCTGTTTTTCCTGCTCCAATGGTTCCCCTAGTTGCCAACAAATCCTTAATTACCCTTGCACCAGCGTCCATTAAACCTTCCCCCTGTCTTCCTGGTTTTAAGTTTGCTAGTTGGAATGTTGCAGAGTGGAGTCGGCAAACGTCGTCCCGAGGCTGGAGTGAAATCCTTTCTGACTTTGACATTTTATGTTTACAAGAGACCTGGGTAACCACTGATATTAACCTTGATGGATTTGTGTCATATAACAACTTGGCACAAAGGTCTGGTATGGGTAGGGCTAAAGGGGGGTTAGTAATCTTACTTTCCGTGAACTTCCCAGTTTGTATGAAATCACACCAGCCTGTGGGTCACCACTCCCAAATCTTAATACTAGAACATGTAAAGGGCCATGTAATAATGGTGATTAACCACTATAATAACTTGTTTGATGCATCTAATACTGCAGTGGTAGAGGAGTTGGGTTCTGCCGTGAGCAACATCCGAAAGGGCATTCATAAATCAATTGATATCATCTGGGGAGGGAATTTCAACATACGTACCTGTCCCCATTCATTCACTAGAATTTGTGGATATGACGGGGATAATGGGGAAAACCGGGCACATTTTGTTCACTCACCTTATGGTGACTCCCTTAATTCCCTTATGTTAAGCATGGATCTTATGATTCACCCCCCGGCTGCAGATGCTGATGGCAAACCTGTCCCAACCTTTGTAGGATTGAATTTGGCTTCTGTTATTGACCACTTATTGGCTTCTACGCATCTTGTTCCCTTTTGTATGGTTCCCATTGTTGCCGACCTTGGAAGTAGCGACCACAATGCTATTACCATGTTGATTTCTGCTTGGGGGTTACCAGCTAACAGTCACCATTCGATAATTGAAGATGTCACCCCCTGTAGACAGAATGGTATCCGTATAAAGTGGTGCCTGGACAACTCCGAGAAGTTGCAGGTTAAAATCATAGAAGCTGGGTTTGCCGCAATATATAAATGTTTAGATCCAGAGGCCCTCTGTGAGTGCATTATAGCCAATTTTGTGGAGCTCGGCACTGTTATAAAAAGATGTCTTACTATCACCAAAGACCGAATTAAGAAGGAAAATGTGGGTTGGTTTGATAGCATGTGTACCAAATCTCTGCGGGAACTTAAGCAGGCCTTAACTAAACATCCTAGAGACAGGGAGGCTATTAAATCCCTTAGACTTACCTACAAAAACAATCTCATACGTAGGGAGCAAGAGCTAAGGGAACAAGCTTGGGATGCTCTCAAACAAGCATCTGTATTGCGTGATAGTAGGCTTTTTTGGTCTACGGTCAATAGTCCCTTTCTTGCAAAAGAAGATTTTCCCATATTATCAGCCCAGGTTAGCGAAGCAAACTGGGTTGCCCATTTTTCTGGAATTTTTAATCCGCCCAGGGAGGACTGTGTCAGTTTTCCTACCCCGATGCCTGAAACGAGGTTACCCCTGGACATCACACTACCAGAGGTTGTTACTGCTATTAGTCGGAGTAAAGGGGGAAAGGCACCGGGACCCGACGGGGTCCCGGTTGACCTGTATAAATCCAACCCGACACTTTGGAGCCCACTCCTAACGCAGGTGTTTAACGCTTTCGTCCTGGAGAGTACACCACCTACCTGGAGTGAATCTATAATTTTACCCATCTACAAGAAGGGAGATAGAGGAGAGGCCAAGAACTACCGCCCTATCTCCCTTCTTGATTCCTCCCTTAAGATCATGAGTAGGGTTCTCCTGATGAGGTTGGAGGAATGGGCGGAGGAAAACAAAATTTTGGCTGAATCCCAATATGGCTTTCGCAAAGGACTGGGGACAACTGAGCAGTGCATTAATCTTGACCTCCTCATTGGAAAGTACACGAAAGCGAAACAGGGCTCTTTATTTCTCTGTTTCGCTGATCTTTCGAGTGCCTTTGACCTAGTGGAGCATAATTTGTTATGGTCCACTTTATTGGGTATGGGTGCTCCCCCAGCAATTATACACTTCCTGGCCAGACTCTACAATAATTTATCAGCCCAGATCCGTTTTGGCCAGGCAGGTGAATGCACAGAGAAAATTAAGGTAAAGTCAGGCATAAGACAAGGCTGTGTGCTGGCCCCCCTGCTATTTTCCCTCTTTATAAATTCTATAGAGTCTGAATTGAAGATGGTACAGGCAGATTCTCCGCAGGTTGGTGGCCACTCTGTGCCAGTGCTGCTATATGCCGACGACACGGTATTACTTTCGCGCACTCCTAATGGGCTTCAAAAATTAATGAATTACTTCTACGACTTTATTAACGAGAGAAAATTGAAAGTAAATAACTCCAAGACTTATATTATGGCCTATGGTAAACGGATGAAACTTTTAAAGCCGTTCCATTTTAATAATCATAAAATTGAGGTGGTGGACAGATTCTGCTACCTCGGAGTAACTTTTTATAATAAAGGGACTTGGGCACATGAGATTCTAAATGTAAACGCTAGGATGGCTAAAAGCTCCTCTGGAGTTTTTCGCTTTGCATCTAAGCTAGGTAGTCGCCGCATACCAGACATGTTAGATATCTATAGGCATAGGTGTGTATCTATTGCTCTATATGGTTCTGGTATATGGGGCTACTGTCAACACAGGGAACTACAAGTCACCGAGAATGGGTTCCTTAAAAGACTCCTTTGTTTACCCCCCTCGGCTTCCAGTGAATTGTGTCATAGTGAGGTGAGCATGTATCATCTAACAGACTTGATGGGAATGAGACCTTTAATGGCATGGAGGTCAATTTGGGCTAAAGACAAGACTGATTTTACCAGGCAGATTATTTTAGATTGCCTTAAAATGGACGAAGCCTGCAAGATTCCCTGGTTAAACTATGTCTCTTCTTCCTATAGTGATGTTTTTAACCTAGACATTGTTAATCACCCCCATAGTGCTGTTACTGTATCTAAAAAGGAACTCAAAAATGTCTTTATTGGGTCTAAATCTAACTTACGCAGGGCGAAATGCAGCTCCATGTCAACTCATGTATTTTATTATTCTAATATGTTGGAAGACAAGGGCATGCCTATGTACCTTAAATTTATTACCAAGCAATCGCATCAGTTTGTTCTTACGAGGTTAAGACTTGGTATTGTACATAACCTAGTGGCCTTCCCAGTGATGAAAATACATAGCCAATTGGTATGAGCGCAAAATCCGTTCCGCTCGCGGATTTTGCGAATTTTCAGTAAATTCGCGATCCGCGAACTCCCGCGAATTTACCGCGAATTCGCAAATCCGCGAGCGGCGGATTCCGGGGGCAAAAGTTGAAGCCTGGCTGGCCTGTCAGCTTGTAACTATTTTAGGATGGCGCCGGCAAGCTGCCAGCGCCATCCTAAAATAGTTACTAAGTTAGCTTCAACAGGAAGCTCTAATAGATAAAATAAAGCAGGTGCTCGCACCTGCTTTATTTTATCTATTAGAGCTTCCTGTTGAAGCTAATTTAGTAAGTATTTTAGGATGGCGCTGGCAGCTTGCCGGCACCATCCTAAAATAGTTACAACATGCCCTAATCGTGAGCGTCGTCGAGGCAGGTGTGCCTTCTTCACAAATCTACCGTGGAAAATCAGCTGTGATGCTGGATAGAGGCCTTTGCATCCTTGACTTTCACGAGCACAATACCCGTGCTGTTCTTGTGACCAGGGGTTTCTTTCTCTTCATCTGCTGAACTGATCTTTCTCCGACCTTTTATACACAGAAGAAGCATGTTGAACTCGCATGGTAGCCCTGCCCGTTTGGCCCAGCCCACACACTCGCGGTTTGCACCGTCTTCCCGCCATTCACCCACTATGATGGACAGCTCACTCAAGGGACCCCTGCGCCCATCGGGGCGATTGCATAGTAACACACACATGGTCGCTCGAACTAGTTGATGCTCAAATTCAGTGACTCATTCATTAGCCCAAAAACAATCGTGAGCGTCGTGGTAGCCCTGCCCGTTTGGCCCCGCCCACACACTCGCGGTTTGCACCGTCTTCCCGCCATTCACCCACTATGATGGACAGCTCACTCAAGGGACCCCTGCGCCCGTCGGGGCGATTGCATAGTAACACACACATGGTCGCTCGAACTAGTTGATGCTCAAATTCAGTGACTCATTCATTAGCCCAAAAACATTCGTGAGCGTCGTGGTAGCCCTGCCTGTTTGGCCCCGCCCACACACTCGCGGTTTGCACCGTCTTCCCGCCATTCACCCACTATGATGGACAGCTCACTCAAGGGACCCCTGCGCCCGTCGGGGCGATTGCATAGTAACACACACATGGTCGCTCGAACTAGTTGATGCTCAAATTCAGTGACTCATTCATTAGCCCAAAAACAATCGTGAGCGTCGTCGAGGCTGGACAGGTGTGCCTTGTCAAGGCCACAAGAACTCTTACCTGCGAGTTGCTTGTAGCTGATTTCGCAGAGACGTTATGGACCAACTTCCCAGATTCCTAGGCAACACCTAGTGATTATCAATGTGAACACCTAGGTAATTAAATAGAAAAAAGGGAGGAAGGCCGGATAATGGACGCTACCTGGTTCCTGGGTTGTCGACCTGCGAGGCAACAAAGAAACTTATGTAACTTAAATTCTTATTTCCTACACTCTCCTATTTCTTGCACTTCACTTAGAAGACCTCCGTGTTTACTTTGTAAAAGGCCTACCTGCGACAATAAGTATCTAGGCGTCGCGTCCGTGTTGTCGTCGAGGGGTGAGGTGATGTGGACTCTTGAAGTTGAAGAGTTGAAGTGTTGAATTCAAAAGGAGAAATCAGTTCTTTCTCCTAGGAAAAACAATTGCACATGAATAAGTTATGTCTTTCAATTCACTTCTTTTTAACTCTCAACTACTTTCTCTATTCTAGATACATTTCACTTACTTATACAATTCGGTAATAAACTCTTCACACCTTCACCACCTAGTTGGGAGCAATATTTTGACAAGAAAAAACAATTTGCAAAACACCAAATTCTAACTTTTGTTCTTCAATTATTTATCACTTTGATATTCTTCTCAAAGTCTCTTTTTGTTCCTTTCAGGTTGCAAAAGTCTCTTTCCTGAATGAGCCTGAAGACGATGAAAGATTGCCAGGTAAGTTTTAGTCTATAAATAGTTGCTGCTTGCTTGCGTTGGGCGCCTTATTTAAAAGTAAGAAAGTTTCACTTAGCTTTGTTCTTTTTTGCAGGAACGCGTGTTGAAATCCAGGCTGAAGTCAAGAAGACCTTCGAGAGATTTCCAGGCTGAAGCGGTTGTCCAGGAACAGGGGAGCGCTCTGGTGAGTCGTCTTCGGGAGCGTGGAAGAAGACGAAGCATCGAGAAGTCCTGGGT
Source organism: Lissotriton vulgaris (assembly GCF_964263255.1). NCBI lineage: Eukaryota > Metazoa > Chordata > Amphibia > Caudata > Salamandridae > Lissotriton > Lissotriton vulgaris. The sequence continues at coordinate 434,453,782 of NC_141696.1, read as the reverse complement.
GTGGCTTTTTATAGCTGAGCCACACCCGAGAGGGAAGAACGTCTTGCGCACCGTTTGCCTGCGTGCGTGTGCGTGTGCGTCAACAGCGCTCAACCCATCCTGACAGCAAACCCCTCCTGATGCTCCGTACAGATACAACGAAACTTGCGCATGAAATTAAAAGAGCTTGGAAAATTAAGTTGCATCTTTTCTTTTAAAACATAGGCTATCACTGTATCATCGCTACTATTACAATAATACCCAAAATAAAGGATCATACTGAACGCTTGCTACAGTTACAATAAAGCTAAGCCAAGAATCATAAACAAGTCATTAAGGCAAACGTTTCTTCACTCAAAGCACATAATTATCTTGTACACATATTATGGCGTGCTGGATGCACGGGACAGGGGTGGGTTTTCTGATGGGGTAAACCTCTCTTTGCTGCAGTGCAAAGGGGGCATGATTGTGGGATCATGACAGTACTCCCCTCTCAAGAGCCCTCCCAAAATCTGAGGTACAGGTCTAGGTTTAACCGGATTCTGTAGGTGAAAACGTTTCAAACTTTTAGGGGCATTTTGTAAATGTGATAAAGGTTCCCAGGTTCGCTCCTCAGGGCCATAACCTTTCCAATGAACAAGATAAAATAATTTACCTCGAATTCTTTTAGAATCCAAGATCTTTTGTACCTCAAATTCAGGGACTCCATCTACCTGAATGCTTGTGGGTTTGTCCTTAAATCTAGTTCTCGGATTGCAAGGCTTGATTAGTGACACATGAAATACTGAATGAAATTTATACCGGTTTGGGAGACTCAATTTTACACAGACTGGATTTATTATCTTTTCGATAGAAAATGGTCCGATAAACCTGGGACAGAATTTCTTACAAATTTTCATTTTTAAATTTTTTGTAGATAACCACACTTTATCTCCTACAGAATATTTAGGAGGTGCTTTCCTATGCAAATCTGAATTCTCCTTTTGTTTTTCTTTTGCTTGTGCCAAATGATACTGAGCCAGTTCTTGAGTGTGGGTTATTTTCATGATATGGTCTTCTAAAGACGGCATATCAGAAGGAATTTGCACAGAATCTGGGATGTTTCTGGGATGGAATCCATAAGTGCTAAAGAAGGGTGAAAAGGTCGTAGAAGAATTATCCATATTATTATAGGCGAATTCTAGTATCCAAAGTATATCTGACCATTCCCTTTCCTCTTCCATTAAGGCACAACGTAAAAATTGTTCGATAGTTTGATTGGTTCTTTCTGTTAATCCATCCGTTTGAGGATGATAACCAGATGACGTACGGATGTCCATACCTAAAGTCTTTCCTAAGTTCTGCCAAAAATGAGATATGAACTGAGGGCCTCTGTCCGAAATGATTACTGAAGGAATACCATGCAAACGAATAATTTCTTTTGAGAACACATGAGTCAATTCTTTGGCTGAAGGTATCTTTTTTAATGGAACAAAATGAGCCATACGAGTAAAATGGTCTATTACAGTTAAAATGGTGGTATAGCCTTCTTTAGTTTTAGGAAGTTCCACAATAAAATCAAGTGATAATGTGTGCCAAGGTTGAGGTGGAATCGGGAGGGGAAGTAAAAGACCACTAGGAGCTTGATGTGAACTCTTACTTTGTGAACAAATTTCACAGGTTTCAACATAAGATTTAACATCGTTTAACAGGGTTGGCCACCAAAATTTTCTTTTTATCAAATGGCAAGTTTTGATCACACCAGGATGAGCTGACATTAAAGTATCATGATGCAACTGCATCACCTTTTCCTGTAACTCTTGTGAAGGTACAAACATTTGTTCATTCATATACAACAGATTGTCTTTAATTTGTATCAGAGGATATAGAGCATGCCATTCTTCCATGGTCTTTTCTTGTATTTTTTCTTTGATGTCACTCATTAGATCAGATACAATTACACCTATCTTGAAACAACTTTCAGACAATACTGGCTGATTTTCTTTAATGAGGCCTTCCTTTTCTTCAGAAATTCCTATTCGAGACAAAGCATCTGCTTTCAGGTTTTCTTTTCCAGGTCGATAAGTAATTATAAAATTGTAATAATTGAAAAACAATGTCCATCTTAGTTGTCTGGCTGTTAGGGCTTTCACAGAACGCAAAAACTGTAAGTTTCTATGGTCTGTATAAATTGTTACAGGGTGCCTAGCTCCTAACAAATAATGACGCCATTCTTCGAAAACTGCTTTGATGGCCAGCAACTCCTTGTCCGCAATGGCATAATTTTGCTCGGTTGGAGTAAGTTTTCTTGAATAAAATGCTATTGGATGCATTTGTCCTGTTTCCTTATGCCTCTGAGATAGAATACCTCCTATGGCAAGTTGAGAAGCATCTGCTTCTACTATGAAGGGTTGAGAAGGATCAGGATGCATCAATACAGGTGCTGTGGTAAATTGTTTCTTAAGACTTTGAAAGGCCTCCTCAGCTTCCTTATCCCAATCAAATTTGATGTTCTTTTTTAACAGTCTAGTTATTGGGGTGATCATGCGAGAAAAATTACAAATGAACCGTCTATAAAAATTAGCAAATCCAAGAAAACTCTGAACTTGTTTTACTGAGGTGGGGCTAGACCAATCTAGGACTGCTTGGATTTTCTTTGGGTCCATTTCGATTCCATTGGGGCTTAAGATATAGCCTAGGAACTCTACTCGAGTAATATGAAAAGTACTTTTTTCTAGCTTTATGTACAAGGAATTGTCAAGTAATTTTCGAAGAATAGCTCTTACTTGTTTCACATGCTCTGTGGTATCCTTTGAATAGATGAGAATATCATCAATATACACTATGCAGCAAACATCCAAGAATTCTCGTAACACCTCATTTATAAAAAATTGGAATGCCGCAGGTGCATTACAGAGACCGAATGGCATAACTTGGTACTCGTATAAACCAAACTTTGTACGAAAAGCTGTTTTCCATTCGTCACCACTTCTGACTCTCACTAAATGGTAAGCACCTCGCAAATCCAATTTAGTATAAATTGTAGCATCCTTTAGCTGATCAAGAAGAGTGGGAATCAAGGGGAGAGGATATCTGTTTTTGATGGTGACGTTATTCAAAGCTCGGTAGTCGATACAGGTTCGCAACTCTCCCCCCTTTTTAGGAATAAAAAAGAGGGGGGAGGACACTGGAGACTTTGAATGGCGAATAAAACCGTTGGCCAAATATTCATCCAAATATTCTCTCAGATGTTCGTTTTCCTTCTCTGTGAGAGCATATATTCTGCTACAAGGTAGAGTAGCTCCTGGCACAAGGTCAATTCGACAATCAAAGTCCCGATGAGGTGGTAATGTGTTAGCCTTTTTTTGTCGAATACATCACATAGATCCGCGTACTCTCTTGGAACCCCTTCCATTAACAGAATACTTTTTGAGTTGAAAGGGAAATTACTTCCTTGAACAATTTTTTCAGATTCTGGAGATAACCAGCAAGAGGACCGACAAAAATCGGAATCAAACAACACAGTCTTTTTAACCCAGTCTATTTTTGGGTTGTGTTTCACCAACCAGGGTATGCCTAGGATTAAACGAAATTGAGGGGCATCAATCACATCAAAAGTGATCATTTCTTCATGTTTATTTAAACAAGTCATTAAGAGCTTTTCAGTATTGAAATGAATTAACCCAGATGATAATTCTTTACCATCCACAGCCTTTACTACTTCGGGATTTTCTTTTAATTCTGTCTCAAATTTCAAGTCTTTCAAGAAACAGGTGTCTATAAAATTGCCCGTGGCTCCAGAGTCGATTAAGGCGTCTATGTTCCAAACTTTACCTTTATTGGTCATAGACTGTAAAGAAATTTTTATGCTAAGATGATGGGATGTAATTACAGGAGTGGCGGAGGCCAAACTAGATAACATACTCGACAATCTGACCTCTTGATTAGCCGAGCCAGTTAGTTTTCCGACTGTTGAACCAGACCTACTTCCGCACTTTTGACCTTAGGTTTAGATGGTCGAACTGGACACTCTTTGACGAAATGCCCTGATTTTCCACAATAGAGGCACTGATTTAATTTCCTTCTTTTGTCTTTTTCCTCCTTACTCAATGGTCCTTTTATAGATCCTATCTGCATAGGTTCTCCTAGATCCAACTTAGATGAGACGTCTGCTTTTACACTATTGATTCTTTCTTTGAAAGAAAACACTTTATTGTGCTCCGATTTTCCTTTCTCCCCTCTTCGTTCAGATAACCGATGATTCAATTTCACTACTAAATCTATAAAATCCTCTATATCGTCTGGAGGATCCAGGATTTGAGTGACCATGTCTTTAAGCTCATCTTTTAGCCCTTTATAAAAAATGGACACTCGCTTATCCTCTGGCCAGCGAGATTCTATCACTAATTTGTTAAACTGTGAAATATAATGTAAAAGATCTGAAGAACCCTGTTTTAAATGCAGAAGTTCATGATCAGCAGATTGGACAAATACATGTTTGGCAAACAATTTTCTCATGGTATTCTTAAAGCGCCTAAGGTCATAAGGTATTGGGTCATTTCTTTCCACTATAGGTACAGACCATTGAGCTGCGTCACCACCTAAATAAGACAAAATAAAAGCTATCTTGGAAGAATCATCAGGAAACGCAATTGGTTTTGCTATAAAATGTAATTGGCATTGATTCATGAAGATGGAAAACTTATTATTGTCCCCGTAAAACCTTTCGAGAGGTGCTAAAGGTACAGGTACAGGCGTTACTACTTGAATTTGAGTTGGGGTAGTAGGTGAGTCATTGCTTGAATGCAGAGTTTGAAACCCAGGTTGGAAGGTGGCTGGTTTCAAAACAGATTTCTGACTAGGGGAAAAACTCCAGGTACTGGGTCCGGATTGAATATTACGCTGGACTTCCGTAATATCCCTACGAAGTGCTACATTCTCTTCCTGAATAGCTGTTAACATATTGGCGATATCTTGCAGAGAAATCTGATCAGCAGCATCCATAACGTCTGGGCGAAATGATTGTCGTGGGCTTCGTCTTCTGTCAAGGCCACAAGAACTCTTACCTGCGAGTTGCTTGTAGCTGATTTCGCAGAGACGTTATGGACCAACTTCCCAGATTCCTAGGCAACACCTAGTGATTATCAATGTGAACACCTAGGTAATTAAATAGAAAAAAGGGAGGAAGGCCGGATAATGGACGCTACCTGGTTCCTGGGTTGTCGACCTGCGAGGCAACAAAGAAACTTATGTAACTTAAATTCTTATTTCCTACACTCTCCTATTTCTTGCACTTCACTTAGAAGACCTCCGTGTTTACTTTGTAAAAGGCCTACCTGCGACAATAAGTATCTAGGCGTCGCGTCCGTGTTGTCGTCGAGGGGTGAGGTGATGTGGACTCTTGAAGTTGAAGAGTTGAAGTGTTGAATTCAAAAGGAGAAATCAGTTCTTTCTCCTAGGAAAAACAATTGCACATGAATAAGTTATGTCTTTCAATTCACTTCTTTTTAACTCTCAACTACTTTCTCTATTCTAGATACATTTCACTTACTTATACAATTCGGTAATAAACTCTTCACACCTTCACCACCTAGTTGGGAGCAATATTTTGACAAGAAAAAACAATTTGCAAAACACCAAATTCTAACTTTTGTTCTTCAATTATTTATCACTTTGATATTCTTCTCAAAGTCTCTTTTTGTTCCTTTCAGGTTGCAAAAGTCTCTTTCCTGAATGAGCCTGAAGACGATGAAAGATTGCCAGGTAAGTTTTAGTCTATAAATAGTTGCTGCTTGCTTGCGTTGGGCGCCTTATTTAAAAGTAAGAAAGTTTCACTTAGCTTTGTTCTTTTTTGCAGGAACGCGTGTTGAAATCCAGGCTGAAGTCAAGAAGACCTTCGAGAGATTTCCAGGCTGAAGCGGTTGTCCAGGAACAGGGGAGCGCTCTGGTGAGTCGTCTTCGGGAGCGTGGAAGAAGACGAAGCATCGAGAAGTCCTGGGTGTGGCTTTTTATAGCTGAGCCACACCCGAGAGGGAAGAACGTCTTGCGCACCGTTTGCCTGCGTGCGTGTGCGTGTGCGTCAACAGCGCTCAACCCATCCTGACAGCAAACCCCTCCTGATGCTCCGTACAGATACAACGAAACTTGCGCATGAAATTAAAAGAGCTTGGAAAATTAAGTTGCATCTTTTCTTTTAAAACATAGGCTATCACTGTATCATCGCTACTATTACAATAATACCCAAAATAAAGGATCATACTGAACGCTTGCTACAGTTACAATAAAGCTAAGCCAAGAATCATAAACAAGTCATTAAGGCAAACGTTTCTTCACTCAAAGCACATAATTATCTTGTACACATATTATGGCGTGCTGGATGCACGGGACAGGGGTGGGTTTTCTGATGGGGTAAACCTCTCTTTGCTGCAGTGCAAAGGGGGCATGATTGTGGGATCATGACATGCCTTCTTCCCAACTCTACCGTGGAAAATCAGCTGTGATGCTGGATAGAGGCCTCACAAGAGGCATGTGCACTCGCATGGAAGCCCCGCCCCCGCCCCAAATCCGCGGATCCGCAAATCCGCAAAATCCGCGGATTTTGCGGATCCACGATCCGCAAATCCGCAAAATCCGCGGATCGTGGATCCGCAAAATCCGCCCATGCTTAATAGCCAATCCCCCTGTCCCTGTGATGGCCTATCTAGGCAAAGCACCTTGCACTTTATGCTTATCTGCCCTCTCTATATGCACCTTCGCCGTTATTACCTTAGACCTGTTTTTATAAATCACTCAGTGTATACTACAGCCCAAGCTCTGAAATTGTTATTTGCACTTGATTCCGTAGATATCTGTTTTTTTACCGCTACCTTTTTACTCAAAGCTGTTTCGTATAGGAAAAGTCTGGTGTTTTAATACCTTTTAAATCCTAATACTGATGAGTTATTGTCTTCACTGTAATGTTTGCACCCTGTGTTTTTTATACTGTATGCTTTTGTGATTGTTTTTAATAATCGAATAAAGCTTTGAAATTGAATTGAAAGTGTGACCCTTACTGATCACCTGCTGCCTGGCTTGCAGCCTGTTGCCGCAAGCCCACAGGAGAAGGGCACTCTCTGCTCCTTGCAGAATTCCTCCCTGGAGGGGCCTCCTTCTTGCTGCCAATGGGTCAGCTCAGACAGGTCCCCCAGTTGAGCTACTTGCTCCCCGGTAGGCTCCAGGGCACCACCCTCAGGGTCTACCTCCTCCTGGGCCGTGGGAACTTCGGGGGCCGGTTTCCTGTGACCCTTGCCACTTTCCTCTTTGGCAGGTTCCTGGGCCTCCCTCTCAGGCTCCAGGTCCTCTTGAGAACCCTTACTGGCTGACATTGACCGGGTGGTCACGCACGCCCAGTCAGGCATCTTCAAGTGAGTTGTTTTCTCCACCTTTTCCCAAGGAGAGCTCTCCAAATCATTTCCCAACAAACAGTCAACAGGCAGAGCGGGTCTCACAGCTACCTGAAGAGTACCAGAGACCCACCACTCAAAGGCACCCTGAGCCATTGGACAATGACTCTGTGTTGTCGGCATTAACAACTCGGCAAAATGCATGAGGGACAATCTGCTCTTGAGCCACCAGGTGACACTTGACAGCTGTCACACTGGCTCCTGTATCTCTAAGAGCCTCCACCTTTTGGCCATTGATGGTCACTCGCGGCTCATATTTCTTAGTGTTCCTGGGCAGCTGAGCTTCTGAGACCATCTCACAGTCTCCTAAAGAGACTAGGGTCATCTGTGCGGGACCCCACGCACCTTGGACATCAATCTCCTCCCCCAAGGCTACACTAGCCATCTGCCGGGGCGGAGCACCAGTGGGTGCTTGTTTACCTAACAGGCGGCCCATGGTATCATTCGCCTTATGACCCAGGTCACCACACTTTTAACACTTCAGGGGCCCCTGGGGAACAAGACTACCTGTCGGGCCCCTTGCTTTCTCCCAGGGGGAGGCTGGGAACCTTTCACGGGGTTCCCTTGGGGACTACTTTGGGGCCCTTTGCGGAACTGCTTCTGTTTACCCTTATCCCCCCACTCGTCTGCTGGGGACCCTGCCCACCTTTGGCTGAGTCTCCCACATGACCCTTGTCGACCCGGGTGCTCACCTAGCGGTCCGCCTCCTCAGCAAGCTTCCTAGGGTTAGTCAGCTTGCTATCTATCAGATGCTGGTGCAGCTCTGGAAAACAATTATGAGACAAGTGCTTCCATGCAATCAAATCAAAGAGACCTTGAAAATCATTAACCTTGCTGCCCTTTACCCAACCATCCAATGCTCTGCAAACGAAAGTGACATATTCAACCCAAGTACTGTTTTCTAACTTTTTGCATTTCCTGAACCTCTGCCTATAGAGCTCAGGTGTCAAACCATATCTAGACATTAATGCATCTTTCATGTGGCTGTATGAATTGTGGACTTCAGAAGGCAGGTCTAACAATGTGTCCCGCCCCTCACTAAGGAACCTTCCCCACAACCCCGCCCCCCATTCTCTCTCAGGGACCCGGTGGAAAGACATGGCTACCTCATAGGCTCTGAACCACTGACCAATATCATCGTTTTTGTAAAACTCCTTCACCCCAACCTTGGGAATATACAGTCTACTTCCTGAATGTACTGACGGTATGCTGCCACCAGAGGGAGTAACTTCTAAACTTTTGGTTTTAAACTCCAACTCCCTCAAAACCTTTTCCTGCTCAAACGGCATTTTCTTTTCCTCAATATCTAATCTTCTAATTTCTAATTCCAGTTGCCTATTCACCTTGAACTTGGTCATCTCCATTTCATGCTTCCTTGATCTCTTTCTGTCCCCCAACTCCTCTGGAGACAGACTTTTGTTAGAACCAATGCTACCTGCAGGGGAAGGTACATTCCGTCATCTTGAGCCCAATGGCTCTTCCTGTTGTACTTCTGCATGTTCATCCCCCTCCTCAATTTCAGGGGTTTTCCTTACTTTTACCCTTGCCCTCAGCGCCTTGTAGAATTCTTCTTTCTTGGTGCACCCAACAGTGGAAATCCTGAATTTCTTGCAAAAATACTTCAGCTGCTTTACTTTATAGCTTTCTAGCCTTTCTTCTTCCCATTCACACTCAATGGAGGCTATGGATTTTGTATCTCCCATGACAACTGAATCAGGCATCTTTCAAAAATAGAACAAAAAAACAAAAAGGAATCTACCAAAAAGTATGTGGTATCATTATGGTCTGCACTCACTAAGTAGTGTTCACCATTCACTGTACATGAGTCACAAATGCAAATCCAGAATCCCACCGCTGCCACCAACGTTAGATTTGGGGGTCTCTGGTTGGCACAGGTAGGTACGTGTGACAAATAGTGACCCTCTCCTCTAGTCACGATAAGGAGATTACACTCCTAAAATAACCCCTGCTCACCCCCTTGGTAGCTTGGCACGAGCAGAAGGGCTTTACTTCAGAGGTGTTGTAAGTTAAGCAGTTGTGACCACATACAGTAACCCAGTAACAACAATACAAATGGACACCACACAGGTTTTATATAAAAAATAAGTAGACTTTATATAGAGTTACCACAAGACCATAAACAACAAAAATACACACTATGATTACTTTAAGATGGTAAATTTAAGCTTAGTTCAGTTCAGTTCTTAGATGGGACACCCTGTGTCAATGTACCTTAAGTTGCGTTGCGCTTCCACGACAAGCAATGTCGCAGCGGTGGGAAATGCGGCAAAGTTCAGATACAAAGAAATAAAGATGTGAAGATCTTCCAGATGCGGCACGCTTCTCGGGGATGTGAGAAGTCCTCAGTTCGATGCGTGGACTGCAGCGGCGACACCCTTACGATGCAAGTACAAAGTACAAGTACAAAGGATTTTATTGTGATGATTATTTAAAATCTTACAACATTACACATCTAAAAGAAACTATTAAAATATATGTTACAGCATAAAATCACATAAAATTGTCATTGCGGGACCTTTACAGACAATTACGTTTTTGCAGTAATTACGTCTCCGAGTTTCCTTTTAACCAGCAGTAGGAACTTTACGAAGGATGCGTTTAGAGCAATATCGTTTGAGCCCATAAACTTAATCACTGCCTGCCTGCATGTCCGTATGCCGCGTGATTTTAGAGGAATCTTGAGCATTGATTTTCTCTCTTGCAGGAGTACAGGACAGGTACACAGAAGATGTTGAATGTCTTCTTCGCCCCTGTTACATAGTCTACATTTCGTTTGGGTTTCTTGAAATTCCCATGGCGAAAGATGACATAGCCCTGGCAAGGATCCAAATCTCACTTTAATGAGCACCTGCTTATTTTTTTCCGTCCACGGGGTTTTTAGATATTGTTGTATCTCCTTCTTTTTATAGCCATTTAGCACCGTCCAGGCATGTTTTCTCTTGGTAAGGGTAGCCTTATCCTTTAGAATGGATAGGTGGTCTGCAGTTTTATTAATGATTTTCTTAAATGAAGACTTGGTTATGTTCATTTCCCATATCGATATAACCCCAAATTCATTATTCGCATCTCTAAGGTAAAGAGCTGCACTAGAGTTAGTGTCCTTCTTTATTTCTCTCCATAGGAGCAATGATATCTCATTTTGATTGTCACTTTTTATTTGGTTCCAGACTTTAATAAAGTGGCCTTGCCTTGCAAAGTGTTGATTTGTTAGGCCAAACTCCATCCTTACTTGCGCCGGGGAAGCGTTCACTGAGAGATGGAAAAGCGCTCGGTATACTCTGGTTATAATTTTATTCAAAGTATCACTATCTTTGCCCATTAAAGCTTCACTCCCATATGTAATAGTGGGTAAGAGTTTTGCACCAACAATGCTCAGGAGAGGACCATAGGTCAGGCTGGGAAGAGACTTCTGCACAGTTCTAAATGCAGCAGTTAATGTGTTTGCTTTCCATTTAGCGTCAGCTTTTTGTAGATGGTAATTGCCCTTTGCATCGAATGATACCCCTAGGTATTTATAGACCTCAACTTGTTCAAGCTCAATTTTATCCATGAACCATTTGCTTTTTTGTTTTATCTTGGCGTTTTTGGCAACAACCATAATCTTAGTTTTGGTCTCGTTTATAACCATTCCATTCTCTTTTGAGTAGGTATAGGTCCTTCTCATTAAACGCTGAAGACCCACTTTTGTGTGGCTCATAAGTATGACATCGTCCGCATACATCAAACTTGTGAGCCATCTGTCCGCTATTTTCGGCGGATGTGCGTTTTCTTTGTCCAATATTCCTGGTAGGTCAGCAAGAAACAAATTAAAAAGAAGGGGGGCTAAAATGCAGCCCTGCTTCAAACCTTAATTTGCTGGGATCTCAGTAGATAGTGTGTGCCTGTCACCCATACTCAACCTCACACATGTCTCTGAGTATAGGAGGCGAATTAGCTTAAGAAGTGGAACCGGAATTCTCATTTTTTCTAGTTTTTCCCAGAGTAATTTTCAGTTTACGCAGTCGAATGCCGATTTGCACCATCAGGATTCAAGCAAGCCGGACCGAAGACGGCTGAAATGCCAGAAACCGGTCCCCGGAAGTTTGTTTCCTTCCCAGTATAAGAATTGGCTTGGTAGTTTGGTCTGCCCTGTTCCCATGATGCACTGGGCCAGGGTCAGACTAATTTGCATATAGCCAAGTTCTGAGCTGGGATGGTGCAGTGAGCAAAAAAACGGTGATGGATCAAGCCCTGATCTTTGGACTGGGTAAGAGTGGTCTGCTTAATTCAGACACTCTGTTCATCACCACCCCCTTTTCTGAATAATTTTTGTCCACCATAAGCGTGGAAGGGTATACTCAGATGTGAGTCCCTTGCTCATTGCACCATCAGGATTCAAGCAAGCCGGGCCGAAGACGGCTGAAATGCCAGAAACCGGTCCCCGGAAGCTTGTTTCCTTCCCAGTATAAGAATTGGCTTGGTAGTTTGGTCTGCCATGTTCCCATGATGCACTGGGCCAGGGTCAGACTAATTTGCATATAGCCAAGTTCTGAGCTGGGATGGTGCAGTGAGCTAAAAAACGGTGATGGATAAAGCTCTGATCTTTGGACTGGGTAAGAGTGGTCTGCTTAATTCAGACACTCTGTTCATCACCACCCCCTTTTCTGAATCATTTTTGTCCACCATAAGCGTGGAAGGGTATACTCAGATGTGAGTCCCTTGCTCATTGCACCATCAGGATTCAAGCAAGCCGGGCCGAAGACGGCTGAAATGCCAGAAACCGGTCCCCTGAAGCTAGTTTCCTTCCCAGTATAAGAATTGGCTTGGTAGTTTGGTCTGCCCTGTTCCCATGATGCACTGGGCCAGGGTCAGACTAATTTGCATATAGCCAAGTTCTGAGCTGGGAGGGTGCAGTGAGCTAAAAAACGGTGATGGATCAAGCCCTGATCTTTGGACTGGGTAAGAGTGGTCTGCTTAATTCAGACACTCTGTTCATCCCCACCCCCTTTTCTGAATCATGTTTGGTTTAAAGGCATTCATTTTTCTTCCGTCACCCAGTCAGTTAGTTTAGTTAGTATTAATCTGGCAAATAGCTTGGCATCAGAGTCTTGCAATGTTATCAACCTGTAATTTTCCGACAGTGCCCAATTTCCTTTTTTAAAGATTGGGGTTATTAGGGATCCACGCCATGACTTAGGTACCCTTCCTGTCAGCACGACTTCTAAGTACAACTTCTTTAGGATTGTTGCCCATAGATCTGGATTTTCTTTCAAGAGCGCAAATGGAATTCCATTTGGTCCCGGAGCGCCGTTCTTCTGTTGTTTTATAAGTTTAATTAGCTCTTCTTTTTCTATGGGGAATTGCATATCCGTATCACTATCTCGGTAGGTAAAGTCATTCTCATTGTCAGATTTACGCCCCTGTTGCATTTCCAGTGAAGAAGTGTGTATAGATTCTTGATTCAAATGTCTCCTCAGGAACTTACCCATTCCTGCTCAGTTAAGGGTGATGAGACTACTTGCTTGTTCGGTCTAGCAAGGCCATTGATAATGTACCAAAAGTCTCTTGAGTTCTTCTGTTTACTGGCATGGAATATTTTTGCCCAGATAGCCTCTTTCGCTTTGTTTTTCTCGCCCCATAATAATTTCTTCAAATTCTGGTTTAATAACTTTAGATATCCAAGATTTTCTGTTTTTAGATCCGTTTTTTTCCTTAGTCTGATAATCCTATTTCGTTCTTTCTTCAGTGATCTTATTGTATGCGGGAGGTTTAAATTTGCTTCGTTTTCCTTCTTCGGGTCATTGCCATATTTAGACTTTTTTGTTATTGTTTGCCCTTGTGTTGTAGTCAACATCCCAGTCAAATTTTCCCATTGTTCAATTGCTGTTTTTATTGCAGTGTATTTCAAGCATTTTTCCACGATCTTTTCCACTCGCTCATTCATCACATCTTTATTACCTATGTTCCAGATCAGTTTTTTATAGTTAATAGTACCAGAATGCCCTTGGACCGTCTGGTAGGTCTTTTTCATAGTTATTCCAATATCCATTAGTATTGACTGCTGGGCATGATCACTCTTGTTTACTTTCGTTAGCTGGTATGAGGTGATGTTATGGAACATATATAGGGTTGTCATGGTGTAGTCAATCCTGGATTTTGTCTTGTGCCCAAAATAACTGTATCTTGGTGGGACATCCGTTTTTACTCTGCCATTAAGTGTTCGAAGACCCATTGCTTCCATATCCTTTACGAATTTCTGACCCATTTTATTTTTATTGGAGTTATTATCAATCCCTAGATCCTGCTCAGGTATTAGCCATTGATGGTTTTGAAGTTGCGTGGCTTCATCTCTTAAGTGTGGTGACATTAAATTGAGGTTGAAATCCCCGGTAATCAGAAAATCTGCTATCGGGTCCTCGAGCATTCTATCAATTAGTACATTATTCAGCGTTCCACAGGTTTTCTCCCTACTCTTGTTAGTGGGCAATATATAAACAGTAATCAAATATAGTGTTCTCGGGTTTTGATTGTTTATTTTGTAGGTAAGTTTGACCATCAGAATGTTCGAATCATCTATCTCCACTTGCTCATTGTCGATGTGCAACGCATTAGAAATGAATATTGCCTGCCCCCCACTGGCTCGCCCGAAACTTTGCTCTTTTTTTGCGTTTTCATAGTACCCGGCATAACCATGTAGCATAAATGGGTTAGATTCCCATGTTTCCTGCAGCACTATGATGTCTGGGTTTCCCACTATAGAGTCTATATATGCGTTGTGAATTTTCCCCCTCAAACCATTAATGTTCCATGAACATAGACTTATTATTTCTTTGTTTTTGCTATTAGCTCCTATTTGTAATGGAATACTGTATCATTGTGTCTGATTACTATGGAGTGCCAAGTTGATCCATTTTTCATTTATTTCTGTGTTTCTTTCTACCTCTTTTTGCACGATGCGACAACAACAGCTCCAGCAGCGACGCTCTTCTCACACGATGCGTGAAGCTTCCGCTCGATGCGACAACTACAGCGGCGACATCCAAGATGTGACGGCAGCAGCTCCTACGGCGGCGCGCTTCTCAGGGATGCGAGGTGCTCTTGATCGATGCGGCAGGTACAGCGATGGCGACACGCTCCTACCTCGTTGCGAGATTCTTCTCCTGATGCAGTGCAGAGCGACAACTACAGCGGTGACACCCTCCTTCGGAGTTGCGACGGCAGCAGCAGCGACGGTGATACACTTCCTCTTCGTTACGGCACGCTTCTCTCCGATGCGGTGCAGTGCGACGGTTCCAGCGGCAACACCCTCCTTCGGAGTTGCGACGGCAGGCACAGCAAAGGCGACACACTTCTTTTCGTTGAGTCCCGCTTCCAGCTCCTTGCGACAAGCAGTCCCTCAGAAGGCCCCAAAACAGCAGCAGGCACTTCCAAAGAACTCTGGGGAGCTGGGGGGTGAAGTCTGTTGTCCCTGAGACTTCAGCGGGAGGCAAGCTCTTTTCCAAGCCCTTGGAGACCCTTCACAAGTTGAAAGAAAAGTACACAAAGTTCCCTTCTCCTTCCTTTGGCAGTAAGGCAACCACCGCGGGCCAACTCCCCAAGCCGCACTTCACTTTGGGAATAGTCTCTCCTCAGTTTCTTCAGGTTCCTCTGCTCAGTAAAGGTTTATTCTTGTAGTCTAAAAGTGATCTAATTTCTTGGGATCAGGGTCCCAATATTTATACCCCAAAATCCTTTGTTCTCTGAGGGGAGAGGAGCCTTTGCCCAGTCCAAAGCAGTTCTGAAGCACTCTGTTTACCAGACTTCTCCTTTCCTTTCACAGTGCAGGGCAAGCACATCAGACGCCCCAAGGGAGGTGGAGCCAGCATTGTGGAAGGCAAGTACAGTCCTGGAGCACTTTGTTTACAGGACTCCTTCTCTTCTTTCAGTGTGCAGGGCAGAGACATCAGCCGCTCCCCAGGGGGTGGAGCCAGCATTGTGGAAGGCAGGCACAGCCCTATTCAAGGTTCAGGTGCAACTCTTCCCTCCCATCTAGATGCAGATCTCTCTATTCACCACTGGGTGACTCAGCCTGTCTCCTGGAATTCCCCAGCCCTGTCACTCACAAAAAACAGACATGGGAAAACACAACCTAGCAGAGGCAGGTTTGAATGGTTAGACAAGCAAATACCTACTTTCTAAAAGTGGTATTTGCAAACAAAAAATATTAAAATACACTTTACTAAAATATGTGTTTTATTATTCTGAGTTCAGGCATGCTAAACTTGAATTTCTACCATGTTCCCTGAGACAGTTAGGCTTATAAAATGTAATAACTCTAACAGCCCATTCTGGCCTAAGAAGAACAGGTAGCCTTGCAATAGTGAAAAACTAAAATGGCTGTAATTCACTATTAGGACATGCCACCCACATCAGGGCTTGTCCTACCTTATACTTACAATGCACCCTGCCCTTGGGCCTACCATAGGGGTGACTGATATGAAGAAAAGGGAAGGTTTAGGAACTGGCAAGTGGGTGCACTGGCCCAGTCAGCATGATAGTACCAGACTGCATGCAGGCTCTGCAATGGCAGACCTCAGACACATTTTACAAGGCTGCTTCTGTGAGTGGCACAACCAGTGCTGCAGGCCCACCAGCTGCATTTGGATTTGCACGCCCTGGGAACACTCAGCGCACTAGACTAGGGTCTGACAATTAAATCAAATAGCCAAACATGGAACCACTGATTAATATATTAATTTACAATAGGGAGCACTTGCACTGTGGCACTGGATACCAGTGGCAGAGTACCCAAATCATCTAACACCAGCAAAAATACATTAGGCAACAGCAAAAAATGGAAGGGAGACGCACGCCAATGGTGCCAGGTCTAACAGCAAGCATTTAGATACACAATATGGGTGTAGGTTAACAAGTACAGCATGCATTTCCAAATATGTGGTGGACACCCTATGAAAGTATATGGAAGTGGCACGAGGTACACTGCAATTTAGCAGTTTCTAGTTCCTCATATAGATGACTGTAACACAATGACAACACTGAAAGATAACTGCGTACACAGAGCACAAGTTATGTCTAAAGTATTCCTTGCAAACGTGCCTCAGAACTCATGGCATGTCGGCCATCTTAACCACCCAGGGGAATTCCCAGAACATAAGCCCCATCTTGTTCGAGTACAGCCCTCCCCTCTACGTGTGTGGCATGGGCATCACAAGTGGACAAGTGGGCATTCCTGCTCTGATCTATGCTAATCGCTTCAATTGATATTTATCAAGGCTACAGCTGCCAGAATTAATCACTACATGAACTGGCGTTCCCGGAGTTTAAAGCATCCTGTGAAAGTAACTTTGAGTTATGCACCCTTTCGACATTAACAGTTACATGCACTCATTTTTCTTATGTAGAAATCCTAAACATATAAACAACTGAGATACACATCCTTCTTCAGGCTGTGTGCCTCGAGGATGCATACTTTGTTTGCAAATCCCTATATTCCAATGCTGCTAGATAGGTATTTGAATCTAATTCAGAAGTGGTTGCATTGGAATGCCCATGCACCGAACATGCTACAACCCTAATGCAAAGTAAACCTTTGCTCTGGAATGTAAATCTCTCAATACAAAGCTTTGTGCTGATTTGAGTCCCTTGTGAGGCACAAACCCGGCACAAAGTGTTAGTAAATCTGCCCTAATATGGCCACCACAAAAATTTGCAAATGTGTTTGCCTAGAGAAGACTTCACACAGGCAAGAACTTCTTCAAGAATCTGTCCCTTACTTACGTGAAGACAGCAATAGAGACTTGGGCCAGATTTATCAATATTTTACACACCTCAACACAACAACACAACTTGCTGCACTGTGTCCAAATGGAGAGGGCAAGAATGTACCATATTTACAAGATATGGCGTATTCCTGCTGTCTCACTTAGCTGATGCACTGTGTGCTGCCTAACACCAACACAGGCATTCTTGCACCATGGTGCAGGCTGGATTGTTTTTGTACAGGAAGGAACACTGTACTGCTTTATAAAAACAATCCTTAGAGACTTGTTCCTCATTCTAAGTGTGCTGTCAAAGGCAGAAAAATTAAACAAAGGAAAGAACGAGGAAAATGAAAGACTTTTCACCTCGTTGCTTCTCTATTGGGAAGGCGTACAATTTTGACACTTTCCCAGGTTTACTGCTCTTAGTAAATCTGTGAATGCGGCAAATTGCATGGGTGGATACTTGGGAACACCCACTCTCCACTCCTGTAACACCTTCCTGGTACAGATTAACGCAAGGCGGGGACTTACACTGCCTTGCTAGACTCCAGATTTACCAAGTTATGAGCTTTGCGTGGCACTGGTAAATCTGATTTAAGGATGGCATTGCCCTTGCATAACTTTGCATGATACAAGGGCAGCGCAAAGATTTGATAAAGCTGGCCCTTGGTCTTGAGAGTTGCACACAAATACAAATCAGATAGTTTCCTAATTGAGGAAATACTCTAGCAAAGCATACTTGCCAAAACAAAACTGGCTACATACACTATTTACAGCTTGCAATGCCAGTTCGCAGGATAGTTTGCCACTCAAAATTTGCATTCTCTATCACATCAATTGACGAGCAACAGCAGAGACTATGAAAACACATGAATAGTCTTTTATTTCTTGCCTTATGTAAGAAAAATGGGTTATATGATATGTGGAGTAGTGAAAACCCCACTCAGGCAACACCCACAATCCTTGTTAGGGTGAACCACAAAAGTCACAAAATTAACCTGTGCCTAACCCTCTGGAAGCTTGGTACAAAGCATTCAAGCTTAACTTAGAGGCAAAGTGATAAGTATTTATGCAGCACACAAACAGTAACAAAGTAAAAACACAACACAGGAAAAATCCCAAACTAATTCAGAAAAATAGTGTACATTTTAATAAATAATAAATTACACTTGAAAAACAAAATCCTATCAGTAGAACTGGGAAATATGTAATATTGAAATTTTAAGCAGATATAGCCCGTAAAAGCACAAAGTGTCGCTCACGGTCATCTGGTCATACTAGACTGAGGGAAAGTCACAAGTTCAGGCTGACCGAGATCGAGTGGGGGCCAGGTACAAGGACAGGGTAGTCCAGCTGAAAATGTCCCCCCCTCCGAGTCCGGCACAATGAGTCGAGTTCACAGTGTAAGAGGCCGTGAGGAGCAGGGAGAACATTGCGGATGGTCATCATTGTACCGCGAAGAGCAGGCCAGGCACTGCGGGCCATTGTCGCTATAGTACAAAGAGCCGGTCAGGCATCGTGGATGTTTGCTGCTATAGCTTCACATTGGCTATCACCACAGGCTGTTGCTGGTGAAGTGCGAAGTGCAAATCTCGCATTGCAGGTCGTCGCTGGCTGTCGGTGTAGGCAAAGGGTTGGGTTAATCAGAGCTTTGCATTGCCGGTAGTTGCAGGTGAGTCTTGGCACGAACAGGACTGTTCACAGTTGTGATGAGCCCAAAACATCAGGATTTTGCCTTTTCCTGAAAAGGAGTGCACTCTGATGCCAACAAGGGTCAAAGACTGAGGAGGTAGCTCTGGGGATCAGGTACTCTAGAAGAGTCTAGCAGGACTCCGGCAGGTCCAGTTGCAGGTTCAGGAAAGTCTAGTTGCAGCAGGTCAGCTGGGCAGTGGCAGGGAGGGCCCTGGAGCGTGTTGTATCTCAGAACAGGAGGTCAGCTAACTGACCCTTGGAGTCACTTAGGTTAGCCCGAGAGGAAGAAAGCAGGTCCAGTCTTCCTTCTCAGAGAGCAGGGCAGGCCTCAAACAGCACTGCTGTCCTCTGGTGAACAAGGCAGGCCTCGAGCAGCAGGGAATTCCTCTTTGGAATAAGGAATTCCTTTTTCTTTAATGTTCACAGGTCCTTGAGTGTACTGAAGAGTGGCTCATGAGGTCCAATATTTATACCTGGTGCCAGACTCTGAAGTGTGGTTCTCTAGACTACCCCCACATCTGGTCCTAGATAGTTATTCACTTTCCCTGTCAGGGCTCCAAGAAGTCTGGGATGACAAAATACCAGTGTCAGGTTCTTTGGTGTGTGCTGGAGGCATGCCCCTTCGAAATATAAGTGGGGAAGCGAACAGTTCCACCCTTAGCAATATGGCAGGAGGACCGACCTTGCCTACACCCACCCCCCTTTGTATTACTATCTGGCAGGAACACCCCACAAACCCCAACAGCAGAGCCATTCACTGCCATGTGACCCAGGACACTGTCAGAGGCACAAATGGATGGACACGAAAATGCCATCTTTATGAAAGTTATGCCCAATAATAAGAGAGCAGTTGAATCCAATTTAAAGAGTCATCTACATAAAAATATAAATGTGACTATTTCTGAGCTCTTGTTTTGGACTTCAAAAACATTGGAACAGACATTTTGTATTGTTTTTGTTTCATTGTTATGCCAAGTTTCATTTTTTTGTTTACATTGTGTCTGTATCCATTGTTGTGTTAATAGTTATGTCGGTGGGAGGGAAGAATGTTTTTAATTTAATTTAGCATTTGATCTTTTGTGTGTAACAAAAACAACAGCATTTTGTATTATGTCTTTATAAAAAATAAAAATAATAAATGGTGACTGCTCTTATTGATTAAAGCGGCCACAAATTAATTGGAATTGAAAAGGAATAGTCAGTTTTGGCATTGTTTGTTTGGTATAATTCTTTGGTGGCTCAGCCTTACTGACATTAGGAGCCCCACCCCTTTGTTTCGTTTAACCTTTATAAAAGTGCCATTTTCAGAGTTTTGACTTAAAATCCAATTTTACCATTGAAGAGGATTTTAAATTGCCATTCATTTCAATCAATCAATCAATCATTCATTTGTAAAGCGTTCTACGTACCCGTGAGGGTCTCAAGGCGCTGGGGTGGGGGGGGGAGTGGGCTGCTGCAGATCGAAAAGCCAGGTCTTGAGCAGTCTTCTGAAGGCCAGCAGGTCCTGGGTGTGTTGGAGGCTGGTGAGGAGAGTGTTCCAGGTCTTGGCGGCGAGGTAGGAGAAGGATCTGCCGCCTGCGGTGGTTTTTTTTCCGGACGCGTGGGACTGTGGCGAGGGCGAGGTTGGCAGAGCGGAGGCTGCGTGTGGGGGTGTAGAAGCTGAGTCGATCGTTGAGGTATGCTGGTCTGGCGTTGTGTAGGGCTTTGTGTGCATGGATGAGGAGTTTGAAGGTGATCCTGTGGTTGACGGGGAGCCAATGCAGGTCTCTCAGGTTGGGTGTGATGGGGCTGCGTCGGGGGACGTCGAGGATCAGTTGTGCCGAGGTGTTCTGGATGCGTTGCAGCCGTCTCAGGAGCTTGGTTGTTGTTCCTGCGTAGAGGGCGTTCCCGTAGTCCAGCCTGCTGGTGACGAGTGCCTGGGTGACGGTTTTTCTAGTGTCTGAGGGGATCCATTTGAAGATCCTGCGGAGCATTTGGAGGGTGTTGAAGCAGGAAGCGGAGACGGCTTTGACCTGCTTGGTCATGGATAGGGCGGAGTCGAGGATGACCCCCAGGTTGCGTGCATGGTCGGTGGGTTCTGGGGCTGTAAAGTCTAAATAAGATATTTCTTCTGATCCCAATCAAAGTTTAGCACCTATTAAATGTAATAAGGTAACCTAGTGTTTTTCAATAGAAGAGACAGGCCTCACAGTAGTGAAAAACTACTTTAGGAGTTTTTTTGCTACCAGAAAATGTGTTTACATTTAGTACCTGTGTTATTCTACACGGATGATGCTGTACTTTTGGCACATACTGTTAATTGTCTGCAAGCACTTTTAGATGGGTTTTATAGTTCTATGCAGGGGCTGAAGCTTAAGGTTAATAACAATAAATCTTACATTTTGACATGTGGATCAAAGACCACCCGATCAAAGAAATTTTTTAGTGGAAACACATCCATTTTGAAAACAATGAATTTTAGCTATATGGGAATTTGATTTAGCGCCAACCTGAGATGAAACCGTTCAATTACCCAAAAACCCCACTTGATGGAGGCGGTATGCGAATCCCTATTTAGATTTGTAAAACACTTGGGACATAATCCTCCCAAAGAACTGACTATGCTAAACAAAAGCGAATGCTTGTCTGTGGGTACATGCAGTGCTGGAGTGTGGGGGCACATGCCGGCAAAGTCCCTTCAGGCAGTAGAAAATACATTCTTAACCAGGCTTTTTGGACTTCCAAGATCTACATTGAGTTTTATAACTCACAACAAAATGGGTATAGATTTCTTAGAAGACATGGTGGACTTGGAACCCATATTACTATGGGCTAAAATCTGGTCCACTCCAGAGTTAAGTGTTATTCGGGAAATTGTGGCGAATTGTCTGAAACAGTCCAACAGGCTAGCTATCCCATGGATTAAGTACGTAAAGAATACTCTTCAAGATCTAGGATTACCCAGTCTCTTTGAGAATATTAACGCGATAACCACACTCACAAAGTCTTAGATAAAGGCCACATTTTACAGCCATAGAGATAATATGAGACTTGAGAAAGTTTAAGATGTGGTCACTGTTTACTCCGACGCCCTACTGTCAACTTGTTAAGGCATGAAACCCTATTTATCTTGGATAAAGGCTCCAGCTCACAGATTCTATCTTAATTGTCTTCAAGTAAACACGATTGCTCTTTCCCATTACCAGGACTTGGTTTGATCTTTTACCCTGTTGTCCATGTGATGGTAGTTCCACCCAGTCCACTCAGCACTTTCTGCTATTTTTTCACTTTATACTCTGATTTTAGAACCCATTTTTTTACATCCTAGTTTATCAGGAAAAGCCCTCATAAAACACTCAGAAGGCATATTGACTCTATAACGCCTTGATCAACTTCCTATGCAGTGCTAAACATCATTACTCAAGCAATAAGTGTGCAGCATGATTTTAGCTTTATTGATATGGAAGGCCAATGAAGATGTGCACTTGTATTTTAAATTGTGATATTTGATTTTTGTACATTTGTATTTATTTTCAATATGTGCATTCATGGTCATATTGTTGACCGAATAAAGATAATTTGACTGACTGATAAGAATGTACCTGAATATGAAAACAAACACAATCTAGATCCCTAGATTTTTCCACAGAGGTCCAGGATTTGCTTCAGTAAAAAAAGTAAATTTGACTTGTATTTAAAAGAAATCATCACCAGCACATTTTTTTTAATAAATACTACACTTGAAAATCAGATTGGGACTATCTAACTGAGGGCAAGCTGAGTATTGTTACTTTACATCTGTTTAACTCAAACTCGAATTGATAGGCCTGGTTGTTCTTCCTTGTAGGCTTTTGTAGTGGCTGAACAGTTAAAGTTGTTAGTACATTCACATTTCTTTTGGCATTTCAATTGCCCTTTTAACAGCTTAATTGAGTGTCCCTAGGACGTTGGTGACATATTTGAAAAACATAAGGGGACAATTTATAAAAGCATCCATGAGTACTTGGAAAATAGTACTACAGGAGTACTCTTTTATGAACTCCTACATCCCCCTGTGAATCTGCCCAGAAATGTCTAACTCCCTCCTATTATAAGTGCAAAGATGATACCGCCCATTCTGTTTGGACTAATTGTATGCGACTATTCCCTGACAATTTCCATTGTATTGCTCTTTTAAATGTTTTTTTCACAAATTCACAAATATATCTAGGAGTAGGTTGAAGAGTGCTACAGACTACTACTTTATGTACTTCGAAGTGTCTTTTTGAACAGACTCCATGTTGTATATGAACTTTGGGGATGATTTAGAAAAGCATTTACGAGTATGGGAAGTAGCACTACAGGGACTCTTTTACACACTCTTAAATACCTTTCTGAATCAACCCCAAAATTCCCAACTTCTTATTAGTAAAAGTGTAAAGAGGGCACAGTCCTTTCAGTTTGTACTAATGAATACACCATGAATATTGCCCTTTTATTATCCTTTTAGATGCTTTGAAGGCGAATTCACAAAGGCATGTAATAGTACCTAAATGAATACTACATTTCATGCTACAAAATGCCTTTGTAAATAACCCCCATTGTTTTTACCCTGAGCATTACTACTGGTTGTGAACATTCTTGACGCTTATTCATTTCAGTTCTCTTGTACACACCTGTTTTTCACTTCTTCTCTGTCGATCAACTTCTACACCCCTTTGGCATTTTTAGACCAGTCTGGAGGTGTTTTTTCGTCTGATTTGTAGTCTCAGTATTTCCACTTAACACGCTAGGACAGACTCTCTTATTGATGATGCTCTGTGTTTGTAGAGATATTCATGGTCTCCTGTTCCCAAACTAATGGGTGGAAATTATCTTTGCTCTCTTTCCATGAGAGAATCATTGGGTTGAGTACATTTGGTATCCATGGGGACCTTGTGAGCACTTTAGGACCAGCTCCAAGACGCTGTCAGCCCACCTAACAAAAATTGTTATTGTGAGTCAAATTAGCCCACACCATTCCCAAAACATGTGGTAATGTGTAGGTTGCATTTTAAAAAGCTAGCTTGGGCCTACTCCGGCACACCACTTTTTTATTGCTGAGCTTTATATGGTTTCCCCACATTATGAGGCATGCTTGCCACACATTTACAATATCTGTGCCTGGTTCTCCTCAAAGGAGAAAAAATAGGTCACTGTGTATCAGCTACACAAAGTTGTTGGAATATTTTGCCATCTTTAATTAAATAATGATAGAGTTCTTTCCATATACAGTCCTTACAATGGATGTATCCATGTACGTTTGGCCGTTATTTTTTTTTATTGTAATCTGTTACCAAAGTATGCTCAAAAACTTCACCTACAAATACGTCATTAAAATGAACGATTAGTAGTAAATCTACTGTAAAAAAAAAGATGGACACACGCACATGCAATATTGATGAAAAACAGATGTCTGGGTTAAACTTACAACGAATAAAATAAATTGTACTTGTTATGTAAATTGATGGATCTTAAAATTGACTGTGGGTTCATGTTGCCCTCAAATATTTGCCATAAAAGAAGAGACATTAAACCAACAACCTATGGTGATTTAATCTCCCAGGAATGGAGCAGAGTGATTCATGAATGCAGCAGTTCCTCCAAAAATCGTGGATCTATTACAGCTTCAAAGAGGGCCTTTCTTGTTCTGCTTCAGTGTTATTGGGAAACATATTATTCTGAAGCGGTCGGTCGGTGGAGCAGTGTGTTTTGAGATGGAGGTTTCCGCGCCTGTGTGCAATCATTTAGGGGCATATTTATCAATCTTTCACGCAATGCAGCTACAGGCTTGCTGCGCTGCGTGAAATGGAAAAGGGCAGGGGGAAGATTTACAAGGCCCTTGCGCCACTTTTGCGTCATTTTTAACATGGGAAAAGTGACGCAAAAGTGGCGCAAGGGGTTTGTAAATAAGACCCCAGGAATGTACCCTATATAAGATTACATGGCGCATTCCTGTCCTTTCCTAGCGCTGGCACATGTTTGGCTGCTAGCACCAGCGCAGGCCCCTTGCGTCATGTTGCAATGGTGCCTGCATTGTAGGCAGGATTGTTTTTGTGTTGTTTTTGCGCAGGAACACACAAAAACAATCCTGCAGCACACGTAGAAAGTGGAACAAACAGGAAGAAATAAAATATTTTACCTTGTTATGCCTCACCTGGGTTGGAGTATCATTTTGATGCATTCCCAGGTCTACTGCTAATGGTAAATCTGGAAGTGTACCAAAATCCATTGGTGGATGCGTCAGAACATCCACGCCCCACCTATGGAAGGCCTCCCTGCCGCAGAGTAATTCAAGGCAGCGATTTGTGCTGCCTTGAGTTACTCTAGATTCATCAAGCGATGCAGGGCCACGCAAGGTGGCCTTGCTTGGCTTGATAAATCTCACTTAGGTTTTGCGTCGCCCTTGCATCCCCTTGAATGGTGCAAGGGCAACACAAAACCTTGATAAATATGCCCCTTAATTAAAAAAAAAATCGCAGCACTCAAATGAAAAGTATGGACATCTCCTTTTTCACCCTGAATGGATGCCTGTGCGCAGTGCAATAATTCGCTGCAAGCCAAAATCCTACAGCATACCAGCACCTCTGCATATAATGGAATGGACAACGAAAACAGGGAAAGATATTGTGAGAGTATCGTTTGAGCAAATAATGTCCCAGTTTACATTATTTGATTGGAAAGGCACTGGAAAAGTAAAAAAGTGCAAAATAATTGCAAGAAGATCTTTTTATTAGGATAATGATTGTCAATCATTCTTGTCTGTTAAAGAAAATCCTAAAAGTGCCTCTTCTATAACTCATGTTTAATGTTCATATGAAGGTAGTAAAGAGAGTGGATGGAGAGATTATGGTACATTCACTCCAACCCTCTCCACAGGACTTTCACCAACTGTTGGCACCCGTTGTCCCATTACCTTCATAACTAGCCCATGTGGGACTCTTCTAGTGCCAGATGTGAGGAATTCAATGGTTTTGCACCACATTTAATACACTGAGGGGCATATTTACAAGTCCCTACTGCCAAGGGAACATCAGTTTTTACAGCGTTCCTGTGGCGATAGGGGCTTTGTCTTATTTACAAGGCAGCGTTAAGCCACTTAACATGGCTTAACGCTGCCTTGTAAATAAGGCCCCCTTTCATGTTATGCTTTGCAAGAAAGGAGAGGGAAATGGGTGTTGCTGTGGGTGTTCCACCACAACACCCATTGGTTTTGATGCTGCCCCTTGTTTATATGGGCAGCGTAAATACGGGGCAGCACCAAATTGAAGACCAGGGAAAACCTGGTCTTACCCAGGAGCAATGTTTTTACTGTTTTCATGGTTGCTGCATTGTGCAGCACACATGGAAACAGCAAAAACGCCAATGATTGTTTATGTACAGTAAGGTCCCCCTTCCTGCACATAAATGATAACTTTTAAAGCATGCCGTTTTACACCATCAATGTGTACTGCATTAAGCAGCATATATGGAAGTTACAAAACAGCATTTTAAGATTGTTTGTATGCAGGAAGGGGGTCCTTCCTGTATATAAACAATTTTCCCCTCAATGCAGACACCCTTGCACTATGGGGCTAAGGTGCCTGCTTGGCGCTAGGCTGCTGAGTTTAGCACCAGCACAGTGGGAAATGCAGGGCTGCACCTATTCTTATAAATATGCTGCAGCCCTGTGTTTCTGAAGTAGCAGAGTGTGGCGTTAAACCAAGAAAGCTAAATCCTCACTCCACCACTACCCTTGTAAATATGCCCCTGAATGTTTTATTTATCACATTTTAATTTGGGATACCTGTCACCCCATTCTTTTCTTAGCCCTAACCTCTTCTATTACACTTTCTACCATATGGAGGGGCAGGGGGGTGGATAGCTGTTTCTGCCATTCAGTGGACTCTTAAAGGTTATAACATATGAGCCTAATGAAAACTAGACATTCATTGTTTAGAATGTATAAGTGTTTTTGTTACTTCTTGTGCTCTAATGTTCTCTTATTTCATTTGAAGATCAATGCTATTACACCATGGAGGCATGGCTTACCTCGCGGTGAAGATGGCCGCGCCTCCATGAGGCTCTGGTGGTCGGCGCAGATGTCGGCAGTGCGACAGTGGCTCCCCTGTCCAATTTCCCGCTGTGTGACCCGTTTTGCATAGGGTATGCACAGAGGTCACATTATATGTATTTTTAGGCTTAGATGGGGCTACAGATCAAGTTTGAAGCGACTTGTTTGTCTCCCTCAGATGTGGCTGCTCTTTTGGTCATGAAAGGAACCAGCCTGGTCTATGAGCAAATGAGATGGCTAGCTCCTCCCTTGAAGGCTGTTTATATTCTTTAAAGACAATGGCTACATTGGAGTTTCCTATTCTCTTAAAGGCAGTGTTTCTTTACTTCCAGGACATTTTGACAAATTCTAAATGAAATGTATGTTTCTTTCCCAAGCTGATGCTGGAATTGGATTACTGTGTCAACATTAACAGGTTTCTAGCTTACTGATATAGTTCTGTGGAGACTTTTATTTTATGCTATGCTTTTCTTTTCCTTTTTTCTCGAATGGCATGCTCGTCTTTGAAGTCTCTAATTGCTGCATCAGTTGTCCACATATCTGTAGAAGAGCATCCATTTCCTCATATTGGATTTGTGTTCTTGTCATTTTTTGTGTGACTTTATTACATTGGCAGGTCCAATTCTTTCTACAACTCAGTCTTCAGTAGGAAAATTACGAAGATGTTTGCAGGCCTCGACTGTCTCTACCACAATAAAAAACCTTACCTCAAGTGCAGGGTCGAACATGACCTCATCTCATATCTCACATACATGGTCATCTCAAGCGCCAGCCAATAAATCACAAGTTAAGGGTCTCAAGAAAGACCCACCCTCACCTACAAAAACTCTGCCTGCAGCCTCGCTTGACCTATTATTGGAAGAAATCCGGGCTTTGCGCCTTTTTATTGAGGACACCAATACTAAATTACAAACTCTAACTGAAAGTTGGTCAATCATGGTGTAGCATTTGTCTTCGGCGGAACAACATATCTCACACATTAATGATACATCTCCTAAAGTAAACTTCTTGCAGGTACAAGTCTCTTCATTGCAGAGACAAATTGAAGACCTTGAAAATCGAAATTGATGTAATAAAGTACACATTGATGGTCTTACCGAAGGCACAGAAGGGGTGGATGTTATTTCTCTGCTTCAAATCTTTTTTACCTCAGATCCTACAGTTAACGGAGAATTTGCAACTTAATATCCAAAGAGCTCACAGATTGGTCACCCTCCTCTGGCTGCTTCATATTCCAAGAGACCAAGAGGGGTCATTCTCTACTTCTTAGAGTATACAGATTTAATGCACGTTATCTCTACTGCACATCACATTAACAAAATCACATGGTCTGTAATGCCCTATATTTTTCTCAAGATTATGCCAAGGCCACCGCAGACAGAAGAAGAGACTTTCTGAGTATGAGACCTGCCCTTCACTTGATAGGAGCCAATTTTAGTCTTATTCACCCATGTTTTTTCAAAGTTACTCATAATAATAAAACAATGAATTATGAGTATCCTTCTCATTTGAGGGACTTTCTTACGTCCGACTGCCTTTTGTTGCTAAGTTTAGCTGTTGTTAACATGCTTTTTCAGAATTTATTATGCTATTTTTGATGCTGATGAGTTTTCTTGTTTCAGTGTGAATTACCTAATAGACTGTTTTTTTCTGATTAACATTTAAAAATGTTCTTTTTTATCCTGCAGGTGAAGTCTATTTGTCGTGGATGCAGTCGTTTCCCGTTGATTGTCGCATCGCCTCCGTTTCCGCATCTTGTCACTCCCTCTGGCACAGATGTGATGTCTTCCTCGTGTGGTCCATCCCCTACTTTCTTAAGGTTTTTGTTAGGTATTTTATCCTTTTTGTTTGTCTGCTTTCCCAGTTTGTGTTACATTAATGTTTGATGTATTCTCTTGCATTTTACGAGGTCTTTAGTCTCCTTTTTTCTTTTTTTCCTCTTGTATATCTTTTTGTTTTTCTCTTATCTTAAGTTTTCTAACTTATTTTATTCTCTGTAGAACGTTCTCTCTCCTTTCTCTTCTCAGGCTTTGCTGTACTCTATTTCAATCAAGGTCTGATTGTTGTTTATTTTTTGTTTGCTCACAATGGTCTTCACAATGGTTTCCTGGAACGTCAGGGGTTTAAGTTCCTCCAATTAAAAGACAACGTGTTCTCATCCACTTAGCAAAACTTAATGCACATATAGTTTTCCTGCAGGAGACTCATTTATTAGACATTGAAAGTGTAAAATTGAAGAGAGCATGTGTGGGGGAGGTTTTCTATTCTCCTGCTTTTGGGGAAAACATGGAGTTGCAATACTTTGTCATAAGTCTTTGAAAATACAAATGATTTCTCAGAAAAAGGATGAAGAGGGGAGATGATTAATTCTTAAAATGCAATGTGATAAAATATCAATCGTAATATTTAATGGGCCCAAGGCACCTGATCGTAAATTTTGGACTTTAATTTCTCAGAAGCCTTTGCAGTCCTGAGGGAATATACATTTGTTTCTCCAGTACATCATACACAATCTCGAATTCATTATGTTTTTGTTTTACATCACCTAACTCAATCCTTGTATGCAGCTGATATTGGCTCAATTCTGATATCCAATCATTCCCCACTTTTGTACACTTAGACATCATACCCAATTCTGCTTGACCTAAAAGATGGAGATTTAATAATTCCGTACTACTGGACTCCTCTTTCATCTCCTCCTTCACTGCTTTTGCTCAGGATTTTTTCCTCCTAAATCAGATGGAAAGGCATGCCATTTCATACTGTTTGGGATTCGTTCAGGGCCTCAGCTTGAGATATTATAATGAACTTTGTTTAAAAAAAAGACATCTGTCACAATCCCAGTTTAAACAACTTCTTAATGAAATAACACTTTTAGAAAATTCTTACTACACATCCAATTCCCAGCAAGTTCTAACTAAGTTAATTAAAGCCAAAATTAATTTTAATAAAGTTTTCACTGATAACGCTGCTTCCTTTCTTCTCAAATCCAGTGCTAAGTAATATGGAGGACAAAATACAGCCAGAAAACTTCTAGCTAACCATCTGAAAATTAAACAAAATAAACTTTTCATTGAACTAATTATTGATGATAATGGCTCCTCTCATCACCATGACCAAGATATTTTAACTCAATTTCAACAATTATATATGGATCTTTATACAACGGAGCTCACACCTTCTGATCATGCAATTTTAAATGATCTTTCCTCTATTTCAAAGCCGGATTCTTCTGAAGTTGATTTCTCCTCCCTAGATAGTGATGTCACCCAAACAGAACTACAACTTGCACTATTTTCCCTTAAAAAAAGATAAGGCCCCTGGGCTGGATGGCTATACGGATGTATGACGTTACAACGCATACCATTACAACTACCTACCATTACAACGCGACCATTACAACGCATACCATTACAACGCATAGCGCTTAGAGGTGCTGGATAGTGGTAAGTATAATTTACTATTCCAACTCCAGTCCCCGTGGACACTAGGGAAGGTGTTGGATAGTAAATTAAACTTATTCCCTATCCTAGAGCGCCCCCCAGCGCAATGCGTTGTAATGGTATGCGTTGTAAAAGTTGCGTTGTAATGGTAGGTAGTTGTAAAAGTTGCGTTGTAACAGGTGTATACCGGCTATACAGCTGAGTTTTAAAAAAAAATCCAAATTGCTTCTTCCTAAATTCTATTTGTTAATTAATTATTTTCTCAATTTGGCTACCTCCTCTGGCTCGTTTCTAGATGCTTATATATGTTTAATCCCAAAAGCAGGTACAGATCCACATTTTTGCAAGAAATATCACCCCATCTCCTTAGTTAATTTAGATTATAAAATCTTTTGCAAGGCATTAGCCTTGAGACTAGAATTTCTACTCCCTGATCTTTTAGGCAAGGAACAATCTGGCTTTTTCAAAGGTAGATTTCTTTCAGATAATACTCGTCTATTTTTTTACATTATTTCTAGATCTGCAAACTTGCCTAATTCTCTAGTGCCGCTTGCTTTAGATGCCGAGAAGGCTTTCAATCGTGTCATCTGGTCCTTCATGTTTCAAGCTTGACCTTGGTTTAGTTTTGAGACAAAGTACATGACTCTCATTCCTCTTCTTTATTCTTCTCCTAAGGCAGGTATTTGTGCTAATGGTCTCAGATCTTCTTCTTTTGACCTACATAGAGGGGTTCAACAAGGTTGTCCTCTCTCCGTGTTCCTTTTTAATCTAGCACTGGAACCATTTTTATCTCTGATCCGTCAGAATGTTGACATTCATGGTTTCATTCATGGCTCAGATCAGGTTAAATTGCCCGCATATGCTGATGACATTTCATCATTCATTTCTCAACCTAATTTCTTGCTCTCTGCTTTCATATCAGAAGTTGCTTCTTATTTATCTGTCTCCAACTAAAAGCTAAACACTGCTGAATGCAAAATTTGAACTCTTTACAAAATGCAAAATTTGAACTCTTTACAAATGTACTTTTAGTTATGATTTTTATTCCTCTCAATTTACATGGCAACCCAAACAACTTAAGTATCTCGGTCTTCAATTCTCTTCCTCCATCATGTCCTGCATTTCAATGAATATGGACAATTGTGTTCAGACAATCACTTCCCTAACTAGTAAATGGCTTCCTCTTTATTTGTCTTGGTGGGGTCATCTGACATAATTAAGATGATGTTGGTCCCTATGATTCACTTCACTATTTCTAATATTCTATTATGTGTTCCTCTTAAATACTATAAGAAAATTAATTAAATTCTATCTGCTTTCCTTTAGAGTAACAATAAAAATGTATGTCTGTAGTAAAGTTGAAAAGACCTAAAGTTGAAGATGGAGTACACTTTCCCGATTTTCCAAACTATCACAAGTCCTTCCTTTCGCAATAATCTTCTCACTTGATTGCACCCTCTTTGCTATATACTCCGCTTTGGGTTGATTTAGAACAAGCTTCCCTGTCACCATATTCTTTTTCAGAATTCTTGCCTTTTATGAGAAAACCTCAGAATATGTCCAACCCTATTATCAGTAATACTCGCAAATTATTATCCTCTGTAATACATTTTTCACCCAGAGACCTTGTCTCCTTTCTTAATTTTACGATAAAGAAAAACTCAATTATTAAGGTGAAAGGACATCCTCTTTATTTGCATTCTTGGAGAATTAAGGGGTTAATCTGGGTTCATCAATTATTTGATCAAAATGCTTTTCTTACTTCTCCTCAAGTACAGACTATTTTTAACCTGCCACCTACTTTCCTTACTAAATTTCTTCTTCTACAGGAGATTATGGTTCAAGCCTATAAATATTTAAAATCCACCTCATCAAATGACTCTCTATCATCTACAAAATTATCTGATATTCTACCTACATGCCCCAAGGCATCCCTTATCTATTCTTATTTTCTTGAATCCCCATTTTAAGATCCAAAACCAAGACGGAATTTAAGTGGGAAGAAGATCTCTCTATTACAATATCGATACCTTCCTGGAAACAATTTTGGATTAAAATTAGTAAGTCATCTTGTGCTGCTAACACTACAATTTTTTTTTCACTTAAAACTTACTTTTTTTACGCTGCGTACCTCTCACAGGATTACTTAAGATATCCCTGACACTTGTTGGACTTGCTCTGCACCACAAACTGACTTGATCCACTTTCTTTTCACTTGCCCCCTAGTTTCTGCTTTCTGATTACAAGTTTGGTGGCAAATTATCTCATTTTTAAGAGCAAAGTCTCTTTTCTATCTCCAATGTATTTTTAGGCAATGTATATGAAGACTGGGATAATGCTTTTTTTCATATACCGATGCTAGATTTGCTATTAGCAATTACTTTCCAACAAATAACCTATAGTTGGAAAGATTTTACACAACTGTCTTTTAGAGCGTGGTGGTATGCAGTCTGTCACAACCACCAATTGGATACTTCATACATTTATCCTTAATCTCTTGTTTTAAAACAAAAGGCCTTATGGACCTTATGGGCACCTGTCACTCAATTTCTAGATTACTCCGCCACTACAGCTTTTGCCCCTCCTCCTCTTCTTCAAGAAGTTTTACAACCTCCCTAACTTCCCCACTATAATCTTTAAGACCTGTTATTATCAAATGTCCCCTTATATCTCCTTAAGTTTGTAAAGTTGGCAAATAATCAGACTGTAATGTTTTGTTTTTTATGCAATGCAATGTATTTCTTTTTTTTTCTTTTCCCTGCTCCTCTTATTTTTATCTTTCCCTTTCTGTAACTCTTGTTTAATTGGTTTGTATATCTTTATTGTATGCCATCTTAAGCCAAATAAATTAAACCTTAAAAAAAAGAAAAATGCTATTACACCAGTTCCCCTTATAGGATATTTTGCCATTCGAGTTTCATTTTGTTTATTCAATTTTACTCATTTTTTTTCTAATTCATTTTGAGATTGTTTTTGACTTTCAACTTTAATATAGTTTTAGTACTGCATAAATAATTCATCAAATGCCTCTAAATTAAGCATGCCAGCACAGGTTTATATGGTGACTTTAGTGGTTTAACCTCAGAAGAATTGTGATTATTACTTTAACTCAACCTGATTTCTTACAGGCTCTATTATCCCACTGTAGGAAATAGGAGCATTAGTTGGAGGGGCAGAATATCCACTCAAAATTATAACCACACCCTTGTCAGTGTGAACCCTTAAAGTCACTAAATTAACTGGAGAACAGCCTCCAGGTAGCTATGAGACAGAGTAGACAAGCTTAACTCTGAGGCAGTTTAGAATAATAGAGTGAATGTTAATAAATACCATGATATCAAAGAGACAAAAATTCATAAAGGGGCGCAGAGATAAAAAAGTAAGTTTAAGGTTCAAAATCATACCTAAAAATATTAACTGTCAATCACAGTCATCGGGTTGCACTTGACTGGTACCTAGGCCCAAGTTAAGGCCCAAGTTAAGGCCGACTACAATGGAGCATTGCTACCCCCTTCCTTTCTTTTTTTTTAATCTAGGCAAGTTCGCAAAATGTTTCTTCCCTGTGTCGGGCTTTCTAGAATGCTAGCTATATTGTAACTGAACCTCTTTATTGTCCACTGAAATATGAATTTGGATATTAGGGAAGTTATGTCGTGTTTTTTACAATGCTATTTATATTACATGTAAATCTATTTATTGTTAACTGAAATATGAATTTGGGTATTATGAAAGTGTGTTCTTTGTGTTATACCATGTTTAACATGTCTACTTTGTCTGCTATCTATGCTCAATAAAAATAATTTATACAATGGAGCACATGTAGATTCAGAAACCAGGTTCGACTCGCTCAGAAGTTTTACCTTTGGACATAGGGCTAGATTTACTAATGGCTTAGTTTGCTCTTGCGTCATGCAAGGCGACGCAAGACAACGCAAGCCCTTAATAGGGATTTACTCAGCTGCATGGCTCTGCATGGTTTAGTAAATCTAAGGTAACACAAGGCAATGCATTTCACTGCCTTGCATTACCTTACAGCAGGGAGGTGTTCTATTGGTGGAGTGTGGGCATTCCCACACATCCACCTATGGAATTTGGCACATTCCCAGAGTTACAAAGAATTGTAAATCTTGGAAATGCATAAAAACGGTATGCCTCCCATACCCTAGAGTAATGTGTTGAAATATCTATATTTGTCCTTGTTACTACTATGCAAGATTCATTAAGCATCACATATAGAAAAAAGGAAAATGCCTTTGTGGATTGTTTTATGCAGGAAGGTGTGCATTCCTGCACAAATAAATCCTGCTTGTAATGCAGTCGCCTTTGCACCAGTGTGCCTACGTTGGAGCTAGGCCGCACACAGTGACTCAGAGCAAAAAGGTAGCAGAAATACACCATATCTTTGTAAATATGGCAAATTTCTGATGTCTCCCCTACCCACAACGCAATGCAGCAAGTTGCCTTACTGCGCTACGTTGCATGAAACCTTAGTAAATCTGCCCTGCAGTCCCTGAAAAGGAAGTTAAAAATCCTCAGCAGGGCAAAGAGGCTTCCATGTCATTGGAATGAATTTGGATGAGGTTTCGTTGAAGTCTTTGACTTTTTGGCAGGAAATTTCTTAGAAGGAGACATTTGAGTTTCTTGCCTTGATAAGGTCCCTTACTAGCCAGGTACTTTAAGCACTTTTGCCAATGAAGATTTGTTCATTCCAAAATAGTCACTTTTTTGGAGTTCTGATTCTTCTACCTTGGCAAGGCTACAACCTGTTGCCGAAGAGAACTTCCTGAGACTAAATTTCTTCTCCATGAGGTCCAGCTGAGTCGGATCTGCTGCTGTAGAAAAGCTGTGAGTGGGAGCAACCTGAATCTCTGGCCGAATGGCAAGGCACTTTAATCGGATTTGCTTAGCAGATTATTCCCAGCTCTCTGGAGATCTCTGGAGCCAAAAAGTTTCTAAGTCCCAGGTTTCAGGAGATGATAGGAGAAGCACACTTTGACACCATCCAATGGTCCAGGTCTTAGGGACAGCACTTGGGGTCAAGACTCACTCCACCAGAGGCCAGCAGAAGGTTCCTGGCCAGGTTCAGTTTGAATTGGTCAGCTAGGAAATTACTAGAAAGACGTTTTGAAGCTTGTTGTATCCCTGTAGCTTGAACAGTAGGTCAGACTTATGAGTACACTTCTTTGTCCTAGGTGAAAGAGGGAGAGCAGGTCCAGTCTTCAAGGCTCTTCTCAGGTCACAGACCGTGTTCTGAGGAGAGTACTGTGAGTGCCACATTTATGCCTGACGTCACCTGTTGGTGTAAGTGAATCCTGGAAACTCCCTAACCAATGGGGTAAACGTTCCCAAGGTCATCTCTTCCCAACTTTGCAGCACTTGCTATGTGTCCTGCTGCAAACAATCACATAGTACCCCTATCTGCCTAAACCCAATATGGTTCCCCCCTTGTGCAGAGCTTGTGTGCCCACCCCAGCGGTGTGGCCAGGGAAATGAGCAACTCTAAACCAGTTCTAGGGACAGCTCCTCGCCCACTGGGATTGGTGCCTGTCTGACTGTGGAAACAATAGAAGGGCCCTATCCATGAGTTTACTAACATTTGCTTGTGACAGGGTAGGCCTCTTAGAATTTATTCAAGTTCCTGGGCACAGCCCAGATGGTCATCCTGCCAGAGGAACAGAACTCCTCAAAGAATAGAAAGTTCCACAGACAGCAAAAATAATCAAGGCAAAAATCTGCAGGTACACCATGCAAAAGATGGTCACTTCCAGCACCTACTTCGAGAGTTACCAATACCCCGGGTTACAGTAAGTCCAGGGGTGCAGAAAATGTGTCTTTTTTTTAGTTCAACCCTGAAAGTCAACTAATAAATGAGAAATTAGTAGGGGAATTGGTCATTCCTGGTCTGATTCTACTGTTAATTCCTCATTTTGAAATTGACTGTCACCCAAGAGATTTTGAATGCTTATAGCAGCCACACCCTTTGGGTGAAAGTAAACATATCTGTGGAAATTCCACAGATCTCCTAAAGTTGGTAATTGCTGCTATTGGCCCCAACAGAATTAAACAGTCACTTGTCATCAGAGCCAATGTGTGCTCTTTGCAATCTAGCCATCATGATGAAAACAACTAACAAAACTGTGATTATTGCGATAGCAACATGCTTCTATATATTGAGTCTAATCAGAGGCCTACCTTGCACATATTGTAAATTCTGAAGTAGCAAATGCACGTTGAGAGATGGGCATTACATCACTGTATCTGATAGATTACAGCAGTTTACATTGTTCATTGAAATGACTTTTTATTGCAGTTCTGACTTGCGTGTGTATGTGCAGCGACTCATAGCATAAGTAAGGTAAAAAGTTAACTATCTAGTCTATTACAGTAAATGTTACTCACCACTTTGTTGCTGCTCCTTAGCCAAGAGTTGGGCATCTAGATCATAGTAGGTCACTTCAAACTCTCTGCTCTACAAAGGGGTGGATGAGGAGTGTCCCTTTTTCTTTTACCCTATATAGTTTCATAGCAGTAAGCCACCAACTGGGTCCTGAAACAGTAGGTGGCTGTATGAGCAGTCCTGGTTGCACTGCTGGTGCACCTTAACAGAAAGGAGAGAAAACTGGGCATGTATGTCATCACGGCAGCCTCTAAT
Organism: Lissotriton vulgaris; assembly: GCF_964263255.1. Classification (NCBI taxonomy): domain Eukaryota; kingdom Metazoa; phylum Chordata; class Amphibia; order Caudata; family Salamandridae; genus Lissotriton; species Lissotriton vulgaris. The sequence continues at coordinate 434,416,784 of NC_141696.1, read as the reverse complement.
GAGTAAACAAAAATGTTTTATCACCTCAGTTTTGAAGAGGACAATTGTCCACTTGTGTTGTGAGACAATAGGGACCATTTAACAGTGTTCATGTGGCTTGAAAGTTCAACAAGAAAGATAGAGCAAATGAGGTTTGAAGACCCGATAGGATAGAGTGTGAGTATGATGCATTATCAGTGTAGATGGAAAACACAGGGTTGTGTATCAACACATTATGAAGGTTCCAGGAGTACTTCTTCACCCACCTCTTCTCATCCTGCCTTTTTTTCTTTATTTCCCCATAGTACTTCTCTCAGCCCAAATATCAGTGTTGGAAAGGTGCTGCCATATGAGTGCGTATTAGCTGCTGTGCGGTTCTGCAGGGGCAGGGTAAAACATTCCCCATAATGTCGACCACATAAAGAAACACATTTTTGACTCAATCTTAAGAAAGTTATTGTTCCTCTTCAGTGTTTGGTACCCATCCTCATTAGCTGATGTGAGCAGATATTGATTCAGGTTAGAACATGACTCAGGGATAGAAGTTTCCGATTACCTATGTGTTTGGCGGTGTTCTTGCTATCAGGTGCGTGCAATGTGCTTTATATATGGCTGTTCACCCATTCCCATCAATTGTAATATTTGGCTTCACCTATTTACATAACATATGTTTAATCTGAGGTCCACCTGCCTACTTTGCGTTTGGAAAACAACAGAGACATTCAATTTTTCTAGTAGATTAACTCATATGTAGTCCCATAAACACAAGTTGTAGATGTGCTATCATAGGTCTCTGAATCTGTAAATTTACAAACTGAGGGGCTGATTTAGGGTTAGGCGAAGAACATACTCCATTACAATGGTGATGGACTACCGTCTCCGCCAAACTGGAGGTCCACCCATGGGATTTACTGAAGGGCCGACCTTAAACATTTCAGCGACAGAGACTACTCCGTCTCTGACATATTCCTCTGCTGGCCCAGACAGGGTAAGGGGAGTCAGAGGTTTAGTCCTTCAACATATTAGAGTGGGATTATGAATGCCCGTGTAAACTATTACTCTCCTTTACCACCATAAAAAAATAGCGGTAAGGGATAGTAAAAATGTTTAAATGACCTCCACACTATGGGAGATAACTCCCATAATCTGGGTGGTCATTCGGTATTTTATTTAAAAGTCAAAATCCTGCTTTGGGATTTGTTTTTCAAAACACAAAAAAAAAATTACGTTTGACAGAAGATACCATTTGTTTGAAGGCACCATCAGTCAAACTGTTAAAACATTAACAAGAACCGTTGTGACAGTGCTTACTGCTAATATTAAGATATGTCCACTGGGCTGGCAGACATCTCTAAATTAGAAGTATGGTTCCTCCGTCAGGGTGGCGGGGTATTTTACTCCATCACCCTGACGGAGTAATTACCATTCTCCCAAGACGAAATCAGCAGGTAAGTTTCATTTTGTATTTCTTCTTCCGCGTCCCCACCTGCCTCTTTTGTAAAAAAAGTTTGGTAGACCAATTGTAATGTTTGCTTTTGAAAAATGAAGGCAAAAAATGTTCCATGAAATAGACACACAAGAGCCAAGGTTCTTTTGTTTGTTTATAGGATTAACAAATGACCTAATAGGAACACTGCTATGAATATTTCTCCACTGAATACCATGGGACACATTTGGCTTATAAGGACGGTGGTCCATTTTCATAGTCTTACTGAATTTAAAACCAAACATATTTCACTCAATTAGTTATCTGGAGTATATGTCAACAGCTGATCATGCTGCAAATTTAAACACAGTTTCACATCTGTTCCTTATTCACTTTTGAAAAAACATGACAGAAATGCAGAGAAAACAATAGATTGTCATGTGTACGGTTATGCGTTAATAGCAGAAAACAGCTTAAGCTCGAGGAGAAGTAATGTAGGGTCAGGATATCATTTTTCATCAAAATATTTCTCTGTTTTCTAGGCCTATTTTGTCTCAGCTAAACAATGTGTCACAAGGTGTGAAGGTTTCATTGTTATCTTCAACTCCTAGAATGCAAGCTATTTTGATGATGAACAATTAAAAAGAAATAGTTCATGAAAACGCTTAACAATTTGGGGAAAACTTAATTGAAGTAAAAGTATTGCTTTTTAAGTACAAGGACTAAGGAAAAGTGGTGCACCTCAAAACCAGGACTACTGCAAAAGTGATTTTCTTTTCTGAATTTAACACGACCCATTAGTTAAACTGACAAAAGGTATAGCACTTAAATCGAAAAGTTAAAAAAGGCCACTAAAACAGTCCAAATTGAAAGCTCTCTAAAGAATACAGAAGACATGCTACCACCAAGGCCCATTTGTGTCACAGTGCAACCAGCTTTGCAAACGCTGTAGTAATAAAGCCGAGTCTTGCTGTACAGTTTGACTTTGCAGCCATGTTTCAAAACACCATTTATTATTAGAAATTCCACTTCTTGGCTCGCATTATCAGAATACTGGGAAATATATGAATGACAAAGTATCACCTGCCACACATTATAAGGATATTGAAAGCTGCTTCAGAGACTTGTGACCAGAGGGAATTTCCTTTATAAGGTCATGGGAGTCTGAGTTATTTTATTATATTTGAATAAAATGTATTGTTACATTAATTTTCAAATGCAAAAGTGGTTGTTAAACTATTTAAGGATTTTATTTGAAAATATGTCTGCTTTTTATAAAAAAAATTAAATGCTAAATGTTTCGAATTTTATTTGAACCTTTCTAAATAATTGAATGTAATTTACCTTTATTTCCTATAGGGTTTTAATTTATGTTCCTACCTCAATTATTTTGTATGGGAGGGTGTTGCACAACCCGGTGTTGGCCATGTGTGGTGCTATGCAAGCACAACAAGATGATGGATGGAGTGCTGAAACTTTTCAACCACTCACCCCAGTCACAGATATGGGTGTAATCCATCGTTCTTTTGCTCACTATGCCACCCCAGTTTGGACGCAGCCATACGGTGCGTCCAAACTGGGGACTGGGACTGGGAACAGTCCAGCCCGAACTGCCAGGCCAGGTCCTTCCTGGACCAGATACAAGCATTCTGGGACCGGTTTCTGGATATTACTCACTACAAATTTTTTTCAAGTAGTAACTTACACTTGTAAGTTAGGCTCCACCCCTTTTTTCAGAAGGTGGAAACATGTCGGTTACACTTTTTGAGAACTTTACACTGAGATTTTGTAAATAGACAAAAAATAGAAAAATTACTCAAAAGTGTAAGAGTAAATGTAAGTTGAGTCACAATTGTAAGTGACCTTTGTGACTACCCCTGCATGTTTTTCATCTTGGTAGTGACCTACTAGCACAATCTTTTCACCAGTATTCATTACAGTATTCATAATTGCGATGTTGTATGAAGTTGGTATTAGTGGTGTGCAAAATTTGTGCATTTGCTTTTGTGCAATTATGCAAAACTTTGGGAAAATTGCACTAAACGATGTCCAATTATGTGAAATGCAAAACCACCATTTAACACTGAAGCACCAAATGTTTCCGTTAGAAATTGGGGGGCATTTGCACAAGGCAGCACAAATGTAAAAAGCAAAAACAAGGAGAAATAATGCATTTCTCCTCGTTTCGCCAAGTTAAGACCAGGTTTTCCCTGGTCTTAACTTCGGTGCTGCCTCCTTTGTACACTGTCTTGTACATAGGGGGCAGCATCAAAATCAATAGGGGTTGCGGTGGAACGCCCACCGCAACACCCACTGCCCACCCCTTTCACGCTAACCATAGCAGGAAAGGGGGCCTTATTTACAAGGCAGTGTTAAGCCACGTTAAGTGGCTTAACGCTGCCTTGTAAATAAGTCTAAGCCCCTATCGCCACCACAACGTCGGAAAAAGTGACATTGTGCTAGTTATAGGGGCTTGTACATATGCCCCTGGGTCTTTAATTGGTAGAGATTTGCACCATGTCCAAGTAGGACCACAATCCTAGTCAGGGTAAGCTAGATCCACACTTTGGATTAACCTGTGCTCATCCTCTGGTAGCTTGGCACAGAGCACAAGGCCTAATTTAAGAGGCAATTTGTAATGTATTTGCGCAACTCACAGACACACACACACACACAGTAACACAATGAATACACCACGAAAGACTCTGCACGTTTGAAAAAATAGAGAATATTTATCTGAGTAAAACAAGACCAAAACAATAAAAATCCAAACAGTAGAAGTCAAAATATGATTTTTTGTAGAATAAATTCAAACAACAGTGCTTTGAAGTCAAAAGTGCTAAAAGGTTAATTGTGGTTGTGAGAAACCAGGATAAATTCAAAGTTCACAGGGCAGGCCAGCTACAGGACTCATGCAGGGTCTGCTTAAAATCTACCTTAGATAGAGCAAAGCATTGTTCACAAGAGAAAGAACATCGTTTTGATTCACACAATCAGGTCAATGCTTCAAAGTCAAGCCTCTCAGTTGGGATCTTGGATCGGTGCTGCGTCAGAGTCGGATCTCATCATCGGGACTTTGGACAGCGCTGCATCATTGTCAAGCTGTGCAGGGATGTCCTCAGTTCGGCACTGCATCAGAGTCAAAGAGCACTGCATCGGTTCTGATTGGAGCAGTGGTGATGATGCGTCAGTGTTTTAGAAAATCAGCTGCAGAACCCACTTCTAAAGCCCAGGTCTGGAGGGGTCACCTCAGACAAGGGTAAGACGCACAGATGGCAGAGTCCAGCAGCACCAGCAGAATTGTAGGAAGTCTTATGTGTCTCTGAGACTTCAAAAAACAAGAGGCAAGCCAGAAACCCCTTTGAGTTACTCTGAGTTTAAGTGAGTTGGGTCCAGTTCTTGTCCTCAGCAAGGCAGACATTAATAGGCAGCAGGCCAGCTCAGCAAACAAAAAAGCAGTTGCTTAGAAAAGTCAGTCCAGGCAAAGTGGCAATCCTTACAGCACAGCAGTCTTTACTCCAGTAGAGTTCTTCCCAGGTCCATTTGGTGGTCAGAGCCCCCGGAACTTATACCCAAATGTACCTTTGAAGTGCGGGTGAGTTTAAAGCATCTTCTTGAAGTGCACAAGTCTCCTTTCAACCCAGCCTTGGCTTCCAGGCTACCTGTGTGTGTGGGGAGGGGGGTAATAAGTCCTTTGTGTGGAGACAGGACACAGCCTAATCAGATGCAAGTGTGAGATCCCTTCCCCCTTCCTGCCATGGAAGGCTATCTGAATGCAGATGAGTCCTCTGGTACACCCAACCTTCCTGTGTTTGTGGCTGTCTAGAGTGGATGCACAATGTGTAGCTGTCACCCAGCCCGAACTGTATTGGAGACAGGCTGCAGACACACAGAGCAGAGTTAAGAACAGAGAATTGTCCACTTTATAAAGGTTTACTTAATAAAGAGTTTTGGCCCTGATACAGACAACTAGATAGAGAAATTAGAAAAAGCATTTTATCTAGCTGTCACATTAACCGCTGTTTTTACTGAAACAGATGAAGGCCATTCACTTATTTCATTGGTCTTTAGTACTTATTTACTTATCATTCTCTATTTTTGATGTGAGTCATTTACTTTTGTTCTTTTGTGTCAGAACACGGTAAGTACCTGATTATTCCGACAATAAACATACATTTACATCATATTCTTACAAGAAAACTGTACAAACAATACAACCAAAGGAAGACCTACTAATGATAACTAGAATTCAAGCACACTCCATTCCTACCGGTGTCAAAGATCAGAATGCCCCAGGATGATACATATTCAGACTTTAAATCAAAATTATTACAGGAGTCCTTAATAGAATAGAGTTAGATGTATTAGAGAAGGGATTTACGTTTGCTCCTATCCCTAGGCTTAATAAATGTAATTTAGATAGAGATCTTAAGCCTTTTTTTAGGAAAATTAGGTTAAACCGGTTTTTCCAAAATAGAGAATATACCTCTGAAGAGAGCATTTCAGGTCTTAACCTCTTCAGCGCGGCGCGAATTTTCGCTCTGTGCTGAAGATTCGAAAAACGGGTGTGGTCATGATGGAACGGTTCCGTCATCAGCACAGCCCAACCAACGCTGATGACAGAATGGTTCCGTCATAAGCATCGAAGGGGTTACACCTAAGTCTACTTTTACTCCGAATCTCAATATGGTCAATCAGAACATTGAAGTTTTTGAACGTATTGTTGAGTCGAAGATTAGAAACATCTGGGACAACCCCCCCCCACTTACAACGACATGAATAAACAGCAGAGAGAAGCTGCAGATTACTATTAAACCTGCAGACAAAGGGGGTGGGGTTGTCATATTTGACACACTAGACTACGAGAGAAGAGTACTTGACTTACTACAAGTCCCCGAACATTATACTAAGGTCCCCATGAAAAATGAAGAAAAGAAGAAAAAAAGGTTTTAATTATTTAATTCAGGTACATACATGTATCTTGATTAGTAGTGTGATATTTTATGAACCAAGATTATGGGTCAAACTCTCATCTTTTTATGCGTTGGTTTACATTCCAGTACTAAATACAAAAACTGTTTAGTGAGGACTTGGATCAACCTCCGGTTGTATCACCATATCTACCTACGCCTAGGAGGTATGTAGTAATTGATTTGTCGCGAGGTATGCATAAATGTTACTAGATATATAAAAATCCCTACGTGCTTAAGTGCATAGATCTGATCAATAATGGTATTCACTGTCAGAGCGAAACTCATTTTCGTTGGATAACATTGACATAGGTGTAAGTGATTTTTTCGAATAACTGAAGAATGGATTGATTTACTTATGTCATGGGTCAAAATTCCACATGCGCAGACTCTGTGTGTGTTTAATGATCATAGGTCGAAAACAAAATCATGTTTTAGAATTGTTTATATTCAATTTGATTATGCATCAAGCTAAATTTCACATTTACCTTTAGGTGACACCATGAATTCTAGGAATATTAATCGTTTTTGATGTATAGTGATTATTGTGGGGTATGTCTATAACCAGAATGAACTGTTTGCTACAATGGTCCTTAGCAAATTTGTATTGCAGGAGAAATAAAATTTTTTTATAGGATGAAACATTGATAAAAAAATGTATTGCTTTTTAGTTATCTTAACTTGAATAAGAGACAACATATCATTCTCGTCTTAAAAAAGGTGGTGCGCATTAAGTCAGAAAACCGAAAAGCGTCGACGCATATTATTTTGAATTAAATCCGAGGAACCATTAGGGTGACATCATTTGATACTAATGGGACACGATATTTATATTCTAATCGGATTAATAATTCATGATGTTTTCTTAAATGATGCACTTTTTTGTCTCTGATGAATATGTTTTTACTGATTAGGTAGATTGTGTATGTATAGGAACATTTTTTAACACAGTTGGTTTATTTATTATATGTTTGTATCAATAAAATTGTACTAGACTTTTTTTAATTTAGTTTTCTCCTGTCATAATTTTTATTTAAACTCTGAATATGTATCATCCTGAGGCATTCTGATCTTTGACACCGGTACGAATGGAGTGTGCTTGAATCCTAGTTGTCATTGGTAGGTCTTTCCAAGGGTCTCTTTCTTTTTGTGAATTACATTGGCACCCAGTCTCTTGGTTGGTGGGTCACTCCCAATACCTTTTGGATTATCAGTACAGCTAGCGAGCTGGGGAGTATCTGAGGTGGTAAAATAACTTTGTCCACCATAGATATTGAAGTGTTTGGATATAAGTTTATCTACTACCAAAAAAGGTGGACTCTATAAAAACATATGGGTTCAGTGAGGAATAATTTAATAAATGTATCAACATGAGTACTAACAAAGGCAATAAAGTAACCTTAGTAACAGGTAATAATGAAAAATGGGGCAAAATACTTAATTTAAAGAAAAAATTGATCAGAACGGAAATGCACGCAGAATTTCTAATTGAATATGTTAAATCTGGTGTGATCCCAGCTGGCCTACAGGTTAACAATGAACCTGGCCTTTTCATTGAAAATAGAAAGTTCCTAGAAACGTGGTCCCATATCTCCAATAGGTGCAGTCGAGATTGGATTTTACTTATAATCAAGACTGCCCAAGATATCATTATATTAGAAATAAAGGAGATTGAAAAACTCGAGTTGGAAATAAAAAACAACACAGCTTTTGATGAAGCAAAAAAGAAATGAGAGGAACTTAACATAGAAATAGATGGATATAGAGATTATTTACAAAATAAAAAGACAAAGAAACTTCAAAAAGATGTGAGCAAATTCACAATAGAATTGAATTATCCATCCTTAAGCCAGGATTATTACCAACAAACTAGGCAGGAACCAAACTTGGAAAGAGGGCCCCATATAGACCCATCTATAAAAGAGGAGGTTATAAACGTCTCACGTTTTCAGAAACCTCAGGCTCCAGCAGCGAGGATGAAGGTACAGGGAGACTCAATGGGGGAATTCATCATCAAAAACCTGACTATAATGGGGGACCGTCCACTTCTGCTTCAATGCCTTTTTTTGAGTCACGCCCCAGAGGGGCGAGACGACAAAACAGGAATTATGGAAGAGGACAATACATGAGGAATCCTCAGCAGGAAGAGTACCTGGAGACCAGAAACCACGATGCCTATAATTAATCTTTTGAAAAGGGTCCTTAATAGAATAGAGTTAGATGTATTAGAGAAGGGATTTACGTTTGCTCCTACTTCTAGACTTAATAAATTTAATTTAGAGAGAAATCTTAAGTCTTTTTTAGGTAAATTAGGTTAAACCGTTTTTTCCAAAATAGAGAATATACCCCTGAAGAGAGCATTTCAGGTCTTAAACCTAAGTCTACTTTTACTCCAAATCTCAATATGGTCAAAAGGAACGTTGAAGCTTTTGAATGTATTCTTGAGTCGAAGATTGGAAATATCTGGGACAACCCCCCCCCACTTACAACAACATGAATAAACAGCAGAGATTTGAAATTAAAAAATGATCTGCAGATTACTATCAAACCTGCAAACAAAGGTGGTGGGGTTGTCATATTTGACACGCTAGACTACGAGAGAAGAGTACTTGACTTACTACAAGTCCCTGAACATTATACTAAGGTCCCCGTGAAAAATTGGACTGTCCTAAAAGAAAAAATAGTGGATCTTATCACCTCAGCCAAGGATAGTGAGTTGATTGCAGATAGCGAGTACAGATTTTTATTACAGAATGATGCATAAACTACACACTATATACGGACTCCCTAAAATTCATAAAAATGAGAATGACCCTCCTTTGCGCCCCATTGTTAGCTGTATTGGTTCGCCTCTGGAACCTTTAAGTAAATACGAAGACAGTTTTAAGGCCAGCAATACAAAAACAACTGTCTTATGTCAGGGATTCCTCCCATATGATCAACATAGTGGCGGGGTTGGACTTTGACAACAGATCCCAATTTATGGTTACCCTGGATGTTGAGGCATTGAACACCAACATCCCCCAGGATGACACAATTGCTGTGATTAAGCATATCCTGGAGGATGTTGGTGTCACTATGGGTGCAAGCGCTGAATTTATAGTTGAATGTACATCCCTCATATTAAAAGAAAATGTATTTTTATTTAAAGAACGTTTGTATTTACAACACAAGGGGACCAGCATGGGTGCAACTTGTTCCCAAGTTTGGCATGCGCCTATGTTGGGTACTTCGAATCCAGACATATTTTCAATGAAGCTGCGCCGTTCTATGAAAATGTATCACACTGGCACAGGTTCATAGACGACATTTGGTTTATATGGACTGGATTGGAAGGAACATTGCAAGAATTTTTAACCTGGCTTAACCTTGGTGATGTAAATCTAAGATTTACAGAACATCATAGTAGTAGTAAGATGAGCTTTTTAGATTTAAATATTAAACATGTAGAGGGTAAATTAAGTGTAGAATTATACTCCAAACCCACTGATAAAAACACTCTGCTCCACTATTCCAGTTATCACCCGAGGTCACAAAAGGATATTTGAACAATTCCTTCGGCATCGAAGCAATTGTTCAAGTCTAAATGACTTTTACAAACACTCGAAGGTCCTTAAGCTGAAACTAAAAGATAGGGGCTACCCCAAAAGGTTGATAAACTACTCATTCAAGAGAGCGAGATTTTACGATTGGGAGAGCATGCTGGATAATAAACAAACCAAGCAAAAAAAGAATAACGATATGAATGAAAAAATTGTCTTTGTTAGTCAATTTTCCAGCTTTAGTAATAAAATCAAAAATATAATTAATTCCAACTGAATGCTCTTGAATGATAATGAAACTACACTATTGGAACGCCCTATCTTTGCATTTAAAAGTAATGATAATCTAAGGAATAATTTGGTTCATACATACAGTGAACCAGGAGGTCAGAGACAACTAGATTTAGAAGGAAAACGGGCTACAGGTAACTACAAATGTGGTTTTGGCAGTTGTTGTGACCAATGCATTGAAGGAAAAAGCCTCTCTTTTAATAAACATACCATCATAGCTAAGGATTTGAACAACTGCAGGAGCAAAAACCTAGTCTATTTACTAATATGCCCCTGTGGACTAGGTTATGTTGGTGAGATGGGCCGTGAATTTAGGACCCGCCTGACCGAACACAAATCGGAAATTAAATATAAAAAAATCAACGCTCCACTTGTGGATCATTTCTGTTTATTAAACCATACACATGATGATCTTAAATGGTTTATTTTAGAAAGGGTCACACGCAGTAAACGCGGTGGGGATATCACCATTGAATGCAAACATAGAGAACAATGGTTTATATCCATCCTCAATACTGTAAGGTCTGGTTTGAATACGAAGGAGGAGTGGGAACGACTTATCAACTAAACTATTATGAATTTTGTCTACTTGGGTTCTATATGATACAGTGTCTTATCTTACACTCAGCTAGGAATTTACCATGCATTGACATTGGCATTTCTCATAAGATAGTCGTCCGGCTGACTGGTCGTTGGGTCCTGCGAAGTCTGTATGGTAATTCATGCTTGATAGAACACACAATAATACCTTTTTAAATATCGATTTTTTTTCTGCCTAAATAGGTGTTCCTCTCTCATTTACCATCTTATATTAGGCTTACCTTGTTTTGAGATAGGACTCCCCATGTGCCCTGTGATGAACAATAGAGCAGGGAATTAGATACAGGGATACGTGATCGTAGCCTTCATTAATGATTTTTACATTTCTCTTTGAGGGTTCTCAAGTAAGCCCTATAAAATATATTTCACATTCTTGAAGGACCTTATTTAGATCATACATTATGACTGGTCATTCGCCTTTTGGCTAATTTCCCATATGCGAACCTGCTACAGTGTTTACGGTAACCGAAAGTAAACATTGTCGCATTGGCGCACTCAATGACGTATTCCCCCGAAATTCGGCGTGGTGAACTTCCACTTCAGGTGTGATTCATTACACATCACGCTGCGTGTATAAAAACGAGCAGTTCTCATGAAGGGTTTTCCTTTCGGCATATCGTAAGAAGAACTTGCCAGCCGTCTTACTACCGGTTTAAATATCAGGCATGTTTTAAGGAGATACGCTTGTACACCGTGCATTGCGATGATAAATCACGCGGCCGGTTCGTACATTTATTTATTTATCCGATGCTTATTTATGTGTTTTGGTTCACCGTAACTGGGAACCAACATACAACACGGGGAATTCACCCTTTTGTGTCTTTGTGGCAAACCATAAGGAAGAAGGACGTATTTGCACGTTGCCGGTTTTAATCAGGGCTCGAGTAGGGGTACCACGCAGGTGGATGGCGTCCCCACCACTTATTTCACCAGGGGGACGCCATCCCCCCTGCCAAACAGCTGGACTTCACTCTTTTGCCTCGCTGGGACGAAGAGCACGGCACCTTTTGTGATGTCACTTCCCGTCGTGACGTCACTTCCGGTGACAGCGTCCCCCCACTTCTTTTTTTAGGACCTGTGCCCTGGTTTTAATAGCAGGTACGCCTTAAAGATATATTTGCCTGTATTGTGTAAATCAATAATAGAGTTGGGTATTGGGGCATACACTTACCCTATGTTCATTTATGCATTTAGATTTACCACAACTGGGAACCCACTTTGAAATTAGATCCTATGGGGCATTCACCCTTTTGTAACTGATTTGACGATTATTGTGGATTACCCGACACTGCAACAATTGGGTGGCGTTCTTGTTGATGTAGGTATCTGATAAACCACACATTTATATAGATGGCACCAATTTATCAAAATATAATATCTTTACTCATCGTAAAACATCTTGAACTTTTCTTTTTAGAATTATAAATGCCCAAGATGTAACATTTGTATAGTGTTGGCCACTAACCTAGAGAGTTGTGGCTTAAGGCAGGAAATCGTTTTAACAAAGCCAGTCCTCTTGAAGAAAAGATGAACAAAAAGTTTTTAATTATTTAATTCAGGTACATACATGTATCTTGATTAGTAGTGTGATATTTTATGAACCAAGATTATGGGTTAAACTCTCATCTTTTTATGCGTTGGTTTACATTCCAGTACTAAATACAAAAACAGTTTAGTGAGGACTTGGATCAACCACCGGTTATATCACCATATCTACCTATGCCTAGAAGGTATGTAGTAAATGATTTGTCTCTCAGCGCGAGGTATGCATAAGTGTTACTATATATAAAAAAATCCCTACGTGCTTAAGTGCATAGATCTGACCAATAATGGTATTCACTGTTAGAGTGAAACTCATTTTCGTTAGATAACATTGACATAGGTGTAAGTGATTTTTTCGAATAACTGATGAATGGATTGATTTACTTATGTGTGGAAGTGTCATGGGTCAAAATTCCACATGCGCAGGCTCTGCGTGTGTTTAATGACCATAGGTCGAAAACAAAATCATGTTTTAGAATTGTTTATATACCATTTGAGTATTTATCAAGCTATTTTTGGCTCACATTTACCTTTAGGTAACACCAAGAGTTCCAGGAATATTAATAATTTTTGATGTATAGTGATTATTGTGGGGTATGTCTATAACCAGAGTGAACTGTTTGCTATAATGGTCCTTAACAAATTTGTATTGCAGGAGAAATAATGTGTTTTGTAGGATGAAACATTGATACATGTTTTTATTGCTTTTTAGTTATCTTAACTTGAATAAGAGACAACATATCATTCTCGACTTGAAAAAGGTGGCGCGCATCAAGTCACAACACTGAATTGCGTCAACGCATATTATTTTGAATTAAATCCGAGGAACCATTAGGGTGCCATCATTTGATACTAATGGGACACGAAATTTAGATTCTAATCGGATTAATAATTCATGATGTTTTCCTAAATGATGCACTTTTTTGTCTCTGATGAATATGTTTTACTGATTAAGTAGATTGTGTATGTATAGGAACATTTTTTAACACAGTTGCTTTATTTTTGTATCAATAAAATTGTACTAGAATTTTTTTAATTTAGTTTTCTCCTGTCATAATTTTTATTTAAACTCTGAATATGTATCATCCCGGGCCATTCTAATCTTTGACACCGGTACAAATGGACTGTGCTTGAATCCTGGTTATCATTAGTAGGTCTTTCCAAGGGTCTCTTTCTTTTTGTGAATTACATTGGCACCCAGTCCCTTGGTTGATGGGTCACTCCCAATACCTTTTGGACAAACAATACAACCACACATTACATTGGCGAGAAATGTTTTACATTTTTGAACCAGTCATCATTTTCAAAAAGCAGCAACCATAATCCTGATTTACTTTTCAATTGGTCATTCTCTTTCAATACTGCTACCCACTGGGAGCATTATTTAGACTCTTCAAGATATAAGTTTTTAACCATTCCCTAAGAGTAGATCTTAATCGATTAAATATGTCCCCCTAGTAAAGGGTAAAATAAATAAGCTACTCAGTTATACACCAATGTCACCATGTTCAGGGGCAAAGCACATGCGCGAAAGCACTGGTTAACAGTGGCAAAGTGCTCAGAGTCCTAAGGCCAACAAAAAGAAGGTCAGAAAAATAGGAGGAGGAAGGTAAAAAGTTTGGGGCAGCCCTGCATAAGAGGCCATTTCCAACGGTGTCCTTATGTTAATTTTCTTTGCTTCATTTTTCATTTTATTGCCCTATTTGCTCACTTGATTTTCACTTTCACTATTAGCAACGGATACAATCTGTGACCCACACCTCGTCCTGATGATGGTCCTGGGGGATTTGTTAAATGGCACCAAAATGTCTACTTTGCCATCGAGGAGAATGAATCTGCAGGAACTGTGAATTATCTTTCTTTTACTAACGGACTGAGAAAAACAGTTTTATGGTCTCTCTTTGTTTTTTCTTGCCTTTTTGTTTACTTGTTTTGTCACAGTAGTAGTTAATGTATTTGTTTTACGTATCATAGGTGGAGTCTTAATTGCCTGCTTTATTGTACATCTAATATACATCTAACTTTTTAATAAATAGAGATAACTAATTGCTATTTGGCCCCAAATGTGATATTTGTGGATTACAGTGGGATATATATAGTAGGACTGAAGCAGTTGTATTGCCTATTGTTTTTCTTCCTATAATAAGCTAGACGAAGAGCCTCCTTCAAACAAAGGAAGTTACTGCCAATTTATAAAACCCATGGTGCCACACTGACTTACTGGCACACTCGTATTATGTTATAATAAGCTAGACAAAAAGCCTCCTTAAATTATATTGCGAAGGGGACATTTTTGTTTGTGTTGTGAAATTAGCCCGAGGCAAGGCATACTCTGTACCTAAGGTTGATGTTGGGATCCATCCCAACGAAATCCCACAGGGCCAAGTGAGATACTGTAAAAATGTGCAGCACACTTTTCAATTGCTGCATGAGTGCAGAGACGCTGTTCCCCATTTCATTCTTTTTGCACACATGCACAGGCTAATAAAACAAGCATTTGCAATGCAATTTCTTTAGTCGAGCCAAGTCTAAAGAAAGGGGTGTGGCCTCTATTAAGTGCAAGAGCGGCATGGGGGACTTGGAAACAACCTACCTCAAAAATATTTGTAAAGCAATAGGTGTCGCATTTTTGAGAGTTTAAGCTATTGTCATTTACAATGACAGTAGCTAAAATTATCCTACATTTGAAACCTCTGGCATTGCAAAAAATCATCCGCCATTGTCCCGAATGCTTGGAAAGTGAAAGCACGCATGGCAAGCTGAATGTAAAGAAGGCACGTTGTGTATGCAGAAGGACAAAACACATTAAAGAAAATGGTGCTTACAGAGTAAATAACACAGACTGTGTAACAACTGAAGTAAAAGGGCCAGTCCTCATGTGAGGTTACAAAGGAACACAAAGCGGTACTAAGGAGGGACTAACAAGCCGATTACCGAATCAGAAGCCATAATTTACAAAGACACAAGCCAATTAAAAATATGGGAGGAGAGTGGACGGTGCTTCAAGTGCATACTCAAACAGCATGCCTCGCGGAGCAGCGCACGTACTGCCCAGGCTCAACCTAAAAAGGAAGTTCCAGCCAATATTTAAAAACCACGGTGTCACACCGACTTACTGACACACTTGTTCTATGTTACAGGACAGACCAAACAACAATACATTTTGCAGTAGTATTGTATATTTGGGTTGCATGGTCAACCATCTGTAAGATCACGAAGAGCCAAACTGGCAATTGTAGGTTCAGATCACAGCTGAGTACATGATACTACTGCCCGGTAGATCATACAGAATGTATGGACATCTACCTGCCTAGACCAACAGGGATGGCGTAATAGATTTTGAACCCCATCCTATAATGACTACTGACCATTGTTTCTTTTATACATGTTTCTTTTTAATTGCTGTTTCTATTATGGCTTTTATTATAAAGTATGTTTTGCATTGTGCAGTGATATTATTATGTCATATGTAGACAATAATAAAGCTTTGATGCGATGACCCATTTTGCACTAAACAATATCATGAAAAACTGAAGTGGCGTCACCAACAGCAGCTCGTATTCTGGCCATTGAGTTATTCCCTATGCTCATGGTAAACTTTTGCAGTGAAATACATGTATTTATGTGATGTGGCGTGATGGCGTCATTTCAGGAATTTTGCATAACATGAAATTACTCCAGTACAATTCAAATTGCACCCAGGCCTAGTTATTATTATACATTAATGTCTTTTTTTCAACATTGTTTTAAAATAAGAACAATTTTGAAATATGGATTTATTTGGCATAATTTGAGAATATGTTGTAAATTATGTACAGCAAGTAAAACTGTTTAAGGATAAGGTCCAATTAGTGTGACATGGTATTGATAAAAGCGGGTCACCAATTGGCCTCAAAGGGGAATGCAGTTATCTACCCTTCCGCCAACTCCTTTATAATTGAAGGGTCTGATGGGGCATGGCCAAGTAAGATGCCCAACTAGACGCTCCCACCGTCAACATCAAAATCCTGCACAAATTTGGTGTCATCTGGGACTGTCGTCTCCCCCACACACCCAGATCACTGTGTAGACTGCTCGGTCTGTGTTTCAGACTGGCGGATTCACTTGGAACAATCTGTGGATCCGAACTGCAGAAGGATGGCCTAACTCTGCTGGGCTTAGTGATACTGAGCCTGTGAGAGGCTCGGGTGGGTTCCATGCTACGCGAGAGCAGAGAGACGCCCAAGATTAATCAATGCAGGTGGAGCAGGTGGCAGGAGGCAGCTGGTACTAGGTGCTGTGGTGACTACAGAAGATGCTGCGAACAGCCGGTGGCAACAATAACAGTCTCACTGTTTGGGCCTGGTCTGGGCTGACAACTGTGGTGTGCTGTGTGGCCCCCGGGGGAAGTATGGTCAGCAGACCAGTTTTCCCCCGGGGTGTTCGCGGGATAAAAGAAGGACAAGGTGTAGGTAGGGTCAAGGGGTGGGTTTAGAGCTAGGGTTTATAGGGGGCAGGGGAGGAAGTTTCATCCTCTTCCTGCCCTCAGTGCCATCAGGGAATGGTCTTTTTCATTTTGGACCACCCTTCCACCCTACAAGTTTCAGGAGTGGGAAACGGGTACTTGCCCGGAATAGCGTGCCAGTTTAAGACAGGTTGAGAGTTGGGCTAGCAGTTCTTTGGAGGGGTGGGGAGTCTATGATGGGCTTACTCACCCCTCTGGGGAGGGGGATACAGGTGCAATGAACAGGTGCATGATGGGGGTGCAGGATGCAAGAGTGCAATGGCTGGAGATGCTGGAGGAGGTTGAAAAATAAGTGTGGAAGCGAATGGAATAAGGGAAGAGGTCAATGAGTGGATCGGGAGAGAGTAACTGGAGTGTGGGAATTGATGATGGATGAAAGACCTGAGGTTCGGGATTGTTATAAATTTATTGATGTTTGGTTAAATATTGTTGTCAACCTTGTCCTAATAAAATTGCCTTTTACGCTAACATACAGCGTGGAGTGGTTATTGCGCAATGTCTCCTGAGGTGCTGTGGCAAATGAGCGGTGAGTCAGGGACCAGACCTCACCTGTGACCGGAGCACCAAGCCATGAGCGGAGACGTGATTGCGATGCTGGTGACTGGTGGATGGGAACAGCCGTCACAGTGGCTCCGGAATATGCCCCGGACTGCCAGGGGAAGCAGGGACACATCTACCTGCACGGGTCCAGTCCTGGCTGAAAACTATTGTGCGCTGTGCCTCGACTATGCCCAGATCCTGAGATGGTGAGGCAAAGGAGCGGTGAGTAGGGGGCCAGACCTCACCGACGACTGGAGCATTGCACCGGGAGTGGAGCGCAATTACGTCACTCCTCTTGGCAGTAATGCAAGATATCGGAACCTGAACAGTAAATATCTGGGACAGTGAGAAAGACGGCTGGCCTGCCAGAAGCCGGGGGGACCGAGGGCACACTGTCTGATATTGTTTGGGGACCTTTCCCTCTGTCTTGCCTTATATGCAGCCCGAGATAATGAGCACACCACAAGAATATCCAGAGATGAATAATCACTGCGCCACCCTCTGAAGGACACGAGTGGTACAGTGTTTAATCAGATTATAATGAGAGCCATCACTGAACCCCTGGAAGGTGTAGTGGACCAACAAGGGGCGAAATTGCCTGTGTATCCTGTAAAATAAGGTGGGCGAATACACTGGACTCATAGAGGAGGGAGGGGAGTTGCGGCAGGAAGAACCAGTGACGATGTCGCACAAGCAGAGAGAAACTAGCTGTGACCGATGAGGTGGATGGATTGTGGGCCCCAATAGGCTGTTCCCTAAAAAGAGCGCAAAAAGCTGGAGCCGTTGGATTGTTGAGAGTAGAGGGGTACCACCCCCCGATATATAGATTTGTTGTGACTCAACCTCCTGTGCTCACATGATGCTCCCAACTTTGTGATCTTGTGGGTAGAGTGCATAGCTCACTAGACCCGGGGAGCCCCTGGCCCTCTTGGGGACCCTGGAAGAGGAGCGGCCATACCTGGACTGCGCTGGTGACCCGCAGTCATAGCATTGGTTGGGCCTATCAACATGGGGAAGGAAAAGACAGCCAAGTCCGCACAAACAAACACAGTCGTTTACTATACCCACATTATGCCCCCTGAAGGTACAGCCACAGAGGAAGAGGCAAAAAGGCTGATGGAAAAAGGTGGGGAGACAGTGATACCAGCACCATCACTTTCAGATCTGATAACAGTGATACAGTGCTCCCGGGATGAACAGATCACCAAATTAGAATCAGTCACAATTGAGGTATATCTACTTCATGTGTATCCGCGAAAGGTGGTAGACCGGGTTACCATAGCACGAGAGAATGTGTATGGCCTGCAATAAGAGGTCCATACCCTATGTGACACAGTCTCTAACTGCAAAAGATGATGGTCCAGCTGGACGAATGGATAAGAGACTCTGAGGGGCGGTCCCAAAGAAAGAATCTGGGATTCGTAGGGTTCCCACAGAAGACAGAGGGGCAGTCAGCAGAAATGTTCCCAGAAGACTGGATTGCTTATACACTGATCCCTAAGAGACTGCTAAGTTTTTCACAATGACTCATAGGACACTGGCTCTCCCACCAAAGCCCTGGGCCCCACCAAGGACCATAATCGTCCGCCTGTTAAATGTTCGAGACCAGGATGCCACACTTCAAAATTGTGGAAGCTGAGCCCTCCAATGTTTGAGGGGAATCCATCTCAGTTTTCCCAGATTACACGCAAAAAGTACAAGATCAATGGATAACGTTTCTATCTGTCAAGAAATGCATAAGGGACGAAGCTGTGAGTCCTACATGGTGGGAAGGTGCAGTCTTTTTTCTACCTGAGGGAGGCCAGCCAAGGAAATCTAGCCAAGACACTGGAAGGAAAGGTCCAATAATGCCAAGCACACAATGACAAACTGCCCACCTCTGTTGGCAAAATGAGCAAAGGAGATGCCTGGATGATGCAAGGATATCAGGCAGAATTGTGGTCTGCCTGAATGATACTCTCCTGGACTCTGGTGTTGTGCTGGACTAAAGGGAGTCCTTTAGCGATAACAGAGTGACTCTGGAACAGCCAATGACAGTACAGATGTGTGCAATTCTTGAGCCCTGTCTGCCTGATTGTGAGTACTAACACATCCCACTTGGAGTGGGACTAACTGTTAGAATACTTAGGCTCCCGGCTGGGCTGGCGGCAGGTCCCGGAGCCGCTTGAACTGTGAACAGCCAGGTATTGGGCACTCTGGTGTGCTTAGACAATTGGTGTGGCGCAAGATGGCATACTGAGTCACACTGTGATCATACTTACTGTACAGTATAGAATGCTAGCAAGAGGGATTGGAGAGAGGTGAGTGGGCACGGGGAGGAGCTTGAGAGCTTCGACCTCGCACCTCCCTCTGAGACCTGGCCTTTAGCGAAGCACAAAGGTTTTGTTAGAATAGGACTGTTTCTATTCTGATACATGGATCTGGGATTGGGGCAGCGGAGCTAGATCCCAATCTGCCTTTTGCTGGAATGGATGTTTCCACTATGCCGCCCATGGGGTTGGGGGAGTTGGAATGGTGTTCTGTTTTTAAAGGTTTGCTATTTTGGGGAACTAAGTGCTGCTCTTGTATAATGTGGCCCTGGCTCCTTCCCCCACAGCACTTCAGAGGAGGGTGGAATGTTATTGGGGCCTGTTGAGAAATGTTGCAGAGTGTATGTCAATCTAAAATGCGACAGGGTATGCATAGACTTTCTACAGGAAACCCATGTCTGGGGGGATTGTGGGGCACATGCATCAACCTATTTAGGAAGTGCAAACGGTGCGAATCGGTAAATTCGGCCGTTTGCGCTTCCTAAATACGTTTTTGGGATGCATGAAACATTTTTTCAAAATTCGTTTTTTTTTGCATTTCCTAAAAATGCGAATGCATTTAAGGAATCGCATTTGTGCGATTCATTAAATGCAATGCATCATTTTTAAAAAAAATGCGAATTTTGAAATAGGAAGTGCAAATTAACACGAGGTTGACCCTCGTGTTAATTTGCGAAATTGTTTCAAAAAGCACAAAAATAATTTTGAAAAGTGTCATGTTACAGACACACATGTCCTTAGGACATGTGTGTGTGAAACATGCACTTTAAAAAACATTTCAGGGGTGCAGGGGGGAGTCCTTTGGACCCCCCTCTGCACCCTTGCAATGCATCAACAAATTGCGATTTCCTAAAAAAAGAAATGCAAAACGGCATTGATTCCTATGGGCCTCTAGGCCCATAGGAATCAATGTAATGCCATTCCTTAATTGCGATTCGCAATTAAGGAATCGCAAATTCCGAAAATTAAGAAATCCTAAAAAAAATTAGGATTTCTTGATGCATAGGATTTTGCAATTCCTAAATTGCGATTCCTTAATTTTCGCAATGTAGGAAATGCAAATTCCAACAATGATGCATGTGCCCCTGTATTCCTAATCTCCAGAAGTGGTGGAGATGGCAGCTCCACGCCACCTCTTATTCCAGGTATGCACCAGGTACACTGATATGAATGGTTCCAAAGTTCCCCTTCCAAGGTAGAGGACACGTACTTAACCCAGAGGCAAAATATGTGATACTGTATGGAACTCAGGGCAGACAATAGGTATGTCTGATAAGTGTTTACAGACCTAACAATGACTGTCCACACTTTTAAGCCAGAATAGCCAGGTTCAACTTGGCATACCTTGTGCTGGACATTATTCTGGCAGGCGACAGTAACTGTGTTATAGATGGAATGCTTGACCGGGAACCGCCCAGACATCACAACAGAGCATTACATGACATGATGTGAGGTTTATACCTGGTTGATGACGAGATAGAGATGCAACCGACAGAGAAAGTATACTCCTGTTACACAATAGCAACGGGGATCCTGAACTATTGTTTAGTCTCCAGAAGTATGGCACAGGGGGTAAAGGAAATATCCTACATGGTTGTTATTTGTCAGACCATTCCCCTGTCTTAATGAGTATTGAGAGAGCGTGTGGACGCCCGGCGATACCGCTGTGGAGACTGCGGGCAGAGGCAAGGGCAGTCCCCCAGTTTGATGTGACAATAAGTGAAACATTGTCACACTAATTTGATGAGAAATGGGGCATTGCAGGCAGTAGAGCGATGGATTGGGATGTGATGAAGGCGGTCCTCCCGGGCTTATGCCTTAAGACAGCTTATGGATTTAGGTGCCAACTGTAACGAGATGTAAAAAACCACAAGGAGGACCGAGGAGATATGGAGATGGTACTGCCCACAAACATGACAGACTTACGGAATGGCTGGAGTAGCATAAAAAATTGCTAGATGACCGGTGCAGACTTGAGAAATATATCCATACAGCATATTGACAGAGATTACATGCATTGGGCGACAAGACCTGAGCAATGCTTGCCTGATTGACCAGACAGGAGGACCAACAGACTCTTGTACTGGTGATAAACAATGATAAAGGGACTCGGGTTGGTACACAGGTAGCTATCAATGGGGTATTCCGGTCCCACCTGAGTAAGATTTATGCTACATGGACAGAGGGGCCACACAATCTGGGAGTGGAGTACTTAGTAGGGATACCGCTTCTGAGCATTCACTTGGAAGACCACGATTCTAAGGGCAGACCCATCATTCATGAAGAGATTTACTCAGTAATTCAAATGCTAAGAACTGCAAAAACCCCAGAGAGCGATAGTCTGCCTGTGGCGTTCTACCAGGACTATGGGGACACAGTAGCAGATAGACTGCTGCAGGTCTACCCGGAGGCCCGCCAAATGGGTCATCTTCTAGATACTATGTGTGAAGCACTGATCGTGATGGTGTAGAAACCAGGCAAAAGACCCAACGGATGGGGATGTAAATATCCTTAAAGGCATACCAGCAGTGATTCTGCTCCCCCGTCTTGCGTCCCTAATACACACAGACAAAGAGATGTAGCGTCCATCATCTGAGAAGGCTCTCACATGTACATCATACCTCACAGCTTCAGGGAGACACTTATGTCATGACACTTCTAGACATCGAATAAGTGTTCGACTCTGACAAGTACTACAGAAGGCAGGCTTGGTTCCCAAGTATATACAGCGGGTCAGACTACTGGCCAGTGCACCGGGGTGCAGAAGGAAGGAGAGATCTTGGAAGGCTTTCACCTACAGGGTAACTAGACAGGGGTGCCAAGTGTTGCCACTCCTGTTTGTGCTGGCAATTGAGCTGATGGTGGAGACGATAAGCAGGCCACTGGGGTGTCACGGTGGGGGAGACAATGCATGGGAGCTCCTTGTACACTGAGGACGCTTTGATATATCTGAGGCAGCCAGATTATTATGCACCAATACTCCTTAATGTGATGCAAGATTTCAGTGAAATATCAGGACTCTGTATTAACTGAGCGAAATCCAAGCTGTTCCCTCTAGGTGGTCTGGCTAGGCTTCCGCATGGAGAACTCCCCTGGAAGTTGGTCGGAGTGAGGTACTTGGGAATCAGACTGATGCTCTTAGATCTTAACATCGATAGGGTGATCAATGGGGTACAAGCTGCAGTACGGTTCTGAAGAGATCTCCCCTGTCCTTGATGGATAGAGTAGCCATAGTTAAAATGATTATGCTTCACCGGTGTCTATACACCCTACTGCAAAAAGAAGAATTGATGAGACAAATGCAAAAAGAATAATTGATGACATTTCATCCAACCCAGATGTCTTGAATGGGGGTGAATGTATGATTTATTCAACATTCACACAGTGCACAATACGCAGACCGACAGCTGTACCCAGTGTGGAGGCTTTACGGCAGACTTTTCTTCATGTGATGTGGTCTTATTCGTCCCTGAAATCTTACTGGCGCGCAGTGCTAGAGAACCTTTATAGAGCCACCGGTTGGACAGTACAGCCCACAAGGAGACAGGTTCTAGTCAGTTTGATCCCCTATCCTTCTAATACGAAGCTTAGCATAAAGTTTGTTTTGCATGTCCTACTGTTGGCAAAAGGCAGCTTTGCTTAGCTTACTTATAAAATGGTTCTGCCCAATATTCTGGCCCAAATTGGCCTTTACTGGTATATGGTTGTATTTTGTACTTGGGCTCCAAAAAATTGTGGCTCTACTATCTATCTATCTATCTATCTATCTATCTATCTATCTATCTATCTATCTATCTATCTATCTATCTATCTATCTATCTATCTATCCAGATTTGAAATACATTACATAACCCCAAGGAATGAAATGAGAGAAAGAAAAAGGGAGAAGAATCAGAGAAAACAAAACAAGACCCCTGACTTAACTGACAAAAGTTCAGCTTCTAAATGTTGTGCTGCATTGGAAAGGCAAAGAATCATGGTCTGAAATGGAGTGTGTTTTATAGAGTGTGGTGCAGAGGTGTTAACAATTAGTCAAAACGCATCAGGTGTGTGCTGCTAACATCCATCCAATAGACACAGGGATGGTACATTTTGACCAGATCCCTCCATTGGAAAACCGCTGCTGGAACACTGCCAGCACATCTATGAAATCTAAATAGGCTTGGTACAACTCCGCCCCCCCTGACAGCGACGGAGTACTATTTGCCAGCATAGGTGTCTACCGCGTAAGCAGCTGTGATTCGGGTACACAATGCTGAAACATGTCGACGGGGTGGGTATTCAGCGTGCATCATCTAAATAGGGCAGGCGGGATTCCGTCAGCTTGATTGAGTACTTGGAAATTCCGGCACGGAGTGATGCCGGTAGTCCCGCCAAGCTCTAAATCAGGCGCTAAGTCTCAAAGAAGCAAAATCCGTAAGAAACTGAGCAGTATTCCTAATAGAGATCAAAAAGATCTGGCTCACCCCACAAATTCAAGGGATTTCATAGCCATTTTCTTAATAAGAAAGCTTTAAAACGGCAAAATCATCATAGCGTGAGCAAAGAAATATATTTTCCACAAAACAAATGACAGAATTATGAATCGTCAGATAACCCTATCACTGTGGCACTAAACCACTACATGAATACTGATTCAGTCCATCTGACCTAATGTCATCCAGAGGTGTCAGGACTAAGTAGTTACATAAATAACAGTGGGCCATGGGGTATGAAAGTGATAATGCGTGCAAGTGGATGATCCTTGGGAAACTGTTACAGTTCGTCCTCTTCAAGAACATTATCATTCAGAAATAAACAAATCCACATCTTGGTGCACGTGATGTCAGGCAGAAATATAAATAGAGAATAATCATGATGATGTAACATCCATTTTGGATGCCATGGCTTTGATGCCTAACTGGGTCTGGTTAGCCTAAGCCAGGAAAACACACATTAAGCAAATTAATTTTAATTGGATTCGCTCAATGTCAGTATACACATGGATTCAAGGGCAGATTAATTGCTCTGTAAGCTATTAATAGTGCACATTTTGATTTAAACACACAAAAGCGCTAATAGCACGTAGCCAAAACAGTGCAGTATCATGTTAGAATAAAATAAGAATTGTTGTCTGCTCTGGGCACCCTTGTTGAATACTGTGCTGTGTTCTAACCTAAACTCTCAGGGGCTCCAAGAAATTCAGTCAAAATACTGTGAAAAAAGCAGCATTGAAATGTCTGCCTATTAATAAAAATGAAACAGAGGGTACACATTTGTCAAAGTCCTTTTCACTAGCATCCAGAAACTCAAATAACTCGTTTTAAAACATTATTTACTAATACTACTGGGAATAATTCTGAGTCATAAGTTTACTACATACTAGAACAAGGAGTCTGCTGCCTCTCTTTTATTCCATTTTCTCCTAGACTGGAGATTCCAGAGAGACCTGTGCTACTTCCAACTTTTTACGTCCATATGCAAATCAGTCTTGACCATGTACCTCATGAGAACAGTACAGCCCCAACTGCCAAGCCAGGTCCTCCTTGGACCGGAAACAAGCATCCCAGGACTGGTTTTGCTGTTTCACCCCTCATCAGCCATAACAGCTTGAATCCAGTGGAACTCCGAAACCGGTGGTCAGGTCTAAACTAGGGTGTCATGGTGAGCACAAGAATGATGGATTTAAACCAGATCTCTTGACTAGGGGTGAATGTTTTAATTTGCTCTGCATTCGGTCCATCAATTGTGTGTCTTTTGCTTCCTTACCCTAATTGTGCCGGGTATGCCCAGACCTGGGTCCTGGGCTCACTGTGCCACTGGATTCAAGCTATCCTCGCTGATGAGGAGTGAAATCCCGAAACTGGTCCCAAGATGCTTGTTTCTGGTTCAGAGAGGACCCGACTTGGCAGTTTGGGCTAGACAGTTCCCATGAGGCACAGGGTCAAGACTGATTTGCATATGGCCAGGTCTAAACTGGGGTGGCACGGTGATCACAATAATGATGGATTTAACCTAGATCTCTTGACTGGCAGTGAATGTTTTAATTTGTTCTGCATTCCGTCCATCAATTGTGTGTCTTTTTCATGCAGATTACGGGCCTTATTAGAAAAAAGTCTCCAACTTCGATAGAACATTTTCAACACAAATTATATGAGCACAAGGACCTTGCAGCAGCATAATACCCTTAGGATTTTATTTTACTGGTTGAATCTTTGTGTGTCATTTTATGTTGCTGTTTGTGTGGTAACATGTTCAAAACCTGTCACAAAATAAAATTTAGCATAAATTAAGGTAAGTCTGATAAAAATAAAATGAGAATTTAATAGAACTATATAAACTGTTATATATGATGATTCACAATACCTTCACATGTTTTGTCTGTATTTATGTGCTATTTATACAGCACAAACCTAGCTGAAAGGCAGTGGTATGCTAAAAAAGGGAAAAATACAGTCACAGAACGAATCAGATGAGGGGGCAGGCTGGACTTGCAGGGTAGGTCGATTATTTACCATGTTGTGATGTATCGAAACTGGGGGGTGGGGGGGTGGAGTCATGTGGATCTAGGTTGTCAGTGGGACAAGTACTATTTACTGAGTTGTGACGCAGCCTTCTAATATTTACACATTTATATGCACCCTCTCATTGGTAGAGCTCTCTGAATAGCCACAAGCCAAACACGGATCCTGTGATCCATGGTCAATGTGCAAGAGAAATAGGGGCATATTTACTAAGAAGTGACAGAGTGAGATCTTAGCCTTCCTGGCTTAACACCACACTCCGCCACTTCTGAAACGCAAGGCTGCACCATATTTACAACAATATGGTGCAGCCCCTGTTTTTCCCCCTGCGCTGGAGCTAAATTTAGCAGCCTAGCGCCAACGCAGACACCCTTTGCACCATAGTGCAAGGTCTACCTTCCTGCACATAAACAATCTTAAAATGACGTTTTGCAATTTCTGTATGTGCTGCATTAAGAAGCACACATAGAAATTACAAAACTCCATTTTAAAAAAATGATTGTTTGTGTGCAGGAAGGGATATCTTCCTGCACATAAACAATCATAGTCAATATGCTGTTTCCATGTGTGCTGCACAATGCAGCACACATGGAAACAGCAAAAACGAGGAGAAATCAAACATTTCACCAGGTTAAGACCAGGTTTTTCCCTGGTCTTAATTTTGGTGCTGCCCTTCTATTTACGCCGTCCTTGTAAATAGGGGGCAGCGTCAAAATCAATGGGTGTTGCAATGGGACATCCACTGCAACACCCATTGCCCTCCCCTTTCACACTGAAGGTAGCGTGAAAGGGGGCCTTATTTATTAGGCAGCGTTAAGCAGTGGCTTAACCGCTGCCTTGTAAATAAGGCGTAGCCCCTATCGCCACCACAACATTCTGAACAGTTACGATGTGGCGATAGGGGCTTGTACATATGCCCAATAGTATCTTTCTAAGGATTATATATGAACTATTACCGTGTTCCTAGACTGGTCCTAATTCCTGCCTAGCACGCGTCCCCCCCCCCCCTTCTTCCACCCTTGCACCACAGCCGCGCCCTCTTGAACTCCACAAATGTTTCCTCTAACAAGGGGATCATAATGGCCCTGCACTAACAAGGATAAAGCTGAACCCCTGTCACTACAGGTCTGGCTCCCATAACTGACGATAAGATAATTGCCAAGAGGGCTTTTACAGAACATGCAGTTGATTCAGCCATCCTTCCATGTCACGAACAGTGCCCGGCTGCAAAAAAATGCACTTCAGCCCCAAAGAAGAGTCCATCAGCTTTTATTTACTAGGTGCTAGGCGCTTGCTTTTTCCTTTTTATGCCATACGAAAATAGTTAACCGCATGGAAGCGCCCCGACCCCTCCACTTTGCAAAAAGGCAAAATTAAGTTTTCCGTACGGCTACCATGGGACCTCAGTAAATTACCCCGCTAACAGAGTTTACATTGATTCTAAAAAAAAAAGTGGCTGCCCATATGTAACAACGATAACCTTTTAGAAGGTTTGGAAAACAAATCTGACACCCCATTAAAAGGCAAATTATTTTTTTTTACAGAAACGCTTTAAACATAGAAGGCTATTAATAAATAATGGGGCTTTTTTTATAGGGGAGGCTGACATGAAAGTGGAAGCCATAAACTGTATCAGAGGCAGTATTTTGACTTGTGTGGTTTATTTGTCAAAGCAGCAAGATGGGAGCTCATTTTATGAGCTGCACAAAAGATATTTTATTGAATGTCACATCATAATTTGATTTTAAGAAGTACAGAAAAAAATGACATTTTCTGGCGTAGGTAATACTGCAGAAACATGGTATCCCTGCTAACCGCTGACCGCAGAGAGGTGAAATGGTACGCCCTTTACTCGACTGTGCTCTGGGAGCTACCACTTACCCTTGGTCTCTTGAATTTTCATGGCCCATTTTGCAAATACAGCTTAGATTACAGCTGTCAAATAAAGACACAAATATAATAAGTGCTTAGCAGGCCTAGTCAACCTTTATTAGTCGTTGAGAGATCCTTAGCAGCAGACCCAGTCAGAGACAGCCACGTTCAAATGTCCTTTCCATCTAGCAATATTAAAATGTAAATTGTGTCTCGACTTCAATCTCTGTTTTATTTTTTTTACATTCCGCTATGTTAAATAGTTCCACTCAGCTCCTGGAGTTGATGAACCACGTGTGTGTCCGCCCGCCTGCAGTCTGAGCGGGAGCACGGCAAGCTGATTGGCTACATGCCAAAAAACACAACAGGGCTCTCTGTGAGCTTCTCGCGCGTTTTATGCAGCTGTCTACGGTATTCCACCTGGCTACCTCTCCCGTATCTCGTGCTGCAGTATTCCCACCCAGCACCTAAGCTCAGCTGTCTATCACCTATTAGACTGGAACTCTACCAGCAGTCATTCGGACCAACCAGGCCCGCAGCACTGATTCATGGGAGCATAAAGGGGCATAAATCAGGCCCCTGTATCTCCTGCGTGCAGGTGGGGCCCAGTCTTTGGGGAGCCCCATTCAGTTCATGGTCAATGAATATCTGTGAGCTATGGGAGCAGGGCCGTAGCAGGCACTTGTCACTTTGGACCCCTGGGGAGCCGTTTTTGGTTTTGCTGCATAGCTGCAATATCGGCCCCCTGTAACAAAAGCAGCTGCAGTGTTTTACATGCATCCCGACCCCCCCCCCCCCCCCCCCCGGCCTGCCTGACTTAATTGCCAGGGCTGGTTTTCGTTTCCGGTATGGGAGACTCATGGGCCCCCCTTCAGATTCTGCGGAGGGAGGGCTATCATTTTGCATTATGCCAATGCGGGTGGATGGAGGTGTGGTCCACCATCACTCATTTTTGGGGCTGACACTCATTTTCCCACAACATACTTTAATCCAGAGCAAGAAAGAGAAAAACACAAAAGGGGAAAGGAGGAGGAAGACGAAGATGGAAAAAAGAGTGACAAAGAGAGAAAGCCGGGATGAAAAAGAACCTGGAGGATACTATAACTCCTTCCATGCTCATGACGAGCTGAGCTCGTCATGACCCACGGCGCTCCGGTGCTCATGACGAGCTCAGCTCGTCATGAGTCGTGGAACACTCACATGCGGGGATAATTCCCCTGCTGTGCTGAGCGTTCCACCGGAACGGGTGTGGTCATGACGAGCTGAGCTCGTCATGAGCACAGAGGCGCCATACCTCATGACGAGCTCAGCTCATCATGAGCATGCGGGCGCCGTGCGCCCCCCCCCCAGCACAGCGGGAAAATAACCCCAGCAGTGAAGGGGCTGAAGAGGCAGAGTGTCTTGTGGTGGATTAAAGAGGCATGACTATGCGAACTTGATATTCCGCACCCTGAACGTGGATAGCACTGACCATGGGCTTCAGAGCAAAACATTGTGCCCAGCACTTATTCTTTTACAAATTAACCATTCGGTCTAGGAGTTAAAAACAAATCCTTAAAATGCCATCTTCTGCTGTTGGAATGCCAAGAATGATTATTGCCACACTTAGGTCCCCATTCTAAATAACTCTGAATGGCAACTTTGGGGTTGAAATGGGAGGCTGACCATGAACTTGGAATTTCCGAGTAAGGTGATGCTAGAAAAGCATTTGTTAGGGCAAACTGCTCCCATAAGAAAGCACAGGAATCGATAATAATGTGGAAATCGGTGACGACTTGCCAAGTAATTCCCCATTTCCCTGGGGGGGGGGAATGAGATGTGAAATTACCTGATTGGAATTTCCGATGTAGCTGGAATGAGGGTGAAAGCCATCAAATGCTGTGAATACATACATTTATGCCTGTGCGTCCTATAAATAGATAAGTATTAACCTGATTGGCCTTACCAAGGAGGGTCACACAAAACCTCTATTAGCGACACCACAGATGCTAGCTTAAGTTGATGTAAACCACCCTAGCAGCCTCCCTTTATTAATAATCTTAGGGTCAGATGTACGACTATTGGCAATTGCAACTCGCAAATTGCGCCAAATTGCGAGTCACAATTTGCAAGTCGCAATTGCCAATGTTTACCAGTGCCTGAGACACTGTTTGCGTTTACCAATGGGGGCGCAAGTTGCATACCTCATGCATATTAATGAGGCTGTCTCAATTTGCGACCCCATTTAGAATGGCTTGCACTCTCAGGGATGGTGGCCTGCTGGGGTCAGCACACCTCCATGTCTGGGGCTGCTTTTAAATAAAGCTGTTTTATTTTATTTTAAAATGCAGCCCATTTTCCTTAAAGGAACACAGGATGCATTTTTTTTAAAAAAACGTTTTTGTTTCATTTTTTAAGGGTAGGTAGTGGTCCCTGAGACCACTGCCTGCACTAAAAAAAAATGTTAGCGTGCCCATTCACAAAGGGGAAGGGGTCCCCTTGGAACCCCTTACAGTTAGTGAATTGTTTACCATCCTCTTGAAGAGGGTGGTAAACTGCGAGTGCTTTGCAACCGCACTTGCAAAACATTATTATTATTATTTTTTTTCTTTAATCCTCATTTTGCGATTGTGTAAATAAGGAGACTTCGGGAGTCCAGTGGTCTAACTTTCTGTGCCTTCACTGCCCCACAGTTATCGGCTGGGTTTGGGGAGTATCCCTTTAGGGGTCGTGACCAATCAGCTTTCTCCATCGTCCTTTATCGTGATCAATAATTCCGTTGTTTTGGGGGGAGCTAGCCTTCCTGGCTACTCAGCAGAAATGATTTCTGCCTGGAATTATTGCCATCACTTTAATCATTGGATTTTATTTTCAGATGACCCAAAAGGTGTTAACAAGTTATTTGGAAGTGTTGTTCCCAAATTTCCCAAAAGTTTACTGTATTAGAGCTTTTTCCTTTCCTATCAAGTTTGTTAGTTTTTATTATAGAATTTAGCCAGTTCGCGTGAGTAGGAGGTGCTGGTTTAACCCAATTTATACAGATCTCTCTCCTCGCTAGCAATATCAGTACAAACAGGAGATTTTCCTGCCTTTTGGTTAGCTTACCCGTACCCACCTCATTAGTGTTATAGATCCCAAAGATAATGAGAGGGGTACTTACAGTTATGTGGATTCCCAATACCGTACTTAACATCTTACCAATCTCAAGCCAGTAGGAGCAGAGTGCGGGGTAGTTCTGGAACATGTGGGTGTCATCTGCTTTCTCCTCTCCACACTTAGGGCATAACTTTATGATGGTACCTTTAACTTTTGATAGTCTTTTTGGGGTCCAATATGCCCTGTGTATTGTGAACATATGGTTCATTTTCAATGAGGCTGGTTTTATACAGGACTAACATTTTTCTAGAGATTTAAGTCTAGGTCTTGGTCAGGCATATCTTTCCTCCATGTTGCTTCCGGGACTAAGAAGTCTTCTTCTCCGGCCCCGATGAGAGCCCAATACCATTTTGATATTTCTTTTTTTACTGGTGCTATTTTTATCATTTCATTTTCAAGACTCTTGTTGCCCCTTTTTTCCTCTGTTAGAGATTTAGCCCAACTAGTCAATTGGTAATATTTGAATTTTGATAACTTAGCTTCAGTAGTTACGTGTAGTTGGTCCCACGTAATTATAGAATTGCCTTACCGTCAGTTGTCCCCATCTTTCAATTCCTGCTGTTTTAAGTGGTAATGCTAAAGAGTCTTTCAAACATTCTGGTGTCCCTGGGGAATCCCATATCGGGGCCATAGTGCTATAATACGATATGTTTACAGTGTTTCTGATCCGGTTCCAAAGCTTTGCAGCATTATGTAGGATCTTTAATTTTTTTTATTTTGGTTGGCGAAACTTAAATAGGAAATGGTCTGTTCTGTCTGTCATATTCTGTAGAAAATTTGGGTAGAATTGATGTTTTCTTAGTACTGGTCTAAAGTTCTTAAATTGAAACGATCTGTAATATTCAAATAAGTCAGGGCTAGCTATTCCGCCTTGCTCTTTCCTCCTCCTTAGTTTATTCCAGGCTGTTCTTGTGCTTTTAGATGCCCAAATAAAGCTGGCTATTTCTCCCTGGATTTTCTTCAGAGCGTCTTTTTTAAATTCCAGTGGGATTGTGTTAAAAAGATAAGTGAATTTTGGAATGATGGTCATTTTTATTGCATTGGATCTTCCCAAAAAGCTTAGTAGTAATCCCGTCCAGACTCTAAGAAGTCTTCTCATTTCTTCGGCCACTCTGTTCAGGTTTAGTTGTGGGATTTTTCCGATTTCTTTAACCAACATAATTCCTGAATATTTTATTTTGTCTCTGTTGTATGGAGTATTAGGACTCGTGTTCCAGCTCATCGCTTCTGTTTTCTCCTGGTTTGTTAGGTAGCCTGAGACTTTACCAAAGTTAGTTATCGTGTCCTCTATCGCTTGATTGGCATCTTCAAAGTTGTCTGTAAATACCATCAGATCATCCGCGTATAATGCCACTTTTTTTTGACCGGTTTTGATGTTTGAAGGGTGTTATTAAGGGATGATTTCTAATCGAACAGGCCAGTGGTTCGATGTAAAGATTGAAAAGAAGCGGCGATAGCGGGCAGCCTTGTCTTGTGCCTCTTTGTATAACATACATATGTTACTGGTTAGGCTCCCATTAACTATTATTTTTGCTCTTGGGTTATTGTATACTTCCCTTACCATGTGTCCAAAGCTCTCCCCTAGTTTGTTTTTCCTGACGGTTTCATTTAAAAAGGCCCAGTTGACTCTGTCGAAAGCTTTGGCTGCATCATAGGTGATTATAATTAAGGGTAATTTTCCACAAGTGGCTACGTGTATTGCTGCGAATAACTCATGAGTGATCTCATAAATTTGCCGTCCTTTTATAAAGCCTTTCTGGTCTAAGTTGATCAATCTTGGCATTACCATGGCTAATCTTTTTGCTATGACTTGCATAAATATTTTGTAGTCACAGTTGAGTAATGAAATGGGTCTATATGACTCACATAGCTTAGAGTTTTTCCCAGGCTGATCGTTGCATCATCCCATGAGTCAGGAATTTTTTCGTGGTCCAGATATATGATGTTCATTAGTTCTGTTAACTGGTCAACTAAAGTTTCCTATAGCGCCATATAAAATTCATTAGGAAGCGCATCAGGGCCGGCAGCTTTTCCTCTTTTCAGGCCATTTATGACCGCTCTGACTTCCTCGTGTTTGATTTCGCTTTTTAACTCCCTCTTTTCCCCCTCTGTTAACGTTGGAAGTGGAACAGTGTCCAGGTAATTCCTAATCTGTTCTTCGGTTGGATTTATATCTTCTTTATATAGATTAGAGAAGAACTTTGAGAACTCCTGTCTTATTACAGAGTCATCAGAGCTTTGTAGCGTTTGTTCTTGGTTCTGAATGCATAATATTTTATTCCTTGACTGGTCTGTTTTAATTCTCCATGCCAACATTTTCCCGCATCCTTCCCCGTATTCATGGTTTGATAATTTACTAGCTTCCCACTTTTCTTTCACTATGTTCTCCAAATAGTTGGCCAGATTCTCTTTGAGTTTTCGACTGTTTTCTTCTAATACTTCCTTCGGATCTTAATGGTTTCCACTCTCTAGTTGTGTCTCCACTAGTTTAATATACATTTCCATTTTTTTGATCTCCTGTTTCTTGATCTTAGTTTTATGGGCTCCTAGGTTTAGTAATTTCCCCCTGGCCACCGCTTTAAAAGCGTCCCAAGTGATTTGTTTCGGCGTGCTGACTAAATTATCTTCAAAGTAGTGTGTAGAAACAATTTCTAGCTGATCCACATTTCGCGGCTAATTAAATAAAGTCCGCTCAACTGTCCATCTGGAAGGAGTTATGTTTTTTGGCATTAAGAGAGTTAGTTGTACTGCAGAGTGGTCAGACAGATGCGCTGGAAGGTGTTCAATGCTAATATTATAGGCGCAAAGGTTGATAGAAGTTCTATATAAAGTTTTTGAAGAGGAGACGGATCGTCCAAATTTGGACCATAGTAACCGGCTATAGTAAAGATGTTATCATTTATTCTAACTTTAATCACAGCCCATCTTCCCTTACTGTCTACCACTTTACTTTCGATCTTGGCTTTTAGAGACTTTTTTTAGAATAATTGCTACCCCTTTTGTGTTACAGTCTTGAGTGGTGCATAAACAAGCATCCACCCAGTTTAGTTGTTTTATTATTTGGTCCCACTCAGTACTTACAAGATGAGTCTCTTGAAGGATAATAATTTCACTCTCAGCTTCCTTTAAATATTCAAGAATTCTTCTTCTTCTGTTAGAAGTTCTAAGACCGTTTACGTTCCATGAAAGAACATTAACTATTGTTTCTTTTGTCATCTTTCCTTTAATTTTGTTGGATCATATTCTAGGCTGAGGTGTGTTTTATAAATTCTACTTGACTCCCATTTGACTCCTAACTTTTGATTAATGAGGATATTTTTTCAGTTTTTTTTCCCTAGTTTGCACCCCACCCGTGTTTTGTTGGGACTTACATTATTAAATATTTGTGAGGTTCGATTTTACCACCCTGAGGAAGCCTCCCTTCTTCTTTTGGGTGGTATTTTCCACCCGATTCGAGCTCAGTTTCCACCAGATTATTTTATTTTGGTTGTTTTATTCTAAAGATCACTTTCCTTAATTAGAATTCTCCATTCAAAGCTGGTCCTTTATCTGATGTATGAAGTTTTCTACCTCTTGGGGCTCCCTTAAATTGTGCATTTTATTACGACACATAATTCTAAGGGATGTGTGGAACTTCATCTGAACATTAGCCCCAAGGGATTTTAGCTCTTGCATATGCTGCCCCAATTCCCACTGTCTGTCTTCTGTGGCTTTACATATGTCAGAGCGGATCTTGAAGGACCAGTTATCTATGTTTTGTGTTCCGCTTTTTAGACCTTCGCTTAACATTTTTTCCTTCAATATATAGGTCTTGAAGTTAATTAAAATTTTCCTTGGGGATTTTCTTTCTTTGTTTTTCCTGAACGGGTCCCTATGGACCCTCTGGATATCCTCCATCAGATTGCTATCCTTGGTCCAGGGAAAAAATTCTTAAAATAGAGAAACGATAAACGCTTTAATGTCTGCTCCTTCCATGTTCTCAGGTACATTTAGCACTCTTAAGTTGTTTTTTCTTCCCTGGTTCTCCAGTGATTCTAGCTTCTCCTTGATGGCTCCTTCACTGTCTTTTATTGATCTAATGCTTTTTTGGTTTGTGGCCACTTTTTTGCTGAGAGACTCAACTGTCGATTCTACTGCCGTGACCCTCTCCCCCAGGTCCTTTAATTGTTGTTCCAGGCTTTCACATACTTCTTGTATTTTATTCTGATTTGCTCCAGACCCTGCACATTTTTCCCTCATTTCACTCATTATTTTATCCATGAACATCTCCATGAGTTTTCCAGTTTGGTTATGTGCCGGAGGGTCACTTCCTGCTTGGTCTAAAGGCTGTTCAGAGGGTTTTGCTATGGGTTGCATTGAGGCTCCAACATTTGACTCTGTTTGTGGTGCCGTACTGGAGGGTACATTTGACATTTCTCCTTTACTTATTATCTGTGCACTCTCCTCTGGAATTTTAGGTTCTAGCTCCTTCTCTGTTGGGGAGATTATATTTAATTTATCACCAGTGTTTGAGAGTAGGGAGACGTTCTTATTCTGTGGTGAAGGGTGGCAACCTCTCACTTGCACCAGCTGTTGGACTTTGAAAAAAGATCTTAAGGAGGGAGTCACTTTGATTTTCTGTTTTGACACAAGCGACCCTTGCTCTCTTAAGTTCGTGGATCTAGATTTTATATTTTCAGATAATTCCACAAGACTGGGAGATATCCTCTGTTTTCTTCTTGTGCTTTTAGGGGTCACGGTCTTTTTTTGGGTGAGGCAGGAGGTTTGGTTTAAAAAGCTGAGGATTTCTAAGGCAGTAAGTATACCTCCCCTACTCCCACTCTCCGATATTATTTCTAGTTCAGTTTGGGGTTGAGTATTTTTTTCTTCTTCAATCTTTCTGGTTTTTGTACTGTGAACATCAGTTTGTATTCCCGTCTGGGATTGAGTGTCTCTTTCCCACCTGGCCTCCCCCCACCTTCTGCCACCACCAAGGAGTATTGTTTGCACCCTACAATTAAATCTGGGGCTGCTGCTCCCTGGCCTCCCCCCCCCTTTTACCTGTAGCTTTGATGATTAGTTGCAGTAGGTCGCTGCCTGCTCTTTCTGTTCTTTGGATTGCTGGTCACCGTGTTCTTCAACTTCTAGGACCAGGTGAGATCTTGTTTCTTCTTGCATCCATTTGGAATCTCCCGCAAATTCAGTGTGCAAAATGCAGTGTGTAATATGCAAATTTCGCCACAGCCCTGCGCCATTCCCCTCTTTCGCTGTAGCCTTCACTCCTCTTTCCTCTCTGAATTTCTGCAACTCGTTTTCGTTTTCGTTCTCCACCCCGTCAGTGTCTGGCAGCACAACGGCTTCCCCGCAACTGCAACTGACAGCGTTGTTCCCAGCAAGGCACCTCCCTGTTTGCAGGCGGATCCGCTGTTTCTGCCGCCTATGCCCGGGAACAGGAAGGGGATCCTTCCAAACGCCTTTCGGAAACTTCGGCTTGCTCCCAGCGCCACAGCCCAGATTTGGGCGTGTGGTGGTCCGCTTGGCTCTGGGTACATTCCGCGGGCGGCGTCGATCATGCCGCGGCTTCAATCCAGCCCTGAGTACCACACAAGAAGCAGGTAGAGTGCTGCAGAAGTGCTTTACCTAATTATTTTCGCTGTTTATATTTTTTGTGCGGGAAAGTGCATCTCCTTCTATGGTTTCACGCTGGTGAGTTCGGAGCTCCCGACCGAGCGTTTTCAGCCGGCCGCCATCTTCTTCCCAATCTCAATTGCAAAACATTCTTACATAAGGTACAGACTCATTATTAGGAAGGGACTAAGGGTGGGCGTAAAATCCGTTTCGCGGGCGAATTTGCAGATTTTACGCGATTTCGCGATCCGCGAATCTCGTGAAATCGCGGTAAAATCCGCGAATCAGCGAGAACGAATTTTCAGCCAAGCAAGGGTTACAGCAGCACCTAATTTCTTTGTAACCTTTTACAAAAGGGTTACAAACAAATTAACTTCAACTTGGACACCTGCTGCTAATTGCTTCCTGGCGCCTCATTGCCTACTTGCAACTATTCTCTGACCCTGCTCTGACCCTTGAAGCAGGGTCAGAGAATAGTTACAAGTAGGCAACGAGGCACCTGTCCAAGGTATTAAACGTCATCAGGAAGCACTTACAGATATAAAAAACAGGAAGAAGGGAGAGGATAGCAAATACACCCATTTTGAGTTTTCAGGAGGGGTTAAACTAAAAGAGACCTTTACAGCACAATTTTCATATGCATTTTGCTCAAAATAAAAAGCTGTAGGTTCTGTAGGGGCAACTCAGGAATCTGGCCCTTCAGAGATCCGGCCTTCTTTCTTTCTCTCGTTCTCTCTCTATCTATCTATCTATCTATCTATCTATCTATCTATCTATCTATCTATCTATCTATCTATCTCTCTCTCCCTCTCCCATAAACGACTGCATGGGTAACTTCGCTATGCAAGCGGCTTGCGAGGACGCAAAAAGCCCCGCGCACACGCAAAAAACCCCGTAAACACGCAAAAAACCCCGCGAACACGCAAAAAACCAAAAATCCGCAAATTGGCACAAATTCGCGAATTTTGCGGATCGCGAATTCGCAAATCCGCAAATTTGCTGATCGCAAATTCGCAAAATTTGCCCCTGCTTAAAAGGGATGCCATTGGAACGCCCCTTCCTAATAGCGAGTCACTAACCCTATTTTTTGAGTCATTATTTAATTAGCGATTCGCAAAATAGGATTAGTACATGGGCCACAGGTTTTTTGCATGCGTAAACGGGTCTAAAACCCATTTGCACATGCAAAAATCTGCCGTACATCTGGCCCTTACTTAGAGCAGCATTCTAGGCTGCAAGCACAAATCCAAATAAAAAAATAACGAACAAATAGTAAAATAGGCTCAATGTTATGAGCGGTCCTGGCTGCTTTACCCACACTTTACAATTTTGTATAATGTTTTCATGCGAGTCAAAACAGAAATCAAAATTATTTTTATTTATTTATTTAATTATTTCAACACACACTCGCAGAGCTTTCACTGTTTGTTCCATGTTGAAAATTTACGAGGAATGCGCAGACTGCTTGTTTTGGAAATGAAAACAAGCTGCCTCCCACTGAGACAGCTTGGAATTGTTAATCGTTGTTAATATGGTGCCTGAAGCTGATTTGCTGTGTGTGCAGCTTCATGTTCACCACTTAAAATAGTATAAATTATCTTTTTTATGATTTCACCATCAATGAGCGTCTCTGAAGATCAGGCCCACTGGAATAATGTGATTTTGCAGCCACAGCTTTTTTTTAGCATAATAATGGTTTTGCCGGATTTTTTGACACTGCAACTAAGGAAGCTGAAAGGATCACAAACTTTTCCTTCTCCTCCCCTCCTGATAAAAAGCCGTATTTGCCACATAATCCATCATCTGCTGCCTAATCTGCAGATTTTAACAAAAAGAAATGTTGTTTCTAGCTCAAACAGATCAAAAGTTACTAAAAGCACAGTGGCCTGTTCGTGCACTGTGGAAGGTCCTTCGCAAAAGTTAACTGGTCATCTTACAGTTGCTTATTTCTATTTTTGGTTGTAAAACTGGCACATATGAGGTGAATTGCAGAATACTGAAACAATACTATAAAAAATGTGGTGCATTATGCCACATAGATTGCCTTTACTTGCCGCATAGTTTAATGAACCCTGCCAATTAATTTGGTGCTCCCCTACCGCATAATTCCAGTGGCTCTGCTAAAGAAGCATTCTTCTACAGGGGCAGAGAGTAGACTCGAAAATCACTGTGAATTAGGCCACTTGCCTAGCAAAAATGTACATAAATGCACCCCTTCTCAGTAGTAGATCCAGTGAAAATCCTGAACCAACAGACACCCTCCTTAATCATAATGTATATTGGTCGTGGAGCTATATCACAACTATCTACAGGCCTTAACACTACGTAACCCCCTGCCCTGTGGACTGAGAAAATGTAAGAACCTATCCAATGTCACATGCAGTCAAAAGTTTGACTATTGAGGGAGTAACTTTCTTTAGATTGAAGTTCTCTGGCCTGTTCTTCCACTTTCTCATTCTAGTCATTACATTATGGGTCATGTTCATCTTTAACAGAAAGGGTTTGGCAAGCTGTATTCCTCAAACAAAAAAACACAACAAATAAATCTCATCCAACATATCGCAAGATTACATTAGTACTGCCCACCCCTAGCATATGAGGGTATGCATTAAGGGTGGGCTGAACTTGCAGAGTTTCACTCCACAGAATTCAGCGGAGTTACAGAAAACTCAGCGAGGTTATGTGGAATTCTGCCAATGGGTGGAAAATATATAGCTCTCACTGCTTGCGCTGCAATTTAGAGCTGGTAACATGAGTAGCTCTGAAAATCAGCGTGAATGGCTCCATGCGTTGCGCAAGAGGGAGCGGCCATTTGAGTTGATTTGGCTGCCACTAGAGTAGAAAATCTACCTAAGCAGCAACAAATCTACTTGAAGGGCAGCCCTCTGACCATATCCGCTCACGAACCCCGGCAAATGCCTGCGTTAGGAAAACCATGCTAGGGCACGCAAAAACTCACCAGTTCACATATTCTGGAGCCTCACAGGAGTAAAATTCCACCATACGTTGATGGGTGGAATTTGTCCAGAACTCTGCGTTAAAAAGTAACTAAGGGTGTCAAAAATTCTACCAATTCTGCAGACGAAAATGAATATTTCTTCCACCCCTAGTATGAATAGCTACTTCCACACCTTCCTTTTATCCCAAATAAGCCTGTCTGTCCAAACTTTTGGAGGGAGGAGTTTGGAAGGACTAGAACGATAAAGAATTGACTCAAAGTAACACAACTAATGGTAAGTAACTGAAACATTCTTTCCAGCCAACAGGCCACATGGTGATGGTGATGAATGATATTTGGAAACATGGATAACTTACATAATGTCAACCTATATATCTCCCACTCTATATCAGCTTCGCATTTTTATTTAAAGGTTGATATAGCAAATATTAATCTGTTATGTTAAAATGTGACTACTGAATGAAAAGGCAGTACTGTGTAAAGTCACAAATTGATATTGTGAGAAAAACAAGTACATGAGGGTAGGGACAACATTTTATTTACCTCTTGGAAAAAAATCTACTAATAAATCTTGAAATACTGA
This sequence comes from Lissotriton vulgaris, assembly GCF_964263255.1. Taxonomy (NCBI): domain Eukaryota; kingdom Metazoa; phylum Chordata; class Amphibia; order Caudata; family Salamandridae; genus Lissotriton; species Lissotriton vulgaris. The sequence goes on along the minus strand of NC_141696.1, from coordinate 434,376,422 downwards.
TAGCAACACTTCTCATATTTACAGCTGTATTTAAAGAACCAAGGGCCATATGTATGAAATCATTTCACAGAAAACCCCTTGGGCCATATGCACAGAATTTAGGGATTGTGAGTTCCTAATTGCGATTCTTCGCGAATCGCAATTAGGAAATGGTAATTCCTAGTGTACATGTTAGAACTGGCACCTTTCGGCACACTTTTCCCTGCTTTTTTGCTTCTGATCTCCTGTTTTGATGAGTGCTGAACTTCATTTTTGCTGGTTTTAGGACCCTGGGCACTTTACCACCACTGATCAGTGCTAAAGTGTATGTGCTTTATGTCTAAAGTACGATGATAATTGGTTTCTCCATTATTGACATAGTTGATTTACTAGTAAACCAGGCTGATGGGTCTTCCTGAGCTAGAGTGGGGGGAGAAGTGGACACCAACACATTATTAGGGCCGTGCTTTTCTCCTCACTAAGAAGTCTCCACCCCCTTCAGTGTGTCGGGAGCCAGGGCCAGGAAGGGCAGGCTCTTGTGCACTACAAATACTTTTCTTTGAAGTTTTTCTACTTCAAAGTCTGAAATGGTTATAAGTAATGGACGGCTGACTTCATATACTCAGAACATTTCTTGATTGGTGACATTCTGCATGGAAGAATAGCTGTGCTGCTGTCAGGAGGGGCTGTCACTTTGGTATTTGCTTTGTTGTGCTGACTTTCTGCTTGCTGCTTCTGTCCTGGGAGAGAAAGAATTGGACTTTGCTTTGTGCATCCTACTTTCCAAGTTTATCGAAGGGCTTGAGTGGTGCTTGCCTCCTGTTGGAAGTCTCAGGTCCATCAAATGCTTCATCTGGCAGCACCTGGGTTCCTCAGATGAGTGCCCTGCTCCGCCAAGTGGTGCCAATTCCAGTTCTGAGACCTTGGAAGAGAGTTCTGGTTCTAAAAAAGAAAACCACACATTGACTCAAAGTGTCACTTCGGAACCCTGAAAGAGTCGCTGCATCACCGCTGCCTGCACCAAAGCTGTTGTCCCCGCTTGCCGAGTACGTGATGCACCAACCCCTGTTTACAATGCAAGCTCCGATTTTGTCACAGGGACCCAAAGACTTGCTGCTGCATAAGTATCGCGCACCGCATCACCAACAACCGTGATGCACTGATCTGACTCTGACACAGCACTTGTGGTTTGACATCGACACCGTGGAATTGACGCATCGAGCGGTGACATCGACATGTTATCTACGCCATGTGGCCTTCCTGAAACAAGGTATCACATTCACAAGCAACTCGTTACCCCCTCAGTGCCTCGCATTGTCACTGGACGTTAGAAACTTAACGACCCTGCACTACCTCCAGGAACCAATGTATCACTTACTACAAGCGACGCATCACCTCCTTTGTGCAACGCACCCTCATCGAGTGCCTATGTGCTAATGACCTGTATAGCAGTCAGGAACTGATGCATCACCTGGTTCAATGATGCCTCACTTCCCCTGCACCATGCATCATCTTTGAGTTTTGAAGCATCAAAGGTACTTTGCCCTGGTCAAGAGCAAACATTGATTTTTGGAAGCTATAACTTTATTTAAGTTTGAAAATGTATATCTTGACTAACCCTGGGTAAAGCACTATGCTCGCGTAGTTTGCGAAGTTTCTGCTACTTCGCACTAGGCGAACTGCATGTAGCACAGTGCAAACACGCGTAGCGTAGTGCAGCGGTCATTTTTTGCTTGCTCGCGGTCCTCAACGTCAAGTTGGCGACCGCGAGCAAGCAAAATAACATCCCAGCGAGACTTTTTCCTCGTTCGCGATCAGCATCATTGAGTTGCCAATCGCGAGAGTGGAAAATAAACCTCCCGGCGAGATTCTCAACGTGGGGAGGTCAGGTTTCTCATTGCGAGTGGTCGCATATGCTCGCGACCACTCGCGATGAGAAACTATTAGTCAGTGTTGAGAAAGCTGCCTCTCGAGTAAAAATCTACTTGAGCGGCAGATAACTACAGCTCGCACTGTGCAAGATGCCGTTTTCAATGATTCTACAGTGCCGGATTCTTGTCTGCACTGTGCAATCATTGAAAATGGCATCTTGCACAATGAGAACAGGGTCCTACGCAGTTTGCGTAGTGCTACGCAGTTCGCCTAGTGCTGCGCGTAGCTTGCGTAGTGCGAAGTGCAGGTGGCGTAGCTGCGCGTAGCGCTACTTCGCGAACTACACCCAGGCCTAATCTTGACTTGTGTATGTTGGATGTTTGTCATTTTAGCCTTGTTTTATTCAGATTAATATTGGCTATTTGTCTAAACTGGTATGGAGTACTTTTGTGCTGTTTTCAATGTGTTACTGTGTGTGTGCACAAACACTTTACACATTGCCTCTGGGGATAAGCCTGACTGCTCTTGCCAAGCTACCAAGGGGGTGAGCAAGGGTTATTCTGAGGGTTTTAAATTGCTTACCCTGACTAGAGTGAGGGGCCTACTTGGAAAGGGTGCAATCCACTGCCAACAGGAGTTCAACAAGAAACTTGATCCAGGCACACCAAACAGAATATTCAATTTGACTTTTATAAATATCTTATTGGTGAAAATTAGTCAAGTGTATGGCTGTCACATACAACACATGAAAAACATATAGCACAGAAAACGTGACTTTTGTGAGTCATGTGACATAAAGAACTTAAGTGCTGTACATATAAGGAATCAGAGGATACCAATAAACAATATATCAAAAAAGATGATTAGTTTTGGTCCATCCTGTCCATACATTAAGTTCTACAAACACCCTTCGGGTTCGCTTCTTTTTAGTTTGAGGGTGATGAGACTATGACCATGGATAATAAAGAAGCATTGAAGTTTCGACCCAAGTTGTATGCGTAAATGACTGTATGTCACAGGGGTCTTCTTCAGGACTGGTTACAAAATTGGGCAGCCTATACAAAGAAAAGTGGTAGTCTAGAATGAGTGGGGTGTGTCAAAGAAGGGGCAATCTTTATAAAATAGGGTGGGTGGGAAGTGGACCAACTCACTGCGTGAAATGGAATCAAGAAAACTCTTCCAAACCTGGATGGAGTCTGTAGGTTTATGGTACAGAGGGTACATGAGTAATCTCTCAGATGTGGTCGATTGTATCTACAATTCAAAAGGAGATATACATACATGACCATTGGTAAAGGTGACTGTCTGAAAATGCCCTGAATCAGCCATTGACACACCAAAGTTGAAATCAAATGAACAATCTCATATTTAAGTGGATCGTTACAAATTTTCAGCGTGCAGAGTATATGATCTATAAAGTCATATCATTTAAAAAGAAAGTGATGGCAAGAATGAGACTTGGGGAACTAGTACAGAACACCTAGAGGCGAGCATGCTTATGTTGTGACTCACCTTTACTGGAATTTGGCACTGAATGCCAAAGTTAACCTACAGGGCGGAAAGAGAGTAGGTGGCCACTGCAGCAGTGTGCACGTCAATAGGAGCAGCCGATAAAGCTGTCCAGCGTGAGCTGTCAGCCGGAGCACTGACATGCGAGCGTGAGTGTACTAGTGTGTATACAGTATGGGAGATGATTCATGTACCCTCTTTACCATAACCTTACAGAATCTATCCATAGAAATTAACTGAAACAAAACAAAGGGTATAGGGACGTTACACTTAGGAAATAGAATAAAAAAATCCATTAGAAATTAATTTTAAAAAAAACAAAGGTTACAGGGACGTTATAGCTAGGCTCAGATTTCACTTGCACAAAACCAGTGTAATTCAGCATTTATAGTTAGCTGAACTAATTATAACTCGCACCCCTGCAATGCACTGCTTATGACCTCATATATTACATCACTGATAACATGGTCAGTGACATCACTGATGATATCTAAAATAACATCACTGATGACCTCTAAAATGACATCACTAATGACATCACTGATGACAAAGTCCACAAAATCACCAAAGCGCCCATTCACACCTCTATAGAAACTTTCAAACTCCCACTCCCACACAGCCATTCACAAACCCATTCACAGACCCATACCACACATCCACTCAGTAATATATAATTTACCCACATATCTACTCACTCACTTGCTCACATATACAGCCACTCATACCCCCACTCACTCACTAATACAGCCACTGACATATCCACTCATACACCCATACAGCCCCTCACACACTGAGTCAGTCACCCATAGAGCTCATCACACACCTACTCACTTACCCACACAGTCAATCACACAGCCACTTACTCACCAAAACAGTTACACACATACCCACTTATTTACTCATACATGTACATATACTTGCATTTACATACTCACCTATACTGTCACTGACACAAGCACACACTTATCCATACAGGCACTCTCACATTTAACTCACCCACTCAGCCATACAGTCACTCATTTACTCCATCGCTCATCTATACTGTCTTTCACATACCCAGTTACTTCCATGTACCACTGACACATCCACTCTCTCACCCACACAGCCATACACACACTCAGTCACCCATTCAGCCCTACACATACTCACTAACTCATAAAGCCCCTTACCCACTCATTCATCCATACAGGCAGTCACGCACACATCGTCAAACACCCACACAGACACTAATATAGGTACACAGACATCCAATCAATCACCCATACAGCCACTCATGTATCTACTCACACACCCATTCCGCCAATTAGACACTAACTGACAGACTGATACAAATATTCACACAACCAATCACTCACCCATACATTAACTGAGACACCTAATCACTCACTTATACAGTCACTCAGGCACCCACTGAACCGTGTCCCACAGAAGTGCAAAGCCTTCTAGAACCGCATCTACATCTCGCTGACTACAGGTATTTATGCTGGTCCCCTGATATCCCCTTCACTCTTCCGAACAAGCAGATTGAGGGATAGGTTCCCGGTGATTAGGCCACGTCCAGGGCCGGACTGGGAACCACAACCGGCCTTGGCAAAGTGCTCGGCTGGCCCCCCCTCCCCACTGGGGGGGGCGAGCACTTTGTCTGGGTGGGTTTTTGGCCGATTTTGTTACAGGGCTGTAACAAAAATGGCCCGAGGGTTGCCCAGTGCCCGCTATGGCCAGTCTGGGCCTGGCCACGTCTGAATTGTAAGTAAATCTCTTTTTATGCTTCCATAGGGACGCCGCTCAGGGCCTTCCAGGCCTGCGTCCATTACAGTTCCCTCGGCATAATCTCCTTTGGACCTCGAAAACTTTATTCTACTTTTCTGTCACTAGGACATTATTAGTATTGACGTACCCTCTGCCTGATTCTCGATGGAGCTAAGTAACCGGCCTCATTGGGTGGGTGTTGCACTGCATATTGTATTGTATTGTAATTGTATTGTAAATGCATTTATATAGTGCTTATTACCCCTGACGAGGCGTCAAATCGCTTTTTCGACGAGTAGCTCGCTACTCCGGAACCCATAACGGATTAGTGCTGAATTAGTGTAGTGAAATATGAAATTAATTTGAGTGATGTATAGGTTAGTCAGTTAATTGGATTCAGAAGGATAGCGGAAGGATAGAAGAGGGAAAAAAGGGTTGTATTTGTATAGCGGTTATATATTACAGTGGTTCCGTTACCACCATTCTCACCTCAGTCCCTAGATGTGTTCCATGTGTGTCACTTTCTGCTTCCTTGTTTCACTGAACTTAACACTTTTGAGTTCTACTAACCACCTGAGCATGATGTTTGGCATGCTTTTTACACAAGAGTCTGCTTTTTTCATTTTTATTTGGTCTATTATAATTTATGTTGTTGTTATCTCTGTTTTTTATTTTTCTAGGTTGGTTCAATAATAAGGTACCTCAGTGTTTGGTTCACACCTGAGACTAACACTGAACCAACCACTGTGTAGATAGTGCAGATACACTTATTGTCCTGAAGAATTGCCACATGATCCTCCAGGACCCATTAGGCAAGGAACATGTTGACCAATACTTTGCCGCCACCACTGACCATTATTTCAGTGGTGGTACACCATTACTATTTTTAATTGGGACCAGTGGGCTCGCTGATTAAATAAAATTTGGAGCACCGCTACACCTCATTTTAGCCTTATCCACACTATCCCTTCACCCATTCCTTACACATCTTCACCACGATGCCCTAAACCCGCTGCACCTTTCGGCTTCGGATATAGAGATCTCAAATAAAGAACCCCTCATAGGGTGACCGCCAGGCCTTGCAGCGTCGGCCTGATGAGGAGCATTCCCTATGATGAAGCATGACACCCAGCCGGTGTGTGAGGGCCCCATTTCCCATATTGAGAGACACTATGTGTCCACTCAAGGGTTAGGGTGTTAAACCAACCTAGCCTCTCCCTCCTCCGTTCCCCCGCAGGAACTGCATACTATTTCTGATTTCTCAACCTAACCTACCAGGTGGTTGAAAGGTCAGATGACTTAGTCCTTAGGAGACTTTATAATTAAAGTGGGTTCGAAACGTCGACAAAAATCCCCCTTGGCTGATTCTTTATACATACGTAGGAGAAAATGTGATTTTTTGTGCAACCTTGACAGAAGTATATGAACCAACCTTGTGTACAACCTTGGGGCTGTACAGTGTTTTTGTGTATTTATAAGAGTTTGTCTTTTTATAGTATTTGTTGTATGTTCACATTGGAGCACTGCTTAGTCTGCACTAGTTTCACTTATTAATTTGTAACCTCAAGTGATGTGTATACAAATACATTGGATAATATATATCGACCTCAGTGGTATGGATTGTGACTTGGCCTTGTCGCCAAGAATTACTATAACATTTATTGTATGCTGAAATAAATAAAAAGTGATAGGGTTGCTTTTAGTTTACATGAGGTGTCCACTTAGGAATGAGTCCCACAGGACAACTGTGTATAGATTATAGTATAGTGGTTAGTAGGCATGGATGAAATTTAAGTTACGCTGCCGTAATTCACGCATTTCCGGGAACTTTGGGGCATATTACCAAGCAATAGCGATAATTATCGCTATTGCTTTGTTAGAGACAAAAATTTACCGCTGAGCTGCGGCGATTTTTATCGCAGATAAACCTTGGTATTACCAAGGTTTATTGCAAATGCGATAAAAATCGCCGCAATGCATGAATATCGCTGAAAAGTAAGCGATATTCATGCATTACAGAGCTAATGCTCCTAGCCATGTTATCCACCTCCCATTGGATAACATGGCTAAGAACTGCTCAGGGCAGGTGTTAGCTTTTGGAGATATTCGCGCTTAGTGCGAATATCTCCAAAAGTTGGTAATAGGAGATAGCGATGTTAGCGACTGTTTCCAGTCGCTAACATCTTGGCATGCCCACTTTGCATGTCATTAGTGATAAATATCACTGACATGCAAAGTGGGGCCCAAGATGGTCGCTATCTCCTAATAGCTGTCGCTAACTGGTGTTAGCGACAGCTAGGTAATAGGGAGATCATTTTATCTCCGCTTTCTTGGCTTTTAAAGCCAAAAAAGCGGAGATAATCCCCCTTGATAATATGCCCCTTTGTGTTGCCTTTATTACATGATATTCTTGAAATTATTCCATTATGCCTCATGGTAAATTTTTACTGTGAACATAGCACTTGCAATACAAATTTATCATGAAAACATGGGAAAAACAGAACGTGAGCAGCTGTTGTTTGCGAAGCTTTATTTTTGCACTTTTGTTTAGCTCAAAATGTGTCCTCGTATCAAAAAATGACGCGAGGATCCATATTGTCCTAAAATTTGGTGCAAAATGATAGATTTTCATTTTGCTTAATTACGTGTAATTTTTCAGAAATGTTGTGCAATTATGCGAAACAAATGATGCAAATTTCTCACACCCCTAGTTAGTTGCAGGAGACTTGGATAGATCCCTGACTCACACAGCCGTTTTGGGGGCATTGCATCTCATATCTATTCATCTGTGCTAAAATGGATTTGTGTTTATCCTGTATCCTGTCTTTGCTACTAGACACATGAAACCACTAGCTATTTAATAGAGCAGAAGTCCAGAGTAGGAATAGCTGTAGCTGGGTGGCCATCACATTTTGAGTTGGCTAAAGACAGTAGGCAGCAGCTGTGTTTCTTTGCTTTCCTTGATGGATCTCTTTATATGCATGGGGCCTCATTTATGAGGCCCCTTGCGCCATCGGAACTTCACTTTTCATGAAGTTCCGTGGCGCAGAAGCCTGCGTGGTATTTATCAGGCAGCAGTACGCCAGTTTTTGTGGCATACTGCTGCCTGATAAATATCAGTGCCTTTAACGCAGTGTACTGCGTTAAAAGGGCATGCAATGGGTGTTTCTGGGGGCGTTCCCAGCAACATCCATGGCCTTTTGACACTGCCCCAGATTTACGAGAAATCGTAACTCTGAAGCAGTGCCAAAAGCTTACGCCTCCCCAGGGGAGGCGTAAGGGAGGCGCAACAGGGAGAAATGTCTTTATTTCTCCATGTATTTCCTTTTTCTATGTGTGCTGCATTCTGCAGCACACATAGAAAGAGGAAAAGCCTCTTGTGATTATTTTTGTACAGAAAGGTTTCCCTTCCTGTACAAAAATAATCTTCCCCGCAACGCAGGCACCCTTGCACCATTGTGCAAGGGTGCCTGCGCTGGCGCAGTCAGCCCATTGTGCGCCGGCAGAGGGGAAAAGGACAGGAATGCGCAGTATCTTATAGATACGGCGCATTCCTGCCCTTTTCTTTTGCCGTAGGGAAGTGCAGCAGGAAGGCCTGCGGCGCTTCCCTACGGCAAAAAGTCATAAATGAGGCCCATGATGTTTTGAAGATTGGTCTTCTCACTTTTGGTAGGCAATGAAATTTTTAGGATTAGTAATGTAAATATGGGGGTGTATACGGAGGAGTAGTCTTCATGCAGCATTCTGAATTTAGTGTAGTTTACATATAATGAATTCAGATGTGGCAAGGTGAATGCTATTGTCATATTTAAGCTTGGATAACTTGACCCCAAATTAACCTGTACGTAAACATCTGGTAGCTTTGCACAATAGGCTTACTTTAAAATCAATGTGCAAAGTATTTATGCAGCACTACAACCACTAATAAAGTGAAACACAACACTAGGAAAATCCCAGACCAATTTAGAAAACAAAAAAAATAAAACTTTATAAATAATTTAAGACTAAAATGGCAAAAATTAATCAGTAGACCCAAATATATGTCGTTTTAAAGATCTTTGTGAAAATAGTGCCAAAAAGCACAAAGCACAATCTGTGGGCTCTCGACCAGGGAAAATTCACAAGTTCAGGCCGACCACATTGGAACATGGGCTGGCTGCAGGGACCCACTTGGGCCCTATGAACATACTACCTTAAATCCAGGTTGCAGAGCAATGCAGAGTCCTGTGTGGAGTATGCATTACACAGAGGTGGTTACTAGAAGTTGTGAGACTGCAATTCAAGGTTCTGCATCGTCATTGAGGATGACGTCGACAAGGGGCTTGTGATGCATTGTCCTGTGCAGAAGATGTGCTGCACACTAGCTGGTTCCAAAGAAGTTACGAGGCTTGTGATGTTGAGTCGTGTTTTGTCGCGGATGATGCCGTCGATGGGAAGGCCTGCATCTAGGATGCATCGCACAACATCAGCTCCTAGGAGGCTGCAGGCAGTCATGGGAAGTCCTGCGTATGGGATGCGTCATGCAGTGGTCCTAATGCAGAGTTTTGTGAGCCGATGTGTCACACAGTGGATCCGATACAGAGTTTTCCAAGGCAATGTGTTGCACTGCATAATTTCTGCTGGGGCCACAGATAGGCTGACAGAGCTCCTTCAGGTCCACTTACAAGGGTCCAGAACTGGGTGGCGCCACTTGGGAGGTCACGGCAGGACTCACAGCTGGCAGAGTCCTGGTGCTGGGTGCAAGATGAAGGAAGCCTGTTCTTTACCTGGGGCTTCTGATCAGGAGACCAGCTAACTAGCCTTTGGAGTCACTCTGGTGGTCCTGGATTCAAGATGCAGGTCCAGTCATTCTCAACAGGCAGGAGAACGGGCACAGGGGGCAGCGGAGTGGCAATCCTTCTTGAAGCAAAGCAACACAGCTATCTTTCTTCTGAGTCTTCCACAGTTCCATAAGGTTCAGTGAAGAATTGGGTTCTGAGGTCCACTGTTTTAACCTGGTTCCCACTTGAAGTAGGAGGTCCTTAGAGGCTTCCATCCCCCTGAGGTGTCAGGCATCCCCTTTCTCCCCACCCTGGCCCCAATATGTCTGAGGACACAAAAGACTAGAGACAAGCTCCTCCCTCTCATTAAGTCAGAGTGGCCCATCCTGCCAGCACCTAGCTTACCTTTGTCTTATCGTCTGTTAGCAATATATTAAGATCAATTACCAGTTACACCTAGTCATGTGACCCAGTAATAGGGGCTGCAGGCACCAAATTGTTGGGGCAAGAAAATGGCAACATTCAAAAAGTGGCATTTCAGAATTGTGACTGAAAATCTGACTTTGCCATTAAAGAGGGTCTTAAATTACAATTCTGTAGATACCAAACTCAAGCTGTCTATCTGCTACCAGTTGAAACCAATCACTTAATAAATAAGAGAAACCTATGTTATCGTATGGGAGAGGTTGGCCTTGCAATAGGGGAAAACAAATACAATTAGGAGTTTTTCACAACCAGAACATGTACAACTTAAAAATGAACGTCCAACCTCTTAAATACACTACACCCTTCCCTCTGACCTGTGTAGGGCCCACCTTAGGGGTCCTTTACATGCATTGAAAAGGAAGGTTTTGGCCTGGCAAAAGGATTATTATGAAAAGCAGCGTCCCCTAATTGGGGTTTGTCCCCTTTGGCACCACCAATGTCCCTATTATAAGGGGTAAACCATCTTCATAGATGTAAATCTAACTTTCAACAAAAGAACAATTGTAATGTTTTATTTTTCAATAGTGGTATTCAATGTTCTTCATCCCACCTAATTTGAAGTCATACTTCTCCTTGTCCTGTTTATCCACAATAGAAGTGTTGTTCATATCATCCCATCCCAATGCATTTGGGCCAATGTATGCCTTCGTCAGAGGTACCAACTCTGAAAAAATATATATACACATGAGGAAATAACAAATCTCAGCTACTCTACTGTATCAAAAACAATAAAAGAGTATCAAGCAGTAAAAAATGAATTGAGCATCCCATGCATGGTATTAGCAGTTGAACAAGCCTTGCATAATGTCAAAAAATAATAATCTATGGCCACTGTGTTGTAACCATCATAGTAATGAGAAAACGCTTATAGGAAACCCATTGAAACTGTGATACAACCACTAAAGGTGATTCATAAAAGTGCAACCCCATGCTATCACAAATAGAAATCAAAAACATGTGCCTCGGTTCACCCCTGATAATAGGGACATTGGCTGTGCTAAAGTGGACGAACCCAAATAGGAGAACGCTGCTTTTCATTATCATTTGTTTACACCGAGGATCAGAGAGTGAAACCCTTTGTGCACGCTACAAATTGAATACACTTTTATGAAAGACTGGAATACAGGGAGGGCATGAATCTCTCTACATATGTAAAAAGGTTTATTTTGCCATCTTAAAATGGGTGTTTAATACTTCACATACAGGCAGCAATGGTAGGCCTGGAGAGTGTTTAAAAGGCTACTTAAGCGGGTGGCACAATTAGTGCTGCTGTTCCACTAGAAGCATTTACTTTACAGGCACTGGGTACATGTAGTACCACTTTACTAGGGACGCATAAGTAAATTAAATGTGCAATTGGGTGTAAGCCAATTTTACCATGTTATGAGAGAGTACAATCATGTTAGCACTGGTCAGCAATATACAAAGCCCTATGGCCAACAAAAACAAAATCTGCAAAAATAGGAGGGGTGAAGGCAATGCCTTTAGTGGAAGACCACCCCAACACCCAAGCTTAAGTTTCACATATCGCAAAATATTTCCAAGTCGCGGAAAACTTTTTAATTGCCCCATACACTAAGCATAAGCTTCTTCAAACTTCTTGTTATGCCTCTTCTTGTTCAGCCATTTCTCATATAGAGGTGCTTCAACTAATCTCCAATTTTGTGATATTAGGGAGCGGGCCACCAAAGTCGATATAGCTAAAAATGCCCCCTCTGATTTGGACAACCTAACCCCCGATTCGTTATACCAGAGGGCAGCCTCCGCTATTGGATTGTACAGTTTCCGGAGTGCCTGACGTATGAGCCCAAAAATGTTCCATAACAACCCCAGTTTTGGACAGGTGAAGAATATGTGTCTCCACCCCCTCACTTACGGCTAAGCAACGGAAACACCTATTTTCTACTTCGGGATAAATTCTGTTCAAGGCCTTCGGAGTAAAGTAAACCAGCCAATGAGATACGAACGCCATTCTTTTAAAATTGGCAGCTCTTAAGGTCCTGTTTCCTGTTATAGATAAGGCCTGCCATTCTTGACTGGAAAAAGAGCATTGGGTTTCTAAAGTTACTTTCTTCAAAAACTTTTCAACCAGTGGAAATTAGTTTTGGGAGCGCAGCAACTGGTACCAATTACCCACCCTCCAACATTTGCAGAGAATAAGGCCGTCTCTACCTTACATGGGGCACGCCTAAGTAATGAATTATATTTATTTAGGAAATGTACAATTTGTAAATATTAAAAAAAGAGCGGCCTATTTCGATCTTAACACCTGGTCTGTACTTCTTCCCAAGTAATCACCCTTTCCTGAATAATAAACTGGCCCATTACCCCTAAACCACAATCCTGCCAGATTTTAAAATGACTGAAGTGGATATGGAGGTCCAAGCCTTTACACTCACTTAGTTTTAGTGTATGAAACCCGGAGAAACCCCTTTGTTTAAAAAAAAACAGAAGCCTGCTTGACAATTCCAGAAGCGTTTTGTATCTGTTTTTTTGGGGGAGTTTTGAAATTTTAAGAAATGTTGGGGTCTGCGTGCCGACTTTTTGAATCATCCTACTAAAAAAGAAATTGGCTAAGCGTCCTGTACCGGACAATAAACAGGCTGCTAAATCAAGAAATGCGGACTCGTAATATGTTCGAATATGTGGTATTGCTAGCCCACCTGAGTTTATGTCTAGGTGTATTACTGGAAGTTTGAATCTGAAAGCCTTCTTGTTCCATACAAATGACCTAATCATGGAATCGAGCCCTTTATAATAGCTGGCATTAATCTTAATAGATATATAAGTAAACAAGAAAACTAAAATGGGAAGTATGGACATCTTGATAAGCGCTGCACGACCTTTTAAGGGTTAATGGAAGAATTTACCATTTTTTCCAATAATTTCTGAATTTTATAGCTTGTAGCTTCGTAATTCAATTTAAATAGCTGGCCATATTGACCTGTAACAAAAATCCCAAGATATCATATGGGATCTGAGTTGCGAGCCTGCTGTATTAACTTATCCGAGATTGAGGTGAGGAATGTCGACAAGGGATTTTGTTTTTAGACCAAGTACATATGATTTAGGCAATATCACTTCTAGGGTTCAAAGATCAATTGAACTTGATTGTATCCATAGGATAACTAATATGTTCCAATGTTGTTCAAAATTATACATTCAATGAAGAGCAAAAAGAGGAGAAATTAGGAAAGCACACAGCAGACTGATTATATATGAAAAAATACTTATATTTGAAAAAATCATGCGGATATATAGAAATTAATCCAGGTATAAAAGTTATGAAAAGCTGTACATATAAATTCACAGGTCAGATGATACTTCCAGTATCGAAAGAAAATTTTGAGATTCAAATTTCTGCTCTCTACATTTATCCCCTGATGGCTTCTGCTGTTTTTTCTAACAAAATCCCACAAACCCCTTTCCTGTGTCCTGTGAATCCCCAACCCCCGAGAAATGTGGGCTCCCCACAATCCGCAGTTCACCCCTCCTACTTCATTGTGTGGTGCCCTGGTCCTGCACAGTGGGCGGCCTTCCCCCCTCAGATAATGAGAAACTCCGAACATGAACAAATCAAAGAAAGAAAAAAACCTCTGTTTCACTTGACAATAGAGATTACTTTCAATAATATCTGGGCCTCCTAAATTCATGAGAACATGTGATATTTCCCCTTCACTAGGACCTTAAGTTCAGATTGCTGTGCAATAAAAGCTTGTGCCCCTTGTGCTTTAAAAAGATACAAAAGTTTTACAAACTCCTTATGCCTACGCGCAGCCGCCACAGACATATCTGCAAAGATCTGACATTTAGTCCCCTTGGTGATTTCAAATTGTTTGCTGAATTGCCTTGGCTGAAATGTTCTCTTTTACACGATAATCAGCAAAGTTTGGTAATATTGTACGGGGGAACTTAGAATTAGGTGGAAGGTGAGCTGGAACCCGATGTGCCCTGGTCAATGTTAGGTCTCCGGAAAACTCTGGGAGCATCTTTTGCTTAATAAATGTCTCCACCCATTGCAATGTGTTGGCACCTTCACTCCCCTCCGGTATCCCCACAATCCGAAGATTTGAACGGTGTGAATGATTTTCTAATTCTTCGATTTTGTTCTCCAGGGTTATTTTATCTTGGTCGCCGAGTTGACTTGCTGGAGCATGACATTAATCTCATCCTCTAATTGGGAAATCTTCGATTCGGCTTCTTGGATTCTTATAGGGAAGCTGGCGACTGCCGCTTCAAATTTTCCCAGCCGGAAGTGCAGTACCGCTATCTCGATCTCTTGAAATTTCTTCATGTCTCTAATCTTGTCCAATAATAAATTCAGCATGGTCTTGATGGGAATCTGCTTCGCATTGGCCCACCTGATTTGAGCTTTGGATTCATATTCTTCCTGTCTCAGTTGACTCATTAGTTTGTCTTTTTGCCCAGTGGGTTCAAGGCTGCCCTTATCTTTGTTTCATATTAGCTGTGATTTCTGTACCAGTGAGCCTTACTCTATCTGCTGTTTTGAAGTGATTTCGATAGTAGACGAGTGTGGGAGCTGAGCTGCTAGGATTGCTGGACTTATTTGACAGCATGCAGGACAATCTTCTTCTGTCAGAATCTCTCCTGCTCCCGAAGCCGGAACTGAGACACCTGAGGGCGGTGGTGGTGGCGACAGTAGTGGTGGTGATGTGTGTGAAGACTGTATCGAATCCACTGTTGGTTCAATTGTTATTAAACCTTGATTCAGTTGCAGTGGGACTTGGGCCATGATAGGTAGGCGATTTTTCTTTACGAAGAGGGGAAAGTTTCTGGAGTTTTTTAACTCTGCTTTTTTCAGCACAGGGAGAACCCCTGACTCACTCATTTGTTCCTGCTCCTTTTCCTTTCCCTCACTGGTTGAGCCCTCAATTAGGATTGACTCATTGGGGTCTTCCACACTTGCTGAGATTCAGACATATCTTCCTCAGAACTCTCAGGACTAGAGTTCGTCTCCACCCGCCCATTTTTATTTCCCGCTCTTTTCAACAACTGATTCAGGCCTGGCTTGAACTAGGCTTTTTTTGTCTTCGCCGTGGCGGCAGCATCCGCTTTGGCAGCAGCTGACACAAGTTTTAAATGTTTCCTCATCTCACCTCGAAGGCCCAGATTTGGTTTTGCAGTTAACTGTTAACAGTTAACATAGAGCCCACAAACTCTGTATTAGTTGTCAGTTCCAACGGCTAATTACCACTCCTGCTCCCAGTCGCCTTTTTTCCCTTCTTTCCTTTTTTCCCCACTGCTCACCGCTAACCCAGCTTGCTTCTGTTGCAACGCCTCCTCACCTCGTAGCAGTAGCCTCTCCTCTTTTACTCCACTTTTGTTCAGTACGAGCCTCAGAAATCAGCGTCCTAGGGCTCGTCTTTTCGCCTTTCATCTTTAGCCTTTAGCCCGTGGGTTTTTCCTGTGTTGAGAGCCCGGTCCGGTTGAACAGCCGTACTGCTCGGTGGTTTTGCACACTTGCTCACCAGGTGTAGAATCGTCGTGCAGAATCTCGGCGTTAGTGTCCGGTGTGTCTGCCGTGCTCCATTGCCGAGGGGAAGAGCAATGGTCACCTGAGGAAAGGCGGAGGTGGGGATCTCCGCAGCCATCTCCCTACTCCATTTTATTCTTCTCTTACTATTGGTTGGAGCAATGTCATGGCTGTAACTTCTCTTGCTTAAGTTGTTAATTCTAGCACACCACTTAGGACTCACCCTCAGATAGAAAACCATTGGATCATGGTCACTCTCCACTCTTCTGAGACCAGTCAAATCAGACACACATTCTCACCCCTCAGTATTAACTATAATATAGTTGATTAGTGATGAACTTCTCCCATTATCAAACGTCACTGTGGCAGTGCTATTTGCAGCTGGTAACTCATCCGAAATTCCGAGAAGGCTTCACCCTTCTTGGTTGTTTTAAAACAACTCATAGCCATCTCCGGGTTGCCTGGGCAATGGTCTTCCATTCGGACCTCACTATTAATAATAGCGTCAGATGGTTGTGTATTAAATTCACCATAGATTAATAACCTTTTGCCTCTTGCAGATAACTTACATTCAGCAGCATCCTCCCTGATACTTCTGATATAGGAAACCAAATTCCCACAGTTCGACTAAACCTCTGGGGACCAGTCAAGTGGAATATAAACATTTAGAATGTCAATCATACCACCTTCAGGGCCAGTAAGCCAGACCCTCATATGTAGTTCATTAGGCAATAAATAGGATACCCCTAGTTGCTCTATCTTAAAATTTAAATTAACATGACACCCATACTGACACTCTAGGAGCTCCGACAATCTACTCCTGAAACCTTCTCGCTTCAGTAAGAAAAAAACTTCAGACAGAGCTTTCTCCAGAGCGGCACCAAGAATATAGAACTCACTTCCTCAATGCATCAGAAAAATCTCTTCTACACCATTATTCAAAAGGGAAGCAAAATAATTCCTGATGAGAAAATTCCTCCTTTAATTTTGCACTTGCCTCACCGTATGGGGCTCGACTATCACACCAGCTATTGCACTGACTGGCAAGGCATTGAAGCAGTCTACTACTTCAAACTTGTTTTGACACTCTCCTTAATGACACTTTAGCCTCTGTGACTTACTTGTACTAGAACTTGTTGCTACTGCTTCGAAGGTATCATCGCTATTACCATTTCTGCTACCTGCAGAAACTTGTTAAAATTGCTTTGCTAGTTTCTCTGCTTTGTTTTTGCAAAACGCTTATTCTTACTCTGCTTTGTTTTTACAAAGCGCTCTGATACCCTAATCTGGGTCTTGTTCATGCTACAGAAAACTCAAAAAATTCATAAAAAATACTGCAAGACCCCATGATGGCTGTCCCTTTCTAGGAAGAGCAGCTGGTGTGTTTATGTCTATGAATCTGTTTGTTTTTCCCATAGGCAGCACAGGGCTATGATCTGTACCGATCGGATCACTGACATAATATCGACTACAAAAATATAGGCATTTAAAATATCGACTACAAAAATATCAAAGTCCTATCTACAAACAGGTAAGTACAAAAATATCGAAGCAAAAATATCGTTTAAAAATATGTACTTTATAAAAATATCGAATTTATTAAAATTAATGTAAAATTAAAAAAATATTAAAAATAAATAACTAAAATATACTTAAAAATACGTAAATAACCTTAAAATTATTAAATAATTAATTTAAGTTATAAAAAAAAATACAATTTTATTTGTTAAAACAAATATATATATATATTAAGATAATATTATTAAAAAGATATACAATATTATTACCGTAGCATAGCAAGAGTGTTAAAATTACTATTCCCACTCCAATGAGTGCAACAGTAAGGAAAGCGTTGGATAGCGTAGCGGTAAAAATTACTATTCCCACTCCAAAGAGTGCAACAGTAGGGAAAGCGTTGGATAGCATAGGAGTAAAAATTACTATTCCCTCTCCAAAGAGTGCAACAGTAGGGAAAGCGTTGGATAGCGTAGGGGTAAAAAATACTATTCCCACTCCAGTGAGTGCAACAGTAGGGAAAGCGTTGGATAGCGTAGGGGTAAAAATTACTATTCCCGCTCCAGTGAGTGCAACAGTAGGGAAAGCGTTGGATAGCGTAGGGGTAAAAATTACTATTCCCACTCCAGTGAGTGCAACAGTAGGGAAAGCGTTGGATAGCGTAGAGGCAAAAATTACTATTCCCACTCCAGTGGGTGCAACAGCAGGGAAAGCAAAGGATAGCGTAGGGGTAAAAATTACTATTCCCACTCCAGTGAATGCAACAGTAGGGAAAGCGTTGGATAGTGTAGGGGTAAAAATTACTATTCCCACTCCAAAGAGTGCAACAGTAGGGAAAGCGTTGGATAGCGTAGGGGTTAAAATTACTATTCACACTCCAAAGAGTGCAACAGTAGGGAAAGTAAATACTTCATATATTATTTTAAAAAATATAAATTAATATCTAAAAGAACATTAATTAAAAGTAATTACCAATTTAATATAATATAATAATTAATCAATTAATATTACAAATTAAAATTAATTATTACAATTAGTTACCTATTAATACAAATTAATTACAAATTAACAATTAATTAATTAACAATTAAAAATTAATTAACAATTCATTCAAATTAAATACAATTAAATTGAATATTTAGTTAATTATAAATAAAGTACTTCCCACCCTATTCCCCTATAAACCCACAACCTGCTACAGAAAATAAATTAGTAAAATTAACATAATTAGCAATTAATCAATTAAATAAAATTATTTGGCAATTAAAATGTAAATAATTACCCATAAAAAATTAACAATTAATTCTAAATAAATACCAATAAATAATTTTCGTATTTAATTAATTATAAATAAATTACTTCCCACCCAATTCCCCTATAAACCCACAACCCGCTACAGAAAATAAATTAGTAAAATTAACATATTTAGCAATTAATCAATTAATTAAAATTAATTGCCAATTAAAATGTAATTAATTACCAAATATAAAGTAATTAACAATTAATTAAAAATAAATACCAATAAATAAATGTACATATTCAATTAATTATAATTAAATTACTTCCCACCCTATTCCCCTATAAACCCACAACCCGCTACAGAATTAAATTACGCAATAATTAAAAAAACAAAATTCATTAATTAAAATAAATTATAACATAAATACACACTTTTCACACATATAATAACATAATAAACACTATAAAAAAATCGATATTATTAAAAATTCGATAATTTAAATAACCTATATTATATGCTTCGATATTTTAACTTTCTATATTTTTAACATTCGATATTACATTACTTACCTCAAAAATGATATTTTTGATGTCTATATTCTGTCCATTCGAAATTTTGTCCATTCTATATTTTAAACTCAATATTATGTCGATTCGATATTTTTTACTCAATATTTTGACTGTTTACCCTGTACTGTAGTGTAGTTCCTATATTCCCAATAGGCTCCGAGCATTGGAATAATATATCCTATAGATTAGACGTAGGACTGAGGTCGACTAGGTCTCTATCGAATATATTAAACTTAATAGTGAGTGCCAGCTAGCTCGGAGGTCACTAGAAATCTTCTCGAATTCACAAGAAGGGATTTATTTCTGACAACCTCATAAACATGACAACTTTGTTTCCCAAGAATAAGAAATATACCTCCAGAGTCGCGGAAACAATAGATAAGTATTTCACTCAGTCAATCGTGCATGCTTTGTTTCTACAGAGGTGCAGAGAAATAGAGAGACAGGCGTTTTCAATAAAAGGTTTAATTGAACAGTCTTCTTTCTCATGCAGAGGAAATGCTACAATTGTTATGCAGACTGCAAAGTATAATGCGTACAGCGAGAACAATATTATAAAGCAATACTGTAAAAGCATTGTATGGTTTCTAAGCCATAAAATACATACATAAATAACAATGACTAAATACTCAACTGGTGCTTCTAAAATACGCCTACCCCAATGTACCTAACCTAAGTCTAGTACGAGGGAGGAAGTAAGTATTGTGTAGCATAGGTTTAGTTTTCTTTGCCAAGAATCTATCCAAGATTTCTCTTAGGTTCTAATCAGCTCCATACCTTAGTTAGAATGAAGGAGGTCTGGTATCCCTGTCTCGGGACTCGATTTCCCAACACCCCGCAAGGGGAGCTTGGAAACACTGGAGCTGGATTCTCAGCGAGAGAAAGGCAGCCTCTTGAGCAGAGCGTCAGCTGGAGGGTCGACTTCCTTTGGCGCTTGCTGTAGCTAGCTGCTTCGTGCAAGTAGATAGTCGAACTGCTCCGAACCACTGTGTCTTGCTAGAGCGAGTGAAGGCATATTTATACCTTGAAGGTGCCTAGTTTGACGTAAAGTCAGGCATGATAACGTCAAGAAAGAACCCCTAGGGAATAGTAGTTCTTTGCAAAGTACATGAGTTCTTGGACAAATCAATATTCAAGCTAGGGGAAGTTCCCTAACTGCTTCAGCCGATTTTCCTAGAAATCGTTGTGACGTTTTGTATGGGTGGAAATAGCCATACCTGTATTTGGACTGCATGGGCTATGTCTAATTAAGGGCTTGATATCTATGCCTATATAAGGGCAATGTGAATTGTACCTATATAAGGGCATGAATCTGGAAAATTCACTCTGAGCCTAAAACGCCACACTACAGTACAATGCAAACTTTTGGTGGCTAAAGAGCCAGCTCTGACTGGAGGTGTCACACTTGGCACAAAACCACTCGGCAGCAATGAATGAAATAATCATCCAAATAAATATTTGAATATTTATTACACTCTCACATTGGTAATAATATTAATAATGCAGAGCTTGCCATGTTTCCCATAACAGGCTTTTCCGTTTTTATTGGTGTAAGGCAGCTAAGCTCGTCCAGTTCAAACATATGTTGAATAATCCAGATACTGAGCAAAAATATCACCAGGTGCCAACGATTTTGGAGAGGAAATAATTGCTCATTATGGTATAGTATGGTATGGGTACTTATATAGTGTTTACTTCCCCTGATTGATGAGCCTCTGAAGCACTTTGTGGACAGGTAGGATGCTATTCTGTGGGTGCCCAGTGTTTGTGATTCAGTGATATGTAAAGGTTACAGTTTGCCATTCTGTTTTCATGCCATGAAGCATTTTGCAAAATACATTTTGTGCAAATTTATGAGACAACTCCTTGTATTTAGAGGTTAATATGTGTTTCGAGTTCTATAAGATGCTTCACATCATTAGTAACATTGACATTGTATTGTATTGAATTCCCATTTGTTAAACCATTTCTACTGTTGACATGGCGTGAAAGCCATTTTGCCGATTGGTACTGATCCACTCGGTGGGATACTTACCTTAGAGGCTTTTGTTGTAGGAACTTTTTCGGGTGTTGCAGGGCAGGTAAGGGTTACTGGGCTCAGTGTGTGTGAATCAGAGCAGTTTACCACTTAAGTCTCAGAGTTTAACCCAAACCCAAACTGATCACAAAGTGCACCCTTTAATCATGTCACTCTCTGGATAGCCAAGTCAACCAGCCCAAGGCTTACTCAGGGAGGTGGCAGGCCCAGCACTTGACAAGCATTGATTAGCATTTATCAAATACCTGTCCGGCCAATACATTTGTTTAAGGGAAGTACTTCATTATTCTTACACAATTATAAGTGAATTGGCACAATTCACAGTGGGCAAGTCTAAATGGTTTAATGGGAGCCAACAACACCCACAAACGAGATCGAGACAGATTTATGATGACTATGCGGGGAATGAGATTTTGATATCAATTTATGATCAATCAGCTAACCTATCTCATTCGTCAATTTTGGACCGTTGGTATCTGTCATTGAGTAAAAGACAAACCCCGCATAGGTTAGATAAACCCCATAAACTGACGCCACTCTGAAGAACCACTTACAACTGATAAAGTTTGAAAGTTTTATATAAAAGTCAAATTTATATGCGAATACAATCCTTTCAGGATAAACCTCAAAGTATACAAAAGAATACAAAATCAATTCCAGAATCAGCAATTTAAAGCATCGATGTGAAGTGGTTCCTTTGCGTCATCTACAGAAAGAGGAAAGTATCAAGTTAAATCTGTCCCTACTCTATACTAAGTGTCATCCCTACTTCGCAAGTTCCTAACCTAAAAAGGTGTCAGCAGTTTGACTCTCAAAGAAGTTCAAACTCTCTTAGCCTCTAAAGGTAACTTAAGTTTAAGAAGCAGTACCGTCTCTGCCTACCCATCCGCTCTCTAAGGGTCCTCGGCCTACTGCTCTCTTGAGCTCTGATCTCTCTCAGCGCATCTGCTCAAGTCATCTACTCTGAGCTCTCTATGATGGCTTCTGCTCGGAGCTGTTCGCCTTGGCTAATCGCTAAATGCTCTCTTCACCCCGGGGTGCTGTCCCTAAAATACACAATCACAGTGTGGGTGGAACGCCCCTTCAACGCCCACCACGGACTTTCCCCGATGATGTCAGTTTCTGGCTTCTTCCATTGCTTCATCTCTTTGCGTCGTCCGTTAAGTTGACCTTTCTCCTTAGATGTCACCTTCGTCTTCTTGTTGGCGACTTCTACCGACACTTTCAGATCAAAAAGTCATATGAACTTAAACAAGACTTTAACTTACAACTGCGATTCTTTGACCCTTCTAGGTCCTGTGAATGGTCATTCAAAACAAGTCTCAAATTCCAAGCGTCTCTCCTCACGTTTAGGCAATAAGCCCCGTCCGGCATTGTCACCTTAAATCTAACAAGTGCTAGACTTCTTGGCTCTCACGTCCACATCAAGCTATTCACGACTCCTGTGAGTCCACTAAATTACACACATTGGACTGCGCTACTACGAACCCTTGGTCAGTCAGGTTAAAATCACAAATGACCTAAACCCTTCTAACATTCTTACAAAAAGCCTTAACCTTTAACATATATATATATTCGTACTTAGCAAAAAGTCCTTTACGTATATGTGAATACATTGTACATAGAATATAGACTACGTAAAGTATAACTTATTCTCATTCGCTATATCGTGTTATACATGTTCTACACATTCCTTCACGTTTCATTTCTCGCCGCTTCTCCGGTTTAAAGTTACACACGCACATGAATTCTACTTTGCACGTTCTACATTTCGTAAGCATTTCTACACATTTCTACATTAGCCCACTACGTATACGGGCCTTCTAAATCTAATACATGTTCTAACGTGAATACAGTTACATTTCCTATATTACTTTTAATTATCTCGGTTATCTATATGCTATAAGTATCAACTTCACATTACGATATACATTTCATTCCTACGTTATACGATGTGCTTGTAAATATGGCCTATACATAATTTTTATTCAAATTTGCGCTCTCTCAACTACATTTTGGCTCACTAATCTGGGGGTGATGAATCTCAGATAGTGGACTAGATAATTGCTAGCAGGTCGAAATGCTCTTCAGAGTCACAATTGAGGTCCAAATAGTTTATTTTGCAGAATTTCCACTCTTGTGGTAGGGTTTAATGTCACTGTGCCTTCGGGTCTGAAGTACAGCCTTGTTGGGGCAAGGCTTACCTACTCGCCATGGGGGAAACCTGATTGCTGATTGTGCTTGTTCCTGTACCGAGATGACAAATCACAGAATTAGTAACAGTGAAGAGGAGGTTGCACTGTGGTCAAGGTGCTTCTGGTCCTGGGGGTCTTGTGTTCTTCCTCAGACCCAGCCACAACCCACCACCTGAATAAGCTAGGTGCCCACCCTAGGTCACAATGACGATGCCTACCTCAAGGTGTAATCTATTCACCATTTTTTTCAGTCTGTTGTTGTTTGATTGCTGTAGTGGTCAGCTTCTTCTAATGGTGATGTGCTTCATGGCACTAGAGATTATTTTCTTCAGAACTCAATTGGGTGAATAACTTTCCTGACACCTTCTGAATTAGGTGTGATTGCAACTACCTCTGCTGCAGATATGTTCAGGTCCCAACCATGTTTCGGAGGTGTAGGCTTTTTCTTATATCGGCTACGGTCTCAATCTTTCTGGACGGGAACTTTCAAAGGTCCTCGCCTCCTCAGCAGCCTCTTCATCATTCATCTTCATCCTGCTTCCTACGCAGTTGGCATGCTCTGTCCTTGAACATGGTACAAGAAGCTGCTCCTGTCAGACTTATCGTGTTTCTCAGATTATTGGTCCTGAACATGGCAAGGGAAGTTAGCAGTAGTTACCTTAACTTCTAAGGATTCTCCTGGTCTCCACTGTATCTTTATACCCAAGTTCCAGAAAAAACTTAGTATAAAAAGTCCTTCAGTTCTGTGACTGGTTTTGTTCTGTCCTGTACTTGGGTGATTTTGCCTAAGACTAGTCTATGCATGGTTTGTGTCAAAAGTGTGAGCCTGGAGGTGGGGGAAGGGAGGGGAGTCATCTCTCAGGAAAAACCTTCAACAGGGCACTAAAGGTATGCAGGCTGCCCCACTCAGATACATGTCAACCATAGTAGGTTCATCCTCCCAGAGAACAAAGGCCAGGAAGTGCATAGGGAAACTCCCTGACATAAAAGTGGCCACTAGCTTATTTTCTGGACACTCTCTAGTCTGTCCCATCTGAAAAAGGTCCCTCCAATTCATATCATGTTTCTGGACTCTAATCCTCTCCCTTTAGCATATTTACTACTGGATTTGGCTACATCCAAAATGTCTCTGCCTACCCATCCGCTCTCTAAGGGTCCTCGGCCTACTGCTCTCTTGCGCTCTGATCTCTCTCAGCGCATCTGCTCAAGTCATCTACTCTGAGCTCTCTATGATGGCTTCTGCTCGGAGCTGTTCGCCTTGGCTAATCGCTAAATGCTCTCTTCACCCCGGGGTGCTGTCCCTAAAATACACAATCACAGTGTGGGTGGAACGCCCCTTCAACGCCCACCACGGACTTTCCCCGATGATGTCAGTTTCTGGCTTCTTCCATTGCTTCATCTCTTTGCGTCGTCCGTTAAGTTGACCTTTCTCCTTAGATGTCACCTTCGTCTTCTTGTTGGCGACTTCTACCGACACTTTCAGATCAAAAAGTCATATGAACTTAAACAAGACTTTAACTTACAACTGCGATTCTTTGACCCTTCTAGGTCCTGTGAATGGTCATTCAAAACAAGTCTCAAATTCCAAGCGTCTCTCCTCACGTTTAGGCAATAAGCCCCGTCCGGCATTGTCACCTTAAATCTAACAAGTGCTAGACTTCTTGGCTCTCACGTCCACATCAAGCTATTCACGACTCCTGTGAGTCCACTAAATTACACACATTGGACTGCGCTACTACGAACCCTTGGTCAGTCAGGTTAAAATCACAAATGACCTAAACCCTTCTAACATTCTTACAAAAAGCCTTAACCTTTAACATATATATATATTCGTACTTAGCAAAAAGTCCTTTACGTATATGTGAATACATTGTACATAGAATATAGACTACGTAAAGTATAACTTATTCTCATTCGCTATATCGTGTTATACATGTTCTACACATTCCTTCACGTTTCATTTCTCGCCGCTTCTCCGGTTTAAAGTTACACACGTACATGAATTCTACTTTGCACGTTCTACATTTCGTAAGCATTTCTACACATTTCTACATTAGCCCACTACGTATACGGGCCTTCTAAATCTAATACATGTTCTAACGTGAATACAGTTACATTTCCTATATTACTTTTAATTATCTCGGTTATCTATATGCTATAAGTATCAACTTCACATTACGATATACATTTCATTCCTACGTTATACGATGTGCTTGTAAATATGGCCTATACATAATTTTTATTCAAATTTGCGCTCTCTCAGTCCCCCCTTTGATGACTTCTAGGAGTCATCACCAAATGCAATTTGAATAACATCTCTAAACAGGACTAGTTACAATATTCCCTCTTTTCATCGTTTCGAGTGCTCTTAAGCTTTTGTACTGTTGATCTTGTAAAGCAGCTAATCTCCTTTCTTGCTCTCTCATTGTTCGTTGTAACCGGTTCGACCTATACCATTTATACAATTTTACTAAACCTAACAATATGATTATGCAAATTAATACTATCAATACAGGTTTTAATATGTACCATACTATGCTTTTACCAAGGTTGGCAAACCAACTCCCAACCTTTCCTACTCCATGACCGACTTTTTCCCAAACGTTTATTTTTGAAAAATCTTCGATCTCTTGATGAATCTGTGTAATGTTCTGTATGACTTTCTCAAGTGGTTTTGAATTATCAGGAATATAAGTACAACATTCCTGAACCTTCAAAGCCTTACAAACTCCGCCTTCTTTTGCTAGCAGTACATCTAAAGCAAGTCGGTTCTGAAGAACCATTGCTCTAATCGACTGCATCTCGCCCTCTACTAACATTAACGACCTTGCAGTGCTTGCAGATAGTCTATCTACTACTGTAGCCAGTCTCCTGATCTTAACATCGTTAAGTATTAAACCTAACATAGGAAACATTGCTCCAAATACATCTCCTACTACTTCTGCATCTCCTACATCCCTTTTCGCTCTCTTCGAAGCCTTTCCTTCTATTATCGCTACATCCTTTGCATGATATATTTTGGGGAAGACAATTGCCAAGTAACACGAACCATACCAATTGTCAGGTAGTTTTACATAGGCATTTCTTCCGCATACAAAATACACATTCGGAATAGCTTGCATTCCTTTCATAAAATCTTTCGTATAATACTCTAATCTAAAAGCATGTTCGCAATTTACTTCACCTACAAATACACTCTCATAATACGTTCTGCTTCGAGTTAAACATAACTTTCCTTTCTGCGTTCTATCCAAAGCTATTGGACCATTGCTACCTTTCTTTTTATGTGCTTTCTCTTCTTCGGTCCAATCCGTTTTCCATTGTCCTGACATTTTCAGAATCTTCTGCCTTCTGTATCTATCATCTACTTGTCCTATGAACTTTTTCTCAACCTCTGACATCTTGCAAGTCAGGTTATTTCTACGTGCATATGAAGTATCTAGTGTATCCCAAGGAAGAAAGAATTTAGCTAGTCTATCCTCCTTTTTGTAATAGTCCCACTTATTCATTTGTTTATAATTCGGAACTTCAGGCAGTACCGAATCATAATTTGAAAAGTAGTACTCAAATCCTTCCCTACCATAAAATATACTGAGCAGTAAACTACATGTTATCCCATAAGTCAGTGGGAGATGATGATATCTAATGCCTTCGTCTACAGAAGCCGGCAATTGCATACAAACATAGCAATCTTTGGCCTCCATGGCATCGATATACTCGTACAATAGTTTAGCATATGCGTTTGACCTAAAGTTTCCCTGTGACTCATCTACATGTAATCTACGAGCTTCATCTGCCAGTAAAGCCTTTTCACGTATAACATTGCTCTCCTCGTTCTTCCCCTCAAGAGCAGTTCTCAAAGTCGTTACAGGCTTTACATCTGCTGTTTCTTTATCGCTTTAATGTCCTATTATGTATGATATAGTCACTACTGTAATTATGAGAGAAACTACTACTGCTATTAGTGTACCTATTATACATCTAGCTTTTCGGTTTGGGTTGCCGTTCTCCATGTCATCAAACAGCGTAGCTCCTTCTTTGCGAAAAGTTTTTCTTTTCCAGTCTTTGTTGGCTTATTTGCTTTCTTAGTCTGTAAAGTGCTCTTTATCAACTAGGTCTCTTTTCGCAACAATGTCTTTTCTCTTTGTAACAGGCAACCCTAACCCTTCTCCGTCCTCTAAATGTAATCCCTAATTTTTATTCTTCTTTCCACTCGGCGCTAGGTTATCTTCTTCTTTATAGCTTATATACAAAAGTCTTTTATGCATCAACAATAATTCTCGCACCTGCAGCTTTCACAACAATTTCCAATAATTCAAAACGAATAACTTTCTCTTCTTCTTCTGGAATTTGCTGACCAAAAGTTGGAAATTGTAATCTATTTAGCACTAGATCTTGAATTTGACTCAAGTATGGGGGTATGGGAAGTGTGAAAGTCAGTAACCCCTCAGTCTCGAGTCCAGGCGTCAACATCCATATCTCCACTGCCACAAATGGATCGTGATCGATTACTTTCACTTTCCTCACTCTCCCAGATTTCTGTCCCCAAGACATCTGCTAGATAAGTCCACTCTGGGGTGGCGTACCTTCTGCAGGGCACGCGTACCCTTCTCGATCTCCTTGGACTTTCAGTTCCTGAGTCTGTAGTTTCCTCCTCCTGATCCGATTCTTCAGCGATCGGGACAAGAGCTCTTTCTTGATCTGCTTTCAAGCTTGGCCTTCTCCTTCTCTCCGGCCAACTAGCTTCATCACTCCTTGTCCTCCCGCTCCTTGTTCTTGAACTTGTCTCTTGGTCACTCTCTGCTTGTTCCGTATCTGATTCGATCTCCCAATTACTCTCTTCTTCTGAGGCGACTTCGGTCTCACTGGTGTCCTGACCTTCGTCGACCTGTTCCGTCTCAGTCTCAGCCTCTTCGATCACCTCCACAGCTTGGCTTTCCCCCTCTATGGCTTCTCCGCTTTCCGCTGGATTCTCATCCGAGAGAGGAGCTGTTTCTTCTAGAGGTGTTGGCACTCTTCGGGTGTGTGAGGCATGTATCCAGTTTGGCAGGCCTCCACACTTTACTGCTGTATTCGTCACAAGTATGACTTGAAACGGTCCTCTCCAGCGCACGTCTAAGCAGTTCTTCCTGACGTGTTTTTTCACCAGAACCCAGTCCCCCGGACTCAGGTCATGGCACAAATCTTGTGCTGATGGAACCTCTGCAGCCTGGACCTGGAGGGACACAGAATTAACGGCATCAGATAATCCCTTACAGTAGTCCAAGATCAAATCGTCTGTGATGTTCACTAGAGCTGCAGTCGGAACCGATGGCAATCTCATGGCTCTCCCCATTAGCACTTCATGAGGAGAGAGACCTGTTTTTCTATCTGGTGTGCTGCGTATGCTCATAAGAACCACTGGAAGTGCATCTGGCCAACTCAGGGATGTTGCTGAACAAACTTTGGCAAGTCTGGACTTGATTGTACTGTTGATTTGCTCTACAATCCCTGAAGCTTCTGGTCGATAGCTGCAGTGTAGTTTCTGATCGATACCTAAAGCTGAACATAGCATCTTCACTATTTCGCTGTTAAAATGAGTTCCTCTGTCCGATTCCAAAGAGGATGGCACCCCAAACCTCGGTATCAACTCTCTAAGTAACAATTTTGCTACTGTAAGTGTATCGCACCTACGTGTAGGGTAAGCCTCAACCCATCTAGAAAATATGCAAACAATCACTAAAACGTATCTGAGTCTATTGCATTTAGGCATTTCTATAAAATCAAGCTGCATTCTATTGAAAGGCCCCCCAGACCTCCCAATGTGACTCAATGTAACTGGTGTTCTCTTGCCCACATTTAGTTGCTGACAGATCGTACATCTCTGACACACTGCTTCTGCCGCTACTCTAAACTTTGGGTTAAACCACGTTTGTCTGAATACTCTCACCATAGCATCTCTACCTATGTGCGCTGATCCATGCAATTTCCTTGCCATTGGACTAACAAGTTCATTTGGTAAAACTGCTCTCCCATCGGCAGAGATCCAAAAGTTCATCTCACTTCTAACACAGCCCGCTGTTTCCCAACTCTTTTTCTCATCATCTGGTGCATTTTCCTGAACACTTCTTAGCTCATCCCATGTATCTACAGTATCCAACAACATTGTCAATTCAGTTCTTTCCTGGATTCCTCCCACTTTCACATCAGTGTGAGAATATCCCTGTTCTGCGCAGTAACGCGCTACTTCATCCGCATAGCGGTTACCTTGTGACACAAAATCGACATTTTTTGTATGCGCTGCACATTTGACCACTGCAATAGCTGTTGGGCCTTGCAATGCCTCTAACAAAAGTCTCACGAATTCTCCATTCCTAATGGGAGAACCCGAGGAGGTCATGTAACCTCTTTGAGACCATAGCTGCCCGTAATCATGAACTACCCCGAAACCATACTGGCTATCGGTGTATATGGTGACTCGAAGTTTGTCGCCTGCTAAACAAGCACGCGTCAAAGCAACAATTTCAGCTACCTGAGCGGAGTGTACTCCTTCCAGGCAAGCGGCTTCTATTACTCTCGTAATTGTGCAAACTGCATAAGCTGCTCTCAGCTGACCGATATTGTCTCTTACACATGAACCATCAACAAAGAAAATTTCATCGGGGTCAGTCAATGGCTCATCCACAATATCGGGTCTCGGTTTGGTGCATAGTTCAGTCACATCAAGGCAGTCATGATCTGTACAAACTTCGTCATCGATCTCATTCGGAAGTGGCATCAAAGTTGCAGGATTCAAGACGGAGCATCTTTTTAGGGTCACATTCTCGGCAGCCAGTATGACTTGCTCGTAGCGTGTGAGCCTGCTATTTGTCAGATGCTGAGTCTTAGTCCTGGTCATTAACAATTCTACAGAGTGCGGTACATACACCACTAACTGATGACCCATTACCACACTTTCAGAACGTTCAATGCTGACACCCGTTGCAGCTACGGATTTGAGACATCCGGGCAACGCTGCGGCTACTGGATCTAATGTAGCCGAAAAATACGCTACTGGTCTACGCGCATCTCCATGTATCTGAGCTAAAACTGCTAACGCGCATCCCTCTCTTTCGCAGCAGTAAAGCAAAAATGGTTTTGTGTAATCAGGCATCCCTAAAGCCGGGGCACGACATAAGTCCTCCCTCAGCTGCAAAAATGCCATCAAACAATCTTTGTCCCATGGTACCGGATCACTTACTCCTTTGTGCGTCAGTTGTAATAATGGTTTTGCCTTCAGTGAGAAGTTGGCTATCCACTGCCGACAATAACCGACCATACCTAGAAACATCCTGACTTCTCTTTGTGTTGTAGGCGCGTTCATTTTCATGATCGCCTCTATTCTGTCTGGAGACACCTTCCGCTTTCCCTTTTCAATCCTATGGCCCAAGTATTGCACCTCAGTCATACAATATTGCAATTTACTTGGAGACACCTTGTGTCCGTTCTCGGCCAAGTGATTTAACAAGGTTATGGTGTCTTCTCTGCAAGCTTCCTCCGTTTCTGACGCAACTAGGAGGTCGTCTATGTACTGGACTAGAACCGAGTTCTTGGGCAGTACTAGACTTTCAAGATTTCTTTTCAGTAGTTGGTTAAAGATCGATGGGCTTTCTGTATACCCCTGAGGGATACGACACCATGTTAAAACGCGATCTTCCAGCTTAAAAGCGAAAAGATACTGGCTCTCTTCATCTAAAGGAATCGAAAAGAAAGCCTGGCACAAATCTATCACGGTAAACCATTCAGCTTGGAACGGTATCTGAAATAATATCACTGATGGATTCGGTACCACTGGACAACATGAGACAACAATATTATTAATCTTCCGAAGATCCTGCACTATTCTGTATTTTCCACTAGGCTTCTGCAAACCCATAATCGGGGAGTTACATGGACTTCCCACGATCTCCTTCAGTATTCCCTGTTTAATCATGGATTCGATCACAGGCTTTATTCCTGCAATCGTCTCCGGAGTCAACTTGTATTGTGGAGTTCTTGGATACTCAGCATTGGGTCTTACCAAGATTTTTACTGGTTCTACTCCTTTGATCAGTCCTATTTCTTCTCCAGTAAAATCCCACACCTCAGCTGACACTTTCTCCCTCAAATCCTGTGGAAGCTCCTCCACTGTTAAGGTAGGATATAGTTCCACGCACTCCTGTGAGTTTACAACCTTAAAATCGGCATCCTCATCATTGGTCTGCACTTCTACTCCTTCAGGTGTGCAATGTATTGTGCAATTTAGTTTACACAATAGATCTCTTCCTAGCAAACACACAGGGCTAGAATCACAGATCACAAACTGATGTTCGTCACTGTAATTCCCTATCTTTACTGACACTGGTTCGGTCAGAGGATTAGTCATCCTCTTGTTTGCGACTCCTACCACCTGAATCGTCTCTCCCGATATTGGCAGACCTGGGACTACCGCTGATCTCAACGTGGATCGAGTGGCCCCTGTATCCACCAAAAAGGTTGTAGGACATCCAGCTACTTCAGCCTCTACGTATGGTCCTCTCTGATCTACTTCCAGGGCTGCACCTAGAGTACAGTCTTCTTCCCTATTCACTTGTTGCCCTGTAAGAGGATCAACGTAGTAGCATTCTTCTCCTCCTACGAACAATGGCATTTGTCTATAGGTTTTCCCTCCATTTGAAATGCGAGGTGGTTGAGGAAACGGGGCTCGAGGAGTCTGAGTCCCCCCTTTGATAAACTTTCCCTTCGGGGCTGCGGCTCCCTTAACCACGTTGTTCTGTACCTCTTCCTCCTCTTGTTCTAATTCTCCTGTCTCAACATTGTAAGGACATTCGCGTCGCCAATGTCCCACCTCGTTACACTGATGGCACCTCGTTGTCTTTTTCAGTGTCGCAATATCCATTCTCGGCCTTGGTCTTTCCTCCTCATCTCTGCTCTGATTATTCTGTTTCTTTGCTTGCGTTCCTGTTCCCTGTTGCCGTTGTCCACCCTTTCCAGCTGCTTGCATTTGTACCAGCATTAGCTTTTCCTTGAGTTTCTTCGCTTTCGAATCTATTTCATCGCTACAGTACCTTGCATACCTCAGAATCTCATCTAAAGGTTTGTTCTGCCAACAGATCAAATGCTGTTGTATCATCAGGCTTATGTCTGGCCTTAATCCTAGAACGAACTTTGACACAAACTGTCCTATGTCCTTAGGATCCATTACATCCAACCCACTGTATTGTTTAAATGCTTTCAACAGCCTCTCATAGAACTCGTGAACCGTTTCTTTAGGCTCCTGAGTTGTTCGATCTATCTTAACCCAGTCTATGTCCTGTACTGGCACTTTCTCTTTTAGCCATGTTATTACTCTTTCGTATTTCTCCATGACTCTATCTGATGGACCATTTGTCCAGTTATCTCTCGGAGGCTCACAAGTGGGCCATTCAACATTAAGCTTGCATGCCGTCCACAAATCTCCGGGTACTACGATATCGAACAATGTATTCAAATCGATCCACAGCACCTTAGAGATCTTCACGAACCTCTCTACCTGCTTGTACCACTCTACAGGGTTTTCTCTGAGCTTCGGGAAGGAATTAGTGAATGCCGCTAAATCCCCCCTACTCCAAGGTACATGAACGTAGTTTCCGTTCGCGATTTCTCGCAAAGGGAAAGCTTCCATTCGCATTAGGTCTGTATCCTGGGATTTCACAATTGTACTTCTTCTGACAGATCCCCTCTTACACCATTTTTCCTCCCATCTACCCAGATCTTTCCATATTCTAATACACATGATCAGTTCCCTTATGTGTACTCTTAGTCCAATTGTTCTACGTTCATCTAGATCTCGGTCTGTGCAATTTAGCCTATTATTAGGCTGTAAAGCTTTAGTTCGTGACATGTCTATCATATACTTTTCCGCTAATTCGGATAGTTTTTCATGAGCTGCCCTTGCTTTCCGAGTAACATCTTTGGATAAGAACAATATTTCATCTGGTGCGTACAGTTCCAACCTCTCTATTGCCACTGTGCCGTCTATTATTTCATCCAAGTCTGATTTTAAGCTCATTACATCAATCCGTCTTGCTTTTATTTCAGCTCTCAGTATGTCAGTCCTAGGTGGTTCGCTCATACCCCTCTCACCTCCACTATGCGCCCTACGCCTAAACACAGGTGAGTTATGAGGAGTTTTCCTTCCATCTCTTTGTTCCCACCTCTCTAGATCCCAAGCCTTTCCATCTTCCCGTGGGGTGTGGTGGAACATTACTCCATCCCCCATCCCTACATTGCGTCTTTTCGGCTCGGTTTCTCCAGATACGAGATAGGATCCACCGTTCTGTTCTAAATCACTGTAACTCGCTTGCTGTCTGGTGTCGCTCAATAACCGATAAGGTCCTTCATGGCCCTCCATGCTCCCGCGATCTCGTCCTTGATCACCAGAAGTATGGCGGGACGTTTCGCGACTCCCTATATTCTCATGACTTCGCCCATGATCACCGGATGCATGGCGAGACCCTTCACGACTCTCCATGTTCCCGTGATTCCAATGTTGCACTGTTTCACCCGGGGTATGGTGAGTGCATCTGAAAGTATTACGGTACTCCTGCGTCCTTCGTTCCCCCTCACTAAAGGTGACGCGAGGCACTTCGCCACACCCTGTACTCCTGTCGTCGCACATTTGCCTATTGCCGCTGACAGTAGGACAATTAATTCCTCTGCTTTCCTGACTCCCTCTCTCCCACTCCGGGCTGCTTTCGCCAGCTCCACAATGAGAGAGGATCCGGTTATCCTGATCTCTCCACTCTGCTCCTGTTTCTAAACTTTTACTCCGAACCTCTTCGGCAGTGTCCCATTCTTTCAGGTATTCCCTTAATTCCTTATGGGTTTTCGGTTTTGGTCCCCTTAAGTCCATTGGCCCTCTTTGACCCCCTTGTTCTACCCAGGGACCTATTGCGGCATCTAATGGGGTACTCCGACTCATCGGTGCTAGTATCTGTCTCTGAGGATTCATCATGGTATTCCTATTCTCCATCTCTGCTCTTTCCCTGTCCCATCGTGCCTGTTCCTCCTGCTGGACCCCTTCTGGGTTGTAGATTGACACAATAGGGCCTATGGTAACCGGTACTTGTAAAGCATCCGGCATTTGGTAGGACCTTGCATGTTGCGTTTCTGGCATTTTCTAGACCACGAATCTTCCCACTACTCTCTGTTCGGAACTAGATTGAGGTACTTCCTCCTCTTTCTTGGCATCCCACTCTGTTACTGGGATCGATTTATATTCCCCCCATCTAGCTCCGTCCTCTTGTGGTAATATGGGACTTGCGGCCCCTCCGCTGTACGGAGGTGGTCTATCTGTCAATAGCCTCTCTATCAGATCCTCTTCTGTCTCGCTTTCCTCATCTTCCTCTAGAGGTTTCCTTTCTCCCGTAACTTCTAGCATCGGGTACAGTTTGTCTGCTTCTATCTTCTGCACCCTCCATTTCTTAGCTTCCTCATCCCATTTGGCATCCTGTACTGCCTTTACTGATCGTCTCACTCTTTCTTGGCGCCTCTTTACGCTCTTTTCATGTGCTGTTCTAAACCATACACTAAGTGCTTCGAACTGTGTTGGCCTCGGTAGAGGTCTTGTTGCAAGCATTACCGCTTTTAGTTCGTTCAACACATCTAGTTTAAACGTTCCGAATCTCGGAAATGTCAGTTCCTTACTCCCTTCAGTTAGCTTATTCCACTCGGAGATCCATAGTATCGAGTGCAAGCCTACATTCACTGCCATATAATAAGCTGGTGTGCCTTCTGGTGGAGCTTCCTCTCCGGCATATAAGTTTCTTCTATTCCTCCTAAAGAGTGCTCTTAAACTCTTAAAACACTTCATTTTCGATAATCTACAATTTTCCCTTTACTCTTCCTTGTTTACGTCCCGATGACAACCACCAACCAATCCCTACGCGGCTCTCACTAATCGGCCTATCTCAGCGCGATTCTTCGCCGACGTCTGACAAACTAACCAATCTCAGCGCGGTTCTATGCTGACGTCACTCGTTTCCTCTGCAGCAGTTCTCCTTCTTTCTCAAACTCGTCTCACGATTTCGCATGCGTTTTCATTCATACACCGAAAAATGACTACTTCCGTCCAAGCGATCACTTTTCTCTGACTGTACGGCCACAGTCTAACTGTAATTTCTACCTCCACTGGCGAAACGTCTTCCCTCTGACGGTCGGACGATCGCCTCAACTGATAGGTTACTTACACACAGTAAACGTACGACCAGCGTCCGTTACTCATTCACTCACTCTTACGCTCCCCCTATCATCAGTCTGTCGGGCGATCAATGGTACCTCATGACCCCCTTTCAATGGTAGACAAATTACTCTAGGTGTTCGATACACCCGAACCACTTAAGTCCTTCCCTG
The DNA here is from genome assembly GCF_964263255.1 of Lissotriton vulgaris. Lineage (NCBI taxonomy): Eukaryota > Metazoa > Chordata > Amphibia > Caudata > Salamandridae > Lissotriton > Lissotriton vulgaris. The sequence goes on along the minus strand of NC_141696.1, from coordinate 434,340,626 downwards.
GAGCTTAAGATTTCATCCGGTTGCGCGCGCTCACAACCTTCCCTCAATCACACTACAGGCATTTAACTCCGCTTGACATTACAACACAGGAACAACATAAAACACCGCAATCTTACAACGCATGACCCTTATACTCACTCTCGACCGACTCTGCTGCTTTTCTCTCGTCGCACCGTCAGCACCGTCTTCGGCTGCAATTCTTCTTCTGGTCGTCGATGACTAGGGACCTTGGGGTAAACTAAACCTGGCCTAGGTCGTCTTCCTCAAGAAGATAACCATCTTTACTCTGCTACCAACTGCGGGGAATGAGATTTTTATATCAATTTATGATCAATCAGCTAACCTATCTCATTCGTCAATTTTGAACCGTTGGTATCTGTCATTGAGTAAAAGACAAACCCCGCATAGGTTAGATAAACCCCATAAACTGACGCCACTCTGAAGAACCACTTACAACTGATAAAGTTTGAAAGTTTTATATAAAAGTCAAATTTATATGCGAATACAATCCTTTCAGGATAAACCTCAAAGTATACAAAAGAATACAAAATCAATTCCAGAATCAGCAATTTAAAGCATCGATGTGAAGTGGTTCCTTTGCGTCATCTACAGAAAGAGGAAAGTATCAAGTTAAATCTGTCCCTACTCTATACTAAGTGTCATCCCTACTTCGCAAGTTCCTAACCTAAAAAGGTGTCAGCAGTTTGACTCTCAAAGAAGTTCAAACTCTCTTAGCCTCTAAAGGTAACTTAAGTTTAAGAAGCAGTACCCTCTCTGCCTACCCATCCGCTCGCTAAGGGTCCTCGGCCTACTGCTCTCTTGCGCTCTGATCTCTCTCAGCGCATCTGCTCAAGTCATCTACTCTGAGCTCTCTATGATGGCTTCTGCTCGGAGCTGTTCGCCTTGGCTAATCGCTAAATGCTCTCTTCACCCCGGGGTGCTGTCCCTAAAATACACAATCACAGTGTGGGTGGAACGCCCCTTCAACGCCCACCACGGACTTTCCCCGATGATGTCAGTTTCTGGCTTCTTCCATTGCTTCATCTCTTTGCGTCGTCCGTTAAGTTGACCTTTCTCCTTAGATGTCACCTTCGTCTTCTTGTTGGCGACTTCTACCGACACTTTCAGATCAAAAAGTCATATGAACTTAAACAAGACTTTAACTTACAACTGCGATTCTTTGACCCTTCTAGGTCCTGTGAATGGTCATTCAAAACAAGTCTCAAATTCCAAGCGTCTCTCCTCACGTTTAGGCAATAAGCCCCGTCCGGCATTGTCACCTTAAATCTAACAAGTGCTAGACTTCTTGGCTCTCACGTCCACATCAAGCTATTCACGACTCCTGTGAGTCCACTAAATTACACACATTGGACTGCGCTACTACGAACCCTTGGTCAGTCAGGTTAAAATCACAAATGACCTAAACCCTTCTAACATTCTTACAAAAAGCCTTAACCTTTAACATATATATATATTCGTACTTAGCAAAAAGTCCTTTACGTATATGTGAATACATTGTACATAGAATATAGACTACGTAAAGTATAACTTATTCTCATTCGCTATATCGTGTTATACATGTTCTACACATTCCTTCACGTTTCATTTCTCGCCGCTTCTCCGGTTTAAAGTTACACACGCACATGAATTCTACTTTGCACGTTCTACATTTCGTAAGCATTTCTACACATTTCTACATTAGCCCACTACGTATACGGGCCTTCTAAATCTAATACATGTTCTAACGTGAATACAGTTACATTTCCTATATTACTTTTAATTATCTCGGTTATCTATATGCTATAAGTATCAACTTCACATTACGATATACATTTCATTCCTACGTTATACGATGTGCTTGTAAATATGGCCTATACATAATTTTTATTCAAATTTGCGCTCTCTCAACTACATTTTGGCTCACTAATCTGGGGGTGATGAATCTCAGATAGTGGACTAGATAATTGCTAGCAGGTCGAAATGCTCTTCAGAGTCACAATTGAGGTCCAAATAGTTTATTTTGCAGAATTTCCACTCTTGTGGTAGGGTTTAATGTCACTGTGCCTTCGGGTCTGAAGTACAGCCTTGTTGGGGCAAGGCTTACCTACTCGCCATGGGGGAAACCTGATTGCTGATTGTGCTTGTTCCTGTACCGAGATGACAAATCACAGAATTAGTAACAGTGAAGAGGAGGTTGCACTGTGGTCAAGGTGCTTCTGGTCCTGGGGGTCTTGTGTTCTTCCTCAGACCCAGTCACAACCCACCACCTGAATAAGCTAGGTGCCCACCCTAGGTCACAATGACGATGCCTACCTCAAGGTGTAATCTATTCACCATTTTTTTCAGTCTGTTGTTGTTTGATTGCTGTAGTGGTCAGCTTCTTCTAATGGTGATGTGCTTCATGGCACTAGAGATTATTTCCTTCAGAACTCAATTGGGTGAATAACTTTCCTGACACCTTCTGAATTAGGTGTGATTGCAACTACCTCTGCTGCAGATATGTTCAGGTCCCAACCATGTTTCGGAGGTGTAGGCTTTTTCTTATATCGGCTACGGTCTCAATCTTTCTGGACGGGAACTTTCAAAGGTCCTCGCCTCCTCAGCAGCCTCTTCATCATTCATCTTCATCCTGCTTCCTACGCAGTTGGCATGCTCTGTCCTTGAACATGGTACAAGAAGCTGCTCCTGTCAGACTTATCGTGTTTCTCAGATTATTGGTCCTGAACATGGCAAGGGAAGTTAGCAGTAGTTACCTTAACTTCTAAGAATTCTCCTGGTCTCCACTGTATCTTTATACCCAAGTTCCAGAAAAAACTTAGTATAAAAAGTCCTTCAGTTCTGTGACTGGTTTTGTTCTGTCCTGTACTTGGGTGATTTTGCCTAAGACTAGTCTATGCATGGTTTGTGTCAAAAGTGTGAGCCTGGAGGTGGGGGAAGGGAGGGGAGTCATCTCTCAGGAAAAACCTTCAACAGGGCACTAAAGGTATGCAGGCTGCCCCACTCAGATACATGTCAACCATCGTAGGTTCATCCTCCCAGAGAACAAAGGCCAGGAAGTGCATAGGGAAACTCCCTGACATAAAAGTGGCCACTAGCTTATTTTCTGGACACTCTCTAGTCTGTCCCATCTGAAAAAGGTCCCTCCAATTCATATCATGTTTCTGGACTCTAATCCTCTCCCTTTAGCATATTTACTACTGGATTTGGCTACATCCAAAATGGAAGCCAGTGTTGCCCTGCCCGCATACACCAACTATACTCCACTTTCTCCTGTGACTCGCTTGGACACGTTCATACTTGCCACTCAGATCACACACAGATCGATGAAGAACCTGGTGCCAGATGGCTGGCAGACACATTTTCTAGCAAGCAAAGGGGGAAAAGACTTGCCATATTTAGTGAATTTAGAATCGCTGCCACCGCTGTTAATCCTCTGCAGCCCAGCGAGGGAACATTAGTCACCCTCATGCATGCATAGTGCACATGGTGTACCCCGCTACCTCAGAGCTCTGCCCTGGGTCTCATTCCTTAAAACACAAAAATAATGCAGCTCACAGGCTTGTCATTTTGCACACTGAGAAGTTAAAAATATGACGACTTGTTATGGTGAACTCGGGGAAGGGGAGCATAAACTCTAATTCTCCAGATATTCCTCAGAGGTTTGGGACCTTCCCATTCCAGTACACAGAACATGGAGAAGCCCATACAGAACTCCTCCAGGTCATATACATACTTAACTAAGTGTTGAAAAGTGGCAGGAACATTCTACAACCTGAAGGTCATCATAAATTGGTAGAGACTATCAGGAACTGTACTGGGGTTTAGCTAGGACTTGGGCGGCAAATCACTACTCCCAAAGCTAACCTTCCTTTCAGACTCTAACGTGGGCCTTTCTTTCTCAAGTGCTATCTGCTCTCCCCAAATACCTGGCTTTTTCCATCTGAGAGACCATTCTTTCTTTATATCTCTTTATCTCTCCTCTTCATCTTGTCAGACTAATCAAATGCAACTTTATCATGCTGCTCATCCTTAGCTTTCTGGAGTGTTAGCTCGAGTTTCAATGTCATAAAATAATACAGCCTGCCTAGAGGTTACGATAACTGGGGCAGGAGACCTGGGTACTCTTGTGGTGGCTAGAGGAGACTGTCTAGCGAATATCTAAAAAAATCTACTGCAAAATATGGGAGGCATTCTAGAAGAAGTCTGCATTCAGGGGCTCTGAGAGTGACTTTCTACAGCACTCTCCACTAAGGTGTTTTCTACTGAACACCACTTGGAGTTTAACACCTTCGCTGCGGCTGCTATTCCGCCGCAGCACTAAGGGGGCGGGGGGGGCGTGCAGCGCGCCCATGCTGGTGATGGAACCGCTCCGTCACCAGCCTCGGTTGAGCTGTGCTCATGACGGGGCGGTTCCGTCGTGGCCCCGCCCGCTCAATGGAACGCCCAGCGCAGGCGCGGAATCCGTGCCGCGTAGGCGCGCCGGGCGGGCCATGACGTAACCGCTCCGTCATCAGCACAGAGCTACCGTGGCTGATGACGGAGCGGTTCCGTCATCAGCACGGAAGTGGTTAATGCAACCTTATCATTTTCTTTTAGTTCCTGTTTCTCGTATTGGTCCATGATAACATCTATAATGATCTACCTATCATTGGAGCCTTCTGTTGCTTTTCCCAACACATTTCCTTCACCGCATCTAGGGGCATCTTTCACAGACTTCCTTCTTCTCATTGGCCATCCACCATTATACTTAATTTGTTTGAAAACAGATGGGCTTAACAGCTGTTAGTACTTATTGGAACAGGAATCGAGTGAATCTTCATAATTTCTCGCCAATTGTGGGGGGAACATTTTCAGGAGTCTCAGGACAGGGCTTACTGGGCTCAGTAAATGTGAATCAGAGCCATTTACAACTCATGTCTCGGGCCTTAACCCATAACCTTAGTATTGATTCCAGAACTGATCACTAAGCACACCCCTTTATCCCTTGACTCTCAGGCTAGGGAAGTCGAGCAGTCCTAGGATTACTCAGGGAGGCAAAGGGGTTAGTGATTTGGCACTCAACAAACATTGAATAGCAGTTAATAAATCATTGTCTGGCCAGTATGCTTGTTTAAGAAAAATACTTTGCCACAATTCCCACAATTAAAGCTACTCTGGTATAATGAACGCACAATTTTTTGAGACACTCATGGGGCAGTAGCCATGACATTACAGGGACAGATTGAAGATAACTGTACTTTGGTCTTTTACCCTGGGGACAAGGAATCTCTTGTTGTGTGACTTTCTTATTTTGTTGGTTGGTGCTGTTAAATGCTTTACACCAAGTTCCTTTGCCAAGCCACACTGCTCGCAGCCACAGCTACCCAGGGTTGAGCTAAAATTAAGTAAATGAGCCTGACTGGACCCAAGATGGTATTTTCGAGTGTACTCCACAATAAGGCCTCACAGTCACATCATATAGTACACCCAAATCAAAACACTCATCTTGCAAATGACATTCACCCTTAGGTCATGAAGTGTTGTCCATGGCAGGCAAACTTTAGAGTTTTTTCACTCAGGAGTGACAGAGCAGAAAACCAAGGTGTTCACTAGTTACATGCAACCATGTTACATGCCAGTTGTAGTCTTCAGGGGTGACAGTGGAACAGCACATAGATTGCACAGGCCACAGGGAGTCAGATAAATGCCCGCTATCATCAGGCGCGGCAGGTACAGGTAAGAGTGGTGAGGCGGGAAGTTTACAGACGACAGAATAAGGAAAATAAAATAAAAAAATGAATGCAACCACTTACCTGGCGGCGATGTGGCGACCGCTAGATAAGTGTTTTTGATTTACTTTTCTATTTTATTTTCCCTATTCCTTCGTCTTTAAACCCCACCCCCGCCTCACCCCGCCCCACTGCTCTTACCTGTTCTAGCCGTGCCTGGCCATCATGCTTGAACACAAATTACAAAACCTACTTAGCCATCTGAAACGTTAAGACTAGTATTCCTCCATCCAGTATGCTTTACATGGGGTAAAAAACATAAAAATAATTCGAATGAGCATTTCAGAAAATGAGGCAGCAAAATGGATCATCCCTGTATACATGGCGTGAGAGATGGCGCTTGATGGAAATGCCATGCATAGGTTAGCCTTGGGATACTTAGCACTGGCAGTTTTTTTTAATGCCCTTGGAACTTTCCAAGCACGTTACAACCAGATAACGATGTTGAACAGCAATTTGCGGCGAGTTTCATAACGTCCATCAATAAACCATGAAGGTAAATCCCTGTGGGTAGGTCTGTTGTAAAATGCCCGATTCGAAATCATGTTTGTAATCGATGAAAAAGTATCCAAATTAAAATGTACAATAAGTCGCAACCATGGCTTCCAGACTGAATCATATCTTTCTCTCAAATTAACTAAACGAAAAAGACTCATTTGTGATGTATAACATTTAAACATGCGCCCAATATCTGGTACATTAAAGCAGAGGCATTTTATTTCTTTTTTTACAACCCAGACACAAATTGAAAACTAATAAGTATTTCGCGTTATTTTTAGATTGATTTATGATCGGTCCGAAAACACCCCCACCCCGCCTCCTTTGGGAAGTTCCACGCGCGGTGTTGATTGCACATAACCAGGCACCCAGGGTCAGGCAGCGCCTGGCGGCTGTTATTATTGCTAACCCTGCTTTCGGGGTTTCCAGTTCCCTGCAGCAAGTGTGCCTGTCATGGGATTCCCAAACCTGTGCTGATTACCAACAAAAAGCCCCTTTAAAACCAGCAGAAGCAGTCTGGGGGCTGGTGGAGCCAAGGTCGTCTGAGGCAGCGCGGCAACGCCTGAGGTGATAAAAAAAGTGCGGTGACAATAGCCCTGTCCTCGGCGGTTTTCATACCTCCAAGAGCGCGCGAGCATCAGACAGAAGACGAAAGGAGATTTTCTGTAGACCTGCGCCTTCTTTTATATATATATAAAGAAGGTATTTCAGAGACATAAGATGTCAGACCTCAGTTATAATAAGTGTGGACTTAGCTAAGGGAGTTTGCCCAGGAGTATTGTAGTCCCAGGCGATTCTTTTATACCTGACTGCGTTCATTTGAAGCGTTTTCCATGTTTTATACAGAGATGAGGGGAAAGAGTTCAACATTGTACTGTGATTGATTCCAAATTACTCGCAGTATTTGATTTGAAGTTCTGTAGAGGAAGTCGGGCAATGCGAACCGTCTGCTTTTTCACGCTCGGGATCTCTGCCCTTAGAGGGAAGTGGTGCACCTGTGGCACTTAATATCTGCTGTCAAGTCAGGGGATTTAACCAATGCACGTGTTAGATTAACATTATAGAAGTCGTAGAATACTTTAGAAGACATTATAGAGGTCTGCGCAGTGGTGCAGGAGCCATTTAAAGAGTGGGGGTGCCGCCATTTATGTTCAATCACCGAAGACATAGGGATTGTGAAAAATCAAAGCGTCACACACAGAACAAGTATAGCAAATTAGACGCATAGGGGCAGATTTATGAGGCCGTTGCGCCTCTTTGCGCCGCAATTGCGTCACTTTATTTGACGCAACTGCGGCGCAAACAATGCGCCCTATTTACAACGTGACGCATCTAGGAGATGGGTCACGTTGTAAAGCACTGCACCATAAGGAGGCGTTCCTCCGCAGGGGGGTGCGTTCCTGCGCAGGAACGCCTCCTGAAAGTGGCTGAGTGAAATCTATGAGATTTCACTCAGTCACTTTCAGGGCAATGCTGCGTCAAAACCCTGCGCCTGCTTGAAGCAGGCGTAGGTCTTGACGCAGCATTGTGCAGATGGTGTACCTCCGAGCCTTGCTGGAGCTGCGTCGCGCTTGCGACGCAACTCCAGCAATGCGCCACATTTCCAGCACAGATGCGTCACGCATCTGTGCCGTTTTTGCACCATGGTGCGCCGCATTATAAATGTGGCGCACCATGGGTGGCGTAGCTGTGGCGCACTGTGGCGCACGTTAACTGGCGCATCCCTCGGGATGCGCCAGTTAACATAAATCTGCCCCATAATTTCCACAGGAGAGTGGTAAGTGCGTGTGGTATGTCGCCGGGGATGCATTTTTGATCACTGTCTCAAATATGTTACGAAAAAAGCATGGTGTGCTTAACAGACAGCACATTCTCCACTGAAATAGCAATAAAATTCGCCCTGACATGCAGCTTTACAGATAAAACTATATAGAACATATATAGGATAATGTGTGGATATGGGTTCCAGTTTATATTTATCATTTGGACACAAACAAGCAAAGTGTCTTGGTTTATTTTGATCCTATTAAAATGTTTGTTTGCATCACATTTGAGAAGTGCAAAATAATGTGTAAACCTGCCTTCCTAACTGCTGATATGTTTTTAAATATTTAAACAGTCCATTTACAGGTATTTAAATGTTGCGTGACACTGACATCCTGCAGCCTTTCCCATCGCACTCCATGTACCCCAGAAAGATTGTCAGATAGTTCACTTTACAAAATCCTCTCCCTTTTAGTTAGAGGGAAGAAAAGTAAACAGTTTACGTGATAAAAGAATAAGCAACAATTTCCCAGAAGATATAGACTGACATTAGGCTTCTCTCTTTGAACTCGTACCAAATGTGACAAGCTAAAAACAAAATAAAGAGGCATATTTGTTGCTCATTCACCTTTTAATCTCCAGCATGTTTATTTTGGGGTGATGCAGTACCATCTGCCCCTCTACTTCCAGCGCCTATGCATCTGTGTGAGTAAGATCCCTATAACAGCATGCAGCATTTTTTCTGACAAGAGATTTGATCACTCCATCCTCTGTTTCAAAAGTATGCTAGAACTTTCACACATTTGTCAATGAAATGATTAACATATAATTATCTTATTAAAAGTGTATGCTCTACATCCCATCTATTTAGGGTATAAACTGTCTGGCACACATTTCAGAAATTCTCAGATTATTGTATTTTGAACCTCAGATGTTATATCTGTGCAGATAATTCACACTTGTGCCGAAAATTGATGACCATAACAAGCCTGCGTTTTTTAATACGTAAAGTAGTAATACACTAGTGCTACTCACATGCTACACAATGCAGTTCACAAGCTTATGGCCAAAGACCTCCACTTCCACCTTTCCCATCTTTTCTTTGCATATTATTTTGTCATGGTGGTGGAGCTCTCTGCATATGCTAATGTACATTTTAGTTCCAAATATTGAAAGGGACTGGGGGAGTGGTGGGAAAATGGGGAATATCTACTACTAAATGTAATCTATATAGGGAAATTTAAGGGGAGGCTTAAGGAGGAAAATGTCAATAGAAACACACAACCACATAAGAGGAAGGCCATTGCAATTCACAGACTGCATTTATAACGCCACCACAGCCTTAAATGTCTAAAAACAAGTGTAAAGGTACTCAAGGACAGCCTTGGAGTAAGCAAAGTACTACACATGCCCAGCATTCCCATAGAAAACAATGGGGGCAGCAAAATAAAATAATATCTCCACCGCAAAGGATCTAATATTAGGTCAATTAAATTAGTTCAACAAACTCGACGTGTTTCAACCATGCAGGGTCTTGTTCACAATAACGGCAAAGCATTACAAGTGCTCAGTATATACAGTGCTCAAGTGAAAAATGTAAACATAAAAGAAACATCAAACTCCTTACGTTTATTTGGGCTTCATCTTGTAACATCTTTAAGGTTCATATTACCTTTGTATGACCATGTAGCACATCATCTGGGCTATGAACGAATGCCAAAAAGAATTCAAATATTTAATAATGTATAATGTTTTTCAAATTTTCAACAGTTAAATATATTTGTACTGATTTTGTCTCTGTGTACCTTGGCAATATCAGTTCTGTGATACTTACCTATTGTTTCTCGCCTTTATCGGCGCATCACCATTAATCTCTAACATGCCTCACTGTCATTTCAGTGATCAATCTGTCATGGCTGATGAGAAAATCAGGCATGGTGTTCAACTTAGCCCATAGTGGGCAATAACTGCCACTCTAGCTCATAGTGAGCAAAATCTACTTAATTCGACTCATAACTTGTGCCCCTGCCGTGCACTGCTTAGGACCTAATATATTACATCAATCATAACATGTTCTCTGACATAATTTATGACATCTCCAATGACATAATTGTCATGGTCCCTGGGACTAATATTAATTAAAAGAGGGTGCGCTGGTGCCAACCCACGGACCCACCATACACTCACTGAGGCCAGCGGGCAGCTATTTATACAGCTCCCTCCATACAATCAATCAATCAATCAATCAGAGTACTTGTAAAGCAAGGTACTTACCCGTAAGGGGGTCTCATGGTGCTGAGGGGAGGGGGTGCCGCTACTGCTCGAAGAGCCAGGTCTTGAGGAGTCTCCTGAAGGCGAGTAAGTCTTGGGTCTGCCGTAGGTGGGTAGGGAGGGTGTTCCAGGTCTTGGCGGCGAGGTAGGAGAAGGATCTGCCACAGGAGGTTGTTCGTTGGATGCGGGGAACAGCGGCGAGGACAAGGCTGGCGGAGCGGAGCTGGCGGGTGGGGGTGTAGAAGCTGAGTCTGCTGTCCAGGTAGGCTGGTCCAGCATTGTGGAGTGCTTTGTGTGCAGGGGTAAGGAGCTTAAAGGTGATCCTCTTGTCGACGGGGAGCCAGTGTAGGTCTCTCAGGTGGGGGGTGATGTGGCTGCGGTGGGGGACGTAGACGTGGGCGGAGGCGTTTTGGATGTGTTGTAGTCGTCGTAGGTGTTTGGCTGGGATTCCTGCGTAGAGTACGTTGCCATAGTCCAGTCTACTGCTGACGAGGGCCTGTGTCACCGTTCATCTTGTTTCTTGCTCCTGTTTAGACATGGAGAGGGAGGAGTCGTGGATGAATTCTAGGTTGCGTGCATGGTCGGTGTGTGTCGGTGCTGTTCCCAGTGTGGTCGACCACCAGGAGTCGTCCCAGGCTGAGGGGGTGGATCCGAGGATGAGTACCTCCGCCTTGTCCGAGTTCAGCTTCAGACGGCTGTTCCACATCCAGTCAGCGATGGCCTTCATTCCCTCGTGGAGCAATAGCTGTATCTGTTTCACTGGCAGCATTAGTGTGGACAGGGAAACAGGTCTCAAGTATGCTCCTAGCCGGAGTGAGCATTTTTAAAGCTCCCGCCTACTAGGTGCAGACTTCATGTTTGTGCCCGTTTGGAGGGAGTTTTGAAAATGCTCCCACCAGATTGGAGCAAACACAAGTTTCTCTGCACGCACCGGTGCAGGCAGAGAAAGTGCTATGTCATGACGATGGACTTCCTGAGACACAACATGTGTGCCAGTCCTGTGGGATAGGGTCCCAGGGGCCATTAATGGCTCAAGGAGGGGGACATGCAGCCCCTCCCATTTTGTAAAAGTTGCAGCCTTGGGGCATGGGGTCCCTAGGACTTTTTACAGGCTGAGGGAAGGGGTCACATGGGTCCCCTCCACTTTTATGAGAATTTTGACCCCAGAGGTAGCTTCCTGGGGCCTATGATGGCTCAGGGAGGGGGCAGAATAACCCTGTACCCCTGTCCCCTTAAATAAAAAATGCAGCAGGTAGGGCTCCCTGGGGCCTATAATTGAAGAAAGTAGACCTGGCTGCCTTTTTTCCAATCCCATGGGATCATGGCAAACATTGCCTATCTATTTGCATTTTGGCCCCAGGAGGGTCCGCCAGGGTCCTCCCATGGGGCCTAGAGGGGCAGGGCTTCCCTAGCTTACCCCCTTATATCACTTTTATTTTTAATTCGGGACATGGGACTAAGGGCTAGATGTAGGTAAAATAGATTTACCGATTTTTAATTACCGAATTTTACCGATTCGGTAATTAAAAATCGGTAAATCTAAGCTGTGGACATGTAGGTATTCCAGATGTGGTGGAATACCGAATCGGAAGTATTCGGTATTTACCGATTCGGTAAATACCGAATCGGTAATGCCCAGTCATTCCTATGGGCTTTGAAGCCCATAGAAATGAATGGGCATTACCGAATCGGTATTTACCGAATCGGTAAATACCGTTTTTCACAAGGGTGCAGGGGGTGTCACTTTGACACCCTCTGGCACCCCCAAAACAGGCTCGGGTGCCATGTGGCAGGCATACATGCCCTAAGGGCAGGTCTGCCTGTCACATGGCATAGGTGTGCATGCACACATGTGCATGCACACCGGAATCGGTATTTTACCATCAAATTGGATTTGATGGTAAAATACCGATTCTGTAAGGCCTCTGGGACTCAGAAGAGTCCCACCTACATCTGGGAGCCTCAGATTCGGTAAATTTACCGAATTTTTATTTTACCGATTCGGTAAAATTACCGAATCGGTAAAAAAATGCCCCCTACATACCTGTCACCCATTTACCGATCGGTAACGGCCAAAATCGGCCGTTACCGATCGGTAAATGGCCTGAAACGGCCACCTACATCTGGCCCTAAGTCTCTAGTCCTGCAATGGCTGCTAGCAACATTTTTCTGATGATGCTGGCAGCCAATCAGAGCACTCACTTCCGCATAAGTCTGACTCCCATGGGAGCAAATTGGCCCAAGGGAAACAAAGCTCCCTGGGCCAATCAGAACTCTCTGTTTTTAAATTGGTGCCCCCGAGGGGAGTCTCTTGATCCTCTCACAACCAAACCATCCAGATATACAAATATTTTTAATCCTTGACTAAAAAAGGGCTGAACTGATCTACACCAAGATCTACCTTCCGCCTAAATTTGGTGTAATTCAGTTCTGCTTTTTTTTTGCTTTAGCCCTGTGTAAAGACGTCTCTGGAAAAATCATGAGGATTTTGCAATTTGGGACCGCCCCGACTTGACTGATCACCCCAAAACTTTCCATTCACAAATTAGGCAAAAAAAGTTTTCTGGAAAGTTTCTTGGAGTTACATCAAATGGTGTCAAACTTATTAGCATCACAACAAATGCATTTTCTATGGTAACACTGACATAACTATATATTAGTAACTGCCAGGAAGAGCATTTGTTTGTTTTGCTAATAGCTTTAGTGCCATTTGATGAATCTTCACAAAAGTTTCCCAAAATAAAGTTCATCCATCTCAGCTCCTTCATGGAAAGTTTTGGGGTGATCTGTCAAGTGGGGGCTGAGACAAAGAGAAACCCCCAAAAACATTTTCCCCATGTATTTTCCATTGGAAAAAATAGACATCTATACAAGTAGTCCCTTGTGAAAAAACAGCAAAACATGCATACTGATTGGTATGACCCGTGGAACTCCAGGGGGACAGAACAATCTGACCGACATTTGCAACGTGAATAAATATTTGAAGTCCTTCATTACAGGTCCTTGTGTAATAAAAATATGTACACAAACATATAGAAGGCTGCAGGGTAGGGACACCTACACCCAAGGCCCAACAGAAAAACCCTTTTTTATGCATTCTTGCAGGAGTCCCACTGGACCTAGAATGTTGGACACCCGCAGGACTAAAAACAACCTTAAAAAAGGAAAATGTATGCCAACTAACAACCCAACCCCTTCAACCATGTGGGGCAAGGTGTTAGTTGCAAAGATATTGTAAGAAGATATTACTTTATGTTAAAAAAACATTCACTGAATAAACCAAATGAAAGTGTGATGTGTTTTATCTAGGAACCCGATCAATATTGTGACCTTATGCCCCTATACGGCTATAATCAATAAATATCCCTATAATGGCATAATAATCAGAGCCATATTTCAGTAACTCGCCTCTGCAGTCCATGACACAGCAGAAGCTACTTCCTTAGATTCCTAGAGAGCACACCGAGTTCTTTCGACACACCAAACCCCCAGCAACCTGGGAAAGCCCCGCTTGCTTTGTTTTGATTAGTAATAGAACTCCTGCGAGCACTGTAAGAACGACCAGTTCTTAGTGACATCTTTATTGACATCTTATGTCCAAAAACTTACGTCAAACTCAGCACCTTTCAGGTATAAATATACCAACGTTGCCTTAAGCAAACACACGGTGGTGAATACTGGAGCAGAGCAGCTGTCCCCTTGCAGAGAGCCCAACAGACGCGAGAAGCCCACGGACGCTGCCCCTCCTCTTTGACGCGCTGAGAAAGACGCTGTCTTTTCTCCTGCCGAGAAAATCCAGCTCCGGCGTTTCCAGCCTACCCTTGCGGGTGACTGGGATATCGGGTCCTGAGAGGGAGATACCAGACCTCCTACATTCTATTCCAGAGGTACGGTGCTGACTAAAACCCTTAGAGAGAATTCTTGAATCAAACTCTTGGCAAAACCAACTTAACTTAAACTGCTACTTACTTACTCCCTCCCACGTGTTAGGCTTAGGTCAGGTACACCGGGGTAGGCGTAGTTAGAAGCACCAGTTGAGGTCGTTAGCCAATGTATATATGAATGTATATATTGTATATATTTTATTCATTTTAACCATCTTATGGCTAGAAACCATATCAATGCTTTTACAGTATTATTTCATAATACTCCTTTTACTGTACGGACTTTACTTTATATTAAGTATTGCAATTGTGGCAATCCATTTCTCTTGCATCAGAAGAAAGACTGTTCAATAAATCATACCTTTTATTGAAAACGCCCGTCTCTCTATTCTCTGCACCCTGGTGAAATTAAATCTGCACAACTGACTGAGTGAAATAACTGTCTATTGTTTCACACGACTCTAGAGATTGACTCTTATTCTGGGGAGCAAAGTTGTCATGTTTATGCGGTTGTCGGAAGCTGAATCCCTTCTTGTCTGAGCCAGGGAAGCTGATCACTTCCTATTCAGTCAAGAAAGTTTCCAGTGACCTCTGAGCTAGCTGGCACAAACCTAAATTAAGTCTAACATAGTCAGTAGAGACCTAGAAGACCTCAGTCCTACGTCTACACTGCTGTTTATGTTATTCCAATGCACAGGGCCTATAGGGAAAATATGAACTACACTACATGGCGCCCAACGTTTGGTAAGGCGATAAAACTAACGCAAGATGTTAGAGTAACTCAGTCGTGCTTTTTCACACAGACCCTTTCTCCTGTAAATACTCCAATACACGTCTGGAGTGGATGAAAGGTTAAAATCCGCCGGAACTTAGTAGGATGAGATTCCTATGTAGAGTTTCTGGTTTAGTCAACGTTGAAGGATACAGTGTTCCAAAATATTGTGCACCTAATCTTTGTTTCCTTGAAAACTGATCTGCAACGAAAAACATTTCTGACAGTAAAATGCCAGATAGTGATGAGGAAAGGGATGCTGCTATATTAGCAAATCAACTCCTAGAGGATGACACAAGTCTCCTACAGAATGACAAGAATGCTATCCTCATTCCGGTCAACATAAGAAAAACTATAACTTTAAAACTTATAGAAAACTGACTGTCAGCACGAGGTGGTACAGTCATTTTCGTGATAGAGGCACACGAATATCGGCAGGCAGAGGTATTCTATTCATGGATAAACTTTCCAGCGGCAAACGCTACAACACACGAGTTCCACTATTACAAAATAGAGGAACCACCGGAAGAATGCGCTCCTTTCGAGGAGATTGAAATTCCATTAAAATACCAAGAGCACCTGCTCTGGTTTAAAGGCGCCCTAAAACATAATGATCACATCACCAGGCTCGGTCAACTAGGTAGACCAGGAGCAACGTGGCCGGTTCTAGCCAGCTACACACCACATCCAGACATTGATAAAATGTCACGCGAAGAACTTTTAGCACAGCTAAAATTACTGATTAAAATTCACAGACAGTTAGTCCAATATGTAATGCGGACTGCAACAGTCCAAACAGCTGTTAATATTCCACAGCTAACCCCTCATCAGGGGAACACAAATAAAATTACACCTCAGAACATACAATCATGTCTGGGACAAGCACCCACAAAACGGGAACAAATTCAGAATTCTGACTATCTGCCTTCCAATGGGGGTCGCACCACATGTGGAGGACTGTGACACTTGGGGCACAGTCTTTGCTTCCATTTACACAAAAACACATGGTGTTCCGCCCATGGTGGTAATACCAGATGTGCTAAAACAAATTCAGAATGAATACGGTCCAGAACCTGCTTTAACTCTTGGTATGAAATTACTGAAAGACTTCAAGCAGGTCTCGGCTATATTACTAGCCAACATAAAAGGAGAAGCAGCATCTGTGGCGATCCACCAGAAATTGAAAGAAACAGATATAACAGATCAACCAATTGAGCTTGCCAGAATCATAGAAAAATGCTATGAAGAATTAGGTAGAGATAGTTTGGGTGGGAAACCAGTAAAACCCCAACTACTTGAAAATCCTGAAAAAGTATTTATTAAAAATAATCTAAACACTCCTAAAAAGAGCTGGGATGGAAATAAACAATCCACTCCCAAAGAAAAAGTTTTCCAGTCCAGAGGAAGGTCTCCTCGGCGGAGAGAAAGAACTCCGAACCGAGAACACCAGTCTCCCCAAAGGGAGCCCTCTGAGAAAAGATATTACCTCAAAAATAGGGATAACTTGAAAAAGCCTGATAGATATCAAAGTATTGATACACGTCCCTCTCGATCTTTTTCGCAGAAATCGGAAAGAAGAGGACGGTCAGAACCAAGGGAAGAGCACACCAAGTCCAAAGACAAGGAACCTGCTCAAATTAAAAAATTACAATTTCCAAGAAAGAAGAAAAGCCCTGAGCAACATAAAGTTAAAGCAACAGCCAACAACCACTGAAGACACACCACCTGTCCCAGCAAGACCTACCTGGATTCCGAAGATTGGGAATCTGGTCAGAGAGAAAATAGCGGTGAAGAAGGAATTTGGGCCTTCTTACAGAAAAGCAGTACCTGTCTTAGCAATCAACGGAACAAGATCAGTAGTACTACCGCCCCTTGCTGGTAAAAAGGAGAACCGAGTTGTATCAATCGACCTGGTAAAACCACAATCATGTGGCCTATAATAAATAGTAGGCCCAGTGGACTCCCAAGAACTAACAGAGTATCCAAATTTGCTAGTATCCAAGAGGTTCAAACTGAAAGACTAATCACATTTGATAAACCTGCAGTGAATAAAAAAGGACTATGCAGAAATACTATGGAACTTGTGCCTCTTGAAACCCAAATTGAAACAGTTCGTCATGAAACACCTATCTACAATGATGTAGCATCGGAATGTGCTAAGGAAAGGCAAATTGAGAAAACAATTCCAACAATTGACAGAACTGAATCTAGCTACTTCATCAATTTCGATAACTTTTCCGGAGATCAAAGCAACCCTGAAGTGACGCCAGCAACAAAGACTTTTAAAGAAATAGCAACAGAACTCTTTCATCAACTCAAAGAAGCATATCTAAATGCACCGTTGATTGAACATTGGATTGTATCAGGGGTACTTATACTCCTACTATGCCTAATTTTTGTTTTAATTTTCGGAAAATTTATTACAGTACAATGGACACAGCAAGTCAGAACATCAACTTAGTTCTGAAGCCTCACAAGTCTTCTCACATTGAGAAAAGAGAACTATCATCAGTGAATGTCACAGCCATTCCAATACACGGCGGGGTATTTTGGGACAAAACGGATTACGAAATATATAGACCGATCGAACTCTTGAAATATCCTCATCAGTTTAAGGTTTCATTGAGTGACTTTGTAAAACCAAGTACATTCTCTGATGATTGGGACTTTGAAAGCATAAATAATATGATGTCGGACTTAGTTTTGACAGCAATATTTACAGAACATGATTATTTGCAAGGTTCATCGAATTATGAACAGATGTACTGTTTTACTCATTATGCAGACCACTATTTGCATAAATCTGATCAACCTAGAAATGTTTTTAAATATAACCAATGGGAACATTGTGCTACTCCACCTAAAAGCAGTTCAAAAACATTATATGAGAAATCCCAATACTTCTCAGGGTTTAACACAAGTGATGCAGAAACATTTTATTATAAACTGTTAGATAAAACAGGGACAAAAACCATGCTGACAAATACAAAATTGATATATTCAGAAGCATTTTATGAAAAAATGATCACATTTAGTTTTGATTTCTGGAAAAACAACATTGAAACAAAAACCATCTGGGGTACAAAAGATTGGCAGGTACAAGGCCTAGAAGCATTATTTCAAGCCTGCATGATCCCAGAACAAATAAGGTTCTTGAATGACACAATTCAACAAACGACCTGTCTTGGCCTAGCCAAGATTAAAGACCTTAACAAACCGTCTATTCCAAAGCCAATACCTGATAATACAACCACAGATATTGAGGTAGACGTATCCAAAATTTTACATGAAAACAGAACACATCCTGATTGGAAAAAGGGGTTAATCTGGCCTACAGACACGAATAACTGTCAAGACAGATTCCTGAACAAAATACAGGGGTTAAAAATGACCAGACCAGACCCTAGATACTCCCAGAGACAACATCCAGGGATAGTAACAACATACAGTGTGGGGAAACTATGCCTTGAATGGCTACAAACATCCACACTGGCACAAATTAAGCAACACATATCTTTACTTAAAGATGGTGCTGACTTGCGCGATTTCATAATGGGACCACGCAAACAGCGTCAAAAACGTTTCATAGCAGCCAGTATATACGCTGCTTACAACAAGGCATGGAACGTGACTCAAATTGAGACAGCAGAGAAAATACGAGAAATTGATTGTATTAATTTGGAAAAATCACTTTCTGTTGTGGACAATGGGTTAATGACTCTGTCCTCCAGAATATATTCACTGGACAGTATTGTATCATCTGCTATCGATATAATAGACCAGGACTTGCTAATGTTACATCATGGCCAGTCCCAATTACGTTCTATTGTACAGCTAGGCTGGACGTTGCAAAACCTGCGTTCAGGCTATGTGCCATGGCGTATAATCAACACAACGTCATTGTTTTCTATCTTTAACCTTACTGATAAACAAATCAGTTTGGCACAGAAAGGAGCATACTATACAATCCTGAGCATCGAAAAACTTGAGAGATTACCATTGACAATGTCAGAAAGACCTGTCATTGAATGGATAATACACGGAATAATCACAATTCCGATAACAACTTTCCAATTTAAAAATTGCCTAAAGTATATACCAGCAGGCCAGTATGAAAGGTTGGGTAAAGGATACATTAAGTCATCATGGAAATTACCTTATACACACACATGTTATAGTGACAATAACAAAAATGTATTTCTTAGTGGTAATGAGTGTAAACAATCACTAAGCGGTATACTTTTGTGCCAAGGTATTAACTTGCATGGGGCCTGTGAGGGGACTTCAAATAACCAGCATGGCACACCTGCAACACAGATAGAGCCATTCTTTAGACAACTTTCTAACGGGAGTTACGTTCTAATAACAGATCACAGCTGTTATGGCTTGGTGCCAGGGAAAGCATATCTCTTAAGCGTCAGTTCCATGGTCACTTGCTGTATGCAAGCATTGTATCCAAATGGCCCTGGAGACTTAGTGGCTCCGATTTGGCCTCCGTTGAATATCTCTTCTATACGAATTGATACTTTAAGCAGAATGAGGTCTGTGCTTTTACAGACAACAGTGCCCATCACGTCATCAAAAGAGACGTATGATCTCCAAGTTGCAAGGACAACTGCAGAGATACATACACTTTCATCAACAAATTGCCCCGTGCATTTCGTAGAAATGTTAAGCCAAATCCTAAATATGTCGAATGCCAGTGGTATCTCGTATGTATTTAAGACAATTTTTTCGGGACTGTTAACACCCTTCGAAGCAGTCCTGGGCATCTTTCCCAATTTTGTCCATTCAGTCTTTGGCGGCCTACCACTAATTTTGGGACTCGTAGCAGGGATTTTATTTTTGACCCTTCTGCTCTGATATGGCAAGCCAAAACGCAGACATGACTCCGGCAAGGATGGAAGAAACGATCCTAGCAATACGCTACCGGGACTGCATAACTAAAGTCCTTGGACTAGCCCGGCTAAAAGATCTGAATATGACCTGGTTTCTTTCATTCAGACCTATATGGCAGACCTGCCTCTTACCTGTGCTTTGATGTATGCTATGCGGAGAGGAATGCGTGTTAGACACCTGTCTTGCACTACAATCAGCAGTACCAATGGATATCGATACTTTGCTAAGCCCAGTAACGGCTCATGCATCGTGTTGTCCCCAGCGGTTACCAATCCTGATGACGGCATTCATTGAGACTCCTGTGCTACGATTAGGTGGTGGCAGTGAAGCAAGAAATGAAAGCAACATCACCCAGGTACGACCCTCTGTGAGCATTGCTGATCCTGAAATCGATGATAGCAATCATTCCCACAACTGCCAAGTTACAGCATTATCAAACTTGGTCGAACTGTCACCTGAATATGTAGATCAATTTTTTGCGAGTCTGTCTGAAATGATGTTCTCCCCTGAACAGAAACAATAACTTTTTGGAAAAACAATCCGGCACACAGCGTTCCCATGAACTCTGAATTCGGCCTTCGGCTTTGATAAACAAGAGCGACTGAAAAGTGTTTGGAACTATTTTTTCCCCCGCTCATCATGAAATTATTTTTTCTAAAATTTCAAAATATTTACCTTTTTTCTGGCACTCATACTTTGCTTAAAGTAGAACTATTCATAAAGAACAGAGCTTCTATTTTTAGTAGATCTAGAGACAAAATATTACCTCAGCCTCTAGCACATGTTACAGCAACTGTGTTTATATGTGATGAAATAGTCTCGCCCTTCTTTTCTGTATTTAGAGACATTTCATGTATAATTTTTTCGCAAATCGTTCAACTGAATATATATGCAAAAACATTTTTTTGAATGATTACACTACTTAAAAACGTACAGTACCTATTATCATTTTCATGTATTTCGTATACACCATTTCAAAAGCAAAATGTATTTTGGGGTGGGTTGGAATACACATGCATCTTTATTGCTTAAGTTTTTAGTAATTGATGGACATAAAATCGTGGAGTGGGTGATGTGTTTTATCTAGGAACCCGATCAATATTGAGACCTTATGCCCCTATACAGCTATAATCAATAAATATCCCTATAATGGCATAATAATCAGAGCCATATTTCAGTAACTCGCCTCTGCAGTCCATGACGCAGCAGAAGCTACTTCCTTAGATTCCTAGAGAGCACACCGAGTTCTTTCGACACACCAAACCCCTAGCAACCTGGGAAAGCCCCGCTTGCTTTGTTTTGATTAGTAATAGAACTCCTGCGAGCACTGTAGGAACGACCAGTTCTTAGTGACATCTTTATTGACGTCTTATGTCCAAAAACTTACGTCAAACTCGGCACCTTTCAGGTATAAATATACCAACGTTGCCGTAAGCAAACACACGGTGGTGAATACTGGAGCAGAACAGCTGTCCCCTTGCAGAGAGCCCAGCAGACACGAGAAGCCCACGGACGCTGCCCCTCCTCTTTGACGTGCTGAGAAAGACGCTGTCTTTTCTCCTGCCGAGAAAATCCAGCTCCGGCGTTTCCAGCCTACCCTTGCGGGTGACTGGGATATCGGGTCCTGAGAGGGAGATACCAGACCTCCTACATTCTATTCCAGAGGTACGGTGCTGACTAAACCCTTAGAGAGAATTCTTGAATCAAACTCTTGGCAAAACCAACTTAACTTAAACTGCTACTTACTTACTCCCTCCCACGTGTTAGGCTTAGGTCAGGTACACCGGGGTAGGCGTAGTTAGAAGCACCAGTTGAGGTCATTAGCCAATGTACATATGAATGTATATATTGTATATATTTTATTCATTTTAACCATCTTATGGCTAAGAAACCATATCAATGCTTTTACAGTATTATTTCATAATACTGCTTTTACTGTACGGACTTTACTTTATATTAAGAATTGCAATTGTGGCAATCCATTTATCTTGCATGAGAAGAAACACTGTTCAATAAATCATACCTTTTACTGAAAACGCCCGTCTCTCTATTCTCTGCACCCTGGTGAAATTAAATCTGCACAACTGACTGAGTGAAATAGCTGTCTATTGTTTCACACGACTCTAGAGATTGACTCTTATTCTGGGGAGCAAAGTTGTCATGTTTATGCGGTTGTCGGAAGCTGAATCCCTTCTTGTCTGAGCCAGGGAAGCTGATCACTTCCTATTCAGTCAAGAAAGTTTCCAGTGACCTCTGAGCTAGCTGCGCAAACCTAAATTAAGTCTAACATAGTCAGTAGAGACCTAGAAGACCTCAGTCCTACGTCTACACTGCTGTTTGTGTTATTCCAATGCGCAGGGCCTATAGGGAAAATAGGAACTACACTACAAGTGGAGTTGTAAGTAAAGAAGGTAGTAAGAAAAAGCACCGCAGTTTAAAAGGAAAAGTGAAATTCACCAGTTATATATAACTGATATAAGTATAACCTACACCGCTATGATGCACTGCTTATAACCTCACATATTAGATCATTGAATACTTCTGAAATCTATGGTGGTGGAAGCTATACTTATGTTAGTTATATATAATAGGTCAATTTCTGAGTTCCCAAGTCCTCTAATGGCCAGCCGTAACTTTTTAATGAGCTGTTGCAACTGACCAATCAAATCGCAAGGTACTGCAGTACCATTACTTGAACTATGGTACCTCATTGGCTGATGGGAGAAAAGGCTCCCTCAGACAGAGAGATCAAATTTTGTTTTACATTTTCAGCACTGTGGGAGTCCTGTGGTACCTAACAGTCCAGCTATCACTAACGCTCCCAGGAGATTAACCTGTTCATAACCAGTTCATGACCACCAATAAAACCTCTTTAAATGCAAATTCTCTAAAAAATGCTGAATGAATTTACACCAAATAGTGAAAACATGCTTTCTGAATATATTTCTTACTTTGTTCCCAACATGTTTTAATTCCATTTAGCCATTTTTTCTGTATGAGAGAGCAAAGTTTCCCATTGGAATAACAATTGGAAAACAATCTTTTTCACCACTAATTTTTCTGTAGCCCCCCCCCCCCATTTGATGGATAGGAGAAAAACTTTCTATGAATGAGCCAATGCATTTGAATTAAAAAAAATGTTTTGTGTAGATGTTTTGAATGGCAAGCAAAGTTATTAAAGAAACAAATGAATACTTATATAGATGACATATGCAAAGAGATGTATAAATACATATTAATTTATATAATTATTGATCGTTCTTTTATTAGTTTATATTTTATTAATAATCCTAAAATAAAAAAGAAATCAAAATGTAAACTTAAAAAAAAATATATTTAAAATAATTGCATATTATGCATAACAAAAACGACTAAAATAAAATGTTAGAATGGGTAATTTTTAAAATAAGGTTTAAAACTCATAACAAGGTAAAATAATATATTCAAATTAGTTAATTATTTAATACACATTTAATGAATATATGACATTACAACGCATGCAATTATAATGCATGCTTTTACAACGCAGTCTTTACATTGCAACTACCATTACATTGCATTTTTTACAACGCATGCCATTACAACAGATTTAAAAAAACTACCATTACAACGCATTCCATCACAATGCATACCAATACAACGCATACCAATACAACACATAATACTTTTAAGGTAACATTAGGGTAAGTGTTGGATAGTGTAGGGGTAAAAATTAATATTCCCAATCCAGTGAGTGCAACAGTAGGGTAAGTGTTAGATAGTGTAAGTGTAACAATTACTATTCCCATGTACCCCAAAGCCCATACCCACCCTAAATCTAAAAAAATCTAATTACTTACCTTATAATGCGTTCTAACGGCATGCGTTGTAATGGTATGCGTTGTAACAGCATGTGTTGTACTGCCATGCATTGTAATGGTGTTCATTATAATGGCATGCGATGTAAAGGCAATTGTGTTGTAACAGTTGCGTTGTGATGGTAGGTCGTTGTAATGACTGCTTTGTGATGGATGTTTCCCACATTAATATAAGGTTAATGTGCTGTAACATTTTATTTGATTAGTTGTAGGTTAATTATAGAATAATGAATTGTAATAATTTTACCTATACTTTCCTACTGGTAGATCTCCATCTCTTTGGGGAGATGTTGACCAACAGGAAAAAAGTGACTAGTGGTAACTTAAACTTGTAAATTCTGTTAAAGGAGGCCCCACCTCCTGATTTTATGGGATGGAGACATGTAAGTCTACACCTAGGTGTAAATCTACACTGGAAATGTTGAACTGCAAACGAGCGGAGAGACGCAAGTATACTATCAAAGATACACTTGAGTAAATGTGCAACTGTATATTTACCTTTGTGAATGGGGCCCTGAGGACTGTTTTTGGGTCTTTGAACAATGGATGATAACAAATCATCTTAAACTCAATGTATCTAAATTCAAGATTCTTGCATGTAAGACTGGAAAAACTAAGATTTACCAAAGACGTGGCTTCAGGAAATTTGGTTACCACCAACAACATAAACAGAATTGACAAATGTATGTGTTTTCATGGACTCTGTTCCCTCCATGGACCTTCATGTCAGACAAGCAGCTAAAAGTGTCTTTCGTACTATGCAGACTCCACGCTTCTAGGATTCTCGAAAAATAATCCATGAATTTGCCTCTCTCATTATATCAAGAAAGGACTATGCAAATGGAGTGAACCATTCGGTCTCGATGTTGTGATATACCCACAAGGAATTCAGAACACAGTGGCAAGAAGAGCTGTACACGTTAACACACAGGACCACAACCCCCTTGCCCTAAAAGCTTATCATTCAAGATTTGTTGCATTGCATATAGAGCCATAAATGGAAAGGGTCCAAAGATCTTACAAGTAAAGCTCAAGACATAATGCCAGAAATAATAAAATGATGAAGAGTGGCACCACATTAAATCAAATCACCTTACAAAAAAATATTTAGTTGTTTTTGTTTTCTCTGTGCAAATTGTAAAACTCTGGAACTCACATCTGGCAAAGGTAAGAGCCATTTACAACCACCTGTAATTCAGGAGGAAGGTGAAGACCTATCATTCCGCTGGCAAAGACCACAAGAAATGGACAGACCACGACTACACATTACCACATCAATAATGTTGGGAACAATAGTGCTTTATATTATCATTGGTGAACACACAGACTTCTGCCATTCAAGGCATTCACCGCGCGGTGCGTGCCGCTTTGGTAATGCAAATGCAGGGGTGCACCCCCCACCTCTCCTTCACTTAGGGGGCCCCCAAAGTGAAGACCGCATGCTGATGCCGCCACGGAAAGGCATCTGTTCTGGCCCATCCTAATATGGCTGGCGGTGTCTAATAGACACCGCCACCATGTAAGACCTTTTCAGAAAAGCTGCGGACAGTCTTTTCCATCCGCCGCGGTGCCCCCGCCATACTAATATGGCGGGGGCATTTAGGTGAGGATGGCGGGCGGATTGCCCCCGCCAGGCCGGCGGTGGCTACCACCAGCCTGGCGGGGAGAATCCGCCCACCATCCTAATGGGTCCCTATGTGTCAAGGCCAGACATGAATGACTGGACAGTCGTTAGTTATGAGGGAAAGCTACTTGAGGTTACTTATGCTTGCAAATAAATGATGAGAATGGGGATTTGATATTGGATAACATTGAGAATGTCCAGATTTTTACGTGGAGACCCACCATCGAGCATGTGTAAATCCACAGTTTTCACCAGAAATGCAAGTACTATGTGAGGAAAATGTTTTATTTTGCAACTTATGCAACCTCTAATCATAGCAACTTCTAGTCTTATAAAAGTGAAGCTGTATTCTTAAACGTGTTAAAAGTATTTAAAAAAATACTAGCATATTTAGAGTATTTTCAGAAACACTGGATAACCCAGTAAAAATGCCAGCACATAAGAAAACAAACATGGGTCTGATTCACAAAAGCAAATCTGTAGTAGCTTTATTACTTTTTGGTATTCACGAATAAAATTACACTCGTAGGGCCGGAGTCACAAAGGCAAAATTACACTTTTCTGTAAGTTTATGGTGTTTTGAAATTCACAAAGCATTTGGATGAGAAGTATCTTTACAACTTTTTATGTGCATAGTCTCTGCCACAATTGTAGAGAATCCATGGTGGTAAAGATATTACTCTTAAAATTCCTTTGTGAGTTGCAAAAAATCGTACACTTCCATAAAAGAGTACCTTTACCTTTGTTAATCAGGCCCATAGTTTGGGAATACCAAAACAGTAGTAAACATACTACAAAGTGTAAGTTTACCTTTGTGAATCAGCCCCTTTGACCCTGGATCGCAAAGGTAAGCTTACACTTTTGTGTACGTTTACACTGCCTGTAGTAACTTTACTACTGTTTTGATATTCACAAACCATAAGTGTAATTTTTCTTCTAATTGTACAATTAAACTCGTAGGACCTGATTCTCAAAGGTCAAATTACACAATTGTGTAAGTGTACGATTGTTTGCTATCCTCAAAGGTATTTTACTAGACTCTGTAGTCGTAAAGATAATACAAGTGAAATACCTTTGCGGGTCAGGCCTGAAGTTTGTGAATACTAAACATTTGTAAAATCACTACAGCAAGTGCAAACCTACACAAAAGTGTAATTTTACCTTTGTGAATCAGGCCCAATATTCTTGGTGCACAGAGCAGTAATTCACAAAGCAGTGCAGAAACCATAAGAAGTCCACTAATCATTATAAATTGGGGACATTTTCCCAATTGGCAAACTATTTATAATTTTGCAGATTTCAGAGCCAACTGTCCTGTGCCTCACCTGAACAATTTAAGCACAACTAACAATTGATTGACAATAAGGTTATGATAATATGAGATACAACTAAGTCCACCTTTGAAAAGAAATTCATATCCACCACTAAATTTCGATTTTAATGTATTTTGTTTGGTTAAAAAACCCACAGAATTTGCCATAAACTTTACACTTATAATAAGTTTAGCTCTGAAACATGATAAATGGTTTTAAAAAATGTAAATTAGCGATAACACATCTTTACAGTTTCTGTGCTATATAACAGTTGTAGTCCACCATAAATCAAATATATATTTTGCAATAAAAAAACGTATTTAAACACTTCACTTGTTGATTTATTAATCCTGCACAAAGGAAAAACACATGATCTAAATTCCGACTGGGCTATTGACACATTTGGCATTCAACACATTTACTATGATGTTTACAATTTAACCGAATATTGTAACCAATTGGTAGGCCTACATCTTAAAGTTCGTAGAACATTTTTCGACATCCGGATCAAGTTTTGCTTTACATAAAACTGAGCGTGACCTAAACGAGCAAATTGGCAACTGTAAGTCATGCGCCTGGTGGAGGATGTGTGTCATGAAAGGGGCAGAATGAGAGAGTAGCAAGTGACGAGAAGTGGCGACTTGTAATATGGATGAGTAGTGAAGCAGGCACACACATGCATGCTCAGTTCCCACTTTGCACTC
The DNA here is from genome assembly GCF_964263255.1 of Lissotriton vulgaris. Classification (NCBI taxonomy): domain Eukaryota; kingdom Metazoa; phylum Chordata; class Amphibia; order Caudata; family Salamandridae; genus Lissotriton; species Lissotriton vulgaris. The sequence goes on along the minus strand of NC_141696.1, from coordinate 434,313,272 downwards.
ATAAGCACACACACATACTCACACCCATCCATTCACAGTTATACTCACTCACACACATCCATTCACAAGTGTGCACTCATATGCCCACCATTGACAAGTGCATACTCCCACATTTACAGTACACAAGCACAAATACACATACATTCATACATACATCCAACATTCAAAAAGCACTCACTGGGCCATGGTGGTGATAGCAGTTCTAGCAGGACAAGCACCAATGCCCCAGAAATTGCTGGAGGCTTCAGGAAGGGATACATGGAAAACCCCACCACCTCCTCTCATTGGCTGATCTTGTTATGGATTAGCCAATGGGAGGAGGATCTTCCCTAACTTGTCACAAAGAGGGATGGGGTCCATGAAACTTGCTGACTCCACCCTATTTTGTGACGTGGCGCCATTGATAGACAGTCATTCTTGGGCACTTCAGGGCCTAAACTTGAAGTGCTCAGGACTGACTCTATTATCGATGCTCGCCCTCATTGTCAGGGGAAGGAACTCAAAGGGCTTTGCGGTGCTGATGAGGTTATTTCCCTTAAGGCTGTGAGATCTTCAGCTCAGCGAAGCATGGCTCAGGCTGCCAGTCACCTTTGCATTAGCGTATGTTAAACATCTGGTTGACTGTCATCGTGAGTGTGTGCCAGACTGATTTTTGCTAAGCCTGGCATACGCTTATCATGCTTTGGAATTTGGAGAGGCTGGATCCACGACTCCCATAATGATGGGCCACCTCTGGTGAAGGGAGAGCTTTCGCTACACCTCTTATGCTGCTGTTAAAGCATGAGTGGGGCCAAGCAAAGCAGCCGCCTAAAGTCCCAGCATTTCTGTTCTAGAGTCTTGCCCGATGTCTTTAGTTCAAGAACAGAGGGGCATATTTACAAGCCCCTATCAACATCACAACATCTCTTTTCGTGATGTTGTGATGGCGATAGGAGCTTTGCCTTATTTACAAGGCAGTGTTACGTGGCTTAATGCTGCCTTGTGAATAAGGCCCCCTTTCAAGCTACACTTAGCGCGAAATGGGCAGGCAATGGGTGTTGTGGTGGGCGTTTCACCTGAACACTCATTGATTTTGACGCTGTCCCCTATTTTTCAAGAACAGCATAAAAAGGAGGTAGTGCCAAAATTAAGACCAGGGAAAACCTGGTCTTGAACAAGGAGAAATGCTTTATTTCTCCTCGTTTTTGCTGAAGCACACATAGAAACAGCAAAATGCCAATGAGTGTTTATGTGCAGGAAGGTCCCCCTTCCTGCACATAAAAAATCATTTAAAAGAAATGCCATTTTGCAACTTCTATGTGTGCTACATTAAGCAGCACGCATCACATTTACGTCGTCATTGTGTCACTTTATGTGGCGCTGCGGCAGCATAAATAATGTGCCACATTGTGTCTTATTTACGAAGTGATGCTTCTAGGTAGATGAGTCACTTCGTAAACCGCTGCGCTACATTATAACTGCGTCAGGTATAATGTATGCAGGGTGGGCATTACCCCCATCAAAGCCTATTAGAAGTGGTCATTGAAATCTATAAGATTTCAGTGTGCCACTTCTAGCACGCCATTGAGTCAAAACCTTACGCCTGCCTCCTGGCTGGTGTGAGGGTGACGCAGGCCTTTTCACATAGAGCTTGTGAAAGGACACATTGCTGGAGTTGCATCTGTTTTCAGACACACCCCAGCAATGTGCCAGTTTTGCGCATATAGAGATATCTGTAATACTGATGTATCTGTAACTCCTTGCGACATGATGTACCGCACTGTAAATATGGCGCATCCATAGTGTCGCAAGGAGGACGCACTGAGAAGTGTTTCATTACTGCTTGTGGGACACCCCCGCGCCGCACGGCCACCAGCTGCTGCGTGTGTCCCTTTGCCTCGCTCGCTGCCTGCCTCGCTGCCGGCTGCCGGCTGACTCCGCTGCCGATTGTCTTTACCTTGTTTTGACCGTAATTTGTGCCTGCTGTTTAATTCTGTGCCCGTGTTAGCATCTTTTCCCCATTTGTTTTGTGATTGTATTTTTTGTTGCCGTGTCAGCGTTCCTTCCTGTTTGCCCGCCTACCGCGCCGCCCTCCGCCTTCCCTCCCCGCTTCCCGCCACCACCGCAGACCCCGCCCCTTTTTGCCTTCTGTTCCCTCCCCGCTCCCGCCTCCCAGCTGCTCCGCCCACCCGCGCACTTGGCCTTAAATGGCGACCGTGCGACGCAGGTGAGTGTGACCCACTTGTGGGACACCCCCGCGCCGCACGGCCGCCAGCTTCTGCGTGTGCCCCTTTGCCTCGCTCGCTGCCTGCCTCGCTGCCGGCTGCCGGCTGACTCCGCTGCTGATTGTCTTTACCTTGTTTTGACCGTAATTTGTGCCTGCTGTTTAATTCTGTGCCCGTGTTAGCATCTTTTCCCCATTTGTTTTGTGATTGTATTTTATGTTGCCATGTCAGCGTTCCTTCCTGTTTGCCCGCCTACCGCGCCGCCCTCCGCCTTCCCTCCCCGCTTCCCGCCACCACCGCAGACCCCGCCCCTTTTTGCCTTCTGTTCCCTCCCCGCTCCCGCCTCCCAGCTGCTCCGCCCACCCGCGCACTTGGCCTTAAATGGCGACCGTGCGACGCAGGTGAGTGTGACCCACTTGTGGGACACCCCCGCGCCGCACGGCCACCAGCTGCTGCGTGTGCCCCTTTGCTTCGCTCGCTGCCTGCCTCGCTGCCGGCTGCCGGCTGACTCCGCTGCCGATTGTCTTTACCTTGTTTTGACCGTAATTTGTGCCTACTGTTTAATTCTGTGCCCTTGTTAGCATCTTTTCCCCATTTGTTTTGTGATTGTATTTTTTGTTGCCGTGTCAGCGTTCCTTCCTGTTTGCCCGCCTACTGCGCCGCCCTCCGCCTTCCCTCCCCGCTCCCCGCTTCCCGCCACCACCGCAGACCCCGCCCCTTTTTGCCTTCTGTTCCCTCCCCGCTCCCGCCTCCCAGCTGCTCCGCCCACCCGCGCACTTCGCCTTAAATGGCGACCGTGCGAACGCGCAGCGGTCACGCGCAGCGGGCGCGCCGATTGTGCGCCGAAGGCGCGCCAAAGGTAAGCCCGTCTGCGCCCGTCCGCGACCGGACTGCGCCCAGCGCCAGGACCCCTGGCCAACGAAGACCCCGACCGACCCGCCTGACGTACTCCGCCGCCACCCTCAGCGCACTCAACACCGGCCGACTCCCAGAATGCCACCAAGCCACACCACGACGCACCCACGGACCTTTCAGCTGCCACACCTGCAAGTTCACCTGCATCCGGACCTGCCTCGCACCAGCACCCGCAAAGTCGAACACCAGCAGTACCCACCTCAAGTGCATCCTGCTCAACACCCGCTCCGTCCACAGACACGCCATCGAACTCTGGAACCTCCTAGACGCCACAGCCCCTGACGTTGCCTTCCTCACGGAGACCTGGATGAACGCCTCTTCAGCTCCCGACATCGCCATCGCTATCCCAGAGGGCTACAAGATCGTCCGGAGGGACCGCAACGCCAACCAGATGGGAGGTGGCATCGCCATCATCCACAGGAACACCATCCGTCTCACGACCAGCACCGACAACACCCTGACCAGCGCCGAACACCTGCATTTTCAGATCCACACCAACCCGAACACCACCCTCAGAGGCACCCTGATCTACCGACCCCCAGGACCACGCACCCAATTCAGCGAGGACATCGCCGACTTCGTCAGCCCGCATGCCCTCCCCTCCGCCGACTACATCCTCCTGGGGGACCTCAACTTCCACCTGGAGAACAACAACGACCGCAACACCAGCACCCTGCTCGACAACCTCGCCAATCTTGGACTCAAGCAACTGGTGTCCACCCCCACCCACCTCGCCGGACACACACTCGACGCAGTCTTCTCTTCCAGCACAGACATCGACTTCAGCCACGCCTCAGAGCTCCAATGGACGGACCACAGCTGCGTCCACTTCACCTTCAAGAGAGCGACGACCCACCACCACCAGCAACAGGCCGCCCGCAGAAGCTGGAACAAGATCACAGCAGACCAGCTCGCCACCTCCCTGAGCCAGCACCCTCCTGCCAGCTCAGCGAACCCCAGCCAGGCCGCCGACAACCTCACGAAGTGGATCAGCAGCTGCACGGACGAGCTCGCCCCGCTGAGGACCCCGCCCAGCAGACCCAGCAGCAAGAAAGCCCCGTGGTTCACAGATGAACTCAAGAGCTCCAAGAAGAACTGCCGAGCCCTCGAGAAAGTCTGGAGAAGGGAACCTACACCGGACAACAGGACCTCCTTCAAGCTTGCCACCTGGAAGCACCACCAGCTGATCCGCGCCGCCAAGAAAACTGCTTTCAAGGACAGATTGGACAACAACGCACACAACAGCAAGGAACTCTTCAACATCGTGAAAGAGCTTTCCAACCCCAGCGCAGGAAACAACGACATCACCCCATCACAAGACCTCTGCAACTCCCTCGCGTCTTACTTCCACAACAAGATCGCGGACATACACAACAGCTTCAACAACCAACCAACGCACACCATGACCGAACAACCACCCCCCCCCCCCACCACCCTCCACGCCTGGGCCCCGATCAGCACCGAAGACACCATCCGCACGATGAACTCCATCCACTCCGGATCACCGACCGACCCCTGCCCTCACCACGTCTTCAACAAGGCCGACACTATCATCGCACCCCACCTGCGAGACATCATCAACACATCCTTCGACACCGCCACCTTCCCTGAGAGATGGAAGCACGCCGAACTCAGCGCTCTACTCAAGAAACCAACAGCGGACCCCACCGAACTCAAGAACTACCGCCCCATCTCGCTCCTCCCGTTTCCAGCCAAAGTCATCGAGAAGGCCGTCAACAAGCAGATGGCCGCCTTCCTCGAGACGAATGGATCCCTCGACCCCTCACAGTCCGGCTTCCGAGCCAACCACAGCACCGAGACCGCCCTCATCGCCGCCACCGATGACATCCGAGCCATGATGGACAACGGAGAAACAGCGGCCCTCATCCTCCTAGACCTCTCCGCGGCATTCGACACTGTCTGCCACCGCACCCTAGTAAAGCGCCTCAGCAACATCGGAATCCAGGACAAGGCGCTGGAATGGATCATCTCCTTCCTCGACGGAAGAACACAGAGAGTCCGCCTACCACCGTACAAGTCAGAGGCCTCCGAAGTCATCTGCGGCGTCCCTCAAGGATTATCTCTGAGCCCCACCCTCTTCAACGTCTACATGAGCCCCCTCGCGGCCATCGCACGCAAACACAACCTCAGCACAATCTCCTACGCCGACGACACCCAGCTGATCCTCTCCCTGACCAACGACCCCGCCTCCGCCAGAGCCTACCTGCACGAAGGGATGAAAGAGGTAGCCGAATGGATGACGACCAGCCGCCTGAAACTGAACTCTGACAAGACGGAGGTCCTCATCCTGGGCTCTTCACCCTCCGCCTGGGACGACTCCTGGTGGCCTCCCGCCCTGAGCACCGCACCCAAACCAACAGACCACGCACGCAACCTGGGCTTCATCCTGGACTCCTCCCTCTCCATGTCCAGGCAAGTCAACAGCGTCTCCTCGGCGTGCTTCAACATCCTACGCATGCTACGGAAGATCTTCTGGTGGATCCCCACCGAGACCAGGAAGACCGTTACCCAGGCCCTCGTCACCAGCCGACTGGACTACGGCAACGCCCTCTACGCCGGTACCACCGCCAAGCTCCAGAAGAGACTCCAGCGGATCCAGAACGCCTCAGCCAGACTCATCCTCGACATCCCACGTACCAGCCACATCTCCGGACAGCTGAAAGACCTTCACTGGCTCCCCGTCAACAAAAGAATCACCTTCCGCCTCCTCACCCACGCACACAAAGCCCTACACGACCAAGGCCCGAGCTACCTCAACAGCCGGATCAACTTCTACGCTCCCAAACGCCACCTCCGATCAGCCAACCACGCCCTCGCCACCGTCCCCCGCATCCGAAGAGCGACTTCAGGAGGAAGGTCCTTCTCCTACCTGGCCGCCAAGACCTGGAACTCCCTCCCGTCCGACCTGCGCCTGACCCAAGACCACCTCTCCTTCCGGAAGAAGCTGAAGACCTGGCTGTTCGAGCAGTAGCGCCCCCCCCCCCCCCCCCCCCAGCGCCTTGAGACCCTACGGGTATGTAGCGCGCTCTATAAGTGTCATTGATTGATTGATTGTCGCAGCGATAAAACACTTCTCATAAATGAGGCGCATATAAGTTACAACACTGTATTTACAGATTGTTTATGAGTAGGAAAGGAGACCTTCATGCACATAAACAATCTTCCCATCAACACAGGCATCCTTGCACTATGGTGCAAGGGTGCATGTGTTGGCTCTAGGCAGCGGAAGAGGTGTGGGGCAGCAGCCAGGGCAACTGACTCCGGAACTCGGGGGCTCACAGTTCGATCCTCGGTGCCGGCAGCAGATCAGCTCAGCACCATGTGACTCTGGGCAATAGCTCGCTTAATCTTCCCGAAGGCCCCCAGAGCCTTGACACCTTTGTGTTATTGTTTGCGCTTTACAAATACTGGACAATTTAGCACCAGCGCAGGGGGAAATGCAGGACTGCACCATATTTTCAATCAATCAGGGATTTATAGAGTGCACTATTCACTCGTAAGGGTCTCAAGGCACTGGGGGAGGGGCGGTTCGGGAAGCTTCAGTCATTTGAAGAGCCAGGTCTTGAGGCTCTTCCTGAATGCTTACAGTGTGGGGCTTCGTCTGATGTTGGGGTGAGTTTGTTCCCGGTCTTCGCCATGATGTAGGAGAAGGATCTGCCTCCCGTTCTGGCTCTGTGGATGTGGGGGATTTCGGCCAGGGCTATGTTGGTGGAGCGGCGGTATCTCTTAGGGGCATATAAGGAGATTCGTTCATTGAGGTTTTGGGATCTGGTGTTGTGGAGGGCTTTGTAGGTGTGTGTGAGCAGCTTGAAGGTTACTCTTTTTTCAATGGTTAGCCAGTGGAGGTCTCATATGTGCCGGGTGATGTGATCTTATCTAGGGATGCTGAGGATGAGTCTGGCTGCGGCGTCCTGGATGTTTTGGAGTTTATGGAGTAAAAATTTGTTGATTCTGGCGTTTCCGTACTCCAGCGTGCTGGTGATGAGTACGTGGGTGACGGCTTCCTGGATTCAGCTGGGATCCATTTGAAGGTCTTGCTGAGTATGCAGAAGGTTTTGAAGCACGTGGAGGATACTGCATTGATCTGTTGGTTCATGGTGACGCAGGAGTCGAGTATGATGCCGAGGTTTCAGGCATGGTCCATGGGTGTGGTAGGGTTGCTGATACCGGGGGCTACCCAGTGTTGTCACAAGCAGATGGGGTGGATCTGAGGATGAGGACTTCCGTTTTTTCTGAGTTGTGCTTCAGGCAGCTGCTGCTCATCCAGGATGCAACGTCTTTCATTCCTTTCTGGAAGTTGTTTTCTGACTATAGTTGTGAGGGGGGCCATGTAGATGTTGAAGAGCATAGGATGATCCTTGGGGTACTCTGCATCTTATTTCGGTGGGTTCGGAGAGGAAGGGCGGGAGATTTATCCTTAGAGTATCCTATTCTAGTAAATATGGTGCAGCCATGCGTTTTTAAAGTGATGAAGCATGTTGTTAGTCTTCTTTGGTTAACAACACGCTTCACCACTTTCTTGTAAATATGCCCCAGAGTTTTTTTGTTTTTTTTTGTAGACCCAATAATTCTGGGCCCAGCCAGCGACAATGGACATTTTACAATGGACTGGAGTTTACAATTCCTAGGGATACCACTCTGGGATACTCGTAATGTGGGCTTAAATATTCTGAAATATATCAATATTCCTTACCCGTCAGTTCTGACTCTATGTGATGTAAAGTCTGGTGTACAACAAGAGTATTTTATTCATATATATTTTTTAATGTATTTATATAAGTACCTCTGTAGCATTCTTTCACCTAAATTGGCATCTTCGTGCTAGAAACGCTAAAAGAGGGGCAAGGGAAAACAATTAGGAGAGAATACCAAGGAAGTTTATATAAGGTCAAATAAAAAAGGAGTACTTTGACAGAAAATATGGCTTTTAAAAGTTCCTTTAAAATGGGGTGAGTCTATAAGAAGGCAAACACTAATTGCAGTTGAATCCAAAACTTAGGGTAAAGAAACCAAAAGTACTGTTGCCATCCCTGTGTACCCGAGGAGTCTTCAAAAAGGCATGGTTGTAAGCGAACCATTAAAGTCACAGATGAACAACGGGGACATGTTCGAATATCTTGAGTCCACTGCTACCATAATGGCTAGACGTTGAAGTCATCAGAGCTTCCCAATTGAGGTTTTTGACAGGCCGAGGTATTTTTATGTGTTCCTATCGTTTAGCAGTGATACCTACCTGCTCCCAAAAATGCTAATGAAAATCACGTATTTTCTCTTTAAAGGTGAATGCAAAAATGTAGGTGCTTGGAGAACAATTGAGAAGGTTTTGTGGGTTAATATTTATTTACCTGTGCTTAAGGGCGAATATCCAGTGGTAGAAATTCCTGGCTCACCCGTCAGGGATCTTAGTCCGGAAAAACCTCTTCTTGTAATATCAGATCTTGAAATGGTCAATTAGTGAGCCAAGAAGTGAGGAAGGATCCTTCAGCAGAGAGATCAGGCAGTCAAGAACCTTGGAAGATCAGACCAACAGAAAGAGTGCACAAGTATTTCCACTTGTTACTGATATACACTGATAATTAGCACCCTTCTTCACATGGAACGTTCTAGGATAATGCAATAATTATGAAAGGACTTCTGCAGGACTTATCCCTAGGGAATTTTATGAAGTACAATCATAAACATGATATTTGCATCAACTAAGAGAATATTGAACAATTGTTCATTTTTCTCTACTCTGAAGGTTTTCTCAGTAACATCGAAAAAATATACCAGGCAATATTTTCTCATTTTTTTGGTGTAAACAACAACTGCAATACTGCTCCAAAATACATATATTTTTCATTTACATTTTTTTCAACTTAAAATTGTGTATGAAATTCATATTTTTTCCATGCTCCATATTGAAAATCAATGCTTATACTTGGCGATTGTGAATTAAAGTAAGAATTACAATAAAGTGTATTGCATGTTTTCAAGGCAGAAATTCCTTAGTGGAGATATTTTATGTGCTTTGAAATATGTCCAATTCATATTCTTTCAACAGGTTTAAAAACACATGGGATCTGTAATTATTAATCATTTCTCAACAACAACTCATGCTACTAGTTATACTTGACTTAAATATCAATATATGTATACTTTGTCTTTTCATTCATATATTTATGTTACTATTTATTGATAAGAATAAATACTTGATTCTGGATCAATTTGATGAGAGGTGTCTTTTCTGAAATCGGGTATACACATTTTGTCATGATTCACAAATGACTTATCAAGCTATAATATTTTGTTACACTATGAAGTCTTGCACATTAATGTTTGCATTTTGTACTTAGTCAAAATAGTAGTATACGAAATGAAGAACCCTGAAACCAACAAAGTTAATGGCCTTGAGTATGGGTGTGTGCAATGCATGGATTTTCTGATGACAACTCTTTACCGCTCAAACAGTGCACAGTACTTTCGCTTTCTGTATACCAACCTATTGGCACAGTATATTTGTCTGGCTTTCCCTTGTAATGGATTCCTTTGGTATGTGTGATCTGTAATACCATGGGGGAACACAGTGAAGTGATCCATATCAGGAGGTTTAGGCCTACACAGACCTTTCCAGGAAGAGGTCTATGGTCACACAAACAGGTGGGATGAAAGTCCCATTACTCTGACACAGCACTAGCAGCTATGACACACAAGGCATGGGTGAGTAGGAGCAGGGTATAACTTGACAGGATTCATTTGAGGGACCTCGATACCTGGTTCTCTCACTAATATCCTTTCCAGGATCCTCGGTGCTGTGTCACCAGTCAGGTCTGTGACAGTTCTGTCCTTTGGAATGGATTGCATGGATCAAGCCACCATAAGGGATCACCTGTCAAAATCCTATGAGAGGTTTAATTCTTAGCGGTTCTTGGCATCCTCCTCTTCACTCCCTTCCTAGTTGGCCTTACCAGATCAGGACCACCTCCTGGATGTACCTGCATGCCTAGGGGTATTCACCTCTGTCAACACTTTCTCCGCTGCTAACTCATCCTCAAAGAATATTATTGTACATCAAGTTTCTGTCAGGCCTACCTGCTCACTAAGTCACTCACACACTGTCACCAGGGACACTTGCATCCAGACTTTGCTCCTGTCAACCATCAGACCACCATTCAGTTTATTTCAATTACTAACAATACCTAACAATCTAGACCCCAAAGCATTTTTGTTCTGTGGACATAGATAGACTCACTCTCTTCATCCTCTGAGCCAATCCCATGACTATCAGATGTTGCTCCCTGCTTTGCATCAAATTTCACACCTAACATAATAGTGGGCTGTAAGAAGCAGCAACTGCTGACAATCACTGGCCTATAGGGCCATAGGTGGCCTTAAACCCTCACCCTAACCATAATACTTTGCCAACTGTGAAACCAGCTATGGTATCATCTCAGTTGCCTCAAAGAACACTGGCACCATTGTCCAACAAGGGAAAATAACGTGGCAAAAGGCAGACAATTTCATAAGTGTTGCCATGTTTTTCTAGTGCATTCTCACTGAGTAAAATGCCTTATAAAACACATCCAGTGCCAAAACTGCAGTAAGCTAGCTTATTATGGTCCTATGCCTGGGCAACATTTCCCGAACAAAGGAGTAAAAAATGTATATAATTTTTTCTCTGTCATGTAGAAATAGTTACTTCCACCAGTAAGGGAACTGAACATGAGATATGAGATATTCCTTCTATTTGAAAAATCAAAGCATGAATATCCCAAAATATATAAAAACAAATAATACATACCCAATTTAAAGGCAAATTAATTTGTGACAAGTTGATCATTCTTAAGAATCATTCAACCATTTGCACAAATCAAAGGGGTGCTCAAATTCTGCAGGTGTAATAGTGCCAACACACCTGATCCTCTTAGGACAAGAATTAAAAAATGTGGTGAAAAGAGAATAAAACCTCCCAAAAAGAAAAAGTGAAGCTAGCTTTGCAGGGAACTTTCAGCACATGGTCAAAGAAGAATAGGCGCATGATCAAACTGACCAGGGGGAAAACATAGCTGCCATCTTATAAACCCCAAATTAAATCTGGCCGACAATAATGAAAACGTCCCTCACCGGTCCAAAACTGTCCCCCACCCTTCCGGCCCACTGGGAAAGTGCCTGGTGCCCACTACGGCCAGGGCAGCCTTGGTGGAATGTCAAACTTGCGGTTATGGGTAGAGAGCTAAACCAAGTCCCCCTTGCTTGAAGCATGGGTCTGGTGAGTGATTCTTATCAGATGGAGTCTTCACTCATACTTTAGCTAGATTTTACATTGCCTGTTCCTGGATTAATTGCAATTACTCCACATGTTCAGTTACAGATAACACTAAGGAGGGGATAACTAGTTCCAGCAATGAAATAAGCCTGGGGTGTCGACCTGTCAATAATAGGAATGGTGAGTAATCAGTTGCTATGTGTAGGCTATTGTAAACAAATTTGGTCAACGGAACATCCTTATCCCATTGATCACTGTGGACAATAGGCATCGCACTATTTGTCAAAGGACTGGTTGACTCGTTCTGCCTGACCATCCGTCTGGAGAAGATAGGCAGAAGACAAAGCAACTTTAATGCCCAGGGATGTACAGAGATGCCGCCAAAGGTTTGATGTGAATTGGGGTACCCGGTCAGAAATTATCTTACTGAGGAATCAATGAAGCTGTATTATTTGTTGAACAAAAATACCACTCAACTCCTCAGCAGATGGAATCTTGGATAACGGGATAAAGGGAGCCATTGTAGATAACAGATCTACCACTACCTTGACAGTGGTATTTTTGTTGGATGTGGGCAGATCTGTGATGAAATCCAAACTGATCATGTGCCAGGGCAAGGGGTATGCGGTACAAAAGGGGGTGGTGATGTCTGAACTGGGGTGGCAGAGTGGGCTAAAGAACGGTGATGGATTAAACCCAGATCTTTTGACTGGGTGTGAGCGTTTGATTGATTCAGATGCTCCGTCCATCACCACCCCTTTTGTACCGAGGGCAAGTGGTATGGGCAAGGGTTGCAATAATCCAACAGGGGCAGTGTTTGTGGGTTTGCTACGTGCACACATCAGGCACATGAGAACATAGTCCATAACATCACCATCCATTGTTTTCCACTACAATTTCCTTTTACAATTGTCAAGATGCTTTTGTATTCCTGGATGCCCAGCTAAAACTGCATCCTGATTCAAACTGATTACCCTTCGTACAAGTTCTTGAGTTGGGACAAACAGGTAATTATCATGGAAAAGTCAGGTAGTTCCAGATTGAATGGTTATTTTTCTAGAACCCATTCTTTGGGCTCTAGTTTGGGATTTTCTTTTTTTAACATCAGTCATTAATTTCTCAGCTTCACAACATTTTTGTTTGTGGGATTACACTTGGGGCTTTTGACTGTTGTGATTGTGCAAACGAGAAGTGACCACATCTTGACAGCATGTCTGCTTAAATTTGTTGGAGACCAGGTTTATAAATAATAAGAAAATCGAATTTTCTAAACAAAGTGCAACCATATCGTCTGCCATGGTGTTAGAGCCTTGACTGAACAAAAGAACTATAGAGTCCTATGATCCAAGTAAATTGTTGTAGTGTGTTTAGCCCCCAGCAAATCGTGTCTCCACTCCATAAAAATAGTTTAACTGCTAATGATTCCTTTTTTGCTATGGGGTAATTCTGCTCTGTGGGCAAGAACTGCTTGGTATGGTAAACCTTTGGGTGTAGGTCGACGGAGTCGGGAGACTTCTGGGACAAAACCCCTCTGACTGCCACTTAAGAAGCATCTGCTTCTACAATGAAGAATGGTCAATATCTGGGTGACGTAATACTGGTGCAGTTGTAAAGACCTGTTTTAAGTTTTCAAAAGCCTGTCTAGTGGCGGCTGTGAAATGGAAATATTTCCATTTCTGTAAGAGCTGTGTAATGGGAGCAACTATGTCAGAGAACTGAGTAATGAACCTTCTGTAGAAGTTGGCAAAGCCTAGTAAACTCTGCATCTCCTTCACAGGAGTTGGGGCTGGCCATTTCAAAACTACCTTGACCTTCTTTGGGTCCATAGTTATCCAAACAGGTGACCAGAGATACCTCAGACACTCTACAGTCTGAGCAAGAAATGAACATTTCTCAAGCTTGGAAAGAAGGTTATTTTCTCCTTGGCTTTGGAGGATTGCCGTAACATGTTTCTCATGTTCTTCTTCTGTGCGAGAATAGATGAGAAAATCGTTGATGTAGACAATAGCACAGATGTCTCCAAAATCATGCAGGACCCCATTAATAAAATATTCAAATGGACCGAGAAGGGCACCAGACATGGGGATATCTATAAGATCAAACTCCACCTTCTCTGTATGTCCATTTTCACACACAAGGACCAAATGGTATTACTGTACATTTGAACAGACCAGATTTGGTCCTAAAGGTCAGCTTCCATCCATTGCCTTCTTTTACACGAATGAGGTGGGAGGCTATATGAAGATCAAGCTTAGTATAGACACCATACAGATACCGGAACTCCTGACCTGATCAAGTAAGACAGAGATTAGTGGGAGAGGATACCAGTACTTAATGGTAGCCTTGTTCACAGCCCTATAGTCAATGCAAGCCCATAAGTCCCTGTTATATTTTGGGGACAAAGAACAGAATGGATGATACAGGTGAAGCTGAATGGCAGTTGAAGCTTAACTCCAGTAATTAGACTAAATACTTCTTTAGATGTCAGAGAACTGAGTAATGAACCTTCTGTAGAAGTTGGCAAAGCCTAGTAGACTCTGCATCTCCTTCACAGGAGTTGAGGCTGGCCATTTCAGAACTGCCTTGACCTTCTTTGGGTCCATAGTTATCCAAACAGGTGACCAAAGATATCACAGGAACTCTACAGTCTGAGCAAGAAATGAACATTTCTCAAGTTTGGAAAGAAGGTTATTTTCCTCTGCGGAATTGTACTTCCTTCTTGATCTTCAGGAAGCACTTAAAAGCATTCCTGTTTTAACCCCATCCTCTCTTTTAGTTCCCCCTCCTGTCTTAAGTGTATTATGCTAAGCAAAGCGCCGAGATGCCCCCGGGTGATTTGAGCGCTCTATAAAAAACCTCTAACATAACATTATATAACATAGATATTGAGTGTCAGTTTCAGTGAGCACATAAATCCTGCTACAGGGAAGAGCAGCACCAGAAATGAGTCTATCCTGCAGTGAAACAATTTGCATGGAGGCAACTGCGTAGCCTTATAGGCATCAAAAACATCCTGGAAGTTTTGATAATTTTCAGGCAAGACATCTTGAGGCATTCCTTGTGAGGTGCAAATTAGAGGTACAAGCAACTAGGGCATGTATTTATAACATGAGGTCAGGCAAGTGTGAGAATCTAACATTACTTTTCGAAGGGCCCAGTCAATCTTGGGGTTGTGAAACTCCAACCATAGCACACCAAGAATGGCACCAGACAGGGGCATGTCTATAAGATCAAACTACACTTTCTCTGTATGTCCATTCTCACACACAATGGTTAAGGGTTTAGTATGAAATCTATTCAACCCCTCAGGATAATGCAGAACCTTCAATAGCCCGTACAGGTTCTGGTTCATCCTTAGGAATTCGAGAAGTCCCCAACTTAGCTCCTAGGAAAATGTTCTTTTTAAATATTCTTTATTTCACCACTACCGATGGTGTTTTTCTTTTCCAATACAATACAAGGTTTACAATAACTCCTTCCAACCCTCCCTTCCCTCCCCACCCCTGAATTGGATCCAGAATTTATTACAAAACAAAAGCACAACAAAAAAAAACAGGGAAGTGATACATCTAATACTACAACCCAGAAAAACTACTCCTTTGTTCAATTTAATAAATTCCCTACTCTGCCACCCTTTTGATCCATTGACTAAAAGGTGCCCAAATTTCCATGCCCCTTTTCTGAGCGTTGCGTCCCCTACGTTCGCAAACTACTATTTCAGAGTGATATATTGCTAAGAGTCTCCCCAGCCATTGTTGCCCAGATGGAGGTTCGGGATCAAGCCAAGCTGTGGTCAAACATAGTCTGAGGACAGACATAGTGATAAACAAAAAGGTCTGGTGTCACCAAGAAATTCCCATATCGCTCACTCCTAGGACCAATAATCTAAGAGAAAGAGTTTCACGGAAACCTAGCTGAGCTTCAAATAGTTTACCAACATCTTCTTTCGGACTTTCAAGCTTGGGACAAATTGCAAGCATGTGAGTGAGATCTGCAGCAAAGCAGCCACAACGCAGAAAACAAGTGCCTGTAGATCCCCCCATTTTACAATCTTTGCCTGGGTGATGTAAAGATTAAACCAAGTTTTGTAACACTGTATCTGTAAATTAGCAGCAATAAATGATGTCTGAGCCAGATATAAGGAATCCTCACATTCTCCCGTCCCAACTTGCAAAAGCTCTGACCAACGAACTGTGTGTTTCATAAGGTCATCCACCATTTCCCTATTTAATAATTTATACAAGATAGCTAAGGAAGGTGGAAATTTTAACAGTAAATCAGCGAGTGCCACACGAAAAAAACCAGCATATCTGCAATACTATTATTTTTTTGATCTTTCTAATGAGGGGGGTCAATATAAATCACAAATAGTAAGGGCGACAGGGACAATCTCGTCGAGTTCCGCGGCAGATCGTAATCGGGTCCGACATACCTCCCATTGCTACCACCCGAGCAACTGGATTTC
The DNA here is from genome assembly GCF_964263255.1 of Lissotriton vulgaris. Taxonomy (NCBI): domain Eukaryota; kingdom Metazoa; phylum Chordata; class Amphibia; order Caudata; family Salamandridae; genus Lissotriton; species Lissotriton vulgaris. The sequence continues at coordinate 434,297,422 of NC_141696.1, read as the reverse complement.
GATACATCGTCTTGATGGCCTTAATAAAGCCTCTTTCTAGGCCATTTCTATCGAATATAGCCCTTAGAAAATGCCAGGAGACCCTTTCAAAGGCTTTCTCTGCATCTAACAGAATTAAAGCCACAGGGTCTCTTTGAGGCATCGAACAATAAAATCGTCTGCTGATCATCATCAGTCGTGCTAGGGCCAGGAACAAAGGCATGCTGGGTGGGAAAAACCAACCTCTTGACCACCCTAGCTGAGCGATTAGCTAGAATTTTAGCATAGATTTTTATATTGCTGTTAATCCGTGTGATGGGTCGATAAGAGCCTAACTCATTAGTGGGCTTGTCCTTTTTTTGGAAATACCACTATCTTGTCTGACCTCCAATGGAGCCTCCCTCCTCATTGGGCTCACCCCCCACTCCATCAGCTAAAGTCAGGAATTTGGGAGTCGTCTTTGATGACGGGCTCACCTTTCTGGACCATGCAAATAAAGTCGCTACCACCGCCCATTTTAAACTGAAAATGATCAGGAAGATTCGCCCCTTTCTACCTGAGGCAGCAATTAAGACACTGGTCAGTGCTTTAGTCTTGTCATCACTAGACTATTGTAACGGGCTATTTCTTAATGCCCAGGCCAGGGTCATACAAAAGTTACAGTCCATTCAGAATGCGGCTGCACGACTGATTTCAGGAACTGCTAAGTTCAGTCCCATTTCAGATACCATCAGGCAGTACCACTGGTTACCGATCCACAAAAGAATAAAGTTCAAGTCCTTGTGCATAGTTTATAAATCACTTAACAACCAAGGACCGCATGCCCTCAAAAACCAATTAACTCCCTACATACCCTGCAGACAGTTACGCTCTTCCACTTTACACCAATTAGTAATTCCTCGAACAAAAACAGTGTCCTGGGGTGACCGCCGCTTTTCAGTGGCCGCACCCAAACTCTGGAATGCCCTTCCTCAGTACATCAGGACGAGTCCGTCACTCCAACAATTTCGAAAACTCTTAAAGACATGGCTCTTCAATCAGTGAGGTGGTGACTACACACAGGAGACAGATGATTTTTAGCGCCGAGACGCCTATGGGTATTTGCTGCGCTCTATAAATGTCAAAATAAATAAATAAAAATAAATAAATAAATTGGGCACTCATGAAGAACACTCTCATAACCTCATTTAACCATGGGTAAAAGATTTTATAACATTCCCCCAGGATTCAATCAGTTCCAACAGCTTTCCCTGTTGGTAAAGAATTGACTGCCCCCCTTACTTTATCCTGTGAGATTGGAGCCTCAAGAAGCTCTATCTCCTCCGAAGTTGGCCCTCCAAAAGATAAAAAACATAAGATATTCCACCATTTCTTTATCCTCATAGCAGGTATCTCCCATGTATAAAGGTTGGTAAAACCTCTTAAATGAACGGTTCAGTGTACGATCAGAAATTGGGCCCAGGATAGGATCCTTTATTTCTGAGATATCCCCCTGAACAATCCTCTCCCTTGTGCATTGGGCTAATAACTGTCCCACTCTTTCATTATTTTTATATAATTTACTGCGCCTGACCATGTTTTTCCCAGCTGCCTTTCCAGCCAAGAGATCAGTTATTGTAGATTTCCCCACTTCGACTCTGGCTAGAGCTTTATCGAGATCCCCCAACTACAATTGTCGCAACTAAAATTGACTTTCGGCTTCTGATAATTCCCTATATAAATCCTGTTCTACTTTCTTATTCTTCCTCTACTCTGCCCGGCCCTATCTTGAAGTCTCCCCGTCATCCCTGTATTAAGAAAATCCCACAAGGTATCTGGTTGAGCGCTCCTTTTATTTTCCGTAACAAATCTGGAAATCCAACTCTTCATGTGCTGGATATATCTATTATCAGAGAACTTTGCCCTATCAAAGGTCTAAAGTGCAACAGGTGAGGGATTAGCCTGTGTTGATATTTCGAAAACATGTGGGTTATGGTCAGACATGACTCTGGGGTACTTGTAAATATGTCCATTCTGTGCAATCACCAGGGATACAAACAAATAATCAAGTCTGACATGAACTCGATGTGGGGCCAAAAAAATGTATAACCCGGGTCTCCAGGTTTATGTGTAGTCCAAATATCCAGTAGTCCATGAAGCGCGAATAAATGTGCGACAGACTTGAACACTTTAGGCTTATGGCCATGGTATGATCTTTCCCCAAGATGACCCCCTTGAGATTTGATATTTATATTAAAATCTTCACAGATTATTAGGAGTAACGGCCATCCTACTAACTCAGTATTCAGCCGTTCAAACAGAGCTGGATCGTCTAGTACTGAGCCATAAACGGAGCATAAAGTACACAAAAATTAATTCATACAACATTGGGCAATACCCATCTCCCCATTTTGTCCGAGCTTGAAAGTGGAAACTTAGCTCTTCCTTTCCGGGCCATAATGGCTACCCCCCGTGTTCGTGTCCCTTGGGAGGTGCTGGCAATTAGTTGATAACCGTCCAGTTCCGCAACCTTCCGACGGCTCGCTTCTATGTGGGTCTCCTGAAGAAACACAATATCTGCCTTTAAATATTGGATATCCTCATTAATTCTGCGTTCTTTCTGGGGATTATTTAAACCGCAAATATTAACAGAGAGAATCCTCACCTTACCCGTACCCATTTACCCACTTATCCATTTCCATAGTACCCATTGTTTCCATTCCCTGTGTCCAAAAATACCATCACTTCTAAAACAAAAAATATAATTTTGGATCCAACCCTTCCCTACCCCTGCACTCCCCTGCCCCTCCCCTGAACCGGGCAAAATAGGTACGAACACCCTTGTGATGCATCCTGCATCCTGCTGTTTCCCATTGTCGCCAACCACCCCGTTAAAGAAAAACAAAAAACAAAAAACACTAGAAAACTACATAAAATCTTAACAATTGGGATTCAGTGTAGACACTATGAATTCTTCAGCTCTCGTGCTCTATTTCCCACCACTCGATATTTCCTGCTCTTGAGCCTGGATTTCTGAGGTGAACACTCTGATCACCCTCTTGTGTATAACCATCAGCCAAGCAGGGCTCATTAAGTACACTTCGCAGCCTAATTTTTGGTATGGAGTAATTAAATGTCTTAGCCGCCACCTTCTCTTCACTGTTGTGTGGCAAAAATCTGGTCTGACAAAAAAGTATGCCCCTCAGATGAGCGTTTGGCTTCAGGTCGGGCCTTATCAAAAACTACCTGTCTCAAAAGAAAATTGCCCCAAAAAATCAAGCTGGCCCTGGGTTTTTCATTTTGATCGCTCTGTCCTCTTCTTTTCTTCAACATAAGTGGAAATCGGTGCACTAACAGTACTTCCCAGTCCTAATGTTTCAGATTCAGGGAAGGCCCCCTGCAAATAGTCGCCTAGAAGCCATAGGTTATTTTGCTGCTGGTGATTCTTGAAATCCTAGTGCTTCCACGTGACGTCTGTCATTCTGGCCTCATTTGCTGTTGCTTCCATAATCTCAGTACAAACTTTATTAACTTTCCTTATTGCCCCTCTAATTTCTTTGTCGCCATGTGAGCTCTTTTATGCTCTTGTCGTGCTTTGATTTGTATCTGTTTGAGGGTGGAGTAGATCAACCCCATTGAGGGGGAGGATTCAGAGGAGGCGTTTGATCCTGAGAATAGCTTGGCTGCTTCAAGCTGATTACCATCTTCTCCTAGCTCTTTAGCCTCTGATTCAAGAAGGATCCCTGAATAGTCCCATTTCATCTGGCCAGAGTTACCAAAATCTGATTCATACTCCCTTGCTTGAGGGGCCTTTCCGCTAGTGCTTCTCTGTTTTTTCGATGCAGACACCCGTTTCTGAGTAGCGGGTTCAGTCTTAGAACTGTCTGTGTCCTCTCTAGAATATTCAAGATCCGTATCGTCCAACTCACTGTCATAGGAGATTTCAGAGTCATCGTTAAGGGAATAAAACTCCCTCGGGAGATACCACTGTTTTTATATCTGTCATGATGGTATTAGAATCTGGACTAGGCAACACCCTATACGCCGCAGCCAGGCTCGTCCTCGGGACACTGCGCCACGAAAACTTGACCCAACACCTACGAGACCTCCACTGGCTCCCCATCGAGAAAAGAGTCACCTTCAAACTCCTCACCCACGCCTACAAAACACTCAACAGCATCTGACCCAAATACCTCAATGAGAGAGTATCATTTCATGAGAGAGTATCATTTCACACACCCGAGAGGAACCTCTGCTCCGCTGACCCCGCCCGAGCAGAGGTCCCCCGCATCCGCAGAAACAGAACAGGCAAGATAGCCTTCTCCCACATCGCAGCCAAGACCTGGAACGAGCTCCCTGTGAACATCAGACGCTCACCGACCCTGCACACACTCAGGAAGGACCTCAACACCTGGCTCTTTGACTGTTTTTGAGCCGCCCCCCCCCCCCCCAAGTGGCTTTAGACCCGCACTGGTGAGTAGTGCGCTTTATAAACGCCTGATTGATTGATTGATTGATTGATTGATTGATTGATTTTAACTCATTATCATTAGCTTGAAGGTAGGCTTGCTTGGAAAATAGCTTTCTGTTGGCTTTTTAAAGCCGTTGAAATTGTAGAAAAGTTGATCATTGGTGTCTGCTAAAGGAACAGACCAATTAGCTGCCATTCATCCCTGATAGGAGATTATGAATGTCACCTTCGTGGAATCATTGGGGAAAGTGATATGTTTACATAGGAATTGGAGTTGAGATTGGCTCATGAATATTTCAAACTGAGAACTATCCCCTAGAACCTCTCTGGAGCTACTAGAGGAACTGGAGTTGGAGTCGACACAGTGTTATTCAGCGATTGAGTCCTGGAAGGGTCAGATTGAGAGGTTAGTTTGGAAAAGGTCTCCCCAATCTTGGGTGGCTGCAGGAGGGCACATGATGGTTGACCAGCTTCTGTTCCCCCAATGAGCGTATCGCGGCTTGTATTTTTGGAGCTCCCTGTGCAGTCCCTTAACCTACACCTGCCTGGAGGCTGTGTAGTGCCCTGCACCTAGCTAAATCTATGACCCAAGGGGGTTCCTCCTCCAAGGCATGGGTTAAGTTGTGCAATTCAATGTGGTTTTGCAAGTCCATATCTCCCAAAAGAAATTATATGTGTTCTGGTTTGAACCTTACGTGTGCCGCAGGCCCAGATAATCTTCCGGCAGTCATAATTAAAAACTAGACCAGAATGGTGGGCAGAGTTTTTCGCAAAGCTGTTCGATGGGATATTGGAGACAGGAATTGTACCAGAAAGCTGGAGGGGTGCAATTATAAAACCAATTCATTAGAAGGGTGATCTAAAATTACCAAAGAATTATTGGTTAATAAATCTCCTAGATATAGGGGAAAAAGTCTTTGCAAAAACATTTTGGGATTACTTAAAGACTGGGCGGAGGAAAATCAGATTATACCCCAGGAAGAGGGGGGTTTTAAAGCAGGCCATTCCACAATCGATCATTGCTTTGCTCTCTAGTCCATAGCTTGGAAGTCGTTTATTCTGCTGTTTTCTGGACTTGTGCCCAGCCTTTGATCTGGTGGACCGGGAGCTGTTGTGGGAGGCCCTAATTAGATATGGTATTCCAAAAGATTTGCTAAGTCTGATTCGAATTCTCCATACAAAGAACTGGGCCCAGATAATTCTAGACATAGATGGAAGCTTATCTGGGAAGACTGAGATTGGGAACGGGTTGTGGCAGGGATGCGTATTCGCCCCCCTGCTGTTTTCTCTGTTCTTAGCAGATTTGTCGTTGACCTTAAGGAACGTCAACGGGGCAAGCCCGAAACAAGATGGTAAGCATATTGCATGTTTGCTCTATGTGGAAGATCTGGTGATCATGGATCAAACCGGAATTGGCTTGAAAAGGATACTAAATATATTTAATGATTATTGCTCCAAGAGAAAACTTGTGTTAATATGAACATGACTAAAGCTTTGAGCTTTGGCCGGAGGAAAGTCGGGTTCACATGGTTTTTGGTGACTGAGAAAATAGAAATGGTCACAGAATATAGGTATTTGGGATTGTGGTTGAAAGAAGTTTGAAATGGCATACCCACCTAGATGCAATAAAATTAAGAACATCAGCATTGATTAGTGGACTGAAACTGTTTACCAAAGCCTATGGCGCGATGTCAGATAGTCCAGTGCTAAAAGCTTATTCGGCCATGGTACCCCCACAATTTCTGTATGGCTTGGAACTGTTATACTTGAGCGGCCAAGAGGAGTGGGATGTTGAGGAAGGTAAACATTTAAAAAAAACTATCCACACTACCTTTGTCGGCAATGGTCAAGGCCGTAAGACTTGAACTAGGACAGACCTCATGGGGTATTTTAGCTGGTATGGCCCTTCTCTGATTCTGGCAAAGCTTCGGAGCAGGTGAGAACACCAAAATATCACAATGGTGTAAAAACGAAATTCAGAATAGCAAATTAAAATGGGCAAGAAAGAGAGACTAGAGCTATCATGACAAAGCTGTGTTGTAGGATGAAGGTTAAATCGTGCCCCATTACTTACATGATCAATTTTGATAAGAAGGTACTTAGGACGCAGGGGAAAGAAATATCGCAGGTACAGGATCAAAACTACCTTGCGAACAAAATCTCAGTAAACTTTATGACTGCTGCAATGAAAAATGAACAATGCTTTCCCTACGTTAATAGGTTACCCGATGGTCATTTACGAAGAGAGATATTAAGGGTAAGAATTGGGGTGAACCCTTGTTATGTACATAAAGTGGTAAAAAGCTCAATGATTGATGAGAAGGGAAGATGTACTTGCACTTTGGGCACCTCACGTGATTTGTTACATATCCTAAGAGATTGTCAGAAGTTTCTCGATATTAAAATTTTGTTTTTAAAATCGATATTTAAGAAATATGAGATTAAAAATAGGGCCCAGTGTAGGTCATCTTCAAAATGTATTTAGAAGCTCTCCCGGACTAAAGACACTTGTGTACTACTATGTTTGCATAGTGGTCATTCTGTCATGGACCATCTACAAAAACCAGAGTCACCAGGTCTTTCTGTGCCTTTTCCATGCATATAGTAATGTTCCTTGTGCATAGACCTTCTTGATTGGAATACTCTGCTCACTAAAATTCACAGGTTGTCCTTTTGAGCTCTCAAATATCACACATGCCTTATACATGCCTCTGGCTTATCAAGAAGACAGTAGATTAATGATGTAGCTTGCGTCAATCCCATTCTAAAACGTTGATGAAGATTGCAACAGTTTGAGCAAATCGCTTGAAAGAAGATTTGCGCAAAGTTCTTAACTACCATATCTACACTATTGATTGGATATTTTCACCCCATGACTGAATGCATCTGCTTTCTTCTTCACCATTCTACAACTGGGTCGTTCTACATCTGCAGCTGTAGAAATGAGAATTGTTTCAATTTGCTCTTTGCAACAGTGTGAATTGTATCTCAGTAGTTATTTGCTATCCAAAATAATACAGCCACTACCCTCAGACATATTTGCATAAAACACTGTTATCAGGCACATCCATGTATGCCATTTATATTAAGTCTGGTGTTTTTGTTTTTGTTCTCTATCCCTTTCAGGTACAGGTCATGAACATACCATGTTCAGCTGTTGTTTCACAACTTAAGCAATGGAACATCTTTCTTCAGGTTCCAAATATGTCATTTGGACATAGTCCATTGATTAAATTGTGTGTGTTCTGTTAGCAGAAATATACTGGTTAAAATAATTCACCTGTCCATTAAACACTATCAAAATATGAAACAAATTTGCAATACATTTCTCTACTGTAGTCTAGATTACTTTTTGGGTTATCTGATCCGTTATTGTAAAGGTTGCAACATTTGGTATTAGTTATTTTCTCGTTCCTAATAGAAATAGGAAATCTTAATAAACCTGTCTGTACTTCACAACACTAAACCTCAAATAATACTAAAATCTGGCAATTGAAAGTCCTTTATTCACATCTCCATGCTAAGAATATGAATAATAATAACATACACACTGCACAACAAGATGAGAACCAACTACATATCTAATTAACTCAAAATTTGAGCTCTCCATAGCTGTGTTTCACTTGGTTTATCTTCCATGTTATTGTTAGAGCAATGTATGGATTTAAGTTACCATCCCAAGGTAATGAGCTTTACAAGTATGTAATAAATTATAGTTTATAAAAATGGACGTATAAAACTTAAAATACTTTCCCTTGAATGTTTTAATCTTTGTTAAAATATACACTTTCCTTATCAAACCTATTTAATCTATGACTTGTGAAATAGGGAATTTTAGGTCTGTTGATATGCAAAACATTTAGCCATTAGGGTATTTATAAATCTACCTACGTTTTATTTTCCCCTGGTGGCTTGTGAAAATGGCATGTGGGCCGAACCCAAAAATAATAAAAATAAAAGTAGTGAAATATTTATTCATAGTTTCCTCTTGAATCGCATATCCTTTTCAAAGCAAGTGATATAAATATGAAGAAAAATATAGCTGAATAAACCAAAGGAAGCTCTTTATTATTTATGGCTGGTAAACAGACAATATATCGACTACAAAATATCGAATGGACATAATATCGAGTACAAAACATAGGCTGGACAGAATATCGAATGGACAGAATATAGACATCAAAAATATCGTTTTGAAGGTAAGTAATGTAATATCGAATTTTAAAATATAGTCAAAATATCGAAGTACATAATATAGGTTAATAAAAATATCGAACATTTAATAATATCAAATTTTTTATAGTGTATTTTATGTGTTAAAAGTGTTTATTTATTTATAATGTAATTTAATTAATTAATTAAATGTTATTTAAATTTTGCGTAATTTAATTCTGTAGCGGGTTGTGGGTTTATACGGGAATAGGGTGGGAAGTAATTTAATTATAATTAATTAAATATGTACATTTATTTATTGGTATTTTTTATAATTAATTGTTAATTAATTTCTATTTTGTAATTAATTACATCTCTGCTCCACACCGGAAATATGTACGCTTAGACTATTTTTTTGTATCTCAATTCTTTATTAAAACAATATCGATGGAAATAATTCCAAAATTATTATCGGATCATAATCCATTAATGTTAAGCTTTTGTTTAGCAATGGTCGGGGAAGTCCCTAAAACAATCTGGTCATATCAAAAGAACTTACTATTTGATGAGGACTATATACAATTTATGACCAAAGTTATTCAGGATTTTTTTCTTATCAAAAATGAAACTGCTTCTATTCCAATTGTATGGGATACAGTTAAATCTGTAGTTAGAGGGGAAACCCTAAAATATTCTAATTTTCTAAACAAAAGCAAACGTGAGAAATTCCTAAGTGACTGTGAAATGGTTCTAAAGGCGGAAAAAAAAGCTAGATGGAAGCATCAAGGTTAATAAGCACATCGAAGAATCGCAAACTGATCTATCAATTAAGCGCAGTAAAGTATATTCCCATATTGCTGATCGAGTTGCATCTGAGTTTAGACAACACAGAATCAAAAGCTATGAATGAAACGAACAAACAGGGAAAATTCTGGCGCAAAGACTACGTCAGAAAACAACATCCAATGAAATCTTGAACATTCTTGACATCAGGGGAGATGTTAAAACCACTAGAGAGGATATATCAGGAGCCTTTAACGAATTCTACCAAAACTTATATCACCAGACTAATAGTGGGGTAGATTTGGGAGATAAGACAGCGCAATACCTGGCAAGTATTAATAAAACTGAAATCTCTGAAGATCAGAAGGACCTATTAAGTACCCCAATTGCTTGGGAAGAAATCAAAACAGCCATTATGGGGCTGGCTATTGGCAAGGCAATGGGACCTGATAGTATCCCTCTAGAATTTTATCGGGTGTTCAGGAGAACACTAAAACTAGAATTGATTAAGCTATTTCAGCAAGCTTTCTCAGGCAATCCTCCCGAGTCGTGGGCTCTAGCCACTATTGTCATTTTTAAAAAGAAAGGAAAGGATGGGGAAATGCTGGGATCTTAGAGACTTATCTCCCTCATCTCAGCTGACAGCAAGATCTTCTCTAAAATTCTCGCTAATCGACTAAATGATTTAATGCCCTCCTTGGTTTCTATAAGGCAACATGGGTTTATATCCAAAAGAGACACCACGGACCACATCAAAAAGATTATAGCCCTATTGGACTGGGCGCAGGCTTCAAAATCCCCAGTCGCAGTGGCCCTGTTGGACGCTGAAAAAGCGTTCGACAGGGTCACCTGGGATTTCCTGTGGGCTGTTATGGCCTGGTTGGGATTCCCTGAGGTAAGTATAGAGGCAATTAAGGCGTTATATCATCACCCAAAAGCTGTCATAAGGATCTCAAACACACTATCAAAGCATTTTAGGATAGAAAGGGGAACTAGGCAAGGTTGCCCTTGTTCCCCTTTGCTATTTGCTATTTATCTTGAACCTTTTCTTCGTAAATTATCAAAAGAAGATGATATCATTCCGGTTATGGTCGGACAAAACGAATTCAAAATATTTGCGTACGCAGATGATGTCGCTATTACCACCTCTGACATTAGTCTTGCACTGCCAAAAATTAGTTTCTTAGCGGAAGAATTCGGCACTTTGTCGGGGTTTAAATTAAATTTGGCAAAAACTCAGCTGATTCACTCTGAAACTGGTCGCCCTAATGAATTGGTTTTTGTCCCAGAAGCCCAATATCTTGGGATTACTATTTCCTCTAAGATCGAGGAAATCGTTTCTCTTAATATTGAACCAGTGCTGAAAGTTTCTAACACCACATTGGAAAGATTGAATAACATACATTTTTCTCTCTATGGCCGTGCAAATATTTTGAAGATGCTGATCCTTCCTAAATTTTTATAATTTTTTCGAACAATTCCCCTCCTGTTTTCAGCATCTTATTTTGCCAAAATAGATAGAATGGTCTCTAGGTTTTTATGGGGCTATCGATGATCTAGGCGTGCTTTAAGATGGTGCTCTCTTCCGAGATTGAAGGGTGGATGGTGGATTCCCAATTTTCGTTTATATTATTGGCTTATTTCTCTCAAAAATATGGGCATATTAATATTTTCCGATATTAGCCCAGATGAATCAATCAATCCCTCCATTTACGGAATGCTGTTAGGGGAGGAAGTCTCCCAATGTCTAATTAAAATTATAGAACCCAGCTACTATAAGAAGACTAAATTTAAAATTATATCAACTGCAATATCAATATGGCTCCAAATCAAAAAAAAATTATCCGTTTAAACGATTTGAATTATTATTCTCCAATCTTAAATAATCCTATGCTTCCCGAAATTTTTAAAGATCAAATTATGAAGAGATGGCATACTGCAGGCATTTGTAAATTGGGAGATCTTTATTCTGACACTTTATTTGCCTCTTTTTCTAATTTACAAACTAAATATAATCTTCCTAGAAAATATTTTTTTAAATACCTCCAGATTCGCAGTTTTTTGGATTCAAAGGGCCTTATTCAGCATATCTGTATGAGTGAAAATAAGATTCTAGAATCTAGTAGAAGTTCTAATAAAATCGGACCTACTTATCAGATGGCTAATAATTTAATGGATGATGACTTAACTATCATCGAGAACAAATGGCAAAGGAAATTGGCAATGGGTAATATTGATATTACAAGGTCTATTCAATTATCGATCAATTTACTGTTTAATGGTTCGCTGCAAAGCCAGCACTTTATGGCAATCTATGATCTTTATTATTCTCTGATAAAGACGGCTAAATGGAAAAATAGTACTGACCACATGTGTAAACGCTGTGATGAAATAGCTGCTGACTCTATCCACATGTTTTTTAGGTCCCCTAAACTTCTTCAATACATCTCTGACATTGAATTTTTTTTTAATAATAGTTTGGGGATCAGCGCAAAATTGTCAGCTGAAATGGTTATTATGGGTTTAGAAATGGTTCCGACAGAAACAAGGCCGGCAACTGAAGACGCTTTTTTATTTATTTGTATGTCCGCGTATCGTTTTTGCATTACTCCAAGCTGGCTAGATATCGAACCTCCAGCGTTTCACAATTGGCAAGCCAAACTTTTATCTATCTTCCAATTTAAAATGGCCATCTACAAGCATAAGAGTACCAAAAGAAAGGAATTTGGACAAAAAATATGGGCCCCTATCATTAGCTGGATTTAATTTTGCAATGTCTCTAAATTGTTAACATTTCTTATTTTTTTGCAAATGAATTATGAATAACTAGTAGAGTATTGTTTATATGATGATAACGCTGTGACGTATGATTATTATTTGACTGTTTGCTGAAATAAAACTAATAAAAAAAATAAACAAAAAATAAAAATAAAAATATCGAACATTTAATAATATCGAATTTTTTATAGTGTATTTTAGGTGTTAGAAGTGTTTATTTATGTTATAATGTAATTTAATTAATGAATTTAATGTTATTTAAATTTTGCGTAATTTAATTCTGTAGCGGGTTGTGGGTTTATAGGGGAATAGGGTGGGAAGTAATTTATTTATAATTAAATAAATATGTAAATGTATTTATTGGTATTTGTTTATAATTAATTGTTAATTAATTTTTATTTTGTAATTAATTACATTTTAATAGCCAATTAATTTTATTTAATTGATTAATTGATAATTATGTTAATTTAACTAATTTAATTTCTGTAGCGGGTTGTGGGTTTATAGGGGAGTAGGTCCATAGGAATGAATGGGGAATACCAAATCGGTAAACCGATTCGGTAAAAATTACCAAATCGATACCTACATACCATTTACCGATTCTAAAATACCGAATCGGTAAAATTCGGTATTTTAGAATCGGTAAATGGTATTTACCTACATATGGCCCCAAGTGTCCAAATTACAGAAGTTCAGTACAATCTTTCATTTGTGCAAACCGCAAAAGGCGTTTCGGTACATGTCCAATAAAATCACAAGTATAAGAGAATTTCTCTGCAACTACGGCCTAATACATTACATGTCTATCATCATAAGTCACACAATTATTAGTTATAAAGCCAATCAAAAGAAGCTAATAGTGTGTTACACCTGTGTAATATAGGGTGGTGCTGCTAACATGGCTCACATGTCCACTGATTGAGACAATGGGGTTTTCTAAGCCTAAACAATGCAGGAACCAGTTAGAGGTTTGTGCTTTGTCTCATCATTGTATGGTATGCTAACGGGGCCTGTTGGTTGGGCTAGCATGCAATTCAAGTCACAAATGATGTCTTTGAGCAAGCCTTGCATTGTGTTACAACATAGCTACTCCACCACAGTACATTACTTTGCCAAAGGTCATGTATTAGTTTGTGCAGGATCATTGAATATCATATAATGGTCACACAAAAGGGAAGCAGGGAAAATGGCTTCCACGCTAATGGCATGCTATTTGTGGCTCTGGGCCCGACTTTTCTTTTGGCAGAGGGTGCTGCATCCATTATAGGTGAACGATTGGGGAAAGTGACAGTGGCCACCTGATCATTTTCACTAAACCCTCCCCCATCAGGAGCAGACGACTGCATTACGATAGTGCCCCCACAGCAGTCTACACATGATGATTCTGAAGACACAGGGGCCATGTAGAGAGCAGAAATGGATAACCACTGTTCCCCTCATTGAAACTCCTTACCAATGACCCCGCCCCAACTGCTCAAGCAAAAAAATCCTGCAAGGGCGTACTTCCCACTGCGTTACCAGTGTTCAATTTGCTGGCTCCCGGCTTCTGCGTTCCAATAATAGATGCATCATACTCAAGCGCCATGAAGGTTACGAAGCACAGAAAATAATATAATACCTGTGCATATTTGAGCACAGTTAACAGGCAGTTAAAAGAGGGGTAGCCTGGCCTTGGCTCCAGTGGGTGATGACGGATGAAGACAGGACCGATCTTGGCCTTGTTACTTACCCAGGTTTTTTCTTGCACGTGTCCCACACCGCAGGTTGAGGAGACAGCCTTTATTCACCACAGGTGCTTGTTAAGTGAAGTCCCTGCCTCGAGGTGGTAAAGTCTGGGAGATGCTGCCCATGTGCTTGTTAAGTGAAGTCTACACCTCCTGGTGGTGAAGTCTGGGAGATGAAGTCCCAAGATGCGCGTCCGGCGCTGCAGGTGAGGAGACTGTCTTTATGCTGCCCAGGTGTTTGTTGAATTTTTTCAAAAAACTGATCCACCAGAATTGGCATTTGATTAAAGATTTAAATACCCAATTTTTACAACATCCTTTATTCGCTTTCAAAAAAGACAAAAGTATCGCGAACTATATTGTCAGGGCAGCAATCCCTAAACCTAAACCAGTGACAGTAAGAGATTATGTTAACCTGCCACCTATTAAAGGTCACCATAAATGTGGCACGTGCCTATGCTGTGCTTCCACTCAGGAAGGGGATCTATTCCAGCATGCAGGAATATCCTGGAAGCATGAACAGTTCACTAACTGTAAATCAAAAAATGTTGTGTACGGGATTCTATGTCCATGCGATAAGCTGTACATAGGGAAAACAAATCAGGAAATAAGACAAAGGTTGTCCCAACATAAATCACGGATAAAGAGGAAAGTGGTCACTGCCCCACTAGTCCAACACTGGATTGACCAGCTCCACAGTGAACACGATCTAAAATGGACTGTTATTTCGAAAATTTACCCTGACCCGAGAGGCGGAGACGTAGAGACCAAATTGCGGCAACGTGAAGCCATGCTAATCTTGAAATTCAATACAACCACACAAGGCTTAAACGAAATGTCGGAATTGTATAGTTTATAACAAATCAAGAACAACACGTACTTAGGAAGTGCCACCACTGTTCTCAACCATGGCACCCTAATCTTGTGTCTTACATACGTCTGAAACTAAGTGCCGGAGGGCTCTCCGGCAGTTTTAAAACTACAAATCCCATGAGTCCCCCTTTCCAAACCGGAAATGATCTGAAGTAAATAGAGGCTTTTCCGCCCCGTTGGTATCGCGTTTTCAAAGTTGACCGCGACCCGGACTGGAGGAGAAGGACGCAGCCTCAGGTAAACAGCGCTTGCGATTTAGTTAGTTTTCCCCGAGCGGAGTTGCACGCCATGTCGGTGCACCTTAGCTCGCGCTGTAGATCGCCCGACTCTAACAACGGAATAATTCCATCCGTTGTTTTTCCACAGATTGATTTCACGAGGCGAGCCCGCCCCTGCTTTGGAACCAGGAAAAGCTAACCATTTGGATATTTACTTAAAGGGGTTGATTCATTACTCTGTAAGTACCAAGACGATTTCTATGTAGTCTTTACGGAACGCTTAATAAATGAGCCCAAAATCTGAAACACTCTGTTTCACTTCATTCCAGCATGTCTCCACGCCAAAAAACACAGTCAGAAGAGTGACAGGTAATATAATGAGAGTGGATGGGTGCAGAATGTGAGTTGTGAGTCTTTCTTCAGTTTCCTCTGACAGAGTTTTTATTTTTTATTTTTTCACAGATTGAGTTTGTTTGGTCCTGAAGATAATCCTGCACACTAATGTAGGATTTGAAACGCGTCGACCTATGACCTATTGAGGTGGTAGTTGTATGTTGGCACCATAACAGTGGCTGTTTTGTTCAAAATTAAGGCCAATTGTAGGCGTTAAATGATTTGAATTTTGCAAAGCTTTATTGAAACATGGCCCATTTCATCGAATGACAAAGAGAGCTACAGTTTTTCATTTGTTTTGAAGAAAACTACCGAAACAACTTGTATTTAGGATTTAAAAATACTGTAGCTTTGTTGTAAATAGCTGTAAATAACGCCAGCGACCTCTACCAACCCCAACTTGTGTGTACCACCAAAAGTTTTTGTTGTCCTGTGTCTAATTGTACGTCTAGTGTCTAAATGTTGTCCAAAATGCTTCACTGGCCTTCCCCTAGCCCATTCACTTGTTTCTCCTCCCAACTTATTGTATATTGTTGTATATATTGTATGATTATTTGAACAAATATATTTGATAAAACAAAAAACAAAAAACAAAGTCTGCATAAATAGCCAAAATTGAAAGTTAAATAAACATACTTCTTTTGGAAGTCTTTTTGTTTCGAATTGTTTGACTGAAAAAGTGGTCAGCTTGAGAGAGCAATTGAATGCTCTTCAAATGTAATTTGTAGCCAATTGTCTCACAGTACTGGCAAATTGTTTTGTTTATTTCTTGATAAGGCGCAGCCTTACTGTGTTATCCGCCAGACCCTACTTGTTTCCTAACCCACAGCAGTCTACACATGATGATTCTGAAGACACAGGGGCCATGTAGAGAGCAGAAATGGATAACCACTGTTCCCCTCATTGAAACTCCTTACCAATGACCCCGCCCCAACTGCTCAAGCAAAAAAATCCTGCAAGGGCGTACTTCCCACTGCGTTACCAGTGTTCAATTTGCTGGCTCCCGGCTTCTGCGTTCCAATAATAGATGCATCATACTCAAGCGCCATGAAGGTTACGAAGCACAGAAAATAATATAATACCTGTGCATATTTGAGCACAGTTAACAGGCAGTTAAAAGAGGGGTAGCCTGGCCTTGGCTCCAGTGGGTGATGACGGATGAAGACAGGACCGATCTTGGCCTTGTTACTTACCCAGGTTTTTTCTTGCACATGTCCCACACCGCAGGTTGAGGAGACAGCCTTTATTCACCACAGGTGCTTGTTAAGTGAAGTCCCTGCCTCGAGGTGGTAAAGTCTGGGAGATGCTGCCCATGTGCTTGTTAAGTGAAGTCTACACCTCCTGGTGGTGAAGTCTGGGAGATGAAGTCCCAAGATGCGCGTCCGGCGCTGCAGGTGAGGAGACTGTCTTTATGCTGCCCAGGTGTTTGTTAAGTGAAGTCTACGCCTCCTGGTGGTGAAGTCTGGGTGATGAAGTCCCAAGATGTGCATTCTGCATCGCAGGCTGAGGAGACTGCCTTTTTGCACCCAGGTGCTTGTTAAGTGAAGTCCCTCCTCCAGTTGGTGATGTCTGGGAGATGAAGTCTCAAGATGCGCGTCTCGCACCGCAGGCCAAGGAGACTGCCTTTGTGCGCCCCACTTACTTGTTAAGTGAAGTCCATACCTCCAGGCAGTAAAGTCTGGGAGATGAAGTCCCAAGATGTGCGTCTCCATACATGTGATTTAGTTCATATCTCAGATTATGTTAGAGAGAATTGTACAGTTTGGGTCATTGGACAGCCAGGAATCGACTACTTTTTCATTCTCTTGTAGAAACATAGTTCATCTGGCAGGAAGATGCTGAACAGAGATCCTGGTTGGTGCGTACTGAGGTGCCTGGCTCTGCGAATATACCTGGCCTGTACTATGAATGCTTTATGGATAGTGCAAAGAACATTGAACTATCTCCTCACATCAACAGGATACAATGTAGTGCTTTGAGGGCTGCACCAATAGGGTCACACTTCCTGAGGTTTAGGCACATTGTGACAGTCTGGTGGTTTTATTTTGGCAGCTTAGCAATGAGGTCCTTTGAGAATCCAGTATAGATGATGTTACAGTAACCCACAGGTGCCAAGTACAAATCTCTAGTCAATGCCATTCTTTGATCAGTTCAGAGTAGTGAAAGAATTTATTGGCGTAAGGAGAGCTGAAAGTTGATACCCTTAACTGCTGCATTGGCTTGCAGGACCAACAAAGGCTTGGATTTATTTTTACTTTCAGAGAGGCTAAAGGATGAGTTTTAGGAAGCTCTGTGAGTTGTATATTGTTGCTGCTATGATTAGACTCCATTCATGTCATATGTGCTCTCTATGAAGTCACTATTATTTTTGTAACTCCACAAAGGCACCATTAAGTGACTGTCATGGTTTCACTGGATATCTATCAGCTGACATCACCAAACAAATTAACATTCGAGAATGCCTTCTGTTGATCAATATTAGAGCTGCAGGACTGGGCAAAGAGAACACATTTTTCATACACAGGTTGTTCCTTTAAAGTGAGAGAGGAGGATATCACATACAATACAAAAAAGACCTGGGCAGCAATTAGATTGCTTTTGAACCTAAAAAGCTCTTCTATCCAACATACACTACGTTTCCCATTGAAAGGATTTAACATTTGGAGAACAACAAAAGGATGGCCTAAGGAAAGACCAAATGAAGTCAGAAGGCTGGGCGAGACTGGCAGAGTAGCATATACACAGCATAGACTACCAGTCGGTGGAAGAGGAGAAGTGCAATGGGCGGTGGAAGAAATCCGGCTTTATGGACGAGGTAAACAGAAACAAATGCTCTGCATGAGCTGGCCGAGTTGGTTCTGTGGTCTAAAAGCTATACTTGAACACTGCAATTCACTGAGCTCATTTATCTGCGATTACATGGTCAGTCTCCAAGAGAATATTTCCTTTGACCAGACCTACCCACTTCAATGTCCCATCACTATACTTCCCATAGGAGTTTTCTAATCAAGGCAACAATTTCACCACTACTTATTTTACAGCTTTACCCTGGCCAACATGATCTTATATTTGTGTCACTTGAGATTGCAGCTTCAAAGAGGCACTGACAATTGCACTCCATCTTTTTTACTTTTTGAGCACTTCCTGTAATACATGTGTTTTAGTCATTGTCTCTGGGAGGGTCAGTGACATTGCTAGAACTCATGGCAGGCTACCAACTTAAAAGGTGTTTAATATGATGGGAAGAAAATCCATATATGACTCTGTACAAATCTTTTTTTGTGCTTCAGAATAATGTCATTATATTGCAAAATCCGAACAATTATTTACAATGGAGTGTGGGTAAATTGCATTTGGAAATACTTGGGGTAAAAATATCAACTCTAGTAAAAATAATTTATATAATTACACTGATCACATTTTAATTTAATTTCTAAAAAGGCTAATTATTCACCAATAAGTTTTAAAATTTACCAAATGATTTTAGCCTGGTAATTATTAATAAATAATGATCAGTAAGTTGATTTAAAAAAAACAATATTTTACCACAATATCCCACTTTCCCAAATATTTTAAAATATTAAATGTTTCTAGAATTATGATTAAATAATATATGTATTTGCTTTATTAATCAGAGAAGAAGGTGTAACATTACATCGACATTTGACATAAAAAGCTGAGTAACAAGTTGTTAGGTGAATTTTCTTCGTACTGGTTATGAATGTCCCAGAGGAGCTGGGGATTATTATCGAATCTGGTAAAATCTGACAGCCGTTGGATCGGCATTTATCGGGTGCAATAATTGTGTCCTATTACAAGTTTAGCCTTTTAGAATGGAGCCTAACATGCAGGGGCATATTACCAAGGGGGACGATAGGCGATTATTGCCGGTTTAGCGACCGTTTTCGGCCGCTAAGTGGCGATAATTCTATCACTCTATTAGCAAGCTGTCGCTAACTGATGTTAGCGACAGCTTTTAGGCGTTGGAGAGCGGTTTGGGGCCCGCTTTGCATGTCAGTGATATTTATCACTAATGACATGCAAAGTGGGCGTACCTAACCTGTTAGCGACTGAAAGCAGTCGCTAACGTCGCCATCGCCAATTAGCAAGGCAGGCGTAGCAATGGAAATATTCCTGCTATCGCCAAAAACTAACGCCTGCTCAGACCAGTTCTTAGCCATGTTATCCAATGGGAGGTGGACAACATGGCTAAGAGCATTTTGTCGCTAATGCATGAATATCGCTGTATTCTCTGCGATATTCATGCATTTCGCCGCTATCACTGGATATTTTAGCACAATAGAGAAAAACGTTGCTAATAGCATGTTTTCTCCGCTAACATATCCAGCGATAGGCAGCGATAAAAAAATCGCTTCTAAGCCTATTTAGCGATAAAAATCGCTACTTGTTGGTAATATGCCCCTTAGATTTTGGCGCTTTCTGCAGCAAAATTCGCAAGTACCATTATTTATTAGGTAGTTTCCACTGGCACATTTTACAGGTGAAAAATACGGGGGCTGAAGCAATTACTGCAAAGCTTGTAATTCTAGTCCCTAGACAAACAGGAGTTTGTGCTGGGATGAGAAATGTAGAGACCACACATAATGAGGGTTTCGGGGTTCGATTTTAGAAAAAATCTAAATCAAAAATCTGAGCATTCTAGGTTTAGCTTAAGGTTTTCTTTAACCTGCATTGTTTGGGATTCACAAGATCTCAAGAATATGCCTCACAAATCTAGAAAAGATGCAAGTTTCCAGGCGCACACCTTCTACCCCACATTTACTTATGTAGACAGACAGTGGATGTAAATCTGTCACAAATATTTATTTGTACAATTATGTTTTTGTCCTCTTGCTCCCCATTTGAAACCATTTCCAAAGAGAGAACAGTTATCTCTCCACTCTTTGAAAATATGGAAGTGTATGACACGCTTAACCCTTTGCATTTCCTTTGTATTTCTACAATTTCTGAAAACGTTGACTTACAACTGCAGAAAATTCAGCAAAACTGACTCATTTTCTGCACTATAAATGGATATTTTAGTTAAAAAAAAAGTCAACAATCCAGTGAATCTTTATTTAGGGATTGTAATCTCAAATTTCAATTTCTTCAGTTTAATTTACACCACAAACAGAAAAACGGTTGGTGGATTCTAATTTTAATGGCCTTGTGTAAATGCAAATTGAGCTGTCACAAACTAAATGTCTTTTGTGAGTGATACATTTCTACATGAAGATCACACAGGAAGTTCAGGAGACCGGCAGAGAAATGGCAGCACCGTGGTATCCGTTTTCATCTCCTAACCCATGCTGCAAGTCATGAAGATGAATTTTGCACTAGCTGCTGGGACTACAGGTCTCCTTAGAAAATGAAGGGGCAGTTTTCAAAGAATTTGCGCTGGCGCTTGCATGACCCAAAGTGGTGCAAAACCTCGTACACATTTTCAGATAGGCGCAAGTAAGTATTTGCACCAAATTTTAAAGTTAGCGTGACGCACAAACGGTTTTGCGTCTCTCTGCGCCAAAGTCGATTTAATGTATGCAGAGTGGGTGTGTCAAAGCGTCACCCACGCAAAAAGCTCCAAAACGCTGTAGGCACAGGATTTACAAGAGTCAAGCAAACTGACGCGAAGAAGCGCAAAAAAGGTTAGCGCAGAAAAAATAGCACGGGTACAAAACAGGCGCAAAAAGAGCTGGATCCTTTTACTGGGAGATCTACCAGTAGAAACACAACAAATATCTACTGGCTGTGTCAACCATGGAGATTGTTATTGTCCGTCACCTTCAGAGGATAGTTGCCTTGGCGGAAAAGAAAACACAGAGGAAGGAAGAATCTACAAGCTGAGGATATCACTCATCCACATGGAGATACTGGTAGCTGGATCCTCTTCTGACTGCTGCCTTACAGGAATGGGTTGTGGGGCAAGATGCTCTGCTATTTCTTGTGTTTGGACTTCCAACAAAATACATTGCATCCTTTTGGGGTGTTTTGCGATTTTTTTTAAGGACGTGCAACGCAAGACTATTTTTGCGCATGCTCTAGATTGTAATGCCTTGTGTTGTAAATATGTTGCAGCGCTATTCACTTTCACGCACGCAGCGCACCACTAAGGTCTTCTGGCGCAGCGCAAATTCTACTCGACCTTTGAAAAAAACTGCCCAAAGTGTTTGCAAATGCTCTGAGGGTTGCACTTCAGTGCTACACTGATGATAAGGCAAGATGGATTTACTATTTCTTTTAGGGTTCCTAGCAAACTGCAACAGACAACACAGAGTTCCTGTTTTTTGGCTCAACAAATTATTGTCATGGGTAATTTTGCTTAGAAACTTTGCTCTGAGAAAGAAAGAGAACAAAGTAGTCACTCCAGAGTAATCTGGCATGCACATCTCAAAAACACTATGATATTTATTAATTTGGCTCTTCCAAATTGAGTCGCTTTATTGACTCTGTTGTCCACCCAATAGCGACACACAATTAGTAGATGTCTCAGTTGTCAGAAATAGGTTCCTACACATGGGTAAGTCTCAAATGTATTACTTATGCAATAAAAGTGCAACAATTAATTATATTTCTCAATGGGAATGTGCCGTTCATTCAGTTGGGTCGGTGGAGGCTCTATTATTATGAGTTGCAATAGCCACCATGTGGTGTGTGATGCCAATTATCAAGTTGCAAAAATGTTAGGTAATTGCAACATCTACCTTACAGACAAAGGGTGTCCATTAGTACATAGATGCAATTGCAGAAATAGTAGTAATGTCATTTAACGAAAGTGATCACTTCTTGCAAAACTGGCAAATGTTGCTGATTTTGGTAGATAGGGCTATGACAAGATGTGGCATGACTAAGTGGCGATGGCCTTTTATGAACGCAGAACAAATGTGGGTACCCTGCTTATCTTCTGCTATTGTAAGTAACATCCGCTCATTCAAAAATCCAAAACAGCAGACCTGATTCAGGAATCTGGTTTTGCGTTTGGGAAGTATAGCCCATAGTTGGTAATCAACTTTGCTGAACCTTGCCTGTGACAACCCGATTCCTGTTTTGACTAGAACGCGTCCTCTGATAAAGAGGAATCTCTATCTCCTTTAAACTCATCGTCTAAGCAGCAAAACGTCCTCTAAACCTAAGTCTTTTTTTCTAACTGTTTTTAAATGTGGTTTCCAATTTCTCTTATGTCTCCTTTTTGGTCTTCTCACCTTCCTCTTCCTCCGAACAACAGTCTCTTCCCCTATCTCAGAGCAATGTGTATTGAATCTGGTTTTAATCTTTGTCTGTTTTTCTTTCATTTGCAGTCATTTCCTAAAATAATAGTTTTTAGATATCTGGGCCTGTATTACTGAACAGGCACACTGTTCCTATTTGTATCATGGTGCATCTTTAAACAGATGTGCCAGGAGCAAACAAGGACAGTGTACCCTATTCCAGCCATGAGCCATCACTGCACTGGGAGCATTGCATTAGTGAGCGATGGACCGGCTGACTGAAGCATCTGGTTTGTCTTCCCCTATGCAGGTTATATGCCACCTGCCCTTTAAAGAAGGGACAGGGGGTTGTCCTGGGGTCCATGGAACCACTATGACCCCATTGTTGCGGTCTAACTGTCCGAATCAAGGACTGTACGCCAACTTTTTATGGCGAACAGTAAGTGCACCTCCTGACGGCCTCTTTGCCTACATCCGTAATAGGGCACAGAAGTAAGGTCTTTCCCTCGTTAGCATTGGGCCATGTCCCATTGTTAATAAAGGAATGCCCTCTGGTGATAATGGCAGCACGTTATGTGCACCAGCACTTTATGAATTACAGGAAAAGGGCGCACAAGCGTCTGCGCCTATTTCAGTAATACTGCAGTGCCCCTGGGGCACATAAAAATGGCACACACACATTTGCCACCTTGGAACACTGTTTGTAACACAGTCCCAGGGGTTGAACCACAAAACATTTTTCATATCCTTGCTGGTAGATTAGGGGACTGCATGGCGCGCACACTTTTAGCAAAGTATTTTAAAAGTCGCCCTCTTAAGATAGTAATGTTACAACGATATTTGTGGTTATTTGTTGGCTAACATTTTGCTGTGGTGATGAAGTATTTTGCTGCTTGCTTGCTGCCTTGTTAAATTATGTTGTTTGGTGTGTTGCACGGTGGTTGCATTCTGTTTGGACTGTTTTGTTGTTTTGTGCCCTGTGATATATATATATATTTTTTTTTTTGTGGTGTGTTAATTAATGTTGTTGTATTCTGTTGTGCTCTGTAATTACAGTAGAGATGTCAGCAATGCTACTAATGTTCAGCAAAAAGTGGGACATAGCTGTAACGTTCCAGTGACAAATAAACATTTACCACTATATTATGAAAGCAGGTTTTGTGTACATTTTGTGTTACATTTTGTTGTGATGTGTTCTGCTGTTTTCTTGTGCAGTTGTGTTTTTGTTCAACGTGAATTTTTGCGTGTTGTACTGCAGCTGTTATGTTGCGTTCCGTTGTGTCTGCTTTAATGTGATGTTGTTCTTTTAATTGTGACGGTATTTTATTTCTTGTTTGTCAGGGGTTATATTCAATTATTTATGCCTTTAATGTTACTTTCACAGGCATCCATTCAGTGCTTAATTTGTAAAATATGAAGTGCAGGTGCTCCCATTTTTTTTGGAGGCCACACCCACTTCCCTGGCTCCACCCACTTCCTCAAATGGCCCCACCCACTTCCTTTATTGGCTCCATCCACATCAACAAGCCTCAACACATCCGAGCCACCTCCTCACTTCTAGAGTTCAGCAAGAAGCTGAAGACCTGGCTCTTTACATAAGCACCTCGAATACCTCACACCTACACATCTGCCCATTGCCCAAGCACCTGGATACCCTCTTGGGTGATTAGTGCGCTATGCAAATCAATATAATATAATATAAAGTACGGAAAGTCTATAACAACAACTTATAAGTCAAGTTGAATTACAGAATGTAAGTAAAGGTCAAAATGCAGCTTTAGGAAAGGTAATATAAGGACGTGAGGCAGCTTCCTAACTTAAAAACAATGTGCTTGTACTGCGCTGCTTGAAAGATAGAAAGGGATGAAGGAAAAAATACATTAAGGAAAAAATACATTAAGGAAAAAATATATTAACAATAAATTCAGACAGGAAGGGGAGTACTCGTCTGGAGTGAGGAAATAAATGAGTAATGGATGGAAGGAGGAAAAAAGAGAATGTGGAAGAAGTGAAGGATAGAGGGAAAAAGGAAGCAAACGGTGTGTGATGGATGACTACAAAGAAGAAAGGAAAATGGAAGAAAAGCAGAAGGAATGGTTAAGGATAAGAAAAAGAAATTAAAGAAGGGATGAAAGGAGCAGGATAATATTTAAGGAACGAAAGGAGGGAGAAGGAAGAAATGCACCAAGTGTAGTGATTGAATAAAAGATCTCGGGGGTCCCCTTGAGAAAAGTTGTACTAATAACCTTTATATTATGCTTTGTACACCCCCACGCCCTGGCCAGTGAGCCTGTTTTGCTTAAACAGATGCTCTCACAGGAACATGCTAAAAGCGCGAAAACTTGCACGTGCTGCTAGCCTGCTGATCCTGTACACGAAATAGGCATGTTAAATTTCATTAATAATATCCATTTCAATAACATTCCCATTACTGGAATGTCTCTCCATTCCTCTGGAGTGCCTGTGAACTTCCATCCACAACACCAGCCTGTTCCTCCCATTTCAAGAGGAATCATTTCTTTCGTTAAACATGCTTTTTCAAGCACAGTCCTCTCCCTATTTTGAAAATAAATTACATTCAAGCAGATTCTCACATAATAGTGCCCGTGACAATGCTAGCTACCGCAGGGCTGACTCACAGTATAAAAACAACAACAGGAAAATGCTGCTAAAAGAAATAATTTAGACACTTGAACTTCTACACTGCATTAAAGTTCAGTCTAGAATGCCAGTAATATAGCTCAGTAAGTTAGTGCCTAGTAGCAAAGATTTGAATACAACATGAGATTCTTTCATTCTATGACTTAATTTTGAAGTCAATAAAATGAGCACCACCAACCAAGGTAGTTTTTAAAGTACTATGATGTCCCACGACTAATGCACTAAGTACTATATTAAAAATAAGGTTATTCCTTACATGTTGCACAAAGAGTTACTGCCCCCTGCACGCATGTTACCATCATGGCTTCTGCCTGACTGCAGCAGGGACCGGGCTGCCCCATATTAGCAAACTGAATCAAACGCAGTGAGACGAGACACCAGAACAACAGGCTACACTTTACTGAGACTGCCTTTAAGTTCATAGCTGCCAAGGTTTCAGATTGCTACGTGTGACAGTTTCACAATTTCAGTGCAATTATGAGTGACATTTTAACAACTATGAGTGACACTTTCTCACGAGAGCATTAAGCAATTTAGACATTCAGAAATTACACCCATTTGAGCAACGAGTAACTAAGAAGTCACTGAACTAAATTGTGCTAAGGGCAGGTAGCTGAAAGCAGAGCAGAGTCAGGCTGCATGACTGCACAGTTTTCAGACTCAGTACACCACAGGACAGGGGGCGCAGGCAATTCAGATTGATTGAAGCATCAATGTTATTTATCAACAGTATCCATAGCTGATCTACTAAAACACAGATGCCCTAGCAACCTCGCCCACACTGGCCCCCTTGGGTCCTCCTTGCTGCCGGCAATCAATCAATCAAGTTAGCATGCAGAGAATTAGTGTAGATTCCAGGGCCTCTCTGTCCCACGTGGGACCCGGCCCACAACAGAAGGATGTGAGCCCTCAACATGAAAAACACGTACCTCGTGGACTCACTCATGCAGTCACCTGTGCTCGAGTCTTGCCTGTTCAGTACTGCATGCAGTGTGGGAGTCGAACTCTGGCTTACTGTGTAGCGTCATTTGCAATGGTAGCAGATTCACCACTCTGAGACAAGCTCTTCTGAAAAAGTGACTGCAAGCCTTGTCAGCAACGGCAACATTTCCATCTGAAGGACTATTTTATAGTACCACAATATCCCTAAAAAGTGAGTGATGTGCTCTAAGATATCCACAAATAATAATGCTGCAGCAGACCTGGCACCAGAGTCATGTCTACCCATATTGAAAAAGGTGAAACAGGTGTTGGATGAACACTCGGGGCCTCTGCTTACATTGGAGCACATTCCAAAATGTGCCACGGGATACCGAGCCCATAGTGGTCACAGCTCTGCCTGGAATCTTGCAGCTTTCTCCAAGACTGTCAGAGAAATTACCCTGCTTTTCACTGGTTTGATCTTCTCTATGGCATCATTTGCACGTAATTTTCACGATATAAACTAATCAATTCTAGTTTTATTCAAGAGTGGTAGGTTCCTTAAAGGTGCTCTGTCTCACCAATGTTAGCCTAAAAGTATGCACCAGTCTTGTAGTTCATGTGGGTCTTTGGTGAGAATACTATTTGCAGTCGTATCAAATCAAGAGCTGTCATATTGACAGCAACACATGCGTGTCTGCCCAAACATGGAGTGGTGCCACACCCTTTAACTTTCTTTTCAGTGGTCATACTGTCATTGTGCACGACTTTATCCTATCGTTCTGAGCTCAGAAAATCAGTTTCCAGAGGAATTAATCGACAGATTAATTAAAACAAATGTATTAAACTGATGTTTGGTTTCAACTCAAAGTGATTCAAACAAGCTGCTTGTTCAGCTGCCTCTGTCTCATCTTTCACTCTGTAGTCGACCTGTGAGTCTGAAAGAATCTGAGTATCTTCCAATGATTAGGACTTTAAGGACCATGATAACAAGGCTCCACTGTATGTCCCCCCTGTGAAAGAAGTGCATCCATGAACAGATTGCTTCCTGGCGCTGAGAGCCAACGAGTTACATGAGCCCAAGGCTTTTTCTACATGCTTAAGATTTTTTATTTTAAAGAGCCGTCTTGTTAGCTGTCATGGTACCAGCAGAGCCGTTAAAGTCGATTATATAAGGCTGTGCACCCGTCCCACACATCCTACATGTGCATCATTTTATATTGTGCCATTAACCATTCTTTCTCAGGCTGTTACTATTGTTTGCAGAAACGATGGAAAGGCCACGGTGATGCCGACTACACACATACAACACAAGAGCATCAAGACTTCCTTCAGAGGGCTACCTAGGGCGGGCTATTGCCAGGTTGGGAAGGCCGCTCTCAGCACTTGCTCTGATAAAAAGAGGCAGGAAGCTCCATCTTCAAACAGTAGTGTGTGTTTTCCGTACTGGGGAGATTTCCTAATGGTGAGACTTCTCCCATTGGTTCGGACTGTGGGGAGGGTAAAATGAAAGAGAAAAGGCGCATTTTGTTAGATCTTCTTGATAAGAATATAAGCATTTACCCATAGAATAGCTGGGAACGATGCCGATATCGTATCAATACTTCCTAGGAAGGAATGTGGAGGTTTAAAGTTCACCTGAAGGAGGCGGTGGGGAAGTTGTAAAATATCATTTGAATACACATTGTAGGCAGCATGAAATATAGTATAAAACCTTAAGCCGGAAGACGAAAACCAGCGTGAAGTATTAGCCTTTGTAGAGTGTAGCAATTGGGAAACCAGCAGCTGCATACATGGAGCAGCGGACTGACCCCATTCAGCTACATACTTTAAACAAATAATAACAGCTCTCTTTCAGTGCAGGCAGTTAAAATGTGCTCCGGAAACTTAAGCAATTATTTCCTTGCATCCATACTGTCAAGACGCAAATGCAGAGGAAGCACAGTTTAATACGCTACATTCACATATTTTCCCAGAAGCGTTTAAAAGAAAATTTGACACTCCAATGGACTCACACTTACTTGGGAGTAGAGCATGGAATTCCGGTTTTACGGGCCGACTGCCCGCCTCCCCAGAGTCTGGCCGCAACTTCTCTCACCCTCCCGACTCACTCAGCATCACAGCAGGCACAGTTCAGACCGGACCTGCGAAGTGGGCTGCTGCCTGCTGCGGCCCCGCAGTCCGTGGGTGGGGGCCGCGGCGGGGGGCCATCATTGATTTAAATTTACCGCCGCGGGTGAAGTTTAAAATGACTTGAGGCCTGTTACGCAACACGCAGCTTGCTTCTTCTGCTTTCGGCGCCTGATTAATGCAGAGGCTGCGCAGTATGCTGCTGGGGCGGGCTGCGTGCGTATATAGTGATCATTGGTCCATGTCGGGACCCATACTTCAGGATTTCCCATGGAGGGACGGGGCCTGCGTACTAACACCTTTTCCAATCGGTAGCACTACTGTGATATATTGGTGCACGCTGAAGAAGGGACCGAGGCAGTTTCTGGCAGGGTGTGTTTCATAACAGGGCGGGCGTCCACATGTCAAGCACAGTCAGTAACGCAAGAAATACCGGGGAGACCGGAGTGAAGTCTGAGCAGGCAGCAGCTTATATCGTCGTAGACCCGGCCCTGACAAATAAGTGCCGGTGCTAAGCACCGGGAAGCACCGGCACAAATTAAGCACTGCATCCATTTGCCTCTGTGTAAGGTGGGAAAAGGGCTGCTCTAGCGCTTTAACTTATTAAGACATCAGTCAGGACAAAACTGTGGCATTAACTGTGTTTTAAATTAGCATTAGCACTCTCATTGCTCGCTTTATGTGATACAGGCCCCAGTGTTCACTTTTTGTGACACGATCCCTGTACTCACTTCATGTGACAATGCTTCAGTTTTAATTGAGCGCTTGCAGTAGTCACCGGCAGCCGACACAGGTAAGCCTGGTGAGGCGGGTCAAGGCCCGGTGGGGGGAAGCTGAAAGACAACGGAATAGATATTATGGGGCAGATTTACAAGCCCCTTGTGACACATTTATGCCACAGCTGCGTCACTTCTGTGACGCAGCGGCGGCATAGACCATGCGCCACGTTGCGCCCTATTTACAACGTGACACATCTAGGGAGATGCGTCATGTTGTAAAGCCCTGGGTCACATGAAACCTGCGTCAGCTTTCATGTGGGAGCTCCGGCACAGGGGGGGTGGGGGGCGTTCCGGCGTAGGAACGCCTCGAAAAAGTGCCTGAGTGAAATCTACAAGTCACTTTTCTGACCCGCTGCATCAAAACCTTGCACCTGTCTGAAGCAGGCATAAGGTATGGAGCACCATGTGAAAGAAAGGCCAGGCTGCCACAGTGCTGGAGTTGCGTCACACCTGCAACAGAGCTCCAGCACTGCGCCAACGTTACGACGGCAGTTGCGACACACATCTGCCTTTCCTTGCGCCATGATGCACCACATTGTAAATGCAGCGCATCCGTGGTGGCGCAAGGATAGTGATGCTTGTCGCAAGTTTCCGGGTGCATCCCTGCTGATTTGCAGGGATGCCCCAGGAATTGTAAATCTGCACCACAATATGTATTTAATTATGCTTATTCCGTCATCTGTCGACTTCCCCCTCCCACCCAGCCCCGACCCCATCCCACCGCGTTTACTTGTGCTGGCCGCCGCTGTGCATCTGCCCTACCTGTGATTAAATTAGAAGCCAATGAGATATTTTTGTTTTAGATAAATCTACCTTATTGTTTGACGTAATTAGCTTCTTTTCTCTTTCTTTCCTATCCTTGTGATAGATAATGATTAGTAATAGCTGTAAGCATGCTAAACACATATTTGAGGGTGTCTTTCTAAAAGTGTTTTATTTGCCTGGATTAATGGTGTTGAGTCTGGCAAGCATTGTTGCTCTGCAATGTACAGATCAGCTGTGATAAACCTGATCCCTCTCCTTAAAGAGGAAATGCTGATTGGCTTGGAAATGAAAGCAGTTTACAGCGGCCCCAGCTCCCCCTCAGCGCTGAGGGGAGCGCAGGAGTCAATATGCATGGCTGCTAATGTATGCAGCCCATCCTTTGAGGGGCCGCTTTGGAGGCCACACTTCAGACAGCAGCCTCAAACCCTAGAGCTACCAGCTGTATGTTCTGTGAAACATGAGATCCAAATACATTTCTTGCCCGTGGCCCTATAAATGTCTGAATATGTTTACGCTCTTGAGCTTTTCCATGAACGCCCCCCCCCCCCCCCCAACCAGCTTAGATTGTCAAAATCCAGGTCACATACAAATTAAGTTCCTTCTGCGGTTATTACACATTTTTATGTCCTTTCCCCTTCACATTTTGATGCCAAAGAAAGCACAGTTGGTTGTACTTGTTTGGCGATGACATCTCGTAATGAAAGCCTGGGAAGAAATGGGCGTTTAATATCAGCAGATATGCGTCTCGCAATCAAAGAGTATTTTGGTAATCTCTCCTAGGCACTGGAGACAGTGTCGTAAAGCTGTCTGGGGTTCAGTTACCCTCTTATAACCATTTGAGACCGGAACCTTGGTGCCAGTCAGTGTGTTTACGCACTTGAATGCAGATTGCAAACATTGCCAGCTGGCATGCTTGGTCGGCCATTAACACCCATGGACGCATAGTGAATAATGTTACTAACAACAGAACTACAGGAACATCGTAAATGTGGGGTCCAGGCAATCATCAGATATGCATAACTATGACCAAAGATGTGTGTTACAACGTTAAAATACCTTCCTTGCAGTCGAATGCTTTGGAAATCACCTTCATCATTGCTTGTTCTGTTTGTCATTTTGAGTGATATGTATTGGTGTATTAAAAGGGTCAGGTATGCCCAGATTCTGAGACAAACAATTGCATTTGTGAAAGTAAAACTACTTTAAAGGTTAAATGTAAAGAAAGAGCTTTAGTATGGAAAATCAAATTGCAGTGGCCTATCGACTTGGAAAAAAAGACTCAAGCATGTGTTACTGGGCAATGTCAAAAATATTCATTGACGCTCTGTCAACCTAAATATTATTGGGTAGATTTACAAGAAAGTAACACATCTGTAGAGATGCGTCACTTTCCCTGTGCCGCCATGCAAAATCCTTGCGTCACTATGGATGCGCGGTATTTACAATACGGCGCACCATGGCTCAAGGATTGACTGATACATCAGAAATTGTGACGCATGTGTTAACCCAAAAGTGATGCATTGCTGGAGTTGCTCATGAAAGGGACGCAACTCCAGCAATGCGTCACAACAGAGAGATGAGTCCCATTTAAAAAGCCTTGCAGTATTCCTCACGCCTGGCCTGAGCAGGCGTGGGGATTTTGACGCAGTGAAGGTGTAGAGTGACGCAGTGAAATGTTGTAAATTTTACTGCTTCAGTTCGACATGGCTTTATGAGTGGGTACGCTCACCCTGCATACATTATACCTGACACTGGTATAATGTGATGCAGGGCTTTACAAGGTGACACATCTACCTAGATGCATCACATTGTAAATGGGCCGCAACTTTTGCGCCATCGGTGCGTCACAAAAGTGATGCAAGGGGCTTGTAAATCTGCCCCTATGTGTGCAGTACTTTAGGTTGGGCAAACAAAACGAAAGAAAATATGCTATATTTAAATAAGCTGTGCCACTCATCTCTGAGTAAGAGCGGTAGCTAACGTCCCCTTTTATTCCAAGTCAACACCCTTTTCTTAACACCCACCCTTCTCTTATTTGTAATTTGTAATTGTATTTGTAGAGCGCAACGGAAGGAGCATCCTGGCGCTGTTCTGGAGGTATGCAGTCAGTTACGTAAGTCGAGTTAGATGGCGGCCATGACATAATCGTCAGGAAGATTGAAAATCCAGGTTTTCAGTTGCTTCCTGAACTGGGATTCTAGGGACCTGAGGTTTTTAGGCATGGAGTTCCAGGCTCTGGAGGACAGATAGGTCAAGGTTTTGCCCCCTTTGGTTTTGAGGTTAAACCTAGCTATCTTTATTTGATTGTCGTCAGAGGATCGTAGAGTCCTGGGAGGGTTGTAGTGGGGGTAGCGCCTGGTGAGATATTTAGGGCCTGTGCAGTGGAATGCCCGAAATGCAGTGATTAGAATTTTAAAAAGTATTCTTTTATGCAGAGGCAGCCAATGAAGAGTTTTTAAGGCAGCTGATGCTTAGGATTTTCTGGACAATTTTAGAACTAGTCTGGCTGCTGAGTATTGTACACTTTGCAGTTTTTTTAGTGTAGATTTTTTAACTCCTGCCATTAGACTATTGCAGTAGTCTAGGCGGGCGAGGATAAGAGCCACTGCTACCGTCTTTCTTGAGTCCGTGGGCAGGAGATTTAATGATGCCAAAGCAGCATCCAGCTACTTTCCTGACGTGTTGGTCAAAGGATAGCTCGGTGTCGAACAGGACTCCGAGATTCCTTGCTGTCACTACGGTCTGGGGAGGAGCGGTGGAGCCCTCTGGCCACCATAGGCTGGGACAGAAATTGACATTTTTTCCCATTGGGAGGATTTAAGTCTAGCTGGCGTTACATTTAAGGTGATTTACTTCCATCCAACCGTACATAACTAATCTCTGACTCCTCCCATGCCCCTTTTGTGCTACACCCCACCTACACCCTGTACTTCGGTCATGCACAACCTCAATGCCCCTTCACAAATGTGGCCATGCCACAGAAGATGGCATTTTCAGGGGAAAAATCCTGGGTCTCAGACACCACTTTGGGGAAGTTAAGCTCTCCCTCTATGCAGCCTTCTAAGGAAATTCAGCTTTTCAGCAATTTCGACACCTGTGAAAGGTGGAATGTTCCAATAAGGTTGTGAATCTCTCTAGGATTGCCAGTGCAGGTGTTCCACCCCAAGCTCTAAGGACAAATATTAAAAAATCACTGGTGTGACTGTTTTAATTGTGTTTTATCTTTATATAAAGTCTTTTAGTTGTGCCAAACATGTTATTATTATATGTGAAGAAGATTAGAATACATTATCAGGTAACTAAGCTCTCAAATTACAGGAAGCTAAAACATTACAATGTCACTTAATAACTTTGGAAAGGAGGTAGAAAATAAATCTCAGTCTAACGGGGCACCCAAAGGGAAGGGAAAATAAACAACTGCTATTTAAAGTTAATAGTGATAAAATAACTAAAATAAAAAACAATTGTGGAACCACGTTTACCACTGAAAAAAAAGGAACTAACTTTTGGTGAGTTTCAAAAACGTAACTAATTTTAGGTGGGTTGGAACAATGTCATCAGGCTTTGTGCAGTCAAACTAAGAGTGAAGGGAGCCAACGGGTAAAGTGGGCTGACCTATTGCCCGACGCTGTAAGTTGTAAAGGGCAGATGAAAAATGTGAACGTCAACTTAACTAACCAACAGATGAAGCCTGCTGACCAAAAACCCATCTATGTATATTATGTATGAATTATTTTGAAAACAACGATAGTCTAGTGAGACAGCTAAAGCAGTCTCAATGGCCAGACCAAAACATTGGCATAATATTGACAAATGGTGAAAACAATTTAGTAACATATGTACTTGTAAAACAAAGTAAAACATAAAAAGAAAAGGGATACAATGTGCCAGGCTATATACTGTAAGCAATACTGCTTTGTTGTAAAAAAGTACATTAAAAATTCTATACAACTCACAGAAACAAAGTAACTGAGTGTCTCGCCAGGAAAATACAGTTTCATTGACAAAACACAGGGTTAGCCCTGGTGGCTATGGCGCAATGCAAAACGTTTTGCCTCAGAGAAATTAAAGTATGTAAGCAGAAGCAAAACACCATTAAAATACAGAAACCAATTAGTAAAATCCCCAAACCATATTTAGTAAAAACAGAACAATTTAACGAACAAAACAAGACCTGAACAAAAAAATAAATTGGATAAGGGTAACAAACAATACGAGTGGTTGAAGAAAAAAAACACACACATAGGACCAGTGCATGTGTAGAAGTTAATGTCAGACCACTCTGGTCAACCTCTCCCTCTATCAAGGCTCCCTTCCTGTCTCCTTCAAAACTGGGCAGGTCACCCTACTGCTTAAAAAACCAACTGCTGATGCGTCTGACCTTAACAACTTCCGCCCCATCACTAACTTACCCTTTCTTGCGAAGATTACAGAAAGATGTGTAGCGAAACAACTCTCTCGTCATATCAAGGACAATGATTATCTTGACAATTTCCAGTCTGGCTTCATTAAAAACTGCAGCACTGAAACAGCCCTACTGCAAGTGGTTGATGACGCGCTGGGGATCCTTGACTCGGGGGGGGGGTCCTGTCTTCTAATTCTCCTTGACCTTTCTGCAGCCTTTGACACTGTCAATCAAAACACCCTCCTCAACATTCTTCAACAGAGAATGGGCATGGAGGGCACTGTGTTTAAATGGTTTGCCTCCTTCCTCTCTGATAGATCCCAAATGATCAAAATAGCGAACAGTCTTTCATCTCCTGTGGCGGTAGGTCAGGGTGTTCCTCAAGGCTCTATACTTGCACCCACATTGTTCAATCTCTATTTAGAACCACTAGAAAATCTCCTAAGTAAATCTGGGATCCACTATCATCTCTATGCAGACGACACTCAAATCTACCTCAAGGTTGCCTCCACTCACGATCTCTCTATCCTAAGCTCTACTCTCAACTCCATTCAAAACTGGATGTTTACTCATCAACTGATTCTGAATCCCTCCAAAACTGAATTCCTCCTCTTCTCCTCCTCAATCTCTCCTCCCCCGGTGCAATCATGGATGGATCAGTTGAATCTATTTAACACTAAACCCATCATTGCCGACAGCGCAAAATCCCTTGGTGTCATACTCGACAAAAAACTCAATCTAATCCCCCACATCAATTCCATTGCAAAGTCTGCTTGATACCATCTGTGCCTTCTTTGGGGAATCCGTTGCTTCTTCCCGGAGCAGGACCTTATAACCCTGGTGCAATCGCTGGTCCTCTGCAGACTTGACTACTGCAATTCTTTTCTTACTGGCCTCCCCAAATCCAAGCGACCACATCACACCGATGTTATCCACCCTCCGCTGGCTTCCCATCGAGGCTAGGGCTATCTACAAGACTGCTTGTATCACCCACAAAGCCTTGCACTCCTCCTCTCCTAGACCTGGCGAATAAACTGAAGCTCTCTGGAGGATCTAGACCATCACGTAATGCGGAAAATCTTCTGCTTGAACCTCCCACTTTCAAGAAGGAAAGAACGATGACCCAGTCCTTTTCAGGCAACGCGGTGAGACTCTGGAACTCCCTTCCGCCGCAGCTCCGGACCACCGCCTCCTCCCAGGCCTTCAAAACGGAGCTCAAAGTTCTCCTCCTCCAAAGACACCTCCAAAAGTAATCCACGTCCACTCTATTATCTGAAGGAAGACCTCCCTTTACTGAAAATTCTATTCTCCTTGACTATGGAAGTGCCTTTCCAGTGTGTTCTTGTCGTTGGAGTGTTTAACATTCACTGCTGTTTTATCCTTGTACTTGTGTTTGGTACTTTTTTGTAACTTGCACACACTACTTTTCCCTTGTAACACATAGTATGCTATCTCTCACATTTTGTTTGCCTTTGATACTTGCACAAGTGCCACCATTGCCTACGTTACGTTTATTCTTGTGCCTTAGTGTCTAGCATATTTTGCATTATTATACCTCTATTTGTACTTTGTTTTCTCTTGTAACCTGCACACTTGTCACTATTTCCTCCTGTGCACTTTTTGCTACCTCATGTATTTTTGTTTGCTCACAATTGTCACTTTTACCTCATGTAACTTAACGTCTGCTTTTGTAATCTGTTCACGTGTAATGTTCTCCTCATGTATCACTTCTGTTCCTTTTGTGAAGCGCTCTGACGCCTTCAGGTAAGGTCCGCGCTATATAAAGGTGCATAAATAAATAAATAAATAAATTCTCAAAAGCAGTCACCAGACATTTCTCTATCACCAGCAACGAGAAACAGTTAGTGGCAAAGTGTACTGCTCAGCATAGGATAAGAGGTAGGGTAAGGTAGCTTACAGGCTGGTGCATTCAACATTCAAAATAATTATTTCACGCCTGCACTCTGAAATTTTCTCTTTCTTAGAAAGTTGTTGCGTGCTCCAGGGTGTACCCTCCCTCAGGGTACTGATAATCAATGAAAATGCGTGACCCTTAATTGAGTAACGTCCCCTGGTCACAGCCTAGGCCCCATGGTAAGGGTTGTAAATATTCACAAAAAGGTTTCAAAAGCGGATTCCAGATAATTCTATATCTTTATTCTCTTTTCATTTTTCAAAGTTCATTCTTCATTTTCATTGATTATCAGTACCCTGAGGGAGGGTACACCCTGGAGCACGCAACAACTTTCTAAGAAAGAGAACATTTCAGAGTGCAGGCGTGAAATAATTATTTTGTCGCAAATTTCCTGATCCACACGCGTAGCACCTACAGCAAGTATGCAATATGAGATTCTCAACATAACAGATCAACGGGCAGATACATTCGCCTTCTCAGCTGAAGAGGCGACTCGCATATATTCGTTAATCCATGAGGAAACATCAGAGACTACTTTGTATAGAAATAAAGAGCAGAACATAAGGCAACTCCTTTATCTTTCGAAAAGGGCAATCAATCAAAGATTGCATGCAAGTACATTGGTTAAATACCATAGAGCGCTTCGTATTCCTAGGGGCTTGAGAATTGCCCTCAAGCCCTCTTTGTGCAAAAATTCACCAAAGTTCAAGGAAAGGTGGTTCGCTATCCTGAACAAATGTTCTTTAGATCTCATCCTTCTAATTATCGAAGAACTGTCAGCTATTTTGGAGGAACTACAGAAAGATATAGACATAGTAACTGAGGAACTTACCAAGGGCACAACATCAGAAGACTGGGCTAAAATATTGGAGGACATCAATGCCCAATTGACAAAACATACCCAGGAGGTAAATGATAGGAAAATTAGAAAACTACGACGAGACACGGTGGATTATAAACTCGGGGAGGTATACACCTGGGCAGAGGTGTAGGCCCGCCGTAGGCAAAATAAGCCAGAATCCCAAGGTACGGACACTTCATCGACTGGTAGCGATCAATCCTCAAGACCCAGAACAGGGGGCAGACCCCGACAACAACCTCAACAACAACCAACAAGAGACGATCAGCTGCCCGGGAGCTCGGGATTGGTGCAAAACTTGGCACAATCAAGAAGAGAAGAGCCTTTTTTAGAGGAAGGCCAACAAGAAAAAGAAGACCCAGGAGGGGCAAAGGGAAAAGACAAGGAACCACCAAATACCAGAAGTGTAACAGCGGAGAAAAAGAAGGACAAACCCAAGAAAGCAACGACATGAATAATCTAGTCATAAATATTTCAAACATCAAACTAGATCACATCTCCATTGAAACATTGCAGAAAGGGATGTCATTTGTCCCCACCACCGAAACCAATAGACTTGAGTTAGAAGTTAGTTTCTACAAACTCATGAGAAAGCTACGACGGAGGCATTTTTTTGATAATGTTGTAACTGAGAAAAATGACACCAGAGAAGATCAATTGTTGGGATTAACACCTCACAGCACATATGAAGCACCAGTGTCCCACAAGACATTAGACACGTTTGAAAAGTTGGTGAAATCAGAGCTGGTTAAACTGAACTTCAAGGCTAAAACCAGACAACATAATCTAACTCAAAAACAGATGGATGCTCTTCGCAGAATTGCTAATAACCAACATAATTTGTCAGAAAGCTGACAAAGGAGGAGCTATTGTAGTTATGAATATTTCACACTATGAACAGGAGGTGGAGAGACATCTTGGGGATAGAGAAATATATTTACCTTTGGATTACAACCCTACTGAGCAGTTTGCAAAAACGTTGAAAGACATCATTAACAGAGCGTTTGAAAATGGGATCATCAATGAGAGAACAAAAAAATTTTTGAGCATCAATCATCCTAGGAGTCCGGTAATATATATGTTACCGAAAATTCATAAAGACTTGGAGCACCCCCCATTTCGGCCCATAGTGTCGACGGTTGGAAGCATACATCAACCAGTAGGGCAATTGTTGGACAGATATCTACAATCCAACGTGATGAGAATGAAGACATTTGTGAAGGACACGACCCACTTTTTGGAAAAGCTAGGAATGATTCAGATGGAAGAGAATGAACAGATCATACTGTGTAGCATGGATGTCAAATCCCTGTATACATCCATCCCCCATCAAGATGGGATTGAAGCAATTGAGCAGGCTTTACTTAATACAGAGATGGAACTGGACTTCAAGGTGTTCCTAATGGAACTCTTACAATTCACACTTCTACATAGTTATTTCAGATGGAAAGAGCAGTTCTATCTGCAACTGACTGGAACTGCTATGGGAAACTCGGCAGCTCCTGTCTATGCGAATCTATATATGGAGTATTTCGAAACTGTTCACATCCTAAGTCAGGAACCTTGGAAATCCAAGACTAAAACCATACTAAGGTACATTGATGATATGTTCATAATATGGACTGGTCTTGAATCGGAATTAAAGGACGCCATCCACGAGTTGAACACTCGTGATGGACGCATTCAATTCACATCAGAGATGAACACTAACAAAATCACATTTTTAGATGTTGAAGTACGCAGGAAAGGATCTCATTTTGAAACAGACATCTACCGCAAAATGACGGATCGCAATAATTTATTGCATCACAACAGCTTTCACAATGATCCTTTGAAAAAGCATTTACCTTACTCTCAAATGTTAAGAGTGAAAAGAATTGTGTCATCACCGGCAATGGCAGAAACTAGAATCATGGAGATGGAAACGAGATTCAAAATGAGAGGATATCCGCAGAAAGTATTGGATAATGCTAAATCCAGATGTGCGCAAAAACACAGGAATGATCTTTTGATTCAAGCCACTAAGAAGGAAAACACACGAGTCGTGGTTGTATCAAAATACACAACGAAAAGCAAACCTTTTAAGAGCATTATCCTGAGACATTGGCCAATATTGTCTCAAGAGATAGATTTCAACGATATTTTCAAGGAACCACCTTTATTTGCATATCAAAGAGGAATAAATTTGGGCAATATGATTAAACCTAAGGCGGAGAACATCAGTGAAACCTACCATGGAACATTGCCATGTCACAATTGCAGTCATTGCAACTGCATAATTAGAGGAAACAACATTACCCATCCTAGCAAAGGATATAAAATAAAACTACGGGTATCTGCAACATGCGATTCAATGAATGTCGTCTGTCTATTGAAATGTCCATGCGGACATGGATATGTGGGCAAAACAGAGAGGAAGATGAAGATCAGGCTCAATGAGCACAAATCTAACATTCGCAATAGACATATAAAATCGACAGTAGCCAACCACTTTTTTGAAGCTTCACATAACATCAGCCAACTCAGATACACTATCCTGGAAGTGGTAAAAAAACGAGAAGGTGTAGACAATCACAAAACTCTTTTACAAAGAGAAAATTTTTGGATTTTTAAATTGGGAACCTTGAAACCAGTTGGCATGAATGATCGGACTGAATTCAGTTGTTATCTGTAACAACAGTTCATTGACCATAATATTGTATTTGCATGATTTTGATTGATTGCCAAGAATGTTGAGCCTTCATTGAACTGTGAGATTATCATTATTATTATTTTTTCATTTTACACGAGAAGTTTTTGGCTGACGCTTTTAATAGGGCTTTGTTTTCACCCTTATGGCCTTAATCTTCCATTATTATCTATATCAGTCGTATTAGAGACATTATGCAGCGTTGTTCATTTACCAACCTAACATGGCCGCCTAAATGTAACCCCTACGGACTAAGTCCGTTTTCGATATCCGCTAAACCACATAGCGATTTAACAAACACGCCCGACCTCGGTCGGGAGATAGTACCTTTTGGGGAATGGCGTTCGGGAACAGGGTTTACCGTGAACAGGTAAGCGTGCGCTAAACCTTGCTCTACTGGTTTTGGAACGCGGTTCACCCGCGGACATTTAGCACTCGTTTAGACTTCTTGGTTAGACGCATAGAGCGTTTTCAACATCTTAGACCAATTAGTTTGATAACCTGTTAAATGTAACGGTTTAGTGATTTTGCTTTTAAAAAAAAACCTTTTTTGATGAAATCTTCTAAGCGCCAACGATCTATTTGGTTGAGAACCTATTTCCATAACAATGTTGTGATGTCGTTTTGAAAATTCTTTTTTGCAGAGATTATGAGGCAAGAAATTCTGCAATGTTTAGTGTTTAATTTGCCGCTAATATGAGGGAGAAAGGGCTACTAACTGTTGTAAATACCACATGCTTTCAATGAGTTCATTTATATTTGCTTTTTGGATCTTTTAGTTCGAATATGAGGGATTGTGAGCATTATACTAATGATTGCCTAATGAGATATAGAAATTGTATGAGTAATGTAGCCTCTGATGAATTCCTAATTGTGATTATTTGATTTGTAGAACATGTCCCTGACGAAGGCTATGACCTAGCCGAAATGCATTGGACAAACCATCAATGTATTTAGAGGTCTGGATGATTTAATATGAAGAATGAACTTTGAAAAATGAAAAGAGAATAAAGATATAGAATTATCTGGAATCCGCTTTTGAAACCTTTTTGTGAATATTTACAACGGCATTCAACATTCACACATTTTCCTTTTTGAGATTGCTGAATATCCTCATCCTGGCCACCGCTTCCAAGATACTAGGCAACAGATAACTGTTTTCTAGCCCAATACCAAAGTCACCTCATGCAGTGATTGGAGCCATGCTGTCGGTGGGGCAGGCCTTTAAGAATGAACACATACCACAGCCCTTTTCAGGGCAAGCATGTCGGTATAAGGGTTTCTGTATGTTCTTTATGGCCATCAGAATTCTTTTGTTCTTCCCTGGGAGCCATGACACACCTATTCAACAAATGTGAAACATTTAACTACTGCAACTGTAAGGTAGGGGAACGTGCCAGAACCAGTCTGATGACCTTCTAGGATTTGGACAGTGATAGAAACTGTTTTCATAAACCATCCTCATTACATTATTACCAAAAATCCATGTTCTCTAATGAATTTGAATTTTGATCAATATTCCAACTGTGCATGGATGGATTTTCTAGTTAGTCTCAAGGTCAACTTAAACAAGACACAATCTTTATTCCTAAACAGGCTTTTCAAATTAGAAAAGATTACTGTTGCTAATACAGTGAATTTTGTCAATGTGGAACCATTCTAGTTCCATATTTTTCGTGCCTCACTTTTATACATTATGCACCAAATCCTTGTGTGTTTCAAGGCACTACTTGAGACACATATTGTAAAAAGTAGGCTTTTCAAAGAGTCAAAAATGTTTTATATAGGCATGTACGGGCTGCAGCTGTTAGCTACCTAAGGACAGGATTAAAAGGGCAGCCTCAAAACTATATTTTTAAAGTCATATCTTGATGGCATACTGACAGCCTGTGTCCCTCATGCGACATCTGACTTACATGCCACTGGCGCCTTTTACATTGTATTGCTATGGTTTTACTAAATATTCAGATATGCCAACTTGATTTAAGCACTGTTACCTTGTGTTAAGAGGCACTTCAAAGGCATTGTGAGGACTTCAATGAATCCCCACGGCCCGAAATCAGAATAGGTCACTGAATCCAGTCCAATAAACGCAAACAATCTGGGCAGGCATAAGGCTAAGTGAATTTCTCTACAGCTTCCAGTGCTTTTATAAGATATATATGAATTGTGTGAGTGAAATCTCACAGTGTGTGGAATTTGTTTAAAATATATCTATATCCGATGTCCCCACAATACATGCCATCAAACAAAACAAGTCCTAGTTCTCACTGCAATACTTCATAGTGATATATAGACATCGATGGTTGCTCATAAATCACACCAGGGAGTTCCTTAATCTAGGGATACTCGCGACATCTCAATCTATTGCTTAAATAAAAAAAGCAGCCTCGCTCTGATCTTGACAATACGAGACAACACAGAACTCACAGACACTTTGAACAGACAAAAAAATGTGTGAAGAGCAAGATGGCACCTCACGGGCGCACCACCAATGGGACCCCTGGCTGGTACTCACCAGGATAGCCCTGTTATCATCATTGGTGCCATCAAGCTTTAACGGAAACGTGTCTCAAACCCAAAGTAACAGTGCGTGATGCAGTGAACACAACTTATATGTAACAATAACTGACAAACATTAAACATTTAAACATATAAGATACTGTGCAACCAGGGCGTTAAACTTTACTTATGTTCCCTTCTTTGTTGCAAATAGTAAACACTTAAATATAAAAAAGAGGAGTGTGAAGACTACCTATCACTTCACACCCCACTTACAGCCGACATGTTTCATTGCCGTGGTTTAGATCAGGCAATTTCCTCAGGGTCACTCAATTTGAATGCCACTGCTAGAGGCACTGTGCTGCCAACGCCTTCGTGTGGTTTAACCCCTCATACCAGCCAAGAGGAAAAACACAGGGAAAATGCCCCCAATGGTGAGCGAAGTCCTATCTCCCTTCAATGTGGTTACCGTGGAGAATACTTGTTCGGCGTCTTCTCATTACTAGTAATGAGAAGACGCCGAACGAGTATTCTCCACTCTTTGAGTGGAGGGCGTCCTAGTTCTGTCTTTCCCTCTAGACTCCCTTTCTGTATGCCCACAATACATGCACCTGCATTTTTAACTGTGGACATAGAGAGCAATCTAGACTGTCTAACCCTTTCGCTGCAGGGCTATTTTCCCTGCGGTGCGGGGGGAGGGGGGCGGCGCGCGGTGCCGCCGTGCTTGTGACGATCTCGGCTCGTCACGCTGCACGGTAGGGCTCGTTTTCGAACATT
This sequence comes from Lissotriton vulgaris, assembly GCF_964263255.1. Lineage (NCBI taxonomy): Eukaryota > Metazoa > Chordata > Amphibia > Caudata > Salamandridae > Lissotriton > Lissotriton vulgaris. Next base: position 434,254,464 of record NC_141696.1, on the reverse strand, counting down.
AAGCACAGCAGTGAAATTATCCCCGCGTGCGAGTGTAGCGACAGTTATGACGAGCTCAGTCATGAGCACAGAGCAACCGTGCCTCATGACGAGCTGAGCCGAGCTGAGTAGTCGATGGTCAATTTTCCACTGATGACCGTCTGACTCTCTGTGAAGCGGTCGCTCCCCACGCTCCCTGCCTGGATCTCATAGCGCTCTGCTAGCACTGCCTCTCTGCCTCTAAGAATTGTGCCTGGGTATTGTAGCGCTTTGTTGCATCATATTGTAGAGCTTTTTTAATTGCTGCCTGCTAGTGCTCACTGCATCATATCATAGCGCTTTGTTAATTACTGCCAGCTAGTGCTCACTGCTGCCTAGAAGAATTATTGTGCCCTCTGCTCTCGCATTGCGTAATTTAATATTTACAATTATTGCCTGATTGTGCTGGTGCCTTTGTGCCCCAATCTTGTCCTGGTTTCGGTTTTGGTCTCGCTGCCATTTTGCTTGTTGTGCCTCGTAGCCAGCTTCTCCACCCCGCTCCCGCCTCCCAGCTGCTCCCCCCTCCCACTGGCTGATAAGGCTCGTCCTGGTGACTGTAGCGCTGTGACCGTCTGACTCTCTGTGAAGCGGTCGCTCCTCACGCTCCCTGCCTGGATCTCATAGAGCTCTGCTAGCACTGCCTCTCTGCCTCAAAGAATTGTGCCTGGGTATCGTAGCGCTTTGTTGCATCATATCGTAGCGCTTTGTTAATTGCTGCCTGCTAGTGCTCACTGCATCATATCGTAGCGCTTTGTTAATTGCTGCCTGCTAGTGCTCACTGCTGCCTAGAAGAATTATTGTGCCCTCTGCTCTCGCATTGCGTAATTTAATATTTACAATTATTGCCTGATTGTGCCGGTGCCTTTGTGCCCCAATCTCGGCCTGGTTTCGGGTTTGGTCTCGCTGCCATTTTGCTTGTTGTGCCTCGTAGCCAGCCTCTCCACCCTGCTCCCGCCATCCAGCTGCTCCCCCCTCTCTCCGCCCCCCTCCACTATCCACTTATGTCAGATACACTTGCGCGCAGCGGACGCGCCCTATGCGCGCCGAAGGTGCGCCAAAGGTAAGCCCGTCTACGCCCGTCCGCGCCTGGACCGCGCCAAACCCCCTGGTCCCCGCAAAATCCCCTCCGCCTGCATAACGTACGACGCCGCAACCCTCTCAGCACTCAACCCCGGCTGACTTCCAGACTGCTTCCAAGCCGCCCCAGGACACACCCATGGACCCTTCACCTGCCACTCCTGCAAGTTCGACTGCATCAAGATCCACACCAAATCCACAAACTCCAAACTGAACTCCGACACTAACCACCTAAAATGCATTCTGCTCAACACCCGCTCGGTCAATAGACATGCCATTAACCTTTGGAACCTACTCGACACCACATCGCCGGACGTCGCCTTCCTTACAGAAACCTGGATGAACGCCTCATCAGCTCCCGACATCGCCATAGCCATCCCGGACAGCTACAAGATCATCCGAAAGGACTGTACCAACCAAACAGGAGGAGGCATCGCCATCGTCCATAAGAACACCATCCGCATCACAACCAGTTCTGACGATAACCTCGCAGCCGCTGAACACCTTCACTTCCAGATCCACACCGACCCCAAAACCACACTCAGAGGCACCCTCATCTACAGGCCACCAGGACCCGCACACAATTCAGCGAAGACATTACTGACTTCATCAGCCCACACGCCCTCCCCTCCGAGGACTACATTCTAGTGGGAGACCTCAACTTCCACCTGGAAAAGAACAACAACAGCAACACCACCACCCTTCTGGACAACCTCGCCAACCTTGGACTCAAACAACTTGTTGACACCCCCACCCACTATGCCGGGCACACACTCGACCCAATCTTCACCTCTAGCAAGCACATCTCCTTCAATCACACCACTGCTCTCCATTGGACGGACCACAGCTGCGTTCACTTCAACTACAAAAAGACCACGACCCACAACCACCCACAACCAATTCCCCGAAGAAACTGGAACAAAATTACCGCCGACCAGCTCTTCACATCGCTTCACCAAAACCCTCCTGCCAAATCATCGGACCCAAACCAAGCAGCCACCATCCTCATACAATGGTTCACCTACAGCGCCGACGAATTAGCACCCTTGAAAAACCATCAAATCAAGCAAGGCAGCAAAAAAGCCCCCTGGTTCAACGTTGACCTTAAGAAATCCAAGAAGTTCTGTCACGCCCTCGAGAAAACCTGGAGAAAAAACCCAACCACTGACAACCTGACCACCTTCAAGAACGCCACCCGCAAACACCACCAACTGATCCGATCCACCAAGAAACCAGCATTCAAGGATCGACTTGACAACAACGCCCACAACAGCAAGGAACTATTCAACATCATCAAAGAATTTACCAACCCCACCGCCGGCACCAACGACATCACTCCCTCCCAAGACCTCTGCGACTCCCTAGCCTCATTCTTCCACAACAAAATCGCCGACATACGCAACAGCTTTGAAAACCATTCCGGAGACCAGTCCACTCCACCCACTTCAAAACCTGAACCCCCCTCTAACAACCTTTGCGCCTGGAACAGAATCACCACTGAAGACACCATCTGCCTGATGAACTCCATCCACTCAGGATCGCCAACCGACCCATGTCCCCACCACATTTTCAACAAAGCAGACTCCATTATCGCACCCCACCTCCGAGACGTCATCAACTGCTCCCTCAACTCCGCGACCTTCCCGGAAAGCTGGAAACATGCCGAACTCAGCGCCCTCCTGAAGAAACCCACAGCAGACCCCACTGAACTCAAGAACTACCGCCCCATCTCGCTCCTCCCATTCCCTGCCAAACTCATTGAGAAAGCCGTCAACAGTCAGCTCGCCGCCTTCCTCGAATCCAACAAATCTCTTGACCCCTCACAGTCCGGCTTTCGAGCCAAACACAGCACGGAAACCACACTCATCGCAGCAACAGACGACATTCGATCACTACTGGACAACGGAGAAACAGTTGCCCTCATTCTACTCGACCTCTCCGCAGCCTTCGACACAGTCTGTCATAGCACCCTTACACAACGCCTCAGCAACGTCGGAATACAAGGAAAAGCATTGGACTGGATCATCTCGTTCCTCGCCGGAAGAACCCAGAGAGTCCGCCTCCCCCCTTTTAGATCTGAGGCCACCGAAGTCATCTGCGGCGTACCACAAGGATCATCACTCAGTTCCACCCTCCTCGCAACCATCGCACGCCAACACAACCTCAACATCATCTCCTACGCAGACAACACCCAGCTGATCCTTTCCCTCACCAAAAACCCAAACACCGCCAAACCCAACCTACACGAAGGAATGAAAGAAGTAGCCGAGTGGATGAAAAACAGCCGTCTAAAACTGAACTCGGACAAAATGGAAGTTCTCATCTTAGGTTCATCCCCCTCTGCCTGGGACGACTCATGGTGGCCACCGGCCCTGGGAACCGCACCCATACCTACGGACCACGCTCGTAACCTGGGCTTCATCCTGGACTCCTCCCTCTCGATGACCAGACAAGTCAACGCTGTATCATCATCATGCTTCAACATCCTACGCATGCTCAAAAAAATCTTCCGTTGGATCCCCACCGAAACAAGAAAGACGGTCACCCACGCACTGGTCACAAGCCGACTGGACTACGGAAACACCTTTTACGCCGGAACCACAGCCAAACTACAGAAAAAACTCCAACGCATCCAAAACGCCTCAGCCAGACTCATACTAGACATCCCCCGCCAAGCTCACATTTCCGATCACCTGAAAGACCTCCACTGGCTCCCCGTCAACAAGACAATAACGTTCCGTCTCCTCACCCACGCACACAAAGCCCTCCATGACCTAGGACCCAAATGCCTCAACACGCGCCTGTCCTTTTACACCCCCACCCGCCAACTATGATCGTCCAATCAAGCCCTCGCCGCAATTCCGCGCATCCATAGATCTACCATGGGAGGAAGATCCTTCTCCTACTTTGCGGCCAAAACCTGGAATTCTCTCCCCACCCACCTCCGCCTTACACAGAACCACCTCTCCTTCAGAAAACAACTAAAAACTTGGATATTCGATAGATAAATTACCCCCCTCCCTCAAGCGCCTTGAGACCCTCTGGGTGAGTAGTGCGCTATACAAATGTTAAACTTGAACTTGAACTTGAACTTATGGTGAGTAATTCCCTCTCACAAAGTGCAGAGAGTAATTAAGAAAACTCAAAGACGATGCCCACACAGGAAAGATTTTTTTTAAATATATCTTTTTTGTATGGACAATGAATTAAGAATAGTTGGTACCCCGCTGGGTTTTGGATTATGCGACAATTTTACAAACAGATTTTGGAAGGTACAGATATGATTCACATACATATACATGTAGAGTACGCCGTGATCAGCATACATAGGTTCATTTAGGAGAGGAGGGGCAAGGGAAACGGGGGGAGTACAGATGTTTCTGCGATATTCCTTCCATTTAGACCATATGTGCGACCATTGTTTGGGACAACCCCTGTAAACATATACAGTCTTTTCACGGAACATGCACCAGTCCATGTCCTGTTTCCTAGAATCTAGACCCGGGGTCTCCCTCGCCCCCCACATCCTAGCGATGTTGCACTTAGATATCATGTGTCCCAGGGCTCCCATATTTTCTCTTTATTGTTCAAGTCTGTCTGCCCCCACACGTTAATCAAGCACCGTCTAGCTTCCAGGGTCAGATCCTGGCCCAGGACCTCGGTCATACAACTCAGCACTCTCGTCCAGTACTTCCGAATGTTTGTGCATTCCCGCAGGATATGCATGAAAGTGCCATCCTGCCCACAGTTTCATCTACAACTTGAGTCTTCCCCGTATCCCATCCGAGCCAAGGCCGTTCTTGAATAATATGTTCTGTGTAGTATTGTTAACTGCACTATTTGAAGTCTCGATGAGTTTGCAACCTCTCTGGGAGAGGCAAGTGCCTCCGTCCAGTCCTCATTGGCTAGTTCTAACCATTCCTCTGTCCATTTCTCCCGAAGCCTTACAAGGGGATCGGAAGCATGATTAATTACTTTATGGTAGGTGAGCGGAATTGATTTGCTGGGCATGTATCTGCCAAGGAGTCTGTCTTCTATCTGTGTTGCTTCAGGAAGCGACTCCCCATCCGGGAGGCATGAATACAGGGAGTGCCTAACTTGATAGTATCTGAAAACCAGATCCAGCAAGGTCATATTCTTGCTGCAATGCGGAGAACTCTGTAACTTTGCACCCTCTCCACAGATCACCCACCTTAGAGAGCCCAATTAGGTCCCCGTTAGCAAAGCCCTTGTTTTTCCGAAGGGTACTTAGCAAGTGTGAGTCCCATAGGGGGGTAGATTGCATGATTTTCTTATCCCAGCCTAAACATTTATGGGTTGTATTCCAGGTCCAGAATGTGATATCGGCCCTGTCAACCGCAATCAAGCTGAATTGGAATAGAGAGACCTGGCATAAGATCCCCCCGGTAACAGCCATCTATCCATTCAATATCCTGGCTCATTATGTGGTAGATATGTGCCCTAATTTATAGCCTCCAATTGTGCAGCCCAGTAGTACTGCTTAGCATCTGGGAGACGGATGCCTCCATCAGACTATCCTCACACCAGTTTATGGAATGATATTCGTGGTGTTCCCCTAATCCAGAGGAGGGCTCTTTTGTAGCTCTCTGTTGCCGCAATGTACATTGATGGGACCAGACTTGGTGAGTTATGTAAAACATACAGGAAGCATGGTAGGAACAACAATTTGAAAAGCGCTGCCCTACCCAGGAGGGAAAGCGGAAGAGTCTTCCAGTGCTCCACATCACTACGAAGTCGACTCAGTGTGGACCAGAGATTGTGATCATAGTACAACCTGGGGTCTCTGGTGATGTAGATACCTAAGTATTTGAAACCATCTTTTGCCTCTATCACCTTGCACCCCCTGGGCAGGATCAGAAATGTTTCCCTGAGCACGTGCACCAGTTGATAGCATATCCAGAACACCTGCCAAAGGTGGTGAATATATCGAGGACTCTGTTTAGCAAGGCTCTTGGTGACGCCAGGTATAATAGGATGTCATCAGCATAAAGGGAGATGCGATCCTCACATTCTTCTGACGATTTCAATCCTCGCACAAATGGGTCTCTGCGGATCCAGCCCGCTAGAGGCTCCAGTGTCAGGGCAAAGAGCAACGGGGACAGAGCACATCCCTGTCTCGTTCCGCCCCCAACGCGAAGATCTCAGACTTTTTGTTGGTCACTACCACCTGCGCCAACGAATGGTGAATAGGAGCTTCACCCATCCAATAAAGCCTAGGTCAAACCCCATCTCGATCATATCCAATGCCATAGTGGCGTCAAGGGACACCACCACTACATCTTCCTCCAACTTATGTATTCTCCTAAGAACCCCATGAAGTAGGCGAAGGTTCAGTGATGTATTTCTAGAGGACATGAAGCCAGATTGATCTGGATAAACCAGACCAGAAATCACCCCGGTCAGGTGCGTCACTAACAATTTGGCTAATACCTTCACCTCGGCATTTAACAATGAGATAGGCTTATATGACGAGCACAGGTCTCTAGCTTTGCCTTCCTTGTGAATAACCACCACTGTGGCAAGTCACTGATCCTGGGGAAGTCAGCCGATCTCTCGGCTCTCCTCAACATCGCCTTGAGGTAAGGGGCAATCCCATCAAATTTCAATTTATATAGTTCTATTTGGAGGCTGTAAGGGGCCATCACATTTCTGGACTGTAGGTCCCTGATGGCCCACGCTATTTCGTCAATAGTTAGTTCACTATTTAGCAGGTCATCGTCATCCTCCGACAATATCGGAAGCCTAATGTCAGCTAATAATGCCCTTGACTCCTGCGTCAGATGATTAGAGTGGGATTTATATATCCTAGTGTAGTGCTTGGCAAATTCATCCGCTATCTTTTCGTCTCCCCTGTCCGCGGCTATATTTTTGTATTCATCTTTTTTTAGGTTGAATTTATGTACTGTTTCTGGGTTCCCAGACCCCAGTAACTCCCTTTCTGGTACCAATATCTCCTCTTCCAGCTTGGTTAAGTCAGCGTTTTTCTCCTTTTTCGCCCCAGCTATTTGGGAGATTGCCTGCCCACGAATCACTGTTTTGAACGCCTCCCAGAGCGTAACCGCAGAGTACACCGACCCCTAATTATCCTGAAAGCAATGTTCAATAGCCTGGGTGATATTTTGCCTTATAATAGGGTTACAAAAATGCCACAGTTTATTGGAGCCACTCTGCCCTCCTGACTCCAGCCCACTCCCATCTGCACCCATATTGGGGAGTGGTCTGAAATGCCACGTGCCATGTGTCTGATTTCTGTAATGTGTCCCACCTGGTCTGTCGGTGTGAGGATGTAGTCAATACGGGAGAAGCGATTATGCACCCCGGAATAAAATGTATACTGGGTTTCAGTGGGATGGCGAATCCGCCATGCGTCTGTTAGACCAAGGGCATCCAGGAATGCAGGCAGAATCATTTGTGCTGGAATCAGGTGTCTGGGAGGACGCCGATCACTTCTATCACATACCACTGAATTATAGTCCCCACCGAGCATCAGTCTCCCATCTGGAAAGTCCATCACAGTGCGCCCTAAATCTCGCAGTGCTATTGCCTGTAGCCCTGGGGGGACATAGACTGACACTTGAGTTAATGGCCCTCTCTCCCACTTCCCTGATGCTGCGGCATATTTACCCAGCTCATCAGTCCAAGTGCATTCTATTGACATCTGGAAGGATTTACGCACCAGTAGGCCGACAACCCTTGAGCCTGAAGTGAATCCAGGGTGCACTACTAATCAGTAGCCCCACCTGTCCAATGCCTTACATGTATTTCCTACTAGGTGTGTCTCCTGGAGCAACACCACATCTGTAGCATGTTGTTTTATGAACTGAAATACTATTCCCCTTTTCATTTTATCCCCCAATCCGTTTACTTTCCAGGAGAGGAGCCTGCATTCTTTCTCACCCATCATACCTATTTTCACCTCCCAACACCCTCCTACCCCAACCCCCGCCCTGGCGTTCAGGGGTACGTGAGAATTCCCCCCTCCGATCGCTGGCACCTCTAATCCAACATTTATTGTTGCACATATACCATCTCTCCCAACTTTGGCTATAAAGTTTACATGACTGTTTCATGACTGAACTAAAGTAACTCTTGATCCCCAACTCCCCCCGCTTCCCCGCACTCTGAGCCTAGAACTGCCCATGTCCCCAATAGTGCAGAGTGCCTGTCGCCCTGTCAAACTCATCTAATTAGAAAATTGGGGGGGTGGCAACACCCTCCTCAAGGCCATCAGCCAGCTTATGTGTGTTTGCATTCTACGTATTCAAACACATTTTTAATGCAAACAGTATCAGTTAGGGCCATATGTAAGAAGCTAATTAGCATTCGCAAAGGCCGAAATTCTGCGATTTTTGGGCTTTGCGAATGCTAATTACCTAAATGGTATGTATCAAACATTTTTGCATCAAAATAAGGAATCGCATAATTTGCTATTCCTTATTTTGCGATTGCACTTAAGGAATCGCACATTTTGCGATTCCTTAAATGCAATATATCAAAGAAAAAATATGGAAAAAATGCCATGAAGGAATCGCAAATTACCACCAACTTCTAGTTGGTGGTAAGTTGCGAATTCTTTTAATAATGCTTTTTTCCAAAAAACCAAAGGTACCAAATGACGCCCATACATGCCCTTAGGGCATGTATGTGCGCCATATGCCCCCAAATGTCTTTTTCAGGGGTGCAGCAGGGTGTTCTTGAGACACCCCTGCACCCTTGAAAAAATTCCTAATTTGCGATTAGCAAATTGCTAATCGCAAATTGCCCCTTCATTCCTATGGGCCTCCTGGCCCATAGAAATGAATGGGTAATTTGCGATTAGCAATTTGCTAATCGCAAATTAGGAATGGTAAGGAATCACTATAAAAAAGCGATTTTGTTCATACATACCATTTTGCATTTCGTAAATAGCGATTCCTTAAAATTCGCTATTTAGGAAATGCAAATTGGTTTGATGATACATATGGACCTTAGTGTGCATAATGTCCTCTTGATCTGCCAGGTACGTTTTATCAGCGCTTCAGCTGTGGGAAGAAAGTGTCTGTTCAGGAACGTTCCCGCTGGCTCCCATTGAAGTTCAAAAATGATTAGACTGCTGGAGAAGGAACCCTTCTGTTCATCGTGCGTTTTGGTCCTTCGCTGGTCTCCAGCCCTCCAGTCATTCTTGTGCTGCCTCCGAGGTGTCAAAGCACCATGCCCTACCATCTGCTTCCACCCTTAGTTTTGCAGGGAACAACATTGCGTACCGAATTCCTTTGTCTCTTAAATGCTTTTTGATGTCAAGGAAGGTTCTTCTTTGTCATTGGTTCGGAATAGGAAAGTCAGTATAGTAGGACAACTCACGGTTTTGAAACTTGAGAGGAGGATTCAATCGAGCCGTCTGCAGAATGCTGTCATGGTCCCTAAACTTTAGAAGTTTCGCCAGAATTGGTCTCGGGGGTGTGCCTGGTTTAGGCCTTCCTCCTTGCACCCTGTGCGCTCTTTCAACCATGAAGAACTTCAATAGGGTTTTGGGCTGAAGGTGTTTCAGTATTAGATCCTCTACAAATAGGTCAACGGCTGGCCCCTCTGCTCTCTCAGGGACCCCCATGATCCTAACATTACTGTGTCTCGCAAGATCTTCATAATGGTCCAGTTGAGTTTCTGTCCTTTTCTGAGCAGCCTGAAGTTATTGAATCACTTGTCGCATCTGGCGGGTTTCACTACTGAGCTCCGAAGTTACTGCTTTGATGGTTTTCACTTTTTCACTTGTCTTCTGCAAATAGTCTCTTTTCAGCGGTGATGGTGTTCATTGTTTGTTCCAACAATGTGCGTACTCCCGCTATAACAGCAATGACATCTTTGAGGGTAGGCTCCTCCTTGGCTGAGCTCATCGCCTTGTCCGCCTCTCCTTTATTTGCGGCCTCCATGTCACCCACTTTATGGGTAGTATACTTGTCTAATTTGGTTTGCAGCGTACCTTTTTGATCCTTAGCCCCGACATTTCATTATATTCAGAGAGGAACCCCCACGGGCGTAGGCCAATGCCTGCTCATGGGAGATGTATCCCTTGCCTGCCTTTCGGGCCTTGCCCGGGAGGCCCTGAAGTCCAACATTCTTAGGGCTACCTTCGGGACGTCTAACTCCCCGCCCGGTGCTCATCGGGGGTATCACATGCACTTGATTCCCTGTTCCCAATGGATGATAGCTCTATTGTCTCCAGTCACTCCCTCCTGGGGCCCGCCACCTGGAACGGCGCACACTTTATTGTAGAGTGGGCATGATGTGGACGACTCAAAACCACAGTCGGCCGGACTTGCACACTGTCTGAATGTTGTCTCTTTAGTTTCTCCAGGGGGTAGGGGGCCCATCCGTGCACATAGCAGACATTTCTCAGTGCAATCCTCATGAGGCCTTTCCCTCCGCATCAAGTGGAGTTATTGTATCCAATATTGAAAATGACTCTTCTACTTTTGGCGTCCCGGTCGCTTCACATGGCACAGCAGAGCGGAGATGTCACCATCTGGGCACCCCCAGGCCAGGGGCCACAGCACTTACTTGGTACAAAAAGGGGTGGTGATGGACGGAGCATCTGAATCAATTAAACCCTCACACCCAGTCAAAAGATCTGCGTATAATCCATCACCCTTCTTTAGCCCACTCAACCACCCCAGTTCAGACATGGCTATATGCAAATCAGTCTGACCCTGTGCCTCATGGGAACAGTCCAGCCCGAACTGCCAAGCCATGTCTTCTCTGGACCGGAAACAAGCTTCCGAGGACCGGTTTCTGGCATTCCAGCCGTCTTCAGCCCGGCTTGCTTGAATCCAGTGGCAAAGTGAGCAAGGGACTCACGTCTGAGCATACCCTGCCACACTTATGGCGGCCAAAAGCGGTACAAAAGGGGGTGGTGATGGACGGAGCATCTGAATCAATCAAACACTCACACCCAGTCAAAAGATCTGGGTATAATCCATCACCGTTCTTTAGCCCACTCTGCCACCCCAATTCAGACATGGCTATATGCAAATCAGTCTGGCCCTGTGCCTCATGGGAACAGTCCAGCCCGAACTGCCAAGCCATGTCTTCCCTGGACCTGAAACAAGCTTCCGAGGACCGGTTTCTGGCATTCCAGCCGTTTTCAGCCCGGCTTGCTTGAATCCAGTGGCAAAGCGAGCAAGGGACTGACGTCTGAGCATACCCTGCCACACTTATGGCGGCCAAAAGCGGTGCAAAAGGGGGTGGTGATGGACGGAGCATCTGAATCAATCAAACACTCACACCCAGTCAAAAGATCTGGGTATAATTAAGCATGGGTGGAAAATCCGTTCCGCACGCGGATTTTGCGGATTTTCGGGAAATTCGCAATCCGCGAACACTCGCGAATTTACCGAAAATCCGCAAATTCGCACGCAGCGGATTTTTTTTCTTGGTGATACAATATTGCGGCGTGCGGCGTTCACTTACCGTCATTCAGCGTTTGCCGAGTTGTTTTTCTTGATATTTTGCGAGTGCTGCGCCAGTTTGGATCTTGCTGCGGGATCCCGCGGGAGTTTGGCGACGCATCCCGAGAGTTCGCAATTGCGAACATGTAGGTGCGGCGGGCAGCAACAATCTCGCACTCGCAAAATTACAAAATTTGCAATTCTGCACAAGAAATCTAACAGAAAGCAGCATAGACCTTCTGAAAATGATGATTTTTATCAGAATAACTCCTCAGGTTGAAATTTGCCTGCACTTTTTTGGATTTGAAGCCTTTTGACTTTCTTTGGATCACTTTTGGATTAGAAATCAACTTTCACAAGTAAGTTTGTTTGGAGCATTACAGTTGTTGTTCTGCAGAAAAACGAGTTTTGCAAAACTGAAAGCACTCAGCAGGTGCAAAAGTTCACTCATCATTAGTAACCATTCCCTGTAGTACTTCCTGAGGGGCCCCTCCAGAGTTCAGTTGCCTATGTTTGTTTGGGGCATTACAGTTGCTGTTCTGTAGAAAAACAAGTTTTGCAAAACTGAAAGCACTCAGCAGGTGCAAAAGTTCAAACTCATCATTAGTAATAGTAACCATTCCCTGTAGTGCTTCCTGACTGGGGCCCCTCCAGAGTTCAGTTGCTAGTTGTAACAATTCTATGACCCTGCTCTGACCCTCACAGTAGACTCATAGAATAGCTACAAATAGGCCACAAAGGTCCTGGAAAAAAAAATTGCACTGCAACAGAAAGCAAATTACAGATAAGGTAGCAGGTGCCAGACTGGAATTTTAAAACAGTGACACATTAATAAATCAACCCCAAATTATTTCATGTCAGTTGAAGCAGGGCAGGTGTGCTTGCTTCCCCCCCCCATAATCTACAGTGATGCACCAGAGGGTGGCATTGATGTACCAGAGGGTGGCATGGGTGAAACAGAGGGTGGAAGTGGTGAAACAGAGGGTGCTGGGAACCTGTGATGATGAACCAGACGTAGAAACAACATAGTCGCGACCGTTGCGAGCCGACAAGTAAGTTCGCAATTGCGAACTGGTACAAAACCCTCGCGAACTGGCAGAAACCCTTGCGATCACAAAAAAAAAATCTGCAAATTCGTGAGAATTCGCGGATTGCGAGTTCGCAAATACGTAAATTCGCGAATGCCAGATTTGCAAAATTCGCCCATGCTTAGGTATAATCCATCACCATTCTTTAGCCCACTCTGCCACCCCAGTTCAGACATGGCTATATGCAAATAAGTCTGACCCTGTGCCTCATGGGGACAGTCCAGCCCGAACTGCCAAGCCATGTCTTCCCTGGACCGGAAACAAGCTTCCGAGGACCGGTTTCTGGCATTCCAGCCGTCTTCAGCCCGGCTTGCTTGAATCCAGTGGCAAAGTGAGCAAAGGACTCACGTCAGAGCATACCCTGCCACACTTATGGCAGCCAAAAGCGGTACAAAAGGGGGTGGTGATGGACGGAGCATCTGAATCAATCAAACACTCACTCCCAGTCAAAAGATCTGGGTATAATCCATCACCGTTCTTTAGCCCACTCTGCCACCCCAGTTCAGACATGGCTATATGCAAATCAGTCTGACCCTGTGCCTCATGGGAACAGTCCAGCCCGAACTGCCAAGCCATGTCTTCCCTGGACCGGAAACAGGCTTCCGAGGACCGGTTTCTGGCATTCCAGCCATCTTCAGCCCGGCTTGCTTAAATCCAGTGGCAAAGTGAGCAAGTGACTAACGTCTGAGCTGGAATGCTAGAAACCGGTCCTCGGAAGCTTGTTTCCGGTCCAGGGAAGACATGGCTTGGCAGTTCAGGCTGGACTGTTCCCATGAGGCACAGGGTCAGACTGATTTGCATATAGCCATGTCTGAACTGGGGTGGCAGAGTGGGCTAAAGAACGGTGATGGATTAAACCCAGATCTTTTGACTGGGTGTGAGTGTTTGATAGATTCAGATGCTCCGTCCATCACCACCCCCTTTTGTACCGCTTTTGGCCGCCATAAGTGTGACAGGGTATGCTCAGACGTGAGTCCCTTGCTCACGTTGCCACTGGATTCAAGCAAGCCGGGCTGAAGACGGCTGGAATGCCAGAAACCGGTCCTCGGTAGCTTGTTTCCAGTCCAGGGAAGACATGGCTTGGCAGTTCAGGCTGGACTGTTCCCATGACACACAGGGTCAGACTGATTTGCATATAGCCATGTCTGAACTGGGGTGGCAGAGTGGGCTAAAGAACGGTGATGGATTAAACCAAGATCTTTTGACTGGATGTGAGTGTTTGATTGATTCAGATGCTCCGTCCATCACCACCCCCTTTTGTACCGCTTTTGGCCACCATAAGTGTGGCAGGGTATGCTCAGAAGTGAGTCCCTTGCTCACTTTGCCACTGGATTCAAGCAAGCCGGGCTGAAGGCGGCTGGAATGCCAGAAACCGGTCCTCGGAAGCTTGTTTCCGGTCCAGGGAAGACATGGCTTGGCAGTTCGGGCTGGACTGTTCCCATGAGGCACAGGGTCAGACTGATTTGCATAAAGCCATGTCTGAACTGGGGTGGCAGAGTGGGCTAAAGAACGGTGATGGATTAAACCCTGATCTTTTGACTGGGTGTGAGTGTTTGACTGATTCAGATGCTCCGTCCATCACCACCCCCTTTTGTACCGCTTTTGGCTGCCATAAGTGTGGCAGGGTATGCTCAGACGAGAGTCCCTTGCTCACTTTGCCACTGGATTCAAGCAAGCCAATCTGAAGACGGCTGGAATGCCTGAAACCGGTCCTCGGAAGCTTGTTTCCGGTCCAGGGAAGACATGGCTTGGCAGTTCTGGCTGGACTGTTCCCATGAGGCACAGGGTCAGACTGATTTGCATATAGCCATGTCTGAACTGGGGTAGCAGAGTGGGCTAAAGAACGGTGATGGATTAAACCCAGATCTTTTGACTGGGTGTGAGTGTTTGATTGATTCAGATGCTCCGTCCATCACCACCCCCTTTTTTACCGCTTTTGGCCGCCATAAGTGTGGCAGGGTATGCTCAGACGTGAGTCCCTTTCTCACTTTGCCACTGGATTCAAGCAAGCCGGGCTGAAAACGGATAGAATGCCAGTAACTGGTCCTCGGAAGCTTGTTTCCGGTCCAGGGAAGACATGGCTTGGCAGTTCGGGCTGGACTGTTCCCATGAGGCACAGGGTCAGACTGATTTGCATATAGCCATGTCTGAACTGGGGTGGCAGAGTGGGCTAAAGAACGGTGATGGATTAAACCCAGATCTTTTGACTGGGTGTGAGTGTTTGATTGATTCAGATGCTCCGTCCATCACCATCCCCTTTTGTACCGCTTTTGGCCGCCATAAGTGTGGCAGGGTATGCTCAGACGTGAGTCCCTTGCTCACTTTGTCACTGGATTCAAGCAAGCCGGGCTGAAGACGGCTGGAATGCCAGAAACCGGTCCTCGGAAGCTTGTTTCTGGTCCAGGGAAGACATGGCTTGGCAGTTCGGGCTAGACTGTTCCCATGAGGCACAGGGTCAGACTGATTTGCATACAGCCATGTCTGAACTGGGGTGGCAGAGTGGGCTAAAGAACGGTGATGGATTAAACCCAGATCTTTTGACTGGGTGTGAGTGTTTGATTGATTCAGATGCTCCGTCCAACACCACCCCCTTTTGTACCGCTTTTGGCCGCCATAAGTGTAGCAGGGTATGCTCAGACGTGAGTCCCTTGCTCACTTTGCCACTGGATTCAACAAGCCGGGCTGAAGACGGCTGGAATGCCAGAAACCGGTCCTCGGAAGCTTGTTTCCGGTCCAGGGAAGACATGGCTTGGCAGTTCTGGCTAGACTGTTCCCATGAGGCACAGGGTCGGACTGATTTGCATATAGCCATGTCTGAACTGGGGTGGCAGAGTGGGCTAAAGAACGGTGATGGATTAAACCCAGATCTTTTGACTGGGTGTGAGTGTTTGATTGATTCAGATGCTCCGTCCATCACCACCCCCTTTTGTACTGCTTTTGGCTGCCATCAGTGTGGCAGGGTATGCTCAGACGTGAGTCCCTTGCTCACTTTGCCACTGGATTCAAGCAAGCCGGGCTGAAAACGGCTGGAATGCCAGAAACCGGTCCTCGGAAGGTTGTTTCCGGTCCAGGGAAGACATGGCTTGGCAGTTCGGGCTGGACTGTTCCCATGAGGCACGGGGTCAGACTGATTTGCATATATCCAAGTCTGAACTGGGGTGGCAGAGTGGGCTAAAGAACGGTGATGGATTAAACCCAGATCTTTTGACTGGGTGTGAGTGTTTGATTGATTCAGATGCTCCGTCCATCACCATCCCTTTTGTACCACTTTTGGCCGCCATAAGTGTGGCAGGGTATGCTCAGACGTGAGTCCCTTGCTCACTTTGTCACTGGATTCAAGCAAGCCGGGCTGAAGACGGCTGGAATGCCAGAAACCGGTCCTCGGAAGCTTGTTTTCGGTCCAGGGAAGACATGGCTTGGCAGTTCGGGCTGACTGTTCCCATGAGGCACAGGGTCAGACTGATTTGCATATGGCCATGTCTGAACTGGGGTGGCAGAGTGGGCTAAAGAACGGTGATGGATTGAACCCAGATCTTTTGACTGGGTGTGAGTGTTTGATTGATTCAGATGCTCCGTCCATAACCACCCCCTTTTGTACTGCACTGCACTTACTTGACCCTGAGTTCTGTTTGCCTGGCTGTCTCGATCACCCAGCCTCTATTACGCCTCCACAAACTGTGGACAAACCGCCCCACAGGCAACGCCTCCACTGACCCGGAGTGGGTCGGGAGCCCCCGGTCGTGTGCTCCGCTTCTCCGATGTGGTGAGGGAGGTCTGCCCTCAATAGGGTGCACTGCCAGTGTCTTGAATTATTGGTTCGATTTTATCTTTGATTGCAGCTGGCTCCCTCGGAGGCTACCCGCGGCTGCCTTCAAACTCAAGCCTGGGGCATCTCAGGCCTCGTTAGCGTTCGGCTCCTTCTCGCCGATATACTCTGCGCCGGGGATTTCTTCAGCTGCCTCTCAACGATGGGTGCACAGCTGACCCTCCGTTGCAATTTTGGGGTGATGCACAGATTTATTAATGGATATTTGGCCTGGCTAAGGCCTCGGAAAATGGGAGCTTCACAGGAGTGCAACCATTGCACTCAGTGTCCAAGCCATGCTCCCTCCACAAAGGAGTGATTTTGACATTCTCTCTTCCCACCGATAAATCATTATCAACGATGCATTCAAATTAAATTTCATAATGGTGTTGCAGGAATGAAGGTGCACTCATAAAATCTTCCAAAATACCATGACAGACAAAGCGAGCACTAATTTACCCATAATTATTTGAAAGTGACCTCTCCCCAACAAAGGGACTGATTTAGAGTTTGATTGACTACCAGTGTGGTGGTGACCTAATGTTTGCCACCCTGTTGGACTACTGACTGCCTTTAATAGAGATCAATGCTATCCCACTAGTGATCACTGTGCCTTCAGGGCAGCTTCGTTCACGGTAGTTCCTCTGAAGGCATTGCAAGTAGAAGTTTGTTATTGAAAAACAAAAAAACTAATGACCACCACTTCCTGGGAGTTTTTCTTTACAAAGTTTTTGAGTCATTTTTCTTTTTTCTGTTCAAGACCGTCAGTTTTTCCTGGTGGTGATGCACATTATAAAAATCATTAGACCACCCACTCTAAGTAGGACGGGCAAGCAAATGTTTTTACTCTGATGGCCCATACTCTGATGGCCATTGGAGTAAGCTTTTTTGAAAGCAGAGACAATGAGGGTAACGATATCAGAAAGATGACAGTCCACCTAGCTCTAAATAACACTTGCAGGCCATTTGTTTGGCAGACAGGGTCATCTGCTAAATTTATGGTGGAGTACCTTGCCCATGAAACTCTAAATCTGGCCCACAATTTCGAAACCACTGGTGCTTAATGGTGCATTTTTTAGTACAATTTCTCAAAGAAACTTTATAAAAAGTAATTGGTTTTATTTATAGTTCAAATACTCTAATGAAAGATTATCAGTTGGGTTTCTTGTTGTGGATGTTTGTTTTTGTGGATTCTGGTGGTGTTCTACCAGTTTTTTTGCCAATTTAGAATATCAGTGCTTAAACTACCCAACTAACAAAAAGTGTGAAAAAATTATTTTTCCAGGCTTCCTATAATAAATAATTTAATTTCATTGCATGTGTTAAAGTAGGAACAGTACACAATATATAATAGTCTCAGTGGGTGCAACAGACTTCTAGCAGACTTTTCTAAGCAGAGTATTTCCATGTTCTGCTCGGATCTGTCTCATTGAATCAAATTCTCACTCTATAACTATCATTTACATGCACTGGCTCTGCCTCTCACTCTTTCTCGCACTTTTTTTGCATGCACAGTGCTTCTCATGGCTTGGTTCTCTCAGGACTCTCAGTCATTTACAGGGCTTTATTGAATCAAGACTTTGTTACATTTAACTACTGTTCAGAAAACCAGTGCCTGCTCACCATTATCATTCATCAAATGCCTCAGAAACTATATTTAATTTTAGTTTGATCATTCCTACCTTCAAACCACTACCTTGTGGAACTATTAATCTTCAGAGTGCCCAGATGAATTTAAGAAAATGCAGTTTTAATGGCGTGAACCCTGGGTATTTAAACATAATCCCTTCAGCTTTTCCCACAGTATTTGCATGCCTACAAGTATGTGATACAGCTATTAGGTGGATATTTATAGATGCCAAGCTGCCCCATGTCAAGAGTAACACTTACAGCCAATCCCCACTTTCTAACCAGCATAATGCATAGTTGCTCGAATAATTTTGTGGTTTCTGCCTTCAAGGTTACATAGGGCCACTTGAATTTTGTGTCAGAGAGCACCAAATGATGTGGCAGAGCTGACTAATTTAAATGGCAAAAAAGGCCAATCATGCAGCATAACGTGGCACATTTTGTGACAGTATTACTTCCATAGTTTGTTATTTCACGCTCATCACTGTCTTAGCGAAGCTTTCACCTCATTAGTACCACTTTAGCACGCAAATACAGCTCTAAGGTATGGAAAGGTAACCAATCAGCCCTCGGAAAGGCTGTTCCACTGAGTGAGGACATATTTTGCTGCATATTTAATAACATTTGATCAGTTTGAGCTAGAAACAATTTTGTTTGTTAAAATCTGCACATTATGCAGCAGATGATGGATTAAGTTGCAAATCCATGGTTCTGGGAAAAACGCTGCAGCCACAGAATTGCATAATTCCAGTCGCCCAGATATTACATCACTGAACTCATAGGGATTGTCAAAAGTAAAACCATCACACAAACAACAAAGAGAACAAATGAGCCACACCTATTCAGGAAGAGAGTGGTAAATGTATGGGATATAGATGGCCGTGCATTTTGGAACACACTGTTGCAAATATATTACTGAAGAATGGACATTGAAATCGCCACTGTTGGAAAGTGGATTATTAGTAGGGGCAAATGTACATCTGCTGCTAGCAATATGCCACTAACACAGTATAGGGCTCAGAATAGGTCTTAGAATATTATTTCCTTGATCAACCCTTGATAGTTTGGCTCCGAGCAGGCAGCCTTAACTTCAAAGACAGGTATGTAAAGATTTAAAAACACCATTTCAGTAAATAATTAAGACACAATACACAATACAAATCCAACACCAATTTATAAAAATAGGACATATTTGTATCTTTATAATGACACCAAAACAACAAAAATCCAATGTAGGGAACCGGAGATATGAATTTGTAAATATATAGCATTATATTAGCGCATTATTGGGACATCTGGTCGCGATAGACCGGGTCAAAGTCAAAGTTTCAGGCCGACCGCGATGAAGCCCTGTGCGGCTACCCCTCGCGGTATGTCTCGGTCAAAGTTTTTACCTTCTGACTTAGAAACTTTTCTGGGGCTTTTCTTCCAGGGGTCTCTCGAAGCACTCAGCCACTCCGGATTCTGTGAGGGTTGCAACAAGCACCCAGTCAAACTTATGAAAGTCTAACCTCTGAAGCATTCCATATGGATGAACTAAGGAGCCAGGCTGGCTCGCGGTTGTAGGCAGGTGGTTTGGCTCTTTCGGTTGCTCCCGGTCACCTTTTCTTTGTTCGGACTTAGAAACTTTTACTGAGCTTTTTCTTGCGAGGTCCCTCGATGCTCTTTACCAGGCCAAATTCAGTGAGGGTTGACCGGCCTCCGATTTCGCCTACTCCCGGTCAAACTCAGAAAGATGGACCACCGGAACTTTTCAGCGGGACACATCCCGGCAGAAGACTGGCTTGCTGTTGAAGGCAGGTTGCTTGGCTGGCCAGGTTGAGTTGGTCCACTTATGAAGCTTTTTCCTAAAGTTGCTCCAAACTTCTGGAAATACTTCTTGAAGTTCCCCAAAGGGTCCCAAAGTGTCTCAAATGTATTCCAAGATTCTGGAGCTCAAGATGGTCCTTGAAAGTTGAGGACCTCAGTTCCCACAATTCACTTGGACAAAACCCTTACGAAATACACTGGTAGTGCTCCAGGTTGAGGATTCTTGATGGTGATGTTCCAGGTGAGCTCTGTTAACCTGTAGCTTGCAGGGAGTCCACTCTTTAGTCATTTTACAGCAAGGATACACATGGCTGTAGTTCCAGATGTTGCAGAAGGCGCAATCCTTAGTGTTTGCACATCAAACTCCTCAGCATGGCCCTTCAGGCTCTCTTAGGTTTCAAGCAGCATATCTGAGAGGCTCTTCCCCTCTCAGATACTTATTCTAAGTTCTCTGGGTCAAGCAGGAGGGCACATTTTTCTCAAATGGGGGTAGGGTAACCCCCAAGGTAAGACCACATCCTGCAGAGTGTGGCACTATTTTATCCCAGAGTGCACCAATTACTCCAAATTCATCATGGCCTATTCTCCAGCAGGGAGAGAAAAACTGGCTAAACATATCTCTAGGATGACTAATCTCCATAGTCTCCCCCTTGCATCTGCCATAGCTGCCAAGGTTTCAGATTGCTATGTGTGACATTTTGATAATTCACTGTAATTATGAGTGACATTTCAATGACTATGAGTGACACTTTTTCGTGAACAAATGAAATATATAGTGAAACGTATACATATCAGAAATTACACCCATTTGAGCAACATGAAACTCTAAGAAGTCCCTGAAGACACAACATTGATCTCAAATTATTTCATGCATTCATACACTCTTTCTCGATGTAACAAGTTAAGCTACACGCATGATATTTTTGTGCATTTCAAATGAGTGAAATATAAATCAGGAAAACTATGCCTCTGACTCATTTTGTTGTAAACTAATTGGAATTACTGCATACTACGGTTAAAGCATATGCCAGCAGCAGTCAGAGTGAACTTCAGTACAGAGTCAGAGACTTAGTGCGCGACTCCTCCAGGCTGCCAGTTCCCAAGTGCCTGGGGAGTGTGTCTGCCTGGCAGAGCGCTTCACTGGTGATGTCAGAGTGGTGCTTGAGCTGAGGGCCTCTCTCAGGGCTGCTGTAAGTTCCTCTGGCAGCATACATGAAGTCGTCAGAGTTGTCACTCTGACATCTGGTGCTAGGATGCAGCAAACCAACTGCTGTCTTGACCTAACCACGGCAGGCTTGAGCAAATCAGGAAAGAGTACTTTTACTGCTGCTGCGTGCTGCAAAGCTAGTGGGCCTTTAGTGAGGTGTTGGAATGTCTGCCTCTGGTCAATTATGAATAACCGTGCAGCATAGTTACAGGGCAGACACGCCTTGCCAGAACATACCGACACACAAGGTACTGCCTCATGGATCCGCATGTGCCTGCCACTGTCTGCAGGCGATGTCAATTATCTTATCACCAATTGAGCAGCCATGCGTGCCGATAAGACATGCGCTGACTTGCCTAACAATAAGGATTTATGCCTGTGCCAGACCCCGGGCCTGAGTGAAATCAATGACAAAATGCAAGAGCTGCCCCCCCTAGAAAGGAGGCTGTAAGACATAAATACCAGTTGTGACAGAGTGAGACAGATGCTAAACGTTACCTCTAGTGTGACTTTAAGTCACCCCAATTGTTTTTACTGGGAGCAGAGTGGACTAACATTTTTATTCAAATCTCTGTAGACTCGCGCATGAAGGCTCAGCTGCACTGCAGACACCACCACGGTCCTGGTCCAGACTGTTGTGCGCAAATAGATATATTCATCTGAACAGAACCATATGTTTCCAACAGCGCACCAGCCTGCACAACTCTAGCCAAACTATCACTGCCGCGTGGGCGGCCCCTATTAGAGTTCTGTCTCGCCATTTGGCAAATCACTGCAGCCTCACATGACATGGTCACGTGAATCGGAATGCTGTGGCTGAATGTAGCTAAATGAGAACAAGCCCTGCTGAGCCAGCCCCTAAACATGCACTGTCTGTTTTTCTCAGTCTGACTGCTAATCATTATAACAGTGATTCAGCACTTCATTGGACAGCTCAGAATGCTATAAAAGGGTGTGACTTTGCATTTCAGTGTGGTGATGCAGACCACCACACTGAAATGAGTTAGTCTAACACCTGATGCGTGGTACTTGGCAGGCCTGATCTGCTCATTCCTTCTTTAAGCCTAGTATCTGGCTGGGTTCAAATGAGTAGAGTTGTACATGACACTGGTGGCTTCCCCTTCCCTTGAAGTCCATTATTTTCGACTCCCCCCATGCTCTGGCATTCCTGTGGATCAGAACACTGCCCTCCCAGCAGAGCAGTTAACCCCAGGAGCTTTTTATCACCTCTTCAAAGGAGCCTAGTTAATCCACAAAACTCTGACCAATCAAGACAGACCACTGAAAGGCTGAATCTGGGCGTAAAGACAAGAAAGTCTTATAACTTCTTGTCTGTACATTTAGGAGAAATTCAACAATATCATATTGTTGGATTTATCAACACAATTCTGGGAACTCTTTGAATGCTATTTTTATCATTTTACTGGCAGGATTTTTTAGTTAATAACTTCTTGCCATGTTAACCAAAGTGTCAGGGGATTTGTAAAGGGGAAAAATGACTTGCCCATTCTTCCAGCACCAGGGCTCATAAAAACATATTTAACATATTTTAAAAATACTCTGCCAATATGTACATGCCTCCCACCCCTGGAACACCTAGGGGGGACTTTAGGGGTTCTCAATATGTAACATTATTGCAGATTTTCCCTCCACAGTGCTCCTAGCACCAAAGTCAATTTTGTGCAGCACTTCATCACAATGTGGGGAGTGTAATGTGCAATTTCACTTAACCCAGGGCATATAAAACTCATTTTACGGGGGTCCTCCTTATAAATAATTGACCCTTCACCCCTGGGACACTTAGAGGAGACCCTGTGGGTACCTAATATGCCCAAACATTGTAGGTTACCCATTTGTAAGTGCCCAAAACACCAACGTCAAGTTTGGGCACAATTTACTGTTTAAAAGGAGTCCTGCAACACAGGGCTACTTCAAACTGACCTCAGGCTTCAGCAGTGCACACATGCAAGTGCAAAAAGGGCTGCTGGACTCCAAACTGCTGTGCCCTATTATATAGTATGGACTTAGAAGTAGTTTCAATCCTCCTGCCCCATTCTGTACTAGGTCCTTATAGGGTAGGGCATGCCAGCCACAGGGGTACCCGAACCCATAGTGTACCCTCGAGGATGTAGGTGTTTTCACTGTATTCTAAGTGTCTCTTTCATCATCGCACTGGCCCTGGGCCTGGTTAGGCAAAGCACAGGGTCAGGTAGAGTCAGTTAAAACCAGTACCAGTCAGCAAAAAGTTGGGGGTGCCCAGGGCACAGGAAGACCTTGCAACAGCCAGTAAACATGCAGACATAGAGTTTGACTGCTAAAACTATAAAGAGTACAAAAGATATTGTGTTGAAATTGGGATTCTGAAAGTATTTGCCATTTGCTTTTAACCAATGTCTTGGTTTGTTGTGATCCTATTAAAACCTTTGTTTCCATCACAATTCAGAATTGAAAAAAAGTTATTCATTAGTGCTTTCGTAACGGGAGACAGCGTTTACAATGCTGTCAGTACCACATGCGTTGGTAACATTGCGAACGTTACATCGTACGAGTTGATACCACGCATGGCATTACATCGCAAGCCGTTTAAATGACTTACACTAGATGGCGTGCAACACCAGGTACTGTGTTGGATTTTAAGACCAACACATTCCCTGATGTTGCACTAACTGGAGTAGGAATAGTAATTTATACTATTCCTAAGTCCAGCGCGCCATCTAGTGCAAGTCCTAGAAACGGCTTACGTTGTAATGCCAAGCGTGGTAAGAACGTGGGCAATGTGACGTCTGCCTTGTTACCTACCGTGATGTAATATGTGGGTTTGTAACGTCACATATTCTTCGTAACTGGTGATATATTTTGAAATATTTGTATAATTCATTTAGAGGCATTTTTCTTTCACATCAGCCAGATTGTCACTTAGTTCACTGTAGAAAATCCTCTCACTTTGCAGTCAGAGAAAGAAAACACACATCTCCAGGGTAATAGAATAAACAGCAGTTTGTCCAAAGACATGAGCTGGTATTTGAACTCTGACTTTGAACGCACACAAAATATGACAAGATAAATCTAAGGGACATATGTACAAGACCTGTGCGCAGCCGAAACATCAATATTTTTGATGTTCTGGTGGCGCACAGGGCTTAGCTATATTTACAAGGCCACGTATAGGCACCTTGCATGACTTTTCATGGCATTGTTGCTATGGAGTAAGGGACATCAGCGCAAGTCACTGCCTTACCTTACTCAGCGGCAAAGAGACGTTTCATGGGAGTTGCCTTGGGTGTTCCCACGTAACACCAATGGACTTTGACAGTGCCCCAGATTTACAGTGTCTCATAAACCTGGGGCAGCACCAAGACCGTGGATCTCCCTAGAGCAGGCATAACGAGGAGAAATTTAACCATTTCTCCTCTTTTTTCCTCTTTCCACTTGTGCTACATTCTGCTGCACACATGGAATGAGAAAAACGTCAAAAGTATGGCCTCGAAAACTCTAGCATGCAAAGGACTTGCAGGCAGTGTCAAACATGGCATAGAGCCAATTGGTAGCTATACATAGTGCCATTACACTGTTTTAATCTTTGGAAAGCTCTGGGTCAAGCTTTCTCTACTCTCCAATACACATGGTGGGAACACACCTTCCATAATTGTCTGACACTCTGAATAACTAAAGCGAGGGATACTATAGTTGGCATGTGTCCTGCAACGGATACTTACATGAGAGCAGGGATTCCTGTCAATATACCACTTTGCCAACCAGTGATAGAATAAAGCAACTCTAAAATTCATTGAGATTTTAATGATGCATATAGAGATTTGCTACACTAGGGGTGAAGATGCTTCTGTGCAAGGTGCACTCACCTGGATGCCAGGTACTGCGGAAGTGGAGAGGGTCCAACCTCTCCCCTAATGCTTAACCCTCCGTATTGATGGGGTAGAGCAGCCATGGGTGGAAAAGAACTTGGGGGTATGGAATTAAACAGGAAAACAAGGGAATGATTCTGTTCTGTAGCGTACTGGTGTTTTGAAGAGGAATGGATATATCTGAAGCTTCTCGATTAAGAGGCCAGAAGAGGAGAAACGTGGAGTTGAAAATCTTGAAGGAAAAGAAAAAATAAAGAAGGGTTAGTGAATTATACGATTAATACACACCATGCATAACTCAAAAACATGCTAAATGGGGTTTCATATATGAGGGATTTAAGGTGAATCCCCCTTTTTGGTGTAGGGTAACACAGAAGGACTTCAATGCATGCAAGCAATATCTCCATGCAAAAATAAAAGGGGTAGTAAAAAAATTGTCATCAGTCTTCTTGACTTATCTGAAACCAAACTTGTTGAAAGGTTCCAAGTAATTGCATGAGTCCATCCAAACAGGACAATCCGAACGAGGAGAAGAGAGCGTGAACCAATGCCGCTAGGAATTCAATGAACTGAGGAGGAGAATGCAGGACAACACCAATAACCATAGAAATCGCCTCTGGGAGAGAAACGCAGAACACCAGCAGGGAATTCCTGGTGGCAGATCACTTTCTAGAGCGAGAGATGTTTGAAAACACCAGCTGGGAAACGCTGGCAGTAGATCACCTCCGGGAGAAAGATGCGGTCTACATCCAGGAAACGCTGCGGCACTTCCTCTCCGCGAGCGAGCAGGGCCAGACTGACTATCAGGCGTTTTGGAATTATGACGAGCTGGGGGCTGATTTCACAGCAGTGGGGGCTGATTTCGTTCATGGAGACCTGCCTGTACTTCGAAATAATTAAAGAAAAACGTTTAGTACACGCAGGTCCCCATCAACGAAATCAGCCCCCAGCTCAGCAGCATTCCATAACGCCCGGGAGCGAGACACAGAACACCAGTCTGGAAACACTGGAGGCAGGGAATCCTTATGGTTACATGATCCGGAAACTAAACAATGCGCTGGGGTCACAAAGCGCGGTATCTAATTAGTCCCTGCCTTCAGCCCCGATGTGCTTGGTTGCCTGATGATGTTATGATTGTCTCTCTGGCGCTTTGTTAATTTCCACAATATCTCAATCACAACATACAGCAATCAATGAAAAGATATGCAAAAATCGGGCGGGCAACACTTAGAGGGATAACGAAAGAAAGGAGCAGTAATCAAGTAAGTGTTTTCGAGAAAAACATAGGGGCAGTTTTACAAGCCCCTTGCACCTCTTTTGCATCACTTTTCCCATGTTAAAAGAGACGCAAAAGTGGCGCAAGGGGCTTGATAATCTGCCTCATATTTTTTAATCACAATAACTTTAGACAGATTTGATTGTGGTCGAGGAGCTGGTTGCCTGGGACATGACAGGTTCCCATAGAAGTACCGGTAGTTTGTAAATACAACTGATTTTGGAACAGAAAGGAATTCTCCTTCATTGCTAGAGTTGCAAAATCTATTATGAAAGAAATGAGTTCTCTCGTCAGATAGATTTACAATGGAAAGGTCTCAAGAGTCCTAAGTGTCTCATTCAGAAGAATGAAGATTCAGCATCATAGCTGACTAAATAGTCATTATTGATGTCAAATTGAAGGTCTCTCAAGATGTTAAGAACATGGTTGGTATCCAGTAAGTAAGATGGCATCTTACGAGCAATCAGTCACACAAAGTAATTTGTGAATTGAGAAGGAGGTCCCAAAAGGAAACCCATACCAGAAACAATTGGTCTCCCGGGAGGTGGAGGCTAAGCATTGTGGATCTTGGGAAGTACATAAGAATACAGATTGGTAGGGAGTTCAGTTGCCAGGAATTCAGCTTCATTTGATGAGATCTACTCCTCATCTTTTGCTGTTTGAACCAAGTGTTTAATGGTCTTCTGTTACCTAGGTGTAGGATATCTCTTTAAAGGTGTGACTTGTTTATGTAAGATTCTAGGAATGGTAAGGATCAATTGGGCCACAGTATAATCATATCCTAAACCTGTGGCTTCTGTCATATTTTTTTGTCAATAGACCCACAACTCACAGCTAAGTGGCTGTACTCAATGCTATAGATACAAAAGAGGGTCTGTGGGGAAATGTAAGGACCAAAATGTGCATTTCTAGAGTGCCCTGAAAATGCCAGGAAAGCTTACCATATGCTTGATATGGCACTGAATACTTGCAGGGACTATATTTTTCCAGAGGTTATTAATGGTTGCCAATAACATATATCATGAGTAGCCTTAAATGACCATCATCAAGGCAGACACGAAAATACACTCAGACACGCAGACTCACACACGCACACATACAAACACGCACACAAATGCATATCCTGCTCCCCAAGCCTCTCTCTAAAAATGCTCACATGTCCACATTTTGAACTACTGAGCTCCCCAAACTCTTGCTTTTTTCTCCATAATGCCAATTAGGCTGGAGACTGCTAGGACTCCAAAATATCTCTATGTAGGGCAACAGACAGCTTTGATGAATAGGCTCTGAACCCTTGGGAGATGGAGAGGGACAGGGGTATTTTGGTATGGGCAGGCCACACTGAGTGCCTACATGAAGCAGGTGGAAGCTATGTGCATTACATCATTTAATCATAAACTGCCTATTCAAACTAGAGAGTACATGTAGAAACATGATGGTCCACAGTTTGGGGTTGCCTTTAAATATACCACAAAGTATACGTGTCTGCTTTTATAATTACTGACACTTTAATGATTGTTAAATATAACATTGTTTTTCTCACTTAAAATTTGGCAACTATAAAGCAGCTGTGTTTTACACCCCACAAAAAAAATCTAAAAACTGATTCAGTGCAATTTTTACCTCTAGAGATGTCTTTACATTTCATGTATTGAAGTCCTTTTCTTCAGCTGGTGCATGGTGCAAAGAACGAATTTTCATGGTCCAGGCTTGTGCCTGCTGTGCAAGCTCCAGGCGTATCTGTTTCATTTTCTAAATAGCCTTACAGTTGGGGTGAGTTGCCTTTCAGTGAGAGCAGATTGTCAACCTCGGGCAACATTGTCTCGGTTTTCTACACCACCTAACAATTAGTTGGTGTGTGTCTGAAGGCTCAGAGAGAACATAAAGCACTTGGTGCACATTGCCGAAAAAGGTTGAGAAGTAATACCAGTTGACCTGTGGGCCACATAGAAGACACTCACGTGGAAAGAAACAGACCCTTTTGTTCACAATGTGACTTTCGGTGGTGATAGAATTAGAGACAGAAACAATAAATGGCCGTTGAAAATGTGATTTCTTTTTTCTGACCCTGTAATAATGTGGACAGATATAGTCAGATGTACACTCTGCTATTTGGAGGGGACATTTGATTTAATTACATATTTACACATGCTCCACTCATTCTACTTCTTTCATCAATTGGATAAATTATGCCCCTACAGACTTTGCACAGTCTTGTGAATATGTTTGCATTCCCAATTTTAAAGCTAGCAATTATATTATCTGTGCTACATATGAAACATGAAATATCAAAGGATGGTGCTGATGTGCATGCTATATGTATACACGCTTTCTAGTTGTGATTTAATCGGGGCAGAGACATAATTTTGTGTGTCACAGCTCAACATTTTACCTATAGGAACAATACAAATCCATGCATTTGTCCCATTAACATTTCCATTGCTTTCGAGAAAATTAGCAGAACGAAATATCCATCCTGTTTTCTGTAAATCAATATAGCACAGTCGTGTCTACTTTGTTTTTAAGATTTATGAAGATGTTGTACAGTGCTGTAACAA
This sequence comes from Lissotriton vulgaris, assembly GCF_964263255.1. Lineage (NCBI taxonomy): Eukaryota > Metazoa > Chordata > Amphibia > Caudata > Salamandridae > Lissotriton > Lissotriton vulgaris. The sequence continues at coordinate 434,225,692 of NC_141696.1, read as the reverse complement.
ATTTCTGACAAAATATCTATCTAAAGTGAATTAAAACACAATTAGAAATAGATAAATGGATAAAAAAATTAAAACGTGTAAAGTATGCAGACTGCGATTATTCAAAGGGGTGGATATAAAATGTGTAAAGGCCTCCTTAATTTTCTATGGTTTTTAATATGTACAAATATTTTCTTGCAGCATCATTCTTTACCTGAGTGGTGTAAGGAAAGAGCAAAATTATTAACCTGCTTTCAGTCCAGTTTGGATACTACCAAAAGATTACAGATTATTTTCCCTGCTATAGGCCAGCATACGCTCCAGAATAGGTAAATGTGTAATAAACCGTCTTAAAAACGTTAATAAGCAGAAAACATTTTATGGTAAAATGCCCTTTATGTACTCTTGCTGATGATGTGACCAATTGTTAATATGAAACCGAGACAGCCTTTGAATTTACAGATAGTGCAATATGACCTATCTCTTAAAATCATTCCTGCAAGCGTCCATAAGATTGTATTTTTTTTTTATCATCACTTTTTAGCTGGCCCAACTAAGGGCATTACACTCAGAATATATAATGCTTTTGTTATATTGATTTTCAATGAGTAAATGCTTTTCCAGCCAGTGGTTTTCCTTTACGAGCAAATTCTATATTAAATGTTTTTGAGGCACATAACAAAGAAATGTATGTTTGTCTATGGTGAGATAATTCTATGCCATTCATGCCATGGTCTAGCATGAGAATTTAGATTGACGTGCTGGTAACCATAAATTTGCCAAACCTATCTAAACAAATTAGTGGGAAAACTCCAAGATCGTCTTCCATTTGGGTCCTGCAGACTGTGTGTAGTGCACCCACCTTTCTACTCCCCATGGTGACAAACATCAACCCACACCATGGACACTCAGGGTAGAGAACCATTTTCTATTTGTAGTAAATAGATGGATGGAATTGGAATATTCTTTCACCTTTTCTGATTTTGTGAAATGCATGAACATTGGAACTGCCCATTTTGTTGACGGTTATCTTAACTTTACTTTTAGTAGAGATGTTCTGTAAGTAATGTTATCCTGTGTAGTCTTCCAAATGTATCTGCCTTTGGAGTGGGCCTATTGGAGTTAAATAGAGCAATATCAGATCATCAGCATACTTTAAAGGAACATAAATCACTCATGTTAGTCTTTGAGGAAAATGAAGATGATTATTTTGAATATAAAGGAAGATTATCTACATATAGGATACAAATACATGAGCCCAGAGCATGTTGGGGTTAATTTCTACCTTAGTATTCTCTGTTTGTGCCCCTGATATTATCCCAAGAATGTCTGCATCAATATACCATATGTAATGTGGGGAGTGCCATCAGGTTTGGTGGGATACTACAACCTCAGAATTACTTCCACTTTATTAAGTGAACCACCTTGTCAAAAGCTTGTGAAAATACCGAGAGTGACAAACTGGCTGATTTTGAGCTGAAAGATACTCTCATTGTAAAGTTTCTATGGTTGTTTTTGTAATATCATAGGTTATTGAATTAGCCAAACATCTAGGCTGCTAAGTGAAGAAGGGAACCTTCTGTATGATCATCTCTTTGAAGAACGAAAATATGTACTTCATGAACAGTTTGCTAATAGCATATAATAATGCTTTTCTACTGGTAGATTGATGCTTCATCTTTGGGTCCCTTTCCATATATTTTAAATATGATACTACAAGCTCATTAGGTTTGTCGAGGATTACAATATATTGGTTCTACAACTTTAACCTAGGATTTAAAATCCTGTTGCAGAAAGTATATTGGGTCTTTTTTCTGCCCTTTTAATGTTGATGATATTAGCCTCTGTATTGAAAGCATCAAGAGTATCTACCATCTTTTTCGGAATTATGTCATAAAGTGGTGTCACATGAATGATATGAATGCAGGTCAAGTATCTCACACTCCCTATGATGGTAGAGTTACTTGCTTTGAGAAGAGCTTGCTGTGATGTACCTACCATACATATCCTGAATCCTTTTGAGTTCTTTCTCTAAATTGCCTCATTTAACTGGCAATTTTCTTTGTAGTTATTTGCTATTTATTCTGGTATATTCAAGTGTTGTATTATCAATTTAATATTGAAAGATCATACAAAGAAATGTGCAGAGTACCTTCTACAACCTGAAACTTAGGAACAAAATCAAACCCTACCTACCGCTGAATGACCTCAAATCTGCCACACAAGCGATGGTGCTGTCAAGATTAGACTATGAGAATGCCGCCATCACAGGGTCTGCGAAATCCCACCTCACACCCCTTAGAACTACTCTCAATGCAGCAGCCAGAATGGTCACAGGAATCAAAAATATGACCACATCTCCCATGCCCTGTAAGAACTGAAATGGCTCCCAATTGAAGCTTACTGCAGCTTCAGAACTGCCTGTCTCACTCACAAAGCCCTGCATACTGGTAAACCAGCTTACCTCACCTCAAAATTAAAAAAAGGCTGGCCAGTCAAGAAACCTAAGAAGCTCCAATACCCTTCTCCTTATCCCACCTGCAGCCCACAAACAAAAAAAAACATGGTTCACTCTTTCTCCAGCAATGCCCCTAAAATCTGGAACCCCATTCAATTACATATAAGGACAAACCCTCCTTCTTTAACTTCAAAAGACAACTAAAGGCTCTCCTCCTAAACCTATAGCTCAATTAGCAGGATGTCAATTACCATCAAAACATGAACTCAGGGGGGAGGAGCCAAGCCAGCGACCGAGATGGCCGCATAGACGCTTGGCTCCGTGAGCCCTCTCACCCCGCGCATACATCCTGGCAATTATCCTGAGCCGAAACGGCATATTTAAGTAGGCGAAGGGAAAATTTCACTGACCGTTTGCTCCTGAGGCTTCCACGTGCGGCAGACCCGAAGAAATGTCCCCAACTGTTTTGCGGCCCTCACGGAGCTGGGACCGGGGTGTCAAGTGAGGAGAACAGCCAGCCGCGACTGCGACAACAGCGGCCATTGGTGGAGGCGAGGAGTCGGCCGGAGGGCACCGGAGGTTTGATGGGCCGATGGCGACAGTGACGACACAGTCCATCTAGCGGAGTGCCTCGTGGGGATGCGCGGCGAAGCAGGATCGATGGGAGTGCATGATATTTGGCCCCCTTTCCAGTGTTGAGTCCGGGCATAACAAAGGACTTCCCCCGGAATCGGCGGGCGGCTCCCGGGGAGCGGCAGAGATTTTGTTTAGCCCTTTGGTGGTTCCTCTCCGGGAAGCCTGCCTTGACTTTTTGGGTCCTCGCTGTGAATCCTGTTGCGCCCTGGTGTGGGGCCCGGTCCCGAGGTGAGGTGAAGAAGGACGAGGCCGGATCAGCTAAGATGGCGGCTGGCACCCTCCTACGCAGACCACATCCGGATAGAAAAGCGGCCGCGCGGGAGAGTTCAGGGGACTGGCGGCACGAGACAGAGCCCACGTCCAAAGATATATTGGCTGCTCTAACGACCCTGCATGCAACCCTGATCCGTAACGCCCGGGACCTGGGAAGAAGGATGGCCGCCAATGTTGTCCTGCCGTTCCACACGGGCACTGTTCGATCTCAAGATAGTGCCGACGTGCCCGCCTCTATGTTGGTGGAGAGTGCTCCAGCTACGCCTAGGTTCGTGGAGATGCTGGAAGACCCTGCTCACGAGATCGCCTTGGACAGATCTGTAGTACATGTGAGTGACTCGTCGGGGCACTTATCTAATCAGCGGCTGGAAAAACAACGTCGATCTATGTCTTGGGCTGCCCCGGCGACGTCTCAGCGCTTGCCGGATGGTGTGACTCTCTCTCCTTGGATGGTGAGACTGTGTTCGGACTTGAGGATGTTTTCGGGGTCGATACCGACACAGACAGACTTCCGCCATACATATTCGGCTGGGTTCTGGTTGCAGAAGTCCCATGGAGTAATAACACGGCCCGGTCCGCCCGGATCACTTGAACCCTCCACGCCGCTCTGTATGCCGATTGATAAGTGGACGTATGTTGATACTACTGTTAGAAAAGGACAGGGGTGATACCGTCTAGGATCCAGTGGACTCATTGATGGCTGACGGTGATTTGGGGGACACTCGACGGGGATTTTATTGACGGTGCTATTGGTGATTAATGTTTTCCATGGCTATTCTGAGCTTGCTTTTAGGATGTTTACTGGGCGCGGGGGTGGGGGAGGGGCGGGTGGCAAGATAGAGTGCCCTCCTCCACTTTTTTCTTCTTTTCTTCTTTCTCCTCTTTTTCTATATTTCGGGTCTCTTATTTAGGGCGACAGGCACGCTGCTGGTGGGGGTTAGGCCGTGGCCTTCTGCAGGGGTGCAGGGTGGGGGGTAGGGGGATGGGGTTTGTTAATTTCTCCGTTATTTGTTTCTATGGCCCTTTTGTCTTTCTTCCTTTTTGGTGTCGTCGTTTTTCATGTTTCCTACAGTATGTTTCGTTTTGAGGGGTGGGGTGCAGGTTTGCTATGGAACGGGTTTGTGTTCACATTTATCCTGACTCGTATACCTTACCCCCAATACTTCAATTGTATTTGCACTATTTGCGGATTTCCTGATTCATGCTTGTTATTGTAGGACCATGTATGACCGTATGGCATTGACTCTTAGTTTTTTCTTTATTGTAAAATGAACCCTCATGAATCCTGAACTTTGGCCAGTACGCTTGAAGACAAGTCATATCCTGGACACTTGTTAGACCCCGGTTTTCGGGCTGCTATATTTTCCCACATTGATTTGCTGTACTTACGACTTGACTAGCGGCCGGCCGGGGTGGTTGTAGGCCCATGTTTGTATTTGCTTGACGCAATAATAAAGGTTCCCCAAAAAAAAAAAAAAAAAAACATGAACTCAACCCTTCCCCTCAAACACTATCGAAATTTCTGTTTTAAACCAAATGTATGATTATACTTGTTATTTGTAATGCCAGCACTATATAAAACATATTTAGTAAATAAATAAAATACAATTATTAGCTATTTCATTAATGCATCTTGTTTCTTCCTATTAGTATAATAACCTTTAGCACTGCATTGCATTTTGTTTTTTGTTAACAGCACTCTTTGTAAGACACAGACAGCGACTACACAATTATATATTAAGCAAATGAAATTACTAAACTAGGAAATTGTTTGTGTACAAAACAGAAGAATATTCTGAGGCCTGACCCTAAGAAACTGACATGAAATATCTCACTTTTCTGTGTGACAGTTGCCATGAAATCCAAGGCTAAAGTTGGTAATCAATTAAATGGGCATTGCTTTCACATGCATTAGTTTAATAATCATTTCAAGTCTAATGTGTTGTTTCTGAGAACAGATGGGACATCCCATAGGTCACCATTTGACTATAATACAACCTTTTTCATTTCAAAATAGAATGTAATAAAGTAGTGAGGAATCTCTCAAAATTGGTATGCGATTATAGTACTATGCAGAATATGAATTATCGAAGATGTGTGTATTGAAGTCTTTGGCAGGACTGAAATTAATAGTTGGTCTATTCACATGAGTCTCTTCTACCTAGCACATGACAGTATTAAATACGGTAAATGGTCAAAATATCGATTCCAAAATGTAGACTAACCTAAATATAGACTCCGAAATATAGAATGGACAAAATATCTAATGGACAGAATATAGACATCAAAAATATCGTTTTGAAGGTAAGTAATGTAATATCGATTTGAAAAATGTAGACAGTCAAAATATCGAAGTACATAATATAGTTCATAAAAAATATCGCATTTTTAATAATATCGAATTTTTTAAGTGTTTTGTATGTTAGTATATGCGTGAAAAGTGTATTTATTTTTGTAATTTATTTAAAGTAATTAATTTTATGTTATTTAATTTTTGCGTAATTTAATTCTGTAGCGGGTTGTGGGTTTATAGTGGAATAGGGTGGGAAGTAATCTAATTGTAATTAATTAAATATGTTAATTAATTAATTTGTATTTATTTAGAATAAATTGTTAATTAATTTTTAATTGGAAATTAATTGAGTCTTAATTGATAATTAATTTTTATTAATTGATTACTCGATAATTATGTGAATTAAATTAATTTATTTTCTGTAACGGGTTGTGGGTTTATAGGGGAATAGGGTGGGAAGTAATTTAATTATAACTAATTAAATATGTTAATTAATTTATTGGTATTTATTTTGAATAAATTGTTAATTATTTTTTAATTGAAAAGTAATTAATTCTTAATTGATAAATAATTTTTAATAATCGATTAATTGATAATTATGTGAATTATATTAATTTATTTTCACTAGAGTTGGAATAGTAAAATTTACCCCTATGCATCCAACGCTTTCCCTACTGTTGAACTCTCTGGAGTGGGAATAGTAATTTTTACCCCTACGCTATCCAACGCTTTCCCTACTGTTGCACTCTCTGGAGTGGGAATAGTAATTTTTACCCCTACGCTAGCCAACGCTTTCCCTACTTTTGCACTCTCTGGAGTGGGAATAGTAATTTTTACCCCTGCGCTATCCAACGCTTTCCCTACTGTTGCACTCTCTGGAGTGGGAATAGTAATTTTTACCCCTACGCTTTCCTACGTTAATAATATTGTGTATTTTTTATTAATATTATGTTAATATGTGATTGTATATTTTTATTTATTTATAAGTTAAATTAGTTATTTAATAATTTTAAGGCAGTTTAAGTATTTTTAAGTATATTTTAGCTATTTATTTTTAATATTTTTTTAATTTTACATTATTTATAAGAAATTCGATATTTTTACAACATATATATATATAAACAATATTTTGGGTTCGATATTTTGGTACTTACCTGTTTGTCGATAGGAATTCAATATTTTGTCAGTCGATATTTTGGAATCTGTATTTTGGGTAGTCTATATTTTGTCCCTCGATATTTAGTCAGTGATCCATTAAATACATGTTCTTATTGTTAGCAACACAGTATGTAGAGATATAGCATAAGTATTCCACTTTTTATAGTCTGGTGCACTTTTACAGACCTTTAATACACAGCAAAGTTATATGTTTCAGGAGTACTTGGCCACTGAGTCACCTGCTCCTAGAGGATAATATTTTTTCTAATCCTCCTGTCTGTGGATTACTGCAGCATCTGGTTTTACAAAAACATAGTGATTAATTATGGGGAAATCACTCATCATTCAGGTTTCTTTAATACATGTTACATATGCATCAAAGACCCCATTACCATTTATGAACTGGACGGGAATTAATAGTTCGAATATTTTCCGACTCACTATTCAAGATAATTTCTTATCAACCATTTACTTTAATCCTACCAAAGAAAGTTGATTTGCTAATTGATGTTAGCTGCTTCCACTTATCAGATCATTGCTGGGGAACCCAATTTTCACCTAACCATGTGATCGAGAACTTTCAAAATTGCTGAATCATTTGAAGTGCAGACGTTTTTCAGCTGTACTCCATGGTCAGTTACCTTGTGTAGCACAAATGGACATATCAGATAAAGTGGACTTACATTTTGTTACTCAAAGTTGTACTCTCTAGTCTCAGTGTGCCAGCACTAGATCACATATTCAACAAGTTACAACTGGAAAGTGACAATTGTGTATCAATCCCAGGTACCGTCAACATTGCTTTGTGAATGAACAAGGTCTAGAGCACTGACAGTGATAAAAGTTACTGGTGATCTTAATTTAACTGCAGCCTCGTTCTGCAAAAAATGGCCAAATGCACTGCCAGTGGAATCCAATTATTTAAATATTGGAACCAGATTGCATGTTTCTAGTGTCAAGGAATGATTAAGGGAAAATGATCAAATAATCCATGATAACATGTTTGATAAAATCAAGGAAAAAGTTCTTCTGATCTTATATCCAGACATGGGGACCAATATTGAGTTTGGCAGAGAAAGAATGACTGAGTGCCCTCTCCGCCAAACTCTCAGCTGGCCTGTCTGATTTAGTGCTGGGTGCACCAACAGCATGATGACAATGGAGTCTACTGCTGCTCTGTAGCCTTCATACTCAACCATTTGCACAACAGAGTGCAGGCCATTAGTGTTAAGCCATTCAACAATCCACCCAATCTAGAGTAACTTTTTTTTAAAGTAAATTACAATAAAATAAAAAAAGACACCCAGACTTCAGGAGAGAACTCCTATGATGTGTGGCCTTTTAGTTAAAAAAAACAATCTCCCCTTTTGGGAGTCCTTTTGGGAGTTTGTTTTGAAAAATGTAAAACATTGGAAATGTTTGGTGGATAGGATGTCCATCAGGTCGATTGAGTAAAGTACTTTGTCACCCTGATGGACATTAAACTATCAGTCAAACTCTAGATCAGGTACATTATCATTCCGACCAGAGTTGTTAATTTTACAGCTAGCATTATTTGAATATTAGAGGAAGATGTTTCAGGAATAAAAATGGAATCTTCAAACTCCAGTAAATTCAAGACATTCTATCATTCCGGAGGGTTGCATTTGTGAAGATTTTAGGTCTTTAGAAGCAAATTATAAAAAATGGAAGCATCAAAGTCCAGTAAGTTCAAAACATTCTATCATTCTAGAGGGTTGCATTTGTGAAGATTTTCAGGTCTTTAGTAGCACATTTTAATTGTCAATTGCCTTTTTTGCTATTCTCTATTTTTTATTTACCTATATATTATTTTTCTGAAAATTCCTTTTTCATTTCATTTCGGTATTAGTTTTGAGTTTTCTTCCATGTATTTTTGCAAAACATGCTTTCTTATCTTGATGACTCTCCTCTAGCTTTTATTTTGTTTTGAGCAGTTTATAGCCTTTTTTTCCCCACAAAGGTGAGCGAGCTTTTAGGCCTCACTCTAGTAACACAGGATAAAAGGACCTGTATACTTCTTTCTGATCACTGCCCTGCACGTTGCTATCATCGGGCTGATGCTGCTTATGTCATGGGGTAGGTTGCAGCCTTCCACCACTATGTGGGAACTGCTTTCACTCCAACAAGACTAACTAAAATCATCCCTTCACCATCATGTTTTCCTATGTCAAGAAAATCTTCATAAGGGATCCAGACAACAGAATGGATGGGTACTTAGGGCAGGGTTACACGTTTCTTACCATGCAAAGGAATTTTCCATCCCAGCACCCTCTAAACTATGTTTCTTAGACACGGGAGGCAGAGATTATTAAAGTAGAGAATTGCTCACCTGCGTAGGAGTGAGCAGGTACAGCTTTATATCTGTTCATCAATTCATCAGTACAACATTGCATATTCATAATTAAATATGCAAGGCATTGTATTTGTGTGTGTTGTTCTAATGTCGTTAACAGTGTTTCTTCGTTTGTATCTGTTAGACTTTGCAGAGCAGAGGTCAAGCATATCATTAAATGAGTATTTTCCCTCACTGGTTTTGTAATAAAGTTCATTATGAAAAGCAACACACTGTGCATCATCTCTGAAATTGGCTGATAGTTTGTTAGAGAAGAAGATATTTTTCTAAGGATTAATGGCAACATTTCAAACAGTGGGAATAGCGATTTTTGAATGCCAGATTATAAGATATTTTCTAGTTCTTTTAATGAGCAAAAGCATATTAGGTTGAAAGAAAGAAGGGGCATGATCCCAGACATTGGGGTGCAACCCTTTAGGATGGTAATTCAGGTGCTGAAATATGTAGAATGTAAACTTTGTAATACATGCCAATTTATTTCTCTCCATATCATCTTTATATAATGCTTAGGTCACTGTATCCTGTATTATGTGTGCCAGAATCATCAATCCGGTCCTGTGGCAGTACATGTCCTGGTAACAAAGAATCTTGGTTAGTAGGATCAATTTGGGCCACTGTACTAGTTCTAGAGGATTTCACAGATTCATGTGCTAAATGTATATGGCTCTCAGTAGTAAAGTCTAATATTTTGTGAGAGCATTTTGTGATGACTCTCAGGCCAGCTCTCCCAATCAAGAGTGATGTGTGACTCTAAGGAAGTTAGGCAATCTTTGTGACATTTATTGGTGCTGTTTCTTCAAACACAGGAAGCAATACAGCTGCAGGCAAACTAAACTGGTATGCACCTCCTCTTTCATATTTGGTGTAATAAAGTCAAATAATCAAGACGTGTTTTTAGATGATGTTGTGAGATATAATCTCTAGTTCAGACAGCAGCTACATCACTCATAATTAATGTGGTGTCCGATTAACAAACGTAAATTATACTTTTGAGTAAGTTTACTCTTTTGAGTAAGTTTACTACTTTTTGGTATTCACAATTTTCAAGTGTAAGTTGGTAGTAAAAAAAACTGTAGTATGTCCAGTACTGGCCCAGGTCTGCCTCTGGGGGATAGTGGCAGGTAGAAGTGGCATAGGAGTAATGGGAGAAACAGGGCAGTGGGCTGACACAGGTTGTGTAAGCTGCGGTTGGAAACAGATCCATCTGTGCCTGCTCTCTTTTCTGGATGGAACTCAATTTAACAAGCAGGCTATTCTCCTCCTGCTTCCAATAGCATGAAGAATATACACAACTACCTCCTCTCCACCCTACCAACATCTGTAATGTTGATGCCTGCCCAGCAGCAGGGTGGATCAGAGTCTCACCGCTCAGATTTCTGATGGTGCAGCGCATCTCACTCTGTGCAGTGAGACCAGCTTATTGTGGCTCCAGTCGGTCATCAGTTGGTGACAGGGACAGCACAGGAGTGGTGTGAAACTTGGCAGGCCTGCTATCCCAACAGGAGATTAGCAGTGTTGTATAGAGAGCAGGACTATTGAACTAACCAAACCAACACTACCAATGTGGACAACCATCTATACTTCAGGTACCGCAAAACGCTTTAGGCTCAGATAAATATGTAAAAAATATTTTTACATTTGCATGAGGGCAGTTCAAGTTTAATATCTATGGGAGGATTGTTTTTATCAAGATGATGATTCTTCATGAATTAACTTTTTCTTCTAATACTAAACCCTTGACATTCCAGATGAATCTTATCAATAAGGTGTAAGGAAGCGTGAGTAGGCCTTCAAAGAGTAAAAGGTTTACATGGAAAAACTCAGAAAGAAATTAAACCTTACCTGACTTTCTGATATACTGCTACGGATTTCAGTTTAAGAATATACAGATGTTAGCAGTGCAACCTGATAAGTCTTACATTGGGCAAACTTATGCAGCTATGCTGAAAGTTTAGGCCGAGAAATGTTTTTGCAGTAGTTTGGGATCCAAACTTTTTCAAGTAGGGACGACTTAAGATGTTGCTTGCAGCTTTAAAGGTATAGTTTCACTTCAGGAAAATCTTTGGTATTCAATACTATACATATTCAGCATCATTCTGAGACTCACCCAGAATACTGAAATGTCTGGAAGACAAACTCTGTCACCCCTCTTAGATGATCTGGCTTCATTACTTGGGGTGACCTGAGCAAAAGGGACAAATGGTATTGACTGGCAAGCAGCTTTGAGCACAACAAAATGGAAACTGTCAAATACGTAACTTTCTTGTTCCTCGTGGTGGTCATCCCAAAAGTGGTCTGATGATGATTCTTGGGATGTAAAGATCTGCTGAAAGAAAATGTTAAACTAAGGTAAGAGGTTGCTCTCTGATACTGGGAGATCGTGTAAGCAGGAGACAAGAAATTTAAAAAATCTGCATCCAACTTGGGAAAAGATATGCCGGGTTTGGAAACAGAAGATTCGTACCAAGTATCCTTAAGTTTACTTTATTCAGTGGTAAAATCTGCTGCCTTAAACAAGAATCATTTTTTCACTCTTCATATGCTATACTGGACGCCACAGAAACTGGCCAAATTTGCACATGAGGTGCCGAGATGTCGAACATGTAGACCAGGGGTCTCCAAACCGGTCCTGGAGGGCCAGATCCATGCCAGATTTTTAAAATTACTACATGTATCTCAATGGGGATATCCATAAAATCTGGCATGGATCCGGCCCTCTAGGACCGGTTTGGAGACCCCTGATGTAGACCCACAAGTGAAGATGACAAGCATATGTTTGTAGACTGCCCTGAACTCTCTATCTTTAGAGAGTAATACATTCATTTATAAGAGAAATCCTTGGAAATTATATCAAGGTAGGCTATGTATTAATCCTATAAAACTCAGAAGACGCTTTTTGGTTTAATTGATAGTCGTAGAAAGAAGAGAAGTATTTAAAAATGTATGTTTTCCTTTGCGCCACATCATTCAGACATGAGTGACTCAGTAAACTATGGCACCAAGATGGACTTGGCCTGTGATTTAAAAAATAATTGGGAAAACGAGTAAGTATTACACAATGTGGCAATCCGACCTTAACTGTCCAAAAAATAAATACTAATTTTGCTGGGATGATGGTAAACTTCATTTGAATTACAAGCACTATCAGCAGCAGAATATCAAAGTCAGTCTGTCCGAGGGAGGGAGCAGCATCAACATACAACAGTCAGTGGCGTAACGAAACTTGAGGGGGCCCCCCAGCAAAACACATGGAGGGGGCCCCCACGGCAGCTCGGCCCACCACCTACCACTTTGCTACACCGCCCAAAAATCTGGCATATTTTGATTTGAAACCTCCAACATTTAAATGAAATGCCTCTACATTGTCTTTCTCAAAGTTCTAATGAGAAAGTGGGAAACCCTCTAAGCATATAAGCTATGCCATTTGTAACAATAATGTCAAAAGCAGGTTATTTAACTGAGGCAGCAATCAGAACAATGCCAAGGAGCAATCCTATTGTCTCAGGAAATGCCTATGGTTGAAGAATAACTATGAAAGCTCTGAATTATAATTGACATTAATGGACAATAACATGAAACTTTGAAAGACAAACCCAGATCTGCAATTCCATAAAAACTCGACTGACAATCAGTGCTGGCTGGTGATATTTGAAAATGATGGTGGGTGTAAACGTTCTACGGGGGGAGCACCAGGGCGAGCGAGCACAGCAAGCGAGCCTGAACAATTAAAGGTGGGTTGGGGGGCTCTCCCCCCGAGAAAATTTTGAAAAAATAGTGGGTAAATGGTGCATTTTCAAGCAAATTTGAGAAGCAAGAAGGTTAATAAAGAAAATGTGAAAGTGCAGTTATTACATTAATAAAGGGATGTCACATAACAACAACATGGTAGCTGCTTTTTCAGTATAACCACAGAGCTTCATAACAGACTTCAAGATACGATGCTAAGAACCTCACAGATTTTTTTAATTTAAACAGCGAACAACTAAACGAACAACTAAACAGGTCACAAACTAGCACTATCACTGTTCATTCTCCCATAAATTCAGTGGAGTAGTGTGCTAATATGTATCCTGTTTCTTTAGGTTGGTTATAGAATGGTTATGTGTCACTGATGGGTCTGTATTCTTTGTAGAACTTTTCCGCTGGTTGCTAGGTGAGGGTCAGTTTCCTTCTGATCCTTCGCATCAGTAGCTGGTCTTTATTGACTCATAGAATAAACTGCTTTACTTTATCACAGCTGTTTCCTGCCTCGGTCAGTTAGCCTACCCCAATACTACAAGTGGTCACTCTGCTTTATTAATTGGAAACTCTCCACTGTTAACTGGTCACTGTCTATTCACAGTGTTCTGTGCCATGTCACAGGCCACCTCGCCCCATTTATTGGTCCTTTGCATCAATCTTTGAGCACTCTGTCTCATATTCACATATTAACGTAACTTAAATGTACTAATCATTGCTGAGTCATCGGCCTTGTTTTCACTGATCACTCTGACACTTATTCACAGCTCACTCTGCCAAGTTCACTAGTTTCTCACTGTCCCAATAATAGTTTGCGTTGCCCCATTTATGGTTTTCATTGGCACATAGTTGTGTGGCTCTGCTCTATTAACATGCACATTTAGAGCTCAGGGTTCCTTGTTCACAGCTGAGTCCCCATCGCTCTCTAGTTACCTGCACCACAATATTTTGTTATGAGTTTACATGAGGTTTGAAACATTTTGTACCATTTCAGCTCACAATCTCCAGTTAGGCGACTAACGTTATAATTTCTCCCCTTCCCCGATACTGGCACATGGATAATTAGTGGCATCAGCAGCCCAGCCCTCTACTACTCCCTCTGTCTGCGGCCCTGGGCGTAGCATTCCTCCTTTAGCCAAAGAATTACCCGACTGTGCCTTTTCCTCTCACGCCCACCTCTCCCCACAGACCACTCCTGCCAAGGACAGACTCACCTGAGGGCTGAGGCCTGGCCTGGGCTGCAGCTTCAGAGGCATGTGCGAGCAGGCAGCAGAAGACAGGCAGGGCAAGGCTAGCCAGGCAGGGGCTAGTAATAATTTAAATTATGGGCGGTGACGGACGGTCCTTGTCAGTCTCTGGCGTGGCTGGGTCCTGGGATGCCTCACCTCACAAGTCGCACACACTTTTAATTTTGCTCCATAATGTGCATGCCAAATTTAACAGCATTGGTCAACAGCCCCACCCTTAAGACCCCGGCGATGCGGAGACAACTGCGCGCCGCACACCCACCATTTAATTAGTGAAGAGCATCAGAGGCCCGACTGTGGCCCCCGCGTACGCGCCATTTAATTTATTAAGAGGCCGGGCGTGCGCACTATCATGATGAAGAGGCTTGCCTGCTCCGTTGAGTGAGGGGGCCACTAGAGCGCAGGGCCCCCCACAACACGGTGCTGCAGGGGTCTGTGTTACGCCAAGGGCTCCTGAAAAACATTTAATTTCAGTGAGCAATCTAAAACCGAAATTCTATATCTTTAATTCTGAATTAAGTTCTATGTTGAAACAGAAACTGTCAAAATAAAGGTTGGAGAGCAGAAATAGGGAGATGTCTTCTGCTGCTAACTATCCACAAGTGCGTGTTAAAATTCTGGTACTGTGTGTGTTCTTTTGTGGGGCGCTTTTTGCTTGTATAATCATACATCTTATAAATAAAGGTTTAAAAAAATCTGGTCCTACATCAAGAAAGCAACCAAACGCCCTCCACGAACAAGTTTTGAAAGTAAACAAACACGCCCTTGCAGCTGCAAATTCCCTCTGGAGTAGTCACAGAGAATCCTAAAATAGGAGACCACAAGCAGGAGTCAAGCTTTCCCTCAGGCTTACAACGGGCCCAAAAGACGCACTACAAGATTTAGTTGGAGACAACAAGCTAAAATGCAAAAGATCACTTGCAAGAACCATTAGCTTGAAGAATACTTCACTGGTCAAAAACTGACAGCATAAACACCAAACACTTGGGCCATCTATTTCCCCATATTCCAAAAAGAAAATCAAGTATTTGCAGTTACAAATGAAGTAGGAAAACTCTGTCACCCTAAAAGACCCAAAAAAACTATCTTGCACACATTATCAAAAAGACCGAGTGTATAAAACATTGAAACTGAAACTACCACTGTTGGCAAGACAGTGAGGTTTAAAGAATTTTACGCTGTTACTTGGTCAAAACTTGTTTAACTTGTACCAGCAAAGTGGTTTGTATTGTAGAAGTGAGGTGGTATTTTTTTTTGTTGCAGATTTATATAGCACGAACCCGACCCGAAGGTATTGGAACGCTTTACATGAGCACCAGTTACATTACACAAGAACACATTCATTTGCACGCTCTGTTGGATAGTGGGGTGGGTGGTGGTGTATACGTCTTTGTTGAAGATAGAATTGTAGGTGAAGAAGGATGTCTTCCCCTGAAGAAAAAGGGGTGGGGTGTGATGTTGAAGTAGGGGAGCGGTGTGCCTTATATTGATGGAGGAAGAGAGTAATGCCTTCTTCATTGTGATAAGTGGTGGGTCCGTGTTTGTCTGGGAAAGTTTTTGGGAAGAAACAGTAACGTTTTACTTCCCCAAAAAATAGGGCGAGGGGTGCCGTTCGCATTAAATGAGACAATGCGTGGCCCAGGGAGGAAGCAGTGCTTCCTTAAAAAAGAGTTGCAGAGTGTTCGTGCTTCCAATTCAAACGCCTATTTTGTCTATTATTGTATTGTCTTTTGCGTTGTTTTGTATTATACCTCTGAAAAAATAATAATAAAAAAATATATAAAAAGTTACTGTCAATGTTTGTTTACTCTCAATCTAAGCTAGCTGCCAAGTATGTCCCAGCTGCAGGAATGTCCAGCCTGGCCACCCCTCCTTCTCCAGGACTCGCAGCCATTTCTCCCTGGTCTGCATGCACAGGTGCAGGCAGGTGTAGCGAGCTCACTCCCAGCTCCTCCGCCTGCAGTCAGTCTGAGCGGTCAGTGCTGGCCAAGCGGAGCACCTTGCCCTGCCATCCAGGAGGCACCCAAGAGTTTTCAACCAGGGGTGCGGGCTACAGGCTGAAACCAGCACACAAGTGTCATCAAAGAGGGTGCGTTTTGAGCTATCTCAACTTCTCAACTGGCTTTGTATTTTTTTTCCATATTGCTTATCATTTACCTCGAGGTTACTAGCTTGGTTGCCATTGAATCAAAAGAGTTCTTTTTCACACATAAAAAGTAAGTAAAATGCATGATGAAAGCCACAATCATTTTTGGAAGTTAAACCTCTTGAAATGCAAATCAGGCATTTATGATGTGCCGGATTGCTTTTAACAGAAAAGTTGTGTAAGACTCTTTCAATCAGCCACTGTTTCTCCTGGCATTTCACTGCTGCTGCCCAAGTGCCCCTCCAGTGCGGCATGAGTGAGCTGATTGCACAAAAGCTACAATGGAGCAGCGAGAAGCCCTTTGTGTTCAGCCCACTGGTCGGAGTGACCTATAGAAGGTCAGCAAGTGGAGGACACTGCCCGAAGGAAGGTGGAAGGCACGCCCGGTGCTCACACTTAAAATGAAGAAGATGTGCTCCATGCCCCTGTTCCGGTTAGGCTAGTCTGAGGGACAGTGCTTGTAATGAGCTGAATACTGCTTGTGCATGTGTATGTTCTCGTTCTCGCATGCACACTATTGTTTATGCATGATCCTGTTCCAGTTCTTGCATGTGGCTGGTTCTATTGTATGCGCACATTGCGTGTTATGTTACATTACTTGTATTCACTTGAAATTGCATTCTCGTGCATACCAACTCCTCGTTGAACTGCGAATGCGGTAACTGACATTAGCAACTCGTACTTCAAAGAGGAAGGATGCACTCCAGTGGTGTTCGCTGTATAAGCTGAATTAAGCTTCTTCAAGACACTTCTGTTTCTTTTATGGATAATTATCTAACCTCATTTCAGTGCTTCATTAGTAAAAACACATAAGGTCAGGGGCCCAAATACTTCTGGAGGACCCCCACAGTGGTGGTGCCAAATTTCAGAGTAGCCAACACCAAGGCTGCCTGGTCCTGATTCCCTTCTTGCCTCTTTTTTCCACCGTCCTTCACAATAGCGCATTGCATAAATATTGTGTCCTAAGCATCACTTACAAATGTTTTGTCCAATGGTGTTAACAATATAAGATCCAAACCCAATGGGACAGCATTTACATAAACAGTATTTAGGACACTATGTTTATGTCAGACAGTATTAATGTATGGATATTGTGATGTACAAAGGGTGGTGTTAGGTTCAAAGTCAAGCACTTGGGCATAGAGTGCTCAAGGTAAGCACCGGATGGCTGTCATCTGAGGCCATCAGACACACAAGGGATGCTGGATTACCTAAACTGGATTAACAATGGGTGCAACCAGACCCCGCATAGTACCGGAGCAAGGGGTGTGCAACATTTTTCTCCATCACATGTCTGTAGGCCTCACCTAGAGCAGTGAGGCCACCTCTGATGGTCTCAACTAGAGAACAGTGTCCAGCTCTGTTTCACATCTAGGATGTTCAGGCTGAGATCTGGAGCCCATATCTGCAGTGCGCGGTCAGTTCTGGAGACTCCCTGGAATGCTGTGTGCAGTTGACAACATCTCTCATATTGTGTTCATTTTGGATACCAGACCTGAAGTATTGTGTCCTGTTTGGGAAGCAGCAACCTGAGGAATATGACCAGCTCCGGACGTCTCCCCTGGGGTACCATGTGCAGTTGTAGATGCAACATCTGGAATAGGGTTCTCATTTTGGGGGGCCTTGCACCAAAGATTGTGTCCAGTACTGGATGTAAGATTTGTAGTTCTGTGTCAATTCCTGGAGGTCTTAGCTTGCACATTGTGTGCAGCTGTAGGAGAAACATGTGGGGTATTTTGTATCTTTCTGAAAGAGTCATGGGCCCTAATTACGAGTTACATGGCTCCAGAGGGGTGCAAACGTCACATGTAAAATTTATGTTACTGTGTAGGAACACCTGTCCAATGCTGTGCAAGTATGAATATCCCATGGTATGGGGAATAACCGTGTGGGCCAAATTTACTTGTCATAATACTAGAGAGAATTTTCAATTCTATGAGGATTAACGCATGCATGTACCCCTGCTCTGAGCTCTGTGTTTGGTGGGGGGAGGGATAGGGGTGCAGAGTAGGGGGTAAATATAAAACTTATTTCTGGCAGGGGCAGCACAGTTTTTGCCCTTTTCCAGAAATGCAAATCAGAAAGGAGGTTCGGTCGCTGCAGACAAAGCTTCATGGCGTATTTCCGGGGGGATTCCGTTCAGGTGAAATCGAGTTCAGTGTTGCTAAGTAAACTGGGTGTGGGAACCCCGACCCCTTCTGGATCAGGCGGAGTGGACTTTGGGAAATTTGTATCTACTTCAGGAATAGACAAAACAAGCTTTATTGCTATTTGTGGAACTTGGAAGAGGCATGTGAGGTATGGTGCCCAGTTTTCAAGAGACCTATAGAGGTTAGTTTCCCGTAATGGACAAAGCTTACTGTTATTGCCAGATTCTGTTTGAAAATCCCTTTGTCTGCCTTTGGCTTGGCCTCGTGTCTTTCATCAAAAGACTGCCACGCACAAATGCTTTTAAGCCATGCTTCATTCAACACGGGCAATTCGTCGTCATACAAAACGCCAATGGGATTTTCGTTTTCTTCCCACTGGTTTCTGACAAGTAGCTTACTGCAGCCTGCCTCCTCAAAGGACCTCCGCTCACCTAGCTTGTTCTTGGTACAGAGAGCCGCAGCTCCACTTTCACGTTAGAACAGCTCATCCTTGTCCTCGCTGCCTTCTTTCTACCCCTGACTCCTTGACTTCCGTCTCCTGGCCTGAGACCCGCAGCTTCAGTAGAAGGCACAGGCCGAGGCAGAGACCACAGCTGCCAATTCAGTCACACCAGCGCAGCTCTGCCCCACTCTGAGGCTGAAGCACGCGCGCGCAGACTGCATCACATAATTAGTGAAAAGTGACGATCGGCGAGCATAACTTTCAAAGTCGGTCCGAAAGACGGACACTTACATTGTAAGTACAATGTGCGCTCGGGGGCCCCTGGAGCTCGGGGGTCCCTGCACCCCGGGGGCTGCGGGGCCCTTTGTTACTCCCCTGACAACAGTGGCTAGAGTTAGTATGTCCAGCGCTACCCATGTCCAACTATGCACTCCAACTACCTAAAGGGTCACAGCGGTCCTTAAGTGGTGCATGGAGGGGGAGCATGCCCCCTCCCCCCAACAAAAACATTGTTGCAGGGCTTTGGATCCCTTTCAAGGCTCAGAAAGGGAGGAGTTGAATACTCACCTTGCCATTACAAAGGGCCATATGTATCAAGAACACGATTTGCGATTCTGAATTTGCGAATTTTACCGAATCGCAAAATCAGAATCGCACATCGGCATGTATCAACACAATCGCAAATATTTAGCGATTCGCCCATAATCGCTAAATATTTGCGCAATGGACAATAGCGATTCCTTAATCTCAAAAACTCGCTAAATTGCGAGATCGCAGCCTGAAAATCACAAAATTAAGAGATCGCAGCCTGAAAATCGCAAAATTGCGATGTTCCAACGGGAAAAATCGCTTTTTTGCGATTTTCTGGAAACATCCAATCGCAATCCTGATGCTTTATGATGACATCACCATCCAGGAAGTGAGTGATTTCCCATGGTGCTTCAGGATTGATACTGAGAGAGTGTGAGAGTGTTGTTTGCTACTCAGGAGCCATGGCAGAAGGTGGAAATAAGGATGTTCCAGCAACCCAGCAGGAGCAGCAAGAAGGGGAAGCAGTCAGGAGGAGAAAGCTGCCCCGCCCCCCGCCAGCCCATTGGCCACCCCGCTCCCGCCACCCAGCTGATCCTCCCTCCCGGCTCCTCACTTAAGGGGACCGCGTCCACGCTGTAGGGAGCGACCGCTGTGCCTGTGACCAGGCTAGGTCGCCCCCTCGCTCCTCTGCTGCCTCCACGCTCCCTTGTTGGTGCTCCTGCACTTCCTGACGCTCCTGCCTTGCCCTGCATCAGGCGACCCAGCCGCCGCTGAGCCGCCCGCCCGCCCGTTGCAGACTTTTCCTGCCGCTGCCTCCCTACGGCCCCACCCCCCGCCAGCCCATTGGCCACCCCGCTCCCGCCACCCAGATGATCCTTCCTCCCGGCTCCTCACTTAAGGGGACCGTGTCCACGCTGTAGGGAGCGACCGCTGTGCCTGTGACCAGGCTATGTCGCCCCCTCGCTCCTCTGCTGCCTCCACGCTCCCTTGTTGGAGCTCCTGCACTTCCTGACGCTCCTGCCTTGCCCTGCATCGGGCGACCCAGCCGCCGCTGAGCCGCCCACCCGCCGCAGACTTTTCCCGCTGCTGCCACCCTGCGGCCCGCCCCCCGCCAGCCCATTGGCCACCCCGCACCCGCCACCCAGCTGATCCTCCCTCCCGGCTCCTCACTTATGACGCCCCCAGAGCGACCGCGCAGCGGGAGCGCCAATTGTGCGCCTGGACCACGCCCAGCGCCATACCCCCTGGCCCCCGCAGATGCCAGCCCTCCCGCCGGACTTACGACACCGCCACCCTCAACGCACTCAACACCGGCCGGATCCCAGGATGCTACCGAGCCAGCCCGAGACGCACCCATGGACCGTTCACCTGCCATTCCTGCAAGTTCTCCTGCATCCGGACCTGCACCGCACCCGCCAAGCCGAGCACCAGCAGCAACCACCTGAAGTGCATCCTGCTCAACACCCGCTCCGTCCACAGACACGCCGTGGAACTCTGGAACCTGCTCGACACCGCATCTCCAGACGTCGCCTTCCTCACGGAGACATGGATGAACGCCTCCTCAGCGCCCGAAATCGCCATCGCCATCCCGGATGGATACAAGATCACCCGGAGGGACCGCGTCAACCAGACTGGAGGAGGCATCGCCATCGTCCACAAGAACACCATCCGCATCACGACCAACTCCGACGACACCCTCACAGCCGCCGAACATCTTCACTTCCAGATACACACCGACCCCAAGACCACACTCAGAGGCACCCTCATCTACACACCCCCGGGACCTCGCACACGATTCAGCGAAGACATCGCAGACTTCATCAGCCCGCACGCCCTCTCCCCCGCTGACTACATCCTCCTAGAGGACCTCAACTTCCACCTGGAGAACAACAATGACAGCAACACCACCACCCTGCTGGACAACCTCGCAAACCTCGGACTCAAGCAACTGGTGAACACCCCCACCCACTACGCCGGACACACGCTGGACCCCGTCTTCTCCTCCAGCAAGGACATCTCCTTCAGCCACTCCACCGGACTCCACTGGACAGACCACAGCTGCGTCCACTTCAGCTTCAGAAGGACCACGACTCACCGCCACCCGCAACAGATTCCCCGTAGGAGCTGGAACAAGATCTCCTCCGACCAGCTCTCCACATCCCTGAACCAGAATCCTCCCGCCAGACCAACGGACCCCAACCAAGCAGCCGACAACCTCAACCAGTGGATCACCAACTGCGCTGACGTCCTCGCACCACTGAAAAACCATCCCAGCTGGTCTGGCAGCAAGAAGGCTTCCTGGTTCAACGACGATCTCAAGAACTCCAAGAAGAACTGCCGCACCCTCGAGAAAGCCTGGCGCAAAGAGCCGACTACAGACAACATGACTGCCCTCAAGCACGCCACCCGCAAACACCACCAGATGATCCACACCACCAAGAAGGCAGCATTCAAGGAACGACTAGACAACAACTCACACAACAGCAAGGAACTCTTCAATATCGTCAAAGAGCTCTCCAACCCCAGCGCAGGAACCAACTACATCACCCCCTCGCAAGAACTCTGCGACTCACTCGCCTCGTTCTTCCACAGCAAGATCGCAGACATACACAACAGCTTCGGCGCACAGCCCACGCACCCAACCACCGAACCGGCGCCCCCCACCACCACCCTCCGCGCCTGGACCACGGTCAGCACCAAAGACACCATCCGCATGATGAACACCATCCACTCCGGATCACCAACCAACCCATGCCCCCATCACGTCTTCAACAAGGCCGCCTCCGTCATCTCACCCCAACTCCGCGATGTCATCAACTGCTCCTTCAACACCGCCACCTTCCCGGAGAGCTGGAAGCATGCCGAACTCAGCGCCCTCCTGAAGAAACCTTCAGCAGACCCCACCATCCTCAAGAACTACCGCCCCATCTCGCTCCTCCCTTTTCCTGCCAAAGTCATCGAGAAGATCGTCAACAGACAGCTCGCTGCCTTCCTCGAGACGAACGGATCCCTCGACCACTCCCAGTCCGGCTTCCGAGCCACCCACAGCACCGAGACCGCCCTCATCGCTGTCACTGACAACATCCGAGCCCTGCTCGACAACGGGGAAACAGCTGCACTCATCCTCCTGGACCTCTCCGCAGCGTTCAACACTGTCTGCCACCGCACCCTAGCACAACGCCTCAGCAACATCGGAATCCAAGAGAAGGCTCTGGAGTGGATCATCTCGTTCCTCGCCGGAAGAACCCAGAGAGTCCGCCTCCCCCTGTTCAGATCCGAGGCCACCAAAGTCATCTGCGGCGTACCACAGGGATCATCACTCAGCCCCACCCTCTTCAACATCTACATGAGCCCCCTCGCGGCCATCGCACGCAAACACAACCTCAACATCATCTCCTACGCCGACGACACCCAGCTGATCCTCTCCCTCACCAACGACCCAGCCACCGCGAGAACCAACCTACACGAAGGGATGAAAGACGTAGCCGAGTGGATGATGAACAGCCGCCTGAAACTGAACTCAGACAAGATGGAAGTCCTCATCCTGGGACCATCTCCCTCCGCCTGGAACGACTCCTGGTGGGCCCCTGCCCTGGGCAGTGCACCCAAACCAACGGACCACGCACGCAACCTGGGCTTCATCCAGGACTCCTCCCTCTCGATGACCAGACAAGTCAACGCCGTCTCATCTTCGTGCTTCAACATCCTACGCATGCTCCGTAAGATCTTCCGTTGGATCCCCACTGAAACCAGGAAGACGGTCACCCAGGCACTCGTCACCAGCCGACTGGACTACGGAAACACCCTCTACACCGGAACCACAGTCAAACTACAGAAAAGACTCCAACGCATCCAGAACGCCTCCGCACGACTCATCCTGGACACCCCCCGTCACAGCCACATCTCCGGACACCTGAGAGACCTGCACTGGCTCCCCGTCAACAAGAGAATCACGTTCCGACTCCTCACCCACGCACACAAGGCCCTCCACGACCTGGGCCCCAGGTACCTCAACAACTGCCTGACCTTCTACACTCCCACCCACCAGCTTCGATCGACCAGCCTCGCCCTCGCCGCAGTTCCACGCATCCGAAGAGCCACCATGGGAGGAAGATCCTTCTCCTACCTGGCAGCCAAGACATGGAACTCCCTCCCCGTCCACCTCTGTCAGACCCAAGACCACCTCTCCTTCAGGAAGCAACTCAAGTCCTGGCTGTTCGAGCAGTAGCAGACCCCCCCCCCCCTCCAAGCGCCTTGAGACCCTCCGGGTGAGTAGCGCGCTATACAAATTTCTTGATTGATTGAGGCAGAACTAGAAACCCTCATCACAGAAATGGTGCCAAACCATGAGGTTTTATTTGGGAGGAGTTCACACAAGGTGCCTGAAGCCAGGAAGAGACGGAATTGGGAAGGCATCCAAGCCAAAGTAAATGCCCTTGGAGTGACACACAGGACAGTAGAAGTGTTGCGCAAGCGCTGGTACGACCTGCGCCAGCGCTCCAAGGAGAAGTTGGCTGCCAGGCTGGAGCAGTCCCAGCTCATCGGTGGGGGAACCTCCAATGTCACAGACTCAACACCACTGGAGGAACTGGTAGAGGGCACACTGCCTTCACAGAGTGTTGCGGGCGTGTCCGTGCTAGACAGCTCAGCCCAACCAGCTGCAAGACCAGGTAAGAAGCATGCCTTTCCACCCCAAACCACCCCCAGCAACCCCCTGCAGCGACCTAGGGATAAGGGGAACCACATGTCAGCCCAGAGCAAGTACACAGGCACTCACAACAATGCATTATGGGAGATGTAGTCACAATAGTCAGTAATGTTGGAAGTAGCATCCAACTAATGCAATTTTCACATGTGCAGGTCAGGAAAGGTGAATGACACAAGTAAAGTTAGGGAACACTGAAATAATTTATTTGAACATCACATGACAGGAACAAATTATTAATGTGTGCTGTTCTATCCACAGCACCTGCAAGTGGAAAGGCAACAGCCAGTGCAAGTGACAAAGGACCCCAAGCCTCTGGAGAAGCTAGCAGATGGGGAGGACAGTCCTTTCATCCGACCACAGGGACACAGAAGGAGGATCGTGAGGCCATTGAGAATCATGGAAGATGAGGAGGAGGACAATGAGATAGTGCAGTCTGAAGCACCAGTTTCCCAGCAGCAGGAGTCAAGACCACAGATCACAGGCAGGAGTAGACCCCGCACGGGCTTCAGCTCCAGTGAGCATCAGGATGATTCTGTATTTGCTGGGCTCGAACTGCACATGCTCCAGGTACACTGCCTGCAAGCGAAACATATGAAGGCAATTCAGCGAGAGATCAGGGCAGGGAACAGGGGAATTCGCCAAGAAATCAGGGAGGCTGTGCAGGAGCTGACTGCCGAGTTGCGAGCAGAACGCGCAGCCAGGCGCAAAGAAATGGCCCACATGGACCACTACACTCGCGCTAATAACTGGCTGGCCTCCTCCACCAATATGCTGGCAAGGCGTGCCATAGAGACCCAGCGTGATTTCTCTCACGGAATTCAGGATATCGCCACTGTGGTAGTGCAGTCAACTGCTACCCTGGATGAACTGCGTGCCCTGCGTACTGCTGGTCCAGGGGTGCTGACCCCCAGTGAGGAGGACTCACAGTCAGTGCGGAGCTCCAACACCCCACCACCCACTGTTGAGAGGCGCCGTGGTGGCAGGAGCAACAGGCCTGCCACACACCAATAGGAACTGCTGCAAAATGACTATCACACACAGGGGAGAAATAGGGCCAGCAACAGTGTTGCATTTGCTGTAATTAGACTAAAATTGTTGCACTGTGATTTCAACATGTGCATTGGATTGGGAGAGTTCATTTATGTTTATTTGGATGTGTGACATTGTTGCTATTGGGAATTAAACACATTAGCAAAGGCTTAAGTTGTCATTGTATCATTATTACTCACCTAGAAGTAGTTGCGCATGATCTCATCACGCCTCTGTCGCCCAGCTGCAGCAACAGCTACGCCAGCTTCCATGTGTACAGGTCCAGGTCCCTCCACGTCGGAAGATTCTGAGTCACTCAACTCCATTGGTGTCCCTTTCCTGGTTGCAATGTTGTGCAGCATGGCACAAGCTACTACAATTTTGCAGCACGTTTCAGGGCTGTATTGGAGGGCTCCTCCACTTTTATGAATGCATCTGAATCTGCTCTTCAATATGCCAAATGTTCTCTCGATGGTGCCTCTTGTTGAAATGTGTGCCGGGTTGTAGCGCTGCTCCCCAGCAGTGGCGTAGGGTGTCAGGATGAAATCCCGGACTGCATAGGCACTGTCCCCTGTGGGCGGAAATGTTTAAAGGTCAGTCACTGTAATGCACATGCTGGCCATTTGAAATGTGGGCTGTCATTGTGTGCTTTTACCTAGTAGGTATCCCTCTCCAAATTCCCCTCTTGAGAGTCTACGGTATAGCCCACTGTGACGGAATATGAAGGCGTCATGTGTGCTTCCTGGATACTTTGCCACTATGTCTGTGATTATGTTTTTGGCATCACACACCATCTGTATGTTCAGTGAGTGGTAGCATTTCCTGTTCCGGAATACATACTCTATGTTTGAGGGGGGTGAAATGG
Organism: Lissotriton vulgaris; assembly: GCF_964263255.1. Lineage (NCBI taxonomy): Eukaryota > Metazoa > Chordata > Amphibia > Caudata > Salamandridae > Lissotriton > Lissotriton vulgaris. Next base: position 434,199,665 of record NC_141696.1, on the reverse strand, counting down.
CAACATGTGTCCCATCTATACATCCTATGATGTGGGGGAATTGGGCAATGTTGTAAAAGTCCTGCTTGGTCTCTGCTAGTTCCTGTGGGGTGCTGGGGAAGTGTATGTGGTGTTGCATCCTATGTGTCATGGCGTCGAGGAACGCATGAAAGAAGTGCGACAGGGCACTTTGTGACACCCCTCCTGCTGAGGCTATGACCCCCGGAAAACTACCTGAGGCCAGCAGGTGTAGTGAATACAGGACCTGGATGTGTGTGGGTATGGCTTGTGTCCTGCGGTGGGGTGTTCTAGGTGGGTCAGAAAACACAGTGAAAAGAGGGTCAAGAGGGCCTATATTTACCGACCCAGATATCCCAAAGGCCTTATATTGGAACTATGAACTACAAAGGGGAATATCTGGGTCATAAAAACAAACAAGTGTGTCCTGAAACAGAGTTAAAGGCAAAACTAAGAGACTAATAGCTAACCAAGGGGAATAGCCAGAGGCTGAGAACTTCTCATCAGACCACCCAAGTGGCGGAGTATCATCACATGCGATTAGATTGTGGATCCAGACAACACCCAGACCATCATGTGATGGTATAGTTGTGGATACCAATTATTATCTCCAGCCAGGGGTTATCTCAATTGGTTGCTGATGAGGTGCAGTGCGTGAAAGTGAGTGAAATTAAAATTGATTATCAGAACAAAAATTATGTTTAATGGGTATCGTTCTGGTATCAAACATAAAAACCACACCAGGTAGTCTGACAATATGACTACCCAGTGGCGCTGTGCAAGACGGTCGACATGTTTCAGCCAGGAGAAAGTATTATCCGGCTTTCTTCAGGACCAAATCAAAATATATAATGCTACTGCACACTAATTTGCTTAAAGGACTAACAACATGTGAGTGTAAGTGTGATTATGTACAGATGCAATCATCCTACCAGGACCTTGGAGCCCCAATGTGCCCTGGGATGTTGGATAATGTGATCCTTACCTAGAAAACATAAGAAAAAACCACATGCAAAAAATAATAATTATACATATATAAATCTCTACATTTGCCACCAAAACAATGTACAGGACACACATAGAGGAACATTGTCTCCATTTTACCCCATAGAAAAAATAGACTACGGGTTTTGACACTAACCCATTATTTTACATATGGGAAAGAAAACTCAATTGAAATATGGTAAATACTCACCCAGCTTTGTGTGGGTGGTAGACCTCACCTCACCCAGCATCCGCTCGGGAAAACTGAGGAACCGCTCTGTTGTGCAAAGTTGAAAATAAAAATTGACGCAATGAGAAAACCATCGTGCCTGCTTCTATTCACAACATACTGGTTCGCACAACCTGACTAAAACCTAGTTGTTAAAAAGGGAGAGACCTCCTGCTAACCAGACCAGATGCTGAAAATGGATGAGAGCTGGCTCTAAACAATGAGTATTCTGTTCAACTCCTAATTTCTAATTTTTGAAAGTCTATTCAAAAGGCTCAGAGTGGTCAAAATGCTTGGATACTACAAATAACTAGCCAAAAGGAAACAAACCAAAAGAAGTTCAAAAGACCCTCAATCCCTGGGACCTACCTCACCGTCGGTACCCCTCTCTAGCATCCGAGAGGAAGTGAAGGCAATGTCTCCGGGAGATCGCGGGCTATTTATACTGCTTCTAATTGGATAATTGGTTTATGACTTTTTTCAAAAGTGCTAATGAATGAGGCTTAGTTTGTCGTATTGCGCATGTGTAGTACACAATACTGATTATTAGAGGATGCGCAATAGGTATTAATAATAATGTTCCCCTTAGTAGGCATGCGCTGACCCGCACGCTTCTCTCCGCCTGCACACGTAGTAGTGACTCACTTGAAACGCATGCGCAATGTGATGTATTCATGCCGGCATGCACGCGTAGCAGTGACTCACTTGGAGCACGTGTGCAATGCGGTGTGTTCATACCGGAAAGCCCAGTAGCTTGTGTTGATGCTTATGTCCAAGAGCATACACGCGCACGCGCGTGATTCAGACATCGCTGTATATCTTTTGAAAACCACTCCTACAGGGTAACTGTTTAATAGCATAACCCAAACACATGGCCTGTTATATTCGCACATATGCTGATTTAGGTCGCGCTCATACCAAAGAGGCACGAGATTTACATAGTTTAAGGCCCTGTTATACAAAAGATCCAGACGCTAGAAAACCAACGGACAAGGGGGCCCTTGAGAACCACTTAAAAGAGGGGGTGCGGGTGGAGGGGAGGGGAGACAACACCTCCTGGTCATATCTATAGCTTAGACTCATAATGTCAAATGAGGTTGCATACCCCTATTCAGAAGCCTAAGGGTTACAATAACGGCCCAGATTGAAAAACATGTGTAGACCGCTGTAGCAACCTCCAGTGTGTTACTGTGAGTTTTTCTCAGTATAAAGCACCTTTGTATAGACAGGGAATAATGACATTATCGCGACGACCATGGAATTTCGTCGTTCAGTCCCTGTATATCACTTTTCACCCTGAAAATCAATTTTTGCTCTTTGATAAAGAGAAATCTAGACACATCGCTGATATGCGATGGGATAAATGGATGCTCCAGTACCACCCATCTTAGTTCCTCGGCCTTGTGTTTTAAGGCCAGAAAATGTGTGGTCAACCGGGTGATTGTTTTTGACAAAGAATTGTACTTTTATGTTCACTTATTCTGAGTTTCACTTTGCGGGTACTGTGACCCACATAACGTAGTGAACAACGACAAGTGATCATGTAGATGACTTGCTCAGTGTTGCAATTGGTGTGCCTTTTCAACAACCATGGCTTGTCTGTACCTATGTCTAAACTGTTGGTTTTATATGTCTGTGGACAGACACTACAGGAGCCACAAGGGAAATGGCCCTGTACTGGGGGTAAGTCCCACAGAGTACTGCTAGTTACTGGTGGCGTTGTTCTGGGTCTCGTGTGTACTAGACTGTCCCTGATACTTGGTGCCCTCTTGAATGAAAACAGGGGAGATGGAATGAAAGTATGTACGACATTCAGGATCCCCGAATGTCTCTGCACTATCTTTTGAATCTGGTTAGAGAGCACACTAAATGTGCTCATAAAGGTCAACTTGTCCAAAGGTGCTTTGTCAGGATTTTGCTCCAACAGTGCCTCCCGGTTGTTGTTGGAGGCACGTTTCCAGGCTTTCCTCACTAAATGTCTAGGATATTGGCGTTTTTTCAATTGGGTAGCCAGTACCTAAGCGTGTTTATCAAACATCGGTTTAGATGAACAGTTTCTCCGAATACGGAGGAATTGCCCCACTGGGAGGTTATTTCGTAAAGATCGTGGGTGATGACTGGCGTAGACAAGTAGGGAGATCCTTGACATGGGTTTCTTGTACAACTCACATTCGAGTTTCCCATCCCTGGGGTAGATGAGAATGTCAAGAAATGGAAGATGTTCTCTGCTGCTTTCCACGGTAAACTTGAGGAACTGATTTTGTTCATTGAGCCACCTGTGGAACAGCTCAACCTCGGATGGAGTACCCCGCCAAACCACTAAAATATCATCTATGTACCGTTTCCATAGCAACACCTTTTTAAAAAAAGGGTTGCCATGGTTGAGTACACAGTTCTGTTCAAAGAGATGAACATAGAGGTTGGCGAGGCTGGGGACAAACATACTCCCCATAGATGTTCCTGAGGTCTGTAGATATATCTGGTCCTCAAATTTAAAGAAATTCTGCATCATGGCCAATCTGGTGCATTCCATGAAGAAGCTCACAGGAGTGGTGCTATTCAGTTCCCTAATGGCTAAGAGTTGTCTTACAGCCTCCAGAGTCTCCTCCAGTGGAATGCAGGTATAGAGGGACTCTATATCAAAACTTACCAAAAGGTCAGTTGAAGCATCAAACTCTATTTCAGGCAGTAGTCTCAGAACGTCTGCTGTATCTTAAAAAAATGTAGGCATTTCCTTCACTAATGGGCGCAGAAAAAAATCCACAAAGGTGGATAATGGTTCAAGTAATGAGTCTATGCCTGAAATGATCGGGCGTCCGGGAGGTGGCCTCGTTGTTTTATGTATCTTTGGTAGGAAATAGAATCCCGGCATCACCGGGTTAGTTGTTACTTGAAATTTTGCCTCCTCTAATGTGATCCAGCCTTCTGCTAGACCCTCATCAACCATCGTCTTGATTTCCGTCAGTAGGCGGTCTGTCGGGTCACTGACAAGCAGCGGTGTTCTAGGTGGGGCCTGAGTTCCTCAATTAAATCAAGTATGCGCTCTTCCTCCAGTCTGTAATGGGTGTAGATGTCCTCCTCAGTGCGCTGGAAGATGGTGGTGCGCAATCGGAATATCCTCTCCTGCCGTCTCCTCCTCTGCTCCACGGCTCTCAGTCTTCGCCTCCTCACTATCATGTAGAACCCGGACATTGTGGATAAGAGTGTGTTGCATTCTGGGCTTCATTTTATACTTTGCACCTGGTTACCACCTGCTCCACTTGATGGTAATTGCGATTCCTTAATTTGCGATTTTCCTTAAATCGCTATTAGCGAATGGTTGATACATTCCATTGCAAATTCTTAATTGCGATTTCCAGATTTGCGATTTTCGCTAACTGGTTTCAGCGCAAATTTGGAAATCGCTATGGAAATCGCAATTTACCACTTTCGCAAGGTTTGGAACTCGCTAAATAGCGATTCCTTCTTTTACATGCATTTTCGCCTTCATACATTGGGATTAGCGATTTTTTTGTTGCAAACGCTATTTTTAGCGATTCGCAGCATTTGCGACTGGATTTTTGCTTCATACATATGCCCAAAGAGAGGAACAGCCCCATGGTATTGGGTCCCCAGGGTTATGAAATGATTTGGGATTGGTGGCTGCACGCAACCCTCCCCAAAATTATATAAAATTAAAAGGCAGTGAATGTGAAATAAGTAGAGTAGCCACTCATTTCACATTCACGGCACCAGCTGGAAAATGCCTCATGATGCCCTAAAATGGCTTCTCTAAAATGTTTTTGTGATCCAGGTAGAGCCCTTAGACGTGGCAGGAGCACCACCAAGCACTTTGATTATGTTGTGGAATACTGTAGAAAGTGCAGAAGCCCCCCAGCAACATTAAACAAAACACAGTTGGGGGAGATTTACAAAATCTCCAGGCAACGCAGCGCAGTCCCCTGTGAGGCTGCGCTGCATTGCGCGAGAGGGAGGGAGCCGGAGAGTGCCATATCTTCAGAGATATAGGTCTCTCCTCCCTTTCCCTTGCACCGGCACCGATTTCAGCTGCCATGCACCAAGTACACACCTAAGTGCTATAGCGCTAGGGTGTGTATGTGAGTCTAGCATAGGTTTTGTACAGGAAGGCTACCCTTCCTGTACAAAAAACTATGCCTAGACATGAGGGAACGCTTTTCCCACTTCGTATGCATGCTGCACAGTGCAGCACCCATGCAATATCGGAAAAGTAAGGAGAAATTAAAGCATTTCTCCTTCCTTGCGCCTAATTGAAAAGGGTGCAATGTTCTCACGCTAAACCCAATCTCCTGTTTTTAGTAAATTGGGTTTAGAGTCGGGAACCTGGGTGGTTGCTTGACAACACCCATGCCCCACCCTTTGGTGGGCCCCCATGGCGCAAAGTAATGGGAAGCAGCACAATGTGCTGCTTCACATTATTTTTGTTATTTCCAGCGCTAAATAAGTTTAGCACTGGAAAGTTAATTTAAAAAAAGATTCTGCGCCGTTTTGCATCACATGGCACAAAATCTTCTTAAATCTACCCCTAAGTCTCTTGGGTCATTGAATCCATGACTCCAGGAGAGCTTGCCATATTTATTTAAACACTCTGAGCTGGAGCTGGATACTCTTCAGCTGGAGTGGAGGTCCTCTTGTGGTTGGTTCTCTTGCTAAATTTTGTGGCCTGAAAAATGTTTAAAAAAGACTTAAAGACATGTTACATTTTTCTAAAAAAAAAGGCAGTGTGGACTTTTTAATGACATTCACTTTTCTTAAATATTTGTATGTGTGAATTTATAAAATATACATTTGATTATGTTTTTTTTTCACTTTTTGACAAAGACAAGAGCTCTGCCTTATTTAAGTTGATGTGCTGAACCCTTGATGAAGCCAATGGGCCTGTTATTTATATTTTGGATATGTTTGTGTTCTGACCATTTGGCAAGCCAGTAGGTATGCCTTACTTAACTTGTCACCCTTCAGTTTGTTAAATAATATAGTCAGCTGTGTGGAGGAGTTAGCCAGGCATTCTGCCCAAGCCCATGCTGTTCACAAAGCTAAAGGCTGTGCACTGTGGGTGGTTGAGGGTCTGCGGGGTTGGGTGCAGGGCTGTGGCTCAGGGTTGGTTGCAGCCAGACCCTACACCCAACCGCATGCCATGCACACTGATGGACATCTTACTTTACATTATAAAAAATAGAAATTCACTGAAAGAAACTCAAAGGTAAAAGTAGCGAAATAATTAGGAATTGTAATAATATCTTACTTTATATTAAACACAACCCATGATTTCTTATTTTTGGCGAGGGCTGTACCCCCTCACACCGAGCCACAGTTTTACCCCTCCACTTGGGAAGTAGGTCTCCCGCCTCTGGTGGAGCATAAAAAAATAGCTATTGTTCCGGCAAAAGAGTTAGAATCTACTGTGGCAGGGATGGGGAGTATTTGCTGCTGGCTCCCACCGGCACCCAGTATGGGTGCTCTTTTTGGAGCCGGCAAGGACTGTGAGTCACAGGACCCCATCTGGGTTCAAAGACAACCTGGCCTTGGCCTTGCAGTTCAGGCTGGACTGTTCCTATTCGAGCAGGGTCTAGACCCGGGGTCTCCAACCGGTCGATCGCGACCTACCGGTAGCTCGCGGAGACCCCGGGAGTAGCTCGCCTAGCCCTTGCTCTGACTTGAGGAGATCTGTGGATGGGGTGGGCCGGGCGAAGAGGATGACGCGATGACGCTCCTCTCCTGGAGCTTCCGACTTCTCTCGTGAGAGTCTGACGTCATTATGTACTGAAAACAGTAGGAGACGTGACTTCCACCAGAAGCAGCCACTGCAGGTAGGCTCGTTTTTTTCGTGCCTCTCTTCTGGTGCCCCTCTGGGCTCCAACAGCCAGGGCCCCTCCCGCTGACCCCGGCTCGGGCTGCTCTCCTGCCCCGCTCCCTCCCCAGTTGCCAGGGCCCCCTCCCTCTGCCCGAGCCCGGGCTGCTGTTTTGGCCTCCTCCTTGCCTCCGCTCCTCTTCCCTTCCCGGGCTGCTGTTCTATCGCCCTCCTCCCAGCGACGGAGCTAGTCTAAAACTCTGTGGTGTATTACTTGTCGGGCACACAGTGGATAAAGAGAGTTCATCATATCCCACTGATCTCAAATAAACCTTATAATCTGATTGGGTGGTTTACACCTCAGCAGGCAGGAGGGCACACGGCGCTGGAGCGCTCTTCTGGGACTTATTGAAGTGGTTTGTGCTGTCGAATTCAGCCTTCTGTGGGGAGACTTCTGACACTTCCCGCACAGGCTGCTTTGAGTGTCTCGGGTGTGCGTCGGTGACAGCACCAAGCGTGCTGCCTGGCAACGCACTTTCAGACAGAAGCAGTTTGGTTGCCAAGTGTGTTCTTCGAAGTTTCTTGTATTTTAGGAACTGATGTAACACACATTTTATATCTTCCAACAATTATCTCTCTGCAGAGAAACATCACTGTAGTGGGTTTAAGACGGAAATATCTGGTCTATAAAAATACCACTTCTCTCTGCCTTACTGTGCAGAACCAGGTTCCAGTCTCGGCAGAGACGCTCAACATCCTGTGATTCTGGGCAAATCAGTTATCGCCCAAGCCTACCAAAGATGAATGTGTCCTTGTGTAATGCAACTGGTGCTCATGTAAAGCGCTGTTTTTCCTTCGGGTCGAGTTCGCGCTATATAAGACACTAAAAAAGGCTGTTTGTTCCTGGGCTAGGAGCTGTTGTTGAGAGCTAGAATCGGAGCTGCAGGTCTCTTGGGCATTGTCACGGAAGGATCTGTGTGGAATGGGGAGTGTTACCGTAGAATTGACCTGGGAGCAAGGAATTCTGCAGGGCCCGTGGGTGCTCCGAGCAAGAACACTCCTCTGCCTGCTGTGAAGGCTTAGCCGGGGAGTGCAGAGCATTAATTGAAGACTGTGCTTAATTACTGCCACTGCCTCCTGCATAATAAGCCTTCTCGTTCACGTGATGTTTCCTCTACTTGTGTGCCCGACTCCCGGGGCATGCGTTTCTCTTGTATCGTTTGCTTCTTGGCTCTGTATCCATTTAGCTTTTTTTGATGTACGTCTTGCTGTCGCATCTGTCATCTCACCACACTGTAAGTAACTAGTACTATTATAGCTCATTGTACTAGTAATGCTCATATTGACCCTGAAAGGATGAATGAGTAATTTTTGTTAAGTGTGCCTGGTGCCCAAGAAGGTGAGTGAAGCACTAAGTTATTTAGGCAGGTCAGGAGGAAGTGCTTACCTGAGTGAGCCACCTTTTTAGGTCTCATAGAGAGACCTATTGCCGTCCATCCACAAAGCTGACTTTTTACCATGAGGATTTTCAACAGTTCACGTGAATCACGTGACCACAAGCTCCTCGTGCACGAGCTTGCCCGAGCCTTCCCCCTGCCAGCAGCATTTGCCACATCAAAGGCTACCGCTGCCCCGTCCCCCGCCGTCACTTATTCACGGCCGCAGGCCGTGACTCGCATGTACTTCCCCGGCTCTGCTCCCCGCCCCGCCTCCTCTCTATCCCTCGCTCTCCGCCAGATGCTAGGCTTCCTTTTCAGCTGCTTGTTATATAGTGCATCTTTGCGATTTCTAAGCATGTATTGTTTCATCTGCCGTCCTGCAAGTGATCTACATTTATTGCGCACCCTGTGCAGAATTTCTGTCGGAGATGCTGACCCAATAAATACAAATACAGCTGACAGTCGGGAAAGACCGAGCTCCAGAGATGAATCAGGCCTGCGCGCGCCAGCTTCTTCCAGCCGCTGACAAACATCTAATTCTGGTAATTGACATTGCTCACGACAGTGGCGCTTCACGGCGGACATTTTTATTGGCGCAGGGACATCTCAAACAGGAAAGGGTGCATTATACCAGTGAGGGGCCAAGTTGCAACAGGGTTTTGGGTGGGGGAGGGGAGTTGAGGAGTGGACATGAAAATGAGACAACCTAACAGCATACTTTGTTTTTTGCTGTGCACGTTTTTACACTTTTTAAAAAACATGGAGCATCTGCCCAGAATTACACGATATTTTGGTCCAGTGGGAAGGCCGTGATTCGAAGGTCAGCAACATAGTGTTGAAATTCTGTTGAGCTAACAGGTAACAATGTCTCTGTCAACAGAGTACTCTTCAGCGCCAGGAAGCCTGCAAGGTATCAGTCGCGCTTTACAAATTCTCTAAATAAATAAATAAATAAATGTGACCTGCAGCAGGCTTCGTTTAATGATGCCAGACTGATACATTAACCCGAAGCCCTGCAATGTCAAGTTAACAAATTGCTTTGTGTGTAAAGTAGTGAAGCATCAAGACTTTATTTAGATGCCTATGAAGGACACTTCCTCCCAGCCTCACTGCATCTCATGACCTCATTCCTGCGCCTACCATTTAGAATATTGAAAACTTTAACAATGTGACCTGATGCTAGAAGCTTCTGAGAATAGATGCCTTCACCCTGCCAGCAGCATTTGCCACATCAAAGGGTTCCGCTGCCCCGCCCTCCGCCGTCACTTATTCACGGCCACAGGCCGTGACTCGCATGTACTTCCCCGGCTCTGTTCCCCGCCCCGCCTCCTCTCTATCCCTCGCTCTCCGCCAGATGCTAGGCCGTGACTCCTTATCTAAGTGTTCCTTTTCAGCTGCTTGTTATATAGTGCATCTTTGCGATTTATAAGCATTGGGAAATATGGGTGTCACTTTAACCAAATGTGATGCCACTGGGACATCTCTGGCTATGCCACTGTATTGTTTCATCTGCCGTCCTGCAAGTGATTTACATTTATTGCGCACCCTGTGCAGAATTTCTGTCGGAGATGCTGACCCAATAAATACAAATACAGCTGACAGTCGGGAAAGACCAAGCTCCAGAGAGGAATCAGGCCTGCGCGCGCCAGCTTCTTCCAGCCCCTGACAAACATGCGTGTGGGTACTATATTTGTATGTGCCCGTGTTTAACCATATGTGGTCGTTTGGCAATGTTTATAAGCTGGAAAGACTGGTAATTCAGTTGATGAGTGTGAACCGTTATCTCTTGTGGCCATTTCCCCTTACTTGTGTGTACTCTTTCTAGGACAGCCTTTTCTGTATGTAAACGTGAGGTTGAGTACTTTGCCCATGTAACTAGATATTACTGGCCCCATTATAAATGCTGTTCCTCGCTTCCCTGTGAGGTTTATGTATTCGAAAATCTTGCAGTGTGCGAAGCTACTGTAATTTGGCATTTCGGTTATTTACGCAAATACATTTATTTGTCTTTCCTTTCTCTATTTATTTGTCCTCCATGCGTGTTTACTACACAGTTTGGCCACTAGAATACACCCACGCCTGGCATCACTCAATGTGAAGTTGTCTTAGTTTAGCGCACATTTTCCAGTCAGTCACATCTTAGTGGTTCAAAGACATCCACAGTACCACTCTGCAGAAACACTCACCACCACCATGAGCTAATGAGCTGCTACATGGAATGGTGTTCCCATTCAGCTGCTTAAGGCATCCCGATCCTTAAGCAGAGGGCACACATGTCCTCTGCTTTTGTTTATTGATTGCTCTTGACCCGTACTAGCCTTTTAAGGTGGAGTTAGCTGATGCCTTTTTTTCCTGTATTATTTTGAGTACCTTTACATCTGCTGGAGTCGATAACATGGTTCTCACTCTCTCCCTCTCCGTGCTCTCCTCTCTCTCTCTCCCTCTCTCACTCCACTCCCTCTCCTCTGCCTCCTTCCCTCTCGTCCTCCCTCTCTCTCCCTCCCCTCACTCTCTCACTCTCCCTCCCTCCCCTCACTCTCTCACCTTCCCTCTCTCCGTCTACCTTTCTCCCTTTCCCTCACTTCCCTCTCCCTCTCCCCTCTCCTCTCTCCCCCTCTTCCTCTCTCTCCTCTCTCCTCTCTCCCCCTCTCTCCTCTCTCCCTCTCTTTACCTTCCCCTGCTCTCCTTTTTCTCCCTCTCCCCATCTGCCCCTCTGTCTGCTCTCCTCTCTCTCTCCCTCTCTCCCTCCCCTCTTTCTCCCCTCCGTCCTTTGCTCTCGTCCCCCCTCTGTTCTTACCCTCCCTCTACCCTCTCCCCCTTTCCCTCTCTCCCTTTCACTCAATTCCCTCTCCCTCTCTCCCTTTCCCTCTCTTCCCTCTCCTCACTCACCCCTCTCCTCACTCTCTCCAGGCCTGACTCTCTCCTCCCCTCTCACCACTCTCCCCTCTCCCCTCTCACCCCCACTCTCCCCTCTCAACACCACTCTCGTCACCCCTCTCCCCTCTCCTAATTGCTAGGCCGTGGCATCACATCAAAGGGCTTCTCCTCCCATAATTATTTTTTACGGCCGGCCGGCCGTACTTTAAGTTTCACGCCGCCATACAACATACAACCACACATACAACCAAACGCACAACCACACGCACACCCACACCGTCAGTGCACAGTTTCACCAGGCACAGACACCATCAGTCGTCAGTGCATGCTTTCACCGGGCACAAACACCACCAGCTGTCAGTGCACACTTTCACCGGGCACAAACACCACCAGCCATCAGTGCACGCTTCCACCAGGCACACACCACCAGCCATCAGTGCACAGCCATCAGTGCACACTTCCACCAGGCACACACACACACCACCAGCCATCAGTGCACGCTTTCACCAGCCACACACACACCACCAGCCATCAGTGCACGCTTTTGCCGGGCACAAACACCACCAGCTGTCAGTGCACACTTCCACCAGGCATACACCACCAGACGTCAGTGCATGCTTTCACCAGGCACACACACACCACCAGCCATCAGTGCACGCTTTCACCAGTCACACACACACCACCAGCCGTCGGTGCACGCTTTCACCAGGCACACACCACCAGCGTCAGTGCACGCTTTCACCAGGCACACACACTACCAGCCGTCAGTGCACGCTTCCACCAGGCACGTCAGTGCACGCTTTCACCAGGCACACACACCACCAGCCATCAGTGCATGCTTCCACCAGGCACACACACCACCAGCCGGCAGTGCACACTTCCACCACAGCACCACTCAGCACCACCACAGCACCACTCAGCACCACTACACCATCACTCAGGGGCACCACAACATCACTATGCGCTACAACAGCATCAATGAATGCCACAGCATCACTTGTCCCCAAAACAACATCACTCAGCGCCACCACAACATCAATCTGTGCAACTATTCAGCAACAACTGTTTCAAATATTTTCTGTCAATGTTTAAAGCTTTATTACAAATGTTAAATGTTTTCACTTCTGTTCTTGTTAAAACATTGTGATTTGTCAGATCAATACATGTAAGACAGGGGGAAACTAAACATGTACCTTTACTAATGCTATAGATGTAACATTTGCTAACTTTATAACTATTGGCATTTCTAATAACAAAATTAATACTTTTATAATTTTAAAAACATAAACAACATTTTTTTTTTTTACATTTTACACACCAAAAGCTCAAACTTTTCTATTGCGAGACCTATTGCATTGCAAATGCTTGTTTCAGGCTTCTCACTAACTGTTATATTCTTGCTGTTGATGCACCATTGTGATAGCCTTTATTAAAAAGGAATCCTTTCTGTGTATTAATCTTTCCTTTGGTGACCAAAAGGCCTACACATTCTAATCATTACCAGTTTTATAATTATGGTATTGACGCAGATATTTGAATAGGTAATCGTACTCCACACTAGAAAATCTTTTTTACTCTCAAAAGTTTATTTATGTAGAAACATTTATGTTAAAAACCATTGTGTTTAAAATTGCAGACAATTAGTGTAGTAATTTGGGTGCTCTGGTACAATCTTAAATGCTAACTAACAATTCCGATTTACGGTGTCTACCTCAGAGTCACTCTCCATTAAAAAAGATCATGCATTTTTATGCTCACAAAAATACAAAATACATTTACAACATATACATTTAAGAGTCCCACTGTCGACGCGTTTCGGTGCGTAGGTTACAATTATGGCACCTTCCTCAGGACGGACGAGTTTAAAACCACAAGATAATCTTACTTCTTTCTAAAAAAGAAAATACATATAATTAATATACTGTTCCTACAGAGAGTTTTATTCTAGTTGTGGATAAGTCTAATGAGGTTTTACTTCTTGTGTGTTAGCTGCCCTTACTTGAAATGTAGGGATTGCGGTCCTTCTATTAATTTCCAGGACAGCTGTATCTCCTTGTGCAGTTGCGGATAGGTTCTTTCACTACGAGGTCTTTTTGAATCATTGACTTCTATAATGAGAGAGCATGGATTTATATACCATACTGCAGAGACTTATGGCCTATTTTTACATTTATCAAGGGCCACTTACTCGTAGGGTTCTTATTGACACGTGATTAAATGGTGTCTATCAAGCAGGTACATGGTTACTGATGAAAACCGTCTGGATTAGGTTGTTATGCCGTGCCTGTAAAGTACACGTCTATCAATATATATTTAAGTGATGGATGACTGACTGGCGGGTATAGGGGTGGATTAATACATACCAAATAGCTTTTGCGTCAATTGCAGACAATCAGGCTGTTCTTTATTTCTCCCTTTTAAAAGGTATCTTTGTACCTGTGCCAAATTAGATGACGTTATGATTAGTGCATGTAGATATGGAGATTATAGATTGTCTATTTCCTATCTATTGGCGCATTTGATAAATGATGGTACATACCGGTTCCGGGCTGTATTGTCCCTTTTCGCCTGAATTGCAGCGTACTCTCCTTATCATTGAGCGCTGTAAATGTGCACTGAAGATGGGGGGCTATTATCAGTACAGTCCTCTCCCAACCTGAATAGTAGATAAGTAGTGTTTGGATTACTGTCATAGCCTATGCCTAGACACAAATTTGTTATTCTTAGTACTTATATTCTTAATTCACCTAGTTACCAGACTAACAGTCTTCAAAGATGCTTAATCTTAAAGCTATGGCAGTAAAATCTAATTTACTTAACTTTGCTATTTAAACTTAATGTCTATCAATGCACTGAAAATTGCATTGCCTCGTTTGTTCATGTGACATGTGCATTTTCATGGTCACAACGAGCACTAAGATAATATCCCACATTTTGCCATTAAAATAGTGGCTTTAGCGTCTATTTCAATGAGGTATAGGGTTCTGTTTACTCCTCATTACTTTAACGGAAATTCCAGCCCCCTCTGTTGAGTCACTGTCAGCAGCCTAGTTCTCACCTTTAAAGACGGACACTGGGCGAACCTGTTCCTCACGGCTTCCTGCTTTCTCCCCGACTGGTTGAAGCAGTGAAGCACACGGGCCTTAAGTACCCTATCGATTTGCTAATTAGCTGCTAATTGGCTGCTTAATTATCATTTGTTACACCTATCGGCAAATTTAGTACGTGGGCGCCATATTAGTAGTTTTTGATATCACTATCTGCGAACTACAAAACCGCGGTTTCAAAGACTTCGGCCAATTAATTTTATCGGAATTGAGGGCAAAAGACACCCGATTCTCACATTTTATATTATTGTAGTGCCAGGGTTCATGCATTCTTTGGCATTTTATTAAACGTGGAGATGCTGTGTACGACCTTCGGAGCCATTTTAGTAGTCCCGAGCGTCACTCTGAATGAAACTACATAAACGCGGGTTCGAGACTTAGGTTGAATTATTTTCTTAAGCCATTTCAAATTGTTGTCCCGCCCTCCTCATATTTTAATGTGATTTCTTTGTGACCAAGGTCACACATTCTATAGACTTTCATATAAGGGTAGTATGCTAAGTGTCAGTTTCACTGTTTAATAGCAGATACCCTAATGTGAGAGCCATTTTAGTAGTTCTGGATGTAAGTCATTAAATGACTACCCAGACGCGGGTTCGATCCCCGGACTATCTATCTTATAACTTTCTATTTGTTGCACCGCCATCTGTATAGTGATTATTTCTTATACATATTTATCGTCATTTGTTGTCTTACCCTTTGCATATCGTCATTAGTTGCATGCGGTACCATTAAGATATGGGTAGTACATTTTTAGCATCCTATGGCGTCATCTGCCGTGTTTTTAGTAAAGGGGCATGTGGTTTTTGAGTTCAGTCCTTGCTTCCTGTTATAATGATTTCGGGAAGTATCCTTCCTTAGCCTAGTATAGATACGAGAAAACCTGACTTGCTCAAATAAAACTACTGGCTATACATTGTGTGTATTCTGTTAAATGACAATATTTTTATCAATTTACAGGAATGTATCTTTTTGTGATTGTTGATGGCTATCTCTCATTTCATCTTATACCTGTACATTATAAACAGCAACCTCTTTTTAAAGCAACAGTAAATTGCAAATTTTAATAAAAAGGCTGCAGAATCGATTCCACATTTCTTGTTATCACATTTTGCAACATTTTTATTGGCATTTTGTGCTACTCGATAAACATATGCTCAAAGTATAATTATAGTGATTTTCATGAGAAATGGTTCTCAAACATTTGAACCCTTTACAATTTGTTTTCCACAGTGCATATACACGGGTCATCAAGCATTAATTTCAGATGATGTACATAGGCAGAGATATACAAAGTTACCTAATCATTCTATCCCATTCTTCTCGGCCATTAAATCCTTTGTAGTATGATTTGAATTTGGACATGTAGAATTGTTCTCTTTGTTTTCGTTTTTTATTTAAGTCACCTCCTCTTACTGAAATTTTAATCTTTTCCAGAATGAACCATTTGATATCATCAATATTGTGGTTTTCAGCTATCCAATGCTCCACCAACGGAGCATTTTTTCTTTTATTTCTTATTGCAGAACGATGTTCCGTGAGGCGTAGACGCATTTCGCGTCACGTCTCCCCAATGTAACATTTGTTACATGGGCATAGCAAAAGGTATACTACATTGGTAGTACGACAGTTGACATGGTCGTTCATCCAATGGGTTATACCATTCACTTCCAGTTTGTCGGTCTTTATAATGTTACTGCAATGTGTACAAGAGCCACAAGGCAGATTTCCCCTAATTGGACTGTTATTCATTACATTTCTTTGTCCTCCACTTTTTGGTTCTTTGAAAGTATGTACCAGGTGATTCCTTATGGTCTTGTTTCTTCTATATGCATATGTTGGTTTAGCCATAGGTGTTGTCCCTGCTTTATTTAGTATACCCCAGTTTCTGTTTATCAGATTTTTTACTTTGTAACTAAAGCCATTATAGTCTGATACCATGATGATACCATCATTGTGGTCATTTGTTTTTGAGTGTCCCTCAAACAGACTGTCACGGTTGTAGTACTTTGCGCGCTTATATGCTTGTTTTATAAGGCGCTTTGGGTATCCTCTCTGAGTCAACTTGGTTTTTAGGACGGCTGCATGTTTCTCATAACTGGCTCTATCACTGCAGTTACACCTAATTCTTAAAAATTGGCTAAAGGGTATCCCATCTTTCTGACATTTGGGGTGGTAGCTTGTATGGTGAAGTAGAGTGTTACGGTCTGTAGGTTTTACAAACAAGTCTACATTGAGGGCTCCTTCTTTTTCATGAATTTTAATATCAAGAAAATCTACTGATACTTGGCTTTTATTTGAGGTGAACTTGAGATTTGGATCCCCACAGTTAATCCATTCTAAAAAGGTATCTAATTCTCTTTCATGTCCCTCCCAGATAAAGAAGATGTCATCTATAAAACGAGACCAGCACTTCACATTCTCGAAAAAAGGACACATTTCGTTGTGAATGTGCTGAGTCTCGAATCTCCCCACATATAGGCATGCCACATATAGGCATGCCTATATGTGGGGAGATTCGAGACTCAGCACATTCACAACAAAATGTGTCCTTTTTTCGAGAATGTGAAGTGCTGGTCTCGTTTTATAGATGACATCTTCTTTATCTGGGAGGGACATGAAAGAGAATTAGATACCTTTTTAGAATGGATTAACTGTGGGGATCCAAATCTCAAGTTCACCTCAAATAAAAGCCAAGTATCAGTAGATTTTCTTGATATTAAAATTCATGAAAAAGAAGGAGCCCTCAATGTAGACTTGTTTGTAAAACCCACAGACCGTAACACTCTACTTCACCATACAAGCTACCACCCCAAATATCAGAAAGATGGGATACCCTTTAGCCAATTTTTAAGAATTAGGCGTAACTGCAGTGATAGAGCCAGTTATGAGAAACATGCAGCCGTCCTAAAAACCAAGTTGACTCAGAGAGGATACCCAAAGCGCCTTATAAAACAAGCATATAAGCACGCAAAGTACTACAACCGTGACAGTCTGTTTGAGGAACACTCAAAAACAAATGACCACAATGATGGTATCATCATGGTATCAGACTATAATGGCTTTAGTTACAAAGTAAAAAATCTGATAAACAGAAACTGGGGTATACTAAATAAAGCAGGGACAACACCTATGGCTAAACCAACATATGCATATAGAAGAAACAAGACCATAAGGAATCACCTGGTACATACTTTCAAAGAACCAAAAAGTGGAGGACAAAGAAATGTAATGAATAACAGTCCAATTAGGGGAAATCTGCCTTGTGGCTCTTGTACACATTGCAGTAACATTATAAAGACCGATAAACTGGAAGTGAATGGTATAACCCATTGGATGAACGACCATGTCAACTGTCGTACTACCAATGTAGTATACCTTTTGCTATGCCCATGTAACAAATGTTACATTGGGGAGACGGGACGCGAAATGCGTCTACGCCTCACGGAACATCGTTCTGCAATAAGAAATAAAAGAAAAAATGCTCCGTTGGTGGAGCATTGGATAGCTGAAAACCACAATATTGATGATATCAAATGGTTCATTCTGGAAAAGATTAAAATTTCAGTAAGAGGAGGTGACTTAAATAAAAAACGAAAACAAAGAGAACAATTCTACATGTCCAAATTCAAATCATACTACAAAGGATTAAATGGCCGAGAAGAATGGGATAGAATGATTAGGTAACTTTGTATATCTCTGCCTATGTATATCATCTGAAATTAATGCTTGATGACCCATGTATATGCACTGTGGAAAACAAATTGTAAAGGGTTCAAATGTTTGAGAACCATTTCTCATGAAAATCACTATAATTATACTTTGAGCATATGTTTATCGAGTAGCACAAAATGCCAATAAAAATGTTGCAAAATGTGATAACAAGAAATGTGGAATCGATTCTGCAGCCTTTTTATTAAAATTTGCAATTTACTGTTGCTTTAAAAAGAGGTTGCTGTTTATAATGTACAGGTATAAGATGAAATGAGAGATAGCCATCAACAATCACAAAAAGATACATTCCTGTAAATTGATAAAAATATTGTCATTTAACAGAATACACACAATGTATAGCCAGTAGTTTTATTTGAGCAAGTCAGGTTTTCTCGTATCTATACTAGGCTAAGGAAGGATACTTCCCGAAATCATTATAACAGGAAGCAAGGACTGAACTCGAAAACCACATGCCCCTTTACTAAAAACACGGCAGATGACGCCATAGGATGCTAAAAATGTACTACCCATATCTTAATGGTACCGCATGCAACTAATGACGATATGCAAAGGGTAAGCCAACAAATGACGATAAATATGTATAAGAAATAATCACTATACAGATGGCGGTGCAACAAATAGAAAGTTATAAGATAGATAGTCCGGGGATCGAACCCGCGTCTGGGTAGTCATTTAATGACTTACATCCAGAACTACTAAAATGGCTCTCACATTAGGGTATCTGCTATTAAACAGTGAAACTGACACTTAGCATACTACCCTTATATGAAAGTCTATAGAATGTGTGACCTTGGTCACAAAGAAATCACATTAAAATATGAGGAGGGCGGGACAACAATTTGAAATGGCTTAAGAAAATAATTCAACCTAAGTCTCGAACCCGCGTTTATGTAGTTTCATTCAGAGTGACGCTCGGGACTACTAAAATGGCTCCGAAGGTCGTACACAGCATCTCCACGTTTAATAAAATGCCAAAGAATGCATGAACCCTGGCACTACAATAATATAAAATGTGAGAATCGGGTGTCTTTTGCCCTCAATTCCGATAAAATTAATTGGCCGAAGTCTTTGAAACCGCGGTTTTGTAGTTCGCAGATAGTGATATCAAAAACTACTAATATGGCGCCCACGTACTAAATTTGCCGATAGGTGTAACAAATGATAATTAAGCAGCCAATTAGCAGCTAATTAGCAAATCGATAGGGTACTTAAGGCCCGTGTGCTTCACTGCTTCAACCAGTCGGGGAGAAAGCAGGAAGCCGTGAGGAACAGGTTCGCCCAGTGTCCGTCTTTAAAGGTGAGAACTAGGCTGCTGACAGTGACTCAACAGAGGGGGCTGGAATTTCCGTTAAAGTAATGAGGAGTAAACAGAACCCTATACCTCATTGAAATAGACGCTAAAGCCACTATTTTAATGGCAAAATGTGGGATATTATCTTAGTGCTCGTTGTGACCATGAAAATGCACATGTCACATGAACAAACGAGGCAATGCAATTTTCAGTGCATTGATAGACATTAAGTTTAAATAGCAAAGTTAAGTAAATTAGATTTTACTGACATCAGCTTTAAGATTAAGCATCTTTGAAGACTGTTAGTCTGGTAACTAGGTGAATTAAGAATATAAGTACTAAGAATAACAAATTTGTGTCTAGGCATAGGCTATGACAGTAATCCAAACACTACTTATCTACTATTCAGGTTGGGAGAGGACTGTACTGATAATAGCCCCCCATCTTCAGTGCACATTTACAGCGCTCAATGATAAGGAGAGTACGCTGCAATTCAGGCGAAAAGGGACAATACAGCCCGTAACCGGTATGTACCATCATTTATCAAATGCGCCAATAGATAGGAAATAGACAATCTATAATCTCCATATCTACATGCACTAATCATAACGTCATGTAATTTGGCACAGGTACAAAGATACCTTTTAAAAGGGAGAAATAAAGAACAGCCTGATTGTCTGCAATTGACGCAAAAGCTATTTGGTATGTATTAATCCACCCCTATACCCGCCAGTCAGTCATCCATCACTTAAATATATATTGATAGACGTGTACTTTACAGGCACGGCATAACAACCTAATCCAGACGGTTTTCATCAGTAACCATGTACCTGCTTGATAGACACCATTTAATCACGTGTCAATAAGAACCCTACGAGTAAGTGGCCCTTGATAAATGTAAAAATAGGCCATAAGTCTCTGCAGTATGGTATATAATTCCATGCTCTCTCATTATAGAAGTCAATGATTCAAAAAGACCTCGTAGTGAAAGAACCTATCCGCAACTGCACAAGGAGATACAGCTGTCCTGGAAATTAATAGAAGGACCGCAATCCCTACATTTCAAGTAAGGGCAGCTAACACACAAGAAGTAAAACCTCATTAGACTTATCCACAACTAGAATAAAACTCTCTGTAGGAACAGTATATTAATTATATGTATTTTCTTTTTTAGAAAGAAGTAAGATTATCTTGTGGTTTTAAACTCGTCCGTCCTGAGGAAGGTGCCATAATTGTAACCTACGCACCGAAACGCGTCGACAGTGGGACTCTTAAATGTATATGTTGTAAATGTATTTTGTATTTTTGTGAGCATAAAAATGCATGATCTTTTTTAATGGAGAGTGACTCTGAGGTAGACACCGTAAATCGGAATTGTTAGTTAGCATTTAAGATTGTACCAGAGCACCCAAATTACTACACTAATTGTCTGCAATTTTAAACACAATGGTTTTTAACATAAATGTTTCTACATAAATAAACTTTTGAGAGTAAAAAAGATTTTCTAGTGTGGAGTACGATTACCTATTCAAATATCTGCGTCAATACCATAATTATAAAACTGGTAATGATTAGAATGTGTAGGCCTTTTGGTCACCAAAGGAAAGATTAATACACAGAAAGGATTCCTTTTTGATAAATACTTGATACCCAGTCCTTTCTGGTCTTTTGGGAAACTCTCTATTTTTTGGCCATTGTGATAGCCCACATCAGGCACAATCCGGCAACTGCTGCAACCTTTGTTCTGGGCGATTTGTTTTCTTCTAGTGAGTTGCTTGGTGATGCCAGTAAATCTGTATTTGTAACTACTCCCCCTTACAGATCTCAAGGCGCTGGGGCCGTCGTGGAAATTAAATGAGCTATTGCCCAGTGTCACATGGTGCTGAGCTGAGCTGCAGCTGGAGACAGGTATCGAATCGCGAACCCTGTGCTCCGAAGTCAGCTGCCCTGGCCGCTGCACCACACCTCTCCCCTGCCAGTGTAGACGGTATTCCTGCAGTCCTAGCTGGGGTCCAGGGCTCGAGAGTGTTTTAAGTGTTGCTTGGGAGCCATTTGAAGATCTTCCAATGCATCTTCAGGGTCTGTAAGCAGGATGCAGTGACGGCGTTTACTGGTGCGGTCAGTTCAGTTTGGCGTTGATAATTATTCCGAGGTTCCTGCGAGCGTGCTGGGAGTGGGTCAAAGTACCGCTAGCCACCAGTTGGAATCTCATTGTGAAGTGTTCTTGCCGAAAACAACTACTTCTGTCTTGTTGGTGTTGAGTTAGAGGCAGTTGGCTTTCATCCTGTTACCGACTTCAGTCATGCAGGCCACAAGCTTGTTTCTTTTGTTAATGGTCTTGTCCGAGAAAAAGAGTATGGGCTGCGTGTCGTCTGTGCAGGAGAGTATGTTGATGTGTGCTTGAATTATTTTGGCCAGAGGGATCATGCTTCCATTGAAGAGGGTGGGGGGTGAGCGAGGAGCCTTGAGGCACTCCACAGATGAGTAAGATGTCAGGCATACAGTTTGTGTTCTGTGTGTTAAGAAGGAGCAGATCCAGTGGAGAGCGGGTCCTTTGAAGCCAATCTCATGCAGGTGCCTGATGAGGATGGGGGGTGAGATTTTGTCAAATGCGTCACAAATCTAAAGTCATTCCTTTTGGTGTTCTAGGGAACTCTTAAGTCAGGCCAGTCTTGGGTATTTTGTTCAAACCACAGTATGGGCTCTGATGAAATTAGGCTTAAAGTCAATGAAACTGGGCGTGGGGGGTCTCTCGGAAAAATGTGCAAGTTTATTTGGGTTCAGTAGCTCACGATGATTTTCACTGGCCAGAATTAGCTCTGACTACACAAAAGGTTGGAGACCCCTGATCTAGACTGATTTCAATATGACTGGGTCCAAACTAAGATGGCATGGTATGTAAAATCACAATGAACTGGGATGCAGCCCCAAGTAATTACCAGTGCCTGCGCTTATTTCAAGCATTCCATCCATCACTTTTTTGTATACTTCAGTGCAATCTGTAAGGGGGATGGGTATGCCAAGACGTGGGTCCCATGCACACCTCACCTCTAGAATGAAGCTATACCTGACTGATGAGCCTTAATAAGGATGAAACAGACTTCCAGTTGTTTGCAATACAGTTCAGGGAGGACCTGGCTTGCCAGTTTTTTTGTTTTTTTGTTTTATATAGCACAAACTAGAGCCGAAGATACCAGGTATCAGAGCGCTTTACATGAGCACCAGTTTCATTACAGATGGTCACATTCATTTTTGTTAGGCACGGGGAGATTAAGTAATTTGCCCAGAATCACATGATGTTGAGCATCAATGCCAAGACTTGAACCCAGTTCCACAGCTTGGAGGTCAAACGCTCTAGCCATAAGGCTAAATCCTCTCCTAGTTCCTGTGGGTCTGGTCCTATTGGATCAGGGTCAAAACTGAGTTGCATGTGACTGAGTCCAAACTAAGGTGGATGGTGTGAAAAATAATGATGGACTTGGATGTAACACTGAGTAATTACCAGTGGCTCAGATTATTACTGGGAGTATATCTACTTTTTTGTATACTTCAGTGTGACACCCTAAATATGACAGGTATGTCTAGCCGTGGATCCAGTGCTCGCTGTGGCAGTGAAAACAAGCTATTCCATGCTGATAAGTCCAAATAATGGTGAAACTTGTCTTGGGCTTCTTGCACTCCGGTTCAGGGAGGACAAGGCATGGAAGTTCGGGGTGGACATTTTTTTACTGGAAAATGGTTAAGACTGACTTGCATGTGGCTGAGTCCAAACTAAGTTGACATGGTGTGCAAAATAAGGATGGGCTGGTATGCGGCCTGAGTAATTACTAGAAACTCCAATCAATTCAAACATTGCATACACCATTTTTTGTATACTTTAGTGTAACACCCTAAGTGGGGCAATTGTGTACAGACATGGGTACCATGCATGCTGTGCCACTGGAACCACATTGCACCCAATTGATGAGTCTTAATAAGAGGGAACCTGGTCTTGGGTTGCATGTGTTCGAGTTCAGAGAGGACCTTGCTTGCCAGTTTGGACTAGACTGTTCCAAATGGAGCAGTGTTAGAATTGGGGGTCTCTAGTTGGCAGAGGTAGGTACCTTTGTCCAAATAGGGACCCTTGCTTCTAGTCAGGGTAAGGGGCTACACTTATAAAATAATGCCTGCTCACCCCCTTGGTAGCTTGGCACACGCAGACAGGCTTATCTCAGAGGCAATGTGTAAAGCATTTGTGAACACATACAGTAATACAGTGAAAACACTACAAATGGACACCACACCAGTTTAGAAAAATAAGTAATCTTAAATAGACTTAACACAAGACCAAACAACAAAAATCCACAATACTGTAATCAAAAGTAAGGCTTCAAAATGGTAGAAATAGCTTAGTTCAATGTAGATGGTAAATGCAACACTTTACTCTTAAAGTATCTTAGATACGTCACGCCAAAAAACAAAAGGGTCGCAGGGAAGTTGATTACTCAGGGGAGTGGATGTGTCAGTTCCTTACTGCTGCACAGGGGAGTTGAGGCTTGCTTCCTTACTGTGTGGGGAGTTGATGCGTTGTTTCTTACTGCAGCCCGGTGACAATGCAACAAGATGGTGCTTTGATGCAAAGATCCAGTGCGATGCTACAAAATGGCGTATCTGATGCGATGCGACAACATTGAATGCGATGCGTGCATGCCCGACGGCCATTCGGCAAACCCAGTAACTTCTGAGCCGCGACAGGCCTTGCGAATTGCTTCTCTGGTGATGCGACTGCGACCTCTATGGTGGCGACACGCTTCTCTGGTAATGTGACATGCTTCGTCGGTGATGCAACGGCGAACAGCTGCGGTGGTGGCACGTTTCTTCGGCGATGTGACGGCAACTGCTGTAGCGGCGACACGCTTCTCCTTGTTGCGTCGTGCTTTTAGCTCCCAGAGACAATCAGTCTTCTCAGAGGGCCCAAATAACAGCAGGCACCTCTCTGCAGGTAGAATTCCCAGCAAGGGAATTTAGGGGAGCTTGTTGTGAAGTCTTGTATCCCTGAGACTTCAGGCAGGAGGAAATCACACTTCAAGCCCGTGGAGATTCCTCCTCAAGATTATGAAAAGTTCACAAAAGTCCTTTTCCCCTTTCCCTGACAATAAAGTAACCACTGCAGGCCAACCCCAGAAATAGCAAAACAGCACAGGGGTAGTCTCCTCCTTCAGCATCTTGGTTCTTCTCCTTGGCAAAGGTTTGTCTTGATTCGAAGAAGTGATCAAAAATTCTTGGGTCTGGGCCACAATATTCATACCAGTAAATCCTTTGTCCTCTGAAGGCAGAGGGTGCCTGTGCCCAGTTAAAATCAATTCTGTGCAGCTTCCTGGCAGGAGGTGGAGATAGCATTGTTGAAAGCAGACCTGGCCAAGGTAGCGGAAAAGAAATCTCCTCCCCCTACTGTCTATTCTATGAGGCTTCAGGTCAGTGAAAAGAAATCTCTGCCCCCCCCCCCCACTCTCTTTTCAATGCAGGTCCTATTCAGCCCAGCCCTGACCCATCAGACTGCTGGAGCCAGGACCCTGTCCAGCCCCCTGTCACTCACAAACCACACATGGAATACACAAACCTAGTGGAGGCATACTGGATGTTTAGGCAAGAAAATATCTACTTTCTAAAAGTGGTATTTTCGAACACAGAATGTAAAAACCCACTTCACTAAAAGATGTATTTTAACATTCTGAGTTCAGTCATACTAAACTCGAATTTCTGCCTAGTTCCCAGGGTCAGTTAGGATTATAAGATGTTATAATCAAACTGCCTATTCTGGCCTATGGGAACAGGTAGCCTTGCAATAGTGAAAAACGAAATTGGCTGTAATTCACTATCAGGACCCGCCACACACATCAGGGCTTGTCCTACCTTTCACATACAATGCACCCTGCCCATGGAGATACCTTGGGCCTACCTTAGGGGTGACTAACATGTAGATAAGGGAAGGCTTAGGGACTGGCAAGTGGGTGCACTTGCCAAGTCGACATGGCAGCCTCAGGCTGCACACTGGCTCTGCAATGGCAGGCCTGGGCCACATTTTACAAGCGGCTTCTGTGGGTGGCACAACCAGTGCTGCAATCCCACCAGCAGCATTTTATTTACAGACCCTGGGCACACAGGGTGCACTGTACTAGGGTCTGATAAGTAAATCAAATAAGCCAATCATGGAGTCACTTATCCATTACAACAAGTTAAACCAGGGAACACTTGCACTTTGGCACTGAATAGCAGTGGCAAAGTGCCCAAAGCATCTAGACCAGCAAAAACATAGCAAAAACGCAGGCGGCAACAGCAAAAAATGGAAATTAGACCCACGCCAATGGTGCCAGGTCTAACAAGCATGGTCAAAACTGATTTTGTTATGACTGGGTTCAAACTAAGGCAGCATGGTGTGCAAAATACCGATGAACTGGAATACAGCCTGAGTAATTACCGGTGAGATTAATTCAAACATTCCATCCATCACTTTTTGTAAACTTCATATTCATAATTGGCCCAGTACCGAACTCTCCATGAGCACACAAACCTTGTGGGTTGGTTCAATTTGTCTGTGCATTATCCTCCACAGGCATCCCTCTGTTGGCGTCGAAATACCACTAAACACAAAGTGCACAGTGACGGTTGCCCCTCACACCTATCCCTGTAGTCAACCCATGTGGGCTGCCATCTCTAGATCTGCACAAAGTTTTTCTACCCAAAGTATTACTATTTTCAAATTAGGGAGCTGTTAATTGACTGAGAAGATGAGTAGGGTGAGTAAACAGATGTGTAAAGTGTATGCTATACGTATGTATATGTCTCCCTCTTTAACTATTTTTAGCCCTTCTAAAAATACATCAATCCTTAAATTGCTAAAAACCTATACCTCTACTCACACTTTTAACTGACTGGTTTCATACCTCCATTAACTTGTCAATGCTCATCTACTTCAACCTACTCCTCCATAAAGGCTTTTAATTCAACATGTGCTATTCTAACAAAAAGGCATTTAGGAGTTCCTCAGTTTTGTTTTTAAATATAAACATTAGGGCCCAGATTTATCAAGCCATTGCATTGTCCTTGTGCCACACAGAGGGATGCGAGGACAATGCAAAGGCTTCAGTAATATTTAAAATGCCATGCAAGGGGCAATTTGGGCCACTTTGAGTGGCTTTGTAAGGAAATGTAATTCAATGCAGTGACTTCCACGGTGTCCACATTTTAACCTGGGAAGTGTTCCATGGGTTGAGCATTGGCATTCCCATGCCTCCACACATGGATTTGGTGCATTCCCAGATTTACTAAAGCTAGTAAACCTATGAATGTGATAAAATGTTTCACCTTCCCCTCTGAGACATAACAAAGAGAAATATATTTATTTCTCCTCAATACTTCCTCTTTTTATGTGTGATGCATTCTGCACCCCACATAGAAAGACAAACATGCCTCTAAAGATAGTTTTTGTGCAGGAAGGTACCCCTTCTTGCACAAAACAATCTTGTCCATAACAAATGCACCTGTGCACTATGGTGCTAGGGTGCCTGCATTGGCATTAGACCACACAGTGCACAAGAGAAAAAGTTTGTATAAATATGGAACATTCCTGCTCTCTCCTTTTTATGCAACACAGCACAGCAACTTGCTCCCCTGCATTGCATGAATGATTATAAATACCAGGTGAGCTTTAGGGCCAGTACCGGGATGATCGACCAGGTATTTAGACTATTGTTTATATTCTGGAAAGTGGTGCTCATTGGAAAGGGCAGCCTTTACCTAGCCTTTATCGATCTTAAAACCGCATTCGATCTGATACCTAGGACCAGATTGTGGTACATCCTCAAAGACATGGGCATCCCTTCCCCAATTCTTAACCTATTGATTCGTCTCCATGAGGATAACTATGCCCAGGTGAGATGGGGAGCCCAAGGCCAGCTGACAGAGTGTATCCCCGTAGGCAAAGGAGTTCGCCAGGGTTGCGTTATGTCCCCCACCTTGTTCTATTTATATGTGAATGGGGTGATGAGGTTTCTACAAAAAGATCCAGCCGACGCCCCAATCCTGGTGGGTGACAAAGTGCTGACGCTCTTGTTCGCTGACGACACCTTGCTGGTGTCGAAGACCCCAGCTGGGCTACAAAAACGAATGAACAGATACCAATCTTTCTGTAACTCACAGGGCCTAGTCATTAACACCACAAAGACAAAGCTCATGGCTTTCAACCCCCATAACCCTTTTAAGAACAAGCTTGCACTGAATGGTATGCTCCTGGAGAGAGTAGAGACCTGTTGAATATCTTGGTATTCGACTCTCTGACAAAATGCAATGGAGGCCCCATTTAGCTAAAAAGCTTTTGAATCACAAACGGGTGACCGGGGCACTAATCAAAGAACATCACCTCTCATACAGTAGACCAGTTACCCCAGCCCTCGTGGTTTATGTCGCAAAGGCAATCAGCTCAGCCCTCTATGGAGCTGAGCTTTGGGGGTTTGAAAACGTAGAAGAAATCAGTAGGTCACAAAACAAGTTTTTGAGGGATTTGGTGATGCTTCCCCGTAACACCCCATTAACACCTCGAATGTATGGTATGGGCAGGCGGCCGTTCAGAGACATTGCTAAACTCCGTCCTTTAGTCTTCTGGGCTCGTGTGAGACGCACCGCAGAGCTTGCCAACTACGATACAGCTCTAACGGAGGTAGTGAACTTAGAGGTGGGCCACAGGGTCAAGTGGTTATCATATGTAAAGAAAACTATGCTATCACTTGGCCTCAAAGACTCATGGGACACCCAAATCCCCCAAGCAAGAAGGAACTTAAGCGGCACTATTGGGTTTGGATTGACCGTCAGGAGTTTAGTAAGTCAAATAGAGGGAGATTATCAGACAAATTTCTTATGTTTAAGCAAACCAGAGGCCTAGAGCCTTACTTAGATGTGATCCAGGTCCTATGGGACAGGGCTCTGTACATCCAGTTCAGGTTTGGCTCCCTCTCTGTCAATGCTCTAACATCAAAGTGGCACTCAGTTAAAAACTCAACTGAAAGTTGCCGTTGTTGTAGAGCTCCGACAGAGTGTGTCGCCCATGTAATGTTCGCTTGCCCAGCATACAACAAAGCAAGGTCCAAATGGATAAAAACCTATTTGCAGTGACATGGGCACCCGCGACCATTGGGTTGCCTTACGCATCCTAAAATACAACCCTAGCGTCCTGTTTCCTTGTGAGGTGGCAACGTTTTTTAGCTAAGCTTGGATAGTCAGGAACAAAGCTTAGCGCGGTGTGACACTACCCTAGACTTTATGCTACCATGGTGGCAGTTAGAATAAATATCATGTGATGTTGCATTTAATAAAATTGCAGATTAGATTGTAATGTCACCCCCAATTTAGGACATCCTACTTGATGGTCCAGCACAAGCACTTTATGTAAATATCAATGTGATGAACTGTGTTAATCATTATCACTATCTTTGTTACTTAAATTCACTGACTTTGTGTACTCCCCATGGTAGGATTTCGAATTAACTGTACGTACACTTTTTAGATAATTGTTTTTAGCAATTATGTGTTGTGTCCTAAATCATGCTAAAATTCTTGAACTAGCACACTTTTATTGAACTTGTATTATTTTAAGGCTTTTTATCATTGAGTTTATGGTTTTATTCACTATAAAACTGTGAAACAATGCTTTTATGAAACAAGTTGTCGAAAAAAAGCTATTGATTGATTGATTAGTAAATGTGCCTCTTATGCTTTAGTATTTCATTTTAACTCTGTGGTGAAGCTGCAGTTGATCGGTAGGAGTTACCAGACAGACTGTCCCTGGTGTTGGAAGAGCACGTTTTTTTCTGCCTGTCAGAATGTGTACTGACATGGATGAGGAATATATTTGAGAACTCATATAAAATGTGTCCTGATTTTGCTTTCTACAGAACTAACTATAATTTCCATTATGATAAGAAATGCCTAATTTCTTCATGTACCGCAGTGCTCTCTGTGAGAAATGTTTTCAGTTTTACAGCTTTGATTCCATTGAGATGGCATTTGCATTCACCATACTTCCACCATAAATGCCAAATGTTAGCACTTTAGTTGTTCATTAAACAACTGTGGTGAAACTACAGTCGAACACTAGGGAATCAGCTGGTAGGCTTCTGCTGCTGTTGGAAATAAATGTTTTTCTCAGCATACCAGGATTTTTCTTTTGACATTAATGTGTAAAACATTTGAGAATTTATATAAACATGGGTACTCAAATTAGCTTCCCAGCTAACCATAATTTCAATGATTAAAAAAAACATTCATTTTGTTTGTTTACTGCAGTACCCTCTCTAGGAAATGCTTCAGTTTACAGCTTTGATTCTATTAAAATGTCTTCAAGTTTGCCACACTTGTGTCATAAACACAAAATGGTACTTTGCACTCTAGTTGTTCATTAGAACACTGGGGTGAAGCTATGGTAGAACACTAGGGAATCAACTGACATACTGCTGCTGGAACTGTGTTACTCAGAATATCAGACTTTGTTCTCACATCTCTGATGAAGATAGTGGGAATTTACAGACAATATTCTCTCATTTTTAGCTTCTGGAGTACCTTCCATAACCTCTGTAAATAAATCATGAGAGAAAAACATTTTCTGTCAAACATGGTTCATCAAATCCCAGCAGGGGATCATCATTTTTTTCCAGGGTAAATTCCCCTTAGAATAAAATACAATTCCAAACAATTAGTATGGTACCACCATAATGATTGTTGTGACCATAATCTGTTATCACTCTTTATATGTGTTCCTTTCTGTGACCCTCATAAGCAGGCTTTCACTAAAATGTATTTGAATGGGGACTTTGCTCCCAAGTCCAGTAATAGCTGACAGAACATGTTGTCTATATTGTGATCAGCCATTGAAGGGGGTCCCCTACATCCCGCTGTTAGTCTGGATCTGCTCACCCTGACCCCTTCTACGTTTCTTGAATAATTTTCATGATACAAGGACCATGTCACTGAGTCCTGTAATGGCTGCCACAGCATAGTGTTCATGCTGTCTCATGCCAATCAGGATTGCCAAATCCCATTTAAATTGGCCCAAGAGAGCATATTTGTATACCAGTATTGCATAGGAGATGCACACTTGTATTGCTGTAATTTTTGCATGTTTTGCTCTTCCACAGTCTTTAGTGTATCAGTGAATATTCTTTGGTGGTTTTTTGAGTGTACCACTGGGTGTATTCAAAAGTACAAACAAATTCCTTTAGTTTGGTGAAGAAAATACAATGAATCTCAGTGACAGGAATTTTGATTGTGAGTAGAAAGTATAGTATATGCTTGTCAAGATTTTCACATCAGCTAAGATGCCAGGCCATTTAATGGACCTGAAATTGTTCCCAATTTGAGGTTGCACCAGAGTTGGTCCGCTATGCTTGGGTAAGCCCGAAAGTACAGTAGCACTCACAGTAACATGTAATGTGTTATGGTTGCTATCTGTTCTGGGAGCCACTTCGAGGTTAATCATTTTGTCTCAGATCACAACATCAGTGCTTAATTAGAGCCAGTGGTTTCCGGTGCTCACTAAATTGTCAGCACCGGCACTTATGACAGAGTGCCACATGGTGGCGCTGTTTGATTGATTTAGAGATGAGCACTGAAACAGTTGTTTATTACTTCAATATAAATTAAAAAATACTAATACCTGCTGCCCAAGCAATTCTTACAGCTTGGGGGCCTGGAATAGCCTGAATAATCACACTTGTAGAGTGTGATGTTAAGTAGTCATGTTGGGGCTCTCATTGGCAGTGCTGAAAGGGGCTATGGGTAATGCAAGCTGCAGTGGTTTCCGCGGAGGGCCCTGGCACTTATTGTTTAGAAATTAAGCACTGCACAACGTCTTATAAAAAAAGTAGTCAATCCTGCTACTATAGTCCCACCCCTGGTAAATGTCTAATGTCTGGCATTGTGGGATTTTGAAAACCCATTACATCTGTGTAAGCAAACTGGTAATTGTCAGTAATGCAAGTTGTGTAGCTCCCACCATACCCCTCACTTCCTCTCCCTCCTACCATAATCAAAAAAAGTTTCTAGTTATTGTACATATTTTTCCTGATTTGGAGTGTTCTGGGTCAGGTTTGCAAGTGGCAATCAGTCCTGCTGTGGTTTGGTAATTTTCTGAGGTTTCCATTTAGAAGTAGAATTAATATTCACCTTGCGAGTTTATTGTAAGTACTGCTGAGGTTCAATAAATAATCATATATATTTCTCACTTTTACTTCACTTCTTCACTATCACTTCTCACCAGTTTGCATTACATTTTGCAAGATTCCACTGTATTTTCTATAATTCACGAACAACATCGCTGTTGCACTTGTGAATAACTAATTGGATTAACTCAATTTTCTTAAGGTATATGTGTCTTAAGGTATATGTGTCTTTAAGCTATTAAGCATCTCTACAAGTGCGGATGTTGACATCCTTTTGCTCTTCTGCAATATATGTGAATATTTGGGTCAATGTATATGCACTTGATATGTTTTCACTCCCAATCGCTGAAATAATCTGATCCAGTGACTTAATCAATTACATCTTTATTATCGTATACCCCAGGGTAATAAACGTTGTGTTTCCCTCGAAATACTAAAAAAAAATCACTTTTCGACAAATAGTTCTATGCAGACGTAATTATTTCAGTGATTAATGTGATCAGGATGATTCAGTTTGTGAGAAAAACTATTCATTCAATAAAAAGCTGAGTCTTTATGCTAAAAAACTTCGGGCCGTATTATCAAGAAAGGGAGATACATTATCGCCGCTTTTATCGGCAGGAAACTGCCGATAAAGCAGCGATAATGGACTTGATAATATGCACTTGTGAATTTCCATAGAAGCCCAGGTTAACACCATAACCTGGGCTTCTATGGGAATTCACAAGGGCATATTATCAAGCCCATTATCGCCGCTTTATCGGCAGTTTGCTGCCGATAAAAGCGTCGATAATGTATCGCCCTTTCTTGATAATATGGCGCTCCATTCGTGACCAAAGCCACTTTGATCATTACAAAGAGAATCACTGAATGGAAAAAAAAATAATTAATATACAAATCGCTAATCAAAATCTCGTGAATGGACTATAACAGTTATCACAGTGCCATGTTGGCATAATTCCAGACTTTCTAAGGCAATACGCAACTGATTTCAGTGAAGACAAACATTTTATACCCTCTCCGAATTTCTGCTCCCTAAAGAATATCAACCTAACTCTAGATCGTGATCGCTAGTGCATCCCAAAAATGCAAGCAATAAAGGAATAAGAATAGATAATCTTCTGGTAAATATCTAGCAAAAGGAACAAAACTGATGTTTTCAAGAGATCAGATGTGGCAACCAATTGTACTATATTAGTCAAATGCAAGGCTCTTCTAATATAACATAACATACCATAATATAAAATAACATAACATACCACAGCATGGCATAGTAGACAGAATAACAAATAATTCCATCCACTTTTATGTTTCCCCCTTGTGTGTTTCTGTCACATTATTGAGAACTTATGCCTCATACCTCAACAGCATTAGTACAATTTAGGCTATCATGATGGATGGGGGCAAATACCACAACATTGGTGGAGGATAGGTCACCCCCCACAGCTCCAGTGTGTTCAGACATCTTTTTACTGCAGACTCTGTGTTGCTACTGAATAAAAATCTTATAACGGTAGTAATTTAGATCTAAGGTTTATTACATGCTAAACGCCAAAATTATTTTATAATTATAATTTGGCCTGAAACACTTAAGCAGTTGATCTACTAAGTTTAGAATTCTCATATTAGACAAGTGGGATTTTGAGTACCTAGTCTATCAATAGTAGATTATTGAGATGCATACTTTAGTTATGGCCTTTGCTGTGCTTTCCAGAGACTCACCTTAAAAAACGACATCTGTGCTCATGCTTCAAATGGACCTCATATAATAATCAGATGAAAAAGTAGATCGTTGGAACCACTGTTGGCCATTTTTGAACTGGGTACCTCCTTTTACCAAGAGACTTCCCTACCTGGCAGGCCTTCCTGAACGGATGTTGGCAAATGCTGTTGGAATCCATGCAAATTCAACAAGAATAAATTTGCTGCTAATGGCTTGATGGGGAAGAGTCATATGAGCACCTTAGCACTAAAAAATATCCTTGTAACCTTGTAACTAGGAGAAATAGTTGCGTCTAGGCACAGGGAGTACATCACGCACCGTAAAAGTGAGTGTCTATTATGTCGGAAGGTTTAGTTTGGGTTGCAGACCAATCTTATTCTAGTTCCCACTTTAAAACCCTAGCTTGCCCCAATGGCACTTTGAAACTTACTTCGGAACACAAAGGAAGCAGAAGAGTATGGGCGCTCAAAAATGGCCTTCACTTCCTACACAGGTGAAGGAGGAAGATTGTATTGCATTCCTGCATATCCTGACTTGGGCCACATAGCTATCTTGACCTATTCGTATTGGAAACATAGGACCTTATTACGAGCTTGGCTGTCCGACCGTGTCCACCCCTGCCAATAGCTCACAGCACTGGCGGTCCAAAGACCACTGTATTATGAGTTGACCATGGGGCCGGCGGTGTGAAGGCAGGGAACATACAGCGGTGGTGAGTATTTTTCACAAATATATTGATGCCTGTGTGTGCAGTTCAACATGCAGGTGTGTTGGATGCATACACATGCATGATATAAGTAGAAAAATACCATATACTCATTACTGTCTGTGGGCACTCCTGGCAAAGGGTATATGGTTCAAAAAGGACTCACCTGAAGGTCGCTGCAAAGAGGGTCGTAATCCTTGGGTTGAAGATCCTGCTGTGAAGGGGGACCTGGAGGAAGGGATCCATATCAGAATCTGCCTGGAAGAAGAGAAAGGGTCAGTACATGCCCCATGTACTTCGTCACCACCACCTTCAAGCAGGCGGTCGGAGTGCCATGGTCCGCTCAAGGAACAGGCAACTCGTAATACAGACAGCGGGGCAGCTCCACTGTACGGCCCTATGGCGGCTGCCTTTCCCCAACTGCGAACCTGGTGGTCAGTTGTCTGCTGGCGTTCTGGGAAGTTCAACGGCAGTCCTCGCAAAGTTGATGCGCCCAACACGTAATAGGGAAGTTGAACCACTGAGCTCACTGTGCTTGGACCGTCACCACCTAATGGCAGTCCGCGGGACCATCAAACTCATAATGAGGCCCATAGTCTTCTTGAATCAGCCTGTTTCAATAAGCTAAGTGCTCCTGGACACAGAGGAATGGGCATATGACTAAAACGGTGAACTAGATAGACTGCCTTCTAAACATTTAGAACTGAAAACGTGCATTTAAAGCGTTTTGTGAAGCTAAGAAAATCCACTTTTCCTGGAAGAATTACACCCTGACATGTCAGGTGTTGGAGAGAGCAAAAGTGACCAGTTTATCTGTGGGCCACCCCAAACAATTTTATCAAGAGGATGGAATACAGTGGACCAATCTCATATGTTTCTGAAGAATGCTGTTTCTATTAAACATTTTTTAAACTTTTCTACAATGTTCGCATCAGAGCAACACAGTACATCGAATCAAAGTAGTGGTCTGTGGTTCAAGTCTACTGCTTGTTTGAAGCAACCTGTGGCTGGTTGCATTATCACCAATGACTTTGTTAAAAAGCAACTGGGCTAAAAGAAGCATCTTGTTGATTTATTGCACTTTCTTTCTGAATACGTGCTTTATTTAGTCAATTTTGTATTGCTAGAAGGTTTAATACTTTTGCTGCTGTGGTTCAGGTATTTTCCTTAATAGAACTGGGACTTTTTTTTAACAAACTTTGCTTTGGACATTTACATTCTTTACTTCTTAATTACAGTTTTGCTTGTATGTGCTGTAGCACACAGCACTTCTAGGCCCTTATTTATGAGGCCTTGCGTCAGTTTTGCGCCGCTGGTGCGTCACTTTTTGTGACGCACCAGCGGCTTAAAAAATGCGCCTCGTTGCGCCATATTTAAAAAGTGACGCATCTAGGTAGATGCGTCACTTTTTAAACCCCTGCGCCACATTATACCTGCGTCAGGTATAATGTATGCAGAGGGGGCGTTCCCCCGCAAAAAGCCTCGTAATAGTGACGAAGTGAAATCTATGAGATTTCACTGCGTCACTTTTAGGATGCTGTTGCGTCAAAATCTTGCACCTGCCTCACAGCAGGCGTAAGACTGACGCAAGCCCTTTCACATGGGGCTTTCCCCATGTGAAAGGACGCATTGCTGGAGTTGCGTCACTTTTGTGACACACTCCAGCAATGCGTCACTTTTGCGCTTACAGATACGTCAGAAATACTGACGTATCTGTAAGTCCTTGCGACATGATGCGTCATACATTAAATATGACGCATCATTGGTGTCGAAAGGAGTGCGCAGTGAAAAGTGACGCATCGCTGTTTGCACGCAGCGATGCGTCACTTTTCATAAATGAGGCCCCTAGCATTTAGGATTGCCTTCTGACTCTGGCATAACAACAGAAAGTGGGCTAAGGATGATATGGGTAACCTATTAAATCTGTGAACTGGACTGTGTGACATGAAACCAACAGGCCTGCTTCTTGCAATTACATATGAATAGAGGAGATAACAACACATAACATATGAAAAGACGTGGTGTTTGGGCAAAATGTTGGAGAAAAAATATTGTGTGGACAAAATATTCTGTCAAGAATCTCGAGGACAAAAATATCATGGAGGTAAGTTTCTATAGATAAGCAAAGTTTTAGCATATATAACTCCACATGAACGTACATTCACAATACATATATCTTCAAGGTCTCTAGATGTAAAATTAAGAATAGTAAATCTATACTTACCTATTTGAACCTAACTTCTCGATGTTGTGGTCCTTGATATTTTTGACAATATATTCTGTCCACACAATATTTCTGTGTCCAATATTCTGCCAGTGATCCGGCTCCCTTAGTTATTTACTTATTAGACATTGAATGTGACCACAGGTCATATGTTTGAATGCTGTTGAAGATAAACCAGCCTTTCATCCTTTCGTACCAAACACATTGATTATCATTAAACATCAGTAATAGTAACTCCTGTTGCGGACTGTACTTAGAAATTACAAAATTATGGTAAGAAACACTATAAAGAAACAAGTTGTACAACGAGTCACAAAAATGTTTCTTGATTTAATAATCACGGGAATTGAGTGAACTGATGCAAAGAGCTTCCAGGGGGCAAAAATAGCTTACAAAACATTTGTTCACTGGAGTGGAGATGATGTGATTTACCGGCGTGGCCCGTGCAGGTAAGAGCGGTGGGGCGGGGTGGAGGGAGTCGACAGGCGATGACGAAGTAACGTTAAATAAAAAAATATGAAAAACACTTACCTTGCACTTGCGGCATCGGTGAATCTGTTGGCTCCCCCACCACTCCTACCTGCACGGACTGCTCCAGGTGTTTTAGACAATGTGTCAATTCCATTAACAAGGGGGGTTTCCACATTATGAACCACTTGCAAACTGCCAATTGGGATCCCTTAGGGCTATTAACAGTAGTCTTGGCTATTAACGATCACGGATGGACGTTCTTGTTAAAGTCATAGATTGTAACGTTATGATAGCAGAGATTTGTATAGCGCTGTTTTGTCGTTACTACGGCTCTGTGCGCTTTAATGTATTAGACTGTATGCTCCACACATTGTTACAATTGACCAATCAGCCGAGATCACACCATAAACGAGCTAAAACCAAGTGTATCTTAACATCTGAGCACAAAAAGCGCCTTGCTTGTGCACTCATTCCCAAATCCCACATAAAATCATTATTATAATCACATTTGCCCTATAGGAAGATTTTATCTCCTGTAAATAAACATGTTTGGACTTTTAAGAGCTTCACACATAAAACATGTTTTTTTACTGTAAAGGTTCTGCCAAAGAAATACATTGTGTTCATTAGTTGAGCGATTTGCACGATAACCTGAAATGCATTTCTACTTAATGGTGTGCAAAAATGTGCCGTAGAAGTTTGACTTTAATGTGTCTAATTATAAAGAAATGCATCTTGCAATCAGAAATAAAAAAAAATGTTTTTCTTTCAGCTTTTACAAGCCAGCCAGCTGTTTTGAAACACACAGCTCTAATCTTTTTCCCTCCACATGTTCAAACAGATGAAAGTAATTTTGTGCTCAACTGTCTATAAGTAATTAGGCCGGGACGTAAAGGAGCCTTTATGTGTCGGTTCAGAAAAGAGCTGCTCTCGGAATAGAGAATAATTATGAGCAATCTCCTTCATCTGCAAGGTATACCTTATGCATTTTACATGAGTTCCCATTATTAACATAACCTGACTATCAAAGCCCCATTGAATCTGGCATCTTCTTGTTTCATGTTTCTGACGGAAATTCCCTGAAATGTAATAATTTGAAAACGGTGATGCCAATGATTTGTTTCAGCTGTAATTTGTGTTTTTTTTTTGTCTCTACTCTTTGTTGTTCGGCTGGTGAAGGTCTGGCCCAGTGGGGTTCTGATGCACACAAATATAGCTACGAGATACATATTAAAATTCAGGAAGGGGTCCCAGATCCTGACACTGTTTCTGATTTTCAGTGCACGTTCTCTTAATCTCTGCCAATTAGGTCAACTATGTAATTTTTGTGTGTGTCTGAGAAGCACAAATGCTAACTCTTTCCTCTGAACTGGCTTGTCAATATGAAACCATGCTAATTTGATTTGTTCTTGACATGGTTATTACAAAGCTGGTGTTTGATTTTCTATTGAATGCAAGAGCAATAAATCATGACAGGTTGTGCGGTAATATTATTTTGTCCCGCTCCTGTGAGAAAATGGATGTTCATATACACTGCTTCTGACAAACTTTATCCCCATGAGAAGGTTTTTTGGATTTAGTGCACAATAAAAATGTCAAATTTTAAAAATAAAATTAGTTATGTTTTTGACTTTTGGTGTGAGGCTACCGACAATATTAGCAGTGGTGGTGGTAGTTTTGTCTGACCAAAATGGGCCAAAGGTAAACAAAAAAATGGTGGATGGGGTGCTTGAATTCATCGCAATGAAAAATATCAACAGTGGTTCTTTCGGGCACGCAAACAATTTCTTTAAATCATATATATGTCTTTAACACAGCTCAAAGCATAACTTCCTTACTTATTATGCTTTTGTGATTAGCAAAGAAGTGCAAAACCAAACTGAAGAAAGGGTCAGGATAATTTAATTAATCAATTTTCATTTTTCATCATTTTTGTTTCCAACTGACACCTCAAATATATGCATAAAAAACTTTTTACAAAATGTAAGATGCGGCGCAACAGTTCAAAGCAGATGTGCAAAGTGACAAAGTGTGAAAATTTTTGTGACAATGTGACAAATAAGTGATAGTCTATTTACAAGTGAATGGAAGAGGGTACGGGGGGAAAATTCAACAAAGGCCGGTTTGTATTTTATTCATACTCAAACCCAGGATGCTATATATACTACTTAAAGCTGGGTATGGTAAACTGATCCTTCCAATGGTTCTGTCGACGTTTCGACCCTGTGGACACCTTATTTGTGGGTCACTGGCGGGTCTTCTTCAGGACAAGGGGTAGGAATAGGTATGTTGCGCCTGTTAGGTTAAAAAGATTTTATAACCGTCAGGTTTTGGTTCTGCACAGAAGTATGACAAGAACTGTTATTGCAATTATCCAACAATTTTACCAGTTCTTTGTGGAACAGCCCGGTATTCTACTTGATAGGCGTGTCCTCTGCAGTCTTGAATCTGCATAATAAACACAATTTAAGAAGATTGTGTTGATTATTCTAACGTGATCATGTGGGGGATTCATAAGTAAACCACATCCGTGTTACACACTCACCTATTCTGAATGTCCTATTTTCATAATCAGGTACGTGGATGGCTTTTCTCTCTCATTACTAACGTCCTTTAGCTTTACTTTCAATAATCTGTAAATTAATGTATGTGTGTAACTAGTCAGAAACTATACTGAAATGGGGGTGAATATTCTACATATCAACTCAAATAATGACACTCACCAGGGGGCCGGAGACGTAATTCCATGCCCTCGTAGGAATGTCAAGTCGAATTTGCCTCCCAAAGTAAATAATCTGAAAGTTAAAAACGGAAGTAGCCGTGAATGCTCACGAATCCAGCAAGGTTACCTTCATCCTAGACAGTGAGTGAATCGCTACACTCACCAGGCGGGGTGCGGTGTCTTTACTCCATCAGGACGGCTTTGTGGTATCTGGTTACTAACGCGAGTCCGGGAACGCGATATAAATGGACTTCCGCGTTCAACCTCGAGGACGTACACGTCGCCTAGCAACCCGACGCTAGACAACGTAACGAAGTGCGGGAAGAATTCCATGCATTACTCGTTATTAAACGAGAAAACTTCCTCAATTATATATGTACAAACAACCTATGGATTCTCGACATTTTAGAAGGTTAAAATTCTATTGATATAGAAATCGTTCGTGTTGCTAGTTAACCAAACGCTAAACAACGTAATGACGCCTACACACACAATACGGAGTGACCACATCCGAATGCGTGAGGATTTGCAAGCGTCTCTCGTTGCTAAGCAATCGGGAGACCAATGCAGGAAGGAATTCCTTATTGATTTTACGTTAAAGTTATTCGTGGATTTAATCATTAGAGGGTATTAAAAGTGTTCGGCCAAGTATGGTTGAGTGATGAACAAATACGGTCTATGTAA
Source organism: Lissotriton vulgaris (assembly GCF_964263255.1). Classification (NCBI taxonomy): domain Eukaryota; kingdom Metazoa; phylum Chordata; class Amphibia; order Caudata; family Salamandridae; genus Lissotriton; species Lissotriton vulgaris. The sequence continues at coordinate 434,159,479 of NC_141696.1, read as the reverse complement.
ACAGTTAGAGGTGTCAGTTGGAAACAAAAATGATGAAAAATGAAAATTGATTAATTAAATTATCCTGACCCTTTCTTCAGTTTGGTTTTGCACTTCTTTGCTAATCACAAAAGCATAATAAGTAAGGAAGTTATGCTTTGAGCTGTGTTAAAGACATATATATGATTTAAAGAAATTGTTTGCGTGCCCGAAAGAACCACTGTTGATATTTTTCATTGTATTGCCCAGGTTCTTAGGGATACTGGGTTACCCCGTAAGAGTTATTGTGAATTCATCGCAGGCACTGGAAATTACTCGCTGCATCCCAGTCCATCATTTTTTTGCCCACAATGCCACCTCAAATTGGACCCTACCAGAGGTGCAACTAGAGTCAAATTTCGCGGGGGGCTAAGAAAATTTTTTGGGGGGAGGGGGTTGAATCTTTAGGCAATCGGCAGAGTCGAGCTGCAGGGGCTCTTAGAAGAGGTGAACCGTCAACAAAGCCCCATTAACATGCACAAGGTCTTTTAAAGACCTGTGAAGTCCTAGGGTGTGGCTGTGAGCGGGCCCGGGAAGTGTCTCATCCCGGGCTGCCACACAGGACGGGGGGGGGGCTGAAGCCCTTTGAGGCCAAAGAGTGTTGCGCACCTGGACCCTACCGTATGCAAACCAGTCTTGATCCGTTTTCAATAGGAACAGTCTAACACAAACTACCAAGCCTCTGAACTGGAACACAAGCAAGCCAGGACCAGTTTCAGCATAGTTATGTGTGGTACATTTGAGTCACATCTTGACATCACTGGTCTTCCTTCTGAGCTGACAGACAGCTCAATAGAATATTTCTGTTCCCGTGATTCCAGTTTCAAATGCAAGTCACCATTGACTTTTACCTTCTCATCTGGGGTGCACCAACGGACTTTAACTCAATGCACCTGAATTCTTTCTACGCAGACCTTAGTGAGTTCAAAACTCAGTAGGAGGATTTTTTTCTACACCTTCATCCTTGGGACTGCACGTTTTCTACCTTACAAATACTCCAATGGACACTAGTCAAGAGATATATCTTCCATCGAGTGCAGCTTGGTTCCAGTGGCAAAGTGGGCACGGAACCCTCGTCTGGGCATACCCGTCACACTTAGGATGTCTCACTGAGGTAAACAAAAAAAGTAATGTGTGGGATGCTTGAATTAATCAGAGTCACTGGTAATTACTCGAGGTCACATTGCAGTCCATTGTTTTGTTTCCCACAATGTCAGCTAAGATTAGATCCAGCCATATGCAAATCAGCCTTGATCCTGTTCGAATAGGAATACAGGAGCCGGAACTTCCAAACCAGGTCCTCGCTCAACTATCAAACACAGCAGCAGGTAAGGAGTCTTGATCAGGAATGACCCATATTATTTAAACTTGGAAGGCAGGCAATTGTTGAACCTTGCTATTGAGTTTTATTCTTCTGCTGAATCTTCCAGTATTGTGTGTGGCCATCTGTTACTAGGAAGAACAGTAATCAGATGCATGCACTCATTGAAGCGGAACACTGGGACAAAAATCTGAATTCTTATTAGATATAAACAACTTAGATGACGTTTTGTTTTACTTTATTCAATGCACTTCCATGCTTTTTGCAAATACTTTCAGCCTTATCATAAGCTGCCCTTTATTTCAGAGATCTGATCCTTAATTGCCATGTTTTAGGAGCAGGCACCAGAAGATGTTAGAACTAGACATATCCAAACCATTGCTTCAGATATATACGATTAGCATAACGTGTCAGTGTATTTCACTGTAGCCATTCATTTTTAACATTGCTTAAAGGTTGATTTAAAACATCAGTCCAAACATCTGTTACAATTAAGCAATACCACGTAACTCCAGGAAAGACCTGAATCACATGCACAGCATTGCCAATCAAGAGGATAAGCAGTAAAGCCCGAAAAAAACCACTGCTGGAAATTTTGCCGGTTCTACGCCATCTTGCTTTTAAAATAAAATTATAAACTATATTCTAATTATCTTGTTTACGTTCACTAATTTCCTTTTGATTCTAGGCTTCCCACTGAAACTTGGGGAGAACTGATTAATAATGTATGTCATGTATTGTAGACTTCCAAACATCTCTCAAACTGTTTGCAATTTACTCCACCCAATGGCAGAGTAAACATCTTTGCAAAGTGGGAAGTAATCCCCTCAACTCCTTACATTCATAGTGTGCAGGGAATGGGATTTATCCATGTGGAAAAATATTTTCCAAACGGGTTGATACATAAAAATGTCTAATTTCATCACAAAAGCTGTCATTTCACTATGTTTAATTGTATAATGTATGCATAGGGAAAATGCCTTTCCCAAAGGGAATGGCACTGGCAAAGACAATAGTTTTAGATATTTTGTAAGTTTATACATTAAAGAGATTGCTTTGAAGAGTTAGGCTGAGGTCGTGTGAATGGGTGAATGTGATAAACGAGTTAAATGGTTTGATGGATTAATGAGCACATGAATGGTTGAACAAGTAAGTGATTGAGTGCATGGGTAAGCACAAAATGAATGCGTTATTAAATACAATAATGGTGAAATAATTTAATGTATCAATGATGGATGAATTTCTGAGTGCATGATGAATTAGTGAGTATGGGCAAGAATGGACACAGACAGTTTACATTTACAAATTGATGAGTTGAGAGTGCATGCTGGATAAAAGAGTGTGTGCATGGATGGATGTAGATAGACCACAATAATCCTATGGGCGGGTGTCGCAGACATCAGTAGTAAAAGTGTTAAAAAAATGGCAAAAATTTACAATATTATGACTGTGAAATCATTACACCATGGCTACGTAAGACTATGCCAAGGATACCTACATCATACATATGTATGAATAAATACCAACAATATGCTTGTGCAAACATTGTAATAAAAGAGGGTATAACTGTTTATAACTGTTTAAAAAGTGCCCACAGTATGTCAAGAGTTACCACCATTATGCCAGTGCAAGAGGAGAAGAGTGGGAACCAACATGCCAGGAATGTCTTCCACATGTCAATAATTATCATTATGCATATTTAGATTTGCACCCTCACTCATTAATACTAACTGCATGTTTGGATTTGCTGCATTACACGGTAATATCAACAACAATGGGGAACCCATTGTACCCTTGATGGCTTGGGCAAATAATAATAGCGGGTAAAAGTACCTACAAGGGATATATGTAAATCAAAAGATTTTTGAATGAATTCATATAATTGACAAGCTATCTTGATTTGCCTGTACACGAATATTTTTCAAGGTAATTAGAGTTATTCACATTTGAATCAATCTATTATAGGAAGAAATCTTAGAAACATATTAGATGCACAGGTGTATATGTTCAAAGAAGAGGTTTATGGTAGTACAAAATGTTTCATAAGGGTACAGAATCATTAAATACCACAATGAAACCAGAGGTTTTCATTCTAAACACATAAATGTACTTCCTAAAAACAATTGTGAACACCGTTCCTTTAGTTGTTTACAAAGCAATCAAGAAAAATGTGCAATTTTCAACGTTTCGGTCTATTGTGGCATTTGACCGTTAGACCATCTTCAGGACTATAGTGAATAATGGTTGACCCCTAAAAGATACGGAAGAAATGACAATTACCGTATATTCTTGAACAAAACATTTTTGGGAGAATTACACCCGTGCAGAAAAGAAATGTGTTTGTTTAAAAAGGAAGAAGTTAAAAACATGTGGGATGCAGATCGAACACATATCATATTGTGTTTAACCTTTTATTGAGGGACATCAAAACAACTTACAGTATTTAAGGCCAGTCCGGTTATCCTTTAGGCCGAATTAAAAATGCTTGCACACAGGAGTGTGCAGGCATCTATAAATGAATAAAGAAGATGAAAACATATGGTCTCATCATCGAATAACGATTATTAAAATTTAGATTGGTAAATATAGATATGGCTCCTACTGGATTGTCTCACTCAAAGCTTAGGGAGTGGCTGAAATAAGGTATAGCACTGCATCAGTATCCTAATGAATATATAGTCCGGATTGGGATTACATCAGAGAAAAAAACGGTTTATTCCATACATTTTGGAATTCTACTTTTTTAAAGGCTAACAGTGTTAACCTGATGTAAGAGGTTTCTAATATCCACCTACAGTTATTTTACTTAGTCAAAGACTGACCCCTGGATTGATATATCATGAATATGCTACTAGAGCTTAAAAGGTGCCTTATTTCAGGCTTAAACCACCAAACTGTTAAATTGTTTTACCAGCCATCATCTGTAAAAGAAAAAACTACAATAGCCAAGATTAAGAGTAGAGGTGACAAGGGACAGCCTTGTCTTTTTCCCTGTTCAATGGCAAAGGGAGTGAACATCTCCCCATTCACCCTGACACTTGCCCAAGGTTTTGAGTATGGCTTAACATATATTTGTGGAAGGGATGGACATAGTTCATATGCTTCAGTAGACAGAGAATGATCCACCAAAGGACTGAATCAAAGGCTTTTTTAAATTCTACGGACACTAAGACCTTCCATTCTGGGGTCATTGCTGTTAGTGCCAGTGTATTGTTTAAGTGCCTCAGGCAGTGCTGCACTCCAGCATAAATCCATTCTGATCTTGGTGTACCAGGGTCCTGATTATCTTCACCAGTCAATTCACAAGAATCTTGGTCTCTACACTCAATAAGGAGATGGGCCTATATGATTCACATTTGTATGTTGCTTTCTGTGACTTTAAAATTATTAGGATCATGGGTCCTTACAGGTCGTATGGCATTATCCCAGATTCTAATGCTTCATTGTACATATCTTTTAATGATGAAACCAAGCACAATGCATTCTTCTTGAATATTTTGAGTGGGTAGCAGTTGGGAGCAGACGTTTTTCCCTAAGAGGAGTGACTGTTCTTCCCCAAAACCCTGTCTATCCATGTAGGTGGGTAAGAGTGGTCTGCTTAATTCAGACACTCTGTTCATCACCACCCCCTTTTCTGAATCGTTTTTGGCCACTATAGGTGTGGCAGGGTATACTCAGACATGAGTCCCTTTCTCACTGCTCCATCAGGATTCAAGCAAGCCGGGCCGAAGACGGCTGAAATGCCAGAAACCGGTCCCCGGTAGCTTGTCTCCTTTCTGGTGAAGAATTGGCTTGGTAGTTTAGTCTGCCCTGTTCCCATGATGCACTGGGCCAGGGACAGACTGATTTGCATATAGCCAGGTTCTGAGCTGGGATGGGGCAGTGAGATAAATAACGGTGATGGATCAAGCCCTGATCTTTGGACTGGGTAAGAGTGGTCTGCTTAATTCAGACACTCTGTTCATCACCACCCCCTTTTCTGAATCGTTTTTGGCCACTATAGGTGTGGCATGGTATACTCAGACATGAGTCCCTTTCTCACTGCTCCATCAGGATTCAAGCAAGCCGGGCCGAAGACGGCTGAAATGGCAGAAACCGGTCCCCGGTAGCTTGTCTCCTTTCTGGTGAAGAATTGGGTTGGTAGTTTAGTCTGCCCTGTTCCCATGATGCACTGGGCCAGGGACAGACTGATTTCCATATAGCCAGGTTCTGAGCTGGGATGGGGCAGTGAGATAAATAACGGTGATGGATCAAGCCCTGATCTTTGGACTGGGTAAGAGTGGTCTGCTTAATTCAGACACTCTGTTCATCACCACCCCCTTTTCTGAATCGTTTTTGGCCACTATAGGTGTGGCATGGTATACTCAGACATGAGTCCCTTTCTCACTGATCCATCAGGATTCAAGCAAGCCGGGCCGAAGACGGCTGAAATGGCAGAAACCGGTCCCCGGTAGCTTGTCTCCTTTCTGGTGAAGAATTGGGTTGGTAGTTTAGTCTGCCCTGTTCCCATGATGCACTGGGCCAGGGACAGACTGATTTCCATATAGCCAGGTTCTGAGCTGGGATGGGGCAGTGAGATAAATAACGGTGATGGATCAAGCCCTGATCTTTGGACTGGGTAAGAGTGGTCTGCTTAATTCAGACACTCTGTTCATCACCACCCCCTTTTCTGAATCGTTTTTGGCCACTATAGGTGTGGCAGGGTATACTCAGACATGAGTCCCTTTCTCACTGCTCCATCAGGATTCAAGCAAGCCGGGCCGAAGACGGCTGAAATGCCAGAAACCGGTCCCCGGTAGCTTGTCTCCTTTCTGGTGAAGAATTGGCTTGGTAGTTTAGTCTGCCCTGTTCCCATGATGCACTGGGCCAGGGACAGACTGATTTGCATATAGCCAGGTTCTGAGCTGGGATGGGACAGTGAGATAAATAACGGTGATGGATCAAGCCCTGATCTTTGGACTGGGTAAGAGTGGTCTGCTTAATTCAGACACTCTGTTCATCACCACCCCCTTTTCTGAATCGTTTTTGGCCACTATAGGTGTGGCAGGGTATACTCAGACATGAGTCCCTTTCTCACTGCTCCATCAGGATTCAAGCAAGCCGGGCCGAAGACGGCTGAAATGCCAGAAACCGGTCCCCGGTAGCTTGTCTCCTTTCTGGTGAAGAATTGGCTTGGTAGTTTAGTCTGCCCTGTTCCCATGATGCACTGGGCCAGGGACAGACTGATTTGCATATAGCCTGGTTCTGAGCTGGGATGGGGCAGTGAGATAAATAACGGTGATGGATCAAGCCCTGATCTTTGGACTGGGTAAGAGTGGTCTGCTTAATTCAGACACTCTGTTCATCACCACCCCCTTTTCTGAATCGGTTTTGGCCACTATAGGTGTGGCAGGGTATACTCAGACATGAGTCCCTTTCTCACTGCTCCATCAGGATTCAAGCAAGCCGGGCCGAAGACGGCTGAAATGCCAGAAACCGGTCCCCGGTAGCTTGTCTCCTTTCTGGTGAAGAATTGGCTTGGTAGTTTAGTCTGCCTGTTCCCATGATGCACTGGGCCAGGGACAGACTGATTTGCATATAGCCAGGTTCTGAGCTGGGATGGGGCAGTGAGATAAATAACGGTGATGGATCAAGCCCTGATCTTTGGACTGGGTAAGAGTGGTCTGCTTAATTCAGACACTCTGTTCATCACCACCCCCTTTTCTGAATCGTATCCATGTAGGTTAGCATATGTATTTTTAGATCTTCTATGATCAGGTGGGTATGGTCAACCATGGGTAGAGGTTGCTCTGCATAAAGGCTGGCATGGCAAAAGTCTATAAAGGCCAGCGATCCAGCCTATGCGTTCAAAATGACCGATGTACGAGCACGAATGTTGCTAGTATCAATTCCAGAATTCATGACTGCATTAAAGTATCCCCCCACTATTGTTTGTTCCAAAGGACATGACAGCATTACTTTTGTGAGTGGCCCAGGTGTGTCCTTTATGAGTGTAGGGGGTGGGAATAGACTGAAGTAATTGATCAGTGTGTCTCTTCCATTTTTCCTTCTATAAATGTAAATCTGCTGAGGTCATCACAGTGTGTTTTTGTGAATTGAACTGTGAAGTGTCTGTGGAGGAGAATGGCAGTTCCCTGGATCCCTTAGTGTGGCCTGCATGGAATACGCTGGTGTAACCACTGTGGAATAAAAAGGGATACCTATAGGCCAACATATGTGTTTCCTGTAATAGTATCACGGCTGGTAGATATCGTATGGGACACTGGAATATTGCGCTCCCACTTAATTTTGCTGTTCAAGCCTCTGATATTCCAGATGAGAGTTTTAAATAATTGTTGTTTCTGTCATGTGAACTTGTGTTGCAGGGGTGTGTGCCCTGACTGCAATCATAGCGAACGTAAGTGAATATATATATATATTCACTGAAAAACCATAGGTTATAGACCATATATAGTTAGGAATTAGCATTTACAAAACCTTATTTTACTCACACAAAACCATTGAAATTCGCATATATAGTTAGTTGCACTAACTATATATCGCGCACCCGCAATCCACTGCTGATGATGTCACATATTACATCATTCATGACATGGTCAGTGACATCACTGATGATATCACTGATGACATCATCCAGTGACTGTATTTTTCTGTAAAGTTAAAATATGTCTTACATATTGATGAATGAGTGGATGTATAAGTGTCTGGATGAAGGATTTAGTAGGTGCATGACTGACAGTATGAGAGAGTGATTAAATGTGTCTCACTGAGTGCTTGGGTTAGTGATGAAACTGTCTTAATTTGTGCATCATTATATCTGTTGTTCTGTAAAGTGCTGCATGTGTTGATCAGTACCTATATGAGTAACTATATGGGTTATTGATTGGTTGCCAAAGTATTTGTATGGGAGAGTGAGTGTGTGTGTGTGGGTGGCTGGGAGGTGTGTGGCTCTGTGCATAGATGTGTGAACAGTTGATTCACTAGATGTATGGGTTCAAAACTGCATGTGGAAACAGCTGTATGGGTGGTTGACTGTGTGCATGAGTGTATTGGTGAGTGAATGGATATCTCAGTGCTACATGTCAAAGTAAGTACATATGTAAAACACAGTACATGTGAGAGTTGACATATATAAATAACTGTGCATAAGAGCCAGTGAATGTGTGAGTGGCTGTATGGATCATTGTGAACTTGTATCAGGGATTGTATAAGAGAGTAAATATGTGTTAGTATATGTTTGAATAAGTTAGGTGTGTATTACTGTATAGTTGAGGAAATGGAGGTGTGATTTATTTTTTGCATGACTGACTAGGTGTGTGAGTAACTCCATGGATGAGTGACAGTCTGTGAGTGTCTGTTTACACTGATTGTATCTAAGGTTATATTAGAATCTGAAGAGGTTCATCGTATTATCACCTGAATGATATCATCAGTGATGTGATGAGTAATGTCAAATGAGATGTCATCAGTGATGTCATCAGTGATGTCATTTGAGATGTCATCAGTGATGTCATTTATTTATTTATTTATTTATTTTGCGAGTTTATAGAGCGCTTGAATAGACTCCCAGGGGAGTATCTCCGCGCTTTATGACTGCCAAACCTACCAGGGAACAAGTTATATAACTGTAATCCAATTCTGAAACCTGTCATCAGTGATGTCACTGACCATGTCATGAATGATGTAATATGTGACATCATCAGCAGTGGATTGCGGGTGCGCGATATATAGTTAGTGCAACTAACTATATATGCGAATTTCAATGGTTTTGTGTGAGTAAAATAAGGTTTTGTAAATGCTAATCCCTAACTATATATGGTCTATAACCTATGGTTTTTTCAGTGAATTTTCAAGGTTTTGTAAATGCTAATTCCTAACTATATATGGTCTATAACCTATGGTTTTTTCAGTGAATTTCAATGTTTTTTTTATTGCAAATATCAAAAACTGTTAAATGTATTATTCTTTTAAATGGAAAATATATTTTATATGTTTGTAATATAATTTTTTTATGCATCTGCCAAACCCTAACCTCTTAATAGTGCACTGTGGTGCAATTGATTTTGGGACTATGACTGGGGTTGGTCTGGAAATGCTTTTAAAGGACACCTTTCATCAATTGATGACACTTTTTCCCCAAACTGCCTTGGTATATTCCAATATATGCCAATGACAGAAATGGAAGTGGTCCAACCAATTTTTTCCACAATTCGAGAAAGCACGGAAACATGTGAATAAATCTGTTTCTGCTTACATGAGAGAATTTACAATGGGTTTAATATAACAATAACTTGCGTTACAACATGCAAGACATCTACAGAGGAGATGGTGTGCACTTCTCCGATGAGGGGAATAGAATATTCCTCCTGCATTTAAAACTGTGCATTGGAACCTACTTGTAAGTACCTTAATTAGCCACAGAACCCAATAGCTCTTTTCATTGCTTCCCTACCTCTGATCATTCAAAACGTTTATCTTTTTCTAACATTTTTTTTTTTCCACCAAAGTACGCTCCCCGGTTCGCTTACCGGTGCGCGTACCGGGCGCTTCCCACGCAATTTTTTTTTGTTGTGCCTATATCAGCGTCCTAAGCCCCCCTCAGAAAACCTAGAGGATCACAAAGTGTCTACCGTGCCCCCTTCTACCCATTCCGAACATTGTTTGTCCTCCATCTTGTGTCCATCTTGTGTCTCAATTCTACCGATACACAAAATGGAGGACTCCCGTAACGCTGCCGGTTCGCATACCGGGGCGCGCACCGGTGAGCGCTCGCTAAAAAAAGGTGGGAAAGTAATTTACAGAAAAACCACTAGAGACACTTTCATCAAATATAGAATAGGCCCTACTACATAGCAGTCCCTACCATTTACCCAAATTTGATGGAATTCCATTGAGAAAATTATGCTGTAGGCCTGACTAAATATCCTGAGGTAAATTACCTTACAAAAACACTTATGAAGTGTTAGAATTGACAACCAATTAAAATGCTACTTTCATTATCTTCTATTATTTCATGACATTTGATTGGTTATGTACCTGAATATATATAAAGAAAGAGAGAGAAACACAGCCATTTTGACTACTTTTTCCTGAAGTACATTTCAAGTGCATTTCAACTGACAACTTAAACTTCTTTTTGAAAGGTAAGATGTTATTTTAAAAACTGAAGTATGTTGTGCACTTTAAGTTAATTAGGAAAACATTTTCTGATAGTTATATACTATCCCTCTGTAATAGTTATAGAATAAGATAGACTTCTCTGTTATAGTTATAGATGGAGTTAGGCTTGTCTTGTATAATTATGAATTTACTTAGGCTTTATCACATACACTTTTTTATATTTTCACTTCCACTCTGATACCATACACTGCCCAAAGATAAAATCACTGTTAAAAAACCAAAACTACCTGTCTGAACTTAAACCCAACAGTGCCCTATCTCTACTGATATATTTTTTTTAAATTCAAATTACAGCACAAAAATGGAAGGAGAGCAAAAGAATACCATCAAAATTGTTCTGGAAAGCAACAAAGATACAGATATTGAACCCAATGACTCATAATTCATGGATGAATCACGGGACTATGAACTTCTTCAATGTGTAGAATCAGTAGATTTCCTGATTGAAAATGAGGACATTTCTGACAATCAAATATTAGAAGTTCTTTTAAATTTCGAAAACGAATCTGAGAAATAAATTTATTTTTAATTATTCAAAAATTGTTTGAGACATTATTCATTTTTATATGTATTTTTTAAACTAGTACCAAATTGATTATAATGTAAAGTCAGACTTTAAATATACTGTGCAACTTTTTTGTGTAACATAGTAAGTTTGCTCAAAGTTACTTCCTTTCTCCCACTATTTTATCTCCAATGTGTATTTAACATCTCTTTTTCCTCTCCTGCCTCCATATTCTTTCTGCTTTCCTCACAGACTATGCTATGAATTCCATATACCACAATAACTTCTGAAACAACATGCAAGATATCTACAAAGGAAACTGTATATTTTTATTTTTAGACTCTGCATTGGTACCTACATGTTGGTACTTAAATTAAAAAAAATTAACAAAAAATATAACAAAAAGAACAATCAATATACATACATTATTTGAACATTCTTTCATTCTATTTTCCCTATATTACGCTCCCCGGACCGCTTCCCGGTGCGCGTACCGAGCGCTCCCCCGCAAAAAAAACGATAATAAAAATTAATTTTTTTTGCCCCGCGGGGCCCTTTTAAAGCCCCCTCATCAAACCTAGGGGGTCAGGGAGGATGTACTCTGCCCCCTTATGCTCATTTCCCCCTTTGTTTTTGCCACCTCTTGTATCTCGATCCTACCGAGACACAAGATGGCGACCGCTCCGGACTGTTTAGAATGTTCACAGTCACCGGGGAGCCAATCCGCTTCTCCTCGCGAAGTTCCGTTACGCGTCAGGTACGCGAACCGGGGTGCTAACCGGGACGCTGTCACAGATATATCTGTTTTTTAAAATGTCAATTTCTCAAAATCCACTTGAGCACATATATTAAGACATAGCAAAGGCACGTCGGGCAAACCATATCTACAATTTTGCCAAGTTTCGTGTAAATCCATTCAGCCGTTCGAGCTAAAAGTGATTCCAACCGCCCTATGGAAAAATGAATAGGAAAAACGCGTTTTGGGACCCCCCTTTTTTCTCGGCCCCCCCTTGACGAAATCCCCCAAATTTCAAGGGGCTGCTCAGAAACAAAATGTGCCATTTTCCTGAAAATTTCAGCCAATTCCGTCCACAAACGCCAAAGTTATTCGACATAGAATTTTCAGAAATCCCATAGGAAAAAAATCCTAACTATATATACCTACTGGCGACCGCCAGTAGGTAATATATATATATATATATATATATATATATATATATATATATATATATATATATATATATATATATATTGCAAAAATGACTGAACCCACCACCTGTCTTGTCTCCTCTCAATAGAAAGTATAATCACTGCTATCCGTGAAAGAAATGATTTGCTCCTTCAGCAACAAGCTCCGAAGTCCCCAGAAGCCCACCCAATGGGACCCTGGATGCTGCTGTAATCTCTCACTGTCACTGTCCCCTTCATTGGTGCTATGGCCCTGCGCTCAACACCCTCATGCACCCCAATGAAGCACAGCTTGTTCTGTCATGACCAACTCTCCACGTCTTCCACCATACACTCCAAGTAGCTCACCTTGCTTTGTTAGTAGGCTACATCAGTGATCATTGTCTGCTCCAAGTTTTCTGTTGTAGAGATCTGTTTTTCTACTTCCATGACCCTCTCTGTGATCATTTGCATGTCTTGGCAGAGCAGCCCTACATCCAGTCCTACCTGGTCAATCTGTGTCTCTAGGGTGGTACGCATATCGCAGATGGCTTGGAAGATTTGTTCTGGGGTAATCTGTGTCACATCAACTTCAGGGCACCCTTCCAGTGGATTTGTCACAGTTTTGACATATTTGTCTATTTTGTTGTGTTGAATGGGTGTTGCTGTCTGCAGTTTCCCCATCTTGCCAGGGGTATGGGAACGCCTACGATGAGCAAGGTATAAGCAGGTCAATTTGTGGGTGTTTAGCCTTGCTCTATCATGCACCCCACTGGTGGGACTAAAGCACAGGGGCCCCACAAAGCTGCCCGGTGACCACTGTCTTTAGGGAGGCAGGAGGGCCAAGGAGTTCATCAATAGTGAAAGAGGTAGGTGATATGCTTTCCGCATTTGTGGTGTGGGTGTGCCTCAGCAGGGTCCTGCCCGCCACCGTGGCTAATCAAGATCAGTCCCCCAGTGTAGACACCGGAGGCATTGACCCTTTGTTAGACTATGGCCCCCGGGAGCCTTCGGCAGCACGACCCCTTGAGCCTCTCTAGTAGTGTTGGGATGATTCAGGCCCAACACTGTCCATTGGTTGTGTTCAACCCTCCAGCGGCACTGTGCTCCTGACGCTTATTCTGCCTCCCCAGGGCCGGTGCATGCGCTGGGCCAGTGTCAGAACACTGATTACTGAAAAACCTGTTAGTCTTCCATGCACTGCACAGAATCCTTCTTGTTGTGTGCTGAGCTGGCCGGCAGGGACTGGCAGGCTCACCTCCACTCCAGGTTGGGAACACCTAGGCATAATGCATTGCTTTCCTCCTACTGGGCCTATGTCACCCAGTCCAAGCAGCAGTTGCAGGCCTAATCTTGAGTATCATTGTCATAAAATGGATAAGATCGTTTTGCCAGAGTTAAAGAAATTGCAACAGCTGGAATTGAAAACAGAGATATTGGAGAACTATTCACGCAATTCATCAAAAATCATTTCTCATCACGGAAAATGTTCCTATGAGGGTGTTCCCGGATTTAGTGTCTGCAACGGCTAGACGTCGTAAAACTTTTTTGGAACTAGCTCAAGAGTTTAAACTTATGGGGGGCAAGGCTCGATTATGCAACAGGCAAAAGTAAAAGTGCTGGTGAAGGGGCGATTTCACCTTATTCTTCCATTGAAGATGTGAACCTTTTTTTATCAGAGTTATCTCAAGATAAAGCTTGAATGTACGATAGGACACATAACCTCTGATTGTGGAGACAGGAATGTATTTTTAATTTCTTGTTTTCTTTTCTTCCTTTTTCTTTTTCTTCTTTTTGGTGGGAGTGAAGTGTTTTTGGGGGGTCAGGTGCAATACCATGGCACCTGTTGATGAAGGGAGGGGGAAACATCTTTTACAACGCAACCATTACATCGCACTATACTTACAACGCAATCATTACATCGCAACATCATTTACAATGCATGTCACTGCAACGCAGGCATTACAACGCATGACACTACATCGCATATCACTACACTCTGGAATTTCAGCGCATACCATTACAATGCATAGTACCCCTACACTATCCAAAATGTACCCTACTATTGCATCCCCTGGAGTTAGAATAGTAATTTTTACCCCTACACTATCCAATACCTACCCTACTGTTGCACCCCCTGGAGTTAGAATAGTAATTTTTACCCCTGTACTGTCCAATACTTACCTTACATGCAATGTAATGGTAAGTGTTGTACTGGTATGCATTGTAAAGGTATAATGCAATGTAATGGAATGCGTTGTAAAGGTAGGTTCCAAAAATGCGATGTAGTGTCATGCGATGTAATGGAGTGCGTTGTAAAGGATGTTACGATGTAAAAACTGTGTTGTAAAAGCATGCGTTGTAAATGTATGCGTTTTAACATCATACATTCGAAGGGAGGGCCCAGGGCTGGGTGGTGGGGAAGTCCTCAGCACTGGGAAGGGGGAGGGGGTTGAGGGGTGTGGGGCTTTCGCAGTCACAAAATGAGCAGAGCAAGAGCTAAGGTGCAATAATGCTTATCCAGGGCTATAGGAAAAAAAGAATGAGAGTGAAGCCATGATATTGAATAAATGCTGTATCAGATTAAGATAATTTCTTGCAATGTGAATAGGCTTTTAAATTCATGTAAGAGGGGGGCTTTATTGAATTGGTTAGACACATTTGCCCCAGAAATAATCTTTTTACAAGAGAATCATTTTAGTACAAATACTCCCAGGATGTACCTTCCAAGGAGACATTCTTATGCATATTTCTCTTCCGCCACCGCAGCAGTTCGTGGCATTGGGATTTTGGAAGTAATTCGGGACAAGAGGGGGAGAGGGCTTTGGGTTGATGTTAAAATTGAGGAAATAGGACTAAATTTGGTGAATTATTAAGGCCCCTTTGAGGATGATACTGCAGCGCTAGAAACAGATTTATGATACAGCAATACAATCGGAAGGTGCTTTTATCATTGAGGGTGACTTCAATTTTATTCAAAATCTTAAACTTCACACCCCCAATAAAACTAAGTGCCAAATGAAACCTAAGATGGCAAGGTTAATAAATATGGTAAAAAACATATTTAGCGCTTGTAGATCCATGGAGGGCGGGACACCCGCACTTAGATATGAAATGAAATGAAAAGGGGATTTGTATAGAGCGGCTGCTGCCCGAGGGCGTCCAAGCGCTGAATAGAGGGCATAGTACTCTGAGGGAAGTGGGGGTAATTAGTTTCTAAAGAGGAAAGTTTTTAGCTCTTTGCGGAAGGACGAGAGGATCCGGTTGGCTCTTAGTGAGGGGGGAAGGGAGTTCCAGAGTTTGGCTGCATAGAGCGTGAAGGACCTGCCTCCTGCCCTGGACCTTTTGAATCGGGGAACTGCGGCAAGGCATGCATTCGTTGATGGAAGCTGTTTGCCGGGGCAGTAGGGGGTAAGAAGAGAGTGGTTGATCTCGGGGCAGGCTCTATGAAAGGCTTGATGGGAAATACAGAGGGCCTTAAATTTTATTCTTTCCCTAACAGGGAGCCAGTGGAGTGATCGAATCCCTGCTTCGGCCTATTCTCTGCGGGGTATTTGGAGTAGAGTACGAGCTGCTCAGTTCTGGGTCCAAACTGAATTTTTGGTAGGACTGAGATTTTTGGCAACTCGTTTTCAGATACGTCGACAGCCTCTTTTGTATTTTCCCTTCATTTATCCATGAGAAGAAAGTAAGACGGCAGTTTGATAAATCACAGCTGGAGGATCCTATTTGGTTAAAGGAGACAAAAGCTTTTATGAAGGAATTCTTTACATTTTATTTAAATACTGCCTTAATTTTTACGGTTTGGGAAGCTTTTAAAACCATCTTTAGAGGATAAGTTATCTCATATAAAGCACGGATTGCTTAACTGCATAAGCAAAAGGTGGGGGAGCTGCAAACAGCTGTCGATAAAGCCAGACAAAAGGTAAATGCAGCCTCAATTGTGGAACAATTACAAAAAATATGGCAGCAGGAATTATTTAAAACTAAGGAGGAACTAAGGGACTTCTTTTTGGTAGAAGAAATCATAGGGAGTAAAGCATATCAACAAAAATTCTATGAGGAAAACCATCAGATTAGTAAATTCTTACCATGGTCTTCCAAAAGCCAGAAGAGCTCCCAAATAATAAATCAATTGAGGGATCCAATCCAATATCCAATCAATTAGTGGAGGATAATCAAAAAATTGTGGATATCTTTCTCTCGCATTTTAAAGAAACGCAGATAATAGCAGAGCGTGTATTTTGGTACTTTAGAGCTGCCACAAGAATAAGGGAAACATATCCAGTGGCAGAACTCTATTACAGAATTTTTAGAGACTGAAGAAGCACTCAAAAATATGCCCACTGCTAAAGCTTGTGACGGGATCCCGGTAGAAGAGTATTAGAGTTTCAAGATGAATTACTTCCAGTTTTTTTTTTTTTTTAATCAAATAAAAGAGGGAGCAATGGTTTCTAAAGGATTCAAGTAGTCGGTAGTGATTATTTTTCTTTAAAAATATAAAGATCCTTGTGATCCTAATTCATATCGACTGATTAGTCTGTTAGATACAGATTATAAGATTTTTATGAAAATCTAGGCAAGAAGAATTGCACCCACAGCCCAACAGGTGGTGCACATGGATCAGAATGGCTTCTTACCCGGGAGATTACTGGCAACTAATACCTATCTTTTCATACAAACAATTGACTACTTCTCGGCAAATCAGATTGAGGCGGTAATACTGATGATGGACGCAGAGAAGGCTTTTGACTTGGTGGATTGGCGGGTCTTATTCTCGATATTGGAGACGGTTG
Organism: Lissotriton vulgaris; assembly: GCF_964263255.1. Lineage (NCBI taxonomy): Eukaryota > Metazoa > Chordata > Amphibia > Caudata > Salamandridae > Lissotriton > Lissotriton vulgaris. Next base: position 434,142,492 of record NC_141696.1, on the reverse strand, counting down.
GTTTCCCTAGTCAGTTGATAGGTATTCTAAAAGAATGATATAGCCATGCTGAAGCCTGGATTAATATAAACGGAACAGAAGTAGGGAGGGTAAATATCAAGAGGGGTACTCAGCAGGGATGTTCATTATCCCCCTTGCTGTTTGCTCTTTTTATTGAGCCACTTGCAGTTAAAATTCGGGCTAATGCCCAGATCATACCACCAATGGTAGGGATGACGAAAATAAAGCTATATGGAGATGATATAATTTTATATCTTACGGCAGATGGCTCAAATACAAAGAATTTGTTGGATGAAATTGACAATCTTACAAGAGTTGGGTGATATAAAGTGAATCAAACAAAGACAGAAATGCTTACTTTTAATTTGCCTCAGCAGAGACTCCAGCATGTTTACTACGTGTATCGCCCGGCCCTATTAGATATCTTGGGATTCTAGCTACAGATCAATATACAGAGCTGTTCTCATTAAATTATGGAAGGACGTTGGCAAAGGTAAAGAGACTATTAGATAAATGGACTTTACTGAATCTGTCATTAGTTGGATGGGTATCAATGGCAAAATGTCAATTCTCCCACTGCTCTTATTTCTTTTTTATTAACCTCCCTCTGAAAGTTCCTAATTCTTTTTTTAAAGGACTGATGGTCTGATTTGGACATTTGTATTGCATAATAATCAGCCTCGCGTGAAATTATCTACACTCCAACTGGACACATTATATCGGGGCTTAGCACTACCCCGTTTTGCAAGATATTATCAAGCATCTCTGGTCAATTTGATAAACCAAATAGGTGAGTCAAACTCAGTTTATGATAACTTCCTCTTGAACAATATGATAAATGAAAGTGCAACTAAATTACCAAATTTCTTACTAGTAGCAAAACTCTCCAAGAAAATGAGATACAAGGTGCTACTGATGTTGTGAGGGAGAATCCAGGTGTTTTTTACTTCTCTAAATATTTCGGCCTACTATGCCTATACCCCCATTCAGAATTGCGCACCTGGTGGTTTATTTCTGTCTAGAAGACTTTTGCAAGCTTGGTTTTCAGAATAGGTTGATATGCATTACTTAACATTTGCATGTCTTTTTGTTTTTTAACTATGGATGTGTTTGTGCTGTGTGTAAAATCTCAATGAGCTGGTCTGTTAGTGGGTTATTTTCCAATTAGCTGTGTCTGTTTTGTGAAGTAATTCTACTTGATTCGTGTTGAACTTTGCTTTTTTAAGTGGTGCCTCTGATTTACTTAACACATCAACTTGTGCAATAGAGTCTATAGTACTGTAAAACAAGTGAACAGTGATTCAGCAGACTATATCTCGGTTGTGCTCCAACAATTTTGTGATATTATGTTATGTTTCTTGTAATGGACACTTTGAAATTAATTATATACAAATGTCAGGTGTAAGACTACTTCATCGAAAATGGTGGACTATGGTGTTGTGAATTCCCAAGTCAAACTATGTTGTTAGTCTGCCTGCCTTTAATCCACATTCAGCTTGTCATAATCTTTCCCAGAAGTTGGGAAACTGTCATTCCATCTAAATACCGATTTGTTACAACTACTCCATATCTACCTTTAAAGATTTAACAGCAGTTGTGTAAGACAAACATAGTTAGAGTTGATGTATTCTCATTTTGCTGGTTTAGGCCAGTTGCATCTTAGATTTTGAGATTCCCCCCACTGGATTTTGCAATGTAGGGTAAATTTCACTGGTGAATATCCTGCATAAACTCGTAAATTGACCAATCAGTTGGAGATGCCTTCAGACCAGGGTATCGTGAGAGGTCCTGCCAAATTGCCAGAGCAATCTCCGTTATGCTAAGAGTCGATCCAGTGATGAGAGGAGCTGAGCCCAGCTGATCTTGTGTTATCCTTCTGAAGAAACACTCTCCCCATCTAAAGTCTGATAAACACAGTTGACACCCCATGAACAGGTATGAAGTGCACAGCACGCCAAGAAACTCTAGAGGCAAGTTAGCTATTCCATGCTATCTCAGCATATTGCTTGGAAGTAGCCTTAGTGCGGTAAACTGCTAGGAAAATTCTAAACATGTTAGAACTGTTCATTATTTTCGCTGCTAGTTCAATGCACAAGTGCTGTTTCATTATTATTCATGTACTTAGCAACTGAAGGAAACTGTTGAAATAAACATGTTTAAATGTATAGTATATTTTCTAAGTGCTATGTTTGAGAGTTATAGTCTAAGAATTACATTGGGTTTGAATTACCACTGTGCCCATCAGTAACCTAGAAAGCAAAAGTACCACTCTTGCAGCAATGCTCAGTTGGTCGTGTGGGGCTTCAGTAACCTGGACTTCCTTACTCAGTGTTTTTTTTTTTTTTTGAAAACCTTTATTTTTGAGAACACAGTACACAGCGTCAGCCTACAACCACTGCGGGCCGGCCGCCATGACAACATACAACCATTCCGGGGAACCTTGCGATGCAGCAAGTAAAAGGTAAAAAACACTACGATGGATTAGCAAGGAGTCACAGGAAAAGGATAAGGAGGGTTTCATTTTATGTTTTTGACGAATCACCCTAAAGTCAGACAGGGTAGCTGAGCGGGCGAGCCACGTGGAGGAGATCCACCAAGTATACATTGCTAACAAAGGATTGGCGTGAATTGTTCACAGTAAGGACACACAAGCACAGGAATAGATGTCGCCCCAATTGGCGCCCGCCCAGTCAATATATCACAACAGGATTTACCATCTAGATTGCCTGCAGTATGATAGGATATAGAAGGGTTCATTATATAGCAACTAGAAAGGATCCAAGGACACATAAGAGGGACACTCGTTACTTGGGAAAAATCATGACAGGATATGCGCCCTCAGACGATAGTGGAAAAAGGAAGGAAAAGCTAGTTCTGTAAGCATTCAATGAGGATGCAGTAAATCAAAATCTTAATAATGGAATCAATAAACCATGTGATACAGACTTGGACGCAAACCACAAAGAACATCCCGTGAGGAACCAAACCCAACCTCCCGTCTGACCCGAGATATATAGGAAGAGAGAGAAAATAAGAGTGAAGATAAGAAGAAGGCCATAGAAACAAAAAGAAAAAGTAAAAACCCAAACCCCCCACCCTGCACGTCGAAGAGGCTACGGCCCACCCCCCCCTACTAACGTGCCTGTCGCCCCAAGAGAACCCACATAAGGAATAGAGAGTAAGAAAAGACTAATCTAATCTTAAACTCTCATAGAGAAAAAGAACATTGGAGGAGGAGGTACACTTCGTACACGCTCGGACTCCGCCGGCACCTTAACAGTCTGAGCCCCAATATCAATTAACGGAGAACTTCACCAAAGATCCTGAGATTGGAGAGAGTCAGAAAATAGTACACCGTGTCACATACACAACCCAAGTCTCTCCCCGCCTCCACCCGCCACTGTATTGATGCAACTAGGATATCGCCTAACCCTGGCCCGATCTAGGATACAGTCCATCACCCAACCAACTTGGTAATACGATACAGTCTGCGTCGACAAAGAAACATGGCCGCCTCAAGGATGGGGGAGGTACATCACCGCAGAGGAAGCATAGCCCGTCCCTCGCAAACAAGAGTCCCATAGGAGAATGCCCTTCCAAGACATACTGGCGACAAAAGTCACTGAAGGATGAAATAAAATCGTTCCAAGAAGGAGAAGGGGACAGGGCAGGAGAACAGGCTAGCAATGAACAGCTAAGCGAGACTGGTGCACGAGGCAGACAGTTGATTGAAGAACAAAGGGGAGACATTGTAGCAGCAGCAGAGTCGACTAGCGGCAACAAATCTTCAAAAGTCCCAACAATGGTTCTCTCGATCGATACAGTGTCTCCAGGAGATAGTGGTGGGCTGACAAGCTGCAACATAGTCAGTCCCGGCTCTTGTCGGGGATGGGCCCCCTGCATTCGGCTCTCAGCAGTAATATAGGCATCCAGAGTCTCAGCCAGTACCTTATAGCAGCGCCGCATTTCCAATCGTACTTCACCCAGGATATTCATCACGTCCCTGAGGGTGTAGTCCGGCTGTGTTCCACGTAGTCCTCTATTCATGGAGGAAGAGTCAACTCCGGTCCCCTGCGCAGGGATGCACTCACCTCCCCTGGAGGAGGGCACTGCGCCATCTCCGCAGCGCTGGTGAGCAGGCATCGCCATCTTGCCAGCCGTCCACAGGGCACCAGGAGGGGGAGACACGGGGGCCACGGGCCCCGATGGGAGGTAGATATTGCCCCTGCAACAAACTGTACCCCCTCCGGTGTGTCACGGGAGCAGAGGACAACCAGTAGTGAGGCAGGCAAATAGGGCCGTGAGGAGTTCACCGGCAGCCTGCACAGCAACGGAGAAGTCCGTCCGACAACATGGCGGCCACAAACAAAGGGAACCTCGTGAGCCCTCAAGTATCCGTGCCGGCGCTGCTCCGCTGGATCTCGGCAGGGCTGAGGACGCGGGTATGGCAAGCAGCAGATGGGTGAAAGCGTGCCCGTGTGTTAGCCAGGCGCCGCAGCAGACTGTCCGCCTCGGGGCATGCGAGGTCCGGCAGGCGCCGATGAGCGGGCGGTGACCCGGGGCAGAGACGAGCCGCCCAGAGCTCACAACTCCGGGCGGGCGGAGAAATCAGAGGGACACCGACAGGATCGGCTCCGTGTCCCGCATATTCCGGGCGAGGGAAACCCCAGGATAGGAGTCAGGATGTAGCGCGGGTCTCCAGAGCCGGCGGAGCCGAGCGACCACACGTCCGTTCAGGTCGCCATCTTGGCTCCTCCCCCTCCTTACTCAGTGTTGGGGCACTGAACTAAGTCCTTTCACCCATAAACCTGTGCCCTTGACCCCAGGATATGCAACATTTGGGCTATTTGAATTACCTGTCTCTTCTACCTACAAATCGTGTCTGGTAGGGAGGATGCTCTGTTAATAGGCAAAGTTCTAGTAGTTTGAAACAATTCAGGTATGGAAAGTGTTGTAGAGTTATAGGAAGCATGTCTGAGAGTTATTGGAATGTTGGGTGAAGGACTTCCAACTTGATCATTATTCTGACTAAAAGTGAGTTGTAATTTCATAGTAGGATGTTACTATGCCCATATTATGTTGACTGTAAAATTGTCCGCCACAGGGCTCTAGTTGACTATAGTATTACTCATGAAAGCTACCACATGTATAATGAATGCTAATCATAATTACTTTGCTGACACCAGTCAATTTCATGCAAGGAAAGGTTTATCATCTAAGCTGTTTCAGTAGGACACTTTTTTATGCTCAATGATTTTGATCTCCAACTCCAGATCAGTTGTTCACCAAGATTTTAATTAATTTGTATAATTTAAACACTAGGTAGAGATGGGAATAATGTGGAGCTAGTGGAGATTACCCCAACCTTTGCACTGTTCCATGGATGGACACTTGCCTCAATCATTCTTGGATGACACCAATGAGCATGCTGCATATGATTATGTTGTCTCTGATTCTCAGACAGATTTGATGGTTGTCAGTGAAAGAATGGAAAGCGTAGCAGTCTGATCAGATAAACTCAGTGAGGAGCAACATATACAGATTAAAGAGGAGGGTTGAATGTGCCGAGCCCTGTGAGGCTAAAAGGAAGACTGCAAAAGAGCTTTTTATGCTCAGGAGAGAGACCTTGACCTAATGTTCTTTCTTGAAGAGGGAGAAACTCATTCACCCTGTTTTATGGAGTCAAATGCTCCATGGAGCATTTAATTTGTTTTAGCATGATCTCTTGTATGGCAGTCTGAGGGCTTTATAAAGGTCAATGGCAGTGGTGGTTTGCATCTATGGGGGCGCGCATGCTCAAAATGTTTTTTAAAAATGCAAAACTTACCTGAAGATGAACACGATGTCCTCTGCACCCGTCTTCTTTTTTCAACTGCTGAGGTCCCCTGTATCCGCAGAAACGGAACAGGCGGAAGAGCCTTCTCCCACATCACAGCCAAGACCTGGAAAGAGCTCCCTGTGAACATCAGACGCTTCCCGACCCTGCACACGTTCAGGAAAGACCTCAAGACATGGCTCTTCAACTGATCCGGAGCTGCCCCCCGGTACTTTGAGACCCTCACAGGTGAGTAACATGCTATATAAATCCCTGATTGATTGATATGAGAGCAGTGCTAGGATCGGTGGAAGCGTTCTAGGTCAGCACGTCACATCCCTGTGGAGGTTTTGGCTTCCTCTAACCCAGTTTTCTTAAGGAGCTGGGATAGAGCTGTTTAAAATGTGCACATGTGCCTGGCCGCTGCAAGACGGGTGGCAAAAAAGACATGCACACTTTAAACAGTGCACAGCCATCCCACCCTCCTACTGGTTGCTGTCAGTCAGCAGCAGTTCGCCCCCTTCCTGACTCTCTGTTTGGGACAGGGCATGAAAAATAAAATGGTTATAAATTGCCATTTTATTTTTCATCTCTGAGGCTTCGGTGGGGGGGGGTTATGTGAGGCCATGCTCCTCCGCTCCAATGGAGGAGATGCCCCTAGTCAATAGTAAAGAATGTAGTGAGTGTATCCTCATTTGCAAGTTCTATGATGTATTGCTGCACTGCAATTAGTGCAGTTATTGTCCCTTGTACCGGAGTAGACGTTCATTTCTACTACTAGGCATGAATCGTCATCTGGAGTCAGTAGCAGCTGCTACCGGACAGGGGTGATGGGGGACGAAGTTTAATTAACAAAAAGACCACTTACCTTGTAACGGCCTGCTGGCGACCGCCTCCCCAGCGTCCTCTTCCTTCTTCCTTTCTGCAATCCGGCCAGCAGCAGGAAGCACCCAACACACAGGCTCCCCTTAGCCAATCACAGCGCAACAATGCAGCGTTGTGATTGATCTGATCGCCGCTCAGCCTGGAACTGGGAGCCTGCGCATGTTTCTCACCAGGCTGTGTAATGCAGCCCGGTGGGGAACATGCAAAGTGCACATGAACTGTTTGGTTGGCCGAAGAGGACCAGTCAAACAGCTCATGCGCACTTTGGGAGTGCAAACCACTCCACCTCTGCTCTGGCCAGCCTTGCCCCACACTTCACACAGGTCACTGACTGCATGGAGCAGGAAAAATAAAATGATAATAATGATACGTTATTGTCATTTAATCTTTCCTTTTTGCGCAGTGGGGAGATGCTTCTCCTCCTTAGCGGAGGAGCCGCCACTGTCCGGGGTTACTGAATTACATCTAGGGAAATGTTAACACCCATATGGAGGTGTGAAGCTACATGTGCTGAAATGTGTGATGTCGGCTCATATAACACATTCTGTTTCTTTGCTAATGTGAATAAGCACTGCCTTTAGCATCGGTGCAGCAGACAGAAGCCAAGTGTGGAAGAAACACTCACTAATAAAATAAGCGATTTGTTTTTCATTTTGTAAGCTTGAAGATGAAACACAAAGACAGTAGCGATCTAAATATAACTGACACGGATAGGGGAAATTGCAGTTGAACCTAATCTCTAGATGCCTATAAGCATAATATCTACTGTATGCAAAATGAAAGCTTGATCTCAGTGCGGTTGTTCAGTGCCTGGCTCTCCTTTCCATTAGTGATCAATTAATCTATGTCTGCCACAGGCTGCCTTAAATCATACAATGTTTTGCCTAATGCACTTATGGCTTCAAGAAAGACTAGGCCTCTCGGCTTCTTCCCAAGGGAGGAACACTAAAGACGGAAAAACACATTGCTCGCCTGTGACCTTCTCTCTTCCTTCTATTACATGCAGGAAGCATGTTTTGGAATTCAAGGACATAATTACGCTACAACAGTATTTTTCTTAAATTTCCTCTTGGGCTTATAGTTTACAAATGTTCTGCATCTGATGATCACTCTCAAAATTAAATGTACTTAATTGAAATAACTCCCCATTTGATGGATAAGTTTGTTCCATCTGACTAGCACTGCGTGAACCCGCCCGATGTTGCCCCATGTACAATTGCAGGCGTTCAAGCATCACAAGAAGTATGTATGTATGTATGTATGTCTATCCAAGGGCGTAACTAGATCTGAGCTTGGGGTGGTGCTAACAGGTAATTCAGTGGGGCGGAGCCAGGGCAGACTGGGAACCCAAAGCAGCCCTGGCAATTTTGTCCGACCAGACCGGGGGAAGGCGGGGTGGGGGTTTGGGGTGATTGTTGCTTTTGTTACTGCTGCAAAATTGGTACTCTGTAACAAGAGCAGCCCCCATCGCTGCAAAACTGGGCCTCACCCTTCCAGCCTTCCGAGTAAACGTCCGATGCCCGCCACAAACCAGTCCGGCCCTGGGCAGAGGTATCCTTAGAGCCAAATCAAGGAAAAAGAGTGAGGAATTGTGCATTTTAAACATATGGATCAAACCCGATACGATTACAGCCAACCTGTTTTATTGAATTTTAACAGTTCTACTGAAAAACATCTTTAAAAAGGGCCATAAGAGGTTGGACAATTAAAAATTAGCTTTTACAGATTTCAATCCAAAAGGCTTTAGAGACAGTTTTCGCTAAGTTAGCTCAAGATACAATACTTTTTGGAAGAAGAAACAAGCTTCTCACGAGGACGCATGCTGCCTGGAAGAAATGAATATGTGTACAAGCGGGTAATCGGCCTAGGCTGTTCGGGAGCCAGTATATGACTTCAATTGATGCAGTCATATGAGGTTTCATGATGACTAACATTTTTTCTTTATGAGAGGTAATGTAAGGGGGTTATCCGCTGCATTCTCGGGTGTGTTTGCACTAGGTATAGTAGGATTTGCATATCACTAAAAAATAGGGATAGGAAATAGGAATTATACAAATTCTGTGATAATTATCACACCTTAGAAGTTTTCACAATATAAATTCCGGCAAGTCAAACCTGCTGACATTTTTCAGGAGAAAAGGCTGGAAAAAAAAGGCAAAACATGAGGAATTCACTGTGTTAGAAACCTGTTATACCTCATTTTCCTTATAAATTGAAGTTATTTACCACACATGGTAAATGCCTCACACTAAAACAATGGTATTTAGCACAAATGGTAAATATCCCACCTTATTCTGACAAACACATTATGAGGGCCTACATCTCTGTACACATTTGTGGTAGCCTTATATATACACTAGCAGGAATAACTCTCACAGTGGTTCCTGTCAATGTATTAAAAGTTTGATGGGCAGTACGGTCATATTTTGAGTCCGCTCCTGCATCTAAGTGCAGCAATCACATGCTTTTCTATGCAAAAATGTGATCAATTTGACCTATGTGATGTCAGGGTGTGTATAGGTAAAGGACACTTTCCCGACCAGGGGGTTCATAGACCTATCTGATTAATAATTTAATGAGAGAAAATGTAGCATTGTTTTTAGATCTGCAAAAACAATAGCTGTTGTTGGAAGCAGGGCAGGGAGCTCAGCAGAGGAAGTGGATACTTGAGCCATTGAAAACACTAACTTACGCAGGAGAGTAGGAACTCGTGGAGCAGGAGACATCATGATAACCAAAACTGAAAGATCAAAGGAACTCCAGGGATCATTATGAGACTGATTGGGAATGTGCTGTGCCACATTGGACCAAAACGTTACCATTTGGTTGTACTCACATTTTGCAGAGAACTGCTGTTAGGGATCAGGTGCTAACCTATTAACAAGTGAAAAGTTACATGTTTGTATACTAAATATACCTAGGGAATTTTAGTTATATTTAACCAAAATACAGGCAAGTATGAGAAATAACACTTAACACTACACATTTCTAAAAGCTTCACTATAGGAGTCTCCTTCAAGATTTGGTTCTTATTAGCTATGTATACTCTGATTACAAGTGAGCCAGAGAGTTTGGATCCTTGCACAAACGATTGTTTACGAAGAGGTAGGATTTATGAGATGTAAATGTAAATGTAAATGTATTTGAGCTTGTATACCGCACAGCTACCCGCAGTGGGTTTCCCGGCGCTTGCTTAGGGAACCCGTCCTGGTATTTCCCTGTGAGATAACCCCAGCAGGGTATCCACAAGGTGAAAGCCAGGCATCCCGCCGCGAGGGGCCGTTGTGGAGATTAAGCAAGCTATTGCCCAGAGTCGCAGAGTGTGAACCCGTGAGTCGAGAAGGCACCGGAGAAGGCATCGGAGCGAGAATTATCGAGTCCGTGGAATTTGTAGCCAAAGACCCGCCGAGGCAGGGAATTGAACTCTGGTCCAGGGCCGATCTCAGCTTCCGGGTCTGATTATCACACCCATCAATTAATAGACATTACAAAGGCCAAAGCCTCCATTAAATTTTAGCAGGTTCAAAGACTTTCTTGTAGTGGCTGCCACCCTGACAGAATGGCCTCACACTATGTGCCCAGCCTATCAGACACTCATTGAGGTAGGACATCCCATTCCCCCCAAATCCATTATGTGTCATATTTCCCATTAACCTGGCAAGTGTCTTAACTTCTGAACTTGCAGAAAGGCTTCTTATTACTCGGACTCGGCAGCCTTTCTGGCAATTCTTTAAATGTGGAAACAGTTTGGGCTTTTCAGTATAGTAGATAGTAGTCACTGAGAGTTTGCTTACCAGAAAGAAACCAGTGTCTTCACACATTAAAGTGAAGTTAAATGTCTGTGCCTGTCAGGGCATCTTTTATGCCAAGTTGATGTGACCTGATTCCCTACTACTTCAAACTATTCTTCCTCTTACCCTTCAAGGCCAGTGAAAATCTGCAACTTCTTTTCTTGTTCTAGCATTGACCAAAATATTTCAGGTCAGTGAGATGATATCGATTTTACAAATATTTATATGGAAATCATATAATTTTAAATTGTTTTAATAAATTAGTCAAGTTCCAATGATTGCTACTTTTTGATAATTACCCAACTCAAAACTGCTATGTAAGAAAACTCTGTGAATATGCTTGGGGCACTTTGGGATTTGACCTGACATCTGAGATTCCACTGGTGAGAGAAATGCATTTGTTCATGCTAGTTGTTGTAGACCACAATGGGAAGGGAACAACATAGAGATGTCCTAGACAAACAAAATCCAACGACGGACCCTAGATGCCGCACAAGCCTCAATGTGTTGACCCAAAGTAGTATCAGAGTATCAATTAGCTAAATGGTGTGCACAGACTACTCCTGCATCCGCCGTTGAGGGATGCAACCTGCCTGCTCTGGAAACAAAACTGGAATGAACTTCGTCAGGGTCCGATAGCCTCCCAGGATGACAAGATCCTATGTATGCGGCGTCGGCCTCCATGATAAGGGCCAATGCAGAAATGCTGGTAGTGCAGATGCAAACGTCTTTACACTTCTCGAAGTAAAAGGTTTTACTTCGGAAGCGCCGAGATATTTGCATCCTGGGAGGCCATCAGACCCTCGTTCGGCCATTAATGTTCATCTCAACCCACACCTCTAGCCCTTACGAAGTTCATTCATTGAACGAAACGTGTTGGCTGATGTTTTGTGTTTGTGCATTGGAATAAATTCAAATAAATGATGATATCAACGAAGGAACTGACTGTGCTTCATGATTAAACGTTGCCTTACCCGGTAGTGCACCACTCCATTGCTTTTCCAACATAGAGATGTCCCTTGCATACCAATGAGAGTAAATAAAACCTGCCTTAACTCTAGTAGTCATCCTGTGATGGTTGAGTTCAGCCAAACCTACCAATTGCTCTTCCTGACAGTGCCAATCATCCAGGACCTTCTAGTCAGTTAGAATGCAAAACCCCATTGCATGGCTTGTGCTCTTACCACGTTGGCCCTAAAGCTAAGCTGGTAAAGTTGGTGTAACAAGTTCATTCATATTCTGCCAGATAGGTTTCCTTCTTTGTTTGGAGTAACAAGTAAATGCAGGTGGGGTCATGTTGTCATGATGAGACTTCTGCAAAAATCAAAACACTCTAGCGTTAACCATTAAATAGGAGCAAAGTGATACTGCCCATGATATGACGGTAGGGAAACCCTCGAGACATCCAATATTCCTAGAATCTGGTTAATAAACAAACGCAAAAGAAATAGAGGTTCCTGCAGGTTTGTTTTCATCAAATAACAATTTTACACTTTAGGGGACACATATACAATGCCAATTGGGTTGTTAGTCAATTCAGGGATCTACTGAGCTAATCAATAAGCATACACAAGAAAAGCAGTTGCAAAAAGCATTAAAAGTTTACAAACTCCAATATAATAAGCAAGGTAGATGCTAAATAAACAAAAAAAGCAAAGTGACAGTGCAGTTTTCGAGGATATCAAACATGCAGAAAATGTGACAGGAACCTAAAAGCACGAATAACAAACAGAATGCTGTCAACAAGTATATAATAAGAGACCAAGAAGGAAACCTAATGTTGCATCTCCTATTGCCCACTGTAATGAAACAAAAGGACCGTTCAACATAACATTTTTGACCTTTCGACCACAAGGATGGTTTGAAAAGAGTCATTTCAGGACCAGTTCTAAGACATGTGGAGGTAGCAGTCCTAAAAATATAAGCATTTGAACCATTTAGGGTAAACAATTAGTGATCTAAGACCCAATCAAAGTGTTGGATCTACATGGTGCATTCGTTTATTTTAAATATCCCTTAAAAAACAAATGCTGAAGAAATCCAACACATTGGCAATTTCTGAAAGGTAGTGAGGTAGAGGATATACATATGTGAGCACAAATGAAAAACCCAGGGAATGGCAAACAAATTAGGAGAAATATTTACCTGAAATTGTAAAGTCAATGAAGTAAGCAGAAAGCATGTACAGTAAAACCTTCAAAGATTGACAAAAACTCCAATACAAAACACAACAAAAGAGAGAACTAGCTTGAGGCCACTGATGGTGGGCAGGAGGAATAAACACTTTTGTAGATAAATAAAAAAACTCATGTACCCGAATGGAGTCATCAAACACAGCGTACCATGACAGTCAGGTTGGGGAGTGATGTGGTGTACAGGCACACATATAAACTGTGTGCCACATACGAAAACAAAGAAGGAAGCATCCACAAAGCAGTTCACCAAAAACTGAAGTGGGCGGAAAAGGTTCAATGTAAATTTATAATTTAAAAAAAAATTGCAGGGAAGCGAGAGGACCCAATGTGTGAATAAAACACTAAGGGCCAGATGTAGGAGCCCAAATACCGGTCGGTAACGGCCGAATTCGGCAGTAACCGACTGGTATTTGGTGAATGGGATGTAGGGGCATCATTTTACAGATTCGGTAAATTTACCGAATCGGTAAATTTACTGATTCTGTAAAATACTGAATCGGTAATTTTACCGATTCGGTAAAACCCAGATGTAGGTGGGACTCTTCTGAGTCCCAAAGGCCTTTCAGATTCGGTATTTTACCACCCAATCCAATTGGGTGGTAAAATACTGAATCCTGGTGTGCATGCACATGTGTGCATGCACACCTGTGCAGTGTGCCACATGGCACACAAGTCCGGAATTGGGGTGCTAGAGGGTGTCAAAGTGACACCCCTGCACCCTTGCAGGATTCGGTATTTACCGATTCGGTAAATACCGAATCGGTATTGCCCATTGATTCCTATGGGCTTCATGGCCCATAGGAATCAATGGTCAATACCGATTCTGTATTTACCGAATTGGTAAGTACCGAATCCTACCGATTCGGTAATTCTCAATTTGGAATTACCTACCTCTCCCCGCTTCATATTTACAGACTCTTAAATACCGAATCGGGAAAATTCGGTGTTTAAGAGTCGGTAAATATGAATTACCTACATCTGGCCCTAATAGTTGCAAATTGAAGTGTGTGCTAACAGGCTTCAAATGTTCTAAAGTCTGGACTAGAAGTAGAGGACTGATATAGCAATCCAAGATAGGGAAGACCGTAGCAAAGTGCAGATAATAAAGACATTAGTATTATTAAAAAAACAATCAATGTGGAAATTCTAAGTGTGCAGTAGGGGACTAGGAAATCTTTATTACAGTTGTAGTATATATATAACATTCAGTTGTAATATATATATAACATATCTTATTGTATGCAAGAAGAACAATAGCCACTGGCGTTCTTTAGAATTCTGTGCTTAATAAGGTCATTTGGTAGGAGGAACAATAATGATTCAAAGAGGATGTACATTTTTTCACATAAGAGAAGTTGTTTTGTCTTTGACCCTAGAGAGACCTTTCATAAGATTCATTCTATCCACATTCTGTTACTCTGGAGTGGCCAATCCATTTGCATTCTCTATGAAGTAGTTCTCTGGCCAGGTCACCCAAAGGTGATGTCTTCAATGTCTTGTTACTGGATGTTATCCTCTTTGTGGGTACAAGTAGGTTCATGATTCTGTAGGTTGCTTTCTTGATTGGTTTATGGAGGGTAGGATCATGGTGCTGTGTTGGTAACTCACAAGTGCTGGTTTTTGAAAGAAACTATAATTGTGCTGCTGCAAATTTCTGCCTTCAGTGTTAGAGAATTAGGGAGGAACTAGGAGTGTCTAGGGTATCATTACTTTAGGGAGTGATTACCTTCATGCTACTGAGGTTTGGTTTCTTGTTTTGGGTTGGGAATTGCGATTGAGTAGAACAATACTTCTGGGGAGAGTATATAAGATGTGTTGGGTTTAAAGAGGGTAGAATCAATACAATAGACACAGTTAGTGGTCTGTGTTAGATTTAGATAGTAGGTAGAATCATTCTGCTTTTTACTGTTTTCTAATTGTTCTTAGGGGTCAAATAACTTGCATAAGTTAAAAACATATTTATTGTCAAAAACCTTCCATTGCATTTCATCATATCTATTTGTTGTGGCCTTCAAACATAAGAAAGTGAACTTTATCAAGAGTTTCCTGATGGTGCCTGTCCAGGTGAGCTCCATCATCATTGTTAAATGAATGAGTGGACCAAATTTACACTGGTTAATGTAAGTAGTACATGTAGGGTGGTACTGTTGTGTCTGCATAATCAACGCTTGTGGGCATATTATGTTTCGCTGGTTCTTTGTAACGCAGTTGTTTCTTTAATAATGATTGTAAGGCTGACTTCTAATTTCAGATGAAACCTAATAGAACACTAGGGGGCATATTCACAAGGATTTATCACCAAATTAACAGCACTTTATTGCAGCCAAAGTCGTGATAAATTTACCTCCCTATTCACAAGCTGGTGCTAACAGCCCACAGCACTAGTTTTTCTGTGATAGCATCCGCAAAAAACATTGCCACAGAGGACCCCCGCAACTATCGCTAATGAGATGCAGAATAGGCGTACCCGTGCCAAAAGCCGCAAAAACACCACACCTCAACATTCACAACGACCAGATAGATCGGCGATAAGAACACAAAACACGCGCTAAGGCGTGCTAGCAGAAGGAATTTTACACCTGCTCTGACCTGGTGTAAAGTGAGACCACAGCCTGCACCACAATAATGAGCCCAGCCCAGGACGTCATCGGAAGGGCAACAGATGCCATGGAGCCACACATCATGCAGCCCGGACACCCAAGAGGGCCACCACACCCACCCAGTATCCCCCCCAGACTGCCATAGATGCAGCGCAGACAAAGACAGCGGCCCTCCAGGAACCACACCTGTCTCACAGGCACAACATCTGACAATGTCACTGTCCACTACAGGCTGAAAGGGACAACCATCCTGCGCATCCTGGCCGTCATCACCCAACAGGCCTATGACACCAACACAGCGGACAACCAACATCCCACCCCACACCAAGCTGCTGACTGTGCTGCACCTGTTGGCCCCTGGCACACCCCAACCAACACCCGCCAGAGTCAGCGGAGTCTCACAGCCAGCCACATCAAAGTCCCCCACACCTGTCCTGGCCCTCACCATCACCCTGGCACCCATATAACCAACACAATGCGCAGGATCCGCTGGAGACCAAGCAAGGACCATATGCCATAGCTGGATGCACGCACGTGTTGGGACAATCCACTGCACACATGTCCCACCTGTGCCCCCTGGTGACACAGCACACAATCACCGCAACAGAAAGCACACGTCACACATCAATGTACAGGCAACCTCAGAACATCATGGGACCTTTACCAATTTCGCCTTCAAATACACAGCCAGTGTGCATGATCCCTTCACCCTCCGACAGTCCATCAGCAACCAGCAGTTCCAAGGTGGTACCAAGGGAAATGCACAGCCCCTTGGCAAGTTCCCAATTAACACCCCACTCACCTCAACTCCACAATTCTGGCAATGCACACGTCAGAAATTCACAACCAACATGCACCACAACATGCCCACCCACCAAACACAATAGAAAAACATACAATGGTAAACTAGGCAAGCCGTGAACATGACCAATCAATGGCATGGCACCTCAGCCATGCAATAGACGAATGTGGGGAGAGGTGGCAACCAGGCATGTGTTAATGATGCAGTAGAACCATGATTGGGAAAGTACACAATGCCAAGAGTGGCGGCGAAGTGCTGGACATACCGCAGTATGCAGAACACACCCATATCCACGGCGCCATACACCTCTGGTGTATGGAGTGTAATGGACAGTGGACACAACCATGTCACCCCAGCTAGTGGGGGTCCTCACAGAAATGTTGCCTGTTATGCCCCCTGTATGCATCAGCAGAGTGGGATGGTCCGACGTACAACAGGCCAGCGTCGGAGTGTGAATAAAAAGCATGTAGCCCTGGGTATGGTCCTCTTCCGGATAGCCCAACATCTCTGCCAGGGTGGTGCCTCCCACCCCTCCACGAGGCCCACGCCGTCCTCGACAGTTGAGCTGCCTGAGATCTTGTGCACCTGCCTTACCCCAGCCCGCTGGACCACGAACCCGTCAGGCCCGGCCCTGCACAGCCAGGCCACACTGATCAGCATCCGACACCGGCATGTGTCAAGGAGGGCCCACCATGTGCCAGTGTAAGCTCCAAGCCCGAGGCCTGCGACCCGGCCAGCCTTTCAGACCACATTTGTACCCCCGACGCTAGCCCATGTTACTCCTTTCTTGATTACATATGCTACCGGCGTCCTCTGCGGCCCAGTGAGTCCCATATTTGAAACTGTGTCCTGGCTCCTGATTGGCAGTGACCCCAAATCCAGGCCAGCGGCCACAGCACAAGTCCCCCGATCAGTGAGGCATAGTTCCATATGGGCATCTTAAGACCTGTGCTGCCACAAACCCTGTCCAATGCCATCCGGTGAGCCGTGCTGCCACAAACCCTGTCCAACGCCATCCGGCGAGCCGTGTTGCCACAAACCCTGTCCAACGCCATCCGGAGAGCCATGGATGAGGGACCAGACTACCCTGCGGACCAGTAGGTTTCACATCCAGCACCTAGTCATGGATCACGAATGGCTGAGTCACACAGTGGTCACACGGAGAGGAGTAAGAGGAAGATGCGGCTCAGTTCGGACGAAAGCCTGGTCACAGTCATAGAGGTGACCAAACACGTTGTGCCACTGAACCTGAACTACGCAGTCCAGTGGGGCCACCAACCTGTGCCGGCGACACTCAGTGAATTGCCCGTGCTGACCTCTGCCTCTGGCCTACACTGCTCTCGGCCTAGGCTGTGCTCGAGTAGGTCACAGATTTGGAACTGAACATCGAGTATCCAAAGGCAGGTTACACATCATTGCACGCAAGGAGAGGTCAAAGAGGTGAAGGACTGGGTTGTTGAAGACCCAGCGGTGCCAGGGATAACACCTGATACCTTCGTGGGATACCTGCTCCGGCGTACAAATGACAGAGACACGGGACACTTCCTTCGGCGTCAAAGATTCAAGGTTTATTTACTGCAGGGAACACAGAAGTCACGACAAGTACAACGTGTGCAACTTGGGGAGACTGCTTCAAATTCGTTATGTAGGTCGCTCCTTTTATACACAATTTACCCATAGGACAACATGGTACACAAAGGTTTACAACCCGGTTCCCACAATTATCCCCCAGAGGGGCTGCTTTGGTCGCTTTGATGAGCACGAGGTCCGGAACATAAGTGCGGAAACATTTGGCGGTTCCCAACTGTAAAAACCCATCTTCCCAACATTAGTGCATTCCGATCGGCAGTAAAACAGATCGAAATAGGAACGAAGACAGGTGCAGAGGAAGAAGGAGACAGTGGGAGATTGGAGAAGGGTGTAAAAGGGGAGGTATCGGGAAACACGAGATACAGGCTTCAAAGGGACGTGCCTAATGAGATGCACGGCTGAGACAATAAGTCCGTGCAACAAGATGAGCCTCGAGCGGCGCCATCTGCCTTACAGTGGCAACCCCCTCATCATAAAGACACTTACAAAGAACACGTGTCTTCCGCAGATATCGTGGGAATCCCAGGGTCGCGAAGCGGACAGCGTCCGTTCGCTGGCTACTTGAGGGCAAGAGACAAAATGGATGCCGCAGCTAAGATGGAACCCGTGGGTACAGATGAAAAACCCACATAACAAACGAACGGTTTAAGTTAGCACAGCGAAACTGCACACACTTACTAAACTCGTCATTTGCGGTTCATAGATACCAGACTCGACTATATTCGTGCGAGTCGAAAACACCACTTACAATCGTCACGGAACCTCAGAGGATGTCGCCCTTGCATCTTGGCGAAGAGAAAAGGATCATCGTTATGGAGGTGTTCGTACACTACCGACAACTGCTCTGCTGTCACTAGCGCTGTGCATCGCGAGCCAAAGACACGTGCCTGTGGGCCACTGCTGACCGCTGCCTACAGCCTACACTGTGGTCCAGTAGGTCACAGAGTCATAATTCAGCAATGGCGAAGTTCATATCAGTGTACCCGCATCATCGCAGACTGCATCCCCACTCAGCCATGGTGCCACTACGTCTGTTCCCTGACATTCATGGACACTCTGTGGTCAAACAGTGATGGCGTCTGAGCCTATGGGCAAGAGGGCAGTTTTCACCCCCATGTAGCTGATACGGAATTGGCGGTGGCAACGGGCTGTCGCATCCCACTCCTCCATTTGCTGCTTCCCAATAAAATCAAACCTTTCAGCGTCTAGTTCTGGTGGACACCTTCCACTGTCCCCTGAAACACTCTGAAACATACACTTCGAACAATGATGGTTATCCGCTCAGGTCACATGGCCCATCTGACTGCACCACAAGTCACATTCAGTGGCTGGGTGCCTGTGCCAGCCACAGTGCATCTGGGGCCACTAACTCTGTGCTGTTCCTGTCCGAGACCCCTTCTCTGGAGACATAGCCTGGCCCCTGAGGCATAGGCTTTGGGGTCATCAAAGCCATGACTCTGTAGGCTTGCGCTGTACTCAGCCTCCGGGCACAAATGTGTCCCACCAGGGCTCATACATCAAATCGAGTCCAGACCGGCTCGGACGACGCATCAGAGCAGGAGGCACACGCCACCACCGCAAGGACCACCTCCAAACACCATCTGCCAGAGTTGAAGCGGTGGTCCTGACAAACTTTGAGATTGCTCAGGCCTGTTGTGGATGCCAAAATTGGCCTGATTCCCTACTCAGCACTCCAGGGGCCAGTGACTCAGTGCACTGCTGGACATTATCCATTGCTGATTGTGTGGGGGCCCTAAGATGTTGATGGTGAAGATGATGCAGGTCTGACAGACCCCACTGCATCTGCATCAGGAATGTATCAAAGTGACATAATCCCAGACTTTTTCTGCACAAGAGCAGGCTCATCTCTAGTGTCCACAGCCCAGTGCACTGCAACTCATGAACACTTCAGTTTGCATGTTGGCTGTCCTCTGGACTTTGTCCTGCTCACCCCATGTTGCTTAGTAGTTGACTCTGTATTGCATGTGTTTTCTGTTTCCGTTGCACTGGTGTCCCATGTCCAAGTGGTTGCCAATACCAGACATTCCGTGCGGGTTGGCTTACACTACCCCACACACATCTAGCACAGGCATCAAGGTACATGTGGCACTGCCATTAAAGGGCCCGGGCGCATGTGCCCCTAGCCAGTTCAACATGATCTCTGCATGTGTTCCTGTGGTCTTGTAGTATGCATGTGGGCCCGGGCCCTACGACTTAACATTGAGCTGTGTACATTGGATGCAGATGTGTCACCGGAGGCAGCAGGGACATGTAGCTTTGTCGTCACCCACTCAATTTGCGAGGGAAGTGGCCAGGGCCGTCGTATGCAGAGCCAACATGGGTGTGTGACTGCTATTTGCGCGCCACTCGGTGTAGTTCTGTGCTGTGACTGTGCATCTCCATGTGTCTCTACGGCAGGGTGGGTCTCCTTAGTGGGGTGTGGGTGGGCCCTGAAGGGTTATAGACCCCTACGTATGTGTCCTGGTTCACATTCCATGGGTTCGGCCCCACCCACACGTGTTGGGCCACCTCCTTTTGGCATCCTGAGTGGGTGAAGTGTTGTGAGCCGGCTATGCTTGCGGGTGCTTCCTGCTGTGTGGTCTGTTGCAGGCTCGGTGTACTCCTCTGAGTAGCTTGGCTGGTCAGGTCCTGGTGGGGGGCTGCGTGGGATATCCATGTGCTGTTGTAGGGCATTGGCGTAGACAGTGTGGTGGTCCTCTCCGGCATCACTGATGTGTTGTATTATGTGCTCTGCTGCAGGTGTTGTGTGCCCCTCTGCGATGTGAAGGGGAGGCGTGTGTTGCCTTTGTGTTGACATATATGTTGGCGCATTGCGCTAGTTTGCATGCAGACTGTATGGCAGTGTACACTGTGACTGTTTGGGGGTGCTGTTTTCTTCTGCGGGTAAGTGTACACTTGAACTACACGTTGATGTGAGGTCGTACGCATAGATTTCCATTTCACAGTTACCGGCTCTATCAGCTGTAGTAGGCATGTTTCGGTGCATGTGCGTAGCCAGTTGTGTCCTTTGTTCTGCAGTGTAGGCTATGCTCGTAGTTCCACGTTGTCATCAATGTGGGTGTGCTGTTCGTGTTATGTGTGTATGCTGCAGTGAGCCAAGGCTATCAGGGACATGATCCTGGGTGTTTATGGTTGTGCACTGTGCTACGCCTCGTTGTGCATGTATGCCATTGTCCGCATCTCCCCTTGTTCCCCCAAGCCCTGTTCGTTGCACTCCCAGTTAGTGTTGTGTCAGGTCCACTCGAGCTGTGTCCGTACTCCCTACTCCTTTCACCATCTCCACACTGATGACTGTGGGCTAGGTTTCCTCCAGCTCCTCCTGGGGCGCTGGACTGCCACCTCCTGTCGCAGTTGCTGCCTTCCTGTTGACAGCCGATTGGTGCCTGGTTTAGGTTGTCACGTCATGCGGTCGTCTATTGGCCTCCTGAATTGGCCTCCTTGGCACTCCGACTGCATTCCAGGTAGTCTGCTTGTGGGTCAGTTGCTGGTAGTGTTCTTTCACCTCCGAGACTGGTGTTGTTTTCCTGCGGTCTGCACCCCGTCTTCCTCTCCCTCTTCTCCTTGGCCTTCCCCGACTCCGTTGTTCCTTGCTGGTATTCTGTGGGGGTTGTGGGGTTTGAGTTGGCCTCTGCGCTGGGCCAGGGTGCATCCATGTTGCTACATGCTTTGGCTTATTTCTGGTGTATTGGTTTTTATGGTGCATTGTCCCGGCAGACGTGTGGAATTTGCAGGCCCGTGGCACGTTTTCGCTACTTTTTGTAGCACGGTTAGCCCCTTCGCATGTTTTTCTGCGTTTGCGTATCGCATTTTTGCTGCGTGGCGTTGATGTTCTTGCGGACATTTGCCGCGTTATCTGGTGTCTATCGCATGCTACTGCCTTGTTGGGAATTACACGTTGACATTGGGTTATTTTCCTGCGATAGGCTGCGATGTTGAAAGTTGCCTTACGCTACTCTTGCGATAGTTATCACACTTTCTTGTGAATATATCCCTAGGTGTAGTACAGAGTTTTGTCTATTAAACACAGGCACAACAGTACTAGACTGCATGCACCACTATCATGATACTCTTGAAAGAATACTACATCTCAATGCATTAACCGTCCACAACTTAACTTCCTCTCCTATTACTTGTTGAATTTAAGCTTGCCTTTGACTATGTACTGCACTCTGCTGCCTTTTGGCTACTTTCGCACAATAGAAATACCATATACATTCAAGTCTGTGTTCACTTCTCAGAACTTGCTTTATTATTAAAATTGATGACAAAGATTAATTGATAGGAGTTCAATAATGCCTACCTCTGCTTTCAATAGGATTGTGATAAACCGGTCATGAAGGCATGACTCATAGTGCTGGAATGAGTCCACGGAAGGCCACCTTGTCTGTTGTTAATCAAAACTGAAGTGCATACTTTCAAGACATTGCTGCTGTCACTATTCTTCTCGCAAGTTCATTGTGTAGCATCTGTGGTCTCAGTAGTGGGCAGTAGGTATTGCTGAAGACTAAATCAGCACTGTGTTGTATGTCTCATTGACATAATGAACAGGCTTTGAACCTGCATCACTGTTAGGCATTTCCCAGTAAAGTAACCTGCAACCTACAAGCTACAAGCATCCTGAAACCTACAAGCATCTGGTAATCTTGCTTCTGGTGTTTTAAAGAAAAATTATTTTTATTGATTTTCAACAGTGCTTACGAACACAATATACCAATGTTATCATGCCCAGTTATTACATGCACTGTTACAAAAGCAGCCTTGGGGGGTGTCAAGTTAAAATAATGACATTTAACATGTAACAACCATGACACATTATGCCACAGATCAATAGGTTTGAACAATATTAACATTAGCAATAACTACTGTCCGTCTCTTTCCTTATATGACTACCACATAACATTAATATGTCCCCAACAAAGCATAGACCAATACATAGATGTGTGGCGTGGTTGGCGTCGCTGAACAGGGATGTCTACAAGCTTTGCAGTTATATCGAATTTCACCTTTACTATCCCTGTATACACAAGTATTAGCAATCTGTATTCATATGATAGCAAGCGCAACCATGCTAGGTCTCAACCGAGCACTGTGCCTTGGTGTGTCACATGGTAAGTGTGGGTTTGTGGTGTTCAACTTCGACTCTATGATAGTTGAATATTCTTCGATCAACCTAGGAAACCTATGGGTCTAACTTCTGAATCATGTATCAGGAAAGGAGCTATGGTCTCAGATTAGTAAGAGTACTAGCTGAAGGCGTCATCCAGAAGATGGTT
The DNA here is from genome assembly GCF_964263255.1 of Lissotriton vulgaris. Lineage (NCBI taxonomy): Eukaryota > Metazoa > Chordata > Amphibia > Caudata > Salamandridae > Lissotriton > Lissotriton vulgaris. Next base: position 434,119,520 of record NC_141696.1, on the reverse strand, counting down.
GACCCTGTGTTAGCAAGATGAATACCCGTGTTGGATTCCCATCAATATCATGTATGATCAATATTCTCATGTGGTCCTCCGTCCTAGGTCCAGTGTCTCTAGATCATTGAGACAAGGTGGTACCCTCTGCGGACACATGGTTAACTCATGCCAACACAAGGACAATCATAAGAATCTGATAAGACGGGTAGGTGCAGTGCAAAAAGAAAAGTGTGTGAAAAGTTAAAATAGGATAGAGAATCTCATTCCAACTTTATTCTACCAAGACCTCTTCCTGATTAAAAACAAGGAACAGCGCAAAACTATAATCCTGCAGTTTAACATTTATCTGCATAGGGGCCGACATGTTTCTGCCTAAGCGGGAAATTGACCCTAGGCTTTCATCAGGGCCTCTGTTCTCTTACTAATGCGACTGCGAAAAATGTGTTGGTGACAAAACTCAAAACAATAATTATGTGATAATACAGTAAAGGATATGAGTCTCCTAATACTGTGGCTTCACTCCTCCATGACACCTGGTAAATTAGTTGAATCCAGGGTGCCCGGGGAAGAGACCTCACCTCGTCCTGGTTCTGGCTCAGGGGTAGTGAGACCCCGCTCTGTCCGGCGTTGTCTCTGGCAGTGGCTGAGACAGGGGGAGGCCAGTTGAATATTCTTGCCATTGCATGGGGTTAGATGAAGGGGGCACTCGCATTACATTGGATAATTGGGTCTTGCGCTCTGCTACTAGCGCCTTATGGAGATCTAATAGCCATGCTTGTATGTTGGGGCCCGCGGGTGACTTCCAGCATTTAGCAAGGCCTAGTGCCAGAGCTAGGATTTTGTTAAGGTTTTTGCGATGTGCATTAGGTTTTGTGATTCTGAGTATAAAATGTAAATCCTGGGGTACAACTAGGGTTCCTGCTGCTTCCGTTAGTGTCACAGCCACGATATTCCAAAATGCTCCAAGTTGAGGCCAGGACCAGACCATATGGGGGAATGTACCGTCTACGGCCAAGCATCTAGGACAGGTGTCATTGGAGGTAGGATAAATGCGTGCAATCCTGTATGGTGTTAAGTACATGTGGTTAAGGTAAGTGAATTGCGTGTATTTCAGTGTAGCATTCGTAGATGTAATTTTAGGGTACCCTATGCACTGTATCCACTGATTATCAGTGACCCTGACTGACAGTACTGAGTCCCAGTATTCATGCAGTGGTGCCAGAAGGGGGGCGGTCGGGTCCGAGGGAGTTACATATCACTGGGATCACCTTCCTGCCACTTCCATGTGTTAGGAGTGTTTGTAGCACCCTGGATGTGATGTGTTCGGAACGCACAATCCCCCTACCTTAAGGAGTTGCTGCGTCAGTGTTGTGTAAAAATGTCCGCGGCGGAACTCCATAACCATCCATCAAGCCTGCAAAATCACATATGCTCTTGTCTATCAATAGGTCCCCCCATGTGTCAAGGCCTGCTTTCTGAAATATTTCTAATTCCGGGTGCTTAAGGCAAGTATATGGGCCAGGAAGCACCTCCAGGGGGAGACCTGGATCATGTGATAAGAGCTGGTGGTTTGACAGTACATATTTCACCCAGCTATTACGTTCCGCTGCCAACAGAAGGTCCCCTGTGTTTTCTATAGTGGAGTTTTGGAGCCGTATAGCCATTCCAGCAAGGCTGGTCATCGCAGTGATACTGCCCATGGATCCAATTCTATGAGGTTACTGCTCACAAGCCATTGCATAGGCCACTAGAGTTGGTCCACTGCCTAGAAAATATTCAAAGTTAAGTGCCCCCAGGCCTCCTCCTGTTAGGGGGAGGTACAATTTCTGAAGTGCTGCTCTGTCCCTGGAAACACTCCCCCATAATCAGAAACAGAAGCAATGATTCTATGTCCCTAAAAATGCTGTGCAGGAGTCAGTAGGGGAGGGTTGCAGAGAAATATAGGAGTTGAGGGAGTAAAAACATCTTAGAAATAGCAACCCGACGCATACGGGACAAAGGTAGCCTGACCAGAATATAAAGCGCGGCTCAGGCTCTAGTAATTGCTTTGCCCTGGTTACCTTCTATTATATCTGCCAGAGAGTGGCAAATTTGAAATCCAAAATAGTTTAAGGAGTTGAAAGCCCAGGTGAGTTGGGTGTCTAGAAGAGTTAATCTTTGTCCCATTGGCAGGGGTTTCATTGGGACACTACCGACTTCGACCAGTTGACCTTTAAGCCAGAGATTCGAGCATGCTCGTCAAGAAGCTTCAAGAGATTTGGTAGGACTTCATTCTGGCCACAAAAGGTAGATTAGCGCATCATCTGCATAAAGAGAGATGATGTGCCATTGTGTATACTCTTGTATTAATGAATCCAGGACACAACTTCGTAGCACGCACACCAGAGGTTCCATGGCCAGTGCAAAAATAATGGGCGGTAGAGGGCAACCCTTCCTTGTGCTGGGGCCTAATTGACAGGAGGGGGAAATGGTGCAACCCGTCTCGACTCTGGCTTGGGGATTGGTGAATAATATCCTGACCCAGTATAAACATTTCCGGCCTATGGCAAATCTGGACAAAACTGTCAGTAGGTACTCCCAACCCAGGGCATCAAATGCCTTTTCGATATCTAGGGCAGCTATCCACAGCAGATCTGCTTCTGTACGTGCCCATTCTGGCAATTTAACCCTTTCCCTGCTGCCGTCGGCCAATGGCCGATGGCAGCACTACCTCCCCATTGGCCGACGGCATTCCACCCGCGCACGAAAACGCCCGCACCACGGCAGAATTACCGCCGCGGTTACCAGGTTAAAGAGCTGGCGTAGGTTTAGGCCAGTATTTCTTCCTGGGATAAAGCCATTCCGATCATTATGGACCAATATTTGTACAATGTCTAATAATCTATTGGCCAATATTTTTCCAAATATTTTATAATCAGAATTTAATAATGACAAAGGGTGGTATGAGCCCATTTGGAGGGGATCCCTACCTGGTTTTGGTAATACTATCAGTATCACTTCACAGAGAGAGGGTGGAAGCTCACACCTATTGAATGCCTCCTGATATATAATGTATAGATGGGGAGTCAGCTGATCAGTGTAGGCCACATAGAACTCCGACGGCCAGCCATCCACACCTGGGGCTTAGCCTCTCACTAGCTGAGTAATGATCTTTGAAATCTCTGCTTCAGATATAGGAGCCTCAAGCAATGTATATTGGGGTTATGTTATCTGTGGGAGGGCTGAGCGTGTCAGGAATTGCTAGATGACAAATGGGTCACAAGGGGCAGGATCTTTATATAGGGAGGCATAGTAGTTATAAAAAGAATCAGTGATCTTTTCCTGCGTGTTTACCAGTTGGCCGTCTGAGGCGTATATGGCCATAATGGGAGGTTGTGAGGAGTCAGTTTCTAATAGCCATGCTAAGGACTTGCCTGCTTTATCCCCTTTGGCATTTTGACCGGCCAGGTATCCCCTGTAGTCAAGAGCACAGAGTCTATCAAATGTCTCTTAGTATGCCAAGTGAGCCTTGGCCAGTGTAGGTCCAATGTGTGGATTAGTAGGGGAGAGACGTTCACATTGTTGCACCTCAGACTCCTGAATCTAAAGCTCTTTCGTAAGTGTCATTCGAAACCCGTACACTGCCTTAATTACCTGGCCATGCAACCTTGAACGCCTCCCATTCTATGCCGGCGTGGGTAGCAGTACCCGCATTAGTTTTGAAATATGAGTGGATGGACTGTGTTTTTGAGGTGCATATGCAATGTCCTTAAGCACCTACAAAGGGAGGCGCCAAGCTGGTATGCTAGTTTTTTGTGACCCCACATCAGCTGTATTTGCAGGGGGCTATTATCAAATAAAAGATGGATAAGTATTTCACGTGCGACACCCTGGATGTGGCTGCAGCAAAGCAGTATATTGCATCAATTCTCATATGCAGGTCGTGGATCCCTGAGTAATGTGAGTATGTTCGTTCAGTGGGATGTTTACTCCGCTAGGCTTCACTTAATTGCATATCACTGGCCCAGGCCCTCATGAGCTGTGCAAGACTAATGGATTGCGCCCCTGGGAGTTGTGGGCATGAGCGGTCTAGTTCTAGATCATACACACAATTAGGGAGCCATCCAGGAGTCCCTCAAGGATCGCATAATAGCCCTGTGGGGCTACACGAGTATGTAGCAACTGCAAGGGAGTCTCTGCTGCTATCCATATTAAGGTGCCTCTGGCATAACCCAAGTATGTGGTCCCCATAATTTCGGTTACTGAGACTAATTATGGATATTAGGGCGGGACTATTTATGTTATATATTTTTGTCGATGTATGGCGCGGAGTTATGGCCATTCAGGTACAAATGCCCAATATAAGATGTCCCCAAACTAACACGTGGCACAAACATGGAAAAAGCGAGTAATCTGGGAACGTCCATAGGACTCACAACAGGCACAATAGCAGTATATTACTCACTGAGCGTTCGCCATGTTACATGTAGCAACTTTAATGAGGGATTGGAGACATTATAGGGAATTATATTCATTTTATAAGTTCTGAGCATGTCGATGTGGCTATTTGGAGGGGTGAGAGATGGATACACGGTTAGTCGATGATTAACTTTGCAATAGTACAACAGACAGACTTAGATAGATTGCGCCAACATATCCCGGTATTTCATTTTACAGGGTTCTACTCCGCCCATTCATGGTTGTTTGGATCGATATAAAGGATTTGGAGGTCACTATTTTAGAATTTACCGGTGAGCGTAATTTTGGGAGCTTCTTTTGGTGTAGCTCATCATACGTATATGCACTAGCATTTCTGATTATTTTACTTGTTCTTACTAATAGATGAATGAGTATGCTCTTTGCATTTACTGGATATATTGTTCGGTGCGATATTGCGTTTACAGAGGTGAGCTGGTATGCATACATCAAGATACGCTAATGATCCTGAAACTTACTAAGTGTGATCATGGGTGTTTTTTCTGAGCACATTTCTTTTGCAACACTTCCTTTACGGTGACACATATATTGTGTAAAACATATGGAACGTAGCATTGGTTCTATACCCAGTTGTCTGCAGCATATGAACTATAACATGGGACACCATACAATATATAATTGGTATACAACGTTTACCACGCATTTTTTACCACGCACTACACTTACAACGCAGGGATTACCACGCATACCATTACAACGCATTGCGCTGGGGGGCGCTCTAGGATAGGGAATAAGTTTAATTTTATATCCAACACCTTCCCTAGTATCCACGGGGACTGGAGTTGGAATGTAAAATTATACTTACCACTATCCAGCACCTCAAAGCGCTATGCGTTGTAACGGTATGCGTTGTAAATACCGCGTTGTAATGGTATGCGTGGTAATAGTATGCGTGGTAACGTCATACATCCTATATAATTTCTATCTTGGAATGATCACAATCTGGTGGTAATAATTGGGATTTTGTGACTTTGCTCTTAAAATCAACTAACCACAGGTCTGGACAGGATGTTTCTTAGCTTCCATTTTAATAACTGTAATACTATGTATTTTTTGATGTAATCTAAGGAAGACTACAATATGGTCTATTTATTTTGTAGCCCTGATGAAGTCGATTGGGTTAATGTACCCATGACGAAACATGTGTTGGCTACAATTAAAACTGGAATGATTTGTGGAACTCAGAAGGATTAGCAATTGATGAAAAATGAATAAAAAGACAAAGGATCACAACAGAAGATTACGACTATATATATTGACTCACTATGTTTTTGGAATAATGTGTTGCTCAGGGGCAGTACGAATATGTTCTGGTAGTGGACTACATCCACTTCACATTGTGAGGGTATAGGTGACTACTCCTTTCCCCTTGGAGCACCACAAGACTGGGCATAATTTACATGGGGATACTGACAGGTTTGCGCAACAGATTCATTTGCCATGGATTGTTTCTCATGTTAAAGTAAAGTATATTGCTGTCCTTGTGCCCAATGCGTAAAGTGGCGGGATACTGCAGTGCATATGGTATTTCATGTTCCTCTAAGAATCTTTTAACTTCCAAGTAGGAGGACCTGCACTGTTAACTTGTAGTCCGGATAAATGTGCACAGTGGCAGTTTCTATGTTCCACGGGCCTTGGTTACTTGTAAAATGTGATCTCTGTCGCTGTAATTGAACAAGCGAGCAACCACTGGGCACCCTGTGCGTGCATTTGACTGAAAATAATTTTCAGTATTTGCTGTTGAGAATGGTTGTGGAGAACCAAGTACTGAGGTACAATTCCATACTTTGATCCTCAAATCGTCCTGGGAGGCCTACTATGCACATGTGAGATCTGCCCTCCTGATCTTCTACTAACCATGGGCGAATTTTGCGAATCTCGCGTTCGCGAATTTTGCGGATTTGCGAACTCGCAATCCGCAAAATCCGCGAATTCTCGCGAATTTGCAGATTTTTTTTTTGTGTTCGCGCGGTTTCTGCCAGGTCGAGAGGGTTTTTGTACAATTTCGCAAACGCGAACTTACCTGTCGGGTCGCAAGTTTTGCGAACTTGTTGTTTCTACGTGTCCAGCCTGTTTGGGACACTCTTCTTCATCACTGCCACCCTCTGTCACCACTGCCACTCTCTGGTTCACCCATGCCACCCTCTGGCTCACCCATGCCACCCTCTGTTTCATCACAGCACCCTCTGGTTGTCCAGTGTACATTATTGTGGCAAAGCAAAGCACACCTTCCCTGCCTCAAGTGACCTGAATTAATTTGGGGCTGATTAATGTGTCACAGAATATTTTTTTAGCTGGCACCTGCTTCCTTAGTGCTTCCTGATTAGTGATCTTTTGCACTTGCTAAGTGCTTTCATTGTTGCAAAATTAGTTACAACACCTGCCCTGCCCCAACTGACAATAATGAATTAGGGGCTGATTAATGTGTCACTGGATTTGAACTTCCAGCCTGGCTCCTGCTTGTCTCCCTTAGCTGTAATTCAGGACCTTTGTGGCATATTTGTAACTATTCTGAGGGTCAGAGCAGGGCCACATAATAGTTGCAAGTAGGCAACTGAACTCTGGAGGGGTCCCTCAGGAAGCACTACAGGAAATGGCTACTAATGATGAGCTTGAACTTTTGAACCTGGTAAGTAGTTTCAGTTTTGCTAAGATCGTATTTCTGCAATTTAGCGCTTATTCGCGGGGCGCGAAGTTGAACTGGGAAGCCGCGAACTCACACGAACAGTGCGAGCAAGCCATAAAATCCGCTGCTCACGGATTTGCGGATTTTGCGGGAAATTCGCGAATCTCGCAGATTGCGAATTTACCGAAAATCCGCAAAATCCGCGAGCGGATCGGATTTACCGCCCATACTTATCTTCTACCCGGCCCTTCAGGTACTCCACTTACTATTGAAGTGCCATGAATTGGTCCGTTGCTGAAGACATCGTAGGTCGCAGGGATGCCAGCTCTGATTCAGATTCCACCACTCTTTTTTTATAGTTTCTTGTGGTATTCACGTAAAACTTCTGAGGTTCCGTGACGATTTGAACCCGTGTTTTCAAGTTTGTCGGAAATACATAATATTGGTATCAGCGAACCGCAAATGATCCATTTAGTATATCCTGGTGTTTTCGCTACGCAATGAGCAAGAGCACTCCTTTTATAAACACATTTCTGATCTACCCACGGCATCCATCTTAGATCATGGCCGCCATTTTTTGTTTCTTGCCCTCACATACGCAATAACCTCTGATCACTTCATTTCGATTAAGGACACGTAACCTTAGCCGGAGATTCACCTCTTTCATGACACGTGCACCTTAAACCAGATCACGCTGTAGCTGCATGACTCAGCAAAGGCTGCCTCCTCTGCCCGAGGCCAGTCCAGCTATACTGGTTCTTGTGGTCGTTGGCTTGATCACGATTAGGCGGCCGAAGCCGGTAGCCTTGCCCATTTACAACCCACAAACATCCCTTATCCTACTTTTCTATCTTCTGCACCTGGCTCTGCTCCTTTCCTTCTGGGCCTTTATTAGGGGGAGGTAACGAAATTTACGATGAGGCGGTCCGGGTCTTGAATGAAAAGCTGACATGAAATTATGATGGAGAAGTGGGAACCCCTCGTTCGTAATGTTTTGACATCAGATATTGTCGACGATTCCTGTGCAACGCCAAATATTTATTGTTTAGGACACAAAGGTTTGGGAATGTACTAACATGTAAAGAATTTGCCTGAAGGCTAATTTTTAGTATATAAGGAGCAACCCTCTTTGTACAAATCGAACAGGCTCCTGGTTACTGCCCGTGTGTAGTATCTGTGACTTCTGTGTCCCTGCAGTAATAAACCTTTGGTCTTTGACGCCACCATCGAGAAGCCCGTGTTTCTGTTCATTTGTGCACCAAGGCAGGTGGAACTCCGGGGTCTTTGGGTGTTGTTCCCTGACACCTCTGGACGGAACCAAAAAGTCCAGAACTCCAATTGGCGCCCAACGTGGGGCGACGTCATTCGGTACCGGTCCAAAAGCCTGAAGAGTTCGAGAAGCTTCGTGTGAAGATTCCTGAGGGAGGCGCCCCACTTCATCGATCCCGGCATATCGCAAAAGTGGCCCGAAGTTCTCTTCCACGAGGGTTTCCCGCTCAGGACGGCTGCAGTGGTCCGTTGCCTTGACCGTCGCCCTGTCTTGGACCCGAGGTGCAGTCCTTAGTACAGCGAAACGTGACGGGTTTCTCCTTGGTGACGTCTTCAGTGCCTCAGTTAAGTATTTAGTGATAGCTGGCTGGTTACTTTGTGAGGGTTGTTAAAATCCTTGATCGGTTCTTGGTTTGGTTTGGTTTCGTAAGATTATCACTGGTTGTTCTAGTTACGATAATCTATTTGGTTTAGTTTGGGTATCGATACATCAGTTCGTTTTGGTAGGCCTAAGTTCTTGGTTCGAGTGCACATATCTGTTCCGTGTTTTGTTTGTTTTGTGTTCCAGATTGAAAATGGTAAGTCGGAAAAACTGTATGTTGTCTTGTTTTAGTTGCAACAGTGATTCACGATTGGAGGACTCATGTCTGGTTCCTCCGATTGGGACTCCCCTATATGATTTATATTGTAAGCATGGCGTGGGTCCTATATCTTATAATGAGGTATGGGTCCGTTACTGTAAGAAGGATGGTGTCCTTAGTTGGCCACTGCATGGTAGTTTTGAACCCGAGATTCTCGACAATTTAGAAGCGAAATTGTTTAGGAAGAAAGCCCGGCCGGCAATGTTTGATTCTTTCCGTTACTGGCGAAAAGAATCCAAACAGAGAGAAATGAAAAGGTTGAAGAAAGAACAGAAAGAACAAGAAGAGTTGACTCTAGAGCAAGCGACTAAACAGTTGCAGGATAACGAGTGTGAGAAGGCCATAGATGTAGCCATTAGAGAACATAACTTAGCGATTGACAAGTGCTATCCTGCCTTGCCATCGAAAACAGCTAAGATACTGGAGGATTCAGAAAACGATCCTCTGCTATCTTATCTGTTACGGTCACCTCCACCGTATGCACAAGGTGCTACGGCTCCGCCTTTACCGAATGTTCAATTGCCGGTTGCTGGACAACCTGGTATTCCTGCTCCTGTCCCTCAGAATCAAGTTCCTGTACTCCCTGTGGTCAATGTGAATGTTCCTACGGCTCCTCCTCCTGGATTGCCGACTTCTATACCTGTATCTGTCTTGCCTACATCTACTGTTCCACAAGCTATTTTCCTCGACACTCCTACTGTTCCGTTATCTGTTCCTACCTCTACTGTGTTTTCCGCTTCTGCGAGTGTGTTGACTCCACTTTCTGTTCGTCGGAGAATCACTGATTCTGTATCTAACATTCTGTCTCCTTTCTATAAAACTCTAATTAAGACTCCTACTCCTGAATCAGTTCAGAGACGTAGTCAGCTTCCAAGTACTGAGGAACGGGGAATTTTAGATTCCACGGCTCTCAGATGGATTTCGAAGAGTAGAAGATATAGTACGAGAGATGTACTCGATACGTTTATGCAGTGGAAAGAGCCAACGCAACGGTATGTCTTTGATGAGATGTGCTCGTTGTTACGTGAAGAAATAGAAGAAGATGATGTGGAATCAGATTTGGAGGATTTAATTAAAGTTCAAAAAGAGTTTGCTGCTGGAATGATAGTGGGTGAAAATATAACAGAAGCGATGGAACTAATTTTAAGTTATAGGAATGATCCATCACTTCGTTCACCAAGAGATTTAGGGAAAAGCAAGACGAAGCTAAGTCGCCAATATCCTATGAGGGAGGTTCCTCCAATCTGGCGTGAAGCAATAGCACGTGATGACAATGCTGGTATTGCAGGTGCTCCAGCACAGTTCCAAAGAGTGTGGATACACATTCCATGGAAGCGAGCTGAAGTGCTAGCGGTGAAACAGGCCTTGCCAGATCCACGTAAGAATCCTGCTGGATATTACAAGGAATTAACACAGACAGTTGAGGCTTGTATAATGAACTTAGCCGACATCGATATGTTGTTTGGTAATGTAGTTCCGCAACCAGTGTGGGCTAAAATTCGTAGAGAGGATCATCAAGCTGCCTTAGGTGGTGATTGGGCAGCTATCATTGCAGCAGATGGTCAGCAAATAGGTGGCGCGAAACCCGAACCTCTAATTGCTAATCTTCCAGGTAGAATAATTGATCTAATGAAGACTCTGATGCCAGCATTGCGTGTAAATTGGGACAAGCTGTCAGCATGCAGGCAGAAGAAAGACGAAAGTGTCTCCGATTTCTTCACGAGGTTTGAAGAGACTTTTGTAGATCATAGTGGTCAGGACATGAGCACAGAAGGAGGGCAAAGACTGTTTGTCGATAAATTTGTGCATAATTTGTTACCTGAATTATGCAATAAATTAAAAGACTCAGAGAGTGCGTGGGCTGTTTCCACAACCGCGCAAATACTTGCGACTGCACAGTACTACGAAAATAGGGATAAAGAGGAAAAGGAAAAATCAGAAAAGAAAACGAAAGATTTGAAAACTAAAGTTCTTTTGCAGCAGGCGTATCCGCCTCGAACGAATCAATCTAATACGCAACAGGGTTCGTATCAAAGAACAGATTATAGCTCACCAAGGCCTCAATATCAGTGGAACCAATGTGCATACTGTAAGAAAGAGGGTCACTACAAAAATGAATGTCCGATCTTAGCGCAAAATAATGCAGCAGCAGCTCAGAGAGGTCGTGGTGGTTTTGTGCAAAATTCTAGAGGTCGAGGTCGAGGTGCTATGCCTCCACAAACGAATGATCGTCCTTCAAATCACTTTGATCAACGAAATGGACAATCTACTCAGCAGAACAGATCTCAACAATATCTTGTTGAGGACTATTGTGAAGTAGATGAGGGATTTCAGCAAAATGGGTACTAGGACAGCCATGGACAAAGAGAGGGAGTAGTATCAGTTCCAGTGGATCAGAGTGGGCCTTATGTCGCAGTAGCAACATCAGGTGTAGTCGAACCGTTTCTGTTGGATACTGGTGCCGCAAAAAGTTCTATCATTCATGCGAAACTCCCTGGCGCACCTTTGTCCGGCTCAACAAATGTTTCCGTAGGTTTTTCAGGCGCCCCTGTTTACAACCCGATATCTGGTCCTTTGTCTATTTCTGTTGGACCGTGCCAATTGAAAGCACCCCTGATTTTGACGACAGGTTGTAATGAAAATCTGCTTGGTTTAGATTTGTTAAAACGACTATATGCGACATTGTACTGTTCTCCGGAAGGAGTACAGCTTACATTGGGTAAAAATATCACTTCTCCGATGTACTTGTCAATGGACGCACTCCCACCAGAGCTACGTTCACTCCCTGATTCTCTTTGGGCGACTGGTCCTAATGATGTAGGTCTCCTAGAAATACCACCATATGTAGTAACTTTGAAAGCAAATGTGAAATTTCCAAGAATTCCCCAATATAAAATATCTAGTGAAGGAGAGCGTGCACTTTTATTGATTGTGCAAGATTTGATTAAGAAAGGTGTGGTTGAAGAAACTAGAGGAAATGTCTGTAACAGTCCTGTACTACCGATTTTGAAACGAACTGATCCCGCAAAACCTCCAGTTTATAGGTTTGTCATAGACCTTAGAGAGGTTAATAAGATTGTAGTTCCGCAGTTTCCTGTAGTTCCAGACATTACTGCCTTGCTAACATTGATTCCTGCTACAGCCACATGGTTCTCAGTTATCGACTTAAAGAATGCCTTTTTCAGCATTCCGATAGCCGAAGAAAGTAGGGATATTTTCGGCTTCTGTCTAGGAGGTCGAAGCTTCAGATTTAAACGCGCTCCACAAGGCTATTGTGAGAGTCCATCTATCTACAGTCAAGCATTAAAAAGCCAGTTAGATTCTTTTGTTCTTCCTCCAGGTTCTGCTCTAGTACAGTATGTAGATGATCTTCTAGTGGCTGCCGATGACAAGGAAACTTGCAAAGCAGCTACAATTTCCCTATTGCATCATTTGTCTAATTTGAATCACAAGGTGTCTCCTTCCAAAATGCAATACTGCTGCCAAGAAGTGACCTACCTAGGTCATCTCTTGTCAAAGGAGGGAAGGAAGTTGACCCCAGAAAGAATAAAAGCAATTACACAGATGAGTGTTCCACGCACACAGAGGGAAGTACGTGCCTTTCTAGGTATTACCTCTTACTGTAGGCAGTGGATCCCAAATTTTTCTCTTTTAGCAAAACCATTGGTAGCTTTGACTGGGAAAAATGTTCCGAGTCCGGTGCCATGGTCTGATGAATGTCAAGAAAGTTTTACTGAATTACGAAAAGCATTGTGTTCAGCTCCTGTATTGGGTACACCTGATTACAGTAAGCCATTCACGCTCTACGTTCACGAGAGAGAAGGTTGCGCGTTGAGTGTTCTGACACAGAAGTTTGGTGATAAACAACGCCCTTGTGCGTATTTCTCATCAACATTAGATCCGGTAGCCAGAGCGTTGCCTAGTTGTTTGAGAGCTACAGCGGCAGCTGCGGCTTCCATTCGACAATCTGCTGGTTTGGTGATGAACAACATGCTAGTGGTCATGGTTCCTCATGCAGTGGATACACTCATGAACCGAACGAAGACACAACACCTTACTAGTGCGAGATTATCTGGTTATGAGCTGACATTACTAGCGAGTCATATTCAGATCAAAAGATGTAATGTATTGAATCCAGCAACACTGTTGCCGACTGATCAAGAGTCGAGTGATTCCGAGCCACATGATTGCTGTTTTAAAACGGAGGAAGAGACAAAAGGACGCATCGACTTAAAGGATACTCCGTTATTAGATCCGGATGGTACGCTGTATGTGGACGGGTCATGTTTTAAATTGGAGAATGGTGATGTGACTGCTGCTTACGCAGTAACGACTTTGAAGACGATTGTGGAGACTGCAAGAGTGAGTCAGAATTCTGCCCAAGCTGCAGAATTAATAGCTCTAACAAGAGCGTGTGTTTTAGCTAAGGGAAAGAGAGTGAATGTCTTCACAGATAGTCAGTACGCATTTGGCGTGGCCCATAGTTTTGGCCGGTTGTGGAGAGAAAGAGGTTTCATTACGTCCCATGGGACTAAGATCCAACATGGTCAGCTAGTTAATGACTTGTTGGAATCTCTAACCTTGCCGACTGAAGTTGCGATTGTGAAGTGCAGTGCTCATAAAGCAATCACGGATGATGTTGGTCGTGGGAATGCTTTTGCTGATGAAATTGCTAAACAGACAGCTAGAGACATGATGAGCAGAATGTATGTTGCTACGTCTGCAAGATGGATTGCTGAGTCTGGAATGTGTGAGGATACTATGGAAAGTGTGAAAGAGATTCAGAAAGAAGCAACTGAGGAAGAAAAACGTATATGGAGAGAAAGTACGGGCAAGTTGGACTCGAATGGATGTTGGATTGATTTGACAGAACAGCAGCGTTGGATGTTGCCCGATGCGTATGTGCTTGCAGTAGTGACGATGGCGCATGGAGTAGCGCATATAAGTTCTAAAGGGATATGTAAGATGTTAGCTCCGGTCTGGAAGAATGAGGGAATCAGTAAGTGTGCAGAGAGAGTGGTGAAAAATTGTATGGTGTGCTTGATGCATAATCCTGGTAAGGGAACTCCAACTCCAGCTGGTCATTTCGCTCCTCCTTCCTGCCCCTTTGAAGTGATTCAGTTAGACTTCATTCACATGGAGCGCTGCAATAATTTGAAGTATGTCCTGGTAGTAGTTTGTGCTTTTTCCAGGTGGATCGAAGCATATCCACTAAAGGACAACACTGCCCTATCAACTGCCAAAATTCTTCTCAAAGAATATTTCCCTAGATTTGGAATGCCACGGATTGTATGGTCAGATAACGGAAGTGAGTTTATAGGGAAAGTTATGCAGAGTGTGTGTGCCGGCCTAGGACTGAAACAGAAATTCCACAGTGCAAACCATCCCCAGTCTGCTGGTTTAGTGGAGGGTTACAATGGCACCCTCAAGCTGAAAATAGCTAAAATACAAGCATCCACAGGTTTAGCCTGGCCAGACGCACTTCCTTTGGCCTTGTTATCAACGAGAGCAACGGTACATTCTAGAATAGGGCTTAGTCCGTATGAAATAGTCTTTGGTCGCCCGGCAAATATCTGGGGTGTACCAAGGCCTAAAGAATTTTGTTCCATAGAATATCCTATGTTGATAGACTACCTTTACGACTTGACTGCTAAATTGAGTCTTATTCATCAACAGGTTTTCGATGCTTTGCCAAAACCTCCGGAGAGTCCAGGGCATCAGCTGAAACCGGGAGACTTCGTTGTCATCAAGAACTTCGCGAGGACGAAGAACCTTCAGCCGAGATTTGTGGGGCCCTTCCAAATCCTACTGGCAACGAGGACAGCGGTTCGAGTGGCTGGTCGCAAGCACTGGGTGCACGCGTCCCATGTAAAGCGTGTACCCCTGCCGCTCCCTTACGACGACTGGGTAAAGAAGGGAATTGGTGCTTCCGAATCTGAAAGCACACCGAAGTTCATCTCTTTCAGCGATGCCGAATTGATTACTGACACTTCAAAACCTGACTCTCCTCCTGAAAAGACTCCTTTGAACACTGAACATTTGTCTCCAGCATCAGAAGAAACTTTGCTATCTGCGAACTTAAACACTGCAACAGCTGCTAGTGATACACTATTTTCTGATCAGACAGTACCAGCGAAGCAGAGATATAACTTACGAAACCGTAAAATGGACAAATAAAGCAGGCAACTGCATATTGTGATTTTGATATATTGAACTTTTGCCTTCAGCCAGGAAGTTTGCTATTGTTTATTGTTTTTAAAATTGCCTTGCCGTCTGGGTAGCCGTAGGGTCGTGGCTGTGTGCCTAGTTTGAATCTGCAGGGGTCTGACACAAGGTCGATCTTTCTGTTGGTTCTGGGAACTCCCAGGGCTGATAGAGGCATTTTCATCTACGTACACATCATCAGTGGTCGCGAGCGGATTGTAGAAGATGGAGCTTCCTGCGCTGCAACGAGATAATGTGATTTATGTTCGCAGAAACAGACTTAATAGAATTCTTCATAGCAAATGCTTTTTGATGCAATGTGCCATTACATTCTTGATTATTTTAGCAACATTGGTGGGTGGAATCGTTTTTAGTATAAATTTGATTTTTGTGCCAGTTACTACAGTACCTCCCCTTGATCCTGCCACTTCTACTGTTTCTTCTATACACTCTTTTCACTCGTTTCCGGAACATGAGCAAGCCCGACGCTCAGAATTCACCAACAACACTTTTGTACAGCTCTTGCACCAACACCAACTGGTAGTTAACACTACAGACTGCTGGGTGTGTGGCTTGATACCCCACACTATGGATAAAGGTATTCCCTATCTGGTTTTGCCTTTCAGCTACAATGGATCATTTCAGGCCCTCCAAACCATCTTTGCTTATGCCCTTGAAACCTATCCTCCACGTCCACCGCGTTCCACTAAATATAACTCTGCCAACAAAGCCTTAGTCCAGGGAATTATTGACATGGTCAAGGACGTCAATAATACTCCATCTTACCCTAGAGACGAATTGCGAGTATATTTAAGTTGGAATACTTCAGAGTATCGCCTTAGTTTAGGAGAAAGCAAGCGTAAAAGCTCAACTCCAATCTGGGTCGTACCTCACCGAGGTCAGGTCTGTTTGCAAGGTAACGGGAGAAATCCGAGAGCTCAGCTAGGGAGGAGTGAGTGCGTAGAGACTTATGTGTTTCCGGCTAACTCTTCCCCTGCCTTTCTCACTGCTAGGGGTACCTACTTCATTTGTCGAGACAGAGCTTATACATGGTTGCCTGCCGACTTTTCAGGATCATGTTATATTGCTCGATTGTTGCCTCCGACATACACTGCTTCATCTGATTACCACAGAACCAGAGTAGCGAGAGGTGTCTTCAGCAAGGAAGATACCGCTGGTCAGGAAGCTGGAGACTTCTTCAAAGGCTTCCTTCCGTTCTGGGGGCCTATGGCCAATAGTAGAAACATACGTCAGCTAACACGGGTAGTTGAATCTACTATTACCGAAACTGCTGGTGCCCTTAGCAACTTGACAGCTGAGCTTCAGGCGGATAGGCTCATGACGTTGCAGAACCGTATGGTTCTAGACGTTATACTTGCAGATCGAGGTGGGGTATGCAGAATGATCCAATCGAGCTGCTGTGTCTTTATTCCTAATAATGCTCCAACAGTCTATGAGGCGATCTCTAAGCTACACAAGATTTCCGACTCCATACATGTAGACAAGGGAAACTGGTCCTTCATGGAGTGGTTTTGGACTCTGATATCAGCGTGGGGATGGAAGGTTCTGATGGTCATTGGTGTCATCTTAGTATTCCTATTTTCATGTTGTCTGATTATCCAGTGTGGTCCTGCTCTGTGTAGTCTTTGCGCTGCAACCTGTCTTAGAAAACCACCTGCGTTTGGAGAAAAGACACGAGAAAGGATGATGATACAACAGCATGTCACTGACCTGATGAGCATAGAATTAGATTCTGACATAGACTGAGTAATTGCCTATGTAAGGGCAAAAGGAGGGTCTGAGGTTCCGTGACGATTTGAACCCGTGTTTTCAAGTTTGTCGGAAATACATAATATTGGTATCAGCGAACCGCAAATGATCCATTTAGTATATCCTGGTGTTTTCGCTACGCAATGAGCAAGAGCACTCCTTTTATAAACACATTTCTGATCTACCCACGGCATCCATCTTAGATCATGGCCGCCATTTTTTGTTTCTTGCCCTCACATACGCAATAACCTCTGATCACTTCATTTCGATTAAGGACACGTAACCTTAGCCGGAGATTCACCTCTTTCATGACACGTGCACCTTAAACCAGATCACGCTGTAGCTGCATGACTCAGCAAAGGCTGCCTCCTCTGCCCGAGGCCAGTCCAGCTATACTGGTTCTTGTGGTCGTTGGCTTGATCACGATTAGGCGGCCGAAGCCGGTAGCCTTGCCCATTTACAACCCACAAACATCCCTTATCCTACTTTTCTATCTTCTGCACCTGGCTCTGCTCCTTTCCTTCTGGGCCTTTATTAGGGGGAGGTAATGAAATTTACGATGAGGCGGTCCGGGTCTTGAATGAAAAGCTGACATGAAATTATGATGGAGAAGTGGGAACCCCTCGTTCGTAATGTTTTGACATCAGATATTGTCGACGATTCCTGTGCAACGCCAAATATTTATTGTTTAGGACACAAAGGTTTGGGAATGTACTAACATGTAAAGAATTTGCCTGAAGGCTAATTTTTAGTATATAAGGAGCAACCCTCTTTGTACAAATCGAACAGGCTCCTGGTTACTGCCCGTGTGTAGTATCTGTGACTTCTGTGTCCCTGCAGTAATAAACCTTTGGTCTTTGACGCCACCATCGAGAAGCCCGTGTTTCTGTTCATTTGTGCACCAAGGCAGGTGGAACTCCGGGGTCTTTGGGTGTTGTTCCCTGACACCTCTGGACGGAACCAAAAAGTCCAGAACTCCACTTCCCTCTCTACACATAGCCAATCAATTTTGGGGCCTAACGTAGTTTTAATGTCAAGGACTGCCACCATTAACTCATCAAACCGATGTGAGTGGTCTGTAGATTTTGGAGTCGCTGCTTACGTTGCACCCTCAGTGCCGGATGTTTGGTACATTGCGTCTCCCGGCGGAGGTTGCGCCCTGCCCTATCCTTTCTGGGCTTACCCATTGCGTAGAATATAGCGACTTATCCGTAAAGACACCTGGTAATACCAGCAGCAGTGGTTCCTTTGAGGGTCTAGCCTAAACACACTTGGTAACGCACTTGCAGGAGGCAACGCTGTTATTTCCTCTCCGCAGTGGACTGTAGATATATATGGAGGCAGTGGCGTACTTCTTAGTGATCATATAAACCACGCGTATAGGCCCTGGGCACTGCTCCCGACATACCTCTTCTACTGGGTATAAGCGCTGATTACCATATGGGAGATGGCCCGGAGGAGACCCACCAATTCTTTACGACAGGCACACAGGGGGAGCCACAGTTCACAAAGGGTGGGAGTTTTGCAAGATTATCTGTGCAGGGTATGAAGTTGCTAAGGTTTAGCTGTGCACAATGTATGTGGCAACCTACCACTTGTGGTGTGGCAAGTCCTTTTTGTTGTTGGGGCCCACAGCCTCATATTGTCCCACCATTGATTACAAACCACTAGCTTAAGCCTGGTATTGAAAAAAGGTACAATTGCCCCAGAACAGTGGGCCTGCGCTGCAAACATGTGCATCCAATTTAAACGTCCTAGGACACCCCCGCGCCGCACGGCCACCAGCTGCTGCGTGTGCTCCCAGCCCTCTGCCTCACTGCCCCGGCTCCGCCGCGTGACCATGCCCCCTGACATCGAGCGGCGTGGTCTCTGCCAGCTTCCCGGCCTGTGTCCCGGCCTGCTGTTGCCATAGTGACCTGTTTGTTGTATTGAGCTGTTGCTTTGTTTTTCTTCCTCCCCCATTTTTGCCTGCCTGCGCCTTCGTTTCTCTCGTCCCCGTCTCGTCCCTGCCTGCTGTTGCCATAGTAACCTGTCTGTTTGTATTGTGCTGTTTGCCATTTGCCGGTGTTTGTTTTCTTTCCCTCTCCATTTGTACCTGCTCTCGCCTTCGTTGTCATCGTCCCCGTCTCAACCCTCCCCGCTTCCCGCCTTCACCGCTAGCCTCGCCCCTTTTCTTTGTGTACCCTCCCCGCTTCCCGCCTTCACCGCTAGCCCCGCCCCTTTTCTTTGTGTACCCTCCCCGCTCCCGCCTCCCAGCTGCTCCGAACCCCCGCGCACTTCGCCATATATGGCGACCGTGCGAACGCGCAGCGGGAGCGCCATTTGTGCGCCGAAGGCGCGCCAAAGGTAAGCCCGTCTGCGCCCGTCCGCGACCGGATCGCAACCAGCGCCAGGACCCCTGGCCCACGAAGACCCCGACCTACCCGCCTGACGTACTCCGCCGCCACCCTCATCGCACTCAACACCGGCCGACTCCCAGTATGCCACCAAGCCACACCACGACGCACCCACGGACCTTTCAGCTGCCATGCCTGCAAATTCACCTGCAACCGGACCTGCCTCGCACCAGCACCCGCCAAGTCGAACACCAGCAGCACCCACCTCAAGTGCATCCTGCTCAACACCCGCTCCGTCCACAGACACGCCATCGAACTCTGGAACCTCCTAGACACCACAGCCCCTGACGTTGCCTTCCTCACGGAGACCTGGATGAACGCCTCTTCAGCTCCCGACATCGCCATTGCTATCCCAGAGGGCTACAAGATCGTCCGGAGGGACCGCAACGCCAACCAGATGGGAGGAGGCATCGCCATCATCCACAGGAACACCGTCCGTCTCACGACCAGCACCGACAACACCCTGACCACCGCCGAACACCTGCACTTCCAGATCCACACCGACCCGAACACCACCCTCAGAGGCACCCTGATCTACCGACCCCCGGGACCACGCACACAATTCAGCGAGGACATCGCCGACTTCGTCAGCCCGCATGCCCTCCCCTCCGCTGACTACATCCTCCTGGGGGACCTCAACTTCCACCTGGAGAACAACAACGACCGCAACACCAGCACCCTGCTCGACAACCTCGCCAATCTTGGACTCAAGCAGCTGGTGTCCACCCCCACCCACCTCGCCGGACACACACTCGACGCAGTCTTCTCTTCCAGCACAGACATCGACTTCAGCCACGCCACAGAGCTTCAATGGACGGACCACAGCTGCGTCCACTTCACCTTCAAGAGAACGACGACCCACCACCACCGGCAACAGGCCGCCCGCAGAAGCTGGAACAAGATCACAGCAGACCAGCTCGCCACCTCCCTGAGCCAGCACCCTCCTGCCAGCTCAGCGAACCCCAGCCAGGCCGCCGACAACCTCACGAAGTGGATCAGCATCTGCGCTGACGAGCTCGCCCCGCTGAGGACCCCGCCCAGCAGACCCGGCAGCAAGAAAGCCCCGTGGTTCACCGACGAACTCAAGAGCTCCAAGAAGAACTGCCGAGCCCTCGAGAAAGTCTGGAGAAGGGAACCTACACCGGACAACAGGACCACCTTCAAGCTGGCCACCCGGAAGCACCACCAGCTGATCCGCGCCGCCAAGAAAACTGCATTCAAGGACCGGCTGGACAACAACGCACACAACTGCAAGGAACTCTTCAACATCGTGAAAGAGCTATCCAACCCCAGCGCAGGAAACAACGAAATCACCCCATCGCAAGACCTCTGCAACTCCCTCGCTTCATACTTCCACAACAAGATCGCGGACATACACAACAGCTTCAACAACCAACCAACGCACACCAAGACCGAACAACCACCCCCCACCACCACCCTCCACGCCTGGACCCCGATCAGCACCGAAGACACCATCCGCACGATGAACTCCATCCACTCCGGATCACCGACCGACCCCTGCCCTCACCACGTCTTCAACAAGGCCGACGCTGTCATCGCACCCCACCTGCGAGACATCATCAACACATCCTTCGACACCGCCACCTTCCCTGAGAGCTGGAAGCACGCCGAACTCAGCGCTCTACTCAAGAAACCCACAGCGGACCTCACCGAACTCAAGAATTACCGCCCCATCTCGCTCCTCCCGTTTCCAGCCAAAGTCATCGAGAAGACCGTCAACAAGCAGATGGCCGCCTTCCTCGAGACGAATGGATCCCTCGACCCCTCACAGTCCGGCTTCCGAGCCAACCACAGCACCGAGACCGCCCTCATCGCCGCCACCGATGACATCCGAGCCCTGATGGACAACGGAGAAACAGCGGCCCTCATCCTCCTAGACCTCTCCGCGGCATTCGACACTGTCTGCCACCGCACCCTAGTACAGCGCCTCAGCAACGTCGGAATCCAGGACAAGGCGCTCGAATGGATCATCTCCTTCCTCGATGGAAGAACACAGAGAGTCCGCCTACCACCGTACAAGTCAGAGGCCTCCGAATTCATCTGCGGCGTCCCTCAAGGATCCTCTCTGAGCCCCACCCTCTTCAACGTCTACATGAGCCCCCTCGCGGCCATCGCACGCCAACACAACCTCAGCATAATCTCCTACGCCGACGACACCCAGCTGATCCTCTCCCTGACCAACGACCCCGCCGCCGCCAGAGCCAACCTGCACGAAGGGATGAAAGAGGTAGCCGAGTGGATGACGACCAGCCGCCTGAAACTGAACTCTGACAAGACGGAGGTCCTCATCCTGGGCTCTTCACCCTCCGCCTGGGACGACTCCTGGTGGCCTCCCACCCTGGGCACCGCACCCAAACCGACAGACCATGCACGCAACCTGGGCTTCATCCTGGACTCCTCCCTCTCCATGACCAGGCAAGTCAACAACGTCTCCTCGGCGTGCTTCAACATCCTTCGCATGCTACGGAAGATCTTCTGGTGGATCCCCACCGAGACCAGGAAGACCGTCACCCAGGCCCTCGTCACTAGCCGACTGGACTACGGCAACGCCCTCTACGCCGGTACCACCGCCAAGCTCCAGAAGAGACTCCAGCGGATCCAGAACGCCTCAGCCAGACTCATCCTCGACATCCCACGAACCAGCCACATCTCCGGACATCTGAGAGACCTTCACTGGCTCCCCGTCAACAAAAGAATCACCTTCCGCCTCCTCACCCACGCACACAAAGCCCTACATGACCAAGGCCCGAGCTACCTCAACAGCCGAATCAACTTCTACGCTCCCAAACGCCACCTCCGATCAGCCAACCACGCCCTCGCCGCCGTCCCCCGCATCCGAAGAGCGACTACAGGAGGAAGGTCCTTCTCCTACCTGGCCGCCAAGACCTGGAACTCCCTCCCGACCGACCTGCGCCTGACCCAAGACCACCTCTCCTTCAGGAAGAAGCTGAAGACCTGGCTGTTCGAGCAGTAGCGGCACCCCCCCTCCCCCAGCGCCTTGAGACCCTACGGGTATATAGTGCGCTCTACAAATGTCATTGATTGATTGATTGATTGATTGAAACGTCACTGTCCTTGAGTGCGATGCCGCAGCTATCGGACCACAGGTCTTATCGGGCCGCTCCAGCAGCATCACATTCAGGCCAACCACACCAGTTGTGCTCGCTGCACGGCGGGCCAAACGAGGACTCACCGTCTGGTAGAGGAGGATGTCCCCACTGCACACTGCAAGCGGGGGACTGAGGGAGGAGTGAAACCACCAGCTCCGGCGCTGATAGGTGCAGTGGTGAAGGGGTCCAGATATGCTAGCTGGCGAAGGCAAAGCGTTCGCGATCCACAAACCCCAGCTCGCAGTCCTTGGGCCTGAGTATGACTCCACACCGGTACTGGCCCTCCACCGTGGTGAGCTTTCACCAATGATCTGACATGGCCGTGGGCGCAAGCACTCAGGACTCACCTTGATACCGCACACTGTCCACCAGGTCTGCAGGCCGGGTTGTTTCCATCGCACTGGCAGCCCCCCTCCCCGTGGCTCCGGTGCAGGGAATTTCGATGCGCAGGAAGGAGTAGAGTTGTTTCAGAGGTGGTGCGCTGAATTAGGCGAATTGTTTGGCCGGCATTAATGGGTATATAACAGGATTGTTGACTGGCCAAACATGGAGCTGTCTAAATAGCGTCCGCACTCGCTACCATCTTGGCCACGCCTCCATTTAGCTTCTGGTGTTAGTTCAGCATTGCCTGGACAAACAGTGAAATAAGAACACAACTAACCCTCTATAGCCTGTTGTGTTAGTGACAGGCGCACATTTTCTTTAATTTTTTTGGTCTACATTGAGCCAGCTGTAGTTTTCTCATGTCTTAAGTAAGAAAAAAATAATGAATTAGAAATACTTTAGTCCTCATCTTTCATTGGTCTATTTACTTGTCATGAGCATTTTGCTTCCATTCGCGCAGCATACAGCATTATGCAAGGGGTCACCCACTTGAGCCGTTGGCAGCCATTCACTGCAACTAACAGCATTTGCCTAATCACTTTTGTACATCTGCCTAGATATATGCGCACCTCAGGGCAAAGGAGGTTGGTGGCCCATCAATTAACAGTTGCAGTGCTTTTTTCCTATCATTTAACCCTTTTATTTGATTTTAGTCTTTCTTGCGTGTTTTACACAGGATCTTTTGGTTAAAGTAATTTAAGCCAGCAGTACTTTCCTTGGTACCAATAAGAATCAGATGTTCCTGAAATGTTCAGTAAAACTAAACATTGGTTTCTGCAGTGTTGTATTAAAATTATAAGTGATGGTAGTTTTTTTTTCTTTACATGAATTTTTTTTTATAAATTACATATGGCCACCCCATGTAAGAGGCAGAATGTCCTCTTTTCTATTGTGTTATTTTTGTAACATATTCTTGAAATACAATTTTTTTTTTAACTACACAGTGGCACCAGCTTGCAGAGGCTAGCGGCCATATGCATCATTGCACCCGTTTGCGATATCTTAATTGCGAAAATTAGGGAATCGCAATTAAGAAATCGCAAACGGCAATGCATTAAAAATTCGCATTTTTTTTGTGATTCGGTATTTTTCCTTAATTGCGATTCACAATTTGCGAATCGCAATTAAGGAAAACCCTTCTCATTGATTCCTATGGACCAAAAGGCCCATAGGAATCAATGGGAAGGCATTCACATTTTGCGAATTTCAAATTGCGATTCGCAAAATGTGAATGCAATTTCAAGGGTGCAGGGGGGTTCAAAGAACCTGAAATTTTACTTTAAGTGCAATTTACACACACACATGACCCAAGGACATGTGTGTGTGTAAATTAAAACTTTCAAATATGAAAAAAGTGCATGTTTGAAAGTTTTCGATGAATTAGCATGAAGTTCAACTACATGCTAATTTACCCTTTCCAAATAGCGAATTCGCAATTTAAAAATAATCATGCATTGCATTTAAGAAATCTGAAATTGCGATTTCTTAAATGCAATCGCAATTTTAGAAATCGCAACATGGTTGCAATTCCAAAAATTGCGAAATGCATGATGCATTCCAAATTAGTCAATTGCATTCGGAAATGGCCGAAAATTGTGATTCGCACCGTTTGCGAATGCAATTGACTTTGATGCATGTGGGTGTAGGTGTATTGACTTTGCTAATGTTTATTGTACGCACATATTTGGAAAATTGTGTGAAACTTTGCATTTTTAGATGAAATACCACTCTGGCACCTCACGTCCAACAATGGTGCGAGGGTGTATTTTGTGCTAAGAAAAAGCTCAAAGCAATAGTGACATTTGTTTAACCTTATTTTCGCTTTCAGTTTTGTTTTCCCCCTAAGCTTTTATTATTGTCTGTAGGTAGTGATTTGGAAAGAGGGTCTGTTTTCAGAGCCCCCTGTGAAGGTGCAATTCAGGGTTTTATCACAGGTCATGATTTAAATTAAAGTCTTTCTTCACATGGCTAAAGGCCAGCTACTGTGAAGTGAAAGTTGCACCGTAGAAGGTATGTGCACATCTCGTAGCCGTTCCGTAATATGCAGAGATAAACTCTGTGTGGAGCGAATATTAACTGTAAACAGACACTGAGATGCATAAAACAAAGAGCTCTATATAGAATATGAGAAAAAGCCCATAAATTCACTTAAAAAAGCAGAAAAACTAAAGGTTAAGGGGAAAGTATTGTTAGATTTGTGCAACCTGTTGTCAACCCCCATGTAGAAGTGCGCAGCAAGGAATTGGGTACAGGCCCTCTGGCCACCCCCCACCCCCAGAAACTGAAATTCTGTGCAAAAAAAACAAGATTAAAGTGACGTTATAATTAAGTATGTTAATACAATTTTAGCTTACATTAAGAAACCCTCAAAAATTCACTGACATTTTTTTTATGGTCATGTTATACTTAGTTGTTGAAATGAGATAATAACTTGTCTGTAAAAAATCAAAATCTAACATGTTTCCGTTATAGTTTAGTGAACTAACAATAGCTTGCTTTCCTGTACTGCTTGTGACCTCACATATTGCAGTACTCACGACATGTTAACTGACATCATTGATTACATCACTGATGGCATTGCATGGCATCTCAAAGAAAGAGCATGTCTTTAATGCATATTACTTAAATGTTTTCTTCTCTCATGAGAATAAACTCTATTAATGTTCCTGATCCTCATTTAGATGATTTTTTGAGAGCTGCACTAAATTCAATTTTTCAATTTATTTCAGGTATTGGTTAGTTAGTTAGAAACAAACATGACCACAATTTAACTGATGAAAACATTATGCCCGTTATTTAACCACTTGCTTGCGGCTGCGATTCTGCGCCTGTGCGGCACTTCTAAAGAGTGGGCGGGTTCATGACCGCCCCCAGCCGTCATCAGCACAGGCCCTCCGTGCTGCATGACGGACGGGGGCCGTCATCAGCATGCAAGGGGTTAAAACAGACAACAAAAGCAAAGAATGATTTTGGAAAATACGGGGACTGATAACAGTACGCACATGTAGAACCGATAGTGAGTGAACAAATCTATATTCTCTTTGCTGGCCAGCTAGTGAGTACTGGTATGCCCCATCAAACCGTAAGGCGTGATTAATAGTACTAAAATGGCTAACCATATCAATATAATCACTTTGCTCTCCAACCAATGGAACTTAGGAGCTAGTAAGTACTACAGTGTCAGTGTGTACCTGTAAAAGTCTTATCGAGCCAGTGAGTGCTGGCATAGCTATTCCTACCAAGTACACTGCCTTATCAAGTGAGCTGTACTCATTTTGGGCTTCTTGTGCAATGTCTTGTGATTGTTTTGGTCTTATTATAAATAGGGATTGGACTGGTCAGTAGAACTCTCTGATGACTAGAAGAAGGGGCCAGGGAAGCTGCAGATAGATGGGCTTTGGTGGCCTGTGGCGGGAATCTGAGACTGATAGCCAGCCGTGTCCACACTGTAACCAGAGCACAACTTTAGCACTAGACAACTGGTCTGTGAAACTCTAAAGTTAAGTTGAAGGGTGGTGAAGATGCATACAAAGCAGAATTATTATGAGCTATAATAGGGGTTCTGTGAACACTGAGGGGCAACACACAGGTTCAGTGGTCTGAGAAGGATATCAAAGACGTAAACAGACTCTTGTGGGTCAGCAAGGATATGGTCAGAGGAGACATGGGGATTGAAAGCTGCCAAAAGTGACTTTTTGAAGGCTCACAGGATAAAGTGGAGGCTGGCAGGGTACAAGTGGGAGGTCTGAATGCCAAGATCAGCAGTGAGGATCAAGTGCTAGCCAACTGGCTGTGAGGGTCAGCTAAAGATGGTCCAAAAGATAGGTTTCATGAGTGGACTGATGATTTCAGAGGGTCAGAAGAGGTGTAACAGTATAGCTAGAGATAGGAATACTAATATTAAAAAAAATGTTAAAACATTTTATAAAGAAATTTCCTAATATTAACAGTAACTAACACATTATTGTAAGTGAAATCAGGGAAAGTATTGGGCTTTGAAGGGCTTAGATAAACTGTTACAACTCCAGCATAAGCAACAGTAGGGAAATGTTGGACTTCAAAGGGATAAGATTTACGATACCTACTCCAAAGGAAACAAAATCATGGATAGTAATAGACTTCGGGGAGGTTAGATTTACTATTCTCACCCCTAGGTATGCATAATCAGGGAAAGTTTTAAACTTACATTGCTAGGAGTTCAGAGTTTAAACTCCATTTGTCTCACTTCCTTTATACCTGCTATGATGGCACTCTCTTATATGTTGCAACTACCTGTGCATTAGTCATGTTTGTAGCCTGGTATGCTTCACAGTAGGTCAACTTAAACTCTGAAACGGTGTTCCAATTCAGCACCATGGAGCTAAACAACTTATGTTCTAGTGATAGCTTGCGGTCACAGGTGGACCGTAATGCATTCAAGATTAAACACCCCCCAAGCTATCTAAAAACGCAGCTAAGAACTTCAAGCATAAACTACACAAACAGAACTCGGAAACGCTCATATCTGATAACTACTTTAGTTCTATTGAAGGAGCCGCGGTTAATGATTTAATCTTCTTCACCAACAGAAGGGCACAAAGGAGCAGAGTTTTAACCTCAACGCTCTGGAATAGCACATCTAGAAAAATAACACATGGTTTACAAATCTCCATAACACCCTCACCTGCCTACAAGGCCAAAGCAACCATCTCCCTTTACAACAATGGGAATGTTCTCATCCAATCATCAGAAGTAACCTTGAGCAGTTTGCCAAACTTTTCATGAGGATCAAAAACTTGGTGTTGAATAATGTCCCCATCTCCTCTCAAAGTCAATATTTCTCTCGACATTCCGTGATAGAAACACAGACACCCTCCTGACCCACCTACACACTATCACCTGTGCCTCCCCATAACCATTCCCTCTATTCCAACACAGAAACCATCACTATTGGCTCCAGTTTACTTCCCTCCAAGCGAGAGTTCTAGCCCTTACCCCCAATCCACTTTTACTACCTGCCCCTAGCTCATAGAGGGGCAATAGCTAATACCCACATCACAAGTATTGTCAACAACCTCAGCCTTGAGACGTTCATGACCACTAATTGTCCGCGTTCAATCAGAAGCACCCCCTCTCCTACTACGTCTGCTACCCAATGGATAACTGACTCAATCACTCTGACCTCCAACAGGATCGCTGCAATATCTGGACAGTACGTTATGCCCATCACTGGTGCTCCTAAGAGACTTCTCCATATCCCTCTTCCAAACATCACGCCCAGCAAACTTCCTCCTAGCTCTCATCCTCCAGTCAGTTCCCCTATTGAACCCCTCACCACCTCTAATATTTCAGATTTTCGGACCACTAAGACAGCCCCAGACGGATATTCTGCATCCTCTGTCCCTAGACCACACTACACTCCCATTGATATGGATGACCCTTCTTCCCTTGAGGACAAACTCATTGATCTTAGTGAAGACATTAGGCTAGTTAAAGATGACCTGCAGAACCTTAAATACATCATCTCAAAGCTCGAGAAGCTTTGGAATCTCAACCTGTCCACTTGGGTTAACAGAACCCTACACACAAAACATTCTAATTCACCCGCAACGGGGTGGCTGAACTACTCCTGACAGGAGACATCGATCAACAATAACTCACTGAACTCGCTTTGGAGAGCCAACCCCACCTCAATCCCATCTCCAGACCCCAGAGAAGTACAGACCATATATCTAATGCTGACATTCACTCCCTCCTGTTATCTTATACCTCTATTCATAAAGATGTGTCACCCTCGCCTGTCTCTATCTAGACTATCCCCAACAATCTGCTCAGAGAACCCAATCTCCACTATAGAACGTTGAACAAGTAAAATCTTCTACAAGTCCCTAAAACACAACAAGGAGCATCAGTAAACAAATATTATCTTAGGTCTATGCTTCTTAACTGCAGGTAAGTGGTAAGACACACAGCTGACTTGCTTAACTCATTCTCCCACAAGACCTTGACCTTCTAATCTTAACAGAAATGTGGCTCAATGATACTCCCTCACCCTTTCTAGACATTGATTTGTTTTAAATGTTATTTTCTCTAGTACCCCTTCTTGGTAAGGAGGACTTCCAAGAGGGAGGGGACGTGCTGGGCTCCAGTTTGTTTTGTTTTGTTACCCCCTATTTAGGCGTTTGTTGCGCCATAGCCACGCCCCATTTAGTGGCAGGCTATTTAAACATGCAAGGTGCAGTTGGCACGCCGGTCGCGCACCAATGGCGCACGAAAGGCAAGCCTGTCTTTTTCCGTCTGTGACGAAAGGTGTCAGCATGGGCGCGTTGGTTGCACCGTCCATAGCGAATGTATACATGGCAGCCTTTGAAAGTAAATCCATATATAATGAGGTGGCTCCCTTTTATGAGTCAATTTCCCATTGGTCCAGATATATAGAGGACATCTTTTTTATCTGGACCAATGGGATGGACTTTTTAAAAGAATTCTTGGAGTGGCTTAACATGACGGATTCTAATCTGAGATTTACTGCACAATACAGTACAGACAAAGTTGAGTTCCTTGACCTCCTAATAAGATATAGGGACAATAACCTGGAGGTGGACCTTTTTGTGAAGCCAACGGCACGGAATACGTTGCTACATTTTAATAGTTTTCATCCAAGATGTCAACGTCAGAGTATCTCGTTCTCTCAGTTCTTGAGAGTCAGAAGAAACTGCACTAATCTGGTTGATTTTGACAGTCAGGCTGCGGTAATGAGAACGTTTTTTTAAGAGAGAAGTAACTCACATAGGCTAATAAGGGATTCCTATAAGAGAGCGAGATTTTATGATCGTGACCACTTATTGAGATCTAAGACAGTAAAAGAGAATGTCCAGTTGGTTTGTATCACTAAACACTCGACTTTGGACAATAAAGTCAAACAGATTGTCAATGCCAATTGGCACATTCTCAACAGTAATCCAACTCAAATGAATAAGTTAGCAAAACCGCTCTTTGCATATAAACGGAATCGGAATATTAAAGACCTAATAGTCCATTCACATTTTGAAGACAGAACTATGGCCCATGAACCAGTCCAGAGATTATTGTTGAATAACTTACCTGTTAAGGGCACTGTGAGGTGCTCCTCTTGTAAATCCTGTAATAACATCTTGGGAGGTGAAACATTCACACACGACAGCTTTTCAATGAGTGCTACCAGTATGTGGAATTGTAAAACTGCAAACACGGTTTACTTTATCCTATGCCCCTGTCTCCTCAGTTACGTTGGCGAGACCTCCTGATCTATCCAGGTAAGATTGACTGAACACTGTTCAGCCATTAGAACAAGCAAGACTCAGGCTCCTCTAGTCAAACATTTTAAGGAAAAGAATCACAAACCTGCCGATTTCAAATGGCGCATTTTAGAAAAAATAAGGACACCAGACAGCAAAGGAGGATGTAAAATACAAAAGAAAAGGGAAGTCTTTTGGATTTTTATGCTGGACACCTTTAAAAGGGGTCTAAACAGCGAGATTCCTTGGGAGAATGCGATAGTATAGGTTCATATTAGACCTTGAAAGAATGCGATATTGCTTGTTCTATCCAGCTGTACCCTTATTATTAGGTTTTATTAGCTTTTAGTTCCCCAAGGTAACTGATTGTTTTTTGATCAGGTTTGTACATGATTGCCCATTGATTAGACAGCATTATGCTTATAGGGACTGGGCACACAAATTTGTTTGTTGGTATTTTAGGACTTTTTCTTGACTACCCGTACCATTGTTGACTACTTATTGTGTCATTAAATATTGATACTACTATGAGCCGACATTTATTAAGGTTAGGTGAGTGATTTATTATCAGTATGGATGGCATCTGCTGTTTAAGTTCATTGTAACCCTTAGCGAATCTCATCCTTAGTCCTTGATCTTATATATCGACTTATATTATTTGTGTTGACGTTAGCATCTAATATTTAATTTAATATCTTTAGTGTACGAGAGTATGATCTGACAGAGGTCTCGTAGGATCACTTTTTGGATACTATTACGTGTTGTATCTTTTCACGAGTCAAACGAAGGGTGAGATATGAGAAGGGCACAGTCCTCTTTCTACTTTGCTGCCAATGCTAGATGATCGGTGTTGTTTACATCACAATCATCACTTTTGTGGTGTATACATGTTGGCCCTCTTGTGACAATTTGTATTTAATTTAATCGTCTGCTTTCATTATTTTTATTTTTATCTCAGTAAGAAATTGTCCCTGATCTTAAAAGAAACATTTGTGGTGTGTACATTTTGTCCCCCTCGTGACAATTTGTATTTAATTTAATTGTCTGCCCACATTTTAATTTTATCTCATGATGACAATGTCTGTATTCTTTAAAGAAACGTTTGAGCTTTATACCATGAAACTGACAGCGTGTCACGTGATTGATTTCGCAAAGCTATTAAATCAACTGCTTTGTAATAGGAGTTTGTTTCCTACTCCCCGTGACGTAAGACGCCGGTGGCCATTTTCTAATCGTAAGGATAAAGTCCAATAAAAATTGTATTTGGCTTGTTTTCATTAGGTTGTAAAACACTGCTAGTGAACAATAAAATTTGAGGCTTGTGACGGAAATATCTATCCCGTGCATTAGAGTTATGTTGATTCGTTTGGCCCCTACTTTCTGGTCCTTGTTCCTTCCCCCGTCCTCGTTTCCCTCTTCACATCAGCTTCCCTTCCCTTCCACGGACTGTATAGTCTACATATTGAGATGTGGTGTATGTTTAATAATAAAGTTTTATCCCCGTGATGGTAGAATCTATCACATGTATTAGAGGTATGTGGCTTCGTTAGGCCCTGTCTTTCTGGCCTTTGCACCTTCCTCCATCCTTTTTTCCTTCCTGGCATCAGGCCCCCCCTCTTTCCCTTCCATATACTGGATAGTTTACACATTGAGATGTGTTGTGTGTTTAATTATTGATGCACCTTTAAATGCCCTAATGATTATTTATGGTTTATCCGTACTAGGACGAATACCGACAAAATCTATGCTTAAATCAACATTACCTTTATGATTGGAGGAATACATGGAAATATTAAAGGTATGCTCCTTTAGGACAGAATAGTTTACATTGAACCATCCCGTATGTTCTATACTTGACCCATACTAAGTATGTTGTTTTCCTTAGGTTTGATCATCAACCGCTATCCTACTGTTAAGAATATCTACATTATACTAGCCGTTGGATCTTTGATATTTTAGGAAGATCTTTCACCTTTTTGAACAATGGGCATGCATGGGTACTGATAATTTGATAAATGATATATGTCATCACCCAATAATATATAAAGCATTAGCCATCTCTTAGGTATGCGTATTGGGTTGATAACTTTCAGGATTATTAGCTCTAGTCAATACTATTTTTATCTAATTTTTTTCCATTGACTGACCCTATAATGTCAGTAGTGCTGAGATAGCTTGCTGATATTTGACGTCTCAAGTATGTTATTCAAAATAGGTTAAGTTACTATATACCCTATGCATATATGATTTGGAGAGCAAGTGATTATTCTGTGCTAATCCTTATTCAAGGTCTTACTATATACAGTTTTCAGCGTGTAATGAAAATACTAGGAGGAAGGTGCATTCTGGGTAATCCTCTAGTCACTTTTAGACTGAGATAGCCCTCTCACTTTGTTAGGTCATCTTTAATATGAGCATTCAGATAAAAACATCTTTGTAAAATGGAAACTTGATTCTACAAGAGGGTAAATTAGTATAAAGTTTTGTAACTAAGATATATTTGTTGGCAACAAAATGTTGTAGAAATTGATTATGTAAAAAGTACATCTGTCTCCATTTTTTACCGTTCTAACTTTTGGTACTGTTAGTAGGTTTATATCTGAGGATCGGAGGGTTCTAGATGGACAGTATTTCTTATGTTTTTTCTGCAGGTATTTAGGTCCTTGACCATTTATGGATTTATGAACTAAGCAGCAGATTTTGAATTTGATTCGCTTCCTTATGGGGAGCCAATGCAACTTCTTTAGGCATGGGGCTGATGAGGTGCGAGGTGGAAGGTCCAGGACCAATCTGGCTGCCGTATTTTGAAGGGTTTGTAATTTGGTCAGGGAACATTCCTTGATGTCCGCTAGTAGTGCGTTTCCGTAGTCCAGACGACTTATAATTAAGCCCTGCACTTAGGGAACTGCACTGCAATTGCCTAGAAATTTGTGCACACATATTTCCGTCTGTGCCAATCCATGTCTGGATAGCACCATTGTTCCTGCTCGTTCTGGGTCAACCTTCAGGCAATATTCGTCTGCAGATCTAATGAATCTAGTGACTACCCTACCTAATCGCTGTCATCATGTGCTGGACCTCACCCAAATGGCAATTTGCTGTGGTAAGTGTGGGTTCCCACCCTTGACTGAGCCAGTCTTAAGTGTGTAGGTCAGCGCCAAACCCCAGCCTGCGCTTGCTGCTTAGTTCCTTTCGCTTAGCTGTACATTATTAGCCGTCCATCACCACCCCCTTTTGTACCGCTTTTGGCCGCCATAAGTGTGGCAGGGTATGCTCAGACGTGAGTCCCTTGCTCACTTTGCCACTGGATTCAAGCAAGCCGAGCTAAAGACGGCTGGAATGTCAGAAACCTGTCCTCGGAAGCTTGTTTCCGGTCCAGGGAAGACATGGCTTGGCAGTTCGGGCTGGACTGTTCCCATGAGGCACAGGGTCAGACTGATTTGCACATAGCCATGTCTGAACTGGGGTGGCAGAGTGGGCTAAAGAACGGTGATGGATTAAACCCACATCTTTTGACTGGGTGTGAGTGTTTGATTGATTCAGATGCTCCGTCCATCACCACCCCCTTTTGTACCCCTTTTGTACATTATTAGCCAAGCATAAGCTTGAGATTTATGATTTCTTGATAGCCCATTATCCTGATGCAAACTTTTTGTCACAAACCTGGCTTACTGAGACCTCTGACATTCTTTCAACCATTCCCCAAGACTTTGTGATTGCAAGATTGGATAGGCAATCTCAGATGGGGGTTGGATCACCATTATGTTTAAACAGACTGTACTCTGCACTTTTACCCAATTGACCATTGCAGGGTGCTCTTTTTTTGTTTAATCTTTTCTAGTAATTTCACTCAAGCAGGGATCAGAGATCTTATTTTGTACTTTGATGACATTACATGTCTCATGATCAGGAGTGAGTCCAGCTCTCCCAATCTGTCTCTTTTCCCAAAAATACAATTTGTTTTAATTTGACTAATTTATCTATTGATTCCCCTCTGCCACTCTTGTGATTAGACTACTTTGCTACTGCCTTTCCAGGCCCCTTTGTTAAACCATCTCCTGTCCTCTCTTCTGGTCAGGCTGTAAGGACTCGGAAGAGGGCGAGGGTGACCTCTGCCAGCTTTACCCAGGCGCTGGACTTGAATCGTCCCATCCTTGACAGTTGTGTTGACACAGCAAATTTTCAACTGGACAGTTGGATATCCAGTGCACTGGATCAAATTGTTCCATTGGCAAATCAGACGATATGTAGAACTAAACCTTTGGCTGATTGGGTTAGTGGAAAATTGCCCTCACTTGAAAAGAATTGCAAGGACCTAGAGCACCTGTGTCACAGAGATTTTGATCCGGTCAACAAAGTGAATTATCGGTCAGCCTTCAAGGTTTACCATTGCCATATATGGCATGTCCATATGGAATACTATACCCACAAAATCACTGCTTCCCAGAACTCATATTGAGAATTTCTGTCTATTGTCAAGCCTTTAGCCACCTTTGTCTAGTTTCAGCCTCCACCCTGCCTTTAAAGGAGTGCTAAAATACTCTTGCTCAGTTCTTCTCTGAAAAAGTGTCATCTTCCAAGGGTGCTTTGTGTATCAATGCATGGTTTGAACGTTCAGTTGACAGCACTAGGCTGTTACTTTTAAAGCCTATAAAATCTGCTGAATTGTCTCCTCTGTTTGCCTCAGTCAATTCTGGCTCTCAACTTGATCCTGCATCCCCTTCCATCCTGGCACAAGGAGTGGTAGTGGTGCAGCCTGTGCTCTATGAGCTCCTTAACAGCTTGCTTGTGTTTTCTAGGTTCCACAGCATTGGAAGAGTGCTACGGTAATTCCGCTTCTCAAAAACACTGTGCCAGACACAAATAATCCTAAAAGTTAATGCCCGATCTCATTGTTACATTTCTAATCCAAGGGTGCTGAAAAGTATGTCAACCAGCAGATTTCTGCTTTGATTGAGTCTAATGACTTACTTCACAGGATGCAATCAGGCTTCTGCCCCTACTATAGCACAGAGTCTGCCCTGTTGCTTGCCTCAGAAAGCTATTTGCCATATCCTTGACTGGTGTATTGCCGCAGCACTGCTTATGTTGGACTTCAGTGGGGCTTTCGACTCCATGTCCAACAACCTCTTAATCGAGCACTTGTGGAGGTGCAGTGTCGGCCACAAAGCCTTGCAGTGGGTTCTCTCATTCCTGAAAGAATGCACCTTTCAGGTTTTTCAGAAACCGTTCTACTCTTAGGTTTTTCTACTGCAGCAGGTGGTGCCTCAGGGCTTTTCTCTTAGGCCCAACCCTATTTAACTTATATATGCACCCCTGGCTGAGATCAAATAGTACAGCTTCAACATCACAATATAAGCAGATGATACTCAGCTGATTATCACTCTGTCAGAATGTCTGTCTTGCTGACGACCTGTCTGTCGGAGATCACTCAGTGGATGGATATCAACTGTCCTAAACTGAATAAAGGTAAAACTAAGGTCCTCATCTTAGGCAAACAACTCTCTGGTCCTCTACTTGGTGGCCAGACACTCTTACCCTTTTACCGTCCCCTAAGCCTAGGGGTAGGAACCTAGGCATCTGGTTCGATTTGACAGCTGGATCATGGCTCTTGCAGAAAAATGTTTCTGGATTTCAAACACACTCAAAAAACATTCTTTGGCTCCTACCTGAATCCTCCTAGGAAAACAGTAGTCCAGGGGAGTGGTCACCTTCAGGCTGGGCTCCTTTAATGTCATGTATTTAGGTGTATCTCCATCCTGGCCAATGATACTTCAGCGTGTGAAGAATTCTGCTGCCCTTCTTCTGTTGAACCTTCCTAGATGGCCCGCCATGGGGACAACGCTCTCTAAGCTGCATTGGTTGCCTCTGAAGAAAATACTCTTATTTAAAGCCAAGTGCTATTGCTACAGGGATTTTACAAACAAGGGTTGGCATCTGTATCCCTTTATCAATCAATCAATGACAACTTTATTTCGGTCGAAGACCATAAAAGTGCAGATAAAATACATACAAGTGGCACAGTAAGATAAAACAGTAAATAACAATGCAATCATACATGTTTAAAAAAAGGATTAAACTGAGTAGTTATCAAAATTGGAATATAAAATACATGATCATGCATCCCTTTATCAAGCTGTACTTTCTTGTAAGTAGCCTCAGATCTCTGGGGGTCACCCTGGCCTGCATCCCCACTGTAGAGAGAATAGGAATCTGGGGCAGCTCCTATGGCTATTTAGCATCCAAGCTGTGGAACTCTCTTCCTCTTACAAAACGATAGACCCAGACGGAATCACTTATTTGTTAAAATGTAAAAGATTGGTTATTCAGTTTGGGCTGAGTATACTTTTTATTTCTGCTGTGTACTTGACCTTTGGGAGCTGGACCTTGCAGCACTGTGACACTTCGAAACTATGCACTATACAAATTACACCAGCATTATTATTATTATTCTAGTTCCACCTAATGACATCATTAGACTGGATAGAACCGAAAGAACTGGGGGTGGGCATATCATACATTCTCACTTTGAAACATGCACAAACTGTTCCAATGCCCACTTGTGAATACCTAGGTATTGAAATTTGAAGCAATGATAAGCATGGGTGCAAACTTCACATGATTTACCACTCACTGGGAAATAACTGCCTTTCATCGAAGAAATTAATGGAGACAATCTCTTCTAGTTCGAACCAACACTCCAATCAATCTATCTTGGAGATTTCAATATTCACTGGAATGACTCATATGACCCCATACTGAACACCTTCAAAGCCTTCCATATGGACCTTGCCTTTCGAAGTCATGGCCCAACACCTAATAGAGGCTCCACCCTCGATCTAATCATCGCTAAGAATAATGCCGTACAACTTGAATCCATAACCCCCTGTGACTGGTCAGGTCACTACCAAAAATCCTTCGTCGTCTTGGAAAAAGGGTTGACTAGAAAGAGTTTACCTCTAAAACCTAGACAATGGTCTAGAGTCTTGAGAATTATTAACCCAACCGATCTGATTTCTACTAGCAACAAAATCCTACCTCATCTCACAAATATGACTAATGTGATTAATCTTAATGAGCATTACATCCAATCCATGTCATACATAGATGATACGATTGCTAGAAAACAGCTAAAAAGAATACCCAGTAGACACTCCAAACCCTGGTTTAACAGCACCCTAATGAGGAAAGACACAATTTAAGGCAATGTGAGATATTATGGAGAATCTATCCCTCCATCTCACACCTAACGTACCTGGGATCAACAAGAAGCTCCAAACAAAACACATTCGAAATGCAGAAGCAGAATACTTTAGAGTGCTACTAAACAATGTCAAAAACAGACCTAGTAAAACGATTTGAAATCTTCAAACAGCAAGCAATCTACCATTCTAACCACCACTTGGAAGATATGGTGTAACTCCCAAGTGGCGAAGAGTTCTCTGCCTATTTCAGTGATAAGACAAGGAGTATTGATTCAGAACTGCAACTCACCTCTCAGCTTCTGACAAACCATGTTCTGCCCAATGCAACAAATGGTTAGATCCCCCTCATACTGACTTTAGTACCAAAAATAGTTAAATTGAAATGCCTTCAAAATTATGAATGAAACCGATATACTCTCAATAATATAATCAATTACATCCTCAAATCGCTTCAATGATTCTCTGCCTGCCAAGCTCATCAAAGACCTTAGATCTTCCATAATCCCTCTAAGGACTATGATTGACAGTTCTTCTCTCTCAGGGCATGTTTCGTGATTGCTTAAAGATAGGACAAAAATTTCCGTCCAATGACCAGCATCCTGACACTAGCAAAGCTACTAGAGAAATGCATATCCCTATAACTATGCAAACACATTGAGCAGTTTCATCTCCTACCCACTGCCAATCTGGCTGCTGAATCGGACACAGCACTAACATGGTTCTAACACTCAATATTGATGATGCCTTGAGACTGCAAGATCAGAACAAACCCTGCCTGCTTATACTTCTTGATCTCTCCTCTGCATTTGATATGGTTAAACATGACTGTATGATTGACCTGCTTGAGAAAAGGTCCTGTTTTAAACTGGTTTGTGTTGTTCCTTTAAAATAAAACTCAAAGAATCAAAGTCAATCAAATTCTATTTGACATTTCTCCGGTCACAATTGGAGTTCCTCAAGGATTCTCTCTCTCACCCACGCTATTCAACTTTTTCATGAAACCCCTCACCAAAAATCTGAAGCTCTCAAACATCCATTACCACTTGTACGCTCATGATATGCAACTATTTTTGAACATCTCCTCTCCTTTAGATATCAAAGCACTCAACTGCACCTTACTGAAATCCCACCAGTGGCTGACCAACAATCACATCTTGCTTAACACACTCAAACAGGAATTCCTCTTGATCACCCCTCACAATCACGCTGCCCCCATAGAAGAATAGCTCAACCAACTCACAGCTCTCATTTGCTCTCCCCCACATTATTGACTTCACTAGATCGTTAGGTAGAATGTTGAACAAATATCTGAATATGCAAGATCAGTGCATCTACCAGGGGAGCCAAATTCAAAATGAACACACTAATGTAATTGAAACCCTTTGTGCCCCCTGATGACTGTCAAACTGCAGTCCAATCCCTAGTCATCTCCTGATTAGATTATAGGAGTGCTAAACTTGTAGGCTTAGCCAGAGTAAATTTGGCTCCGCTAGGGGCCACTTTGAACTCAGCTGCTAGGCTCATCTCGGGATCCATAAGATTTGACCACATTACACTAGATTTAAAACATCTTAAATGGCTCTCATTTGAAGCAAGAATACAGTTGAAAATAGCTTGCATGACGCACAAGGTTATTCACCATAACACTCCTGTCTACCTTGCCAAAAAACTCAAACTATCTGGTGGAAGTCTTCCTCAAGAAGCGCTAACTCCCTGCTGTTGAAACCTCAGAAATTCAACATAAAGAACATTTACAACCGCTCTTTCCATGGCCTAGACCCAAGAAAACGGAATGCACTACCTCCTGAAAGTAGGACAACCCCCTCAACTACCTCCTTCAAAAAAGAAGTAAAGATGCTTCTGTTGAATGGATTCCTTCACTAGTAGTCCTAAATTCACTCAGCTGGACTATTATCCTGTGGACACCTCCTGTGCTTTGATTTGTCAGGCAGATTGGTATACTATATTTATATATACTGTATTTGTTTAGTTCCTTGCTTGACTTGACTGCTGCATATACAGCACTCTGATACCCTGAGGGGTCATGTTTGCGCAACATAAAATTCCTAAAATAAATGAATACATGTACTATTTTCAAGAAAATAATTAAATGCCTTACAACATAAAAGTATTAAAGCATATACAATATTATTGTACTTTCCATCTCCTGGTTCTAATACTCTATGTGGAGACCCGTAGAGCTATTCTAAAGAAAACCCTCTTAGGAAACTCCTGGCTCCACAGCAACCTTTATTTACGCTATGCTATGCACCAGCCGGAATAATGAGGTTTGCACACATGTACTGTATGATTATCCCCACTGTAATTAACCCTTTCCCTAGGTGTTTTAATTATGTAATCTTAGTTGTTTTAATTCAGATTTTTTAATATCCTTTTAGAAATATTTATTAGATAAAGTCAAAGGGCCTCATTTATGAGGCCCCTTGCGCCATTCGAACGTCACTTTTTGTGACGTTCCGTGGCGCAGAAGCCTGCATGATATTTATCAGGCAGCACTAGTGGAGAAGTGTGGCTCACTGGTTAGAGGAGGCAGACCCGGACGCTGAGATCAGACCCGGGACCAAGGTTTAATTCCCGACGCGGCAGGGTCTTGAGTCCAAAATGTCCACGGACTCGGTAATTCTCGCTTCGGTGCCTACTGGAATCACAGGTTCACACTCTGCAACTCTGGGCAATAGCTTGCTTAATCTCCACTACGGCCCCCCGCGGCGGGATGCCTGGCTTTCACCTTGGGGATAACCAGTAGGGGCTATCTCACAGGGAAAAAACCAGGACGGGTTCCCAATGCAAAGCGCTTTGAGACCTGGCGGTGATATTGCGCTATATAAAAATCCATCCACTAAGCCACTTTTTTGTGGCTTAATGCTGCCTGATAAATATCAGTCCCTTTAACGCAGTGTTCTGCGTTAAAGGGGCGTGCAATGGGTGTTGCTGGGGGCGTTCCCAGCAACATCCATGGCCTTTTGACACTGCCCCAGATTTACGAGTAATCGTAAATCTGAGGCAGTGCCAAAAGCTTACACCTCCCCAGGGGAGGCGTAAGGGAGGCGCAACGGAGAGAAATATCTTTATTTCTCATTGTTTTTCCTTTTTCTACGTTTGCTGCATTCTGAGGCACACGTAGAAAGAGGAAAAGCCTCTTGTGATTATTTTTGTACAGAAAGGTTTCCCTTCCTGTACAAAAATAATCATCCCCGCAACGCAGGCACCCTTGCACCATTGTGCAAAGGTGCCTGTGTTGGCGCACAGCAGCTCATTATGCACTGGCGCAGAATAAAGGACAGGAATGCGCCGTATCTTATAGATATGGCGCATTCCTGCCTTTTTCTTTTGCCGTAGGGAAGCGCAGCAGGAGGTCCTGCAGCGCTTCCCTACGGCAAAACTCCATAAATGAGGCCCAAAGTTTTTAGCAACCGATATGCGTTTTATCTATTAATGAACTAGTCATTCGCTATAATATGTGCCATTCTATCCCCTCTTGTATCCAATGTAGAAATTATAAATGTTGTTGTACATCATACTATATCCAGCCATAGAACTATGAGCAGGTATAAGGAAGTCGATTCAAGAATGCACTAACAACTTGCACATTCAAAGTGTTTTAACTTTAAAACACGAAAATAATGTGTATAGCTTTTGTGATGATATATTGTATTGTTTTTATTTTTTTCTTGCTAAAATGTATTATTGTTGTTTTTTATGTGCTTTTATGGCCTGTATGGTCGAAATAACGCTTTCTTTGACTGACTGAATGGCATATACAAAATAAAAAGTATGTACTATATAAATCACAAACAATCGACAAGAGGGGAGTCAGCTATAGTGGCAGCTGTAGTGGTAAACCATACTTCTCAGTTATCATCATCTGATGATGTTTTAATACAAATAGAAGGTTCCATGTTGTTTGTTCTATTTCAGAGATGTTGTACTCCCCCTTGAATGGAGGAAGTCCTCATCCTGGGACCATCACCCTCGCATGGGACGACTCCTGGTGGCCCCCAGCCCTGGGCACCGCTCCCAAGCCAACAGACCACGCACGCAACCTGGGCTTCATCCTGGACTCCTCCCTCTCGATGACCAGACAAGTCAACGCCGTCTCCTCATCATGCTTTCACACACTTTGCATGCTTCGCAAGATCTTCCGATGGATCCCGACAGAAACCAGGAAGACTGTCACACAGGCCCTCATCACCAGCCGACTGGACTACGGAAACACCCTCTACGCCGGAACCACAGCCAAGCTGCAGAAAAGACTCCAACGCATCCAGAACGCCTCCGCCCGACTCATCCTGGACATCCCCCGACGCAGCCACATCTCCAGCCACCTGAGGGACCTGCACTGGCTCCCCGTCAACAAGAGGATCACGTTCAGGCTCCTCACCCACGCACACAAGTCTCTCCACGACCTGGGCCCCAAGTACTTCAAAGACCGCCTGACCTTCTACACGCCCACCTGCCAGCTATGGTCTACTAGCCTCGACCTCGCCGCCGTACCACGCATCCGAAGAGCCTCCGCCGGAGGCAGATCCTTCTCCTACCTGGCGGCCAAGACATGGAACTCCCTGCCTATCCACCTTCGGCTGACCCAGGACCACCTCGCCTTCAGGAGACAACTCAAGACCTGGCTGTTCGAGCAGTAGCGGTCCCCTTCCCCCCAAGCGCCTTGAGACCCTTCCGGGTGAGTAGTGCGCTATACAAGTGGTATGATTGATTGATTGATTGATTGTTTGTGCAAACTCTGCCCATTTTATATTATTATATGGCGGCATAACGGTATGGTTCAGTATCTTACACAGGTTTATATCGTGTTTATATGAAGGACAAAATCTGCTGCAACATTTCCATTCTAGGTTCCCTTTGTTAACAAGGGTTTATCTAAATGTATCATGAACAAAAGGAACTTTTTAAAATGTACAGTGCAACTTTGGTTACAAGTTCAGAAACTGCTAAATCCTTGTATACCATGTTAAAAATGGTGGCTTAACGATAAGAGCACCCATCTGCACTTACGTTTTCATGCTTAAATGTGATATTTGAATTTTTAAATAAAACATTT
Organism: Lissotriton vulgaris; assembly: GCF_964263255.1. Classification (NCBI taxonomy): domain Eukaryota; kingdom Metazoa; phylum Chordata; class Amphibia; order Caudata; family Salamandridae; genus Lissotriton; species Lissotriton vulgaris. Next base: position 434,077,103 of record NC_141696.1, on the reverse strand, counting down.
TAAACAGTTTTGAAAAGAATGCTCCACTTTTGTGTGTGTCACTGTGTAACTGGGGTGGCGAAGTGAGCTGATGAATAATGATGGATTCAACCCAGAACTGTGACTGGGGGTAAGTGTCTAAAAAAGTTTCAGTGCCCCGTTCATCATCTTCTTTTGTTTGCTTTGTTCTCTCTAGGTTGGCAGACTATGCCCAGATATGGGTCCCTTGCTCACTTTATCACTGGATTCAAGCTAGCTTGACTGATGAGGGGTGTTACATCGAAACAGGTCTTAGGATGCTTGTTTCCGGTCCAGGGAAGACTTGGCTTGGCAGTTCGGGCTGGACTGTTCCCATGAGGAACAAGGTCAAGACTGATTCGCATATGGCTGGGTCTGAACTGGGGAGGTGAAGTGAGCTAAAGAATGATGATGATTTGAACCCAGATCTGTGACTGGGGGTGAGTGTCTGAAATGTTTCAGCACTAAGTCCATCGTCTCCTTGTGTTTGCCCTAAAGATTTCAAAACAGGAGAATACTCTGAGTCTAGACCGTGGTGTCTTGAAATGATCTTCTGATCCCACATATATTCTTATTCATTCATAACTGTCAGTCAAACAGTACTCAATCTCTGCAAATTAGCTTGCAGCCTGGTAAATATTGAAGTTATGGCTACCAGCTAATTAGTGTATGATCTATTCTAATTAGCTAGTGACAAATAAATAGTGAAATGTCTCTGTTAATTGTAAAGCTGACACCCAGAAAATTAGTAATCTTTACTATTTATCCAGCATCTGGGTTAATAGTAGAGAAGATAAACTATTTTCCTGGCAGCCCTCTAAATAGCTTTCGCCTTATTGTTTACTACTCTGCTTTCCTGATAAGCGAGGAAGCTCCATCTTCCTGGCAGAAGCAATCCATGGACCTGCCATATCACAAATAATGTCCATTCATCATCCTTTCTCTCTCTACCAGACCAAACTTTCCAGAATATCCTAAATGTGGGCCACCACCTGCTTTAAACATTGTTGGAAAATTGACCTAGTCCAGCCACTCTTCATGTCTTGATCTTATTTAGTGCCCTTCCATCAGAAATAGGTGTGTACTAAACTCCTCTCTGCAGTCACCACAAAAACATATTTTCTATCCATAAAACAGATGTCCATTATGATGCCTCCCACCACCAAACCAAACATCTCCCCCCTACTCACCTGAGCCGCAATGTCTACTGTCTCCCCCACATATTTGTGAGTACCAGTTGATTTAGGGATTTTCCCTAATGGACTAACTGCTGGCTGCACTAACAGGCCCAAAAAGGAAAGATGTTACAGGAAACAATGTTTCTGAGTGAAGCAGGCAGTGCGTAGATTATGAAAAAACGTGCACACTACCTAGCTTTAGCTTACTACTAAGTGTTATACTGTATTTTCTGCACCATGATATCTCATGGCCAACCTCGCCTAACAGTTTGCGTCTTTATACTACATACCTGCTCAAAGTGTAAGATTTGTTAATGGTAGAAATTGATTACAGCTCAATAGATCTCACAGCTGGGGAAAGAAAGCTAAGGGAGCAATTAGTGAATAAGTAATAGGAATTAGGAAAACTTTAAAAAGAAACTGACATAGAATTCAGCACTTCATGAACATGGCACATCTGTCATGGAAGGAAGATGACAGATATGTTAACCTATACAAACAGTCTTTAGCAGCCCAAAGATTTCCAGATTAGTTAATAGTTACCTAACCTGAAATGCAAAAGAGGGAGGACACAGACAGTTCAAAAATATTCATAAGAAGTAAATAAAATTGATAATGTAAAAATAATTCTATTACATTCCTCCATTGCCTGTTTTAGGAATAGGGCTAAACCTCAGATCAGACGCACCAAGAGGGTCCTTGCAGAAGCAAAACCTATGGAAAGAGAACAGAAAATGTCAATATTTGAGAGTTGAGCTAAAGATGATGTGCAAGGGGTCAGAGTGAGGATCATAGGCTAGTATACCATTAAGTAGGAGAGGCCTAACGTTTTATGTGTGGAGTAATCTGCCCAGACTGGAGATTCTCTGCAATTGTTAAAGTACTATTAGTACAAATAAAATTAGAGTTTGTGAATACCAAAAAATAGTAAACTTACACCAAAGTGTAAGTTCACCTTTGTAAATCAGGCTGTGAGTCTTAGAGTAAAGGTAAGCTGAGGGGTGAAACAAAGAAGTGCTGGCACTTAGTTAATGAAAGACCACTTAAGCAACACTTCTAGTAACAAATTGAAGCATTCAGCTAGAATGATCACCCAAACATTAAAAATAGCAGATTTATCAAATGGATCATCATTTAGTATTAATTAATTAATGCAGGTTACATGTTTCAAATGTGGTGTCTATCTATTTATGCATGTTTTCTCAAAGCAGCGATATACATAAGCAGTGCAGTCCTTTGAATCTTCACTGATAGCTAAGCACCCAAATGAAAGGTTAGGTATGGGATGCATCTTATTCTTTTGGAACATGGGAACATCCATTTCAGACTTAGAGGCCATTGCACATTGCAGAGTCTACATTTGACCTTAAGGTTGATCTAATTTTATTTCTTTATTACCTTACTAGTCAGTCACCAGGCCAAAATGGTCATGTCTTCTTCCTTGATTATCTATTTGTGACTTCCATATAGGTTCATTTAAGTGTATATACATCTCTTAGCACACCTAATAAAACATTGAATTATTTTTATTTTCTTTAATTTACAGCAGTCATTTCTGTTCTGTTCGAAGGGTATTACATTTAGGTCCCCAATGAAAAGTCAGTCTCCAAATCAGGGACTTCGTCTGGAGGATAAACACTCAACAGACTTGAGACATCAGAGAAATCCCCCTCATCCACTGGTGTGTCTTCTGAATACTTTTGAGAATGAAGGGGCATATTATCAACAACTAGCAATATTTTTCGCTAAATGAGCTTAGTGATTTTTTTTTATCGCTGCACATCGCCGGATTTTATCGCAGAGATAACGTGCTATTAGCAACGTTTATCTCAAATGCGATAAAATATCCGGCGATAGCGGCGAAATGCATGAATATCGCGGGGAATCCAGCGATATTCAGGCATCATCGCTAATAGGGACTTACCCTGAATATCAACCTCCCATTGAATATACAGGTTAAGAAGTGGTCTGAGCAGGCGTTAGGTTTTAGCGATAATCGCGCTTAGCATGATTTTTTTTATCGCTTTGCCTGCCTTGCTAATAGGCGATAGCTGTGCTAGCGACTGTTTTCAGTCGCTAACAGTTTGGGTGCGCCCACTTTGCATGTCATTAGTGATAAATATCACTAATATACAAAGCGGGTCCCAAACCTGTAGCTATCGCCTAAAAGCTGTCGCTAACTGCTGTTAGCGACAGCTTGCTAATAGGGCGAAAAAATATCCACGCTTTAGCGGGAAAAAGTCCCCCTAAAGCGGCGATATGGCCCTTGATAATATGCCCCTAAATGTTTATTCATTTTGCTATAAATAAATGCATTACAGTGGTTGGATGAAGGGATGCTTTTGGTATTGTCGGGGGCATAGCTTGGTCAGTAAGATTGGGGGGGTGGGAGCATCAGATTTTCCGACCATAATGCTGGCCCATAAAGTTAAAATACACTATATGTCAAGCATTGTGCATGAGAGGAGCTTAAGAGGTAGTGTAATGCAGATTAATAGGAGTACTACGTGAGAGAAACACAATATTTTTTAAAATAAACATTATTAGGGCTTTCATAACAGAGATGAGAGAGAGTGTGTGTGTGTGTGTGTGATTTTGTCAGTGTGTGCATGCAAAAATCCCAGATGAAATCAGACAGACACCTCACCATACCCGACTGAAAAAAGCACCTGTACCCAACTATTCCTCTGAAAATACAGTCATGGGGTTGGGGGTGTAACACCCCAAACACACCCCTTGAAGCTATGTCCCTAGGTATTGTTGATTTAGTAGCAGGTGTGTTGTGTAATGGTGACTGTTTTATCACTGGTGCAGTGATAAAACTGTATTGCTGCAGTTGTGACATGCTTCCGAACTTGGGGCCACCAATGTGCACTCCAATATTTGGTGAAGATAGAACTTGAGTTCCTTTTTGTGCTTGAAGTTGTAATCGTTCATCATCCAGTTCTATTGCTTTTCTGATGATCCAGTTCTTATAAATGAAGAAATCCAGTACTATGAAATAAATTAACGGAGCTACCAATTTATTCATCTAGGGTCCCATATATTGCACATTCGGGGGGCATTATCTATTGTTGCAGCCTGAAATTTGTATCCAGGTAGGCCAAAGCAGCTTCTTCTTCATATGCATTGGTATATGATTGTTCCAGCTCATGCAAATGTTCCTGATGGCATGTGCACCAATGGGATAGCTTGGCTCAAGGTACATTTCTCTTTCCTGACTTCCAATGGCAAAATCTCAAAAAGCACTAGCATTTGGATAAGACACTACTTTGGCAATCACATAACCTCTCCTTTGTAGTATGTTAATATTTAGAAACTTGTACTGCTCAAACAGGCATTGCAACATGTAAAAGGTGGAGTTCCTACGAATTAGGACCACATCTACAAGGGCTTTTATGAGGACTCTATAATTATTCTGTATGATCCTCAACTGCTTCTGGGCTTGGAAGGAATGATTGAAATTACTGCAAATCTGGCAAAGTGTGACGAGTATGTTGTTGACCATGTCTTTTTTTAGGACGTCCTGTGCATTTAGGTTGATGCAATGAGTTAAAAATAGTACTCTTAATTCAGTGATGAGATCTCTGAGTTCAAGCAATTCATAGATTGTCATACTCTTCCAGGATGTTGGCAGCAGTATGTGGTTTCTCCATCCAGAACAGTGAAACTGTTGCTTTAGCACAAATGCACTGAAACGTATCTGCTGTTGTAGCTTCAGTAGCTAGGTTTTGCTTAAGCCACTTGAAGTAGACTGAGTGGGCAGTGATGCACATTTAGGGGCTGATTAGGATGGAGGATTCTCCGCATCCTCCGGGCCGGCGGAATCCACCGCCGGCCTGGAGGATGTGGAGAATCCTCTGCGGACCCACCAAGACCCACCGCCACGTTAGGATGGCTGGTGGGTCCTGGTTTCCGTCCGCAGCTTTTCCTCCACGGTTGGCTTACAACCGCGGCGGAAAAGCACTAATATGGTGAAGGTGTCTCTCAGACACCGTCAGCCAGATTAGGATGTGCTTGGAAACATGCTTTTCCGCGGCGGCTTTTCCACCGTGGAAAAGCATGTGTAACTTCACTGCGGGGGCCCGTTGCGGGCCCCCTAGGTGAAGGAGGGGGTGGGGGGTGCACATGGGGGGTACCTAAAGTACCCCCCTGCATTTGTATGCAGAAAGCGGCAGGCACCGCGCGGTGCCTGCCTCTTTCTGCATACAAATGCAACACCTGCATTTTTAACATTGCCGCAGGTGCAGCTTGAAGCTCCACCCGCCGCAATGTTAAAAATAGAGGATGTGACCGCCAGGGTGGCGGTCACATCCTAATTGCACAGGAGGGAACTCCGCATGTCATGCGGAGGTTCCCTCCTGCTCTGGGTTCACGGACGGACGCAAGTCCGTCCGCGATCCTAATGAGGCCCAAAGTCTGTATTCTGAAAACTGGTCCATGGTACTGTGGGTGTACGGAACCACTGAATTTGTACACCCCAAAATATTACCTCACCAACTTGCCCATGAATTGATGAATCAGAGAAGGTGTTAAACTTCAATTTTGTGAGGCAATATGCTAATGTCATACAGAGATTGTAGAACAAACTAGCTACATGAACAAACAACAGTTTCGCTGTTGTAAATGAGCACAGCGCTGTGAGTTATCAAAAGGGCCTTTGCAAACAGCAACATTTCTGTGTATGTGTAGAACATTTTCCACAAAAACAGCAAGAACAACATCAATGGATATAAACAAACATGACTCTGTTTGACTGTGTGCCACAGAAATAATGAACAGTGAGCATGCAGAAGGATACATTCATTTTGGGGGTGTGGAGGCCTAAATTGAGGCCTAGTTAACATAAATCGGAAAAACACACTTCATAATCTTAACAAATTTGTTTCAACTACAATAGCACTACACCAGTTTGAAACACATTCTGCACAAAAATATAAAATGTACAAAATCTTCTACAGTATGTTATGTTTAATTTGAAGTGACCTAACCTTGATAGTAAATGTGCATTATTATAATTTCCCCAACAAGGAAATGTCAGCACTCCAGCGGAGACTAAATGCAGAAAAGTCTATATTGAATACAGTTTATGAAATCAATGGGTTTCAACTCTCAGGCAGAGGCTTTGTCAAGAAAACGGACTACAAAATTAAAGTGAACCATTTCTTGTTTTAAAAATTGAACATGTGGACCTGTAAACACAGTAAACAGACTATGTTTGCAATCAACAAAAACAGGTACAAGTAAAGGCAGACTAATGTTAAAAATCTAAAAAAATCACAAACATATTTATTATGATTGGATCCAAACCCTGTACCAAGAGTCCTTCAACAATGCTACTGCACTAAGCTTAGTGTAGAGATATGTATTATCATCAGATGCCTATTAACAGTTTTCATCTGTTAGATTTGCAGGTGCTCTACTGAGATGATGGATTTCTTCAGGCCACCAAACAAAGAAAAACTATTTGCCATGTCATCAGACATTATCATTGTGGACTGTTTTTTGCTGGATTCTATGGTGTCTGTGTGTTCTGCCCACAGATGTAGTTGTGTTCCTGTGTTGGGATTGCTCCTCATCACCTTTCATAAAGTTTGGTAGTGGTGCCACATTTGGTGTTTGGAGTTGGAGTAAGGAGTGTAGGAGTTGCAATTGTACTGTTCTCCATTTCCATGTGTGCGTCAGTAGCTTCATCAGCCTCAATTGTATTTGAGACGTCCTACATGTGATCAGTGGAAATGTATGTATATAGTTAATGTAAATAATTGGTACATTTGTATTCACAATACTGTTGAAAACTGTGATTTATGTGTTTGTGACAGGTACATAATCTACAGAGATGTGTAGTGCATTTATCAGCACACAGTACATCATGTACATGTGAAGTTCTCTTGGATGCTAAGGAACTGTGGGGACCAAGAAGCCCTCTTGGTACTTTCTGTAAGTCCTACACAGCGGGGTTTCCTGAGTGCTGTTCAGAGGCCCTCCCCCTTTCCCACCAATCTGCAAACATCATTTCTACTTTAAAAAAACTAAGAAATTCACTGAAAAAAAACAAGATTACAGTTATAGTTAGGAAATATAATTTAAAAAAACCTTAGAAATGCACTGAAAAAAACAAAGGATACAGATAACCCTGGGCAAAGCACTACGCTACACTCACAAAGTTTCAAAGTTTGCGCTACTTCGCACTACGCAAACTGCACATAGCACAGTGCAAACACGCGCAGCGTAGCGTAGTGCAGCTGTCATTTTTTGCTTGCTCGCGGTCCTCAACGTCAAGTTGGCAACTGCAAGCAAGCAAAATAACATCCCGGCGAGACTTTTTCCTCGTTCGCGATCAGCAACATCAAGTTGCTTATCCCGAACTTGGAAAATAAACCTCCCCGCGAGATTCTCAATGCGGGGAGGTCAGATTTCTCATTGCGAGTGGTCACGTATGCTCGCAATCGCTCATGATGAGAAAGTACCAGTCCGCGTTGAGAATGCTGCTTCTCGAATAAACATCTACTCGAGCGGCAGTAAAAGATAGCTCGCACTATGCAGGATGCCGTTTTCAAAGATTGCACAGTGCGGACAAGCATCCGGCACTGTGCAATCATTGCGAACTGGGTATTACGCAGTTCGCATAGTGCTACGCATAGCTCGTGTAGTGCGAAGTACACTTTGTGTAGCTGCGTTGCGTTACTTCGCGAACAACGCCCAGGGTTAATTACAGGGCCGTTTTAGTTTGGAAATATAATTTTAAAAACCTTTGAAATTCACAGAAAAAAGCAAAGGTTACTTGGACGCTATAGTTAGGTTGACATTTTACTCATACAAAACCAGAGAAATTCAGCAGTTATAGTTAGCTGAGCTAACTATAACTCATGCCCCACAATGACATGCTTATGACCTCACATATTATATCACTCAATACATGGTCAGTGATATCACTCATGACATCACTGGTGACAACTCAAATTACATCACTGATGACATATTCAAGTGAATTTAAGTGTTTTAAGAGTTTATACGTGCTAAGCATATATACTAACCTACTACAACAGTTAAAATAGTATGCTAGGTGCACTACTACTTAGTGATACTATTTCTAGCATGCATTATGTGAGTAGCTGTGTGACTGTATGTATCCTTGTGTGTATGGGTGAGTGACTGGCTGTATGGCTGTATAGGTGGGTGTGGGAGTATCTGTGTTATGTGAGTGAGATACTGTGTGATTGGCTGTATTGGGGAGTGAGTGGGTGTGTCAGTGGCTGTATGGGTGAGTGAGTGGTGGTGTGAGGGACTCTACGGGTGGGTAAGTGGGTGTGTAGTGATTGTATGGGTGAGTCAGTGGGTGTCTGAATGGCTGTATGAGTGAGTGACTGTGTGCGTAAGTGAACGTATGGGTGAGAGAGTGGCTGTTGAATGGGGTTTTTAAGTGAGTTGGTGTGTGAGTGGCAGATTGGAGAGTGTGAATGACTGGGTGAGAGAACGGATCTGTGAGTTCTTGTATGAATGTATGAATGGGTATATAAGTGGTTGTGTGGGTATGTGAGTGAGTGTGTGAGTGCTTGTATGGGTGAGTGATTGCCTGTGTTCAGAGGTGGTATGGGTGAGTGAGTGGGTGTTTGAGTTACTGTATAGGTAAAAAAGTGGGTGTGTGAGTAGCTGTATGGGTGAGTGTGTGGCTATGTGACTGGCTGTACAGGTGAGTGACTGTATGAGTGCTGTATTGGTGAGTGAATGGTTGTATGAGTGGCTGTTAAGTGAGTGAGTAGGTGTGTGAGTGCATCTACGGAGGAGTGAGTGGGTGTGTGAGTACAGGCATGGGTCTGTTAATAGACACTTGGTGTACTTTGGAACTCAACGGCCAACATTGCCAATGCCAACCACCCGCTTCCATCAACTCCCTCCATGTCCCAGCTTCAGTCCTTCCTGTCTCGCCTTTCAGATGTACCAAGGGCCAGCACACTGAAGTGGAAGTGACTTTTTCAGTTTTCAACCAGAACTCTGTGCTGGCCACAGTGCTGTCTCTACTGGCCCACAGTGCTGTCTCTCGTCGTGGAGAAGTGTGGCTCACTGGTTAGAGCAGGCAGACCCTGAAGCAGAGGTCAGACCCGGGACCAGGGTTCAATTCCCGACACGGCATGGTCTTGAGCTCAAATGTCCACAGACTCGATAATTCTCGCTTCGGTGCCTGACCTAATCATGGGTTCACACTCTGCAACTCTGGGCATTAAGCTTGAATACATGTACTATTTTCAAGAAAATAATTAAATGCCTTACAACATAAAAGTATTAAAGCATATACAATATTATTGTACTTTCCATCTCCTGGTTCTAATACTCTATGTGGAGACCCGTAGAGCTATTCTAAAGAAAACCCTCTTAGGAAACTCCTGGCTCCACAGCAACCTTTATTTACGCTATGCTATGCACCAGGCGGAATAATGAGGTTTGCACACATGTACTGTATGATTATCCCCACTGTAATTAACCCTTTCCCTAGGTGTTTTAATTATGTAATCTTAGTTGTTTTAATTCAGATTTTTTAATATCCTTTTAGAAATATTTATTAGATAAAGTCAAAGGGCCTCATTTATGAGACCCCTTGCGCCATTCGAACGTCACTTTTTGTGACGTTCCGTGGCGCAGAAGCCTGCATGATATTTATCAGGCAGCACTAGTGGAGAAGTGTGGCTCACTGGTTAGAGGAGGCAGACCAGGACGCTGAGATCAGACCAGGGACCAGGGTTCAACTCCCTCCATGTCCCAGCTTCAGTCCTTCCTGTCTCGCCTTTCAGATGTACCAAGGGCCAGCACACTGAAGTGGAAGTGACTTTTTCAGTTTTCAACCAGAACTCTGTGCTGGCCACAGTGCTGTCTCTACTGGCCCACAGTGCTGTATCTCGTCGTGGAGAAGTGTGGCTCACTGGTTAGAGCAGGCAGACCCTGAAGCAGAGGTCAGACCTGGGACCAGGGTTCAATTCCCGACGCGGCAGGGTCTTGAACCCAAAATGTCCACGGACTCGGTAATTCTCGCTTTGGTGCCTACTTGAATCACAGGTTCACACTCTGCAACTCTGGGCAATAGCTTGCTTAATCTCCACTACGGCCCCCCCGCGGCGGGATGCCTGGCTTTCGCCTTGGGGATGCCCGGTAGGGGCTATCTCACAGGGAAAAGCCAGGACGGGTTCCCAAGGCAAGCGCTTAGAGACCCCTGGGTGATAAGCGCTATATAAATCCAATATACAATACAATACTGTAGTTCTCTGGTGCTCCTCCCTACATCACTTCATTTGTCCTCCCTTTCTTGCTCATGCAACTCCGAAGGATGGCTTACAGTACAACAACTTGCACCGCTCAAAAGTGAGAGCATAGTCAGGGCAAAGCACGCTTGAAGTCACCCGCTGACCCTGAGTTAATGAAGTATCGCACAGCACAGAGAGTGAGCTAGACCCGGGCACCTTACTGTCTTGATATCAGCTAGCAGGGGAGTGGATGCAACCACACTTGATAAAGCCAGGATCGGCATGCATAACATTTCTAAATTGCTGTAGGCAATGAGGCTCAGTAAATTTAGCCTTTCCGGCAAAGGTTCCTTGTTTAAAGTTCACGCGTTTGTGTCAAAAAGTATTTTTGGAGGAATGTAGTGTGAGGTGAGACACACATACACGCAAGTACTGCTGGGTTCGGAGAATTATTAAAAAGAGAAGGACAAGGGTAGAGCTGCTGTTATACTGAATTAGAGTGACGGCCCCTTTGATTTATAGCCCTGGCCTTGGGTCGCACAAGTGTTGCTACAATTATCAACTATTTTCCTCTTCCGTGTTTCCTGATAAGTTATTCCTTTGCGTTTTTCTTTGGGCTAGTACAAGGGTGTCTCTGACAAGAGCCATTGAGTTGGTTGTGTGTATATGGCTGCTACACATAAGACCGGATGCTGAGTTTCATGTTACTTAGAAACACCCTGTTGCCTTCATCTGTAAAGTGCACTCCATCATTTCTATAAATTCCATGCATATCTAAATTCTAAATGCAGATTGTTGTTAAAGATACAGCCCATGCAATGGTCTCTGAGGAATGCAAAAACAGTTTTATTAGCATGTTTCCTGGCTTTGTCAATCTGCGGACAGCATTGATTTGACCACTTCCATTTATGTCTTTGGCATATATAGTAAAGTACACCAAGACAGTGTGAGGGAAAAGCAACATCAGTTTTGCAAAGGTTTCTTTCATGAGGATTTCCAACCCTACCCCAGCCAATATGCCTAGATCATTGCCACCACAGTGCATAATTATGAGGGGAGGAGTTTGGGAATCCACTGTGGATATAACCAAAGCCTTCAACTGATTAAACTTTAACACTCTCTGGGTAAACCAAGTAATCTGCACATTTGGCAAACCCAAGTCCCTGTCAATACTTCTTTTTTTTGTAGCTTCTTTAGCCCAATAGATATAGCTGTGGCCCACAATCCATAATCCGAGCATTTTGAAGTGAAGGAGTGATAGTAGTCATGGGAAGGTTGGAACTGAATGAGGTAGCTTTCCAAAGGAAACGCAGTTAAGCTGGAGCTGTTAAAAAAAGGAATATATATATAGGTGTGTGTGTGTATATATATAATTATATATCTGTATATATATATATATATCTATATATATTTATATTGTGATAGAAATAAAACAGTTCAGAATGTATCGGCTAATTTTCATTGTGTATGCCAGTGAACAAGAGCTCTTAAGCTCGAAACGTGTATGGCTGTTGTAAGGGACTGTGACATGGTGAACAGCCTACTACCTGTGGCATCGAGAGCGTTAACCCTTCCTTGTGTGGCGGCTCCAATAGGGCAACCTGTGGTGTGAAAATTTTAGCGGCTTGTCTGGTCGCGGAGCTGCCCCACCGCTACCAGTGGATCCTGGGTGTTTGCTACCATAAATGCTTGCAGGAAAGGAGGGGGCCTGAGCCACAGGTGACTATTGGGTAGCTGGTTATCATGCTACAAGGACCTTTGCCCAACCGGGATATTATTTAACATGATGAATTGAGCGACGCACTTGCTTTTATGAATTCTGAGTTTGCAGGCATATCAGGACTACCGCGACCAGCATGCTTGAAGCTACGCCCACATGGGCGGGACTCGTGATAGAAATTAAACAGTTCAGAATGTATTGGCTCATTTTCAGCATGTATGCCAGTGAACAAGAGCTCTTAAGCTCAAAACGCGTATGGCTGTTGTAAGGGACTGTGACATGGTGAACAGCCTACTACCTGTGGCATCGAGAGCGGTAACCCTTCCTTGTGTGGCGGCTCCAATAGGCAACCTGTGGTGTGAAATATCTATATATATATATACTCACACACAAATACCTATCTGATACTGGTTAGGCAGAACCACCAGGCACGGACCTCGAGCACTCCCAAAGAACACGATTTACAACGTAATGTTGGTGGAGAAAGCAGTGAATTTAATCTTCAATAGTCCACAAAATCAAACAGGCATGATGCCGGCCGTGAAGCATTTCACTCGACACAGCGAGCTTGGTCACATGATGCGCCTCATATGCGGGAACTCTTATAAAACCACAAATGTACACAATTGCCTGTGAAAATAAGCTCACCATAATATTGTGCATGAACAACAGACCACATTTTACAACAGTAAGTTTTGTTTCCATACAATGTTAATGTGTGCTAGCGAAACACAGATTTGAAATATACTGTGCTCGATTTGTAACATAACAGTATTGATGTACAAAAAACTAATTCAATTATAATCGCATTCTAGAAAACGTTGTAAAATTCAATATTATAATAGCATGCAGCAATATATATATATATATATATATATATATATATATATATATTACCTACTGGCGGTCGCCAGTAGGTAGTTATAGTTAGGACCTTGTTTCCATAGGAAATCCGCAACATTCTATTTGGAATAACTGTCGCGAAATTCTCCAAGAAAATGGCCTGCTCCGCTCTGCTCCATCCCTGAAAGTTTGGGGGTGATTCGTGAAGCAGGGGCCGAGGAAAAAGGGAGATCCTAAAACGTGTTTTCCCCATGCAATTTTCTATAGGGACCTTTAGCCAGGGCTACAGCTGGAACGGCTGAACGGAATTACACCAAATTTGGCAGATAGGTAGAGTTCGGTTCGCAGATTGAGCTTTTTGTTAAATGGTGTAAATCCGTTCAGTAGTTTCTGAGACAATTACAAGTAAATTCATAGCGATATCTAGAGACAGAGTTCTACACGCGGACTGAGATCCGTTCAATTACGAGCGCGTGCTGCATGTTGTTTGGTTGTCAAGTGTCTGTCAACACTCGAAACCAGTAAGTGTTGGTGGCCATCTTGTGCCTCTGTAGAACCGAGTCACAAGAAAACAGTAAAACAAAGTTGAGAAATAAGGGAAGTGGGTAGGCTAGAAACATTCTGACCCTCTAGGCTTGCTCAGGGGGTAGTAAATGGATGTTTAGGCTCTTATTTTTTTTAAAAATAAAAATTGCGACGTACGCGTACGGAAATCCCTACAATTACGAGCACGAGCTGCATGCTGATTGACTGTCAACACTCCTAACCAGGAAGTGTTGGCAGCCATCTTGTTTGTCGCGAGAACCGAGTCACAAGAAAACAGTAAAACAAAGTTGAGAAATTAGGAAAGGAGGAAGGGTAGAAACAATTCTGACCCTATAGGCGTGCTGAGGGGGTAGTACATGGATCTTTAGGCTCAATTTAAAAAAAAAATTTTAAATAAAAAATCGCGGGTTACTCGTGCAGTACTCGTACGCAGTGGAAAAGGTGAAAAAAACTAGAAGTCCGTTTTATTCATTAGGTCCCGGGGGGGCAAATTATGGAGGCATTTTCTTTCCATAATGGGGGGCTTGTAAGGTGCCCCGAGCACTGGGGAACGCCACTCGTCTGGTTTTATTTTGAAGTATGCGGGGGTTATGGTTCTACTACCCGCAGTCTCGGAGAGCGGCACTCCTCTGGGCTTTTTAAAAAAATATATGTTTTGAGCTCTCCCTCCCTCTCTCCCCGTACACGTGTCGGGGAATGCCACCTTTCTGGGGCAGTAATATGTAAAATGACCTTCCTGCTCCGGGTACCTGCACTGTCTGGGATTTTTTATTAATGTTGGGAGGGCGTCACGCGGCACCCTTAGTGGAACCATTGATGGTCCTGGGGAGCACCATTTCTCAGGGCAGGCTCTTGCAGTGTGTCGGGGTGCGTACTCCCGGGACACTGCTGTTGGTATGGTAGGGCGGTACCGTCATCGCTCCCACTTTAATACAGCAAACTGTTTTTCTATTTGAAAGAGAGAGCAAGTTAATCTGCTCTCTCTTTCAAGTAGGAAAGGAGATTGGTAGGACGTGGGGAGCCGTCTGGGATCGTGGGGGATTTGGGGCAAAAAAAAAAAAGAGGGCTATATTATCAAGCAAGGGCGATACATTATCGCCGCTTTTATCGGCATGAAACTGCTGCTAAAGCGGCGATAATCGGCTTGATAATATGGCCTTGTGAATTCCCATAGAAGCCCAGGTTAACCCCATAACCTGGGCTTCTATGGGAATTCACAAGGCCATATTATCAAGCCCATTATTGCTGCTTTATCTGCAGTTTCTTGCCGATAACAGCGGCGATAATGTTTTGCCTTTGCTTGATAATATGGCTCATGGTTCTTTTTGAGAACTAGGGGGCATATTATCCAGGACCGGTGATAAAATTATTGCCGTTTTATCAGCATGAAACTGCCGATAAAACAGCGATAATGGGCTTGATAATACGTCCTTGTTAATTTCCATAGAAGTTTGTGCTCTGGTGTTAACATGGGCTTCTATGGAAAATAACAAGGCCATATTATCAAGCTCATTATCGCCGTTTTATCGGCAGTTCCCTGCCAATAAAACGGCGATCATTTTAACACTGGTCCTTGATAATATGCACCTCCGTTTACTGGTCAAAAAAAGAGGTATATTTCTATGATAGTATGTAAAATTTTCCGTTTTGTTTTTTGGTGCAGCAGTTGTACTCTCTACGCATGCGCAGCCTCGTTTCAAAGCCCACGTTTTTTTCTTTTTCTTCAAGTTCAACAAGCAAACCTTTCTTTATTTCAGGTATTAAATTTGCCGCTTTCTCTTCCCGGGTCGTGTGTGTCATCCGCTGCTGTACTTTTGTAATGTATTAATAATCATACTTTATCTATATTTATTTGAAACGTAGTGCCGAGGTGCCAAACGTTGATTACGTACTCCGTCCACCTCCATTTTAGTAGTTTATCACCATTCTTTTTATTATATCTGTTACTTTCATTTTACCGTCCTCCTATTTTCTCTGTGATCGATGAGATTTCCTGCCACAGACACCACTGTGTTTGTCCTTGACCTCTGATATTATCAGACTTGGTCACACGTATACGTAAAAACTAATTTGAAGGACGTAAGCCACAGCCATTACAACGCGTGTCCGTCAACACAAAGACATTATTAAGATTATGTGTTTAACATGCGTGGTAAATGCATAGTAGTTTTAAAAGCATGCATGGTAAAGGCATGCGTGGTAAAGCTATATGCTTGCTAATGGCTTCGTGGTGACGATCACGTGTGCTTATGACTGCATTGTAATGACTATTTCCCCCAGGACACTGCAGCAACCGGGTCTGGGCGTCGTGGACTGGAGGGCAGTAGGCGGAGGGCTACGCAGCTCCTCATACAATATAGAAATCTTTGTGGGGTGATTGTTTCAGTGGTTTGAGGGGCGTGATTGAGGTCCACACATTTAATTTTGTAGTGGGGTAAGTTTTGCACGGTAAAATGTGGCATGAGGTTTGTAAATGTGGTACACATTGTTTCGTATTATTTTGATTTCTTTTGTAAATTATAGTCTATCCAGAGGAAATACAACTCAGTAGTTTTCAATCCTAGTCTTGAACATCTTACTATAGTATTTCAACATTATTTTTATTGTGGACCGTCATACCTCCCCAAAATAAAAGAAGTATGTAGTTTTCTTAAATAACTTTTATTAAAACAATAACTGTAAACGAAACTTAATTATAACTATTAGAAGCAACTAGAAAAATAACTTTTAAAAAATTTTTATTAACAAATTGTGAAATAGACTCCAAAAGATGTCCGGTTGGTAATCTGCAAAACAAAAAAGAAAATTAGAGTTTAGAATTATGTAGATGTGAGTAAATGAGCTGAAGCATTACAAGTCAAGGTAACTCTACGGTTTTATGTGTGCAGTGTGCCTGGTACAATTCACTTCTGTTATAATGCTGCCTTTAAGTGGTATCTATATGGAAGTGCCTACTGCGTTACTGACAGAAAAGTGGCACAACAGGATTGTAAAGATGCGGACTTATTTCTAATGCATTGCAATGAAGACTTTGTAGATCTAGGCCTCTGTGCTTACCGTTGTATAAAAACTGCGGCCAAACACTTTGGCCAGTTGAATTCACAACTTCTTTTGAACAATTCTTCTACACGTACAAGCAGACAGCAGTGTCTATAAGTTTAAGAGAGAAAGAGAAATGATGTCACAGAGAGTTGGAGAGAGAAAGAGAGAAAACAACATTAAAACTGTCTCGCAGAGTCTGGAGTTGACATTTTTTCTTGAAAAGTCAGATGTAGATTTACAAGCTCCTTGCGTCACTTTCTCCATGTTAAAAGTGGCAGAAAAGTGGCGTAATAAGTTTGTAGATCTGTTTGTGAGACTGTTGTAACCTATCTGTTGTCACTGCTCAGAGGAAATTATTCATTTTAGACAGAGAAGCTGCTGCACACTACACATACTCTGCTTTCACAAACAAAGGTAACACTACGGTTATACGTGTGCAGTGTGCCTGGTACATTTCACTTGTTATAGTGGCGTGTTCAAGTGGTGTCTATATGGAAGTGCCAACTGCGTTACTGTCACAAAAGTGGCACAACGGTATTGTAAAGATGCAGACTTATATCTAATGGTTTGCAATGAAGGCTTTGTAGATTTAGGCCTCTGTGCTTACCGTTGTATAATCACTGCGGCCAAACGCTTCGGCCAGTTGAATTCACAACTTGAGCTGGGCTGTTCTTCTACATGTGCAAGTAGACAGCAGTGTCTATAAGTTTAAGAGAGAAAGAGAAATTATGTCACAGAGAGTGAGAGAGAGAAACAGAGAGAAAAGAACATTAAAACTGTCTCGCAGAGTCTGGAGTTGAGATTTTTTCTTGAAAAGTGAGAGGTAGATTTACAAGCTCCTTGCGTGACTTTACCCATGTTAAAAGTGACTCAAAAGTGGCGTAATAAGCTTGTAGATCTGTTTGTCAGACTGTTGTAACCTATCTGTTGTCACTGCTTGGAGGTAATTATAGGTTTTTCAGTTGTTATAGTGCCGCGTTCAAAAGGTGTCTATATATAAGTGCCTACTGCGTTACTGACGCAAAAGTGGCACAACGGGATTGTAAATATCGTGACTTATTTGTAATGCATTGCTATGAAGGCATTTTATATATAGGCTGCTGTGTTTACCTTGTATAAACAGTGCGGCCATCAGACTTCACAACTTGACTTGAACTCTTCTTCTATACGTCAAAGTATATTCAATACATTGCAGAGAATTCCATTGCTGCTGCTCGATAGGCCGTGATTGCTTCTGAAGAATGTTTGGTGAAGGACACAAAAGGACATTTTGATTAATCATCGTCAACTGAGTTGCGAAACTACTGTCAAGAGTGAATTTTAATTTAGGTTCTTAATATTCCGTACTTAAACTGTTGCAGCCCATTGAGTCGCAGAGTTTGTAGTTGAGAATTTATCTTGAAAAGTCAGACGCAGATTTACAAGCTCCTTGCGTCACTTTCCCCATGTTAAAAGTGACAAAAAAGTGGCGTAATAAGCTTGTACATCTGTTTCTCAGACTGTTTTAACCTATCTGTTGTCACTTGTTGGAGGTAATTATACATTTCTACACTTTGAAGCTGCTGCAGACTACCGATTCTTTCCTTTCACCAATAATTTGTTGTTGTTTCGGAAAGAAAGGGCCATATTATCAAGCAAGGGTGATACATTATTGCCTCTTTTATCGGGAGGAAACTGTCGATAAAGCGGCGATAATGGGCTTGGTGATATGCCCTTGTGAATTCCCATAGCAGCCCCGGTTACCACAAGAACCTGGGCTGCTATGGGAATTCACAAGGACATAATATCAAGCCCCTTATCTCCGCTTTATCTGCAGTTTCTTGACGATAAAAGCGGCGATAATGTATCGCCATTGCTTGATAATATGGCCCTCAATTCTTTGTCACCTAGTGCCATCGGGGTGATTAAAAGATGGTGCTGTACGTGTGGAAGAAGTATTCACTGTAATCAAGATAGTTAACTACTTGAATTCAGATAAGGTTGTATACAGCAGAGTGGAGATAGTATCGCTGAAAACTTTAAAAAAGGAAGAGAAACAATTTGAGAGAGTAAGAAAGAGAAAGAGAAATAGGACTTTAAAACGTGGGAGATACACACACTCGACAGGGGGGTGTACATGAAGCCAGAGGCGCTACCACAGTCAAAATATTCGGGGGGGCTTAAGTTCAAACAAAAAGAAGAGTGGAGCTGCAGGGGCTGTAAGTGGGGGGATCATTAAAGCCTCTTTAAAAGACCTGTGACGTACTTGGGTGCGACTATTTGTGGGCGCAGGAAGGTATGTCATCCTAGCTGAAGCCTCGTTAGCCCAATGTGTGTTTTGCGCGCCTGCTGCTTACTATAGATTGTCTCCTTTTACAGATAAGTTGTTGTTTCAGAAACAAGCTTCTTTGCTCACCTTGTGCTATTGCCGTCATCATTGTTACATGATCCATTGTAAAGTTGTACATCTAAAAGGAATTAAAAGAAAGATGTTATGATTGATAATTGTTTCTATATTAATTTGGAGTTAGATAATATCGCTGTTTTATAAACGTTCATTGTCATATTTGTACGTACCAGGGGGCATATTATCAAGAACTGGTGATAAAATTATCACCGTTTTATTGGCAGGAAACTGCTGATAAAACGGCGATAATGGGCTTGATAATTCACCCTTGTTAATTCCCATAGAAGCCCATGTTCTGGTGTTAATATGGGCTTCTATGGGAATTAACAAGGGCGAATTATCAAGCCGATTTTCGCCATTTTATTATTTGTTCTTGAGAATATGTCCCTGTTTGTATTGTGAATATATTACGGACATTTCAGCGATTATAAAAACGTTAGAGCTATTGCGAAAAAAAATTATACACGTAAATTAATATATTATATAGGAGTGCATTTGTCTAAAATATTAAGTCACATTTTTGTATGTAGTCAGCTACAACCCTTTGACTCCTTCTGATGCGTACTAAAGTGTCACTGCTCACCTTTTGGGGAAGCAACAGTTTCTTCATGATGTAGTCTTGATCTCCAACAAAGACGTCTCATATATCGTGCCAAGTCTTGATATCTCTATGGCTAACGACATACTCGTTCTCCCATCATCATCATCATCGCAGGTTCTTGACCCGCTCAGTGCTTCGGGCACTACTAACTCAGTGACCAAAGAGGCCACGCATGTAGTAGTGGGCCCCTTGTTCGGTGCTTTGGGAACAACTCTAAAATGGCATACAACACGTGTGCCCCGTCTTTTTTATAGATAGGGTCACGTGTGTAGTGACGAATGCGCTGGATGGGTGTGGTGTGAGTGTATACTAGAAGTCAACAGAAAAGCAAGAAAGGGCTATTAACTATGTAAAGGTGAAGGAGAGGCTTACCTAATAATGTGTGCTAATAAAGTCATGCCTAGGGTATCCCTTCTTTGTGAAAAGATTCCCATCAGTCACCAATCGAATCCGCCCTTTATCATCTGGGATCCTTCACATCTGCCAGTCTGCTGTGGGTATACGACTCTGCCTTCATGGTAGTTTGTTAGTTTAACTGTTGACATAGGGACAGTAGCATTGGTAGGTCTTTAAACTTTCCCTAGGACCCTCTCTCCCCCCTTGTTGTGTTTATGTGAGTGTTTACCAGCCATCAGGTAACTAGACCTGCAACTAAGAAATCACCACAATGGAAGTTTGGGACTTGTACTTTTGCTGTGTTTTCCTAGTAGCGTAAGAGTGGCCTTCTTTTTTCTATGTGACGTTATAGGGTCAGCATGTATGTAGCCTATTTTGTGACGCATTTTATTGTACAATGCATTTCAAAAACTAGTTGTTGTAGGGTGCTTTTAAATTAAACTGTGTACTCTGCTTACGAGTTTGTTGAGTGTAGAAGTTTATATATTTTTTTCTATTTTGTATTCTATCATAATTGTGCCAACTTTTCTGCTTTGCGTGCAGTACTGTAATATTTTATAAATTGGAAACTGTTGAAATCATGTTTGAAATTATAATGGAAGCATGTAAGCTGCTCTCTGTGAGGAATAGCAATGCCGGCTCCCGCAGGAAGTGGGGAGCCGACTGCGATCGTGGATGCCTTGGGGCTGTTTCCACGATCCGCAATGTTAGATTTGAGCCCGGGGAGATGGGGTCCTCGGGAATTATAGAAAATTAGTGATAAAGGCTATTTTTGTATATGGTAGATTTATCGTACGCGTACCAAGCACATATGGATGACGTGCAGCTGGAATATTGGAAGTCGTCCAGTAAGCGTACGTAAGCAAGAAAAATAAGAATAATTTTAGATATTTATCAAGTTTATGTTTTAAATGTTGGGTGCCTCTAAAAAGAGCCCTTGTGTTTATTGGGAGATTCTAGTACCTACAAGTAAGTACCGATGCAGAGTCTTAAGTTTATGAGGAAGACTCTGTTCCCCTCATCTGTAAAATGTACGCCATCTCTCCTATAGATGTCATGCATATGGAAACGCAGATTGTTGTGGTAGATGGATCCCATTCAATAGTCTCGGAGAAAGGCAGAAACAGATTTATGTGATTATAACATGTGTTATTTATACACACGTTTCCTAGCTTTTTCAATCTGTGGACAATAGTGGTTGGACCAGTTCCATTTCTGCCTTTGGCATATATTAGAATAGACAAAGGCAGTTTGGGGTAAAAGTGCCATCAATTTTCTAAAGGTGTCCTTCATAAGCATTTCCAGACCTACCCCAGTCAAAGTGCCTAGGTCATTGCCACCACCGTGCACAATTATGAGATCAGGGTGTTG
Organism: Lissotriton vulgaris; assembly: GCF_964263255.1. NCBI lineage: Eukaryota > Metazoa > Chordata > Amphibia > Caudata > Salamandridae > Lissotriton > Lissotriton vulgaris. The sequence goes on along the minus strand of NC_141696.1, from coordinate 434,055,787 downwards.
GAGATGTAAAAAGGATTTCACCAATGGCATCAATTGATGCCACTTTAATCCTCTCTGTCCCATCCATTTAATGTCTACATTTGGTAAACGTAGGTCTTTGTGAATTCTTTTCTGTTGTGCGTACCTTTGACTCCAGAAAATATAGCTGTGTCCCACAATCCACACTATAAGCATTTTGAAGAGAGGTCTAGATGCACTCTGATGGTCTCTGTAAATGAAATGGCAGTTTGAAAAGTAAGATTTTTCTAAAATGGTGGACAACATGCAGTTTTGAAAAAAGAAAAGAAATGATTGGTTGTTTGACAACATTTTACAGAAAACGAGGGTGCATGTTTCTGTTTTTTAAAAGCCTTATTTTAATTGGTTAAAAAAACTGATAGAACAGAACGTTACATAAGATAAGCTGGTATATTCTCAAGTCAGGCATACTTGCTGTTTTAATTTGCAACAATATATGATGAACTTTTCACCTGTGTGCTGAGTTCGGTGTTCCCTGAAGTGTTTCTATGGTAACTGGCAGATTGTGGAATGGGGGAAGGGTTGAATGTTTTGTCAGATGGAAAGGGTGCAAAAGTTCAAGCAATATAAAAGTGTGTTTCTTTTTTAATTTAATGTGGGAATAAATGTGATTTTTTATTTATTTGTATATGTGTGTAGATTGAGTGTGTAGATTGATCGGAAAAGTTTGCTATTTGCTATAGGACTTCCTGATCCCGTAGGACTGCTTAGGGGGATTTACAATGATCCCCAAGGTCAAAATCTTTGATGGACTTTGTTGAGCCTCCGATGCAGGGCACGGTACAAAATTCGTTTAATTAATTTAATTGTTTACTTACCTGCAATCATCCAGATTCCGTTGTTTATCACCCTCCACCCTGCCCCTCCCCCGCCCTGCCTGCCTGCCCCACCGCAACTCTCTCCACGGGCCGCGGCTGAAAGATGCAGTAGTGATCTAATCATTTACCACAGACTTGTGAGGAATCCTTGGTGAGGCGCACGCTCACTAACGAGTGCGCACTTCACCGATGACGTTCCAGAGTTCAGACTCGTTTTCAATTGCTCCTTAGACATTCCTGAAGAGAAAGTGCAAATATTTCTGAGAGAGTTAAAGAACGTTGTATAGCAAGTTAGTGAGTAAGTAAACTTACCTGACATTATAGACAATATTGAATGTATTCAGTCAATGTATTTTCTATAACTTAAAACAAGAAATGATAACATTCGTGTTAAGCAAGGTCTTAAGGGAAAAGAACACATTGAGTAAGGAATACTAGACAGACTTTTGAATTAAGAAGGAACATTAGTGAAAAACACAAGATATTCAAGGATTGATAGAATAGATAACAAGCAACTGCATAAAGAAAGGTTAGTAGAAGAACACAAGGAAATTAATAGTATAAAAATTAGACAATAAACTGAGAGGGCTAGGTTAATGAATGTTAGATAATTATATGTTATAAGCAGTGAGAAAAATAAAGAACCGCAAGCTACAAGCTTGCAGATAAATACTAGAGGGGAGGCTAGTTCGAAAGTCGAAGGGGTAGGTAATTAGTAGGGTTAGACTAAGTTATAGATGAGGAATAGAGATAGAGTAAACACATGAAGTATTTACAAAGTAGTGTGATAATGATGTCTAAATATACACAAATACACAGTGTTATTCTGGACAATGAATAGTATCTTTCGCATTTTAGTAAAACATACTTAGTATTTTGGAATGGGTAAGGTGAATAGACATATTCTACATTTTTTAGTCGTGTATTTTACTATAACAACCTGAGTCTTTTCTTATAGTCATAAGGAGTGACTTGTTTCAAAATTTAAGAAAAGCTAAGAACAGGATATCCTTATAAGTAATTATATTTATATAACTTTGCAAAGGACTAAAACTCTACTAATGGAATGTTATTAGATATTAATATTTATATAGACTTAGAAAAGGCTTTATTCAATTTCAATTTCTATAAAATCATAAAAGCATTTATATAGTATTTTTTGGAGGCCAAAATAGGTGAAAACTGCAGTTTTGTATTATATTATAGATTAACTGTTTATATTTTTATACAAGGAGTGGGAACATAAAGGAAACATTATGGAAAGGGAACAGCCTCATACTGAGGACATTTTGGATATTTCCTTGAGTATAATTGAAGAACTAATCGTATCTGTCACAGGCAATGAGAGTGAAGAAGGGGAAATTAGTGCTGGAGACATGAGGTGTGATTTCGAAGAGGAAAGCTTGGATGGAGAACTTCTGGAAGTATTAAATTATTATGAAAGTTTAGAACAAATTAATTCAGAAACTACTAACGAGGGAATTGATCTGTATGACATATGTTTTATTTATTTATTTATGTTCTTCTCTAGCGCAGGAATCGACCACGAGAGGTATCTCCGCGCTTATGATCTTCCAAGATGCCAGATCAGTATCATATTCATAGAGAGCCCTAGATCTTATACAACCGGAAACAGATGAGTCTTCAAGGATTTCTTAAAGGCATGTAGATTAGTAATTTGTCTTAAAATAAGGGGCAAAGTGTTCCATAGAGTGGGGCCCTTATAGGACAGTGCACGACCCCCTTGTCTTGCCTTCTTAATCCGATGAATCTGCAGCAATATTAGGTTGCTAGAGCGCAATGAGCGGGTCGGGATGTATGGCTGAAATAATTCAGCCAGATATTTAGGGCCAAATCCATAAAGACATCTGTGAATTACACAACACACTTTAAACTCAATTCGCTGGCGGATAAGCAGCCAGTGCTGTTTATGCAAAAGAGGGCGTGAAGGGGACCTAGGAGGAGCGTCAAGGATTAATCTGGCCGCAGTATTTTGGACTACCTGCAGACGGCTCAGTTGCTCCTCGTTGGCTGATAGGAGTAGTCCATTGCAGTAGTCCAATCTACTGACGACCAATGTCTGAACCAGTGTTTTCCTGTAGCAGTCATCTAGGAACAGGAACACACGCCTCAGGAGTCCAATGGTCCTGAAACAGGTTCCCACCACCAGACTGATGAACTTCTATTGGAATGTGTGTTAAATTATGAGATTTTAATAGAATAAATGTATTGTTTGAAAATAATAAACGTTTGAGCACTATCTACTAATGTTTTTATTGTACTAAAAGTGAAGCACTTATATATTCAGTTATATATTCTTTAAATGTTTGTATTGATTTAAAATATGGAAAGTGGGTCTGAGGGTATGGATTGCTTAAAATCCGTATGGAGTATACATACAGTCTTGTATGCACCTGTAAACTTGTGTTTTATGCCTTCAATTCCCCAATCTGTATCCTTAGACTTCCTCCAAACACTCTGACACTGCTGTTTTAGTATTGTAGTGAGCCAGTCAGCAGTATGTTCTTTTCCATTGTACCGTGGTCAAACTGAAGCTGGAATAAATTTAGTGAGGAACTTTCTTTTCAGAAGTGTAATGATGCAGTCAGTATCTAGATACTCATGGATTAAAAGAGGCCTTAATCCATAGGCTGTTTCAAACCTCTATAGATTGTGCATGCACTGTTCTATGCACCAGCAAACTTATGTTTTATACGTTCAATTCCTCAATGTGTATCCTTATACTTCCAGCAAACATTCTCACACTAGTTTTTCAATATTGTAGTGAGCCATTCAGCGGTATGTGTTTATCTGTATACTGTGGTAAAACTGAGGCTGTTATAAATGCAATCAGGTTCTTTCCTTGCAGAACTGTAATTATCCAGTCACTACCTAAGTACTCATGCATTAAAATAGGCCTTGGGCATAGACTGCTTGAAACCCTTATAGACAATGTATGCAGTCTTCTATGTACTTGCAAATTTGTCTTGTATACGTTCAATTTACCAGTTTGTATCCTTACACTTCCACCAAACACTCTGTCACTGTTGTTTTAGTTTTGTAGTGACTCATTCATCAGTATGTAGTAATCCATTCACTACATTAAAACACTAATGGGCACATATACAATAACTGGCATATCCCCAGGAATATGTCAGGTATTGTGCTCTGTGACACCACCACCATGGATGTGCTGTATTTACAATGCGGTGTACCATGGGACAAATATGGCACATATATGTGATGTATCTGTGCTGTAAAGGTGGTGCTTTGTTTGAGTTATGTTGCAAGTGGAACGTATCTCCAGCAATGCTTTGGGGGCCCTATGCCCAGACTGCTATGTCAATCCTTACACATGCTTCAAGGTAGGGCAGGGTTTTGACACAGCTCGAGCCCAAAAGTGACAAATTGAAATCTTGTATATTTCAGTCAGCCACTTTTAGGAGGTGTTCCTGCGCCGGAACACCCCCCCACCCCCATGTAGGAATGTCTCCTTCTGGTACAGGGTTTTACAATGTGACGCACCTCCCAGATGGGTCACATTCTAAATACCACATACCATGGTGCATCTTTTGCACCACTGCTTCATCAAAAAAGTGATGCAACGGCGGTGCAAAAGAGGCACAAGGGTGTTGTAAATCTGCCTCTAACAAACACTTACAAATTCACCAAGGCAGTTTCACTAGATAGTTAGGAATTATCATTTAAAAAACCTTAGAAATTCACTGAAAAAACCATAGGTTTCAGCCACGTTATAGTAAGGAATTAGCATTTAAAAAACCTTAAAAATTCACTGAAAAAACCATAGGTTTCACCCATGTTATAGTTAGCTGGACATTTCTCTCATACAAAACCATTGAAATTCCTCCGTTATAGTTAGTTCAGCTAACTATAACTCGTGCGCCCGCAATGCACTGCTGATGACGTCACATATTACATCACTCATGACATGGTCAGTGACATCACTCATGACATCACTGATGACATCTCAAATGACATCACTGAGGACATCACTGATGACATTATCCTTGTGAAAGAGTGGCAGACCTCCTCTCAGCGTAATATAACCTTTGATACACACATTGAAAAATAGAAACTAAAAATTTCAAAACAATGGATACCAATTCCAGTTACAACAACCTGTTCAGTAATTCCAACATCTACATACACATCCACTCATTCACCAACAGTTCTATAAAGTCACACATACATGTACTCACTCATCATATGTACTCATACACCTATACTTCCTGTTACACACAATACTCATCCATAGGGTTACTCACACACATACTCACACATGCAAATAAACTATCAAACATCCATTTACTTGCATATATAGCTATACACACACCACTACACTTACTTCTACAGAAACATACACATACTTATTCTCTTAAACAATCACTTATAGAAACACATATTTATTTATATAGGAACTCTTCCAATCTCACACGCTCACACATACTCACTTATATACATCAATACTCACATATACTAGTTTAAAACATATGTAGTTCCTTATAAAGATACTATTGAGACAGTCGTTCACTCACTAACACACCTATACACACACTCATCCACCCATACAGTGCTGCACACATGCTGTGTTAAAAACATATACAAACAGTGAGTCAGTCATTTTTGCATCTGTGCGCTAAGTAATATCCCCACCTTACCATACAGAAACTCATTCTCATACTCAAAAAACCAACTAATAACCCATATAGACACTCATGTATCTACTCACCAACCCATGCAGCCACTTATACATAAAGTAAGACACTGATACAGATATTTACATATTTAAACATTACTCGCTAATACATGTATTAACTAAGATATACTTAATATGTCAGTTATACAATCAATTTTACAAAAAACCCCATCCATTTAGACACTTATTTGCCCCTTTATCCTTCCCTCGACCTTTAGATATTCATATATATAAAACATATTTATTTTTCGGAAAGACACACATTCACTGGATGATGTCATCAGTGATGTCATCAGTGATGTCATTTGAGATGTCATCAGTGATATCATGAGTGATGTCACTGACCATGTCATGAGTGATGTAATATGTGACGTCATCAGCAGTGCATTGCGGGCGCGCGAGTTATAGTTAGCTGAACTAACTATAACGGAGGAATTTCAATGGTTTTGTATGAGAGAAATGTCCAGCTAACTATAACATGGGTGAAACCTATGGTTTTTTTCAGTGAATTTCTAAGGTTTTTTAAATGCTAATTCCTAACTATAACGTGGCTGAAACCTATGTTTTTTTCAGTGAACTTCTAAGGTTTTTTAAATGCTAATTCCTAACTATAACGTGCCTGAAACTTATGGTTTTTTCAGTGAATATATATATATATATATATATATATATATATATATATATATATATATATATATATATATATATATATATATATATATATATATATATATATATATTCCACTGGATGCTGTCAGCATAAAAGTGAATAAAGTTAGGTAGTGTGTTGGATGGCTCAGGAAGAATTCTTATTGTTGGCTGTTGTTTAGAAAAAGAAATGTGATACAGAAATTGATATGCTTTTGAATCTATGGGGTAAACCACACCTGCTCTACCTCATTTGGAAGTAGCATATTATTTCTAGAATGTGCTGTGAACTTTTGACCTACTGGTTCCACTGGGTTGCTAGGTAAACTAAGCTAAGACTGTATTGGGGGGAAGGGTGTTAAAGAGACAGAACATTTTTTTTAAAGCTGAGGAGTGATGACACAATGTAAGTAATGAAAAACCAAAGGAAATGATGGAATGAGCGTTGACAATACAAGCACTCACCCCTTTTGGTTTTTCTTTGTTCGCCCTAAGTTGGCAGGGTATGCCCAGACGTGAGTCCCTTGCTCACTTTGCCACTGGATTCAAGCAAGCCCAGCTGAAGACGGCTGTAATGCCAGAAATCGGTCCTGGGAAGCATGATTCCGGTCCGGGGAAGACATGGCTTGGCAGTTCGGGTTGGACTGTTCCCATGAGGCACAGGGTCAGACTGATTTGCATATGGCATGTCTGAACTCGGGTGGCGGAGTGAGCTAAAGAACGGTGATGGATTAAACCCAGATCAGTTGACTGGGGGTGAGTGTTTGTATTGTCAACGCTCCATCCATCACCCCCTTTCGTTTTACAATGTAAGTAATGGCAAGTTTTAATCCCCAACTCAGGACTATGTAATAAACTGCTGTGCAGTATTTACATTTCAGAAACATGAAGCTAGATATAGGTTTGAACTCCGTTTTTTTTCATGATTTCTTGAAAGCATTGCGAAAACACGCAGGGAGGAACCTCGTTTTGAAAGAGACGGAAAGGGTTACCAGACGCTAACCATTCACAAGTGGAGATAATGTAGGCTAAAATGAAAGACAGGATTTCATTTGTTGCCTTTCTCATGATGATATAGTGGAAAGCTGAAGAGGTTGCCATTTTAGAGTTGCTTTATATGAAAGTTGTGCACCATTCTTTTGCTTTATTTTTACAAACCTTAACAGTGTCAAAACTATCCAGAAATACCTCAATAACAACATAATCTACACACTGAATTCACAGGTATGTATATAACTTTGCAAATATTTTAAAAATGTACATTAGAAATGAGAATCTATATGGGAGTTTGATTAAAAGGAGTATCACATTGATGAGAAAAAATATATGAGATGAACTGTATGTATGTATTAGAAGGTACGTGTTTAAGAGGGTAGTGGTGAATGTTTTGGGAAGTAAGAGAAAAATAAATCAGTGTCTCTTTATTACATTGTGTATTTTATTGAAAAATAACAGTATAGTCTTGTGGAAAGTGGCAATGAGAAGCTACGAATGTTTTAAATGTCTAAACATCATGTGCAGAATAGATACATCTGTTATTTTAATTCTGGGAGTTGCAGTACTTTTAGTAACATTATTAAACAGGAATAGTGTAGTGAGAAATAAAAGATGAGAGCATGTTGTCCGCCTGTATATGAATTAAAAGAAGTAATACTGGTTAGGGATGTGTTGGGAAGTGTTTGTCAGTGTGGTTTTCAACTGATAGGACCGCTTTGCATATGCTTAGATGGTGAGATATGGTTTTTGTGCTTGCACATAGCTATATACGGTGTGACTTTTGAGTTTAGTTATAGATGCAGAGAGGTATATATCTTGCTAAAATTGATTTGAAGGTGTACATCCATTAAGAAATTGCATATATGTTTACATGGTGATCTAAGTTTGTAAGGTTGATGAAAATGTCATGTATATGGTGAGGATAGTGTTTTTCTTTAAGCATGTTTTTTTTTAAATTGAGAAGGATTAATAGTGCAGAATGCCTCGAGAGTTCTTTTGCTAGCTTCATTTCAAGGGTAACTTTTGTTTGAGATATTCTGAATATACGTTTTAGTAGCAGAAGAAGTATTTGAGAAATGATGTAGGTATGCCATTCCCAAAAGGTTTCGTGCTTCAAAATGTTGTTTTCCATTTTAGAAATTTACTGATGTATATGCACGCTCAGTAACAAAGCAATGTATGTATCAAGAGAGCCATGTATGCAATTATATACCAAGTTTGATACCAAGATTTCACTCACATATATAGATGTGTGTGTGTGTGTGTGTGCGTTGCCATTTAAATGTTTGTTGTTAGTGCTACATTTTTGGGTATTTTTTATAATTTATATTTTAGATATATTCTTTTTTGTGGTGAATGGTAAATATTTTGTTGATGTAATATGTTTTTATTTAATTTAAATATGTGTATAACAAGTTTTGGGTTTACTTGTAGTAATTGTTTTTTGTGAAAAGTATTTTTAATTTATAAGTATTTAATTATTTTAAAGATAATATTGTAGTCGATATTGTGTGAATCAATATTTTTCACATGGTAACAGTATCTTTGTTTCTGATATTTTTACTTTTGATATATGTAAAAATGTATATTTTGAACAATGATATTTTTGTTATTGATATTTGTTGTTTTTACAGTTAAGCTTAGGAAGTTGATATTATTGTTATTGGTATTTAATTTCCAGTATTTTTGTGTTTAGATATTTTATGCATCAATATTATGTATTTATGTAATTTATCCAAAGGATATATAGTATACCGCTTTACCAGTGTCTTTATAACTAAATTAAATATACCAATTCAATGAAAGCCAATTTAACCATGTTTTAGGGAGTGAGCACAAGCACCTTAGCTCTGGTTAGCAGTGGTACATCGCATGGAGTCCTAAAGCCAACAACAATTAATTCAGCAAAATAGAAGGGTGAATACAAAAAGCTTGGGGAGCCAACCTTGAGCTGGCAGATCTAAAAGCCAGCAATTACTAAAGATGTTTACGAATTTGAGGCTGCTTGTGCAGTTTGCTCCCAAGCCAAAATCAGTCATTTGCTTATGAAGGGTCTGCTACACCCATCCAACAGTGGCATACAGTATTTATGGACTTAATAGTCGAACTACAACAGTCCAAGGGAGGCCAAAACTCCATTTTCTTTTTGTAGACCACTTAAACAAGGTGGGTCATTTTATTCATCTTAACGGAGTGTCCTCAGCTTCCAAACCGGCCACTATATTCCCGCCAGAAATCATGTGATTACAGCAGAATACCATCAGTACTAATCACCGATGAAACACCTAGTTTGTATCCTTTTTCTGGTGAACTCTCTGTACAATAATGAATATTGACATCAGGATGCCTTCAAATTACCACCCAAAAACTGACAGCCAGACTGAGAGAACAAACCAAACAGTAACCCAGTTTTTATGCCGTCAAATCAGATTACGTAGAAACTCACTTGCTGAGTTTGCATACAATTATATGATAAATGGCTCATCAGCATTTTCTCAATTTTTCCGTGCCTTCGGGTATCACCCTAAATTGTTAAAAACTAAATAAAAAATAAGAATCTTCATTCCTGTACTGCAAGCAAGAATCCTACAAATCCAACAAACACATCAAGAGAATGAGAAAAATCTGGAGGAAGCAAAGAGAAGGTACAAGGACTGTGCTGACCAAGATAGAATCATAGCCCAAAGCATAAAACCAGGAGATATAGTCTGGCTGTCTACAAAGAACATCAAATCAAAAGGAACTAATATGCCCATTTTCATTGGACCTTATGATATAACTAAATTAATAAATTCTGTGGCAGCCCAACTACAATTAGCCAGAACACTAGCCATCCAACCTGTGTTTCACATGTCTTTAATAAAAACCTGCACTTAAAAAGACGAACCTTCCAACAACTCCACATTCACAACTTAATTATCGACCATTCAGAATATGAAGCGCCATATTAGAGTCAAAAGGCTGAAAAGTTCTGACAACCGATCATGGAAACCTGCTAGCCATTTGCTTTCCCCAGACTGTTATAAAATGTACTGCTATAAAATTTCCACCAAAAATATCTTGACAAGCCGAATGTGATGGCGATGCTCAAGGAAGAAGAGTAGTATCAGACCCTCACTTGGCCACCAATAACCATATTCAACCTGATACCTGCAAGGGCACAGACCCATTGCGGTCATCTTTGTTGTGCTTGGAAGAAAGTGTAGTAAACAGAACACTGGTTAAAGAGGAATGTTCATGGACGTGCATTCAGGGAGAGATCCCAGAATATCTCACAAGTTTCAGTGGCCATTTTGGGAGCAGCCTTGGTATAAAGGTCACACCCAAATAACCGCCAACCTCTAGTTTTTTCAGAGACTCCATGAAGCAACATCATGTCTTTAACTCTTGATCCAGAATCCCTGGAAGAAAGAATAAACAAACTGCTGCACTTACCCGTGAATCTTGGTAGTCTAATTGCCATTGGCTCTTCAGTTCTAGAAGATCTAAAGTCAAGCATCAGCAGAAACCAGGTACCTGTAATAAAACAAAATCGGTTATAAAGGAAGTAAGATTGGTTATATGTTGGTTATATATTGCTTGCTTTGGCGTGTACAATATCACTGCCATATACCTTCCACTATAGTAATTGATACCTGGAACGGCATCTTCGACAAGAAAAATGCATTCTGCCAACCCAAGTGTCTTCAAAATAGGCGATTAGGAGACTTAGTTTGTCTTTGCGTGATTTGAACTAGGGAGAGTCTATTGGGAGGTTGTATTAGTTTGCTACTTCTGTTGCTGGAATGTATGTGAGGGCAATTTGTTTATTATTTCGTAGGCAAATTAGGCGTTTTTTTGGGTATTCAACAATTAGGGGCTTTTTACGATGTTGGTCGGAGTTGCCTCTGACCGACACCATCGCAGCCTCGGGACCACCTGATTATGATGCAACCAAACACTGTTTGCTCACATACTCCCTATTCTCTATGGAAGCTTGTGTTACGGCCTTAAACCGGTGGTGATACAGGTTCCCATAAAGAAACCGGGTGTGTGTAAAACCCTGCACCATGTGGCAGGCACCCCATGGTGCCTGTCACACATTGCAGGGATTTACAGGGGGCACCCTAGGTACCCCCTCGGCCACCAACTTTACGCCGCAGAGGCAAGGGAGCCCTTTCTAATAGCCTTTCATTGTCAGAAAGGCCAGCACCGAGAGGCTGTGGGAAACCAACATCATAATCCCGATGGTGGAAACAAAATCCATAGGGGATTACGGTGCGGGTCTGACTGGCCGGAATATTCTGAGAGCCGGTCGTAACCACCTTGGCATGACAAGCCAGTTTACGCTACGACCACCGCCATCGTAATTTGGCGGTTTAGCGGCAAACCAAAGCTATGTAGTCTATACGCATGCAATTTCTGTTATTGCTTTTTCTAGAAATTCAGCAGAACATGAATCTTTGTCTCAGACCAATATAGTGTTTAAACTTTTGATAGAGCGTGGGTCAATCAAAAAAATATCACAAATCAACAGCAAAGCTAAAATGTCATTTACATTTGGTCTACTCTGATAAGAAAGATCATTACCAAATGTGTTTCACCCTGGCAGCATGATTTTGTACCTGACAAAGGAAATATGGATAATATTATACAGGTCATTACATTATACAGTTTTGTAACAGAGCAAGACCATCTTTTGGCAATGATACTGCTTGATGCTGAGAAGCTATTTTATTAGATCTCTTGGAATTGCCTATGGGTGGCAATGAAAAAGATGTGGTTTGGCCTAAGATTTACAAGTTGCATTCAGCCTCTATATCAGAAAGTATACGAAACCTAAAGCAGATAGGATGTCTTCCAGATATGTAGAGTTGCCCATCGGGGTTGTCCCAGTGTTGCACTGTTATTTGCTTTATTTATAGCACCTTTTTGTATAAAAGTCTAATGTCAGAAATTATAACATTGATAAACTATTAGGGATATCTAGCAAATGTGTTAGCATAAGCAGTGTTATGCTTGGGAGTTGACATGTCAATTCAATTCATCAAAAAAAAATTGATTTATGTGGTACATTCTTAGAGTACTTCTTCAACAGAAACAAGACACATATTACATCTAATTAGGGCAAGATCAGCAGAGACTTTAATCAGCTTTTTATTTAGCGGTCAACCTTTCGGCCATTGTTAATGATCCGATACAATAGAATAATGACCCTCACTTAAGAAGATAATCAAAAAATGAAGTAAAAAAATAAGCAGTATTGAATACAGGTTGGACACATCGGCCACTCTCACATTTTTACAATGTCAATCTTACCGAATTTTGTACATCTTTTGAGGTCTATACCCCTGTTTTTAACAACAAAATTGTTCTATAAGAACTAGTTGGTCATCAACAACTTCTTATTGGGATATAGAAGGTCCGTGAGAGCAATGCAATTCCTCAGATTACCCACAGGACTGGTCGTTGGGCTCACCCTAATTTCAAATATTATTATTTTGCTGCTATTTTGGAACATGGGTTTCCTTATGAATTACACTTTTTATAACTTCATTTGATGCAGGGAGTCCATCAAGCTCATTTTAGGAGAAGAAACTGAAAGGTTTTTACTTTGGTTTGCAAAATTAAGGCCTACATTTATGGAGGGCTTGCACTGCTGTTGGGTCACATTTTTGTGATGCTGCAGTGGCGTAAACAATGCGCCACACTGCCCCTTATTTATAAATTGACGCATCTAGGCAGAGGAGTCACTTTTTAAAGAACTGCGCTACATGATACCTTCGCCAGGTATAAAGTATGCAGGTTGGGCTTTCCCCTGTGAAAAAGCCGTGTAGAAGTGCTGCATTGAAATTTATGAGATTTCACTGCTTCACCTCTATGACTTGCCTGAGTCCCAATCATTATGTCTGCAACAAGCAGGCGTTGGTACTGACACAGGGCTTTTCGCTTGGATCTCGCCCATGTGTAATAGTTGAGTCAATTATCCGACACACTTTAGCAATGCATAATTTTTGCGACACCCGATACATCAGGATTCCTGACGTATCTGTAAATTCTTGCTCCATGGAGCACCATATTGTAAATATGGCGCATCCATGGTGTCATAAGAATGCCGCTATGAGAAGCGACACATCGCTGTTTTTGCCCAACGATGCACCACTTTTCATAAACGAGGCCTTAAGTTGCTATAAAACAAAGTACGATTTAAGGTGGTGGGATATGCAATTAGCCTTTTAAGAATCTGGATACATCAGTATACTATTAATCATACCAACATACACTGAAATGGCAATGTGCTGCTCCTAGATACTTTTCATGATTTCAATTGTCAGACATGGGCAAAAGCCGTGACAAGGCAGCTAAGGTACCTATTTCTGAGTTATACTATGCTATCTTTTGCTTAGATTCAAAACAAGTTTCAGCTACATGCATTCATTTTTTTCAAATATTCGAAATTAAGGGACTTTTTCACTAGTTAAGGCAGATGTAAACCAATTTAATACAAGTTCCACTTCTAGAAACATTCTTTCAATATAATAAAATTCTTAGACTTCGAATTTTCTTTTTTCCGAAAATCTTCCTGACGATTTAGCAACTTAAGCCGATTATTGGAGTATTAAGGTGAATGATGAGATTACTGTGCACAGACAATTAGTTTGTGTACCTTATCAATTACTGATGTAATTCTTTATTGAGAAACTGCCTGCTTCATTACACTCAAGAAAGAATATTTAAATGGGTTTAACAAAGTAATTCTGAATGGAGAATGGGCCGATAGGAAGGGGACAATATCTTGCATATTTGTTTACATATGGTTGCACATTGTCCAGTTCTTCAAGAAAATTGGAGATTTATTTCTGATCAATTAAGCAATATACTTAACATCCAAGATTTTATCACAGACCACCTGATTACATTAGGTGTTAATCATCTTGTGTGTAATAATTCTTTTATTGCAATACATGCTGCTATTGTTGTTGGAAGACTTTTGGGTATATGTACAAGGAAGTGGCGGAGTGCGGCATTAGCCGTCATGGATTAATGCCTCACTCTGCTGTGTCAGAAATGCAAGGCTGCACCATATTTACAATGATAGGGTGCAGCCTTGCGTTTCCCCTTGCGCTGGCGCTACACTTAGCAGTGTAGCGCCAACACAGGCACCCTTGCACCATAGTGCAAGGGTGTCTGCGTGCAGGGGAAGGTTGTTTCTGTACAGGAAGGTACCCATTCCTGTACATAAACAATCTGTAAATGCCATTTTGTCACTTATATGTGTGCTGCTGCTTAATGCAGCACACATGGAAGTTACAAAATGTCATTTTTTTAAAGATTGTTTATGTTCAGGAAAAAGGACCTTCCTGTACATAAACAATTCATGTCATTTTACTTTTTCCATGTGGGCTGTATAAGGCAGCACGCTTAGAAAAAGCAAAAAGTAGGAGAAATAAAGCATTCTCCTTGTTTCGCCAACTTAAGACCAGGTTTTCCCTGGTCTTAATTTTGGTGCTGCCTCCTATTTACTCTACACTTATAAATAGTGGGCAGCATCAAAATCAATGGGTGTTGCGGTGGAACGCCCATCGCAACACCCATTGCCCTCCCTTTTCACGCTAAGCATAGCATGAAAGGGGGCCATATTTACAAGGCAGCGTTAAGCCACGTTAAGTGGCTTAACTATGCCTTGTAAATAAGGCGAGGCCCTTATCGCCACCACAACGTCACTGAAAGTGATGTTGTGATGGTGATAGGGGCTTGTCCATATGCCCCTTTGTGCTGGCTTTTCCGGACGTGACATCTGAACTGGGATGGTGCAGTGAGATAAATAACGGTGATGGATCAAGCCCTGATCTTTGGACTGGGTAAGAGTGGTCTGCTTAATTCAGACACTCTGTTCATCACCACCCCCATTTCTGAATCGGCTTTTCCGGACGTGACATATGTTTGACAATGACGGTCTACGTTTATGGAATATTAATTTCTCGGGCCCTCTCCAGATATAATAAAATGTGAATCAGGATGGGAAAAGGCCAAAGAATGTGGGGACCATTTGAGCATTGAATACATTTTAATCCTTTGTAAAGTTATATAAAATCAGATCTTGATGTGCCAGGCAGCTTTTGTAAGTATAAAGCAGGAGTAGAGGTGCAATTATCATAACAATGTATTTCTCTATGTTTTCTTGTCTAAGGATTCTATTATATAAATTTAGTATATCATTGTAAACATGTTGCATTGTTCCTCTTAACACCTTAACCGCGGCCGTTATTTCGCAGCAGTGCAGCGGTTCCGTGGAGTGGGCGGGGCCGCGTAGGCCGTTGGACATTCGCAGCACCAGCGAGGTAGTGCTTGCGACGGCCAACGGCCGACGGCAGCAGGGAAGGGGTTAACAGACTTTGTTTATTGGTTGTTTCTAACTTACATAATAACAAAAAAAGCGTAGAATGCTGGTGAGACACCCATTAATGATTGTCATCATTCCTGTTCTTCTGGTGTGATTCATCAATTCCTAATTTTGTATGAATTCCAAAGTAGAAATCTCATTTAATTTCTTCTGAAGATTAAACGTAAAACAAATCATCACACACTATTCTCTAATCCTCGTCTTTATGTATAATCAAAGTCAAAATTAAAGTCGATGCATCAAAGAAGGACGCCCAAAAATCCATATAAGTTCAAAACAACCTATTGTCATCAAAAAGGGACGATGCATTCATGTATATCACGCAATGATTCGTGCATTTCTAACAAGCCAGGTAATATAAAAAAATGCATACAATTTAAAGCAAGGAGTAATTTCAAAAGCAGCATTTAAATAGTAATCAAATCAGCTATAAAATGTACATTATTGTTGGCCCTATGAGGGGACACATTGAATAGATAAGACCGTAATTGAGCATAACACAGCGATCTTGCGCCACCTTACTGGAGTATATAAAGTTATTTTCTTCCAGAGTGTCACCCCAGACACCTTTAACCTCTAACTGATAAAAAAAAGTTGAGCTTAGCACTTAAACATCTCATCACCGGATTAGATAGTCACAATACATATCTTTGCATGACATATTTTTATAGATCTGTAAACATGTCAACATGCACCCATCATCCATGCACTCCGCCACTTTTCCTTGCACACGTGCTTCATTCTCCTGCCCTATAACTTTTTGATGCATTCATCCACTCACTCCTTCACAATGCCACACACAAATTCACCAATCAATGAAGAGGCCATTTGAGTTACAAGCCAGACATTTTAACTGTGCCAATAATTTGTTTACCACAAATAGACACAGAAGTTTCGTAATTTAGGATTTTGGTTTGGAATTTTCATTGGAACTACATAATCGCTGTTACTACAATGGCAGGAATTCAGTGTTCTCATTAATACAAACACTAAGTGGGCTGGGTCCTGGCGGGTCTGTTCTAAAACCATGGGGCAGATTTACAAGACCCTTGCGACACTTGTGCACCGCGGTTGCGTCACTTTTTGCATGCAGCGATGACGTAAACAATGCGCCACATTGCGACCCATTTACAACGTGACACATCTAGAGAGATGCATCACATTGTACAGCTCTGTGCCATATTATGTCTGCATCAGGTTTCACTGCACCACTTCTAGGAAAACACTGCGTCAAAACCCTACGCCTACTTGGAGCAGCCATAAGTAGTGACGCATTGTAGTAAGATAGGCCTCCCCATGCATTGCTGGTGTTGTGCCATGCTTGCGACACGACTCCAGCAATGTGTGACTTTTGCGCCTACAGATGTGTCAGAATTTCTGACGCATCTGTCAATGCTTACGCCATGGTGCGCCGTATTGTAAATGTAAATATACATATAAAAATAAATGGTGGTGCAAGCAATACGCAGGCTGGCGCAGGGAAACTGATGCATCTATAAAGAGGCGTCCGTTTCTTGTGAATAAGGCCCCAGGTGCTGAGGCGGGTCTCTATCTGGTTCTCCATTTTTGTCCAGAGGGTGATCTTAACTATGAAGCAGTACCATTCTTCACTGCCTTTGAGGTAACTGCAGATTCTCGTCATAGTTCTTTGACAGTCTCATCATTTCAGAAATTAAGCATTTTCATTATTCTATACAACAAAACCAGAGTTGTTGCTTATTTATCTTACACAACTAACAACCATTGACAAAGCCAATAAACCCTACTTGATGTAGGTGTAATGTTTCTTGTTCTATTACATATCTGTATGCAATGACAGAAGGAGCAAAAAAACAGTCAGGTAACACACGATGCTAAGCACACATTTTTACCATGCACATTTTTAAGTCACACACTTATTTTCATTGGCCACGCCCCTTTGCAAGACTCCCCAGTTTTTTCATTCTACTTAAAGCCCCTGCAAACATTGATTATTAATTGTGTGCTCCTGCCTTCTGGGATGGCAATTTCAGTGACCCAACATGAAATGTTGCCTCCCTCCACTGCCTGGAAATATTTATGAGGGACTTCTGAGTCTAACTGCCCTGACACTAACATCTTAAGAGGGAATCTCACAGAGGTACAGATATCTCGGAATGGTGGGGCCTTTCTGTCCTACAGGGAGTGAACCATCCCAGTTGTATGCCTGACTGTGATGGAGGAGCGTCGGTGGTCCACAGCACCACTATAAACCCCACTCAATGTCTTCCCAAACTAAAACTTTTTAATTTAAATCAGAGCCTGTCTCTTTAAGACACCTGGTCTGCTTTTTAAAAATATAAATGTTTCTCCTTGGGGAATGCAAAGGCAAGGATGGAGGTCTGCTGTCCCTTGCAGGCCCCCATCCCAGCGCTTTTTTTTTTTACCTCTACAGGGAGTCACACATTTGCACAAAGCAATCTCCCTTATTAATATTCACTAGGCGGTTAGTTTTACACCCTCCTCCTACGGTCAATTTGCAATGTGACCTCTTTGTCCATTAGTTGAATAGGAAATTACAAACCCTCGGTGTGTACTTTGCGACGTGATATACGTACAGTACAACAGGTCAAATATTACCTATTACTAACTGAATGCGCTCGGCACAAACCACCCAAGGCAAGGCCCTGGTCGTAGTTGTTTACACACTTCTTCTGTTCTAAAAAGAAGGTTGTATACGCATTTCACCTACACCCCCCCCCCCTCCGTCCCACCCCCACACCTTTTGCTGATGCCTAAATTTCCTGTTGCATTGTGGCTATCTGATTGAACAGAGCCGATTTGATTTATTCGCTGCAACTCCAGTTCACATTTGATTGATGTGCTTTATGCAAAATACGAGAATTCAGAGTTGATTAAAATCAAAATATTCTGCAATTTAGATATTTGTCACTTGAAGGGAGCAAATTACAAAGCCAGGGAACGTGGCCACTAATCATGGCGCGTGTGAGTTGGCCATCAATCTAGTCTTATATCCGGACCTGGGTCATAATGACTCTTCCCTTCCTTGTGGGAGGTGTAATGTTCCTGCTGTTGGACTGCAGGTTGTGCACTGTGGGGATGAACATTTAATAGAAAAACTATTAACATAGCAAAAGGCAGCAACAAAAGCCATATTGTGATGCAAAGGAATATACGGATTGAACTTGCCATGTTGTGGGAGGCTTATAAAGACTGAGAGGAAACCTGTCAGGAAGTACAGAACAGTTTAAAAACGTTATAGGAGTCCTGCTGCCATACCTTTATAATTGTCCGCATGACTCCTCAGCTGTGAATGACAGCTCTGGTCACCATGAGTCAAAAAGGTGCTGAAGCTTCTCTGTGATCGCCAAGCTCCTGCTAAGAGGCATCTCAAGCTTCTTCAAAGACATACAGATTTTTTTTAAGAAACAGAAAACTGTGTTTTACAACAACATTGTTTACCAAAAAGATCTGCAAGTGACTGGGCTTTCTGTAGACATAGTCAATGGTTCCTATTTTGGCCAATCCCAACAGGGAAAATGGCTGCGACCCCCTGCCAGAATGTAAATAAGTGCCTTGAACATTTTACAAGGACCCCTGTAGCAAACGGATTTCTGAACAGATCGGCAAGGATTAAATATGTTAATTTCACCTCTGTTAATTAATGCTTGCATGATGAATTAGTTATCACTCCTAAGTCCTGTGTAGTTGTTGAATGGACTTCTGTTGGGCATTGTGTGATTAAAAAGGTCCTTTCTTGAAAAGTGGACCTAAGAGTGTTAGACAACTAGGATCTAACTACATGTTGGGGGGTGCTTGTGTCCAAAAATAAAGGGCTCTAAAATTACTGTTTTAGTCGGTAATTTCACCCCTGCACCATGCACTTGCGAGTTATACTGAAACGAAAAGAGAATAAAATGTGCTCCATACTTCACTGGATTAAAACCTAGACGCAAATTCCAATTCAGGGCCAAATTATGGTTCTTTTCCATTCCCATTAACCGCCTGCTTCAAATAGATGGTAAATGAGAATTTGTGGATCCTTACAAGCTGGGGGGTGGGAAAGGGGAGAGCGTGCAGAGGAGGGTTGGTTAGTTGCATGCAGGATAACACCTTCCATGCTCTCCCATGCCACAGGAGGGGTTCAGGCAGGAGTTCTGCTGCGCTTGTGCATAACTGTCCCTTCCCAGCCCTGCACTTGATTTTATAAACTGGCGGTTTCTTCTAGTAAAACCGGGCCTGGCGTTCCTCCACCCTTCAGGAACACCAGGCCACTTGTATCTGGTGAAACGATATCCCACCTGGTATCACCACTCTTCCTGGCCTAAAATTGGGGGCCATAGAGTGAGTCAATGTATACAGAATCATGGCACCCCTATGGGAGTGTCAGGTTTTGGTCCCCATTCTAAGCTATAACTGTGTGAGTTAGAGTTCTTCACCTGCTCTGCAAGGTGGAAAGATGCAGGGTTGTCAACAAGGAATCGAAGGGGGCTACTGAGTGTGTCCGCAGTAAGCGAGACAACACACTCAACCCGTGAAAACTTTCACAAAATCAAACATTTAAAAATGTAATATAATGGGATGCTAATTAAATAACACTTAGGCCCCAATTAAGAGTTTGCGTTGGAGAGGTGGTGCGGTGGTGCAAACCACTGCACCACTGCTCCGAGGAAAACTTACACCACCCACCCTAGTACGACTACACAGTAGTCATCCAGCCGGGCTGTGTGGCGGTCCCATGGCACCCCCATTAAGAAAAGGCACTGCAATGGGACCGCACTACGAGATTCCTGCACGGCATCAACTTGTATGTCCATGCTGTGCAGGAATCTATGTGCATGCACACAGGAGGGCACATGTTGTGCCCCAATGTGTGCATTCACAAATGTTTGAGGCACACTGTAGGCCCCCTTTGTTTCCTCTCCGCCAGGCTTTTCATGGTGGTGGAACCACTGGTGCGGCAGGGGCTGGATACGCCAGCCACCGCCACCTCACCACGAGTCTGGTGGTCCTCAGACCGCCAGAATCATAATAGGCCCCTTAGTTGTTCTAATGAGGAAAAGGGAAAAGTTAAGCAGATAAATAAAATAAAATGGTAAGAACAACATTTCCAAAAGCTTCTAAGGCTCTGTCTCTCAGGCATATTTTCAACCACGTATCATCCAACCAAAGTGTATTTCAGTGAGCAGCGATGTGAATCAAGTATTTAGTCACAATTATGGCAATATATGATGTAGTCAGTGGTGTCAATTGTAGATCCAAGAGGGAGAGATGTAAGTTAAATTTCTAGGATAACCACTGACTATGTAAATAAGCTTAATTTGAATGATATGTAAACTCATCTTATGTGGCTATTGTGAGAAGTTAGCCTGGCATATGATGTCCACTAGTTCTAGTGGGTACCTTGCACCAGCCTAATCGACCCTTATTGATGCTGGTTGTAAAGTCAACCTTATAGAAAGCTATCCAAGTAGTAGCATGGACCAGCAGTCATCAGGCTAAGACTTCAGAGAGCGTATTAATCAAGTTGTTTTTACCAATTATAATCCCTTGAGTACCAGATGAAAGGACACCACACAAGGTATATATCAAATATATATGCATTTATTCTAAACACAACTCCTCTGCACACTTTATGAGGCCAGAGATAAAAGTACAATACAAGTTACTCAATTACTATACAATAAGTTGCACAGTATACGTTATGCAATAGGGACCTCACACACCATATACTAAAATAGTGGTATAAGAACCATGAGAGAATTGAAAATCAGGCCTGGGGCCTGTGGAATCACTGGGGCTACTCTAAACAACCAAAGGTTAGGAAGTAGGAGGCCCACGGGAGACGTGTGCAGTGTCTAAACACAGGCGCGGGTTACCATTGACTTTCTATGGGACACGTAGAAGTTACAAATATACAATTTAAAGACACTTCCGGATGGACTACGATCGAACCCTTTTAAACTAGGAAAAACCAAAGGTCCTGGGAAGCTTGATTCCGGTCCAGGGAAGACATGGCTTGGCAGTTCGGGCTGGACTGTTCCCATGAGGCGCAGGGTCAGACTGATTTGCATATGGCCATGTCTGAACTGGGGTGGAGGAGTGAGCTAAAGAACGGTGATGGATTAAACCCAGATCAGTTGACTGGGGCTGAGTGTTTGTATTGTCAACGCTCCGTCCATCATCCCCTTTGGTTTTTCTTTGTTCACCCTTTTAAAAAAGGACATTTCGAGAGTCAAGACCCATGGGAGCACTGGAGTACTGGTGTTACCTCACCCAGGGAAGCCGGGTGCGTAGGTGTCTTTTCGTGTTGGGTTTCGTCGTCATTTTCAATGGAGAGCTGCAAAGAAGTGCTGCAGGCGACCAGAGGAAAAGTGTCTGGGTGGATCCAAGGGTGGATCGAAGATCTGTAGAACCTGAAAGCAGAAGGGAAAGAGTCTGGGTCACTTTCCAGTGACCAGGGCGGAGATAGGAAGATGCCACCAGATGTCGGGTGATTTCAGGTGAAAATGTGAAATTTGTCTCTTCAGCCACGAGGACCAGGAGGTGTTGACAACAACCAGAAGCTGGATTTGAGCTGTCCCACAAAGGATCTAGTGGACTGCGGTGTCGGTATCTGGACTGGACCCAACAAGCCTTGGTAAACGCAACCCACGAATGTCGAGATTGGCTTCGGAGCAGACCATCAAGGTCTGAGGAACTTCTCCGTTGTAGGAAAGTTGGAGCAAGCCTGGAGCAACCAGGAAAGCAAGTTAGATGTAAAAGAAAGTCTTTGGGGGGGTTCACTAGCCAATGGACTAGGAACCGCAAAGATGCATCAAGTTGAAATGCAAAATTGGGGCCCACTGGTCACTCGTGGAGTGGGGGCCTCTGAGCTTCAATGCAAATGGTGCTTGGATCTGGGGCTTCAAGCACCCAAATGCATGACTTCGAGTTATCTCGTGAAGTGAGTGCAGCTTGCAAAATGCAGGATGTCCAGGAGGGCCGTCCCACATTTCTCGTGTCTGCCACGGGTCTCAGCTTAGCTGTGAGCAAAGGTCACGGTCAGGGATGTCAGAAAGTCTGTGTCCTATGTCACAGATTCTTCAGAATCCAGCAGGAGTCTAAAAAATGCAGACCAGCAAAGGTGCTGTTGGTGCCTGTTTAAATAGGGTGGTCACTCCTTGACCACAAGGGAGATGTATTCCATCTTCCAGTTGAAATGGAATGTCGAAGGTCCAGGATTTATGTTTCAGAGTTTCATCTAGGGTAATCTAAAGTCCTAGTGACTGGGCTCCTATACTTATACTAAGTTTTTGGGGCTGGACTACCCTTAAGGTCCCTCCTATGGGTGGGCCTGGGAAGGGGGTGGTTACACCCCTTTCCCTTTGTCCAGTTCCGTGCCAGAGCTGGGGCAGAGTGCCATAGCAACCGGTTTGAACTGGGAAATGCATGGAGCACCTTGTGTGCCCAAGGCAGTATCTGGAAAGCATTCACTGAATGCAGCCTTCTATGCCCCAATATAATAAAGCCTGTCTGGGGAGGTGCTGGCACCTCCCTGGACAGGAAACCTATTGTCCAAGCCTCCCCTGCCAGAGTTTCGTCCAGCAACAGGAGGTCAGACTCGTGTCTGTGGCAGCAGCATCCGTTTGTGATGCTGAGGCTCTGTTTAACTTTAACCGGGTAAACCAGTAACTACATGCCTTCCCCCTCTAGAAGGGTGGAATGCTACCCCCGCCACTAGAACTGGCGGGAGGGATAGTATTCCAAAGTGTTTGACACCTTACACCACATGTTTTGATAAAGCCAAACCAAAGTTAGCATTAACCACGGGGATTATAATGCACTTAAGAGTATATGGTATGGCTATATCATAGAACAGCTATAAGGAGATGGTTACGAAAGCTGCAGAGGGGCTCAGCTCATGCTAGGGCACCCTCTCACATAAAACAAGCACTCTGCCTCCAGGATTGTTAAGGCCTGCCATAGGAGTGACTTATGGATCTATATGTGTCTATATGTATATATAGATATAGGTATACTATATCTAAGTAAGGGGTGATTACACCACCTTATCCAGGCTGTGTAAACAGGCCTGTGGTGTCAGTTTGGAAGACAAACCATGGGTGGCACAATACATGCTGCAGCCCCTGGTAGGCCTATGGTGCACCTATGCCCTGGGTAACTATGGTACACTATACAGGGGCTCACAAGGGTGACCCAGTAACCAATCTGGTATGTACCTAAAGAACATGGTATCAATTTAGAGAGAGAACAGCTGGGCTGTGAGCCTGATTAGCAGGGCCACAGCCACACTAAAGTCGAAAAACCAGAGAATCACAGCAAAAAGTGGGGGTAACCATAGGAAGCAGACCCTACTCTCCTACAGCTATTCTGAAACTCATGTCAGAATCATGACTTCCTGCTGTTGTGTTGGACATCTCTGATGTAAGCTGCATTTCCTTTGGTGAGTTCAGCTTCATTTTGATGCAAAGTGAACAGAGAGAATACTACTCAATATAATTCTCCATTATACTGCATGGTATTCTAGTAACACATTAATTGTTCATCACACACCACACAATACCCTGAACTGCATATTGGGTGATTGAAAAACTTAGATTTGTAGTATAAAAGTCACAAATACAATTTTCTTAAACAATGAGAGTTTCTACTGCAGCCCTGGCGGTCCTTAAACAAGTTCTACAAGGAACCTATCACCTGCTGTGACAGCGATTTTAGTGACCCGAACCCAGGGCTCTGTCACATGTCCAAATGTGGTCATGTTGTAACTGGCCATTGAAGCAAGTCTTCCCATACACTCACTAGATTCTATCACCCAGTGGGTACAACAGGAAGCACAGGAAAACAGTTTCAGAAGGGTTTCCACTAATGGAAAGCGGGTGGTACATCAGTTTGCTGCATAGTGTGAGCCTGATGAGGGCAGACAGCTGAGTTAGACTTTCGCCTTCTTAAAATGTACAAATAACAATGAGTTCCTAGATAGTTCTGTACAGAAGGTAGGGGAAATGCTAATACGTTGTGCAGTGTGCAGTGCTGAAAAATTACATAGGAAGGTTCAGAGATTTCCACCAACCACTAGGGAGAGGAGTTGGCCTAAGGGCTAGGGTGGTAAACCTCCAATCTGGGGAACTGGGTTCGAGTTTTGGCAATGACCCTGAAGGTCCTGTGATCCTGGGCAAATCACTTAATCTCCCCGTGCCTAACAAAAATGAATGTGTCCTCATGTAATGAAACTGTTGCTATGTAAAGCGCTCTGATACCCAATTCAGGTCAAGTTTGCGCTAAATAAACCTCTGTAAAATAAATAAAATAAACCACTGCAATATTACCTCAACAGCTTAGGCCCGCACTACCTGAAATCAAAGCACTGCTGAAAAATGCAGGACACAAGAAGAAGACTGCTGCTAGAATACCACTGTCTTTCTGATCGGGGACCACTGTTATGTGGGTTATGTTGCCCTAGGACATGTACCTAGGTGTTTGGAAACGAGTGGCCAGGAGGAAGATAGTATGGTTTCTGTAAAAGTTAGAGTTAGACAAAATGTAACTCACAATGTACTAGGAGAAGGTGCTCAGGCTACCCAACAAAGGTGAGCCAACAACAGGCAAAATACCATGATTTATTTCACCTACAATTTGTTGCAACAAAGTTTGATGCTTAAGTGAGATCACTGAAACCAGGTATTAAACCTCGTAGACACCTGCCAAGCTTAGGATCCCACTTTGCCCAACTCAAGGATTTGAAGCTCTGAAAACGTGAATTAGTCCTAAAGAGAAATGTAACAGTAGGAAATGTCAGCAAAGTGATTGGGCAACACTTTCAGAAAAAATCCACAGTATGACTTTATTCATTTGCTGCACAGTATGCCAACATATGGCAGTTAAAAAATGAAATCACAAAGACATAAACTGTTGCTTTTGAAAACGTGTTTTGTGTTGTGGCGTGATACACATGTAAATAACAGTATGTGGTTGTACGGGGATGGCCGAAAGAAGTTCTAGAGCCTTGAAACTATCTACTTGTAGTGGAAAGTTGGTGCGGTTTTCTTGGTTGCATGATAATTCAGGTTCTAAATGCTGTAAGATTTGACATAAAAGTATAGGTAGGTAGTCAGTGAAGGAAGTGATGCTAAGACTATAGTCTGAGTTATGTTTCTTCATCAAAATCTCTGTACTAGGTCCCTATTTCATCTTTTGGCACATAAGCCCTAATGAAAACCTCATCCTTTTTAGGTCTTCCTTCGGGAAATACTACATGACAGATCTGAGCTATGGAAAAAGGTCTGATCCACATGGTGCAGCTGGTATTTTTCTAAAGTTTCTTTGTGTCTTTCAAAGTGCCCTTGTGTCCTTGTAGAGGGAATATGTGCTTTTGCATAATTTAGTTTTTCTAAATCACATTTTTATTAGACCATAAAAGAATGACTAAAATATTCTAGATTCTGGATCTGACTCAGTGATGTTCAAAGCTATAAACCTTTTATTTCAATATTTGATGGAAGTGAGGTCAAAGGGACCCTATCTAATAAACAAATCTATCCCAGGTGAAGCAAACACAAGGAGATAATGGACGGAGCACTGAAACTTTTCAGACGCTCACCTCCAGTCACAGATCTGAGTTGAATCCATCATCGTACTTTAGCTCACTTTGCCTCCCCAGTTCAGACCCAGCCATATCCAAAGCAGTCTTGACCCTGTGCCTCATGGCAACAGTGCAGCCCAAACGGCCAAGCCAGGTCTTCCCTGGACCCGAACCAAACATCCTGCAACCAGTTTTGGGGTAACACCCCTAATCAGCCAGGCTTGCTTGAATCAGCAGACCACCATGTCTGTGATTTCTGTTCAATAAAGCAATTTTCTTTTTTGAAATGCAGCCCGTTTTTCACATAAGATTTTCTTTTCATTTTTGAAGAGTGGGCAGTGGTCTGTAGGACCACTGCCTGCTCTTATATATTTTTTATACAAACAGTCTCAAAGGGAAAGAGGTCCCCTAAGGACCCCTTCCCATTTGCAAATGGGTTACCATCTACTTTAAGTAGGTAGCAAAATGTGAATGCTTTACGACCTCATTTTGGTCACAAAAAATTCACACATACCACTGCAGTTCAGCATTAGGAGGAACGCCTTAAAAATGCCCTTTCCTGGGGAGGAGCCAAGCTCGACAACGAGATGGCCGCACGTTAGCTCGGCTCCGCCGCCCTACCTGCCTGAAATCTAATATCCTGTCGATTATCCTGCCCAAAACAGACAACAACTTATATGCAGAGCTCTGCAGTAACTTACCTTCCATCCCGGTGGGTCCGGTGTTCGGTGGATCCACAGCGGTGCCCTCCCGGAAAGTGCGGCCTTCCCGGGGCTGAGACCGGCGCCTCGCCCTTAGCAAGTTGCCGGCGAGACGGTGTCGGCGGCGGCCTCGGGTGGAGGTCTGGGGCTGGCCGGAAGATGCCGATGTGCGAAGAGCCCGGAGGCACATGAACACGCCTGGGACACTCGTCCGGTGCTCCAGAGGTGGTGTGCGGCAAGTCGTGGGGTGGGGACGCCGTGTCTGGTGGCTCCCCCCGTTGTTGCCGTCCGGCCGTACCGGGTTCCTTCACTTGGTGGCGAAGAAGGACTTTGGTGGAGCGGTGTCACCGGCGGGTCCTCCTCCCTTGTAACCACTATTTCAGCGCTGTGGGTGCAGCTTGTGCGCTTGAGGGGGGTCCCGCCGGGGTTCTGCTGTTGAGTTAAACCTTGGAGACGAATCCGGAGAGACAGCGTAATTGTTGCAAAATGGCGGCTGCTGCCATCTTCTGTGTAGGGTCCCGGGACGCCGATTTCTTGCCCTTGCACTCCTCCTTGGCCTGTACTGGTGAGCTCGAACCCACGGTGGGCGACGTCCTGCAAGCTTTGAGGTCCTGGAGGTCGACCTTGGTCCGGGATTCCTGCGTGCGGGGAGAAGTAATGGCCGCCATTCCTCCCGGGCCAGCGCTTGAGGACGCGGATAGGTCCGGTGCGGTCGTTGATTTTCCCCACTTCCTGGCTGGGGTGGCGATGGTCCTACCCATGAACGGGTGGAACCGCCGGAGTCCATTGACATTGGTATGTACGGCTGTTGTGAACAGTATCTGCATTGCCCGCGTGAGAGGGGGTCCCATTGGCTGTTTCCGTTGATACTCCAGCAATTTTTCCATGGCCTTTCTTCATCGTCATGTCCTGTGCCCACTGGATCAACGTACTTAGCTGCGATGGCCAAGAAGGGACTAGGATGAACCCGGTTCATTTCGGAGGACTACTGATTGGTATATGGAGTTATGGACTGCCTTACATTGTGATACTTTTTTGATTCCTTCGTATTTGCGTGTGGCCGAACACTTGCCAGTTTCGTTTTGGGTATTACTCATAGCGTAAGTGGGCGGGGGGCGGGGGCCATACCATTTGCTACTGGTTCCTCTCCACAGGCTCTTTCTTCTTTCTCCCTTCCTTTTCCGTTTCTCTATATTCTCTTTTTCTATATTTCGGGTTCATCATTAGGGCGACAGGCACGCTGCTGGGGGGGTAGGCCGTAGCCTTCTGCAGGGGTGCAGGGTGGGATGGGTGGAGTAGGGTCTATTAGGTAGTTCTTTGTTTCTATGGCTCTTTTGTATCCCTTCCTTGGGTCTCCACGACTGTTTGTAACCCCGTGGGGTGAGTTACAGTGAGGGGAGGAATATGTATTTTACGACACATGATACTCATGGCACTGTTTCTCCTGATTTGTCGCTCCACCCCCAAGCACGTTCGCTATTTGTATTATTGCTCGCCATTATCATTGAGGGGCGGGTACAATAACGTGGAGTCCCCCTACTTCTTTCTTCTTTGGTTTTCTCGTTTTCTTATTTCTGGGGTTGGGATGTATAGTGACTGCAGCCTATTTGTTTCCCTGATGGGTTTTATTACTGCGGAATTGCTGTTCAGTTAGTCTCTGGGTACATGTGGTTGGGTGTGGACACTACCATTGAGGAACTATAAACAGACCTATGTTTTGCATGCTATGGACCTTTCTGACTACTGCTCTTCTGTTGTACTGTAACGAAACAGTTGGATTATTCCCGCCATGTACTCCAGGTTGCTATCTATACGACCGATCCTTTATTCTTTAAATATATAAAATTAACCTCCTCTAATCCTGTGTTGAGTGGTTCTAGTTAGCTGATAATACTGACTTGCAGCGCTGGGTAATATCGTTTAACCACTCTGTGCCTTTAATTGACGATGGTGCCTTCCAGTTTTGCTCCGTGGCCGGCCCCCGGGTTGTAGGCCCGTTTTTGTATGCATCCATTTTCTCAAATAAAGGTTTTCAAAAATTAAAAAAAAAAAAAAAAGTCCTTTCCTAATACCGAATCGCAAACCCAATTTGCGATTCGCTAATAGGTTATCAAACCGCAAATTAGACCTTTGTACATTAAAAAATGTTTTTTTGCTGTCGCAAACTGCAAAATTCTGCTAATAAGGACGTTTGCGACCTCAAAAAAGCTTTGTACATCTGGCCCTTAATCTTCTGTATGAAGGGAGTTTTCCTCCAGAAATGGCATCCAAGATATTTCAAGACAATGGGTTACAACAGAGATTGAAAACGGTGAAAAAGAAAATAATGGAGCTGGAAATTAATGGTGGGCACCTGTTGATCCAAGTATCAGTAGATTGGGTAAATCTATAAATTAGCTGAACACCTTAAATGATTCATCTTCGGAAAAGTGTGAGTGTACTAGTGAACCCTTTTAAAGATAACTGGATGCTAAATCCACAAGTGCATATGGGTCATTAGTGAAGGCGCAATAACTACAGTGGGAGTTTAATCTAACAGATACCTCTGATTGGGACCTTAATCAGGTCTCTGAATTTGCAGTGGAAAGTAATAGAACTCCCAATTTTGAGTGTCAAATGCTCCCGCACCCAAAAGGGGGATTATAACATTCAACAAAGAGACAAAACAACAACTGCTGGGATTAAAGAAAACTTTCATACATTTTATACAACACTACATAAAAACAGGAGTATTATTGTTTCCCTTTGACAATACTTAATCAATTAAATACTTACTAACATATTACTCCACAGTGGGTCACAAGCTACATTATCATCAGAGTCCCACTTTTAGGTGTTAAATGCAAACAAGAATACGTATGAAGTGAAATTTGGCTCATGAACGGTACTATTAGAAACTTTGGATGCAAAGAAATTGAAGACTTAAATTAAATATCTTAATTTTAAATTAAAATAGGCCACCATACAGAAAATGTTACTTGCCCTGTAACAATCTGTTTGAAGTGTGTAGATACACATGCTCTGCACACTTCAGCCTCTAGTTTTGTTGTCAGACATTTTCAACATTTATTTCTTTGAAGAAGTTTTGATTCTCAAGACCTGTTTTGACTCCTCCCTAAGTTAACAATGCACCAGGATAATAGCTCCACCTCTGGTTGTTAGCTGCTCAGCAGGTGCATAGTATAAGTGGAGTGGAGTTTTGAAGACAAGTGATTTTTAAGTTGAAAATACAGAGTCAAACATCTGTGATCATGGTTGGCTTTCGGGAAGGAGGTTGGGCACATGTGAATCTACCGCACTAGATGCTACTAAAAGATGGCTACTGGGAAAGTAACATTTCCCATTCATATAATTTTTGGCTGTAGATACATATCCTTTGCATAGACTGTAAAACACTTTCTTCCCAGGGTGACTAGCAAGCAAATGATGCAAATGTTTAGAACAAGAGTGAATGTCCACACAATAGTGTTTAGGGAACATGTGAGGTGCTGTCAAATTGCAGCTTTATCGATGTCTGATAAAGAGATGTTACAGAAGAATGCCACATTGATTCCCTTCTTGTCGGTGGAATGTGGTATGGGAAGCATACACAGTGTGAGCTTCTAGACATAGCAAGTCTATATGCATTTAACAATCCATGTTGAAAAGGCTGACTTTGAGTTGAGGTGCCCCATGTGAGGTTTATCAAATCCTATAAAAAGTTATTTTGTCTTATTAAAGGATTTAATCCTGTTGATGTGGTACGAGTTCCATTTTAACACTTAGTGTGTTTATAGCTGTTATGTGGCATTCAGGAAGAAAATGGGCAGCTCAATGGTGTGATTAATATGAAAAGGTGAGACAACCTTAGGCAGGAATTTGGGATTGGTTCTGTGGTCAAACCTGCTCCATAGACCTTAATAAAGGTTTTTCTATGTGGAAAGCCTACACCTCACTGATGCTTTTGAGGGAGGTGATTGTGATCAAGAAGATCACCTTTTTCATGACAATTTACTGCATATCACAGGAGTGGTGTGGTTCAAAGGGCATGCCGATCAGCCATGTGGGAAATACAAAGAAGTTCCGTACAGGGGCTGAAGGCGTTGTGGTAGGTATAACTATATTGAGGCCCTCCAAGAATTCTTTAATGACATAGTTTTTTTAAAAAGGAGTTATATAACTTGTCCTACATGTATGCTGTAATTGAAGCCAGATGTAGAAGAGTCAGAGTGCCCTATTGATGGAATTACCATGTGGGTTCAGCTCATATATGTGGACTTATTGGTGAGTCCTGCTTGGCAGATGTGTAAGGCCATTGTCCAGTCCAGGCAAAGGCTCAGCTAACAGGTGAATGTTGCTACTAATACCCCAATGCCAAATGTCCCAGGTGAGCACAGACAGCTGGGGGAAATGGTGCCCCCCTGATTCTGAATGAAGGAATTTCTGAGGAACACCATATTGTTCATCAAATACTAGATAAACAAAAACCATTTAAAACAAAAATTCAAAAAAACTGAAATCATCATCCTGAACAACACATTGGACTCCAGCCTACTAGCCACCGGAACTTGGCCCGGCACCTATTCCTAAGAACTCGATCAAGAGTCTAGGTATCCAAATTGACTTGGACCTCTCCATGAACGAGCAGATTGGTTCAGTTACCTCGGCCTGTTTTTTCCAACTTCGGAAACTGCAGAAAAGCAGAAGGTATTTCAGTAGAGAGGCATGCATCCAAATCATCATCGCCCTGTTTTTTTTTCAAATCGATTATGCCAATGCACTTTTTTTCTTGGCCTCCTGTGCAACCAGAAACATCATCTGCAGCTGATCCAAAACCAAGCAGCCTGAATCATCAATCAACAAGGTAGACAATGCCACATCAAGCCAATACTGAAGGTACTCCACTGGCTCCCAGTGGAGCAACGTTCCATGTAAGCATGGGCGGAAAATCCGTTCCGCTCGCGGATTTCGCGACTTTTCGGTAAATTCACAATCCGCGAGATTCGCGAATTTCCCGCAAAATCCACGAACGGAAATCCGCGAACGGAGATTGGGTCTAAAGTTCCAGCTGACTTTTGTAACTCTTTTAGAATGGCGCCAGCAAGCTGCCAGAGCCATTCTAAAATAGTTACAAAAGTCAGCTTCAACAGGAAGCTCTAATAGATAAAGTAAAGCAGGTGCTGCTCAAATTCAGTTACACAATCATTAATCACCCCCAAACTTGGGGTGATTAATGATTATGTAACTTAATTTGACCTTCAACTGGAGCACCTGCTTTACTTTATCTATTAGTGCTTCCTGTTGAAGCTATTTCTAGCTATTTTAGAATGGCGCTGGCAGCTTGCCGGCGCCATTCTAAGTGGGGCTGAGGGCAGAAGGGCACAAAAGTGGGACAGAGGGCAGAAGGGGATAAAAAATGAGTGGGGCAGAGGGCAGAAGGGCACAGAAACAAGTGGTACAGAGGGCAGATGGGCATAAAAAACAAGAGGGTGGCAGTGATTAAGCAGGCAAAATAAAAAACCCCGCGAAATTGCAAAGCGCCTTGCGAACACCCGCGAACACGCAAAGCGCCTCGCGAACACCCGCGAACACACAAAAATAAAAAAATCCGCGAATTCGCGAATTTTGCAAATTGCCAATTTGCAAATCCGCAAATTCGCGAATTGCCAATTCGCAAAATTCGACCATGTTTAAAACTGGATGTGTACTATTTAAATCTATACAAGGTATTGGCCCTCAGTACATACCCTCTAGAACTCAGAGGTACTCTCCACAACGCACTCTAAGATCCATGCATATGAATCTTCTGGTGGTGCCTAAATTCAGACACAAACGGATTGGAGGGTCACGTTTCTCAACAAAGGGTCCCTAATTTTGGAACTCTCTGCCCTCTCCGTTGAGACTAGAAACAGATCTTTCAAGTTTCAGGAAAAAACTGAAAACCTGGTTGTTTACCCAAGCCTATAGTTATTTATGGACTTATCCAAAACGGTGCCTCCAAAGAATAAAAACTACCCACCGCCAAGACACCTGTTGGTGAACGGGTGCTCTACAAATTCTCAATAACATAACATAGCCATCATGCTGTCCATCTTTATGAGGAGGATTGTCTTGCCCGGGATGAGCTTGAAGGAAGATGTGTTAGACAGATGGCCAAGAGATCCAGGTAGTTGATGTGATGACCCTGGTATTATGGGGTCCAGCTGCCTTGAACAGTCGTGTGTCGGAGATAACGCTTCCATTGGAAAATGGTTGAGGAAAGACCTATTGAGCAAGAAGCTGTTTGCTGTTCTACCATTGGAAAGTATGCTGAGTTTTGACCTTTACCAACACTAGATCCTCCCATTGACTCTCTACTTGTGATGCTTGCCTCACAAAGTGCTCTTGATGTGAGTGCATGGGCAGCCTAGCATGTGGCACAATAGCAATGAATGAAGCCATCTTCCCCAACAACTTCATTGCCATCCTGTCAGTAAGGGGATGTCTTGTCTCAAAATGTTTTATTATTTTTTTTATTTGAAAGGTTTTTTATAGCGCTGTGTAGACCCAGAGATATCAGAGTGCTTTACATGAGTATCAGACCATATTTGCAGGTTACATCGTTACAAAGGTTACACAGTTAATAGTGCATAGCTACATAGTTACATGTTAGGTCGAGACAAGCAATAAGGACAATGCATAAGGGAAAAAGCAGGCAAGGGGAGAGATTCAGGGGAGAGGGGGTAGAAGCAGGGGAAGTAGACAGCAAATGAAGGAGGGAAAGAGTAGGGGGAGAGACACAGCATGAACAAAGAGGGGTAGGATGACGATGGCACAAACCGAAAGACGAGTATTAACTGCGTCCAAAGTCCAGTAAGCTGTGATCCCAGTGTAAGTGGTATAATTCCCCCAACTCCGTTGTGAGAGGCTCCCTTTATGCAGTGGACTCTCTCAGAGGGGTCTCTGAGACTCCAAGGCCTACCTACTGGATCCTTCCCAAAAAAGGGGAGAGGAGATGCTTTGGCAAGGGGCGCCATACCATACCTCAACTGTAAGTGGCCCCCTTGGCGCTGTGGACTCTCTCAGAGGGATCACTGAGACTCCAGAGTATAAGTAATTGGATGTTTCCCCAACAAGGGAAGAAGGAGTGCTTAGTTAAAGGGCATAAGGGACAGGGGCTAGGCGGCGTAGCAGGCAAGGGGAGAGAATAATGGGAGAGGGGATAGGGGCAGAGGAAGTAGACAAAGACTGAAAGAGGGAAAGCGGTAGGGGAGGTTGAGAGATAGCATGAAAGTGGGAGGGTGAAGGGGGCACATACTGGTAAACGGGTAAAAACCTCATCCAAGGTCCGGTAAGCTGTGGTCCCAGTGGAAGTGGTATCATTCCCACATCTCTGCTGCGCGAGTCTCCATTTACGCAGTCTACTCTCTCAGAGGGGTCTCTGAGACTCCAAGGAATACCTACTGGATCCTTCCTCAACAAGGGGAGATGGAGTGCTTTGGTAAGGGGCGCATACCATGCCCAGCTTTGCATGGTTCCCTTGACGCTGTGGACTCTCTCAGAGGGGTCACTGAGACTCCAGAGTAAGAATATTGGATCGTTCCCAAACAAAGAGAGAAGGAGTGCTTAGTCAAAGGGCAACAAGGGACAGGGGGCTAGGAGGCAGGTTGGAACTGGCAGGTCAACAGAGGGGGAACAAATGGCAAAAGAAAATCGCATTAATTACAGAAAGATAACACATTCAATACCAGGGTAAATTCCAGAAAAAGACATGATGCACGAAAGGCAAGGGTCAGGGAGGACAAACAGAGGGAGTCTGCAAGTTGAAGAGTCCCACAAGGAAGAAATACGGATAGCAGAAAAAGAAATGTATACGTTGTAGAGTCACTCAGGAGAGAGATGCAAATGGGAAAGCTCAGAATCACAAAATAGTGATATTAAGTACAAAGAACTACTACATATACTAGTGGTTAGAGTTGTAACTATGAAAATAGTACATTCACTCAGGGTTCCATTTTCACAACAATTAGGCTAAAAACGATTGTATATTACTTTTCAACAGAGTGGAGTGAGCGGAGAATAAGACATCCAAGGTTGGAGAGAGAGGGAGGGGAGGGAGAGGAGATACGTGACAAGGGAGACGGGGGCCTAGAGGGGGGAGAAAGAGATAAGGCTGTCCAGCCGAGGAGCAATGTCTAAGGGTCAGCAGGATGAAGTCCAACGGATCGAGGGAGAGGACAAGAAACAACAAAATGGTGGCTCCGTTCGCGATCCACCATTGTGCGCCATCAGTCCCACACACATCACTGGACCGCCACTCTATGGCATCTCCAACTATGCAGTGATAGGGCAAACTAAGCAGTCACATGTGTGGGATAAATGCGAAGAACAAACTCCAAGGAGGCAATCTGTGACTATAAATCCTCAGAGGGTAGTCAGTTCAGGCAGGCCGTTTCATACAAGGCCATATAGGAAATATTCACCATCAACAATGCGGAAATGGGGTAACAAAGCAGGCCATGAGTGTAATATATATAAAAAACACACTCCAAGATGGCCGTAAAAATGGTGGAAAGGAACACCCACCTCTCTCTCTTTCCATGCCCAGCAGTACACAGCAAGCCCCTTTCTGTTTCCATGGCTGGCAGTACCTAGTGCTTATGGAGGCGGGCACCCTTCATCATCTCCCATGGGAGGAGGCCAAAATGGATGCCAAACCTCCCCCAAACAGGGTTATGTGGCCATTTGTGTCCAGGCTGCAGCGCCTTTTTTGTCACCTCCACCGGGCGTGGGTCAGTCTGCGGATCACCCATTCGCATTGGGCCTTCAGGTGCGGTCAGTCATTTTTCTGGCTGGGTTCCCATGTCACCTGTCCAACTACTGTTGTGTTCATGGTGACGAACGGATCACTGGGTCCCCAGGACAACTATTTGCTCTTTACGGGGGAACCAACGTTGAGTACACCTGGTTGACTGGGCTCAGGAGAAGGAGCGGGCCTGTTCGCCGACCGAGGCCAAGGTAGTAGTATTTGAAATCCCATCACTCAACCTTGGTTGGGGTATGTTTTGTTCATGACAGCATTTATGATGGATTCCAAGAAAGGCTAGACCTGTTGGGACTGGAGGTGTAACGTTTTTCCATTAATGGTGAATCCTAATTTGTGGAGTGGGGGCACTCCTGTTTGAGTGTGTCGTAGCCATTTTTTGGCTGCTGCTGCTCTTGATCAGGTGGCCGTCTATATATGAAAAGATATGAATGGCATTTCTGCATAGATGCATGTCCACCATTGCTAAATAATTTGTGAACACCTGTGAAGCCAACGTGAGCTTGAAATTTGGGACTGTGAACTGGTGATGTGGCCTACTTAGCACAAAACGGAGCTGGCAGTGGTGGGGTGGGTGAATGAGAATGTAGAAGTAGGCATCTTTGAAGTCCAGTAGTGACCAGTTGGATTATATCCTGCAGAGTGGTCTTGTTAAAAAGCTTCAACAGAATGTAATGTTTCCATGGACGGAAGTCTAGGATCAGCTGGAGGTCCTTCTTGGGTATGAAGAAGTGGAGGGGGTACACTCCTTTGCCACACTGACGTGGGGGCACCAGTACACTGGCACCCTTGCTAGAAGCACCTGCACCTCCTCCGTGAGCAGTCGAAGATGGTCTGGGTGGAGGTCATGACATAGAGGCAGACTGTTTGATGGCATGGTGTGGATGCTGTACTATCGATAGGATCAATATGTTGTAGGTTTTCTCTCACACTGATGGAGGAAAAATCTTAGTCATTCCCCAATAGGTTTTGTGTGACCATAAGGAATGGAAGAAGGGTCACTGCTTTAAAGCTGAGGTGCCCCAGTTAGAGGAAAACAAAAAGACTCCTCTAGAACTTTAGACACATCTGTTGTCTTAAAAAATCCCTGTGATTCAGATGTAACGCTTACAAATATATCATTTTATTAAAAAGAAAGAACAATCATGGATATGTTAAAAACACAAAAGGAACTTGTTTCAGTGCCAAAGAATTTAGAGACAGTCTTACCCCTTATCACACAATAGTTAAAAATATCACAAATGTACAATAGTATTCTATCAGCTATTTTCTAAACGGGCATATACACAATATTTCATAAAACAGTGAACACACATAGAAATGAATCTACCCGAGGAAACCCTATGTACACAGATATAGGTTCTGTTGTCTGTGTGGAACCAACACTTTTATATAAGAGGGAAAACCTAGTATGAGCCCTGCTCTTATCCTTAGGATTCCTCACTGTTGGATTCTTTCTAATTACAAATTGCGTCAACGCATTTTGGTGGTAACAAAAAGAATGACCGACCACATTCTTCAGGACTCAACAAATAAGAGAATTTACTCCTCCATCTAGAAAGAGATACAATTACACGGGATATTAATACAATTTTATGGCTCACTTGCTATGACAATTTTACATTAATGAAACCAGTTAGAGCGCTCTCACTCCTCTCATAGCAGTTGCCTTTGTAACCATCACGTGTAAAGGTATTAAAGGGCTGAGTGTCCTAGAAGGACTGCCACTGGTGCTGGATGCCAATCTTGATTGGATGCGGAAGCTTTGAAGTCACTTCAGGTTTGGTGGGTTTGAAAATCGGATCTTGGGGTGGAAGACTGGAGGATACAAATGTATTTAGCTATGTCTTTGTTCTTTATGATATTCTGCAGCATCTCATTGACAAGAGGGTGGAAGAGATACAATAAAAAAGCACATTGAGAAGGTGCTGCAGCACCTCTGGCCAAAAACCAAATATTTGGAGCCAATTTGGACGCCTTGGGATGATGCTAGTAATTATGCCTATGGATGCAGTGTCTGCAGCATCCAAGGTGCATGAAATATTAGCATTAGATATGACCTTGCATTCTGCCAGCAGTTTCTATCCCCTTTTCCTGTGTGCCTCTGGCAATTGCTTGATCAGTTCCTCTTCTATTTCCTCTCAGTAGTGTCTGTCATTGCAATAAAATAGGCCTACGGAGTTCATGATACACCAACATGTGGAAACCCTGATTGCCACATGGTTGCTAGCAGCATCAATCCATTTACTTTCTTTGTCAGGTGGCGGTGTGGTACCCACTGTGTGCACCAAGGCAGGTTTGCGTTCTTTGTGTACCACAAGTGAGTGCGGTGGAACTTGACACTGAGTCTGTACTGGATCTCATAAAGCTGGTTTCTTTACCCTTCAGGGGATAAATCTTGACCCCAATAGTTTCCAGACATTTTGGGTAGCAGTTTTCATCATACCCTTGAGCAAGGGTGATACTGTTCTGATCTTTAAGTTTTTAACAAGGTTTGATTGAAAAAATCATCCTCTTCTCATCACATGCATCATCATTTTGTAATGGTGGGCTCTTCTTTGGATTACCATGCGATAAGTGGTGGAGTCTTCAGGCGGGGAGGCCTTAGTGGGTAAATTGTCTATATCTGGTAGATCAGTGGAATCAACATTATAGTCTTCCCATTCCCAGATACTGGGAGCTTATAATACAGGTACTGAGGGTGGTATGGACTACTGGGTTCTGAGACTATGTGAGGAGGCTTAGGAGAGGGTTGTGAAGAGTGAGGCTGTGAAGGTGTGTGAGGACATGGAGATTGCATTAGAGAAGGGGAACACCTAGGGACAGGGGGACATGGTGGTCGCTTCTGGCACTCTCCCTTCCCCTCTTGGGTACAAGAGGCTTAAGAGGCTCAAAGGGTAACTTACTTCTTAGGGATATGTGTGTGGGCTCAGGAGTTGGACGGCTGGCAAGGATCTAACTAAAAGAGGGGATAGGTGTATTTTATTTTGTCTCCTGTAGAGGACCTCAGTCAGCTGTAGCTGGATTAATACCTCAGTGGCTTTGGATCTCAGCTTCGAGGGTTAAGTGCAAAGAGGTTTTGAGGTTGGTTTAAGAAGGACTTTCAGCTCTGGCTTTGGCTCTGAAACTGGGTGTTTGATGCTTCTATGCTAGGGGGACAGTATGGGCTGTCACCCTTAGGTGAAGAGTTGCTTGAAGATGGCCCTCTGGGTTGAATGGTGTTCACATGGAGACCCAAACTTTAAAATCAGTGGCTTTTCAGGTTGGGCTTGGGGCTCGATGTCTGAGAACTTCAGGAGCAGTGCTTGATGGCAGGACTGGGACCTTAGTCATGGACTTGTTCTTCAATATGAATCTTCAGAGGACACCACCTCTGGCATCTCATCCATCTAGGTGTCTGGAAGGCTGGCAGGCCTGCTCCTTCCTCCTTCTTGATGAACGCATTTTTGCCCAAAGATACTGGAAATCTTGAGAGAGGCTAGGTGTTTCATTCTAAGATGTACCCAACGCCTCTCCCTTTGGTATCCGAGGATTTTCTTAATCTTGAATTCCTGGTAGTCAGTGCTGGAGGCCTCATTGTGTTACAATGACAGGCACAGGTTGCACATACCATGTTGGGCTGACCAAGGGCAATTGGCATTCAACCTAGGGGAAAACTGAAAAGGTGTCCATTACCTAACACCCCCACAGTCATTCTGCGAAATAGGACTTGAAGTGCATTGAAGTCTTGATGATGTAAGTTGGTATTTGGGGTGTCTGATTGCGATAAATTGAAAAGTCATTGGGCGCGGTGCCTCAAAAAATACACTATGGCGTCAGACAAGGGTCCTTTGACTGGGATCAAAATAGGCAGTAATTGCTTTTAAAGAGACTGAGTTTGAAGAATTGCAAGCTGGGCCCAAAAATTCCAGCAAGCAATGGATCAGTCCCGGAGCTAGAACTCAAACATCCAAACTCGATGACAGGAGAAAAAATCTGAGGTAGAGTCGTTGTCCTGGTAGATTGTGGCCTAAAGGTGGAGTCACAACAGATGTTTTGACTCAAAATGTGTACGTAGGAAAACAATTTACATATGTCTGAGCCCAATACTAGATGACAGCAGGTTGCAAAGCATGTGAATCTACAGCCGCACAAGAGACAAACAAATTTTTCCATCAAGTGACTATAGTCAAAAGCCATGGTAATTCATTTTTGTAACTGACTGACTCTATTTAAAAACTGGCCCCACCGACTAACTATGTTAATAACTTATTATGGGCTTTGGCCTGCCTTCCTATTAAATTTTCTAAGGCAATAAACTATATTAGCTATTATGGTACCACACACATTATTGAAAACTCCATTAATTTGTATGCATTTTATTTATAGTAATCAAGCTTCTGATATCACAGTTGTAACATAGGAGTAGTATCTAGATCCCACCATTCCTCTCAATAAATATGTAGTAACCTTGCTCAAAAACAGTGATGATTAGAGATCACATTTAGTTGTGGCTATTTTGAGATATTTAAAAAATGTAGATCCAGTTATTATACCACCTTCTTTGTTGAAGACACCTTATGAAGTCTCAAAATTGTAAGAAGTGGAAGAGGAGAATCCACCTCAGATTCGAAAAAATAGGATCCCGCATGTGTTTTGCCCAGATTCAGGGTTCTAAAGTCTTTCCTTGTCGTGCTTTGACCCCTGGATACTCAATAACCTGTTTCAAAAGATCAGACCAATATAAAATATCCTTTTACTTTGGGAAACAACAGTACTATTGGACCAGGAATCCTTTTGGGTACAAAAATAGCAGGCATGAGTTTAATATAATCTTGCTCCAGACTTAGTCCAGAAGGGAACCCTGACCTACTCTGATGAATACCTAATAAGCGGGTATCAAATTGTCATTCTAAAAACATCTATGGAATCACCTGTATGTTAATTGTTGAGTCATCAGAACACCCCCTCATGTGTTAAGCCCACAAACTAAATGGTTGAAGCTCTTGTCAAATAATAAATCCCACTACCATGAAAGTACAGTGAAGCTTGCTTGATCTTACTGACTACAGTTGGATGTTTATAGAAGGGTGTGCAGAATTCAAACAGCCATTAACATAACTACTCAGAAAGGGCACAAAATGGGAATGGCAAAAACCTCAAGGAAATACATTGAACTTATTCAAACAAATGTTATCAGATGTTCTCTTGTTAATCTCTTCCTGGGATAAATAGAGACTTATTTATAGAAAATAAAGACTCTGGTAATTGTCTCAGAGCAATAATATATCAAAAGCACAAGCAAACCAATAAAACCAATTGTTATGCTAGAAACACCGTATCATATATAGAGGGGCAGTTTACACAACTGAGAAGACCTTGTTAGCAGCTGTATGGGGAGTTCAGCATTTCTACCGTTTCAGCCAGAAAAGAAAGTCATAATAGAAACGGATCACCAACCTCTCCAACACTTTCAAAATGATCACAACAGCGATGATAATGTATACAATTGCTGCAGCACCAGTTAACTGATGGCTAAGCAAGGGTTTCCCATGAGAGGAATATATAGACATTATAAGAAAAACTCACTTAAGGTTTTGCCGATCTCCCTGACTGTATAGCAGAATCCAGTCAGTTATTCAGTTGATAACATGGAAAGGCACCTTGACTCTCCATACAAACCTTATTTTGAGAGCTTGTGCAAGGGGTTGTGTTGGATATACTTACAACAGCAGTCTTTCACTGTCTCCAAAGAGACAGGGAATGAGATTGCTGGCGGCATTAAAAATGAATAGGACAATGAGTTAATGAGCAGCACTGGACGGCGGTGCGGTGACATTACTAAATTGATGTGAATCTACAGAGCTGTTCTTAGGGCACCGCAGCATAAACATAACAATTTAGTCAATGTACCTGACTCTAACTACAATTTCAATAAATTTGTTGAGTGTTTACCTAGTTGGAAATGTTGACGTATATTCTGACTGATAATAAACCCATGAAACATGGAAAAATGATTAAAGTCATTTATGTTGGTGTAGAATCTAATGGTTTTCCTTTCTATAAGAGATAGATTAAGGGTTATTTCACAGTAGTAGAAGCCGATCCAGTTGAAATTGATGAAGCACATAGATTGGCTAATGAAGCTGCTCTCCATTGAGAATGCATTGATCTGGATTCTGTTTTAAGAGGAATACAACTTCCATCATGACCCAATCTCGGGCTAAGAAGGAGAGGGGTTTATTATCTATTCCCTGGACTCATGCTGCTACAGACACAGATTTTATTACTGCCGATCAAAAATATCTAATAATTGATCTGTTTTTTCAATACATTCAACGCAAACAAAACAATCTTTTCACCTCAGATGATTGTGTGGGCAACGAGGAATTAGGCGTGCTCCTCAAACATTAACAGGTTGGGTTGTTGGTGTCCAAGCCCCAAGCCAGAATAAATCAGTCCATAGTACCTACAGCAATTAAACGTATCATGTTGGATGTTGGATGATGTTCACTCATCTATTACAGGGAAAAGTCACAGGAGTATAACCCATAAACCTAGTTGAGATCTGGGTAGTTACAGCAAAAATATATAACAATATCTCAACTGGATTCATTGGAAAT
The DNA here is from genome assembly GCF_964263255.1 of Lissotriton vulgaris. NCBI lineage: Eukaryota > Metazoa > Chordata > Amphibia > Caudata > Salamandridae > Lissotriton > Lissotriton vulgaris. The sequence goes on along the minus strand of NC_141696.1, from coordinate 434,013,558 downwards.
AAATACACTTGTATGTGCAAGACATTACAGGAAAAGAAATAAAAGGCGAGAGGCTACAAATTATTCATTGAATGTGCTCATGGCAACATATATTTATAAGACTAGGTTATACACAACAGTTGTTGTATATTTTTGCACTCATCTATTACAGTAGGACACCAAGTTGCTAAAAATTCCTTTGAGATTTTAGAAGAGATATGCTACACGCCAACTTCATGCAAAATACTGAGAAATATTGCAGAATTTCTTTTGTAAGTCAGCACAATTCACCTCCTAAATAGGGCTCCATGACCAAAGAGAGGGTTAACTTTGCACTACTCTGATTTCCAGGTGAATTTTATTGGACCTGGAACTCTCATTGTCTCAGAGTTTGGTTTGTTCCAGAAGCTGCAATCCAGGAAAGGACGTCACATTAAAAGTAAGATAATTACCCAGTTGTAGCAATAGTAGGTGTCAAAAGGAAACTCCATAGAACATATGGTAGTGGAGGGTTGGAACTAGGCCATGGTGAAATTTAAATTACACTGTCATAATTTACGTCATTTCAGCAATTTCACATTATGGAAGTTTTCTGAAATTTGTAACCACAAAATCAAGGCAAAATCTGGGGCGAGGGAACCAGAGGCACGGGGTGCTGGGATTCGGCAGCCTCCAACATAAACTATGTATCACAATGTAGCCGCTCCCAGTGAAGTGTCCCTAGTGCAGTTTTAGTTTGTGAGTGCAGGCATCTCACAAAAAGTGAAGGACTGGTCTCAAACACCGCCTGGTGTCATGCTTCATCATAGACCAGTCCTCGCCCTCTAAAAACTTGGTTTGATAGAGGGCGGGCATACACCTGACGACAGGGATGCACTTCTAAACTAAGTGGGGGCGCATGGGAAAAGGTAGTGAGTTAAAAGGCCATTAAATATGTGACCTTAAATTCAATAGTGTTGGCATTAATATGGTAGTTTAAAACAATGTGATCGGTAGTATGGGGATATTATTGTCCCCCCGCCGCTATCAATGAGGTCAACATATTTCTGCCTGATGGCCCAGTTAGGTCCGGGGCATTCATCAGGACCGTGATAAATAAAACAAAAACAACGGGCTCCACTCTTACCAAGCTATGGTGAGAGGATATCCACTCAGTGGGGTGATGTCGATCACACTCCACCGTGATATGGCTAAATTCTTAAGCCTGCAAGGAAAAACAAAATGTGCAAACAAACTGTCAAATAGTATTGGACACACACAATATAATAATAAAATCAGCCACATACACCATGAAAGTATCGTGAGTGGCTATAAGTGCAACAGTTTTGTGACAGGAATCTGTGCACCAGATTAGGAGAAAGTCTCTCCAAAATGTTTACCCTATAATGAGGACAAATTCGTCCTATAGGAGGGTGAGGGCAGGAGACCCCTTAGGTCAGAACGCTTAAAAAGCAATTGAGAAGAAAAACACAGGAGCATAAGATGTTAAAACCACTTAAGGTACTGCCAAAAGCACATACGGTTCTGTAGTGCATCCATGGCATGGAACCTGTAAAAGAAAGTTATTCAGCCCATCACTCCTACTCTTACTGCGACGTGAACGTTATATCGATTATGTTTTCATAGTGTGGCAAGGGGACCAGGAAACAGCGAGCAACTTCGTGGAGTGGATTCACCCACTCCATGAGCAAGAACCATGCTGTCTTCTTGGATCTCGATGTCACAATGAACACAGATGGCATCAGCGCTAAAGTTCACAACAAAACAACTGATAAAAACAGCCTACTACTTTATGAAAGCTATCACCCAAAGGCTCTGAGGGATAACCTGCCAGTCGGCCAGTTTCTCTGGGGTGCGCATAAACTGCTTATAGATGGAGAAGTTTCATGTACAAGCAGAAGAGCTTGAAGTGAAATTACAAGACTGACACTACCCCAGGAAACTGATCAGGAAAGCAAAGAAGAAAGAAAGGAATGTAAATCGCCAAATGTATGTGTAAAAAAGTCATTATATGGGAAACCATATCAATTGCTATACATACCTATTTACAAACAAGCATTTGCAATGCAATATGTCTCGCATTAGGAAAGTTTGAGCTATTGGTATTGTAAATGACAATTTTTTTTATTTATGTGTTGGTTTTGAAAATAGTGAAATTAATAGCTTTGTCATTTACAATGCCAATAGTTTTAACTTTTGTAAATGTGACACCTATAGCATTTGTAACGCAATATGTGTTGTATTTACGTGACTTAAATGTATTGATATTACAAATAACAATGGCTTTAATTTTTTTTAAATAATTAATACTTAAATAAAAGTTATTGTAATTTACAATGGCAATAGCTTAAACTTTTGTTAATAACTACTGTGAAGATTATGTTCAGTGCATTTTACTGTGACGAAAATTCAAGAACAGAAGTGAAATATTAAAAATAAATTGTGACATTTGTAATAAAGCTTGAAACATTGAGATAACATATTTGAACCTGTTGTTGTTGAATGGTTGCACAGATTGATGCAGTGGTGGCGCTGAGTGATGTTGTGGTGGCGACAAGTGATGCTGTGGTGTTCAGTGATGCTGTGGTAGCGCACAGTGATGTTGTGGTGCCCCTGAGTGATGCTGTGGCGGTGCTGAGTGATGCTGTGGTGATGCGAAAGACAGATAGAGTGAGTGCGATAGATAGATAAAGTGAGGGCGGATGTCGTGGTGGGCGTGTTGGTGGTGGTGGGTGTGGTGGTAGTGGAGGTGTACATGGTGGTGGTGGACGTCGTGGACGTGGTGGTTGTGGACATGCTGGTGATGGACGTGGTGGTGGTGGAGGTCATGGTGGTGGTGGACATGGTGGTGGTGGACGTGGTGGTGGTAGTGGTGGTGGACGTGGTGGTAGTGGAGGTGGGTGTGGTGGTGGTGGATGTGGTGGTGGAGGACATGGTGGTGGTGGACGTATTGGTGGTGGATGTGGTGGTGGTGGATGTGGTGGTGGATGTGGTGGTGGTGGGTGTGGTGGTGGTGGACGTGGTGGTGGTGGATGTGGTGGTTGTGGACATGGTGGTGATGGACGTGGTAGTGATGGACATGGTGGTGATGAATGTGGTGGTGGTGGACATGGTGGTGGTGGACTTGGTGGTGGACGTGGTGGACATGGTGGTGGTGGATGTGGTGGTGGTGGAAGTGATGGTGGATGTGGTGGTGGTTGGTGTGGTGGTGGACGTGGTGGTGGAGGTGGTGGTGAGTTTGGTGGTGGTGGTGGATGTGGTGGAGGACATGGAGGTGGTGGTGGACATGGTGGATGTGGTGGTGGTGGATGCGGTGGTGGTGGAGGGGGTAGTGGAGGTGGTGATTGTGGACGTGGTGGTGGTGGACATGGTGGTGGGTGTGGTGGTGGATGTGGTGGTGGACATGGTGGTGGTGGTGGGCATGGTGGACGTGGTGGTGGTGAATGAGGTGGTGCCCAGTGTTCAGAGGGGACTGGCCCCTTCCCGCAACAATAGTTGTGTTTACACAACAGAGTTGCCGGTTTCTCCGTCAGTTGTTGTCAAGGATTGCTTGGGTTTAGAAACTACTTCTGCAGCACTTCAAACATGGATATTGTGCTTCGTAATTAAATACTTATAAGGTCCCAAAGGCGAGACCTATTGGCTATGCCAATGCTTGTTTTTATTGCTGTTGCAGGCTTTTTAAATGTTTTAGTCGGTACTCAAAAGGCACACCAAACCTATTAGCTTTGCGGTGCTTACTGCTTTTACCTTGCAAGTCATCCCAAAAACAAACTCCCGGTCTACCTCACTTGTATGCCTGAACATGACACTAACAGGTACTTTAATGCCTTTTTTAATCTTTTTTGGGACAGGCTTTATTAACTTCCAGCTGCAAGATGCATGCATTACATGGAATCTGAAAGTCGCTTGGGGCCAAATTTTCAGAGTCGTATTCCAGAAGTTGCGGGGCTGATTGTTGGGGACTCAGATCTGCTGCTTACATTACACCTAGTACTAATACTTGGGTTTGAAAAACAAACAGAAATTAAAAAAAATGAAATGCAAGTTGCTGTCACAAAAGTGCACCTTCATTGTGGCCTCACTGATTGGGTAAACGCAGTCATCTAAAGGTGCTGCATCAATCAACACTGGGCGCAAAACAACGATTATCTGGAGATAACCCAAGTGTAACATCTGCATTATGAAAAAAAAACACTGAACGCCACACCTCCCTTCTCATCATGCACTGTTTGGGGTTCCAGCACAATCACACCTGAAGATCTCTCCCCCCAAAGTGAAGGGATCATCATCAATTAGGGGCCTCGACGGCGAAACAGAGGGCTGCCACGTTCTCGAGTAATACTTTAAGTGAACCTTGAAAAGAACAGGCGCGCCTATCGGAGCAGCTGTCTACGCTGCCATTTATCAGCTCCTATCAGGGCTGTTTGTTTAGCAAGATTAGCTCCCCTGCGGCACACAGGTATTCATTCCCAGCTGAAGTGCTCCAAGCACACTAGGCTGGTCAACTCTGAATTCCAGGGGTGGTGCTGACCAGAGCACCGTCGATAAACCCCTCTACGAAATCAAGCCTCTGAGGGTTCATGGTGGTCAATCAACACGAGGAAGGAGGGTGGAAAGACAAAGGAGAGCAGAAGAAGGGCTGAGAGAAAGGGTGATACGAGGGTGTCTGAAGTAATGGAGGACGGAGGAGGATTAAAAGGCTGTGAGTGGGAGGAGGGCAGGATATAAAAACAGTGGGTTGAAGGAGAGGAACTGCACCTATGCGCTCTCTAAGAGTGCATTACAAAAAGCAAAACAAGTATTACCTGCCCAAATAAAAAAATACAAGTAAATATTTTGTAATTTTTCTGTAATATCTGATCACATTAGAAAACATGGACTGTGGCATCATCTAGTGGTGAAGTGGCATAAGGCGCCTCATGCAAACGGGAGTTGTGAGGGAAAGTGAAAGACATTGCGCGTGCTTGTGCGCATGAGAGTAAGCTGGTCGCCCTTTGGAAGCACTTCCAAAAGCCAGTTTACTAAATTTCTGACTGACAGCGCATGCGCGCTGGATGAGCAAGACTTAAAAAACACGTGAATTAAATTTTATCATTCAACTCACAAGGACTCATAGTTTTCATAAATCTAATCCAAAATGTCTCTCTTTGCGCCAGTTGTCTATTTATATCCACATGTGGCTGGGCTAACACCTGCTCTAGTATGGTGAACCATAATTGGGGTATGGTATGTTTCTGCTCCCCCCAGTGTAGTGCTAAACATGATTTCACATTAGCAGTTCTGATCATACTCTTGTGTTCTGTCAAGCTATCCTGGCTGAAGATGGCTGAGGATGCTTGATTCTGGTCCAGGGAAGACATGGCTTGGCAGTTCGGGCCGGACTGTTCCCATGAGGCACAGGGTCAAGGCTGATTTGCATATGGCCATGTCTGAACTGGGGTGGCTTGGTGAGCAAAATAACGATGGATTAAACCCAGATCTGTGACTGGGGGTGAATGTTTTGCCATTGCGCAACATTCCGTCCATCATCTTGTGTGTTTTTCTGTAGTAGTTGGCATCTATAAGTCTGGAAAGCTTTCTGCTTAGCAATTTCTAAAACCCTGTTGGGGTACCCTCTTATGGAGTACTGTTGTGATAGCTCCTCAAAATCTTTCTGGGCTTGTTCGTCATCGGAACTGATACTTCTGATACTAATGAATTGTGATAGAGGTAAATGGTTCTTTAGGGTGAATGAGTGAAAACTGTGATAATGAAGAGCGTTGTTCCTGTCCATTGGATTTTTTAAAACCCTGGTCCCTAAACTGTTCCCTGTCCTTTCAATGAGAATATCCAAATAGTTTATACTTGTTGAATCTTTTGTGTAAGTAAATTTTATCTGAGAGTGACAGGTGTTCAGCATCAATATAGCATTCTCAAATCGGTTCCGCGTTCCTTTCCATTTCGTCTATGTATCGAAGGTATAATAGCAAATGATCCGTTCAGTCACTGTTGCGTAGAATGTGTGTGTCTTTGAATTCAGCCATAAAGATATTGGCATATGTTGGTCCCCCAGTAAAACCCATAGAGGTTCCTGTTTTCTGTAAGTAGAATTGTTGTCTCCATGAAAAATAACTGTGGTAAAGGCTGAATTGTAACATTTCCAATAAAAAGATGTTTAGAGATTCCTCATAATCATGCCACAACAGCATCCACTCGACAGTTTCAATACCTTCTCCATGGGGAATGGACGTGTACTATGCTGATACAACGAAGGTTCTCAACCAAATTTCAGTATCTGATGGTATAGTAATGGCACATAGTTTGTTTAGGCAATCCGTTGTATCTTGCACATAGGTGACCCAGTTTTGCACAAGCGGTTGTAAATGGTAATATAAAAATGTACCCACTGGTTCATGCAAAGAGCCACATCCTGCCACTATAGGGAGGAAAGGGGAGTCAATGGAGGTTTTTGTGCATTTTCGGCAGCATGTACATATGTGGCCTTTTTGGGTAATCAGTGATCAAAAGTTATAGGTATTGTCCTCTATCCATCCAAGGTCTTTTGCTTTCTTAAGGATCTGCAGTAAAATTGGCTGGAAAGCAATCATCGGATCAGATTCCAAAAGTATGTAGGTGTCAGTATCCTGTACATGCTGGTCAACTTTGGATTCATAATATGTGGTGTCCATAATCACAAACGCCCCACCCTTATCAGCAGGCTGGAGCGCCAGGTTTTTATTAGTAGCCAAGTTAAGTAAGGTAGTCAACTCCTTCCTGGACATGTTATACCGTGTGCGTTCCTTCTGGTGTAATGCAATCAGATCTTTTTTTACCAATAGTTCAAATAAGTCAAGTGTCTTGTGCAAAATAGGAGATATGAAAGTGCTTTTAGGCTCTGCCAGTGACGGTTCTTGTGGTACATGGTGAAAAAACCAATGCAATCTCAATTTTCGCAAAAATTGGAACATTGATACTTCTGTTTCCAATTCATTAGTGTTGTAAGAAGGAACAAAAGACATGCCTTTGTTTAAGATGGACCGTTCACAAGATGTCAACTCAATGCTTGAGATATTCATGATTAATTCCTCTTCAGATTGCGACGCGTTCCATTCTGGTTTTTTTTACCCCTTGTCCCCTCCGGTTTCGTTTGATTTTCCCACTGCTGCCTCTTCCGGTGGATGATTGGTTGTACGTCCTGTTTTCTAAAATAGCATGTTTTGAAGTTCCACTGGTGGTGGCAGTGTCATCTACGGTTTCAACAGTTCTAGACTGGACTCCAATCGGAGGACGTGTCGGAAGTGTGTCATGTTCTGTTGCAATGCTCTATTCCGATGTAGAGGCTTTGGGTTTTTTAAAGGCGCGTCTTTGTGGGTACATGTCTGCCCAAGTATAAACTTCATCCAGTTTATAATCGAAGGTGTCCCGTCGAAATTTGCGAATTTTACGCTCATGCACCTCCTTTGCGTGTGAATCAAGTGTTTCATTGAGGTCTTTAAGCGTTTTATCTAATTCTTCCGAGGTCATTGTTGTCGCTAAATCCGTTTTCAAATCATGTATTTCAACGGCAAATTCCTTGAGTATATCAGAAAGCTCTTCTATAATCAGAAATATCAAATCTCAGGAACACTTATTCAATATTGCATATGAATTAGTCATAAATGGTTTATTAAATTTAAACAACATGGGTCTCAATGCTATACGTAGTCCTCTAGGAATCCGTTTCGCCTTGTGGTATTGGATAAGGGTGGTGGCATGTAGCCGTTGATTACTTTCTTTTCTGAGGGTGTATTGTAACTGTTTGATAATTTGGCTAGTGGGGCCAGGTTTAACCTGAAATGCTCTGGTTTCTTCAATCAGAGATTATATACTCTCTGCTTCCTCTACTGTGTACCCTTTGGTTTCTGCCTGATTAGCTATTAAATGTGCAATTTCATCAAAATCCATGACTCTGGGTGCTGTTTATCAAATGGGGTTGAAAATATATCTAAAACATCAGAAGGATAACCTGCGCACCTAATACAGTACTCCAAAAACATTTTGTATCTTGTTAAGAAACAAAATCCCGCGCACACAGATTTAGTACAAACAAGTAGAGTGCTACTATATGTAATTCACAGAAACAAATGTCCAATGTTGGTTCTTTGAGTTTTGATGTATATCTCCTTTTATTAGATCGTCACACCAATGGTAATTGATAGCCAGCCGACACGTGTTTCGTTATAGGTCTGTACAATCACAGACGCTATAACTCTTCAGGGCTCAATAGCTGGATCACCCTCGTTGTCCCGGACCCAGTTGTAGCGAGGGTGATTCTACCCAGAACTTGGACACCACACGTACCCATGTGGTGAACCGTGAAGGGTTTTCTCTAATTCTACGATTTGGATCATTAAATTCTGATGGCATAGAGGTGCTGAATACTGGCGTCTTCCATTTACATTGTGATTTGAAATTAACGGAACCAATATATCGTCATCTTCTAACTAATAGGTCACCCTGCCGGGTTGGAATTATCACCGGATTAGGGCCCTAACAGATAAAGATCCAGCGATTGAGCCCTGAATAGTTATAGCGTCTGTGATTGTACAGACCTATAACGAAACACGTGTCGGCTGGCTATCAATTACCATTGGTGTGACGATCTAATAAAAGGAGATATACATCAAAACTCAAAGAACCAACGTTGGACATTTGTTTCTGTGAATTACATATAGTAGCACTCTACTTGTTTGTACTAAATCTGTGTGCGCGGGATTTTGTTTCGTAATTCTTAGATGTGAATTCTCACATTTAAATTGAGGGGTTCCTGGGGTCTCCCCTCCCTGCTAGCACCAGTTACTGCTGTAATTTCATTTTATATGCGCGCTAATATTGTCTGAGCGCCAATATTTCCCGTATACTTAATACCCTTTCGCTGTTGTGTACATTTTGTATCTTGTTACCTATATGTAAAAAGTTTTTTCATGTTTCCAAAAATGGTGCATACCCTAGAACAACCTGACTTTCCCCCATCAGGTAAAAATATGTCCAATAGTCAAACAAAACCTGCTTGAGTGCTAGGGTGCACTGTTCACATGCCCACTATTTGTTGCATCAATAATCAATATAGTTTAAAACGATTCCTCAATTAAGCATTCTCCATGATATGAGGTTCTACATTTTTCACAGTCAACAAGACAACATTACAATGTATACACGAAAGGTGAAAACATTCTTCTAAACAGAATAATCACTGATCAGCATAATATTTGCTGTTTTATTTGCAATTTCCAATATTCAATCCTCAATTCTTCAGTACAGCATCCAACATTTCCCAATGCATTTCGGTGCTAGCACCTTCATCAGGGGAACACTGTAAAAACATATGTATATACAATCCATGTATTCCATGACACATAAAGTTTTTCAAAATAATAAACAGCTTTTTGTTTAACAAAATTATGTTTAACAAAATTATGTGCAAACACCACTAGCCAAAGTGGAGAAACATGATGTTAGTTCCCAGTCTAATGTGACATTTCTTAAGAGACTATGGGCCAGATGTAGGTCGCCAATTACCGGTCGGTAACGGCCGATTTCGGCCGTTACCCACCGGTAATTGGTTTTTGAGATGTAGGGGCCATTATTTTACAGAATCTGTAAATTTACCGAATCAGTAAATTTACCGATTCTATAAAATACTGAATCGGTAATTTGACCGATTCAGTAAATTCCAGATGTCGGTAGCACTGTTTACAGTGCTACAGGCCTTCAGAATTCGGTATTTTACCACCCAATCCAATTGGGTGGTAAAATACCGAATTCAGGTGTACATGCACATCTTTGCATGTACACCTGTGCCATGTGACACACAGACATATCCTTAGGGCATGTATGTGTGCCACAGTCACACAAGCCTGTACTTGGGGTGCTAGAAGGTGTCCAAGTGACACCCCCTGCACCCTTGCAGGATTCGGTATTTACCGATTCGGAAAATACCGAATTGGTATTGCCCATTGATTCCTATGGGCTTCAAGGCCCATAGGAATCAATGGCCAATACCAATTCGGTATTTACCGAATCGTTAAATACCGAATCATACAGATTCGGTAATTCTAAAATAAGAATTACCTACATCTGCCCCCTTCCGATTTACCGACTCTTAATACCGAATCGGTATGATTCGGTATTTAAGAGTCGGTAAATCGGAATTACCTACATCTGGCCCCATATGTCCAAAAGTGTGCATATGACCAAAACAATAAAGTTTTTAAGAAAAAAGAAACAAATGCTTTTTCGACATAGCACAACTTGGGAGACTCTTATATTATTCGTTTTACTCGGCATGTCTTTTTGAAAAAACAGATGTTTCTTTCTGGACATGTGGATAGTCTGCCAGGAAAAGGTGTTGCTACTAGGACTGCCACTCTACTGGACTGCTAATCTATGGGACTACTGCTTTGTTGTGATTCCCTGCTGCCTACTGCCCTTTTGTCTGGGAGTGAGAATAACTGGACATGCATCTCTCCAACCCAGAACCAGATTGACTCCAAGGGCTTGCTGATTGCATTTTGATTGAAATCTCAGGGAGGTAAAAGACTTCCAACTCACCTGCTACAGCACCTGGACTCTGTCATCTGAGAGTCTTGCCTTGCCAAGTGGTGTCAATCCAGTTCTGGGCCCTTGAAAGTGGATATAAAGTACTGCAAGTACCAAAAACTGGTGTATCGCTGTTTTTGCGCCAAAGACACCCCATCCCAATCGCGCGAATGCATTTCGGCTGCTACAAGCATCGATGACATTGCATCGCCGACGGACTGGCACATTGCCTCCCCCCCAGATGCATCCCTGACGTGGGTGGTTTGGAGTCAATGCATCAGCTACAGGAAGGTGATCCTTCCTGTACATAAACAATAATTTTATTTAAAAAAAATGCTGTTTTGCAACTTCTTTGTGTGCTGCATTGTTACAAAATGGCATTTAAAGATAGTTTATGTGCAGGAAGGGGGACCTTCCTGCACATAAACAATATTCCTCTCAACACAAGCATCCGTGCACTATGGTGCAAGGGGGCCTGCATTGGTGCTAGGCATCTGAAGTTAGCGCCAATACAGGGAAAAATGCAGGGCTGTACTAAATTCTAGTAAAAATGGTGCAGCCCTGCATTTCAAACGTGACGAAGCATGTTGTTAGCCTGCTTGGCTTAAGGACACGCTTCGCCACTTTATTGTAAAGATATGCCCCTTAATTTCTAACATTGACTGGAAGAAAGATGGTGTTTGGAAAGAAACTCTTTTACCAAAATCATGAACAAGTGTTGATTAATGGTTCCTTGGGTATTAGAGAATCTGCAGATACATTTGCAAGATGCCTTTAAGTATGCCATGAAGAACTTAGAAAGATCTACTCAGAGTTCCAAGACATACTATTACCTTGAAACTACTTTAAAGGGGTTGCAGGTAGGTTATAAATATATTTGGACAACGTCAGGAAAGATCAGAGTATGGAGCATAAGATCCTACCCAGTTAGAGGGGACTGTTTCTTATTAGCAACAAGATGTCCCCTGTGGTATACAGATTTTCATTAAGAATTATGATAAACCAGAGAAGAGATGGGTTCACATCAATGAAATATTATTAAAAAATCCTGGATCTCCTGCTAAGGAAATTGAGGGATCCCAAAATCAGCAATGAGATGCAGGATATAGCTCATAAGAATTACTTTTGTGACTGGGATCCTGCATTTTACCGATAACTAAAGTCTGTAATATATGAATGAGTTGCTGAATTCACACACATATATAGATATATATATCTATACTACTATTATAAAGCAAGAACTTTGAACCTTTGAGGCGGGTAAACTCGGGAACCACTGCGCCAATCCATACACCCGATACATCATTGTAATCGTCAGGGTGTGCAGATGGACATAGGCTATATAAACTATAAAAATATGCTTTATTTAAAAATGTACCAAAAAAAAAAAGTAGTCCCTTCAAAGTAGCGCAGGCCGCGACCTGCGTGCTGACGTCAGGAGCGTGGGGAGGAACGGTGTCCAGGAGTGCGAGGAGGAGCGGGGGACATGGCGTGGAGGAGGAGCGGTGACCAGCGGCGGACAGGCGGTGAAGAACGGCGGACAGGCGGGAGGAGCGGTGACGATCGGCAAGGAGCGGTAAACTGAGGAGCGCGGGGGAGGAACGGCGGCTGAGGTAAGGCTCCGGGGGACCCACGGGCAATGTCGGGGCAGGCAGGGGTTGGGGCAGGCGGGGGACGGGGAGGGCGGGGGCCCGGGCTGCTGGACAATGGGGGGGCGGGCGGGGTCCCTGGCTGCTGGACAATGTCGGGCCGGGCGGGGTCGGGGAAGCCTGATTGCTCCCGGACAAGGTTGGGACGGGCTTCTAGTATATATATATATATATATATATATATATATATATATATATATATATATACGACCCCCTCTCTACTCACCTGCGAGCTGGCACCGACCCATTGCTTTCACCTACTCCCCCACGTCACCTACTCAGCAACGCCGACACAGTTCTTGCTGGGACTTGGAGTTCAAAGAAACCACCACGAACATCCACAGTTGTGCTGATTGCATCGGGGGAGGGGATTCAGGTGCTAGCAGGTATTTTACACGGGACTGGGTTCATTGGAGAAGGGCTCATCACAGTGCAGGGCGCTGAAGAAGGCAACTGAGCCGAAATGCATTCGCCGCCACTGGGACACTCGGAAATAAACGTGTTTTCTGTCCTGAAATCCCTTTTGGCCTCTGATCTCTTCTTGGAAGGATTTTTCGTCATATATATATATATATATATATATATATATATATATATATATATATATATATATATATATATATATATATATATATATATATATATATATATATATATATATATATGTATATATATATATATATGTGTATATATATATATATATATATATATATATATATATATATATATATATATATATATATAAATTAGGTGCAAAACATCCATATATTAGGGCAAAACTATGAAAAAATGCTTAATTTGATGTTTCTCCACTCTAGAAAATGTGGCTTACCGGGAAGCCTGACTACCTCTTTCTGCAATACCAGGGTCAAGGATGCCGATACGCTACTACAGCCTGGATCATCACTTAAAAGGAATAATTTAACTGGACCAAAATACACAATGAGATCTGTCCATCAAGATAAAAGCCAAAAGACTCAATAACTGACAGCTCCCTGCAGTGGCACTGGAACAATTTTCAGAGTGGGGGTATTGCCATCAAGGTCACATCACTAAAGTGATAGGGATTGTGAAAAATCCAAGCAACACACAAATAACAGGTGCAGCACACCCTTTCAGCTGTAGAATCAGAAGCATGTGGTATTTAGCTGGTTGTGCACTTTGGAACAAACTGCCACATACATGTTAATACGCATGGGGTGTTAGTGCACAATCATTTACAGACTGCACATTTTCCATTGAAATGATAACTACATGTGCACAGATGTGCAGTTTTACTTATAAAACTGTACAGCATGCAAACGACAATATGTGTAAATCACGTTTCAGCTCAAATTACCATTTGCACACCACTAAGTAAAGCTTTGTGATTTGTTTTGATCCGATTAAAAATCTTTGCTTCCATCACACTTCAGAATTAGGCAAACAGTGCTTTATTTGTGCTTTCATAACTGATGGTATATTTTGCAATATTTGTACAAAATATGTACGTGTATTAAAATTTTACTGTGTTAGAAAAAAATTGCCATCCTACAGCCTTTCCTTTCACACACAGCAAAATTGCCACATTGTTAATTTTACAAAATACTACGTAGTCAGAAACCAAAAAGTAAACACCAGCTGACATGCAAATAAGCACAAGGTTGCCACAAGGCATAGTCTGACATTTGCCCTTTGTCTTTGAATGAACAGGAAATGTAACAAGAAGACAAAGGGGCATATTTACAAGGGTATTGCGCCATTTGAGCGTCACTTTTTCTGACGCTCTGGTGGCGCAATGCCCTGCTCCATATTTACAAGCCAGTGCCAAGTTACTTTGCATGGCTTAACGCTGCCTTGTAAATATAGCCCAACCAAAGGTGCGTGCAATGGGTGTTGCTGTGGGTGTTCCCATACAACACCCATTGCTTTTTGACACTGCCCCCAGATTTACAAGCATCTTTAAACCTGAGGCAGGGCCAAAAACTAACGCTTTTCAAAAGGAGGCATTAGAGTTCGCCAACAAGGAGAAATACTTTTTTAAACAAATTTTATTTGTTAAGTTGCGCATGTGTTGCAGAGCCCTGTACCCCAGAGACAGCTGCACAATCAAATCTCAGAAATATGTTGACTTTGACTTTTTCAGATGAAATCCAAACTTGTATATGAAACAATTAAATGAATACCCCAACACCCTCCCCCCACCGCTCCCCCCTGATCGCACAAATTCCGCACAGCCCTGACCGCAAAGTAGAATCATAACAGACAGGGTGCACCGCTCAGGTCCCACCCCCCCCCCCCACCGCTGGGAGAAATACTTTTATTTCTCCTTTTTTTCTCTTTCTGCAGTCCACATAGGGGTCCATTCCGATTCTGGAAAAACCGCTCCAAACAGCCGTATGGAGGATTTTTCACCTAAAAATCGGACCCTGCAACGTCCCCGGTACATACGACGAAGTACGATTCGTACCAGGAGCAGGACTCCGTACGAATCGTACAAAGACCGTACGACTCGAATCTCCGCACGAATCACCCTCGGAACCCGCTGTACGCGACATCTGTATGCATCGCGGCTGCTTTTTCCAACCCGGCAAGTACGATTCATGTCGGGTACGCACCGTACGACCCTTTTCCTACGGGAGCTGAAAACAGCCGTAAAAGCTGAGTTCGCCCCGAAACAGGTACGGAACAGCCCCCCTGGGTACGGCGCGTACCCCTCATGATCGCAGGGTTATGGCGCGTACCCCTGCGATCATGGGGGATACGCGCCGTACCTCGCGATCTTGGGGTGTAAGCACCATACCCCATGTTCGCTGGGTGTACGGTGCGTACACCCTGCGATCGCTGGGTACGGCTCGTATCCTCCATGATCCCAGGGGTACGCGCCGTACCACTGCGATCATGGGGGTACACGCCATATGGTGTGAATGTGATTGTGCGCTTTTCCGTACGAATCGCCCTTACCTGACGTGGACCGTACGAATCGCATCCTGATTCCCCGGTCCGGAATGTACTCGTCGGGTCGTACGGCATGTGTACGAGTCGTACGGTTCACGGTTTCAGCCTTGCAATACGTACGGATCGCGACGATTCGGATGGATTCACAAAATACGGATCGTACTACGCAACTCGGACGGACGGGTACGATTTGTACGGAGTGGGCTCCGGATACGAATCGCACGGACGTTTTTTTACCAGGATCAGAATCGACCCCATAGAAGGAGCAAAACACCTTTAATGATTGTTTGTGTGCCGGAGAGTGTCTGTTCCTGCCCACCAAATCATCCCTGCAACAGAGGCAAACTTGCACCAAGGGGCAAGAGTGTCAGTGCTGGCGTCGGGCAGCATTTTTAGTACCAGCACCAGGGAAAACACAGGGGTGCGCTGTATTGTTGTAAATGCTGCATTTTTTAAATATCGCACAGTAGCTAAATTGCCAGCAGCACGGCGCTGCGCCAATTCGCAGTAAATATGTCCCAACCTTTCAAGCCATCTTTATTGCTCATTCACCTTCTGAACTCCAACATGGCTATTTCTGGGATTCTTGCAGCAACTCCACAACTCTACTTCCAGCGCCGATGGTTCTCTGGATACTGGCATCTCTCTATGCTTTAATTTGGAGCACCATACAAGGCTATTTTCTAGGAAAATTGGATGTAAATTATTATCTCATTTGCACATTCAGGAAATCATAAGTTGGTACCTCGAATTGAAGTAAAGACACAATGAAAATGCATGTTGTACCTTCTGTCATCGGGCAAGCCAGAATTACTAAGCAGCAGTTAGTGGTCCTGACACTTCGACTTCAGCAGGCCTTGGGTAAGAAAAGCAACATAGTCAAAACTAAAGGAAGGCTACCAAGAGAAATATTAGAAAGAAGAGGATATAAGATGGGACTTACTGGCTCCCAGGACGTTCTAGCAGGGTGGGTGCCAACACATAAAGTCATCCGACAAGGGTGTGACAGAGTTAGCCAGGAAATGATCGATTTCTGAGTAACATGATGAGGAAAGATACATCAAAAAGGATGGGCAACTCAATAACCTCTCTTGAGCTTAGGTATCACTAAAGGAAAAGGTATTGGGCTGGCAAGGGGATCCCCTTGCTAGCCAATTCCCTTTCCCTTTAATGAAAAGGAAAGAGGCACGCCAACCTCAAACATAGAGACAACTCTCCAGGAGATGGGTGCTGTGGCCAATGCCAATGCCGACCCAGACATAGGTTTATCAAAGGAGAGGAGTGAGAACTTGTGGTTTCCATTTCCGCACGACTAGACTGGATTCCTCTCCACAGCTTGAGTTTGAGTCCTGGCTCAGGTGAGTAAACAGGGAGGGCAAGGGAGAGGAGGTGAGGTGGTAACATAACATGGTTGAGTCCTGAGACAAGGTAAGGAAGGCGGTCAGGCAATTGAAGCCATAGAAGGAAATGATACCTGAAACCACATAGTTAAAGGCAGTGGAATGGAGTACTGTCACGGGGATTAACATGTAGCTGTTATCAGGTACAAAATGACTGTTATTCTGTTTTAAGGAAAGGCAGAGTTAGGATGATTCACAGAAATAAAAGAGAATTATTTAATTGTTCTTTTCTTTTAGCTCACGTATTTACTGCCTTCTCTTTGTGGGAAACCTCTAGTGGGGACCAACTCCTGGATAGCACCACCGCTGGCGCCTTTAATTTTGAACTATCATGAGCACCCTATGGGAAAAGAGCTGGTTATGCATATTATGAAATACAAACAATGAAAAGACTGTTGACCTATGAAATGAAAGAGTACGTCAACGGAACACCTTGCCTGCCTCCACCTACTATCCTTTTAAATCTTCTCCACCCACTCCTGTACACTTACCCTTCAGATTTCAGTAGAGTTAGAGGTTATAAGCATAATTTTTGATATTCATTATAAAGTGGCATGAACCTCTTTGCCAGTTATAAGAGAGGAACAGACTGCTATATCAGACTGGGAGATTGAGACAGTCCCACTCGCAACACCATAGATTTCACACACTGCTGATATTTCCCTTTGTTTTGATTTTGTTTGTTGTGATTATTTTGATATTACTTTGGAGGTCAACTAATACAGCTTATCTGTATCATTTCTAAATATTTTTTTAATTACTCTTATTTCCATTTCAGATATGAATAATCAAATCATCATTTATAACCCAACACTAGGCAGCATGGATTTTTTTTCTTCTTAAGTTTGGCTTTCTCGATCTCATGCTACAGTTAAGAGAGGTTGAACTTGAGCATAAAGGAATCTGTACATCCTTTCATAAAAAAATCCACAAGGTGGCTATATTGGTTTGTTGTGTACCATGCTAAAACATGCTATTTAAAATCGAATCATAAAGATATACACTGTTGATTTTGCAGAATGTGCTTGATGTGGTAGAGTCACATGGTTGTGCGTTGAGCACGGATGCCTGAATGTATTTCTAGAGCCTTGACTCCATCTACTATTAGAGCCTAGTTTATGCATTTACTGCAGGTGGTTTGGGTCCTTGAGTACTCTTTTAAAAATGCAAGAAACCTCAACATAAAAGTATAAATAGGTTTTAAGTGTAGTTAGTGATGATGAGAATAGATTCCTAGTTACATTTTCTTATCAAAATCCCCAGAGTAAGTCCCTATTTCATATTTTGGCACACAGACCCTACAGAAATCCCTGCCCTTGTTAGATCTCATTTTGGAATCACATGGCAGAACTTGTACTGAACTAAAGGAACAGGTCTGACCAATCTGCTCTTCAAGAGAATACATGTGTCTTCATAATTTAGGGCCTGATTTAGAGGTTTAAAGACAGGTCTCTCAATTGTAAACGCAACAGAATACCTTGTGCACTAAACTACAGTCCACCTGCCCTATTAAGAGTTGGGTGGACCATAAAAATTCCATCGACAGAGCTCCCATTGGTTCATTTGATGGAATACTTCCTTCGATGGAGGAGCGTCAGTTGGACACACCCTGGACGGAAAGAAATAAGCAGGTGCTCCTTAATGCAAGATTTGGAATATTGCCCGGCCTATGTCATCTTCCACTGTGGGAGAAAGTGGAAACCCAAACGATATGTAGACTGTGTAACAACGGTGAAGAGAATATCCTCCATCTATTATGTACTTGCCCGGAGCTCTTACAGGAGAGAAGAGAATTGCTTAAGCTACCTTTTAATGAACGCAGCATAAGGACATGCAGGCAGGCCCTGATTAGGTGCCTACAATCAAGTGATATAATTTTGAATGTTACCTTTGTAAAGTTCTTATTGATAGTTAAAAAGAAATTAGGAGAATAATTACTTTTATTATGTAAATTACTAAGAAACCAAATGAATTTAATCGATGTAAGGGTATTTTAAGTGTTTTTATATTTGAACATAGCTTTTACTGTTTTCTCGTTTTAGATGTGTAATATTGTAAGATTTTAAATAATCACTACAATAAAGATTACTTAGTCTTAGTGCGTCAGTTGGAGGAAGAACAATACATCATCTCCCCTATTTAGCATGGACGGTGTAAAGGCATTTTTCCTGTCCTTCACATCCAGGAAGTAGGGACAGGAGACTGGCATAAAATAATATTGACCCCCACGCCCTGGGAGAAAACTTCCAGGGCACAGGACTATTGTTTTTTTAATTTTTAAAAGCAAACTCCCAGCTGCGGACTATATTTTTGAAAAACAAAATAATACATTTGAAAAGTTAGATGGCCGGCCATGATGGTGGTTCCTGTCAATGTACTGAGTTGCCCACAAGGCCAGTGGACAACTCTAAATTTGGTGGTCAGAGGCTCCTCAGGATGGCGGAGGTAATGTTCTCTGCCATTCCGATGGAGTACCCCTCATCCACCAAACTCTAATTTTGACCCTTCGTTTTCATAACTTGCATATTCAATAAAGTCAAATTCCATGACCCCAAAAAAAGAACAAAACGTTTCTGAAAGTAAGCGTTATATAGTGCTCCAGGCAGTTTAATTGAAAATTCAATGGACGTATGGTAAAATGGACCCTTAGCTACTAAATTGATCCAACCCTCTGAATAGGGGCCCATGTGAGGTAATCTGTAGCTACAACTACAAGGCACTTCCTCAAATAATGGTTTTGAGTGGCAGAAAGCAAAACAAGGCCAACTGAACAATATAGATGAAGATATATCCTTGAAAATAATCAAATATTAACAGAACAACCCAATATTTATATGTGATTATTCAGACTTTCAATATCAATGAAGAAGGACTCCGCCACTTGTTCAGAGACCAAGCTATTCATTTCTGTCATTCTGGGTGTGTTAAAAATATAAAAAGTAGGTAGAAGACAAGAGGACAACCAAGATAAATGTCACTGTGAGAAAGTGAAACTCTGTTCGCAAAACAGAAGTGTTGGACCTGGATTATGATATAGGCTGTTGCAGACAATCCAATCATTGGAGAGTGGCATTGCCCTATGCGGGTATGGTAATGAAACACATAGAAAGTGAAATGAAAGCAAATCATAGAGCTCTCATTCTTTTCATGCTCTCTCCATGCTATTCTGAAAGGACTCTGATTCACAACAGAAACTTTGTATATAGCAGAATCCCAAAGTACAACAGAACTATTTCATATCAGACCCAGGGCAGGCAGGAGAAAGAAACACCAGAAGTCCCTCTGCAGTGCTGCCAGGATCTGGATGGAAAGACTAAGGATTTAAACAGTGCATTTTGAGGACCAAGATGAGTGGGTCCAACCAATAGCTGCACTGTGGCGCTGCTGAAAAAATCACTTTTTGCTTAATTTGTGTGCCAATGTCACTATTCTGATAGTCTCATCAGAAAACTTTGGGGCATATTACCAGTGCGGCAATATGAAATTATCGCCGCTTTTGCAGCCGTTATCGGCCGAAAAGCGGCAATAATTTTGTCGCCTTATCAGCAAAGACACGCTAAGGTGTGTTTTGCTGATTTAGTGCCCCTTTCAACTACGCCCAGCTCTGCATCTCTTAATGAGATGCAAAGTGGGCGTTCCGTGCCAAAATAACTGTAGAAATGTCACTAACCCACAATTCTCCATTTATCAAGTTGCACGCTAACAAGCAGAGCGTTAAGAAAAGTAGCGCTAACCACAGTTAACGCTACTTTCCTAATGCCTGCTTGTGACCTGACTTAGCCATGTAATCCAATGGGAGGTGGATTACATGGCTAAGATCACCCTGCCCTATCAGCAAGGATTCGCTGGTATCAGTGTGATTATCGCTGCGATAATCACACTGTTTTCCAGCTAACGCATGGATTCCTATTGCTTGGGAGATAAGCGTTGCTGATAGCACGCTATCTTCGCGATAGAATCCAGCATTAGCCTGCGATAATTATCCTTGAGCTAAAAGAGCTGAGCGATAATTATCACAGGAGATTGCTAATATGCCCCAAAGTTTTCTTCTTTTCTATTCTATACCCTTCTTCGTCCCTATTTTAGGAGAGCACAAACAATTGATGCATCTAAAAGTGTGTACCTTGAGTGTAGAGAGGGTGTGTGAAGTTGGAGATACAGAAGAATATATAGTTGGACCAATGAAAGAGCAAGTTGTTCTCTTTGTGGTGGTAGAAAAAGGTCCTTTCTTTCCTCCAAGTGAATATGAATTGTGGAAGTCCATGACTTGTTCAGACCAGGAATGAGTGATTTTGTCATTTGATTGACAGGTACACTTGGATAAGTAACTATAAAGATAAAAAACAGTTAATTTATCACTGAAATTGGTAAGAGGCATGGTATACACATCACTAGCATTGAGGAAAATATTTAGTGCATGGAAAGGAAAAGGGTTCTTCCAGTTCAGAAAAGGTCTTGCTTTGAAGCTTACACTCCCACATCAGTCATATCTTGCAGAAGGCTTTGTGTGGCCTTACAGATTAGTTAGTCAAGGACATTGAGGCATACAAATTAAAACCAGAGGAAATCATGAGCAGCGCTATTTCTATTGCAGAAGTTCTGTTCAAATTCTGGAATGGGTGGCTGGCTGGTGACATGGAGATGTCTGGGAAATTGATTATATCAGATGGGAATATTTCAAACTTCCATATGCATACTTCTATAATTAGCAGCATGTATTCCTGACTATACCAAGACCATAGGATCTGTGCAGTTTCAGAATGAAACTGGCACAAGTTGAAATAGTGATGTGGTGGAACTTTTTATTTGCCAGAGATAGCCTTGACTGCCATTTGAATACTTGCAGGACTTGTCAAACCCCCTTCACAACCATACTGGGAAGAGAAAATCACTACATGCGCTGGGATTGAGAATAACTGCAGGAGAGCAGAACTAAAGGCATAGAAAAGTTTTCACTGAGGTGGGACTGAGAGGGAAGAGAGTAGTGTGGAATCTCCCACAGTTGGTCACTGATGTCCCCTACATTGCATCTCTGCCCACCATCCACTTTCAACCTCCCAATGTTATTGGGGTCACACACAGTAAATCCCCTTTGCCCCAGAAGAAAATGTACCTTTTTGGAGAAATGGAGAATTGGGAGGTATCTCTCACTCCCTGTTTCAGACAGGGAGGGCCTGAATCACAAAGGTAAGGTACACTTTTGAGTAAGTTTATGTGAGAAGTTGGCTTGATATTCAGTGTTCACTATGTATCAGTCCAAACAACCCTTATGGTGATTGGTTGTAAGTCAACCGATAGACCAGCTATCCTAGTAGCATGGACAAGAGCAGTCTTCGGGCTAAACTCTAGAGGGCGTGTTAAGCCAGCTGTTGTACCATCACATATACCCCTTGAACACCAAGTGAAAGGACACCACACAAGTGTTATGAAAATAAACAGTGTATTTATTTAGATCACAACAGCCCTGTACTCTTTATGAGGACAGGGTACTAAGCACACAACAAAACTCTTACAAAAATACTTTAAGTTGCACAATTTACACAAATGCCCGAGGGGCACGAAAAACCATATACTATGAAAGTGGAATGCGAAATTACTAGCAGGTAAGTACTGGACTTATAGGCTTTGGAATCGCTAGGACTACGTTACTGAACCTTCAGATTACTAGTAGGAGGCCTAGGGGACTAGGGTGCAGAGTGTGCACTCTCACGCGGGATGCGGGACAAAGTCTATGGGAGCTAGTAAAAGCAAAGTTAGTGTTCTCGGGCGAACCCGATAAGGTGGGTCGAAAACGACAGTGACTCTGGACCCTTGGATAGTGAGGCTATGCTGGGGCACCGAAATGCCGAAGTTACCTAGCCCAGGGGCTGCGGCTGTATAGGTCTGTTAAGACGTCGGGAATCCTCGTTGACGGACCAGGAGCCTGAAGAAAGAGTTGTTGGCAGGCGACCAGTGAAGATTGTTCGAAGTGATCCAAGCCTGGATCGAAGATGGATGACACCTGAAAGCAGAGGGGACCAAGTTCGTGACCACTAGCCAGTGATCAGATGGCACCAGGAGGGCACCGGATGGTAGTCACCTCGACCAGGTGAGTGGGCGATGCTGGGCTCTGCAGTCTCACGGACCAGGAAGAGTTGTCGGCGACCAGGATGGAGGTGCGAGCTGTTCCACAATGGTTGATGCTGTCGACGTCGCTGGACCCAGGATTGGGGCAACAAGTCTGGGCAAATTCAAGCCCACGCGGTGGACCTAAAATGGCGTCTGGAGTGGACCAGGAGGGTCCGGGGTGCTCCTCTTTTGGAAGGGAGCAAGGGCCAGTCTGGAGCAACCAGACCAGCAGTGTTGTCGTCGTCGATCGTCGTCGGGAAGGCCACAAGCCAGCGGGCTAGTAGCCAGACAACGCGGTGAGCAGCCAAAAAGCAGAAGGGCCCCACGCAGATCTCGTGGATGCTGGGGGGCTGGTCTTCGGTGCTGGAGCTGCTCAGGGTCGGGGCTTCTCGGACCCCAAAGCACTCACCAGAGGATCCCTCGGCGGTCGTGCTGGATAGAAGTCGTGCAGTTCTGATGATGGCCGGTCCCTCGAGGTCTCGTCGCACCTACGGTTCTCAGCTTAGCTGTAGAGGTAGGTAGAGGTCAGAGGTGCCAGGGAAGCCGGGTCTCGTCGAGCTGGTCAGTCGGATTCCGGAGGAAGGACGTGCAGCAAACCGCAGAGTTCTTAGATGGTGCCTGCGGATACAGGGTGACTACTCCTTAGCCACAAGGGAGAAATCTTGAGAAGAAGTCGAGAGTTCCTTTCGTAGAAAGTAGTTTCTTGATTCAAAGATGATCTAATCTGGAAGGGTCCCCGCTCCTGCCTTTATCCTAAAGAAAGGGGTGGGTACGCGACTAGGTCCTGCCCTAGGGGTGGGACCAGGAAGGGGGGTGGTTACACCCCTCTCCCATGCCGGACTTTCCCCAGGCTAGGGGCTGGTGTGCCCCTGGAACTGGTTCTAGCCGGCAGATGCGTAGTGAGCACCGGGGTGCCACTTGCAGTCACCTTCCTGTAAAGCCCTGCCAACCCAGGATACACAAAACCCTGTCTGGGGTGGTGCTAGCACCGCCCCTGACAGGAAACCCTTTGTCCAAGCTCCCCTCGCTGGAAGGACTCCCAGCTGCAGGGGGTCAGACTCGTGTCTGTGGTGGCAGCATCCATTTTGTGATGCTGAGGCTTGAGTTAACTTTAACCGGGGTTCACAGTTATATACATGTCGTGTCCCTCTAGAAGGGTGGAATGCTAACCCCATCGCCAGAATTGGCGAGGGGTTAGTATTCCAATTCGTATGACACCTTACTCGACATGTTTTGATAAAGCGATACCAAAGATAGCATTTAACCGCGAGGATTATAATGCACTTAAGAGTATATGGTACGCGTTATCATGGAACAGCTATTAGGACTTGGTTCCGCAAGCTGCAAACGAGCTCAGCTCATGCCAGAGCACAATCTCACACGATTCCAAGCACTCTGCCTTCAGGATTGTCAAGGCCTGCCGTAGGAGTGACTGATAGGAATCTGTGTGTCCATTTTTAGGGTTAGATAGAGGTATACTATATCTAAAGCAAAGGGTGATTACACCACCTTGCCCCAGCTGTCGTGCAGCCAGTTGTGTCAGATTTAGATGGCCATCCAGGGGTAGCATAATACATGCTTCAGCCCCTGGTAGGCCCTGGTACACCTATGCCCTGAGTTACAGGGTCTGATAAGGTGACCCAGTACCAATTGGAAATGTACCTAAGGTACATGGAATCCATTTTAGAGAGAGAGCAGTAGGCCTGGGGTCCTGATTGGCAGGGTCCCAGGCCAACTAAGTCGGAAAACCAGCAAAACACCAGGCAAAAAAGTTGGGGGCAACTGTAGTCAGGTATCCACCTTCCTACAGTTTACACTTTGTAGTAAGCTAACTACTTTCAGTACTGACAAACTCTGAGTGTACACTTAGTATAAAAATGTATGTTACATGCCTCCACCGCCTGGGCAATTCAATTTGCTTACTCTTGTCTAGGCTGTTAACATCCCTCCCTGACTCTTCCTAAATTCCTCTTTCTTCTCCCTAACCGTATCGCCTTTAGTAGGAAGCCTGCCCCATTTCTCATCCACTCCACTGTGTCCCTCCACATTTACTACTGAAATCTTTACTTACCAGTGCAGAGGCTCTGCCGTCGAGGAGGCAAACTCTGCACACCTAAGTATAGGTAAAATGCACATTTTGTAGCAAGCTTTAATTTATGATTTGTATTACTACAAAACATACTACAAAGTTTTAGAATCAGTCCCTGTGTGTTAGGGGTCAGCTTCACCTGTCAGAGAATCCAATATTAATTAGCAGGCGGTGATAGATCAAGTCCCAACACCAAATCAACGGTTGGTATTATACTATTATATGATTATTTATTTTGCATTTTGTCTACAAATAGTGTTCCTCAGCATAATCAAAATTAATGTAAACAACTCGGCAAACAATATGCATTAAGATTTATTGATAGCTGATTCCCAAAGATAATTTATCACACATCCCTAACCTGTTATTATATTCCCTAACATAAGTGTCTTAATAATGTTGCCAATCCACCTTGCTTCACTATATTAGTGTATTAACCCTACATTATGCCAGGCCATGTACAGTTTCCCTACATACATTATGGTATTATTGTTTCAGCAGCAGAATTAAACCATTAAGTATCTCCCCTAAGCAAATGGTCTGTCTAAACTTGTCCCTCTACTTTTATCACAAATCATGAATTTTGCAAGGAGAAGGGAGTCACTCATGCTTGGCTCTTACTTTGTTACACAACTATGCAAGCAACATCCCTTTGCAGAAGCATGTGGAAGCCATATAATCAAATGCTGCTTTCCCTTGTTCCTCTTAAAATGAACCTTATAAGGTTATGTTCCCTTGCAGCCGCAGTTACAACGTGTGAACTGGAGAAGCAGACAGATTTCTTTTTCTGTTCTGTTAATTTGGAAAGTGTAAGAAAACATGGAGTTCCTAAACTGAAGACATGCTGATTAACATTCTTTAACATTACTATTCAAACAGTCTATTTCCTTAGACCCTATGCCTGGTACGCTCTAATATTTAATGCTGTCATGTTTACATGCAATTCAGTCTGTCTTACATGTAACGTATTAATATTATTATTACAAGACAGCCCTGCCATCTATAACTCCATCTTGTGTGCTGATCATTATGATTGACAATTATTTGCCCCCTCTTGTATGCAGGCTAAAAAAGTTGTATTTATCTTTTACTAATATAATGTATTTCAATGGAAATTATATGCCAATTGATAAGGCTCCCAAGCAGAAAAACAACGCAGTCCTCAAGGACGCCACCCACAGAAACAACCACCTCATCAGATCAGCCAAGAGATCCTCCTTCAAAGACTGCCTGGATAACAACGCACACGACAGCAAAGAGCTCTTCCGCATTGTAAAAGAACTCTCCAACCCCAGCGCCAACACCAACGACATCCCGCCCTCACAGGAACTGTGCGACTCACTGGCCATCTTCTTCCACCGCAAGATCGCCGACATCCACGAAAGCTTCAACACCACGACCATCCCGACCACGCCAGACCCCACCCCTCTCCCGAACACCAACAGCACCAACCGCCTGACCTCATGGTCCAACGTCAGCGACGTCGAGACAAGCAAGGTCATGAACTCCATCCACTCAGGATCACCGACAGACCCGTGCCCACACCACATATTTAACAAGGCAGACGCAGCCATTGCACCCCAACTACGGAAGATCATCAACATCTCCTTCGAAACAGCGACATTCCTAGAAAGCTGGAAGCACGCCAAAATCAACGCCCTCCTCAAAAAGCCCAAGGCGGACCCCAAGAACTTCCAGCCCATCTCCCTGCTCCCGTTCCCGGCGAAGGTCAACGAGAAAATCGTCAACATGCAACTGACCCGCCACCTCGAAGACAACAACATCCTGGACCCGTCCCAATCCGGTTACAGATGAAACCACAGCACTGAGACAGCCCTCATCGCCGCCACAGACGACATCAGGCGCCAATTAGACAACGGCGAAACATCTGCCCTCATCCTCCTGGACCTCTTGGCCGCCTTCGGCACGGTCTGCCATCGCACTCTAAAAACACGCCTCCAAGAAGCCGGTATCCAAGAGAAGGCCCTCGACTGGACCACATTTTTCCTCTCCGACAGATCCCAGAGCATCCGCTTCCCACCTTTCCGATCCGAAGCCACCAACATCATCTGCGGCGTCCCCCAGGGCACCTCCCTCAGCACGACGCTGTTCAACATCTACATGGCCCCCCTCGCACAAGTGGCCCACCACCACAACCTCATCATCTCCTACGCTGACGATACTCAGCTCATCCTCTCCCTCACCAAGGACCCACGCACCGCCAAAACCAACATCCACGACGGAATGAAGGCCATCGCCGACTGGATGAGGAGCAGCCGTCTGAAACTGAACTCGGACAAGACGGAGGTCCTCATCCTCAGACCCAACCCCTCAGCTTGGGACGATTCCTACAGGCCAACCATTCTGGGGACAGCACCGACACCCACCGATCACGCACGCAATCTTGGATTCATCCTCATCTCCTCCCTCTCCATGTCCAAACAGGTCAACGCCGTCTCCTCCTCCTGCTACAACACCCTCCGCATACTCCGCAGGATATACAATTGGATCCCGACAAAAACAAGAAGAACGGTGACACAGGCCCTCATCAGCAGCAGGCTGGACTATGGCAACGCACTCTATGCCGTAATCCCAACCAAACACCTACGACGACTACAGCGCATCCAACATGCCTCCGCCCGACTGATCAACGTCCCCCGCCGCAGCCACATCACCCCCCACCAGAGAAACCTACGCTGGCTCCCCGTCGACAAGAGGATCACCTTCAAACTCCTCACCCACGCACACAAAGCACTCCACAACACCGGACCAGCCTACCTGAACAGCAGACTCAGCTTCCATACCCCTTGCCGCCAGCTCCGCTCCGCCAGCCTCGCCCTCGCTGCCATCCCCCGCAACCAACAAACATCCTCAGGCAGCAGATCCTTCTCCTACCTCGCCGCAAAGGCCTGGAACACCCTTCCTACCCACCTACGGCAGACCGAAGACCTACTCGCCTACAGAAGACTCCTCAAGACCTGGCTCTTCGAACAGTAGCGAAGCTTCCACACCCCCCCCCAGAGCCTTGAGACCCTCACGGGTAAAAAGCGCACTCTACAAATAGATTGATTGATTGATTGATTGATTGACTACACCACTGGATTCATGTTAGCCTTGCTGATGAGGGGTGATACCACAAAACTGGTCCCAGGATGCTTGGTTCTTGTCCAGGGAGGACCTGGCTTGGCTGATCGGCCTGCACTGCTCCCAAGACAAGCAGGGTCAAGACTGATTTGCATATGGCTGGGTCAAAACTTGAGTGGAGTGGTGGCGCAAAAAAAATAGATTAAATCCAGATCTGTTGACTGGGAGTGAATTTTTGCATTTTTCATTGTTCCATCTATCTTCTGTTCTTTTTGCTTTTGTTGCCCTAAGTGGAAAGGACATAGGTAGATGTGGGACCTGTGCTCACTGCGCCACTGGATTCAAGCTAGCATGGCTGATGAAGGTGATACCTCGAAACCGGTCCCAGGATGCTTGTTTCCGGTCCAGGGAGGTCCTGGCTTGACAGTTCGGACCGGACTGTTCCCATGATGTTCAGGTTCAAGGCTGAGTTGCATATGGCTGGGTACAAACTGGGGTGGCGTGGTGGCCAAAAAAAACAATGGATTAAACCCAGATCTGCTAACTGGGGGAGAATGTTTGAATTGTTCAGCATTCCACTCATCATATGTTCCTTTTTGCTTTAGTCACCCTAAGTGGAAGGGTGTGCCCAGACATGGGGCCCGTGCTCACTGCGCCACTGGATTCAAGATAGCCTATCTGATGAGGAGTGATAGCCCGAAATATGTCCTAAGATGCTTGTTTCCAGTCCAGGGAGGACCTGGCTCGGCAGTTTCCAGGTGGACTGTTCCCATGAGGAGAAGGCTCAAGACTGATTTGCCTATGGCTGGGTCCAAACTAGCATAGTGTGGTGGGCAAAATAACAATAGATTAAACCCAGATTTGATGATTGGAGGTGAATGTTTGCATTGTTCAGCATTCCGTCCATCATCTGTTTTTTTTCTTTTGTCGCCCAAGTGGGAAGGGCATGCTCAGACGTGGGTACATGCTCACTGCCACTGGATTCAAGCGAGCCAGGCTGATGAGGGGTGATACCCTGAAACCGATCCCAGGATGATTGTTTCCAGTCGAAGGAGAACCTGTCTTGGCAGTTCGGGCTGTACTGTTCCCATGAGGAGCAGGGCCAAGACTGATTTGCATATGGCTGGGTCCAAACTCGGGTGGCATGGTGGACACAAAATAATGGATAAACCCAGATCTGTTGACTGGGGTGAATGTTTGCATTGTTCAGCATTCCATCCATCATCTAAGTGAGAAGAGTATGCCCAGATGTGGGTCCCATGCTTACTGCGCTGCTGGATTCAATCTAGACTGGCTGATGCAGGGTAATACCCTGAAACCGGTCTCAGGATGCTTGTTTGTGGTCCAGAGAGGGCCTGGCTCTCTGGATCGGCAGTTCGGCCTGGACTGTTCCCATGAAGAGCAGGGTCAAGACTGATTTGCATTTTGCTGGCTCCAAACTGGGCTGGCGTTGTGGGCAAAAAAACAATGGATTAAACCTAGATCTGTTGACTGGGGGTAAATTTTTTTTAAAAAACTTTGAAATTCACTGAAAAAACCATAGGTTTCAGGGACGGTATAGTTAGAAATTAGCATTTAAAAAACCTTTGAAATTCACATTAAAAAACCATAAGTTTCAGGGACGTTATACTTAGAAATTATCGTTTAAAAAAAACCATAGAAATTCACTGAAAAAACCATATGTTTCAGGGACATTACAGTTAGTTGGATTTTTCACTCATACAAAACCAGAGAAATTCCGCTGTTATAGTTAATTGAGCTAAATATAACTCGCGCCCCTGCAATTCACTGCTGAAGACATCACATATTACATCACTCATGACATGGTCAGTGACATCACTGATGAAATCACTTGTGACATCTCAAATATCCCCCTCCTGAGTCCTTTTTTGCCCCCGAAGACCCCATCCCCGGGGCTTCGCCTCTTTTTTGTAAAAAAAAATATAACAGGAGGGGGGCCGTGTGGCCCCCCTTCCCTGAGCCACTTTTGGACCCAGGGACCCCATCCCCGGAGCCGGCCTTGTTTAAGAAAAATATATATATATATCTTTAAGGGAGGGGGGGGCCGCATGACCCCCCTTCCCTGGGTCATTATTGACCCCGATGACCCAATCCCCGGGGCCTGGGCAGGCATTATATTTTAGTTTTTGGAGGGGGCTGTGTGCCCCCCCTCCTGAGGCAAATTATGGTCCAGGAACCAAATCCCCTTACGTGGGGACCGCGGGGGAAGCCCTAATGCCCCCATGGTCCCTGCCGGCTCCCCACCGCATGCAGGAGCCGGCATTGCTTTTGGGCAAGGGAAGCTGTTAACATGCATTTCCCCTTGTCTAAAAGCAATTTTGCTTTACTTCTTAGAAGCAAGAGCAGGTTTCCTGCTCTCACTTCCAAGAAGCGAAGCAGTGTTTGCTATGGCAGGGCGGGAGCCGTGCTCCCGCCCTGCCATAGCAA
This sequence comes from Lissotriton vulgaris, assembly GCF_964263255.1. Classification (NCBI taxonomy): domain Eukaryota; kingdom Metazoa; phylum Chordata; class Amphibia; order Caudata; family Salamandridae; genus Lissotriton; species Lissotriton vulgaris. The sequence continues at coordinate 433,983,304 of NC_141696.1, read as the reverse complement.
AGGGCAATGTCCCGGGGTGGGCAACTGGGGACATTGCAGGAGCTGGTCCTCGGGGGTAGCAGTCCCCAGGCCCATCTAGGGCTCCAGGAGGGGGCTGCCTAGGCCTCCATCCAAACTTATTAAAGCACCGGGTAAGGTGGTGGTCCATGAGGGTCTGCAACGTACCCCCACATTCAAATAAAAGGTGCCCCTGGGAGGTGGTTATCCACGGGGCAGTGTGGGGAGGGGCAGGAGCCCCACTCACACTAATTTAAATTATTAAAGCCCCAGGGCTTGGGGGGGCCATGAGACCCCCCCACCCTGAAATTCAGTGTGCCCAAGGAGGTGGTAGTCCCCGGGGCAGTGTGGGGGGGCAGGTGCACCCACACTTGTTTTTCTTTAAATTGAAGGTCCGGGGAGGTGGCAGTCCGTGGGGTAGCGAGGGGGCGGAGGAGCCCCCCAAGCATTTGAATAAGTAAGCCCCAGGGATGTGGTGGTCGCTGGGGCTGCGGGGGCCCATGAGGCCCCCGCACAATAATGAAACATTGACCCCGGGACCTGGCCCACCTGGGGGCTCAAAGAAACAAAGCATGGGAGCCTGCGCTTCATTTTTTTGTTTTTTACGGATTCGCCCACTCAGCCCGATTTTGGACGAACTTATTTTTAAAAATGCATTTTTTGGCCCTGGGGGTCCTTGTGGGACCCCCTGAGCTGGCCTAGGAGGTCAGGGTGCTTCTATCCTGCCCCCTTTTCTTGTTCTATATACTTTTTTTTAACTTTCTTGTGACTCAGTTTTACTGAGTCACAAGATGGCTGCTAACACTTCCAGGCTTGGAGTGTTGACAGCCAATCAGAATCAAGCTTGTGCACGGGAGGGTTCGCAAATCCTCCTCGGCCCTCAGATATCAATATATATATATATTTTTTAATTTCTCAGCACCTACTGGACAGATTTACACCATTTAAAAAGAAGGTTGCTACCTTTTTGCCAAATTTGGTGTAATTCCATTCAGTAGTTTGGGCAGTAGCCGTGCCTAAAGTTCCTATGGAAATGAACATGGGGAAAACGCATTTTGGGACCCCCTTTTTTCTCAGCCCCTGCTTGACAATCACCCTGAAACTTTCAAGACAGGAGCTGACCTGAGTGAACCATCAGGTTTGAAAGATTCGTCAAACAGCGCCAAAGATATTGGCAAAAGAATAAACGCTTTTTGAATAGAAACAAGGTCCTAACTATGACTACCTACTTGCGACCGCCAGGTAGTGGAATCCCAGCTGTACGTCCCCTGGTAATGTGCCATTAAGTATGGGATAAATCAATCTCTCTGACAATCCCCAATCACCTGTGGGAATAGTGACATTTTTTAGTGTGTTGAATTGTCCATGCATCTATGTCCAACCCTACTGGTGCTCACTCACCTCAGGAGTTTTTTACAGCCGCATTTCATCTGTGCAGTTGTGTGTGTGATGCAATGTGTGTACTTCTCTCTCAGCATTCCAGATGTGTTAAGATGCCGTTCTTGAGCCCATTATCTTATCTGCAAAGTCACATCAGCTGGACTTCTAACCTTATATGTAGCAAGAATGATAATCAAGGTTGACAGTGCCTTGAGTATGCCAACATTGTGGTCCTTTTGTAGTGTATACTAACTGCCCATCCAGCCACAAAGGTTGTAGCATGTGCAGGAACACATGTTCTCATCTAGGTAATGCAATTAGCTGCAAGGGACAATACTTCTACCATAGTGTTGATATTGTTACCCAAAATGTCCCTCTTTGATTAAACTGTGTGTCTTGTAATGTAGTTTACTACATGTTGAAAAACTTCTTGATTGCATAGCGCATATGTGAGCTTTAGGTGGTACCCTTACCCTTGAAATGCATACATTTGTCTCAACAATACATTGCAATTACATGTCAGCACCAATACTCCCATGTATTGGTGATAACAGGATTTTGCTTAGTGCATACATAGTGAAGGCGATCACACTTAATAATTCACACACATCATTCAGTCCATTTTGTGCTGTTCCAAGAAGGTCCATCCTTATGAATTCCCTCATTGACGGATGCAATATTTCCTCTTCTGAGGTTCAGTTTGATAACTTCCACAACAAACCATTCAATTTCACCCTCTGTGTGGTTGTTCTTTTGGTAGTGTCTCACTAATGGTGCTCTTGCAATCTTGCAGCATATGTTCCTGCGGTGTAGGCAAATTCTTTGTTTTGCCATCTGAGTTGCCTGTTCCATATATAGAAATTACATGGACACCTAATCACTTAATCACGTATACATCATTCCTTGTGTTACCATTTAAAAAAGAATTTAGTTTTTAATTTCTGATCCCTCGAATAAACAATATCATGTTTCGAGGGAATTTATCATGCTCAAAATGTCCGGTTATCAGTGCTGACCCGCGATCGTAGTAAGTAATTGTGTAGTTTAGTTTTGCTGTGTTCTCTCACTACATTGTCCCTAATGCTGCCATTGTGCTTGTATGCAAACAAGAGGGATCCTTTGTGATTTAGCCTTAGAGGTGCTAATGTTGTTTAATGATTTTTTGGACCTGATTATTTTCAGGGCTAAACGTGGTGATTGCGGGAATTCTATTTTGCTGCATTCCTTGTAGTCGTATGCTCAGGGTGGTCTCTCTTACTGGTTTCTTAGCTCTGCATAGTACAAACCTAATGGGATATTCTTTTTCCCTGAGTCTGGACATTAATCCCTTTGCTTATTTGAAGTAGTCTTGTTCATAGGACAAGTTATGTCTTGATGTCTGTGGGAGGTAGCTCTTATATCGTAGGAGTGAATTTGTGACTGCAGGTTTCTTATTTAAGGTATTGTGCAGTTTCCCATGTTTGTGTTTGACCATCAGGTCTAAGCAGTTAATCTTTGTGGTACTGGAAATTGCCGGAAATTTCTAATCTCTACATTGTTGTTTCAGCCATTCTATGAATTATTTGAGGGTCCATTCTTTCCCTTGCTAAATCAAAAAGACATCATCTCTTTCCCATAGAGATGTTTTGTCGATGTGAGTTATCGTTGTTCATAATGATTTTAGTCTCTAAGTTTATCGCAGAAAAGTTAGTTATATCCGGAGCGATGGAAGTTCACATTACAACAACCTTTGTTCATAGGTAATAGTTGTTTTTGAGCATGAAATTACTCTGCTTTGGAGCTTTTTCTGTCAATTTTATGATGAAGTTTATCATGGCTTACTTGTTCAATAAAGTGGAGGAAGGTACCCCTTGTATCGTTTTAAGTGCTTCTTCTTGTGAAGTATGTATATACTATTACTCCAAGTCCAGTGTGAATAATATCTGATCAGTGTCATCAATTGTTGTCACACACATATGACTCAATTTTGTGGACTTCAAGTTTTATGAAAGTGTCTACATATCTGTACACCAGTTCCAGTACTGAGACCCCACCCCTAAATCTATTGATCTCCCAGGTGGAGCAAAGCATTGTTGTGTATATTCCACAGGTGCACATGGGTTTGGTTTGTTCAACAAGGCATATTTATTTTCATCAATGCGGCCAGCAGTTAAGCCCATATCTTTGACAGACCTGATTCTTTACTGTATTTCATCTGGTGGCTGTAGTGTGTTTTGATGCTTAGCTGCCTCATAATTTCCTCCTCGTATTTCTGGGTGTCATGGATAACAATTGCATCCCTGTTGTCTGCTGGTTTGAGGGCTCTGTTATTGTTGTGCATAAAGACCTAAGTGCCGTCCTTTCTGCTTAAGATATATTGTAAGGAATGAATATCGAGCATGTTCTAGATCATAATTTTCCTTGTTACCAGATTTTCAAAAGTAATCAGCTCTGCTGACATCAAATGAGTGGGTGGGTAGAATGTGGATGGTGAAGACAGACCAGTGCCTACTTTGTCATTCTCGATGGGCTTTTCTTTAAAGAACTGTTTATTCTGATTGTACAGAAACATTTAAATAACTTTGTCTTGATTTTGAAGGAGTCTGGTGTCTTTGTCAATATAAATCGTAGCCCTTTCTCAAGAATATGTCTTTCATAAGGATAGAGAATATGTGGAAATATTGAAAAACCTAGATCTTTCTCTATTTGTGGGATATAGTTCAAACACCTGTAAGTTGGGTTCCGCGTTTGCCAATCTCCAGGTTGATACTGTCTCTTTTACCATCTCCATTCCTTCCCCCTGCCTTTCTGCTTGCCCCTCCCTTGGTTAGGCTGGTACTCCAAGAAGGGTTGGTGTGTGATGTGGGGTTTGAGTCTAATCAGTCCCTAGATGTGCTAGGGCCTGCCTGTTATGTTATGTTATTTTATGCAAATTTGTAAAGTGTACTATCACCCAGGAGAGTGTCCAGGGACTCAGCAGGTGTGAATCTAGCCACACCTAGGGTCTAGTGCGACTACTTGAAAAGGCAAGTCTTCAGCTTCTTGTGGAATTTAAGAAGTGATGCGGAGGGTCTTATGAGTAGTGGTAGGTCATTCCACACTTTAAAAGTGGTGTGGGAGAAGGCTCAACCACCAGATCTGGTTTTCCATATGTATGGGGCGTGTGCATTTAGGAGTCAGGAAGAGTGGAGGTGGCTGTATGGTTTGTGAAACAGATGCAATTGTTGAAGTATGCTGGGCCAGTGTTATGTAGTGCATTGCAAGTGTGGGTGAGAAGTTTGAATTGTGCTAATTTGTTTAAGGGAGCTAGTAGAGCTTCTGCAGTTGTAGTGTGATGTTGAGGTTGAAAGGGAGGTTGGGAGTGATTCTGTCTGCTGAGTTCCACATGGTCTGCAGCTTTCTGGTGAGCATTTTGTTGATCGCAGCATAGAGGGTGTTCCTGAAGTCCAGCTTGTTTGTGATCAGGGAGTGTGTGAGACAATTTTCCGGATGCTTATTGGGAGTTATTTGAAAATCTTCCTCAGCATCTTCAGGGTATGAACCTGTTAAAGTTATTTTACAATGTGCAATTTTGAATAATAATGAATGGGTGCAAAATAATAATTGTATAGTGTGTAAGGTTGTAACCGATGAACTAATTATGTTCCGCTTGAAACAAATGACAAGTAATGTTTAGAAGTGTGAATAATAATGTAGTTTAGTTATGCCACATTTATATGAAGACACCATTTAATTAAAATGGATGCAATTTATGGGGTAATGCTCATTCAGCTCCTGCTCTCTCCCCCTTCCCAATAAATGTCCCTCTGCGATGCTTCTCTACCCACGGTTTTCTCACAACATAGAACAATGTGACATAACTGACTGTATCTTTAGACAGCATGCATTGTGAATGAAACTTTCTTCGGGATCTTGATGTAACATTTTGAAGGACACTTCTGCTGGAAGTTCCGATGTCATATTGCTAGCATAGTAGTGTCATAGTCTTTGTTACAGAATATTTCATATTGAATTTTGCAAATTTGGATTTCTGTTGCTGTGGAAGCTAATGGAAGAATCTTGGTTATTTCTTGTAGAAGTGAGCTAGTGTTATAGTTTCACTTGTGTTCATCCAATTTCTTATTTGTCTAAAATATGGTGTCTATGATCATGCTATGCTGAATCTGCATTTTTTTCTCATTGTTTATGCATAAAATGTGTATAAAACCCCCTGAATTTATGTGAATGGGGGCTACTTTAAATTTTCCTCATGGAACTCTGTCCGTTTGAGAGTGACTTTCATTTTTCCTCACAAACTCTGTCTGATTATTGAGAGACTATTTTCAATTAGAAAATGCTGTTAATGTTCTTTATGGTCCTGACAATTAGTAATGATTTCTGATTTTGTACCTCTGTATCTGTGCCTTCCTGGCAAACCACATTTATTATTCACTATTGTCTATTTTAATTCTTCTTATAAAATCCTTTCAACTTTTATGGATTAACAAACTCAGTTTTTGGGTGGTTCCAGTAAAAGTTTGATTTACTCTGCTAACTTATTTGGGCCCTGATTTTGAATAGTGTGCTGTCTCTTAATGATAAGTCAAGGGTGCTGAGCCAAGTCACCAGAGGTTAAATCTGGCTTGAATAAAATATTGAGGTTCAGTAATTTGTTTAGGTTCCCACAGAAGCATTGAGACAGTGACAGCATTGATCTGGGCTGTCATTTCGAGTTTGCTGTTGATGATGATCCTGAGGTTCTTGGCATGGGTAGTGGGAGTGGGTGTCGGTCCTAGCTCTATTGGACCCCCACAATGATGTGCTATTCCCAAAAATCACTATTTTGGTCTTGTTGGTGTTTAGCTTTAGCAATACAAAAATAGAAGAAAGCAGCAAAAAAAATATGATGGACGGAATGCTGAACATTGTCAAACATTCACCCCCTGTACAAAGATCTGGGCCTAAATCCATACTTTTTTTGCTCACCATGCAATTCCAGTTTGGCCCCTGTGGTAAGTGCTGTGGATGAATATTTGAGATGGAGTTGTGCCATTAGGGCTAGGGCCCTTGAATAATAAGTTTGCCACTTCTTTCATTTGCTCTAAAACCCTATGTGCCCATGCACCCACCTTGGCTAGTCTACTGCTTGCCGGTCACCTCTTAAATTTGTGATTGAACATAGTTACATAAAAAAATCTTGATGTGGTATATTATTTTTTTATGACTTTTTATCTTCTTTTCCTATTTACTGCTTCTGCATACTTAGCCTCCTATCTGTGGGTATACACATCGCACCTCGAACAGGATCCAGATGAAATGACGCTTCTGACACTTTTTTTAATGTTACATTTATGTATACAAGCTTTTATTCTTATTGTATTTATTGTTAGTATGGCTACAAAATATCCTGCTATTTGTTCTGTTGCTATGATGAGTTTTGGTGTAGGGCTGAATCCTGTATCGTATTTTTCCCTCAATGCTTTGTGCAATGTACCGTCTGTAACGCCAGTGCACTCACAATGTATTTGCATATACTATGCAAATGTGTGTACACTTTTATGGTTTTAAGTCAAACCAAATAAAGTTAAAATGAGGAAAGAAAAATACATATTATTCTGTTAACTGATCCCATGAGGCACTGTGAACAGTCATCATGCCAATCCACACCTTTCAGGACATACCATTTCAGGATCTAAGGAAATACATATGCACAGGGCTTTAGTAGGCCAGGTCTCACCGGTGCTGAGCACCAGCAGGTTTTTAAAGGAGGCCTCGAAACGGGTCTCTATCAGGCTCTGTTTTGTGCCCAGTTTTTTTTCCGGACTGCAGTGACAGCAGGCACTTCAATGTGTGCCAGCTCACACTGCTCACTTCACACTAGAGGAGAATTTATGGCTTGACGTCATGCCAGGTGAGCATTGTAGGGGAAGGGAAATCCTGAGTCATTTTCTCTCTGGATTTCCCTTCTCTTTTTGAAACTCAGGAGCAGCAACATTGTTGTGGTGTCACCAGGGCTTTATTTTTTTGAAAAACAAGAGTTCAGCACCGGGTTTTGTGCATGATTCTAATCATCAACTAGACGTTAAACAGTTGTATAATTTATACCACACAATAACATGATATATAATTCCACTTTCTTTTTTATTGCATTGTTATTTTTTTTGATTTTTCATGAATTAATTTTTTTTCTTTCTATAAATATCAAATAAATAAACTTGTATTCAATGATTGAGTTCCACATACATAAAATACAAAAACCAACATGATACAGATTTCCTTAGTTTACAATACAGTAGTCCATGAATGTATCCATTTGTTCTGGATACAATCATGGACTACTGTATTGTAAACTAAGGAAATCTGTATCATGTTTGTATTTTATGTATGTGGAACTCAATCATTGTATACAAGTTTATTTATTTGATATTTACAGAAAGAAAGAATGAATTCATGAAAAATAAAAATAACAATGCAATAAAAAAGAAAGTGAAATTATATATCATGTTATTGTGTGGTATAAATTATACAACTGTTTAGCGTCTAGTTGATGATTAGAATCATGCACAAAACCCGGTGCTGAACTCTTGTTTTTCAAAAAAGTAGTTTCCTTACCAGGGTTTATCCTTTTAGGTAGGGGCCCCATTCTTTCACACATAGTCACCAGGGCTTTACGCAGAAGCTTTTTCAATATTATATACAAGCCATAGTTGCTGCTTATTTATCTTATGCAACTAACAACCATTGACAAAGCCAATATTCCCAACTTGTTGTAGTTACAATGTTATTTGATGTATTATATATCTGGCTGCAATGACAGAACCAGCAAAATACCTGTCGGGCAGCACACTATGCTAAGCACAGACTTTTAGCTTTGTTTTTATGCAACAACCTTAATTACATTGGCCACGCCCCTTTCAGTAACCCCCAGTTTTTTCATCCCACTTAAAGCCCTGCATATACACAAATGTCAGATGTGACTACAAGCATTTGTTTGACTTACAGTAGATCTAAGTAACACCGGTGTGGCTGAGTGGCTTGCTACATTTGTTGCAGATGTCTGTCCTATTATGTACTTGGGACTACTACATGCCATTTCCCTAGTTCCCTTGATTATCAGTAATTCCCCACCAGTGAGAGGGAAGCCAGGGGGCACACTTTGATAGAGGTGTGCCTAATCACAATAGTGTGTTTTTCTCACTAGGCAGATTAATGCACTGTAGACTAACAAGGTCCTCGTCATATTCTTGTAATACAGAACACTTGAGTCCGACAACTGTTCTCCTGATGAGACCCTCATAATGAAAATTGGGTCAAAACGTCGAGGAACATTTTTGGTTCCAATAAGATTGAAATCAGATTATGAATACTGCAAACAGCTTTCGCTTGTCCCACTTTTGTACTGAACAAGACACCATATGCTTATTTTGGGGTTTTATTGCAATGTATAAACATATATAAACACTCACACCACTATGAGCACTGTGCAGTCTGCACTCTATGCATTTATTTATTTTATGTAAAATGCACTGAATATGTACTAAATTTAGTGTCCTCATGTTCTTTTCTCCATCTTTACATTGAATGTGGTGAATACAATATATAAACAATGAGCAGGGATGAGGGAGAGAACAACACCGGAATGCACAGCAATGTGATGAGATAAGAACAAGATTTACAGGCCTGTTTAGAGAGTCACTCAGAGAAAATGTAAACACGAGTGTTCGTGAAAAGTGCTGTCAACCAAAAGCATGCACTGTCTAGAGTCAAAACCTAAAAAGTACAATATAGATACACCTGGTATAATTGAATAATATCTAACTATAAATGAACCGTATATCAAACATTTTTTGTTCTTGAGACACCTTTCATGTATAAATGTGGGACAACCCCTTTTTCATTCCGTGTTGGATTCATAGTATAATTCAATCACTTTACACATAAGAGAAGTTTCAAATGAACTAAAACAGTTCTTTCACATTCAAAGAACGATGTTGTTCTTTCACCAGTGTCAAAAATATGACATTTTCCATGCATAATGTATAACTGAATTTCTTAATAGCATATACCATCTTATTTTTTTTTTTCAGGAGGCAATCATTAATATGTAACACATTCATTGGTATTATAAAAAAAAACATGTATCCATTGAAGGTCCTGTACAGAGACCAAACAATGAGTTGAATTATGTTTACTTAATAATCTTTGATGCTCATTTAAATGATACATTTTAAAAAACACAATCGAATAAGCTGGTCCTAAGACCCTCTGTATAATTTCAACACCCAAAATAAGTTTACAATGCAAACATTGCTTTATGCTTTTCTTCCTTATGTTTGTAGCTTTTTAACATGTCCTTATACAAGTGTTCTGCCTGCAACATACAATATAAAGATTTGTCTAAAGTATAACTCTTCTGGAGTGTGATGATATATGCATGCAGAACCTAATCCCTTAAATACCTTGAATTATATTTAATGCAGTTTGTAATATATTCCATTCAGAAAACCAAATCAAGTAGGTGGTTCAAAGTCATTAGAAGTATTGGGAGACTGTCACTTTACAGATGAAAAAGAAATCTTAGTTCAAGAATCAGTCATGAAACAATACAGTTTTTAAAAAAAATTCAAATTCTAAATTAACACAAATGGCAGAACTCCAACAGCAATCACTTCTGTTAAAGAAATTCAGCTAATCCCACAAAGAGAATATTTCAGACAAGATCATGGAATAATTTAGTCTTTAAACGGAGCAAGACAAGAGTAGCCAAAAAACGACCATTTGGGAAGCAAGGTTCTCCCAGCTAAGCACCTTGGTACACTAGAGTTCAAGGATGGCCACCACATTCTATTTGAAGTTTCTTCCTGTTTAGAATGCGCCTCTCATTATGTAGATACCATCTGTAGTTTTTGGAAGGATAGACCAGACACTCTCCTTTTTTGCTTCAATATAGAAGTATAGAATGCTGCTTTATTTGCATTCGCTATTAAATACATGAAATCAGTTTTCAAGATATAAATGTTATGAATGACTAAAAGTACGAAACCGTAAGTTGATCTAATATCTATATCCATTTTGCTTGCTTGGCCCGTGTTACGAGTCCTCTCCTACTCTAACCACGTGTAATGCACACTGTGGCTGGAAGTTAACAACACACCCCGGCTGGATGCCTATATGTAACATTTCAATGGTTTATGGCCTGGATCATGGATGTTTATGTGTGACTATTTTCACAGTTTTTGGCCTAGCCCTGTCCTGGATGCTTATGTGTGACGGATTATGGCATGCTTTCTGACCTGGGCGCTTATGTGTGAAATTTCCATGCTTTCTGGCCTGAGGACTTAAGTGTGACATTTCTACAGTTGATGGCTTGGGTGCTTGCTTATGTGTGAAATTTCCATGGTTTATCGCATGGGTGCTTATGTGTAACATTTCCATGCGTTCTGGCCTGAGGACAGGTGTGACATTTTCACGGTTTATGGTTGCGTGCCAGTTGAGGGTGTGGGTGGAGCCAATAGAGGAAGTGGGTGGAGCTAGTTAAGGAAGTGGGTGGAGCCATGGGAAAGGGGTGTGGCCTCTGACAAACATTTGAGCACCTGCACTTCATATTTTACAAATTAAGAACCAACACTTACTTCTAGAATCAAAACAACACAAACCTGACTGTTGTATTTATTTTTCAACACAAGGTGCTTTATTCAGTTGCATTTTTAGATGAATGTACTGAATATGGGTTTGTGGTTCGGAATAAAACAGTACTTTAACAATACATGTGGAGAAATGAGGTTTGGCAAATTCATGTACTGTGTACATTGTTTCCCTCATGTTGCTTTTCTAAAGATTGCATCTTTCGAAATAACACCATACAACAGACCATGTATTTGGGTACTGTATGTCAGGAACATCAACAGAGTGTGCATCAGTGCTTAATTTGTGCCGGTGCTTTCCTGCAATATCAGCTGTTCACCAAATTCATAGGGGTCTCCCAGGTGAAGAGCTGATATTGCACGCGATTGTCTTTAAAATAGTACAAATTGGATGCCGCAGCAGCATCCCGCTTTATGAGGCACACTGTCACACTCAGATTGAAACTGCCAGGGCCCCTTCATCGTCGTAAATTACAGGTCACTCCAATCAAGGCTGTGGCCTGCACGCACTGCTTCTGCAGGCTTGTGGTGATTGCAGCTGAGTTACGGGCCTCTATCAGGCTGACTGTGCTGCACAGCACTGCTGCTACAATGTATTCTGATGCCGGCCCGTGGCGCCACTGAGGTGGGATATAAAGCAAAGTAGCCGCGGGGTGAGGGGGGGACATCACCTCCGGTCCTGTTGCCAGAGCAAAGAAGGCAGCTGTCTACAAGATGCGTTTGGGTACGAGGAGTGAAGGAGGAAAGATAAGACGAACTGGGGGCATATTTACGAAGAGCCGTCCGTCCAGAAACAGCCCAAAGAAAACACAGATAATGTCGGGCTGGAGGCGGAAACTGGCAGAGCAGAGGAACACATGCTGATGCCAAAAATGTGGGACAGGAGGCCTGGAGCCCCCCTCCACGAGTGTTACGGTAGGGCCATCAACTTAACTTTGACTATTGGTTCGAGGGACTCAGGCGTGCCGCGCTGGCCTCGCAGCACTGTCTGCTGCTCGCACTGGCCTGTCCGTGCTGTATCTGTAACTATGGCCGCCACCCTCAGCAAATTGAATTATGGCTGTGCCGAGCCTGGGAAAGTGGTAATCACGGGTGACTACTATTGGGGGGTCCGTCGGGGTTCACACAGTGGGACAGGGGAGAAAGGGTTTCTAAAAGCTTGAAGTGTCAATCCTTGCAAGCCGTCGTTTACAATTACCCTCCACGTTGCGTGTCCCGTGATTTGCCCAATCGGAATGCTGAGCTAGGACTATAGACGCCAAAAGCGAGAGCGGGCGGATAGTTGTGAAGTTTGGCTGCTTGTTGTATTGCCATCTGCAATGCCACTACCTGCATTTGATTATGCAGAGCGGCTTGACTGGGTCTAGAGCGGGGCTCACAAGAGTTTGGTGCCCATGCTGCCTCTCATGATTCCTGCTGCACGGGTCTGGAAGGACCGCGGCTGCAGCGAGAGTATGGTGTCAGTGTAGCCTCATGACGCTGGTGGCAGTTACCGTAGCTTGTCCCCTTGCCAACTACTCCGGGCAGTAATAGTTATGTTAATATACTTATTTAACTGAGCAGATAGAAATATTATAACTGTCATTGTATTGACCTCCAATCATTGGCACTCAACTCCTCTCACTTGACCCACTCTGCTGCCAATGACGTAGGGCACACGTGCCGTGGTGTTTCTTAGAGCACTGCCGTGTTTCAGATGGAAATTTTTGTGGCATATACACTAAAAAGGTCACGTGGTACAAAAAAGGCATTGAGCTATTAGCGCGAGGGGGACACTTGCCCGGTGGCTCAGGTGGCGCTCCTGAGCACTGTCTTTAACAGACACCATTGCACTGAGTCTGACTGCTAGTGTTTCAGCGCCAGGAGGCCCACTACCTAGAAACCGAGAGAAGCACAACACCAGCAGGGTCTCAGTTCAGACCTCCTGTGGTGCTGACCACAACAGCACAGACTGTCCCTCAGTTCACGCAGGACGGTGAACCCACTGCTGGAAAAGTGTGTGGAAGTTGACCTGGAGTCGGGTGATTATCACATTCCAGAGTTTTTGAAAGGAAACTGTGATTGTAATACAAGCTTCCACAGTGCGTGTTGGTAGCCTGTGCGCTTGTATACACTATACAAATAAATCTAAGCAGAGGCTGAAAGGCTAGGTGGAAGTGAGCAGCCTCTGTGAGCTGAATTCAAAAGTGATGCCAGGAGGAGGCCACATATAATAATAATAATTATCCTTTTAACGTAATACTAATAATGGATTCCTATAGTTTCTTTTTGCGCAAATGGGTGCAATTTCGGATGTTTATATGTTTCCCTCGCCGTCATTGCTTTATTTTGCTAACGAGAAACTGTCACTCATAATCTTTGAAATGTCACTCATAATTGCTCTGAAATTATAGAAAAATCACACATGGCAATCTAAAACCTTGGCAGCTATGCAGGAGGGCTCTGGCAGGCGATAGGCTGTGGGGCTCTGGCAGGCGGTGTGGAGGCAGAAGGTAAAAGAGAGCAACCATCGCCAGTTCTAGCCATAGTCGGCCGAATTTACAGGCTTCAACCAGGCTTCAACCAAACTTCGATCAATTCCAGAAACAGACTGAAGCTTTGCCCACTAGGAATGCTTTCAGCCAGGAGCCCTCTCTGCCCGACTGACCTGCGAGACCCAGATTTCTTTGCCGCTTCAGAAGAACTGTAAATATCATTTATATGTCAGGAGAAGTTTCTCATTAATGGCCTTAAAAATTGAGCACGAGGCCCTTGACCTATTGAACCCTCTTGTATTCTGGTCCCATGCTCAGCTGGTGATGTGAACCTGAAAGTGTGAGGATGAGGCCTTGTTGCCAGTTAGGGCCTATTGCGTGAAAAAAAGAAATGCAGGGGGCCAAAGTTTGTTTTTCGAAACCATTGGGAGAACTTCTGAATGCCAGTGTTGCAAACTACGGAGGCTGTCTGATCTTGATTTCACCTCATCATGGCTCTTTCTTCACTCTGCGCGATTTTCTCTCTTGTGTGTTCTTTTTCAAGCCGGCTTTCTCAGTGTCTCTGTTTCCCTACCCTTCTCTTCCGCCATTCAATCTTTTTCGCCTTTCTCTCTTCTGCTCTGGCTCAAAGTTAGTCTGCTGTTGAACAATAAGTCCAGGTCTTACCACCACCTACAACAACTGGCACAAATTAAGCATTGCAGTAAGCGCAGCACCCAGTGCCTAATTTCAGCTGGTGTTTTCTGGTGCTCGGTACCGGTACTTAATTCTCAACACCTGTATTCCGGTACCTATGTAAGTCTGGTACCTGGTGGCGCTGTCTTTCTAATTTTGAGTTTAGCACAGCAACAGATGTTTAAAAATGTTATATAAATTATATATGAATAATATCTACTGCTCACACCATTGGTCTCCCGAAAAGGTTCCTGGCACTTATGTTTGTACAAATTAAGCACTGGTGTCAGGGTAGTCCCTATTCTTTGGTAGAGGTTTGAAATACAGGCCTTTTGCAACAAATTGGGGCTCACTCTCCCACATTTGCATGGCACTCCGGGTTTAGTAATCCCCAAAATATTTTAGCAGGTTGCCTTGTGACTTTTTCAACACACTTCTAATCACACTGTATAATCGTTCTGCTTCATTGGCTTCCTTGTTGTCAGATAAGGTTCCCCAATTTCTGGAACATACTCACTATGCACTGTCCTTTTTAAGAACATCACCCTTGTGAGGCAAATTTGAAACAAGGTCAGTGTCAATACTAATCAGGCGTGAGTCCAGGGAGGCTCTGTATAAATCTCTCTGGCACATGCAAATTCCACCCATTTATCTTACTGTGGGCTGTCTGGGACTCTCCATTCAAATCAATAACCTGGCTGATCTGTAAATAATGTATCATGACAAACATCACACACTCTGACAATTCGGAATCAGAATCCAGTGAAGCCCTAGGCTTGGTAAATTTACAGTGAGTTCTAAATGTATTGTTAAATGTAGGGATGATGGTGTTGCTATATAGCCTTTGTAGTCCATACAATGCTTAATACTTGATGCACTGTGTTTAAACCTGGTTACTCTTCTTTTAAAGGGGTTTCACCTGGGACTTCTTTTGCAACATTGTCATCATTTGTACAGTTCTCAGTAGCCACAGAGACATCTCTAGTCAGCTATACAGGATGGGCCACATGATATGGTTTCACTGAATCAATGGACACCTGTTGGTTCTTTCTCTTCCTTGGTAGCGGGGGTAAGACCACCTTTGTGTCCCTTTCATTGCTAGCACTGGTGCAGGGTTGCCAATATGCAGGGCTGGACTATTTCTTCTTTCTCATTCACTCTGTCACAAGTTCTCTAGTGGTAGGTAACAAACCAAGCACAGCAGATAAAGCCAGGGCCATGACAGCCTTATTCAGGCTTTCCTGGGTGAGGTGCTGATCCCTTAACATATCAAGATGTGAGTGATCATATGAATGACATTTTTACAATGACTGGTGTGTTTCATTGTTAATGTTTACAGTAGTAGATGGCAAGTAATAACTCAAAGTGGAGTAATGTTATAATTTCAGGAATTCTATGGTACAGATGATTTAGCCAAACTGTTTTAATTCAGCTTTCATCCACACCTGGACTAATTCTAACTACCCCAGGAAGGTGTTGACCACCTCTCCGCCGTGCCCTGTGCATACACTGATCATGCAGCTAGCTTATAGAATTTGATTGGAGGAGCCCCCAAAGTTAGAACGACGCACCAGAACTGGTTGGTCAGCTTTGAGAATAAATCCTGGAAAACTTCCTCAGTGCAAGGTTCCAGAATTCTCTCATCAACCCACAAGGAACTACAGATCAGTGTAGGTGAAATTTTCTGTTGACTACTGACATATCATTAGTTGAGGATTGAACTTGGGTCATGATTCATGATCCGTTTGCACCTGGACTGACATTTACAATAAGAAAGCAAGAGTTGTGTACAATGGACAAGACTCCATCACAAACTACATTATCTGGAGCAGAAGAGAAGGATCACAGCCTGGAGAGATTTGTGGTGATGCCCCTTCATTGATTACTCTGCCTATGTGCCCCACTTTGTAGCCACAAGGCCTTGGAGATTTTCTCACCTCTGTCTCTATGTCTGGAGAGCATTGGCAAGGTAGCTGGAAAGTTTAGGTTGAGCACAACAAGACAAACAACGGAGGTGCAAGTGTAGTGTGTGTGGAGTAGACACCCATAACTGTGAGTCACATTACTCCCTTAATCCCCCTTTTGTACCATGGATCAGTGCTCTAGTAGAATGGCTCTTCTTACTGGTTTTAATTGGCAGATTAAGTGTGTGTGGGTCTGAGGTTCTCCAGCGAAACCTTATATGAGTCCTATGACATAAAGAAGATGTCCAAGTGCTGTGAGACTCTCCCGTCCATCGCTACACACAGAGATAGTCTCAATTTGACTACAATTGCTATGTGTGGTTTGGGGCAACAGTGTGCATGCATGTGTGCACCTTCGACTACCAGGGCTAGAATATGGCATATAATATTAGTCATTTCACTTGCTTGTGTTTTGAACACTGATAATAATACAAATGCCTAGCTACAAAATTCTCTAGAGCGAACCTTACTTGTGCAGCTGTATTTCACATATGGGGCATATTTATCAAGGGGTTGTGTCACTTTGCACCACACAAAGGGGTGCACAAATGACGCAAACCTTAAGATGCATTAAATCAAGCCACACAAAGCCCCCTTGCATGGTCCTGAGTGGCTTGATAAATCCAGAGTAAGGCAACACAGCGCAAATCATTGTGTTGTATTACTCTGCAAGGACATTCCATGGGTTGTGCATGAGTTTTCCCAGTCAACATTCACTGAGTTTGACGTATTCCCAGATTTACTATAAGTGGTAGACCTGGGAATGCGCCAAAACTGAAACGCCTCCCTAGGTGAGGCATAACGAGGAGAAATATGTTATTTCTCCTCTATCCATACGTGCTGGATTTTGCCCTGTTTTCACCTTTAAAAGTATAGCACTGACTGAAATAGTAGCAATTATTGAATGATGTTACTATGACTTATTGAGTTCTGAGTTTCTAGCCCACAACACCTACCTGAGTTACCACTGGAATACCCTGTTTATCTATTCTGGAAGCCATCTACTAATGACTGCGGTTTAGCAAGGGCCTCTGCAGCCCCTACAGCATGGGGTGCCCACTTTCCGGGGATGGTAATCATTCAGCCTAATAGCTATCAATTTCTGTGAGCTATGGGAGTCTCTGCGTCCCCGCTCTAAACTCTGCAGGAAGGGAGTCCTCTTCATTTTAAGTTACGCTATTGGCTAAGGGAATGTGTTCTGTTTAGGTTGAATATTATGGAGGTCCGAGGAAACTATAGATATCTGACTCCATTTGTTCCATTTGAAGGCCAGAAACTTCTGATTGGCCAGAGACTTTTGATCCAGGTGTCACAAAACGTTTTGGGCCATTTACATTGTTTTTGAGTAATAACACAGTGCAATGTGTATTGTCATTTATTACATTATATAAAATCACTAAAACAGAGTCTATTATCCTTCTGCCCATTTTCATCACCAGATGGAAAGGGGAAGAGCATCTAAAGCACAAACATTTAAATCACAGCATTCCTGTTTTGCCTTTTCCTTCTATCTGATTTATGGGAAAAGGACTACATACTTATTTTAAATCTATTTACCTATAGGTGATGATGGGGTGTTCTCATGAGCTTCAATGATGTTGCAACACATATAAAAAATATAGTTTTTTCTACAATTTTGCATGCAATCTCAAGAAGCCTCCACAATATTCCTAAAAAACATGCATAAAAACTGACTTTGACTTAAAACCTTTGACTGTCATCTCTCCTTTTTCTTTTGAATGGCTCTCTCCTTCCTTTCTATCCTCTACACGACTCCTCTGTCTAAGTACAGCATATTCAAAGTCATATGTATGTTTACTCTAATCTCTGCTATTGTATTTTTAGAGATTTACCACACCTCAATGCAAATATCACAAACTCCTCTACATTAAGTCATACATTTCAACCTAACAAAACTTAATATCTCGTAGCCCATGCATTAATACCGCCAACCAGTGTATGAATTCACATATTCCCATCTTCCACTATAGATTACAATAAATCCTATTAATTTAATCTACCACATAGAAACTGGAGTAGAGGCGTGGCTTGGTTTCCTGAGGGGTGCAAGACTAATCCCAATAAACAAGAGAAAGCCAAATAAACAAAACTGCTCACCCTGGGTTCCAGAGCATTGTGTTGCCCGACATAAATCTCTATAACGCCTCTTCTGGGGTAATAGGTGCTGCATAAACGCAATTACAAACAAAACAATAAATAACACACACTAACACTTGGGGAGAGGAGTTGGCCTAACGGCAAGGGCAGTTGATCTCAAATCTGGGGAACCGGGTTTGAGTCTCGGCAGGGACGCTCAACATCCTGTGATTCTGGGAAAATCACTTAATCTACCCATGCCTAACAAAAATGAATGTGTCCTTGTGTAACGCAACTGGTGCTCGGGTAAAGCGCTTTGATACCTGATACCTTCGGGTCAAGTTTGCGCTATATAAAACTCAGTGAAAAACAAAATACCAAAACACTCAGCGGTTGTGAAGTCAATTTTAGTTCATACAGACTACACATTTTCCCTATGCTTCTTGACACTGATGGAGCGAGCAGATGAATGAGATTTTATTCGAACTCGCGAAGTTAAACTTCCATAACAAATGTAATCGTATTATTAAGCATGTGTTGAAATAATTAATCAACTTAGTTTTAAAATTGCATTCATACAGAAAAACATGAGGGACTAATTTATATGCTCTATGTTGCAATCGCAAGTGTGTGAAAATAATAAACTAACCTTGTCTATTGTCTTCGCTTGTATTAAATGCGGCTGTTTAATTAATGGCATGTGCCTATTGGTGTGCTTATGTTATGTCTTTTCTGTAGCAAAAGTTTGTGGAGAATCCTTATGGCCTAAAAGAAAAAGGTTAATATAAATGCTGCTTTGTGTGCTTAGCTAGGTAACATAAATTAATGGGGTAATAATTAACAAAGAGGGTGGGTAACAGAATGGGTCTCAATTCTCTAATTAATTACTGTTTTGTGTTTGTTTAAATACTAGTTTCCGTGAGAGGCCTTAGGCCTGCAAAAGATAGCGTTTTCGAATCCTGTCCAGAAAGGAGCCTTGCACAGTGGAACGTTTTACCACATCGACAATTTTGTCAGAAAATACTGTTGAATAAGTTGTGCTTAATGTGCTCATGGAGAGAATGTCCAAGGACAGGAAGCGCAAGCTTGCCAAGGCAAGGAAGTCATGAACTGTAGCTCGAATAAAAGATACTTTTACAAGGAAGCAGAATGACACGAAAGCAAAGGACAATAGGGCTAAAGAAAAGCCCGTTCTCGGTTTGGAGATGGTTATGACATACTGGTGGACTGGCACGACTCAGCCAAAGACAAGTTTGGATTTATGGAGAAGAATGCAAAATTTAGTTACTTTAGCTAGTTAGAAAGGTATAAAACCTGGCCCACGGGGAGGAGGGAATCTCTTCTTGTTTCCCGATTCCTGAAGGCGTGGCCTGCTGTTGGACTCTTTTTGGCGCACGTAAGGACAGCAGTCTTTTGAGATTATTCTTTTAGGTGAAGTCAGTTTTAGACAGGGAGTTAGGGGACGGAAACTTATATTTTGTATTAATTCATGCTATCTGACTTATCTTTGAAATGTCAGACTAATAAGTCTTTTCCTAAAAATGATGCTTTCACTTTGCTAATAAAATTAAGATTCACGATTAAAAATGCTCTTTCTTTGAATAAAAAGTTAATAAAATTAGATTGTGAAATAACAAGCTGGTCTTGTTTATTCATGGTCTAGTTATCATTAGTTGATCCATTCGCCTTAAGTGACTTAATTAAATGACATATGTTTTTAAAACCATGGTATGAAATGATAAACTGCAGTTGTCGATAAATGTGTATATAGTTTGTGAATAGTTTTGATTAATTAGGTCACATGATTCAGTTGCTCAAAAATTGTCTCATAAGTTTATGGGCCTTGGTAGTGATTTGTGATTAATGGTGAGTATTGTGGAGATGAGTAGCATTTGTGAGACAGTTTTTCATTAGGAGCGCTGGATCAATTACTTGGTAGCAGAGTTACGGTTACTATGGTAACTGACATGTTACATGATAATTACATAGGATACATGTCTAAAACTTGTTAAGTTTGTTTAGTTGTTATATGTAGTCGAAAGGTTTTTTGCAGCAGTGTGAAAATTCCAAGTTGTGCCGGCAAGAGTAGTGTGACAGGTGAAGTTACACAGTGCATTTGTCCTGTTTCAAAATAGTGGTATTGTCATTTATCACAAGTGTTGTGGACATACAGCACAAGTTTAGGGATCTTAGGTGTGTTAGGTAGAATGTATAGTGAGGATTGTCTATGAAATCGTAGCTTTTGAGTATAGGGACCGCTGTCCTGTTTTAAAACTCACTGTGAAAAGAGTAATAGAATTTTTCCCAAGCTTGAGTGAAGGGTAAGGAAGTGTTGTCTATTCTTACTGGCGAGTGAGGATTTTTATTGGCGGGTTAAAGTCCTACCAAAATTTCGCGTATGAATGTTTAGGGATTCTATTTGTATGATTGCGTGTGTTAGAAGGGTAGAACAAGGCTACTTGTTTTATCAACGAATTTAAAAATCTTGTGAAAATAGCGTCGTTTATTTCATGTGAGAGGATACTTGAATGATTGAAAAAACTATCGCTTTATTTTAGCGAAACAGACAAATGGTTTGTTTTTGTGGAGTTACTAACTGAATTCTATTGAAAGTTTTGTTAAAAAAATGGCGCTGTGAAAATATTTTGTAAAGGAGGTGTCAGTGTCAGAGCAGAGCAAGGACAGCGAAGCTGCAGCGGCAGCATACGTAACAGGGTTCGCGCTGTGATTGGCTAACATACGTCACAGTATTTGCGCACTGATTGGCTCATGTGACTAGGCAGGCTTGTACCTGATTGGTTCATTCTGAAATTCAGTAATTCTATTGGCTGAACAAAGTAGTGACGTGACTTAACCTGATTGGCTTGTTGGTGAGTTTCACGCATGGATTGGTTAGTGTAGGGGAACAACAAGGAAATATTTACGATTTTTTATAAGTAAGCGGAATTGTTTTAAAACATGGATTATTATTGCAGGAGAGAGGAAAAGAAGCTTTCATGGTTTCAGAAATTGAAAAATATTTTTAAACGTGACAAGAAAATTGAAACACGAGTTGGAAGATTACTTCATAAGTACAAAACACCTACAGCTTATATGTTAGGTGAATATGGTTATCATACTTGCCTTTGGATGGAGAATTGGATGGAATATACCAAAAATGATGGTGTATTGGCATGGCCGGAAGATGGGTCATTTAACATTAAGGTGTTGAAAAACTTAGACCTACACAATTTGAGGCTTTAGTTGAATGGGAAGATGAGATGATAGAATTAGAACGAGAAAACAGAGGTATAATAAGAGGCACTCAATTAGACATTATTAGAGAAACTCATGAAGAAAGAATGCGTCGTTGGAGACGTATGGATATGTGTGATGGTTTGTACCCAGCAAGATTTAGTGAAGAATCTAGTCAAAAGAGTACTGAAAAGAAAAATAATATTGGTGAAAATAGTGAATTAGAAGATTCAGTTTTAGAAGAGATTTACATTACAAAATCGAAACCGCCACCTTATCAACCAGTTTGTTCATGGTCTACCCCGAGAATTCCTCAAGGAACTTCTCCAAGTGCCCCTCCTAAGGAAAGTAATGATGAGACTCCACCTAGATTAAATCAGAATAATGCAAAATGTCCTGAGAGAATAGAAACAAGAACTAACTCTAGTACATCTGGAGAAAGTAGAAATTATGCTGAAACTCCAGTTCAGGGAAATAGAATCTCAAGAAATGTAATGGGAACAAAAGGATGTGGGGATATACTAAATGCAGAATACATTCGATCAAAAGAAGAATTACAACTGTTAACTAAAGGCATGGAAGCAGTAACGGTACCAGTAACAATTGGACCTTTTCTTCCAGTTTTTGATCAGAAGGAAATTAGACATTCAGCTCTGACTATTCCATTAAATGCAGAAATTCAGAAAGTGGTTGAAAATTTTTATTCAGATTTAACAGAAATTCACCGAGAGAAAAAGATGCCAGACTTTTAATCAAAGATTTTCAAATGGTCAAACACCATCTGCTGCAGAATCTGATTCTGGAACTCCAGAAAAGAGCATAAATAAAATAGATTTAACACAGACTCCACAGACCCCAGAATTTAAATTACTTGATTTTGCAAAATTGAAGGCGGATGTGGAGGAATTGATTATTGGCACAATTGGACCTGACAGTTTAAAACTATATCAGGATGATGAATTATTGTTTATTTGTAAAAGTATACAACGGAAAACGAAAACTAAGTATGATCAGTTAGAAGAAATGGCTGCTGAATTAGAAATAGATTTGAGTAGACAGAAAAATTTGAAGACATTATAGAGTGGATTTCTCTGAAAAAGATATTGAAAACATGAACACCACAGGAAGAATAATTCATATAAAAGAATTAATAGTGTTTCTAAAAAGATTAGGTGAATTAAGTAAATGGAGAGTGAAATGGACAAAGAAAAGAGAGGAAGAAAGAAAAGAAAGAGGGGAAATAGCAAATGAGTTTCCTATGAGAGAAATAGCTAGCTTGTTCCATGGACAAGACAGGATATTTTACTGTTTACAAATGATTTTCCCCGACTGAGAGAAAAACCTGTGGAATGGTATCGACAGGTAGAAAGATTTGTTAAGGTTTCAAAAGTTCTGTGGATTGATCTTGATGGATTCTTTGACATTGTTGTTCCTTCAGATCTTTGGACAGAATGTAAAATTTCTATAGATTGGCCAAAAGAAGAACCTATTCGAGATAAGGTAACAGGTGCACCTTCACCTGATGTTATAAAACTGTACGATAAAGTGATTGTGTGGCTGAAAAACAAGATTCCCCAAAAAGAGGTAGATTGGGTAAAAATAGATAAAACAAATCAGGAGCCAAAAGAATCAGTACATTCATTCTATGAAAGATTACTGCTGGTATTTAAACAATACAGTGGTTATGAGAAATTGAGTGAAAAGGATATGAGCCATTTCATATACAGATTTGTTTATGGCTTGAGACCTGAAATTGGTGAGATGATTAGATCAGGAATAGTTGGTTGGCAATCACTCTCAGTTGATGACATTCTGAGAAAAGCAAAATATTGCAGTGATGAGATAGATGCTAAACAAAAGAAGCTAAAAGAAAGAGCTATGTGGGCACAGGTAAAAGTGGCTGCAACAAATTGCAACTTTAGAAAACAAAAATGTTCACCAGAATCAGGGGAAATTTAAGGGTAATTTTAATAAGCCAAAATTGATGGGCAATATTGAAGAATTAAAGCAGAAACTCCCATGTTTTAATTGCGGCGAAATTGGACACTGGAAGCGTGAGTGTAAGAATCCGCCCAGAAATTTAAAAAATACATCATTAAGTTCACATATGCAGAATAGGATAAATCAGCAGCAACAGCTATAGCGACAGTTAGGGAATCAGCAGAGTCAAATTCCACAACCGCCACTTCCAAATTGTTTTAATGTGCAGAGATACAATACAGAAACAGGATTCTGCGGAGGTGAACAGGTAAACAGATCGCCAAGAGTGAATGTGTCAAATGTTTCTCAACAATATTGGTTGAAAGAAAATGATGGAAGTGAATCTGAGGATTACTTATGACGGTGCCTGAGAGGAGGAAGAGTGTGTGCTTGGAGCCACTGTTGAGGTAGATCAGTCTGGTCCGTTTGTTAATGGTAAAGTGAATGATGTAGAAATCACTTTTCTTGTGGACACAGGTGCTACCCGTTCTACTGTTAGATCAGTGGAAATAGAAAACCTACATCTCTCTGGGGAAACCATCTAAGTAGTTGGCGTAGCTAATCAACAGATCAAAACAGATTTAACAGAACCAGTTAAAGTTGAAATTGGTAAATTTAAAGACAAACATAGATTTGTAGTCTGTGATAGCAGTCCTGTAAACTTGTTAGGAAGGGACATCCTTTGTAAAATGAATTGTAAAATATATTGTTCATCGGATGGTATTGAGCTTCAAACTCCAGAAGAAGATGGTCTTTATAAATTAACAATGTTAATGGTCGAAGCAGAAGAAAGTAAATTATTTCCTGCTGTTGACAAAAATGATCTACCAGAAGAATGAAAAGAAACAGTCAATACTAAAATTTGGGATTTATCTGGAGATGAAATGGGTTTGATGAAACATGTAGACCCAGTAAAAATAGCAGTAAGACAAGGAGAAGATTATCCAAACATTCCTCAGTATAAAATGAAAGCAGAAGTTATTGAAGGTGTCATACCTGTAATTGAAAAATTCATAAAGGAAGGTGTTTTAAAAGAAATTGAGAGCAGTCCATGTTATTCACCATTTATGGGAATCAAAAAGCCAAATGGAACTTTCAGGATTGTTCAGGACCTGAGAAAGGTTAATGAAATAGTTGTTCCATGTTGCCCAGTTGTACCAAACCCAGCGGTAATTTTATATCAGATTCCGCATGATGCAGAATGGTACACGGTCATTAACTTTTGTAATGCATTTTTTACTGTTCCTTTGCACCCAGAAAGCCAACAAATATTTGCGTGCAGATTCCAAGAGCGTATCTTAGCATGGTGTCGTATCCCTCAAGTTGCTAAAGAAATCCTTGGAAAATCTAGATTTGCCTGGAAAATCAACATTAGTGCAGTATATTGATGATCTCCCCGTAGCTGCAAAATCACGAGACAACTGTGTGACAGAACCATTACTCTTTTGAATCATTTGGCAGATGAGGGACATAAAGTGTCTCCAGCAAAATTACAGTTTTGCAAACAAGAAGTCAAATATATTGGTCACAGAATTGCAAAAAGAATTAGACAAGTGACAATTGAAAGAATGAAAATGATCCAAGCAATGCAACCTCCAAAAACACAGAGACAGGTCAGAATGTTTCTAGGAATGGTAGGTTATTGTCATCAATGGATTAGTGGATTTTCAGTGATTGCAAAACCTTTACAGAGACTGACAAAAGCAGACATAAAAGACCTGATTACCCTACCAGAAACTGAGTTACAGGCTTTTGAGCAATTAAAAAGAAGTTTGTGTGAAGCTCCAGCATTAGGAATGCCAGACTATGAGAAGGAATTTGAGCTGTATTGCAGTGAAAGGGAAGGATGTGCATTATCAGTTTTGATTCAAAGACATGGGAAACTGAGAAAGCCAATTGCCTATTTCTCCGCTGTTCTTGATCCTGTTGCAAAAGCATTACCAGGATGCTTAAAAGCAGTAGCTGCAACAAGTGTGAGTCTGGAACAAAGTGAAGGGATAATAATGGGGTTTCCTGTTAAAGTATATGTGCCCCATTCAGTTGAGATTCTTCTCACTAGAAGCAAAACTCAACATTTAACTATCAACAGATTGACAAAATATGAAAAGGTTATTCTGGGACCAGATAATGTTTCTATTGCTAGATGTGTGAATTTAAATCCTTCCACAATGTTGCCTGATGGTACTGTGACAGAAATCAGGAATGAAAATGACATTGATCATGAATGCTTGGATGTTTTAGAATATTGCACCAAACCTAGGCAGCATATTAAAGATGTTCCGCTGACTGAATCAGATTTTGTTTATTTTGTTGATGGTTCTTGTTTGAGGACAGATGAGGGCATTTTAAGTGCAGCATACTCTGTCTGTACAGTTGCGGATGTGGTTGAAGCTTCTTGTCTCAAAGGAATTCATTTATCTCAAGTAGCGGAATCGATTGCTTTGATTCGTGCATGTGAAAGAGCAAAAGGATTGAAAATTACCATAGGGACTGATAGTCAGTATGGATATGGCGTAGTCCATAACTATGGCCAGCTCTGGTCTCAAAGAGAATATTTAACTTCTGTGGGAACACCTATCAGAAATGCAAAATTGATCAAAAGGCTGATCAATGGCATTCAGCTACCAGAGAGAATTGCTGTAGTAAAATGTACAGCTCACAAGAAGGGAGACGATTACATGACAAAAGGAAATGCATATGCTGATGAAATCGCCAAATTCTGTGCAAAGAATAATATGTCCATTAATCGGGAAAAAGGAAATGAACATGTTTTGAACTCACTTATGCTTACATCTGTAGTTGAGACATGGCAAGGAGTAAAAGATTTACAAGATGAGGCAGATGATGAGGAAAAAGACACATGGTTAAAAGCAGGTTGCAGACAGCAAGAAGAAGATGAAATTTGGGTTTACAAAGATGACAGGCCAGTTATGCCAAACTGCATGCTTGCTGACATGGCCCGAATATATCATGGTCCAGGACATTTAGGAAGAGATTCAATGATCAGGTTGTTTAGGCAGACATGGTACAATCCAAAATTCAGAATAATTGCAAATCTTTTTGCCAGAGATGCTTGATCTGTCAACAGATCAATCCAAACAGAAAAACAGTTGTAAGCTTGGGAACCATGTACCAGGTTACAAATGGATTTCATTGATATGCCACCCCATAACAGATTAAGATATGTCTTAGTGATAATTTGTCTGTTTTCAAGATGGGTGGAAGGGTTCCCAACTCGTCACAATGATTCAGTTACTGTGGCAAAATTGCTTTTGAGAGAAATCATACCTAGGTATGGATTTCCGGTGACGGTTGAAACTGATCGTGGCACACATTTTGAAAACAGATTGTTACAAATGATTTGTGAAGCACTTGATATAAAACAAAAGCTACATTGTGCTTACAGACCAGAAGTATCAGGTGTGGTTGAGCAAGTCAATGGTACAATCAAGAATAGGCTTGCGAAAATGTGTTTGGCTACAGGAATGAAGTGGACTGATGCACTTCCACTTGTTTTGATGTCTTTGAGAAGTACTCCAGATAGAAAAACTGGTTAAAGCCCTCATGAAATATTGATGGGTAGAGTAATGAGACAAGCATTTGTTCCAGTTAGTAAAGTTCTAAGTATAAATGATAGCGCGATTATGGACTACTGCAAAAATCTTTCTGACGTGGTGACTTCTGTGTTCCATCAGGTGGGAACTGAAGTACTTACAAAGGAAAAAGAACAGGCTCATGATCTATTGCCTGAATATTGGGTGAGGACAAAAGTTCATCGAAGAAGAAATTGTCTGGTACCCAGGTGGCAGAAGGCAAGACAGGTGATACTAGTCATAACAAATGCAGTGAAGTATAGAGGTCTAAAGAGATGGATTCATGCTAGTCATACCATTCGAGTACCACCACCTGAGAATCCTGACCAAGAAGGTAATATAACAACTGATTCAGATTCTGAAGCAGAACCTGAAGGAAATCCAGATACTGAAGATCGACAAGAAAGTTGAGATCTGGAAAATGCAAATGCGAATGAAGCATTGAATGAAAAAGATCTAGAAATTGTGATACTAGACTCTGAAAATGAAGAAGATCTGCTAGAAAAAGAAGCAGAAAAGGAGTCTGATCAAGAAGTGAATCAAGATCAGGAGAGTATTGAAAAGCAGATTAGAAGCTCTGGAAGAAGGAACAAAAATTCTGAAACTGGTGGATTGGAAATAATTAAAGAAGAAGAAGAAGAAGACAAATTGGCAAGTACCAGCTATAAGGATGATGTTCCTAACAGAGTGAAGCTGCCGAGTAAAGAAGTGCCTGAATCTAAAGCTGATATCACAGAGAGTGAAACAGATGAATGTGATGATGAATCCTATGTGAGAAGATCAAGAAAAAGAGCTTGGAGAGTTGAGTGCAATCAAACTGAGCCAAAAAAGAAACTCTCAAGAAAAGGAGATAATTGGCCAAATGAGAATGAAAGTCTGAAATTCAAATTTGTGAACAAATCAAAAGAACAGGTTAATGAAATCTAAAGTCAGAAAAGTGATTCAGATACGGAAAATCAAGCAGGAAAGAAAATAGAAGTGATTAGCAGTAGAGAAAAGAGAGTGTTAAAGCCTAATCTAAAGTATAAATCACCTGAATGGACCTACATCATCATTCCACCAGTAGTGGAAGTGAGCAGTAGTAGCCAAGAAGATATAGATGACACAAGTGACAATGATTAAGTTTATTTACATATAAGGTTGAAGGTTGTAAATGACATAAGGTCGAAGAAATTGTGTTAGGTGACACATGGTCGAAGAAATTGTGTTAGTTGTAAAAACACATTGATGTAAGACGTAAGGTCGAAAAAAAGCTGTTAGAGGATTCTTTAAAAAAAAAGTAAAAAAGGGGGGTGTATATTTAGTGATTTTTAATTTTTTTATTTTTTGTTTTGTTTCTGAAAGGCTCTTCTCTCAAAGTAAAAGATGCCTAATACAAACAATAATTCGAGATGCTCTATTTTAAGAAGATGTTGCAAAATGTCTTCTATTTGTGTGATTTTAATAATTTTGGTTTGGTTAATTTTAGCTGTCATTTTCCCTTTTGGAATTGACAAAGAAATGTACAAAGCTAATATGACTAGTAAAGTTGAGGCTAAACAAGTTATTCATGATGTAGTAGGTAAGACTAATAGAGTCATTGAGCACAAACCAGAGATCCATCAAGATAGATCTGATGGTGATTTTTCTAGTAATACCTTTTCTAGACTTTTATCTGAATATGTTAAGGTGATGAATGTGAAAGATTATTACATCTGTGTGAAACTACCTGCTTCCGTTTCAGAATGTGTAACATATAATATGCTTCCTCTTACTTAAGGCATTACCTGTAGTGTAATAGCTAGTTTGTTTTATAAAACTGGACGTCTGGAGTATTATTACTCTAATTATGATGAGATTTTTGCAAATCTAAAGATTGACAATAGTTTAAATAAACTGAAACATGCTAAACAGATGAGGGAATTTTTTATAGTGACTAATGAACTCACGTACGAGTATGCTTTTAGAAATAATTTAACATGCAAGTTGAGAACAGAAGAAAAGTCTCTCTTAAACATGGTTGAAGAGAGAAGAGCAATTTATAAAAGAAACGAGATGCTGAAACAAACCAAATCTAAGTTTTGGCAGAGTGAGAATGAAAAGCTTAATGGTAGAAATGAAAATGTTGCTATACACATAGATAAACCTGTTAGCGGAAAATTGTGCATAAGGAGAGATAATACTCAATTCGATAATTATTTTGTGGGTGCTAGTCAATGTGAAGATACTTATCGTATCTTAGGAGGGTGGGGATTTAAAGGAGGCAAAGATCCAATTTTTCCTTGAATTTATTTTGTTTGTGGGAATAAAGCTTACTTCAATCTCCTGGACCACTGGTACGGGACTTGTTACGTTGGTTTAGTTTTTCCAAAGATTTTTTATATAGATAGAAATTCAGAAGGTTCATTTGAAATTGGCAAAAATCTGAATAGGTTCAGGAGGGAAAGTTTTTCAGAAATAATGGGAGATATATTTGGTGCAATTATACCTATGGTGGGAATAACCCTGAATGCAAATAAAATCAGAAAAGTGTCTACAATTGTGGACAGATTGTCAACAGATACTGCAAGTGGATTTTAATTAGTTGATACAGAACTCATTGCTATGAGGTCAATGGTTATGTAGAACCATCTTGCTCTAGACATTCTGCTTGCTAAGGAAGGAGGAGTCTGTGGAATTCTACATGTCCAACACTGCTGCACATACATTCCAGATAAGAGTCAGAATATAGAGATGTATATAAGAAACATTACTGAATTACATAGTGAGATAGAACCTTTTGAAGATGATCATTTTTCAGAACGTCTGAGCAAAAGATTTGCAGCAATCAGAAACTGGTTTCAAGAGATTGGTAGTTCAATCATTGGTAAGATACTTTATCCTGTAATAGTTATAGTCATAGTGACACTTTTGTTAAAAATTAGTTGCATGATACACAAGAGAAAGAAATATGTAAGGGAAAAGAAAAGAATTTATGAGCTCAGAAAGGAACGAGAAAAGGAAATAGAACTAGAAGAATTTCGTAGAGTCCAATATGAGAGTTGTAGACAAACTGCTGAATCAAAGGTTTAGAAAAACTAATATAGTGTATGTTCAAAACATGTTCGTAAGATTAAAATTTTGCTGAAATTTTTGGGTATAGTTTGGTGATTGTGAAATCACCACATGAGGGAGTTGATGGAGCGAGCAGATGAATGAGATTTTATTCGAACTTGCAAAGTTAAACTTCCATAACAAATGTAATCGTATTAATAAGCATGTGTTGAAATAATTAATCAACTTAGTTTTAAAATTGCATTCATACAGAAAAACATAAGGGACTAATTTATATGCTCTATGTTGCAATCGCAAGTGTGTGAAAATAATAAACTAACCTTGTCTATTGTCTTCGCTTGTATTAAATGCGGCTGTTTAATTAATGGCATGTGCCTATTGGTGTGCTTATGTTATGTCTTTTCTGTGGCAAAAGTTCATGGAGAATCCTTATGGCCTAAAAGAAAAAGGTTAATATAAATGCTGCTTTGTGTGCTTAGCTAGGTAACATAAATTAATGGGGTAATAATTAACAAAGAGGGTGGGTAACAGAATGGGTCTCAATTCTCTAAATAATTACTGTTTTGTGTTTGTTTAAATACTAGTTTCCGTGAGAGGCCTTAGGCCTGCAAAAGATGGCGTTTTCGAATCCTGTCCAGAAAGGAGCCTTGCACAGTGGAAAGTTTTACCACGTCGACAATTTTGTCAGAAAATACTGTTGAATAAGTTGTGCTTAATGTGCTCATGGAGAGAATGTCCAAGGACAGGAAGCGGCAAGATTGCCAAGGCAAGGAAGTCATGAACTGTAGCTCGAATAAAAGATACTTTTACAAGGAAGCGGAATGACACGAAGTGGAGAAGTGTGGCTCACTGGCTAGATGAGGCATACCCTGAAGCAGAGGTCAGACCCGGGACCAGGGTTCCATTCCCGACGCGGCAGGGTCTTGAGCCCAAATGTCCACGGACTTGATAATTCTCGCTTCGGTGCCTACTCTAATCACGGGTTCACACTATGCAACTCTGGGCATTAAGCTTGCTTAATCTCCACTACGGCCCCCCGCGGCGGGATGCCCAGTACGGGTTATCTCACAGGGAAAAGCCAGGACGGGTTCCCAATGCAAGCGCCGAGATGCCTCACGGTGATTCGAGCACTATATAAGAACACATTAAAAAAAAAACACGAAAGCAAAGGACAATAGGGCTAAAGAAAAGCCCGTTCTCGGTTTGGAGATGGTTATGACATACTGGTGGACTGACACGGCTCAGCCAATGACAAGTTTGGATTTATGGAGAAGAATGCAAAATTTAGTTACTTTAGCTAGTTAGAAAGGTATAAAACCTGGCCCACGGGGAGGAGGGAATCTCTTCTTGTTTCCCGATTCCTGAAGGCGTGACATGCTGTTGGACTCTTTTTGGCGCACATAAGGACAGCAGTCTTTTGAGATTATTCTTTTAGGTGAAGTCAGTTTTAGACAGGGAGTTAGGGGATGGAAACTTATATTTTGTATCAATTCATGCTATCTGACTTATCTTTGAAATGTCAGACTAATAAGTCTTTTCCTAAAAATGATGATTTCACTTTGCTAATAAAATAAAGATTTACAATTAAAAATGTTCTTTCTTTGAATAAAAAGTTAATAAAATTAGATTTTGAAATGAAAAGCTGGTCTTGTTTATTCATGGTCTAGTTATCATTAGTTGATCCATTCGCCTTAAGTGACTTAATGAAATGACATATGTTTTTAAAACCAGGGTAAGAAATGATAAGCTGCAGTTGTAGATAAATGTGTATATAGTTTGTGAATAGTTTTGATTAATTAGGTCACATGATTCAGTTGCTCAAAAATTGTCTCATAAGTTTATGGGCCTTGGTAGTGATTCGTGATTAATGGTGAGTATTGTGGAGATGAGTAGCATTTGTGAGACAGTTTTTCATTAGGAGCGCTAGATCAACACACTCACATAAGACAAAACTGATATGGTCATGTCCATTAGCCAGTACTGTACCAGTCCACAGCAATAAACCACCCATCACAAACTGAACAGAGATGGAATAACTGAAGAGATCTGGTACATGCCACTGGCCAACGGAGGACATTCATTTAGTTCACCACTGTGGGTCACAACTAGTCATGTGCTATTACCGCTTTTCAACATCTCACAATGACAATCAGTTATGGGATGATAGTATCAAAGTCCATCCAGGCACATCTCTGATCCATATCTTCCTCCAGTCTATGCCTGCTCAGGACAGTACACGTTAAACAATATACATCACAATGAACAATCCAGTGCAGTAACCAGCTAAGTGGACTAAGAAAATAGGAAATACCACAGAGGGACCTGCAGAGCTACAAACGTATTAAAAATTGAAACTATGTGCCTGTCTCTCACACTTCCTCATCCTTCACAGTGCTAAGCACTGCTTCCATTAACACAATGCCAGCATCTTGGTGGTCCCCAAGCACAACATAGAAACACTTCCCACACAGGATCAAAACAAAGACAAAATTCTTCAACCATACACCTTACACAGTGTAGCGTGCTACCCTTGTAGTTTAGAGCTTCAGTGCCCCACACAGTGGTAGTAAATGCTAAATAAATATTAGAATACAATGCAATTTTAATATTTTTCTTTTAATCAGTAATAGATGCACGATGGCAGTTTTTCAAGCTTGTGATTGTGCTTGCCAGCACGTAGCCTACTTTCTTGAGTTTAAAAAGGTGAAGGTAACAGTGCCTACGGTTGCACGAGATCCACATAAAGATTTGGTGGAAGCCTTAAAATTATCTTTTCATCAGTAAGTTAGAACTACCTCATGATTTTGTGACAGTGCTAAATTGAGTTAAGACCATGATTCATTCCACCCAAAGTGTGTTTCCTGAAATGATACTGCTTCTATTTTAAAATGGCTGGTTCATGATTACTGAATCAGATATGGCTTTTACATTGTCAGAGTACACTCCATGCTACTGCTCATATTCCTTACAAAAATTACTACTACTCCTTGCCAAAATGCTCGGGTAAAATGACATCATTTGATAAGCAAACATTATTTCGCTTGGGAATAAAACAAATCTGGGCTCTAAGAAAGGAATTTGAAAATTGCATAGAACCACATCTTACTCGCCACACCTACATTTCATTACAATGTTTTATTCTAACCCCATAAACAAATACATTCACTTTACCATTCAGATATGTAATCATCAAGAAACGCTTTTTTTAAGATTCGATAATAAAATTCGATTTACAAAACAATGCGCCGGAAAAAAATCCTTTAACTCGTATCCGAGTCGAGGTCACCTCTGGGGATGCTGTTGTGCAATAATGGAAGGCTGACGTGAAACCGTAGCATCCACTTAGCGCCTCTACACAGCAGCTAAATGGATTTTGAAAATTCCGTGGGTAAATGAGTGCTGGTGCAATTGACATAAATCTTGCTATTAAGGTGATTTACCTCAGCTCTACCATCATTAATGCTCGAGGAATTAGGCCCATAAAATGGCATTTGCCTCGCCATTAACTAAAGCTAATCCACAAAAGCTCATTTAGACCCCCTCCTACCTTCTCAGAGATATATTTTTCATAAACAAAGTAAAATAGCCTGTGCAGCTGCACGCAGTCATGAATACACGGATGGCCCTCACGTGGTACACGTTTTAGATCAATTACTGAATTGGGAGTCTAATTTAGACAAGCTTTACTTGTGGTTTCGCAAAAATTCATTATTGATGAGTGCCAACATAGCCGGACCATTGTTTTCCAACTCAAAACACATGTTCCCGGGATTCTTTGGTCATTCTGAATCTCATCAGCCTTATTGCAGATTTGGTTTGGGTAGGAATCCTTCCAGGACAGAATTAACTATTGACTGTCTGGATACAGCTGAAATCAGAAACTACAAGAAGGGATGAATCCTCAAGAAATAAACACTGAAGGATTCTTACAAAGTGAACACTTGTTGGATGCTAAGCAAAGAAACTCATATTTCCGGGACATTTTCTTTCTTATTAAAAACAGAACTTGCTTGCGTGGAGATACCCCTTCTGGGGTGAGTCCAGCTCTTTATGAATCTTTCATTCACTCATTGATTCACAAATTAAAATGAAAATGGCCAAATCATATACAATGGTTCTGATTCACGAAGGTGCTTGCACATTTAAGTTTAGGTAGACCGTGAAAACAAGCACTTTAAAATAAAAGTGTATATATATATTTTATTGATGACACAACAAAGCATTTGGCGGCAAATACACCAAGTTTGCCAAGGATAACAACAGGGTATATGACACTGTTGCAATTCGTTGAACTTGATTTTTCACTTGTAAAAGAGATTTAGAGGTGAATTTAATTTAGCAGATGCAGGGTGTCCACCTGATGCTTAATATGCCCCACCTGTCCTATTTAGAGGGCATTCGAATGAGGCAGACAGGACATTGCTTTTCACAGTGGGAAACAAGACAACTGCACCTGATGGCTGAAGTCCATAACTTCTTGCAATACAATGGGAAATGGGCACCCTAAGGAGTGGGCTCCATTTATGTGCCCTTTTGACTAGCGCTTGTCAAGTGTATGTTAAGTCCCTCAGCTGGTACATGTTTTCCCTATTTTCAATCTGGAATTCTACTTAGCTTAGGGGCCGATTTATGTAATGACGGACAGCCCATAGTTCCACCAAGGGAGAGACTAGGGGGCATATTATCAAGGACAGGCGATACATTATCGCCGCTTTTATCGGCAGGAAACTGCAGATAAAGCGGCGATAATGGCCCTGATAATATGCTCTATGAATTCCAATCGAAGCCCATGTTAAATGTGAACACATCTAACATGGGCTTCGATTGGAATTCATAGAGCATATTATCAAGACCATTATCACCGCTTTATCAGCAGTTTCCTGCCAATAAAAGCGGCGATAATGTATCGCCTGTCTGTGATAATATGCCCCTAGATTACTCCTTTCTCCTGGTGGTGGGGCCACCCAGCAAACTTACAAATTACTGTCAAGTTGGTGGTAACTTATAAAACATTGGAAGGGACCGCAGTTACTGCGTTCCTGTCATTGTGTATCGCTGTTTGGGACAGGATTGCTTCAGCATAACCCAACCCCGCACCAGACACTTGTATTTTTTAATTAAAGAAGAATTCTCCGCTTGCCATGGGAGTATTCTCCCATGGCGAGGGGGAGGGGGTGGGGGGGGGTCTTTATTCCTGTTTCACCCATCCCTCACAGTGAGGGTTTGCGTGGAGGTTACAGACAGTGAAAAAATGGGTACATGTCTGTCCATCTAAACTGGGCAGCAGACATGTGGCCATTTCTCAAATGCCCTGTCTCCTTCTGGCCATCAGAGATGTTTGGCTATGGCAGTGACTGAGTGGTCACCGCCATAGCCAACCTGAAGGTCCACACGCATCAAAATCGGATGGGTGGACCTTCCTGTTGGCGGTGTGTATACCTTGTTGCTGTTGCAAGAACGTATACACACAACCAACATATAAATCGGCCATTCAGCTGTAGGCATATGCGTACACTATGTAGAACTACAATTGATGGATTTGTGCCTAAATTACTCCGTTAATGTTACCATTAGTAAATTTACAGTCTCATCTTGAGTTTTACTATTCTTCATCCCCTCATTCAAAGGAGGTGGGGATATGTACTCCTATTAGATATAAATCTCAACCCATAATTACTGAATTGCATTTTAGCAGAGGTTTAATCCTAGGCGTAAAACTACATATGTGGAGATTTCAGCCCATAGATTTCTCTTTGTGAATTTGGCCTTTTGTGTCTGTTATCCAGGTTGCTATAAGCATGCATGAACTCTGACATACCGCGCGAAAGTGTAGAGTATGTTGTGAGTATTTAGTTAAAGAGATTCTCCGAATGTACCTCTTTATCAGAATATTTCCAGAATGGCTGTGGAACACAGTGTGGGCTATTGATTATAACTGTAAAGTTAGCAACCTGAATGATATTAGTTCTATATTCTCTTAGATGTATGTGTGGCGTGGGATACCCTTGATCACTGATCTTACTCATCTGATTGAGAGCAATATGGAGGTAAGGCAATGGCACTGAGTTGGAGTTCTCCCTTTATATCATAATGTGCTCTGCAATGGCTACGCAACGCGTTATTTGAGTTGAGTTGCCCATGCCTTCCATCAAAGCACTTGGTGCGTCTCTGAGTAAAGCATCATTTAACTAGTGGATTTCATTGTGACATTTGCGATAGTTCGCAGTGCCTACATTAACAACATAGGAAGGTTCTACTACAAGCAACCCAGAAGAGAGAACTCCACCACTAGCCCAAGGCCTTGATGGAGCGAGCTTATGAATGAAATTTTGTTCAAACTCGCAAAGTTAAACTTCCATAACAAATGTAATAGTATTAATAAGCATGTGTTGAAATATTAATCAACTTAGTTTTAAAAATGTATACATTCAGAAAAAACATGTGGGACTAATTTTTATGCTCTATGTTGCAATTGCAAGTGTTTGGGAAATAATAAACTAACCTTGTCTATTGTCTTTGTCAGTATTAAATGCGGCTGTTTAATTAATGGCATATGCTATTTTTGTGCTTATGTTATGTTATGTCTTTTCTGTGGCAAAAGCTCATGGAGAATCCTTATGGCCTAAAAGAAGAAGGTTAATATAAATGCTGCTCTGTGTGCTTAGCTAGGTAACATAAATTAATGGGTTAACAATTAGCAAAGGGGGTGGGTAACAGAATGGGTCTCAATTCTCTAATTAATTAATGTTTTGTGTTTGTTTAAATATTAGTTTTCAAGTGGGCCTAAAAAGTGGCTGGCAGAGCTGGAAAATGTGAAAACTTGACCAGAGTGAAGCCTTCACTCACGTGCAGAAAAAAGAGCTTTTTGCTGAACAAATAAATGCTTAATCCAGAAGCAGTTTTTGGTCGAGTTGTACGTGTTCTTGGAGAAAGGTCCAAGGACAGGAAGCCTGAAAGGCCTGCCAAGATTAGGAAGGGAAGTTTTGTGCTCGGGCGAATGTTTCATTTTCGAGGAAGCTAGAAGGATGGAGAATCTAAGAACAATAAGGGCTTATGATGTGCCCTGGAATTGGTCTGGAGTGAATGACATAAGGGTGGACTGACACGGCTCAGCCAATGACAAGTTTGGATTTATGGAGAAGAATGCAAAATGTAGTTACTTTAGCTAGTTAGAAAGGTATAAGGAGGAGGGAATCGCTCCTCGCTTTCTGATTCCTGAAGGGCGTGACGTGCTGTTGGACTCTTTGGCGCACGTAAGGACAGCAGTCTTAAGTGATTATTCTTTTTAGGTGAAGCGAGTTTTAGACAGAGAGATAGAATTCAGAGATGGAAACTTTTATTTTGCTTTAATTCATACTAATTGATTCGGCTTTGAAATGTCAGTCCAATAATTCTTTTCCTTATAAAATGCTGCTTTCACTTTGGTAATAAAATAAAGATTCTTGATTAAAAATGCTCTTTCTTTGAATAATAAAGTTAATAAAATTAGATTTTGAAACGACAAGCTGGTCTTGTTTATTCATGGTCTAGTTATCATTAGTTGATCCATTCGCCTTTGTGACTTAATTAAATGTCATATGTTTAAACCATGGTAAGAAATGATAAACTGCAGTTTGTAAATAATTTTGTAAATAGTTTATGAATAGTTCAGATTATTCGGTCACATGATTCAGTTGCTCAAAAATTGTCTCGTTAGTTTATGGGCCTTGGTTAGTAATTCATGATTAATGGTGAGTATTGTGGAGATAGGTAGCGTTGGTGAGACAGTTTTTCATTAGGAGCGCTGGATCAATTACTTGGTAGCAGAGTTACGGTTACTATGGTAACTGACATGTTACCTGATAAAACATAGGATACATGTCTAAAGCATGTTAAGTTTGTTCAGTTGTTACATGTAGTCGAAAGGTTTTTTCCAGCAGTGTGAAAATTCCTGGTATGCCGGCAAAGTTAAGTGTGACAAGTGAAGTTACACAGTGCATTTGTTCTGTTTCAAAATAGTGATATTGTCATATATCACTAGTGTTGTGGACGTACAGCACAAGTTTAGGGATGTTAGGTGTGTTAGGTAGAATGTATAGTGAGGATTGTCTATGAAAATGTAGCTTTTCAGTATAGGGACACCTGTCCTGTTTTTAAAACTCACTGTGAAAAGAGTAGTAGAATTTATCCAAGCTTGAGTGACCGGTAAGGAAGCGTCGTCTATTCTTACTGGTGAGTGAGGATTTTTATTGGCGGGTTAAGGTCCTACCAAAATTTCATGTATGAATGGTTAGGGTTTCTTTCTGTATGATTGCGTGTGTTAGAAGGGTAGAACACTTGTTTTATCAACGAATTTAAATATTCTGTGAAAATAGCGTCGACTATTTCATGTGAAAGAATGCTTGAATGAGTGAGAAAAGCTATCTCTTTATTTTTAGTGAAACAGACAAATGGTTTGTTTTTGTGAAGTTACTAACTGAATTCCATTGAAAGTTTTGTAAAATATGGCGCTGTGAAAATATTTTGTAAAGGAGGGGTTAGCTCAAGGAGCAGAGCGAGGACAGCTTCTCTGCAGCGGCAGCATACGTCACAAGAATCGCTGTGATTGGCTAACATACGTCACAGTATTTGCGTACAGATTGGTTCATGTGACTAGGCAGGCTTGTAGCTGATTGGCTCATTCCAGAAATACAGTAATTCTGTTGGTTGAGCAGAATAGTGACGTGGCTTAACCTGATTGGCTTGTTGGTGAGTTTCGCGCACGGATTGGCTAGAGTAGCGGAACAACAAGGAAATACTTACGATCTTTTCTAAATTAAGCGGAATTGTTTGAAAACATGGATTATTATTACATGAAAGAGGACAAGAAGCCTTCATGGTTTCAGAAATTGAAGAATATTTTTAAAAATGACAAGAAAATTGAAACGCGAGGTGGAAGGTTACTTCATAAGTATAAAACTCCTGCAGCTTATATGTCAGGTGAATATGGTTATCATACTTGCCTCTGGATAGAGAATTGGATGGAATATACCGCAAATGATGGTGTATTGGCATGGCCGGAAGATGGGTCATTTAACATTAAGGTGTTGAAAAACTTAAGAGAAAAAATGATGACTCTTGTACCAAAACCTAGACCTACACAATTTGAGGCTTTAGCTGAATGGGAGGATGAGATGTTTGAATTAGAACGTGAAAACAGAGGTGTACCAAGAGGCACTAGATTAGATATTAATCGAGAAACTCATGAAGATAGAATGCGTCGTTGCAGACGAGCAGAAATGTGCAATGGTTTGTACCCAGCAAGATTAAGCGAGGAAACAGGTCAAAAGAGCACTGAAAAGAAAAATAATTTTGGTGAAGATAGTGAATTAGAAGATTCCGTTTTAGAAGAAATGTATTTAACAAAACGGAAACCGCCATCTTATCAACCAGTTTGTTCATGGTCTACCCCGAGAATTCCTCCAGGAACTTCTCCAAGTGCTCCTCCTAGTGAAAATGATGAGACTCCACTTAGATTAAATCAGAATAATGCAAAATTTCCTGAGAGAGTGGAAACTAGAACTAATTCTAGTACATCTGGAGAAAGTAGAAATTATGCTGAAACTCCAGTTCAGGGAAATAGAATCCCAAGAAATGTAATGGGAACAGAAAAATGTGGGGTTATACCAAATGCCTCAGGATATTTTCGATCAAAGATGAATTAATACAGCAGTTAACTAAAAGCATGGAAGCTGTAACAGTACCAGAAACAATTGGACCTGTTGTTCCAGTCTTTGATCAAAGGGAAATTAGACATTCAGCTCTGACTGTTCCATTAAATGCAGAAATTCAGAAAGTGGCTGAAAATTTTTATTCAGATTTAACAGAAATTCACCGAGAGAAAAATATGCCAGACTTAACTTTAAATCAAAGTTTTTCAAATGGTCAATCTCCATCTGTTGCAGGATCTGATTCTGGAACTCCAGAAAAAAGCATAAATAAAATAGATTTAGCCCAGACTCCACAGCCCCCAGAATTTAAATTACTTGATGTTGCAAAATTGAAGGCGGATTTGGAGGAATTGATTATTGGTACGATTGGACCTGGCGGTTTAAAGCTATATCAGGATGATGAATTATTGTTTATTTGTAAAAGTATACAATGGTAAACGAAAACCAAGTATGATCAGTTAGAGGAAATGGCTGCTGAATTAGAAATAGATTTGAGTAGGCAGACACATTTGCAGAAACATTACAGAGTGGATTTCTCTGAAAAAGATATTGAAAACATGAACACCACAGGAAGGATAATTCATATAAAAGAATTAATGGTGTTTCTAAAAAGATTAGGGGCCAGATGTAGGTAGACATTTACCGACCGGTAACGGCCGATTCGGCCGTTACCGACCGGTAAATGGCTATTCTAGATGTAGGTGGCCTATTTTACCGATTCGGTAAATTTACCGAATCGGTAAATTTACCGAATCGGTAAAATACCGAATCGGTATTTTTACCGAATCGGTCATTTTGAAATGTAGGTGGGACTCTTTTGAGTCCCGGAGGCCTTACCGAATCGGTATTTTACCACCCAATCCAATTGGGTGGTAAAACACCGATTCCAGGTGTGCATGCACATGTGTGCATGCACACCTATGGCATGTGACAGACGGACATGCCCTTAGGGCATGTCTGTGTGCCACATGTCACACATGCCTTAAATCAGGGTGCTAGAGGGTGCCAAAGTGACACCCCCTGCACCCTTGCAAAATTAGGTATTTACCGAATCGGTAAATACCGATTCGGTAATGCCCATTGATTCCTATGGGCTTCAATGCCCATAAGACTCAATGGGCATTACCGAATCGGTATTTACCGATTCGGTAAATACCGATTCCTACAGAATCGGTAATTCAATTACCGATTTTCCCTACATCTCCCCCCTTCTATTTTACCGATTCATAAATACTGAATCGGTAAAATTCGGTATTTATGAATCGGTAAAATATACTTACCTACATCTGGCCCTTGGTGAATTAGGCAAATGGAGAATGAAATGGACAAAGAAAAGAGAGGAAGACAAAAGAGAAAGAGGGGAAATAGCAACTGAGTTTCCTATGAGAGAAATAGCTGGCGGAGGGTATGTTCATGTTCCATGGACAAGACAGGACATTTTACTGTTTACAAATGATTTTCCCCGACTGAGAGAAAAACCTGTGGAATGGTATAGACAGGTAGAAAGATTTGTTAATGTTTCAAAAGTTCTGTGGATTGATCTTGATGGATTCTTTGACATTGTTGTTCCTTCAGATCTTTGGACAGAATGTAAAATTCCTACAGATTGGCCAAAAAGAAGAACCTGCTCGAGATAAAGTAACAGGTGCACCTTCACCTGATGTTATAAATCTGTATGATAAGGTGATTGTGTGGTCGAAAATCAAGATTCCCCCGAAAGAAGTAGATTGGGTTAAAATAGAAAGAACAAATCAGGAACCAAAAGAATCAGTGCATTCCTTCTATGAAAGATTACTGCTGGTATTTAAACAATACAGTGGTTACGAGAAATTGAGTGAAAAGGATATGAGCCATTTTATATACAGATTTGTTTATGGCTTGAGACCTGAAATTGGTGAGATGATTAGATCAGGAATAGTTGGTTGGCAATCACTCACAGTTGATGACATTTTGAGAAAAGCAAAATACTGCAGTGATGAGATAGATGCTAAACAAAAGAAGCTAAAATAAAAAGCTATGTGGGCACAGGTAAAAGTGGCTGAACAACAAATTGCAACTTTAGAAAATAAAAATGTTCACCAGAATCAAGGGAAATTTAAAGGTAATTTTAATAAGCCAAAATTGATGGGTAATATTGAAGAATTAAAGCAGAAACTCCCATGTTTTAATTGCGGCAAAATTGGACACTGGAAGCGCAAATGTAAGAATCCGCCCAGAAATTTAAAAAATGCATCATTAAATCCACAGATGCAGAATGAGATAAATCATCAGCAACAGCTACAGCGACAGTTAAATGAGATAAATCAGCAGCAACAGCTACAGCTACAGCGACAGGTAGTGAATCAGAAAAGTCAGATTCCACAACCGCCACTTCCAAATTGTGTAAATGTGCAGAGATAAAATACAGAAAGAGGATTCTGCGGAGCTGAACAGGTAAACAGATCACCAAGAGTGAATGTGTCAAATGTTTCTCAACAATATTGG
Organism: Lissotriton vulgaris; assembly: GCF_964263255.1. NCBI lineage: Eukaryota > Metazoa > Chordata > Amphibia > Caudata > Salamandridae > Lissotriton > Lissotriton vulgaris. Next base: position 433,941,102 of record NC_141696.1, on the reverse strand, counting down.
TTGAAAGAAAATGAAGGAAGCGATTCTGAGGATTACTTATGATGGTGCCTGAGATGGGAGGAAGAGTGTGTGCTTGCAGCCACTCTTGAGGTAGATCAATCTGGTCCGTTTGTTAATGGTAAAGTGAATGATGTAGAAATCACTTTTCTAGTGGACACAGGTGCGACCCGTTCTACTGTTAGATCAGTGGAAATAGAAAATCTACCTCTCTCTGGGGATACCATCCAAGTAGTTGGCGTAGCTAATCAACAGATTAAAACAGATTTAACTTAACCAGTTAAAGTTGAAATTGGTAAATTTAAAGACAAACATAGATTTGTAGTCTGTGATAGCAGTCCTGTAAACTTGTTAGGAAGGGACATCCTTTGTAAAATGAACTGTAAAATATATTGCTCACCGGATGGTATTGAGCTCCAAACTCAAGATGAAGATGGCCTTTATAAATTAACAATTTTAATGGTTGAAGCAGAAGAAAGTAAATTATTTCCTGCTTTTGACAAAAATAATTTACATGAAGAATTAAAAGAGACAGTCAATACTAAAATTTGGGCTTTATCTGGAGACTAAATGGGTTTGATGAAACATGTAGACCCAGTAAAAAATAACAGTAAGACAAGGAGAAAATTATCCAAACATTCCTCAGTATAAAATGAAAGCAGAAGTTATTGAAGGTGTCATACCTGTAATTGAAAAATGTATAAAACAAGGTGTTTTAAAAGAAATTGAGGGCAGTCCATGTAATTCACCGATTATGGGAATCAAGAAGCCAAACGGAACTTTCAGGATTGTTCAAGACCTGAGAAAGGTTAATCAAATAGTTGTTCCATGTTGCCCAGTCGTACGAAACCCAGCGGTAATTTTATATCAGATTCCGTATGATGCAGAATGGTATACAGTTGTAGACCTTTGTAATGCATTCTTTACTGTTCCATTGCATCCAGAAAGCCAACAAATTTTTGCGTTCAGATTCCAGCAGTGTATTCTAGTATGTTGTCGTATCCCTCTAGGGTATACAGAAAGTCCATCTATTTTTAATCAGTTGCTAAAGAAATCCTTGGAAAATCTAGATTTCCTTGAACAATCAACATTAGTGCAATACATTGATGATCTCCTTGTAGCTGCAAAAACACGAGACAACTGTGTGACAGATACCATTACTCATTTGAATCATTTGGCAGAAGAGGGACATAAAGTGTCTCCTGCAAAATTACAGTTTTGTAAACAAGAAGTAAAATATCTTGGTCACAGGATTGCAAAAGGAATTAGACAAGTAATAATTGAAAGAATAAAAATGATCCAAGCAATGCAACCTCCGAAAACACAAAGACAGGTCAGGATGTTTCTAGGAATGGTAGGTTGTTGTCGTCAATGGATTAGTGGATTTTCAGTAATTGCAAAACCATTACAGAGACTAACAAAAGCAGACATAAAAGACCCGATTACCCTAACAGAAACCGAGTTAGAGGCTTTTGAGCAGTTAAAAAGAAGTTTGCGTGAAGTTCCAGCATTGGGAATGCCGGACTACGAAAAAGAATTTGAGCTGTATTGCAGTGAAAGGGAAGGATGTGCATTATCAGTTTTGATTTAAAGACATGGAAAATTGAGAAAGCAGATTGCATACTCCTCAGCTGTTTTTGATCCTGTTGCAAAAGCATTACCAGGTTGCTTAAAAGCAGTGACTGCACCAAGTGTGTGTCTGGAACAAAGTGAAGGGATAATAATGGGGTTTCCTGTTAAAGTATATGTGCCCCATTCAGTTGAGATTCTCCTCACCAGAAGCAAAACTCAGCATTTAACAAGCAACAGATTGACAAAATATGAAAAAGTTATTCTGGGATCAGATAACGTTTCTATTGCAAGATGTGTGAATTTAAATCCTTCCACATTATTGCCTGATGGTACTGTGACAGAAATCAGAAACGAAAATGACATTGATCATGAATACTTGGATGTTTTAGAATATTGCACCAAACCTAGGCAGGACATTAAAGATGTTCCGCTAACTGAATCAGATTTTGTTTATTTTGTTGATGGTTCATGCTTGAGAACAGATGAAGGCATTCTGAGTGCAGCATACTCTGTCTGTACAGTTGCAGATGTGGTTAAAGCTTCTTGTCTCAAAGGAATTCGTTCAGCTCAAATAGCAGAATTGATTGCTTTGATTTGTGCATGTGAAAGAGCAAAAGGGTTGAAAATTACCATAGTGACTGATAGTCAGTATGGGTATAGCGTAGTCCATGATTATGGCCAGCTCTGCTCTCAAAGAGGTCATTTAACTTCTGCAGGAACACCTATCAGAAATGCAAAATTGATCAAAAGGCTGATCGATGGCATTCAGCTACCAGAGAAAATTGCTGTAGTGAAATGTACAAAAAACACAGTTGGTAGACAGAATGCAGAACAATGTCTTACATTCACCCCAGTACAAAGATCTGGGCCTAAATCCATCGTTTTTTTGCACTCCACACCACCCTAGGTCAGACAATGGCTATATGCAAATCAGCCTTGACCCTGTGTCTCATGGGAACAGTCCAGCCCAGTTCTTAAGCTTTATGGTTTTCGTCAAAAAAAGGCTGCTTAGTACGTTTTACGCATGCTTCTGAATTACTTGGTTTGTTTTTACACAGGAAATGTTTTGAAGTCAGTACAACATAAAAAAATTCATTGTCTGTTTCAGATTTTGATCTTTGGTTATCACCTAATATTTTATGTGTATTTACACCTATTCTTAATTGATATTTATGTATGTAATTCTTTTATGATTGTTTTTCAATAATCTAATAAACCTCTTGATTAAGTGATTGATTGAATTACATTTTAGAGAATATGAAGTAGTGCTATAGTAGAGTACTATGCATACTCATAAATGTTTTTGTAAATTAGGCCAAGTAGAGACCAGATTAATAATGGCTACATTGAGTCAACTGCAAAACACTGCCTAAGCCATCACAAGGCATATGTAAAAACACAAGGATTCTAGAGAAATGGATGGACCCTTTGCAAGGATTTACAAGTATGTTCTGAATTCTTGTTACAGATGGCTCTTGATACCAACAGCAAACATGGCTATTGGACCCCACTCTACTCCTCATAAAACTGAAATACCTTGAGCCCAGATGAATCAATGTTCAAATCTATACTTGAATACCATTGAACATATTTGTGAAGTTTTACTATCAATATTATGGTGTTTCTCCCACAATGGTGTGTAATTGCTGTACTCTCCTGGCAATATGTGCAAACGTGTTTTCATGTTTTGCATATCATCAAATCTGGCCATTAGGTCCCGTGTGCCCTTTTTCAAAGAGGGTAAATTAGGCATTGACAACAACTTCAAGGTGAACACTCATATGCACATATCATGCTAACAGTCATGGATAATGAGCAGTCTCAATGCCTCAATCATCTGAAGTAGAGCTGGGTAGTATACCATCATTCATTGCAACTTTCATCATATAGGGTAATTGCAATGTCTCAGTGAGCTCCACAATCTGATATGGGATCTTTTCCCAGGCTATGCCCTCAGAAACAGGAAAAGCTGCAATGTTCACAGCATGGAGCCCTCTTCAATATCTGTGGAATTAGGAGTGTTGTTGCAGTTCACAAACCACGGGCAAGGCAATTGTTCTTGCAGGGACATAGTGTCCATTCAATAGCAGTAGAACGACCAGTATCATTAACCACCACAAAATGAGAAGAATGTTCCCAAGATGATCCAGCTATAGGACCATGGAGTAATTAAATACTTGTCATGAAACCACTGACAATCACAAAATATTCTCTTGCGGTGGGTTATTGGAGAAGAGATTGAAAGGTCTCCTGCAAAATATCGAGAGTCATTTTCAATATGGTGGGTCTCTTGAGGATCTTGAAAGAGCACCAGTTCAGATGGCATAGAATCAGGTGGAATTTCATAGTAAAGTATAGAATTACGTTGGACAGTAGCCACTGTCATATTGGCAGCATCCGCTGTGTTGGTTACACTCAATGTTCAGCGTAGTGCTAAGCTCAGTTATCCCCGGCCCAGAACTCGAGATAGGAATGTTACTGCTTTGTTCAGGGGGTAGGGTATTCAGAGCAGGGAGAGGCTGGGGTCTGGGAGGCACCACTCTGAATCCCTCTTGGTGTTTGCGGATGTTGGCTGTAGAAGACTGGCCACAAAATGCTTTTTGACATGATCGATAGACACCTGTCTGGTTCTGCTTGCGCCAGACAGAGGAACCAGAATAACAGTTCTGCTGTGTTTTACCCCAAGAACAGTGATGGGTAGTCTGTAAGATGGTTCAAAAGCTTGCTTAGCATGGATTTTCTCCCTAACTAGGTCCCCACCCTTGGGAATGCACCTGTCAGCAGCAGTAATAACCTTAACCTTCATAGGTGGCGGCTTCAGAGTGGTTTGTATTTAAAAGCTTTTCTCTGACTTCTTGGATACTCTATAAAAGATTCATATGTTTCTCCAAGTCAAACTTATCTTCTTCTGCCACCTTCCCAGAATTATCTAAGCCAGGCTGATACATAGGAACTCTGACGACAACCTCATATGGAGTGTGACCTCCCAATACACATCTAGGCAAGTTATTTAATGCTCTCTGAACTCGATACAGATTATGGTATACCAACTAAAACCTGAACATAGCACCCTAGCAGTCAAAGCTTGCTTAATCATTCCATTGGCCCTCACTGCAATGCCATTTGATTCAGCTTTGAATGGCTTGCTGAAGTCCAGATCAACTCTCGGAACAGACATTGAATCACTGTAAGCCTTAGAGGCAAACACAGGACCGTTCTCTGAATTTAATGAACTGCCCCAGTTGACACAAGGCACTGCACATTTTTTAGGACTGCTGATGCACTTAAATATCTCTATGACCAAACCTATAGGAATCAAAAACATGAATCAATAGCAACCAATATGTATTTATATCAGTTAGCTGAATGGAGGGGACCTAATGTGGTCCAAATAAATCACCCAGAAGGGGATATTTGAGATCATGAGGGGAGTTGGTGAGGGTCTTTTTTACAGTGGAGGAATTACATTGTTCACAAATGTCCGAAGCCTGTTTATATAAACTAGGCCACCAGCAACATTGCTGCAGAATGGCTATGGTTGCATTTACTCCTGTATGTGCAGAAGCCAACCTCTCATGTGCTTCTTTGATTAAATCTATTCTAGACAGATTATGATTTGTTATTCTGGCTCCCACTCCTGGTATCATAGGTACAGAAATGTTATCTGAATTAAAGGTGTAGGAGTATTTGGGAGGGAAACCTGCAAGTGGTTTCCCAGCTTACGTGGTTGCTTTATGGCTCTTAAAATTTCTGGGTTGATCTTCGGTTGTGATCTGATTAAGACTGCTACTTAGAGCAGGGACCTTGAAATGCTCTCTTTGCTTCCTGCGAGGTTTCCAGTACATCCTGAGCTCACAAGTTTGTCCGTGCAACAATATATCTAAGCAAACTATGATTCACTTTATTTTCTTCTGTGGGTATTACCAATTATTCACAAGAATGTATTTAGCACTTTTTTAACGCTCAGGAATTATTGTAAATGCCAATATGTTTTTAGATATTTGCAAGAATTAACTGACAATGAAACCTGTTGTTGTGTAAGTTTGCTTCTTTAGGCAGCCGTACATTCTTTGACTAACCTGATGTACCTTTTAGGCTATTTAATATGTATGCCAATGTTTTGATTCATGTTCTATACGTTAAATGCTGGTCGCCATTGATGTTCAAGTTTTATCTTCTATGTATGTATTTTAAACAGCTTTTATGGCTGGTCTTCCTGATGAATAAAGATGCTTTGACTGATTGATTGAAGACTGCTACATAGACAGTCTTAATTGCAGCCTTTGCCGCTAAGTCGGCAGCACAGTTCTCTTTAGGGTGAATGCCATTATGCTGATTGCCCAAAGTGTTCCTCATTGGGACCAATGGACGATTGTCTTGTAAGACAGCTACCTTTCCCCAAAGCTGTTTATTCTTTATAGACTTCCCTTTGAGTCCTTGAATCAATTAAATCTCCAATGCGACAACACTACATTGTAGCCTTGCACACAGATGGCTGAGTTGGACACAATAAGTGTGGGAATTGACAAGTAAGTCTTTCATAATGCAATTTGCAGGGCATGTTATTCTGTATGATGTGCCGTACTATCACCTAAGATTTTAGTATGGGTGCCATGTGAGATGAATTCAGAGCCTTCATTATACCTTGTACTGCTGTGCAGGCTGAGGAGTATTTATATATTGTTCCTACCGCAGCTTGGGCAGAGTCGCCTATATAAAAGATGCTCTGGTAAAACTCAATAGGTAGTCAGAACAACATCCTGTACATATTGGAGAAAAGCTTGTGAATGAAGAGAGGAATCATACTGTAACTTTACATCCACTGCACTCAAAGAAGAGGCCCGCTTTTCCCATCTCTGGTGTAGGACACAAGCATTAGAAATACTTGCCTTTGTGGCAGCCTCTAGTGCTAGTACAGGAGAAACAGTGATAACATGTTTTCCCTGCACCAAAGGGAGCTTTTTAAAAATAACTGTTTGAAGAGCCATCAGCATTTTTCCAATGGAAGCTAAGCGTGCTTCTATTAGGGAATTTAATTGTGACTTGTAAGCAATAAGGACATTTTGTCCTTCGTTGTAGGTCGCATAAGTGTCACCACAGTGACAAGGTATGATCCTGATGAATAGGTTGGCTTTGTTGTCACTAATTTGTAAATATTTAGTTTCAAGTATGTCTGCTTGTAGAGCAAGTGAGATATCAGTGTGCACTTTCAGCCATTGTTTGAATGGAAATGTGGAAGAAATCAGGTCACACCGTTTGGCAAAGAGGAAAATCCAAAGTTAAGAAATCCCAATAGAGATTGCAACTTTTTCAGGGTGTTAGGAGGTTGCAAGGTAGCACATTTCTGAAGGAAGTCTGGAGCTAAACCCATGCTCTCACTGGATAACTCATATCCTAGGAAGGTCACCGCCTAGTAGGCAAGCTTTGATTTTTAAAAAATTAATGTTGTAACCATGTAATGTTAATATGGAATATATGACGTTACAAAGCAAACAATTGCAACGCATACCTTACAACACAGGTTTTACATTGCAGCTACCTTTACAATGCATGATTTTACAATGTATGCCATTACAACGCATACCATTACAACGCAAGCCAAGGGTTAAATTACTATTCCCACTCCCCTGAGTGCAACAGTAGGGTAAGTGTTGGATAGTGTAGGGGTAATAATTACTATTCCCACTCCAGTAGGGTAAGTATTGGATAGTGAAGGGGGAAAAATTACTATTCCCATGTACCCCCAAATCCATACCCACCCCAAAACTAAAAACAACTCCATTACTTACCTTATAATGCGTTGTAATGGCATATCTTGTAATGGTATGCTTTGTAATGGCATGCGTTGTAGTGACATGCGTTGTAATGCCTGCGTTGTAATGGCATGCAATGTAAATGCAGTCACGTTGTGACACCCGTGTTGTAAAGGTAGTGTGTTGTAATGACTGCGTTGTAATGGTTGTTTCCTGTTAATATGGTCACTATCTGTCTGCCTGGTCAGGTGTCATTTCAAATCGTCCTTGGTTAAGTAAATATCATCAATGTATGGCAATAACTCAGGATCAAGTTATAAGATGTCCATAATTCACTCTGAAAAGAAGCCAGGACTATTCTTATAGCCCATGATCAGGCATCAGAATAAAAACTACACTCCATCAAAACTAGAAGTGGTTAGATACTCACTCTCAGGAGCTATGTTTTGAATGAAAAACCCCACTGCAAATATCAAGGGTCGTTTTGTATTTTTTTTTCGCACTAGGTTTGTCATTAAACTTATGATGTGAGCGTTTTTTACTGCATATGTTGGACTTTGTGAATTTACATTTCTATAGTCTAAGACAATTTTATAGGAACTGTCTGGCTGAGAGATGGGAAAAAGGGGCATGTTCATTGCTGAGAGGCAAGGTGCTATGATACCTTGATACTGTAGCTGATCAAATGTTGCTGTAATACCACGTTTTGGCTCTGTCTTGTGATTGTGGCTGGGGTTCCCTATGTAGGGGAATAACATTTGGACCATAGTGTTAGTCTCACCCCACCTGATTTCTATATAAGGCTGATGCTTGTCTCAAAGCCCATTCTCTGGCATACATTTCCCTGACATACTCAGGTACTATCGGACAAAAGGCTATCCTTATGACTTCTTCCCCCAAGGGTGCTTGCCTAATGAAGGCTGGAGGCCAGTCTTCTTCCGCTAAGATGATGTCTAAGTCATCAGGTAATTGTGTCCAGTAGACTGCTTTAATTAAACCTGGTAGTAGGTCCCCTTAAAGTTGTAAACTGTATCAGGAGAATTTAAATGTTGATCTAGAGTATCGATCTGTAGAAAGTCATTAGTTGGATTCGCATTCAGGAACATCTGAAGCATCTGATGTACTATCATGACTTCTGGCACACTGTCTAGGATAGCTTTCATCCAAGTCCTGTATCGCAGGAGGACTCATAGCTGGATCGGCATGTTTCTTAGACAGTCCTGCTGCATTCTTCTTTTAGCGTCCAATCCTATCTCCTCCCTTTTCACCCTGATGTCAGTCTTGTGTCCTCCTTCACTTTTTCTTCTGTACCCCTCTTTTCTCCGGTACTCGGATAGGCTCCCCCTTTCTGTTCTTTTACCTTTAGTGCCCTGAAAAGAGTGTGAAGAGCAGCTGTCAGATAGCTGCTACCAGTAAGGTTTTTAAGTTTTTTCGGGGTCTCTTGTTATAACCACCCCTGCCGGAATCTCGAAAAACGGGTGATCCAGTCCGTCTTTATCTTTCTTTTTTTTCTTCCCTTCCTTTGCAAATTTCTCTTTAGCAGAACCCTCAGTATCATTCTAAGGTTTGAAATATGAGTTAATGGATTAAGTACCCAAGATAACTCTACCTACACAAGTATAAACTTCTGCAGTTCTTTTCGGTAGTTCCCGTTCACGGAAACTGCGTCCAGTCTCTCATATATAGCCAGTACTGAAACCTTTTCCTTTATGTTGCTTAGGATGATGGATGAAACAGTAGAGAAGTTCTCCATTAACTTGACTCCTAAATCCAGAGCGGTTGCAGCACTTTGCTCATTTTTTACCTGTCTAAGTACATCAGGGAGGACTGCCAATGAAGGCGTACCATGTCATTTTGGTATAAATTCATGCAAAGATACTTCCCCAGGTGTTACACTCCTCTATAGGGGCACCATCCCAAGAGGGAGGTGCATAGTCTGTATGCTATGTTTATCTTGGGGGTAGTGTATGGATACTTTGCTTCTAACTGATTTGTCTTACGATAAATCCAAAAAAACATTTCATCACACTTTGTAGGTGCTTTTCCCATGATAGCTTTAATAGTCTGTGAACTAATAGTTTTTATTTTTACAAGAGCAGCGGGCCCTTCTGTGACAGCATGTCTGGAGCTCAATGTGCATTGTACAAACTGTACGAGTCTCCTGTATAAGGCAACTGTGTAGTTTAATACCCCTATCACCTCAACTTGTGTTAGGTTGCCAGGGTGAGGAAGAGAAGGGTAGCAAGCCAAAATATGCCATGTAGACTCATCCTTTCTCAGAGGCCCCAAACAGAAATTTCTGTGCATATGTGGCATCAGACCACTAAGCCAATGCATGTGTTGTTGGTAAGTTAAAGGAATTTCCAAATCTTGGTAAGCTCTATAATGTTCCAGTGGATCTACCACTGTATATGCTTGAAACTGCCCTGAGGCAGCATCAATAAGCTCAAACTCCACCCAGGTGTAAAAAGTCTTAAAGGCATACAGTGAAAGTTGCAGATATTTCAAAAATAGCTGCCCCCACCTCATCGAGGACCCCTCGAGCTTTTAGATATTGAATAAATGCTTCTCACCAATTGACTCCTATAACATTAGATGCTGTCATAATGAAAGGTTTATATTGAAAATTTGAATCAAACTATTAGAAAACCCACAGAATGGGGAATATTATTTTATGAGTCAAGCTTGGAAAACCTACGGAAATAGGTGCTCCCTTATCACCAGGAGGAGGTAACCATGATTACTAAAGATGTCTCTGTAATGACATATTAATGGTTCACATGTGGGTGAATAGTGAAAAAACTACTCAAGGTGTAAATGTAAGTCCCATGACGGGAGCCAACTGTTGCATAAGTTATGACTTCGGAGTAACTCTGCATGGTGTGATTTCCCATCCACAGTTGAACTCTGTTCAATGCACCAGTGTTGAATGTGAAAGATTATTGCAGCTCCACAAAACACTAGTCAATGTGTAATTGAAATAGAAGCATTGCTTTTGAGTTTCTCGCAAACCCATAAAGGGATGAGGGGCACGTGGAAACAGTAGCAAACCTTATATCGTTATTCATTGTATCACATACACTGTACTGAGAAGAATGAACACCTTTAAGTTAAAAGTATTTTTTACTAAAGGAACACATCTGTTTCACATTACATATAACACAACTACGCACAATATTATTAAAAAAAAACTGCGGGAAGCTACATTATGAATAACAAGAGTAAAAGGAAAATTTCTAGCATTGCTAAAATGTAATTAAAACATGTCTTCAAGAGCCTAACACCCTAACATCTACTTCTATGCACTATTTTAAGAGAGCATGGAATGCAGATCAACTTGCAGTCTAGAGTTTCTTAGGGAGAAGAGATGTACTTCATACCTTGTTGACAGCAAAGTCTATCTGTTTCAACCGAGGTGTGACAACAGTGTTCCCCATGAAGGGCAAACGCATGAAGTGGTAGCAGTCAGTTGCTCTTCCTCCAGGACTCAGTGTTATCAGCTTCAGGTGAAATGTAACACCTGTGAAGAGTGAATGGTGTCGGCAGTAGATGAGACCATCTCTGACAGATTCTCTGGCAATAATCTGGGTGAAGGTCCTTTTCTGACAAGTGGTCATCCATATATTCAAAATCTTATCAGAAATTGGAATTTCTGATATAAGTTTAGAATGTCTGACATAGATTATGTGCTTCAAGGTATGAGTCGCAGACATTTCTTTCTGGTGCATATAAGTTAAAAGGACATCAATTCAGACAAAACTATTTTGGTTATATGTCAGTATGTGTTCTTAATTAATCTTGACTTGGTGGAAAGTAGACATTTGACCCAGACAAATCTTGCATTAATGGTTGTATCTGTGTCATCAATTGAATGACAGTGATTCTGCATACATCGGGAACACTGGTGAGTTCTATTGTTCGAGAGGGGGAAGATGGTGACCTCCAGTAACCAAAATAGAGTTGGCCTACAGAAGATGAAGTGAAACCTTAGGGACTTTATGTAACTTTGTCATAGATGATCTGGGCTGACTAGTTATGAATCCAGTTTAAAAAAAGTGTTCTATTGTGCTCTGTTTGTGGACTGCTTATGCCTGATATCCTGGGAATGTTCCATGCACACATACTCCTACTCCAAGCATTCGAGAAGGAGGTTGCTCTCTGTCATCCATCTTCCTTCCTTCCTTCCTTTTCCTTCCTTCCTTCCTTCCTTCCTTCCTTCCTTCCTTCCTTCCTTCCTTCCTTCCTTCCTTCCTTCCTTCCTTCCTTCCTTCCTTCCTTCCTCCCCACTCACCCTCCCTCTCTTCCCTCTACCCCACTCTCTCTATCTTTCTCTCACATAGTGCTCATTTGCATTCATTTAGCATGACGCAAACAGAACCTTTTATATGTTGATATTTGTAAGTTGAAAGTAGGCACAACAGTCTTGCATTTCTTCCTCAAAAATACTAGTTATATTAACCTAAATGTTTAAAGTTTATATGGTGCTGCATCTGGAAACTTCCGAAGTACAAAGTGGGCAGAATAGGTTTAAGAGACCTAAGTCCAGATGTACTCAGGGCCTTTTCACTTGCAAACCGTGTGCTTCATAAAATCCCAAGGTTTGCGAGAACAAAATACCTTTTTCATATGTACTTATCCCATTTGTGATTCGTAAAAAGTTTTTAGAATTGCAGAATTCCATTTCTGACCCACACCCAATCTCAGTGTGGAAGAAGATTGTAAAGGATGTTCCTTTCAAACTAGATGGTATTGTATGTATCAATGGTTTGTGAATACAATTGTATTTGCAAACCATTGATCAGCAACTGACTCCCAAGTTGTGGTGGTAAGTTATTCACAATGGGCAAGCATGCTTTTTAGAATCCTTTCTTTTTGGGAATCTGGGTGACAGCTTCAAGGGGAAAAGGCAGTGGTCCTGAGGACCACTGCATGGTCTTACTTTAGTTTTAGAAACAGAAAATGTGTTATTGTAAATCAGCCTGAGTTCCTTTGAGGAACCCCGGCTGCATTATCAAACAATTTCCTTAATTGATTGCAGCATAGTGATGGTGGTTTGCTGTCTGTTGCAATCCATCATCCTGTGATTGTGGCCAGTTGCAGGGGTTACAATTTACAACCTGCCTAATGAATATTAATTAGTCATGTTGTCTTTAACCCCCTGCAATTCCATATTTTGAAAACTGACCTACTGCAAAATAAAATACTGGTTGTAAACTAATGATGGACAAATTGCGAGCACGGTTTGCAACCAGGAGTTAGTACATCTGGCCCCAAAAACAGAAAACGTTGTTTGGTGCAAAAACTGTTCAAATGCATTGACGGTGTTATTTGGAATGTGACATTTCACTTGCAGTAGGGCAAAACATGGAGCAAAACGAGATCAGAGTTTTGTACTTTTTACATAATAAGTGTATAAAGAAGTGGTAAAATACATTTGCTTCAATTACCAGCAGTGAAATGTTAACAATGTTCAAGTAAGTAGCAGAAATATTGCAAAATCTGTTGGCTGCATTTTGAAACAGTTTATTCAAGCATTCAAGCATTATGGAAATGATTTATAAGCAGTACAACATCCTGTATATGGTCTTAGGATCCACTTCTTCTATTTTTGCACTGGTGTAAAAATCTTTTTGTGCTACAGACCTAAGGAAAACTCTTTGGTCTATTGCGCATTACACAAGCAGACAAAACTAACCAAAGTGATTTGCCTTTTTTTGCACCAGAGCAAAGTTTGTGTGAATTTGACCATAATCTTTAATTCGCTTAATTATCTCCATTATACAGCATTATTATTAAGCGCTTTTACCCACTAAGGGGCTATCAGCAAGGGCCGGCAATATTTATCGCTCAGCGCGCTTAGCGCGAGGATAATTATCGCCGGCTAATGCTGAATTTTATCGCTGAGATAGCGTGCTATCAGCAACGCTTATCTCACCAGCGATAAAATTCCAGGCACAAGCTGCCAAATGTGCGATTATCGCTGGAAATCCAGCGATCATCGCACAACGTTTGGTGATAGCTTGATGATAGGGCAGGGCAGACTCAGCAATGATATCCACCTTCCATTGAATATCATGGCTAAGTCAGACTGAAAGCGGACGTAAGGAAAGTAGCGTTAACCGCGGTTAGAGCTGCTTTTCTTATCGCTATGCATGTTAGAATGCAGCTTGATAATTGGAGAAATGTCGATTAGCTTCATTTCTCCTGTTATTTTGGGAAGGAACACCCACTTTGCATCTCATTAGAGATGCAAAGCTGGGCGTTAAGGTAAATGGCGTTGAGGCATGAAAACAGGCGTTAGCGTGTCCATGCTGATATTATCGCTGCTTTTCATCCGAAAACGGACACTAAAGCGACAATAATTTTATTGTCGGCCCTTTCTGATATGACCCTAAATACGTGCACTTCTTGTGCAGTTACCACTAAATGTTGTAAAATTGTGCTAGATGAGCTCTCCTGTTCAAGAATTGTCCAAATATAGTTCAAGTTGATTAGGTGCATGCAACTATTCCTGTCCTGGAGCTGAGCACATGTTCTCTTATCCGTCTAATGGTTGTTTTGGTTTAGGAAGAGGTGTGTGATTTTAAATGTGTTTCCATTTAATGGGATTGTTAGGCCTAACATGATGATAGAAACAAGATGTTTTATACTTTATTTTCATTTTCCTAATGAAGAATCTTTCAAACAGTGAAAAAGACTTTACATTTTACTTTTGATATGCTTTTAAGGAAGCCTCTGAGGAACAGATTAATTTCAGATGAAATAACTTAATAGGGAATAGAAGTTTAATTGCTTGAGACATTCAATTCTCATCGCATAGAGTCTGGAACAAGCTGGTAAAGCAGCAATAACGTTCATTTGCAGATTAATAGATTCCAAAGATTTGGTTACATTTACAAAAGTAACTAAAATAGTTGGAAATATGCTGCTGTAGGATTACTACTAAATAACTTCAACACATTTGGAACTTTTTAAGAATTTACAAAGCATTCTTGCTTCTATGAATTTGTGATATTCACAGATTCCCATGCAAACAAAAACATAACTTGTATATCTCAGCATGAGTAAATGTAATCCAAGTGCTTTTGTGCTTCTAAAATGTGATCCAACCTTCCTGTGCACCCCATCCATTTTGGAGGCATCCCTTCCCCTTTTACACAATGAAAACACATTGGGAATGATTCCAAAACCGCTGTTTAAATGAGTAGTGGTCTCTTACTAGAGGTAAACTCAGTACTTAATTTTCTCTGGTGGTTGCAAATGACACTTACTTTTGAGAACCAGTCCGCTTTGCTATTTCCCAAGTGTATCAGCCCTAATCATGTACCTGATTCACAAAGATAAACTTACACAAAAGAATTGTTTTGGTATTCACAAACTACAAGTATAATTTTACTTACAGTAATTTTACAACTGTCGAGAACTTCACACTCGGGGCAGAGAACTCCACAGCACAAAAGGATAGGACAGGCTTATCTTTTTATGTGGGAGTCTATGTCACAAGAGTGAAGTCTCTGCAGTTGTAAAATTACCTTTAGTAAAATTAAACTAATAGTTCGTGAATAACAAAATAAAATAGTAAACTTACACAGAAGTATGTTTCCCTTTGTGAATCAGGCCCTACGAGTTTAATTTTAATATTATCAACTTTACGACAGAGGAGACTCCGCACATGAAAAGATAGGTCTTCCCTATCTTTATATGTGCAGAGTTCTCACCCCAGGCTGCAGAGTCTCTGCAGTCAGAATATTACTATCAGTAGAATAAAATTCGCAGTTTGTGAATGCAAAAAAAATGGGAAATTTACAAAAAAGAGTAAGTTTACCTTTGTGTATCAGGTCCTAAGTGCAAGGTGCCTGAAACCTGCTATGTCCCCTCTCGACCTCCAGTTGTGTGCTTGCACACATAATGTATAAAAAATGAGAGGTACCCCTTAACAGAATCAAGGGAAATGAGGTTCAAACACCTGTAAAGAGTCTATCCCCTTGATCTAAACTCACAATTCAGTACACTTGTAAACAATAATGAGTGACCAAATATTAAAAAACTGTATTATTTATTCAATGAAAAAGTTTATACAATTAATATTGAAAACACAATATAATATATCACACAAAGTAAAAATCTATTAAAAGAATAACACAAGAATGCAGCAAAGTTAAACTAATACATAATCGATTATGACCCGCATAATCACAAAAACCGACAGAAACATGTAAGACATGAAAAATTGTTCAATACAGTTTGTACATTCAATTGCCAATGGTCACACTTTGTTTTATACAATGATTAAATCTGTATTACAAAGAAAGTGCCAGGATCCTGAATTGTACATGAAAAGTGCGTCGACGCGTTTCGATGGATACGTTAAATTACACCATCTTTTTCAAGACCTGGGGCCCGATGTAGGTAAACTCCACTTTACCACTTCTGAAATACCGAATCATACCGATTCGGTATTTCAGAAGTGGTAAATTGGAGGGGGGGGAAATGTAGGTAATCCAGATGTTTTGATTACCGATTCGGTAAAAATCGGTATTTACCGATTCGGTAAATTCCGAATCGGTAATGCCCATTGCTTCCTATGGGCTTTGAAGCCCATAGGAATCAATGGGCATTACCGATTCGGTATTTACCAAATCGGTAAATACCGAATCCATCAAGGGTGCAGGGGGTGTCACTTTGACACCCTCTGGCACCCCCAATACAGGCGTGGGTGCCATGTGGCAGGCATACATGCCCTAAGGGCAGGTCTGCCTGTCACATGGCATAGGTGTGCATGCACACATGTGCATGCACACCTGGATTCGGTATGTTAACACCCAATTGGCTTGGGTGTTAAAATACCGAATCTGAAGGGCCTGTGGGACTGAAAGTAGTCCCACCTACATCCCGAATTTTCAAACTCGGTAAACTTACCGATTCGGTATTTTTCAAATTCGGTAATTTTACCGAATTGGTAAAATACCGAATCGGACAAAAAAAGGTCCCCTACATCTCAAAAGGCCAAATACCGGTCGGAAACGGCCGAATTCGGCATTTTCCGACCGGTATTGGCCACCTACATCGGGCCCTTAATCTTTTTTTCTGTCATGTTAGCGGGGTCAAAATAAATTGTTTCACCCTACAATAAACATATATGTCATTAGTACATAACAGTGATGATACAACAAATTCTGCAAGATTCTTAATGTAAGGGCTGTATGATGTATTTACAAAAACAGAATTAACATTCTATGCGAAGCAGGATACCTATAGAGGTTGTTGACTGTGTATTAATATCCCAATGCACTGTTGTTACCCTTTAATGCAAGAAGGAACAACATCTTGCCCCTTAGCTTGCTAATGAGACTGATTCATGCATCATTTAATTGCCTTTATGACCCAGCTATTGTGCTATATAATTCTTCTTAGTCATATTGCATCATCCACATTGTTGAATAATTGTGACAATCTGTGCAAACAACACTCAACCCAGATTCCCAATTCTAGTTTGCTAAGGATCCCACTCGGCCATATAAAAGACTAGTGATCTTACCCTTGCTGTCACTAGGCTGTGGTTGAAAGCAGGCAGGTCCTAGTTTGTTATGTCTGTGGTAGTTTGCATGTGGCGGCGGATTATCAGGCAAGCAAAAGATATAACGCCTTGTACGCTGGAAAAGTTATAAGGTTGCATATTACTATCTCCACTGCCCCCATCGGTGGGATATAAGCTATTTCGAATCAAGAGACAATTATAAAACAACATACCTATATCGGTAAAATGTAGTGGTTTAGCAGTATTATATTGGTATCTATAGAAAACGATGCCCTCAACTTGAGGACTTCTTTAGTATCTGTAGTAGGAAAGCGATATCCTCTATTTTAGGACCTCGGGATAGAGGTCCGTACTTATTGCGGATCTGCGGAGGAGGAATAAGACGGCATCACTATATTACATTATTTCAAAAGACCCCTTAACGAACTGTTTGCATACAAAGAGGGTTTTTCAAATTTACCTATGACAGTATCCTTGTCACAATGAAGTCCCTGTGGAATTGGGCTTCCGTTTGAGGATCACAATAAATCTCTCCAATTTGATAAGGTTGCTGCAATTAACGGGGAGACAGGCAAAAAATGCGCTGTTCAGTAGCGAAAATCCCGTTATAGACGTGAAAAGTTTATAACGTCCGAGCAGCATTTCCCTAAAAGTTACCATATAAAGCCTTGCGTCCTGTCGCTTCAGGGGTTCGGCGTTGAATCGCAACGCTGAATGCCTCCCCAGAGGTTTTTAACTTGTGTCTCCTCTGATTTCATTGGTTGGCTTACCGAGGAAGTGCACCAATAACTGCGCAAGGCGGGAAAGCTAGATGCAAATGCCCATGTTCTAAGGAAAATCCTACCTCATTGGTTTATAACCAAATGCGGAAGAGATAGAGAGCCGTGTCCCTTCTGGTCCGCATTGTACTGCGCCTGCATTGGTCGGCTTACAAGGAAAGTGAGCCAATCACTTTGCAGGGTGGGAAAGCTAGATGCAAATGCCCGTGATATGAGGAAAATCCCACCTCATTGGTTTGTTACTGAATACGGAAGAGATATGGAGCCATGTCCCTTCTGGTCCGCATCGTTCTGGGTCGGCAGAAACCTGACCTCCCCGCAGGAGGCGGGCAGCGACTAGTAGGCGTACTTCTATGATTGGTTGATATAGTCGGGTAGAAAAAATGCAGGCCCCGGAATGCACCAGTGGACTGATCGCGCCCTGTTGGTGCTCCCAGTCCTACGCAACGAGCGTGGTACTTTCCTACGGTATACAGCAAGCTTAAAGGTTAAAACGGGACCTGTCCTGTCTATATCGGATAATATCCAACTAAATGTTATGACACTTTATACTGAGAGAGGTTCAAGACTACCTCGCCTGAAGGTCAGGGTATAATAAAGTTGAAATAGGAGAAAGAAATGATGGTAAAATACACCATCAATGCAGATGATGCATATGCAACCTCAATCACCCATGAATGCTTTATTATAGAAACTAAAACTGGTCCCTCATGCAATCTATAACTCGCTACCTGGGCATGGTTCCATCATCTGAAGGGATTATGCAGAACCAAAAAAGTGTCTGAGGTATACTAATCTACGTTTAATCTACACTTCAGATGCATTTAGACCAATCTTCTTTAGAATTAAGACCCTTATTCACTGTGTTGAGGTAACACATAAACCATTGTTCTCTAATTTTCCTGAGACTGTCTATGTCGCCCCCACGTCTACTAATCATAATTTTTTCCAAAATAAACCACTTGAGATCATTAAAGTCATGGTTTTTGTCGTTATAATGTTCTGTTAGTGGGGCATTGATTTTATTAGTGCAGATGGCTGACTTGTGTTCTAGTGGTACAAAAGGGGGTGGTGATGAACGGAGCATCTGAACCAATCAAACACTCACACACAGTCAACAGATCTGGGTTTAATTCATCACCGTTCTTTAGCCCACTCTGCCACCCCAGTTCAGACATGGCCATATGCAAATCAGTCTGACCCTGTGCCTCATGGGAACAGTCCAGCCCAAACTGCCAAGCCATGCCTTCCCTGGACCGGAAACAAGCTTCCGAGGACCGGTTTCTGGCATTTCAGCAGTCTTCAGCCCGGCTTGCTTGAATCCAGTGGCAAGGTGAGCAAGGGACTCACGTATGAGCATACCCTGCCAAAATATGGCGAACAAAGTGGTACAAAAGGGGGTGGTGATGAACGGAGCATCTGAACCAATCAAACACTCACACCCAGTCAACAGATCTGGGTTTAATCCATCACCATTCTTTAGCCCACTCTGCCACCTCAGTTCAGACATGGCCATATGCAAATCAGTCTGACCCTGTGCCTCATGGGAACAGTCCAGCCCGAACTGCCAAGCAATGCCTTCCCTGGACCGTAAACAAGCTTCTGTGGGCCGGTTTCTGGCATTTCAGCCGTCTTCAGCCCGGCTTGCTTGAAACCAGTGGTAAAGTGAGCAAGGGACTCACGTCTGAGTATACTCTGCCAACTTATGGCGAATAAAGTTGTACAAAAGGGGGTAGTGATGAACGGAGCATCTGAACCAATCAAACACTCACACCCAGTCAAAGTCAACAGATCTGGGTTTAATCCATCACCATTCTTTAGCCCACTCTGCCACCCCAGTTCAGACATGGCCATATGCAAATCAGTCTGACCCTGTGCCTCATGGGAACAGTCCAGCCCGAACTGCCTAGCCATGCCTTCCCTGGACCGTAAACAAGCTTCTGAGGACCGGTTTCTGGCATTTCAGCCGTCTTCAGCCCGGCTTGCTTGAATCCAGTGGCAAAGTGAGCAAGGGACTCACGTCTGAGCAAACCCTGCCAACTTATGGCGAACAAAGTGGTACAAAAGGGGGTGGTGATGAACGGGGCATCTGAACCAATCAAACACTCACACCCAGTCAACAGATCTGGGTTTAATCCATCATGTTCTTTAGCCCACTCTGCCACCCCAGTTCAGACATGGCCATATGCAAATCAGTCTGACCCTGTGCCTCATGGGAACAGTCCAGCCCGAATTGCCAAGCCATGCCTTCCCTGGACCGGAAACAAGCTTTTGAGGACCGGTTTCTGGCATTTCAGCCGTCTTCAGCCCGGCTTGCTTGAATCCAGTGGCAAAGTGAGCAAGGGACTCACATCTGAGCATACCCTGCCAACTTATGGTGAACAAAGTGGTACAAAAGGGGGTGGTGATGAACGGAGCATCTGAACCAATCAAACACTCACACCCAGTCAACAGATCTGGGTTTAATCCATCACTGTTCTTTAGCCCACTCTGCCACCCCAGTTCAGACATGGCCATATGCAAATCAGTCTGACCCTGATATTTGATATTTGTGGGGTATTTCTAGAGTGCAACGTTCGCTCCGGAGGGAGCATCTTGGCGCTGAAGATCCTGTGAAAACCAGTCCGAGAGGATTAGATGGCTGCTTTGGAGTAATCGTGAGGGAGAGTGAAAATCCAGGTTTTAAGAAGCTTTCTAAAAGGTTTTTCCTGGGTTAGTTGTCTGAGGGTTTTAGGCAGTTTATTCCAAGCTTTCGTGGCAAGGAAACTGAGGGTTTTCCCACCCTTAGTTTTCAAATTGTATTTAGAGGGAAGGATGAGATTGTCATGGGTCGAGCGAAGGTGGCGACTAGGGGTGTAGTGGGGAAAACGCCTGGTGAGGTATTTAGGGCCTGTTTTGTTGTAGGCCCGGAAGGCTATGATCAGAATTTTAAAGAGAATTCTTTTGTGAAGGGGTAGCCAGTGGAGGGATCGAAGCGCTGCAGTGATGGAAGATCTGCGGGGCAGTCCAAGGACTAAACGCGCGGCTGTATTTAGTACGCTCTGTAGTTTCAGAATCGTGCTCTTTTTAGCCCCTGCGAGCAGGCCGTTGCAATAATCCAGACGTGAGATTATGAGTGCCACTGTCACCGTTATTCTGGCGTCGATAGGGAGAAAGTCGAAGAACTTTCTGAGGGATTTGATCATTCCGAAGCATTTGCCTGCGACGGTTCTGGCATGCTGATCAAAAGAGAGGTCGGAGTCAAAGATTACGCCAAGATTCCTGGCCTATGACACTGTCTGAGGGGGAGCAACTGAATTGTCTGGCCACCAGAGTGCTGGGCCGAAGGAGGTGTTTTTTCCGATCGGGAGGATCTCCGTTTTACTCGAGTTACATTTTAAGTGATTGTTGTCCATCCATCGGAAGACTTCGGTCAAGCAGTGTTTAAGATTGAGTTCTGCTTCAGTGGAGTTATCCTCTAGTGGCACAATGAGTTGTGTATCATCGGCATACGAGGTGACAGGTATGCCGAATAATTCAATCAGGGTCAGAAGAGGAAAATGGTATATGTTAAAAAGGAGAGGGCTCAGGATGGACCCCTGCGGGACACCTGAGAAGACCAGCTTATCTTTGGAGTGGAAGGGGCCCAGAGCAACAGTTTGAGATCGGTCAGAGAGGAAAGACTTTATCCAGGATAGGGCGGAATCGGAGATGCCAATGTCCATAAGTCTACTGATAAGGATGGAGTGGGAGATGGTATCAAACGCCGCCGTTAGGTCGAGAAGGATGAGAATGGAGTTTTTCCTCTGATCTTGTAGGGTTTTTATGGTGTCAGACAGTTCAATTAGTGCGGTTTCGGTCGAATGTTTGGGCCGAAAACCCGATTGTTGGGGGTGGAGAATGTTGTTGTCATCCAGATAGCGTTTTAGCTCACTATGAACTAGTTGTTCCGTTATTTTTCCCAAGGCCGGGAGCAGCGATATCGGGCGAAGGTTGGTATGGTCTGCAGGGGGTTTATTTGCCTTTTTCATAAGGGGTTTGACAATTCCCTTTTTCCAACGGCTGGGTACTAAGCCTGTGCTGAGCGATGAGTTAATTAGATTGTTAATGGTCGGGTTAACTACGTCGATTAGTTGGTGAAGTATTTTGGGGGGACAAGGATCAGACGGGGAACCCGATTTGCAAGCCAGGATGGCTTCTCTAGTTTGCTCTAATGTGACCTGGGAGAAGCTACTGAAAGTGCTACCTTGAGGGTCCGGTGGAGGGGGCACAGGAGGAGTTGCTGGGGAGGGAAAGTTGATTTGAATAGAGGCAATTTTGTCCTCAAAGTAGTCAGAGATTTGGTCGCAGAACTTCTGAGAAGGGGGAATTTCAGGCAGAAGTGCCTTAGGCTGCGTAAATGATTTTACTATCGCGAACAGCGCCTTTTGTTTTTGGCAGGTGTTTTTGATGGCGTTTACGTAGTAGTTTTTTTTGGCCGTTTTGATTTCAGAAAGATAGTTTTTCCTTGTGGCGATATAGGAAAGACGATTTACCACCTCGTATGTCTTTCGCCATTTACGTTCTGCCTTTTTGCATAGCAAATGAGCATTGGCTAGTTCAGGTGTAAACCAAGGGGCATTGGTTTTGGTTTTACACCGGGAGGTGCGGGAGCGTGAGGGGGGGATTCTGGAATTCATTTCCTGTGTGATCCAGTTGTGGAAGAGGTCGGCGTCGGTGTCGACGTTACCAGATAGGATGGGGGTTTGAGTTTGCATTAGGGGTTTAAGAATGATGTTATCTTGAACCTTTTTCCAGTTGATGTGGTTGTTGGGGTAAGAATTAGCTTTATTGCAGGCAGTCGGATTTGTGCTCATGATGTGGAATGGGATTAGGGAGTGGTCAGACCAGATCTGAGGCACAGAGGGCAGTGTGATTAGTGAGGAAGAGTTTGTACAAACTCCATCAAGGGTGTGACCCAGGGAGTGGGTGGGTGAAGTGACAAGTTGCTTAAAATTGAACATGTTAAGGGTTTGAGCGAAGTTAATAGTTTGTACATCTGATTTAGATTCAAGATGTAGATTAAAATCCCCTAGGAGGGTGACGAATGGGTATCTAAGTGAAAGTTGTCCTAAAGAATCGCACAAGGAGTCGAGGAACTCGGTGGCATTACCGGGTGGGCGGTAGATAAGTCCACCTGAGAAAGAGGTGTGTTAGTTCAGTTTAATAGAGAAGCCTAGGCCTTCTGTCTTTTTTAAGGGCTCCAAACTGAAGGTATGACAAGGGAGGGTGTCTTTAAGTATAATTGCGACAACTCCGCCTCGGCCCTTAACTCTATCTTGCCTGAAGAGCGAGTAGCCCTGGGGTAGGGCGACAGCAATGTCCGGATGACTGTCTACCGTCAGCCATGTTTCCGTTATCATAAGGCAGTCGAAGTCGGACTCCAAGATGAGGTCATGTATATCTTGATTGTGCTTGCACGTGGATCGTGCATTGATCAGACCACCTTTGAAGGAGGGCTGGGAGGCCTGAGGAGGTGGTACATTGGCCGGTGAAAGGGCTGAGTGTTGGCCAGTGGTCCAGTGGCAGAGCTTGCAGCTAACTGGGCCTGCCAACGCGGCTGGGTCAAGTATACATGAACAATGCTTAGTGACCTGTAGTTGAAGTAGGTCGCTGGGCTGGTAAGAAATGTGGGAGGAAAAATGGGCAGAGTTTCCTGCGCCTGTCGCGGTCTTGTCGCGGACGGGCGCAGACGGGCTTGCCTTAGGCGCGCCTTCGGCGCGCAAACGGCGCTCCCGCTGCGCTCGTCCGCTGCGCTCGTCCGCTGCGCTCGTCCGCTGCGCTTCCTGTACACACACATTTCTAGCAGGGGCGGAGAGGGCGTGGCCTATCAGGTGGGCGTGGTTTAGCTCGCACGCCTGTGCTAATGGCGTTGGCTAGAGGGAGATTGAATGCGCGACAGTGCTTAGATCGGCTGCGTGCAATTAAGCGAAGTTTGTTTAAAAACAGCAAGTTATTAGGAAGTGACACCACACATAAGTTTAAAAAGCACAAACAAATATGCCATGTGCCTCATGGGAACAGTCCAGCCCGAACTGCCAAGCCATGCCTTCCCTGGACCGGAAACAAGCTTCCGAGGACCGTTTCTGGCATTTCAGCAGTCTTCAGCCCGGCTTGCTTGAATCCAGTGGCAAGGTGAGCAAGGGACTCACGTCTGAGCATACCCTGCCAAAATATGGCGAACAAAGTGGTACAAAAGGGGGTGGTGATGAACGGAGCATCTGAACCAATCAAACACTCACACCCAGTCAACAGATCTGGGTTTAATCCATCACCATTCTTTAGCCCACTCTGCCACCCCAGTTCAGACATGGCCATATGCAAATCAGTCTGACCCTGTGCCTCATGGGAACAGCCCAGCCCGAACTGCCAAGCCATGCCTTCCCTGGACCGGAAACAAGCTTCCGAGGACCGGTTTCTGGCATTTCAGCTGTCTTCAGCCCGGCTTGCTTGAATCCAGTGGCAAGGTGAGCAAGGGACTCACGTCTGCGCATACCCTGCCAACTTATGGCGAATAAAGTGGTACAAAAGGGGGTGGTGATGAACGGAGCATCTGAACCAATCAAACACTCACACCCAGTCAAAGTCAACAGATCTGGGTTTAATCCATCACCATTCTTTAGCCCACTCTGCCACCCCAGTTCAGACATGGCCATATGCAAATCAGTCTGACCCTGTGCCTCATGGGAACAGTCCAGCCCGAACTGCCTAGCCATGCCTTCCCTGGACCGTAAACAAGCTTCTGAGGACCGGTTTCTGGCATTTCAGCCGTCTTCAGCCCGGCTTGCTTGAATCCAGTGGCAAAGTGAGCAAGGGACTCACGTCTGAGCATACCCTGCCAACTTATGGCGAACAAAGTGGTACAAAAGGGGGTGGTGATGAACGGGGCATCTGAACCAATCAAACACTCACACCCAGTCAACAGATCTGGGTTTAATCCATCACCGTTCTTTAGCCCACTCTGCCACCCCAGTTCAGACATGGCCATATGCAAATCAGTCTGACCCTGTGCCTCATGGGAACAGTCCGGCCCGAATTGCCAAGCCATGCCTTCCCTGGACCGGAAACAAGCTTTTGAGGACCGGTTTCTGGCATTTCAGCCGTCTTCAGCCCGGCTTGCTTGAATCCAGTGGCAAAGTGAGCAAGGGACTCACGTCTGAGCATACCCTGCCAACTTATGGCGAACAAAGTGGTACAAAAGGGGGTGGTGATAAACGGAGCATCTGAACCAATCAAACACTCACACCCAGTCAACAGATCTGGGTTTAATCCATCACTGTTCTTTAGCCCACTCTGCCACCCCAGTTCAGACATGGCCATATGCAAATCAGTCTGACCCTGTGCCTCATGGGAACAGTCCAGCCCGAACTGACAAGCCATGCCTTCCCTGGACCGGAAACAAGCTTCCGAGGACCGGTTTCTGGCATTTCAGCAGTCTTCAGCCCGGCTTGCTTGAATCCAGTGGCAAGGTGAGCAAGGGACTCACGTCTGAGCATACCCTGCCAAAATATGGCGAACAAAGTGGTACAAAAGGGGGTGGTGATGAACGGAGCATCTGAACCAATCAAACACTCACACCCAGTCAACAGATCTGGGTTTAATCCATCACCATTCTTTAGCCCACTCTGCCACCCCAGTTCAGACATGGCCATATGCAAATCAGTCTGACCCTGTGCCTCATGGGAACAGTCCAGCCCGAACTGCCAAGCCATGCCTTCCCTGGACCGTAAACAAGCTTCTGTGGGCCGGTTTCTGGCATTTCAGCCGTCTTCAGCCCGGCTTGCTTGAAACCAGTGGTAAAGTGAGCAAGGGACTCACGTCTGAGTATACTCTGCCAACTTATGGCGAATAAAGTTGTACAAAAGGGGGTGGTGATGAACGGAGCATCTGAACCAATCAAACACTCACACCCAGTCAAAGTCAACAGATCTGGGTTTAATCCATCACCATTCTTTAGCCCACTCTGCCACCCCAGTTCAGACATGGCCATATGCAAATCAGTCTGACCCTGAGCCTCATGGGAACAGTCCAGCCCGAACTGCCTAGCCATGCCTTCCCTGGACGGTAAACAAGCTTCTGAGGACCGGTTTCTGGCATTTCAGCCGTCTTCAGCCCGGCTTGCTTGAATCCAGTGGCAAAGTGAGCAAGGGACTCACGTCTGAGCATACCCTGCCAACTTATGGCGAACAAAGTGGTACAAAAGGGGGTGGTGATGAACGGGGCATTTGAACCAATCAAACACTCACACCCAGTCAACAGATCTGGGTTTAATCCATCACCGTTCTTTAGCCCACTCTGCCACCCCAGTTCAGACATGGCCATATGCAAATCAGTCTGACCCTGTGCCTCATGGGAACAGTCCAGCCCGAATTGCCAAGCCATGCCTTCCCTGGACCGGAAACAAGCTTTTGAGGACCGGTATCTGGCATTTCATCCGTCTTCAGCCCGGCTTGCTTGAATCCAGTGGCAAAGTGAGCAAGGGACTCACGTCTGAGCATACCCTGCCAACTTATGGCGAACAAAGTGGTACAAAAGGGGGTGGTGATGAACAGAGCATCTGAACTAATCAAACACTCACACCAAGTCAACAGATCTGGGTTTAATCCATCACTGTTCTTTAGCCCACTCTGCCACCCCAGTTCAGACAGGGCCATATGCAAATCAGTCTGACCCTGTGCCTCATGGGAACAGCCCAGCCCGAACTGCCAAGCCATGCCTTCCCTGGACCGGAAACAAGCTTCTGAGGACCGGTTTCTGGCATTTCAGCCGTCTTCAGCCCGGCTTGCTTGAATCCAGTGGCAAGGTGAGCAAGGGACTCACGTCTGCGCATACCCTGCCAACTTATGGCGAACAAAGTGGTACAAAAGGGGGTGGTGATGAACGGGGCATCTGAACCAATCAAACACTCACACCCAGTCAACAGATCTGGGTTTAATCCATCACCGTTCTTTAGCCCACTCTGCCACTGGCGGCAGACCCGAGAGCAGAGGACGGCCCGGGACCCGAGAGCAGAGGACGGCCCGGGACCAGGGTTCGATTCCCGGCGCGGCAGGTTTCTGGACCAGGGTCAGCGGACTCGATAATTCTCTCGCCTCGGTGCCCACTCTGATCAGCGGTCACACTCGGCAACTCTGGGCATTAGCTTGCCTCATCTTCACTAACGGCCCCACCAGACCGGCGGGGATGCCTGGTCTCACCCTGGAGATACCCATTAAGGGACCATCTCTCAGGGAAGCCAGGAAGGGTTTCGCAGCGGTCGAAGCGCCTTGGGACCCTCCGGGTAAGTAGTGCGCTATATAAATGCCTATACATTACATTACATTACATATGCAAATCAGTCTGACCCTGTGCCTCATGGGAACAGTCCAGCCCGAATTGCCAATCCATGCCTTCCCTGGACCGGAAACAAGCTTCCGAGGACGGGTTTCTGGCATTTCAGCCGTCTTCAGCCCGGCTTGCTTGAATCCAGTGGCAAAGTGAGCAAGGGACTCACGTCTGAGCATACCCTGTCAACTTATGGCGAACAAAGTGGTACAAAAGGGGGTGGTGATGAACAAAGCATCTGAACCAATCAAACACTCACACCCAGTCAACAGATCTGGGTTTAATCCATCACTGTTCTTTAGCCCACTCTGCCACCCCAGTTCAGACATGGCCATATGCAAATCAGTCTGACCCTGTGCCTCATGGGACCAGTCCAGCCCTAACTGCCAAGCCATGCCTTCCCTGGACCGGAAACAAGCTTCCGAGGACCGGTTTCTGGCATTTCAGCCGTCTTACGCCTGGCTTGCTTGAATCCAGTGGCAAAGTGAGCAAGGGACTCACGTCTGAGCATACCCTGCAAACTTATGGCGAACAAAGTAGTACAAAAGGGGGTGGTGATGAACGGAGCATCTGAACCAATCAAACACTCACACCCAGTCAACAGATCTGGGTTTAATCCATCACCGTTCTTTAGCCCACTCTGCACCCCAGTTCAGGCAGGCCATATGCAAATCAGTCTGACCCTGTGCCTCATGGGAACAGTCCAGCCTGAACTGCCAAGCCATGCCTTCCCAGGACCGGAAACAAGCTTCCGAGGACCGGTTTCTGGCATTTCAGCCGCCTTCAGCCCGGCTTGCTTGAATCCAGTGGCAAAGTGAGCAAGGGACTCACGTCTGAGCATGACTTGTGTTCTAGGACACGTGCACGGAGTTCTCGGCTAGTCTCCCCCACGTCGACGCACTTTTCATGTACAATTCAGGATCCTGGCACTTTCTTTGTAATACAGATTTAATCATTGTATAAAGCAAAGTGTGACCTTTGGCAATTGAATGTACAAACTGTATTGAACAATTTTTCATGTCTTACATGTTTCTGTCTGTTTTTGTGATTATGCGGGTCATAATCGATTAAGTATTAGTTTAACTTTGCTGCATTCTTGTGTTATTCTTTTAATTGATTTTTATTTTGGGTGATATATTATATTATGTTTTTAATATTAATTGTATAAACTTTTTCATTGAATAAATAATACAGTTTTTTAATATTTGGTCACTCATTATTGTTTACAAGTGTACAGAATTGTGAATTTAGATCAAGGGGATAGACTCTTTACAGGTGCTTGCACACATAATACAGTATACACGCTCCCTGCCTGGCTAAACATTCTCAGTATGCCTCTTTTGTGGCAGAAAAGTATCCCCCTGTGCATCACAAATAACTAGATTAATTTCTGTTGATTTGGGTTTTCAGAAATCTATGCACAATACTACTTCGCATTGAGTTTGTCACTAATACCAGGCTAACACTTTTTTAGCAAGTTTATGAGCTCTCACCCATTCTACTTGTTCTCCTTTTTTAGATTTCTATCTATGCTCATTAAAACATTTTGTCCTGATAATGACCTCGGAATCAATCCAGGACATCGAAACATCGTTCGCAATTATGTAAACAGACAGATTACCAAAACTATATTTGAGTCCGAAAGACGGGTCCATACATTTAAGTATCATTGTCAGTTGCTTTCCTGTATATATATTTAGGGAGCGGTGTTTTCTATACAGGAGTAAGAGATGCTTACTCATGGTTTTAGGGACGGTACCCTTGAGAAAGCATATGTAAATCCTGGAAACTACTCTCCGAAAATGCTTTGTGACTCTAGCTCGCATATTCAGGTGCAACCAACAACTAAGACAGACAAAATGCTTTCTCAATAGGACCCATTGACTACTTCCTTCCAAAGAAATACATGTATGTTTCTTTTCAGGGGGAAGTAACTACTTGTAAAATGTTCTAGAGTTCCCGGCAACTTGTGTATTCTGTAGGCTTTCACCAAATTTTCAGGTGGACCAATTGAGCAATGCAAAAAACCCTGACACATGCAGCATATTGCCTATACTATCGCGTAAAACCTCTCTTGTGGCCTTTTCAAATCAATTCTAGGGCCATCTTCTCTCCCACTGGGATTGTTGCCAGGCTAGCTAGCAAGACAATGGAGGGAGCTGGCCCAGCTGTGAACTACATCTGTATGTGTCAGAGCAGGCAACCTTTGAAGTTCTTGAACTTCCTGAACACAGAACATTTGGCCAACCTGTCAGGGAAAGGTCAACCCCTTTCCTTCGGACTCAGCTTTTGCATCCTCTGTACACCTAATAAAATATGAGCTTGCTACCATGCCATTTAACTGTCATTCATTAAGGTGGTTGGGTTCTTTATTCAACTTTCTGCTTTCCCCATGGAATAAATAACACACAATAAACCACACCAGAACTAGGGTCTAGCCTATTTCTAGTAACTATGAGAAGCCATTACACTTGATAAAGATTATGTCATGTTCTGTATGCAAGTGATAAATTCCTTCCCTGGTGCAAAAGAATGTGCCCTTGATTTTGAGCGGAATTTCTACACACTCGCCCTGTTTAAAACTATATATATCACCTGTTCACTTCAGCACACCCGATACACCAAACATGGGATCTAAGGACAATCTAGGGTTAAGTTCTGTCATGGACGGTTACCTAGTAGGGGTAGGACAGGATGGTCCAATGAGAAAGCCGCCTTGACGACAGACTATTGTGTGAACAAGCAGTGAGATGTCGGCATCACTACTAGTCTGCTCGAGCCAGGCTTCCAGTAATATCCAGATCCCAAGCAGGACTACAGTAGGTATGATGGCAGGCAGATGACCTTGACGGAGTAAGTGTTGGTGATGGAGGGGGTCTCATCTGGAGGTCGCTTCATTTTGAGGAGGGATTACATGACCTCCGCATAATACTTTTTAATATTTACAAAGGATTTGGGTTGACAATACACGTTTTCCTATTTTTAGAATGTGACTAAAGGCACAACCTCGCTTTGGATCCATGTTGCCCTAATTAGCAGCAATGCAAGCAAGTGGTATATGCAGGAATTGGTTCTCATATCACTTACACCTAGATGGCATGACCCATAGTGGGGATTGTGTCGCAGACGTTTCAATATCTATAAGATGTATGTAAGGCAATACACAGGGGCTGGGACAATGTCCACCCCAGGCCACACACGCCTTGAGTTGCTACGTAACACTTTTTTTCTGCTTCAATACACTACCGGTTATGACTACGGTTGAATGGAATGGGCATATAGTGCTGAGAGGTGCTCGTTGTTGCAACTAGTGGAATGAGGCAAATGAAAGGTAAAGTGCACTTTGAAATGAAATTGTCTTTTGAGATTCCAAAGGATTATACCTACTGGAAGTAGCATGAGTCGTGATTATTACACAGTCCTATAAGTGGTTATACAAAGTCTAGAATACAATATGTGTGAATACAAACCAAACTGGAAGCCCTTACCCAGTTGCATGACAAGCATGTTGGACGACACAGGCATGTTGCACTAGCTCTGCATTATCTTCGTCAGTGCATTTGATCTACCATATTTTTATGCATAATGTCAGTCTAGATGTATTTTGAGATTCTACAAGAAGTTGGGTGAAAATTGTAAGTTATGATAAAACCACCCCACCAACACATGCCTTAGTGAGTGTGCATTCACTGCATAGGGTTTTGTCTCTAGCACCTTGGTCCTTAAGAAAGCCACTGTGACTCAATCAGCACACATTATTGGCTGAAACATGTGACCAAACCCTAGGATGTGATAGAGCACTAATTTCTTACTGCATATCCACCACTGTTTTTAACCCTACCCAAGGATTCCACTATTAAAATGTATCCCTCAAGGGCAGATATCCTGGAGGGAGTTTTAAAACTCACTCATAAATTCACCACATCATAAAAAGAAAACCAGCTCTGCTGTAATCAGACATCAGGGAGGACCTGGCCTGGCAGTTCGGGCTGGACTGTTCCCATTGGGCGCAGAGTCAAGACTGATTTGCATATGGCTGGGTCCAAACTGGAATGGCATGGTGAGCAAATAAATGATGGATTTAGGCCCGGATCTCTGTACTGGGGTGAATGTATGACAATGTTCTGCATTCTATCCATCAATTGTTCTTTTTGCATTGGTCACCATGAGTGGGACGGGTATGCCCAGACATGGGTCCCGGGCTCTCCATGCCACTGGAGTCAAGCTATCCTGGCTGATGTGGGCTGAAAGCCCGAAACCGGTCCTAGGATGCTTGTTTCCAGTCCTGAGAGGACCTTTCCTGGCAGTTCGGGCTGGGCTGTACTCTTTGGGCGCAGGGTCAAGAATGATTTGCACATTGCTGGGGCCAAACTGGAATGGCATGGTGAGCAAAAAAATGTGGATTTAGGCCCAGATCTCTGTACTGGGGTGAATGTATGACATTGTTCAGCATTCTATCCATCAATTGTTCTTTTTGCATTTGTCACCCAGAGTGGGACAGATATGCCCAGATGTGGGTCCTGTGCTCTCCATGCCACTGGAGTCAAGCTATCCTGGCTGAAAGCCCGAAACCGGTCCTAGGATGCTTGTTTCCAGTCCAGGGTGGATCTGGCCTGGCAGTTCGGGCTGGACTGTTCCCATTGGGCGCAGGGTCTAGACTGATTTCCATATGACTGGTTCCAAAGTGGAATAGCACAGTGAGCAAAATAAAATGGATTTAGGCCCAGATCTCTGTACTGGGGTGAATGTATGACACTGTTCTGCATTCTATCCATCAATTGTTCTTTTTTTAATCAGGCATCATAGCACACCTAGTATGCATTTGGCATCTTAGGTGGGAACCCCATGATGAAGCATGCCACCAACTAGGTTGGTGGGTGAGGGATCTTTTAAAAAACATAATATTTTTTTCTGAGATGTCAGTTAAATGACATGTATGGCAATTGAATGGCATGGTAGCAGCTCGTTCTTTTTGTTGAAAACATTAAATAAGGGAAGAAGGATAGGCTTTCCAGTCCCTTTTCAATGTCTGCTTTGTTTAGAGCACTAATAAATTAGCAATTCAGCTCCTGGGTAACAGTGAACACTAGCCCCCCTAGTCACTGGGTGGGGAGCATTCGGGGGAAAAAAAAAACAAAAAAAATGTCCAAATCGCCACATTCAAAGTTTGATTTTAACCACATTCACTATGAGAAATAATGCAGGATAAGGTAACTCATTCATCATACCTTAAGATTCTTTCATGGAACGTTAATGGGTTATGGGTTAAGCATAGAAGAGAGAGAATTCTTCAGTACTTAAAGGACGCGCCTGAAAAAATCTTCATTATACAAGAGACCCACTCTACCGAACAAGAATTAAGAGATATTTTCAAGGGAAAAAAATGGATTCAGCAGGTGATAACCACCTCGCAACCAACTACTACCAAAGGGGTGGCTATACTGATTAAATCTAATTCAGAGATAACTTTGTTACAATCCAAGTGTGATAAAAAGGGAAGGTGGGTTATAGCAAATATAAAGCAACAAGCATTTAAGTTTACGATTGCGGGATACTATGGTCCTAATCTGGATGACACCCTTCCTCTTAAAGACCTCTTTGTTGAACTTTTAGATTATGAGGATCCGGTGATTCTTGCAGGAGATTTTAACCTAGTACTTGATTCACAGCTTGATAAATCTACCACTGTAAGGTTCACACATAATTCCAAAACTAGAGCTGTTTTATCTAATGCGATTATCCAGTTTGAATGGAAAGATATCTGGCGACAAAAAAATGGTACAAAAAGAGAATTTACTTTCCACAATAAGAAATTACGGAATAAGTCTAGATTAGACTTTTTTTTGATTGCGGAACACCTAGCTCAGCAAGTGGTGGAGATAAAACATCTTGGTGCCCACATCTCTGATCACTCAGCGGTCACTCTAACTTTAAAATTGTCAGGTCCACAGTTGGTTAAGAGATACACAATAGACAGAAGTATTCTCTTGGAAGATGAAATAATAGATAAGTTACTCAAGGAATCTAACGAGTTCTTTACTTTTAATTTAGGTACAGCTACACTCTCGGTTGTCTGGGACACTTATAAAGCCTTTTTGAGAGGGCGCCTATTAGCATTTCAGATCGCAAAATATTCAGCATACAAGGCACAAACTTCACAGATTGAAATAAGGATTAAAGCTCTTGAACAGGATGCACTAGATCCCAGCCTGACCGATCAAGAGAATAATAAGAAAGATTTGCTAACATGTAAGTTACAGTTGGAACAGTTATTAGATGAAAGGCTGAGGAAACGTTGGCAGGCTAGCTCATTAGCACATTTCGAATATGGTGAGGCCAGCGGAAAACTTTTAGCCTGGAAAACAAAAAAAGAAATCAAGAAGAACTTTATTAAGGAAGTACAGTTATCAAACACGGATGTGATCTCAGATAAATGTACAGATATTGATCAGGCTTTCTACCACCATTTTGATGAGGTATATAGAGAAGACCTCCTACCACAACAGCAATTAATACAGCCATGGCTAGATCAATATCAGGTTAAAGCTTTAGATGATCAGGCCTCTAACAATCTTAATAGAGATATTAGCTCCACTGAAATAGTTTCGGCAATTGATTCCGCTAAAAAAAGTAAGGCTCCAGGCCCTGACGGGCTACCTTCCGAGATATATAAAGTGCTAGCACCTGTAATAACACCAGTTTTGAAATTGCTTTTTACCTCTATATATGAGGAAGGAGGTAAAATTCCTGTCTCTTGGAATGATGCCATAGTGGTCCTTATTTTAAAACCAATGAAGAGACCATCCCAGTGTGATTCATATAGGCCGATTTCCCTCCTTAACACGGACTATAAGCTTATGGCAAAAATATTAGCAGAGAGACTAAATGGAGTAGCAGGCCAACTATTGCATCTAGACCAAAAGAGCTTTGTCAGAGGCCGCTCTATATAAGATCTTACACAAGCTTTGGTGGGTGCAATAGATGTTGCCTCTCAATTTAAAGTCCCTCTAGCGGTTATCACATTAGACGCCGCAAAGGCTTTCGACCGCGTTAATTGGGCATTTCTAGTTAAAGTATTAGAAAAAGTTAATCTAGGGAGAAATTTTTGTAGGGCAATAGCAGCATTTTACCAGGCTCCGACAGCTAGATTACTAATAAATGGAAGCTTATCTTCTCCTATAAAAATTCAGAGAGGAACAAGACAGGGGTGTCCGCTTTCCCCCCTGCTCTTTGACCTATATATGGAATCGTTCGCAGAAAAGATCAGACAAGATCAAGATATTATACCCTTTGAATATAACAACTGGGTGAAAAAAGTCGCTTTATATGCGGACGATCTCATGTTGTACACTATTGACCCTATCAAATCAATTCCTCTCATATATAAAGCAGCAGAGAACTTTGGTCAAGTGTCTGGTTACCTGATTAATCAATCCAAATCAGAATGTATGTGTTGGAACATAACCTATGCTAACTCCATTCCAATTTTGAAACATCAAATCAGATATTTGGGAATTCAAATCACGCAGGACATAAATCAACTTGCAGAAAAAAATCTTTCTGAAATTCAGAAAGAAATTGAGGAATCCTTAAAAAGCTGGTCACTCCTGCCTCTGACTCTAATTGGAAGAATCAATGTAGTAAAAATGATGCTGCTACCTAAAATAATATACATACTCCAGAACATTCCACTTGTCTTCAAGGAAGCCAAACTAAGTAAGATTCAAGCCAAATGGAACTCCTTTATTTGGGCCTCCAAAGGCATAAGGATTTCTTGGAAAAAGCTTCGCAGGAAGAAAAGCAAGGGTGGATTATGCGCACCGGATTTGAGAGTATATGCCTGGACCCTATTATTGAAAGCGGGAATAAGGTTATTTGACACTCTAGGGGAGACAGAAACAGACTTTATGTTTCAAAACATGTTATCAGAGATCCAGGGAGGATCTAATGCATTTTTGTTTAAGTTTGGAGACATGCGGTACTTTAAAAAAGTGAGACTAAAGGTTTTTAGAGACATGGCATATGTGTGGGCCAGAGTTAGAAGAGCGCTGAATATTCCATATTATTCCGCTCTCGCCCCAATATGGGACTCTCCTGGCTCTCCTGAATGGACTAAAGATTTACTATCTATTGCTTTGCAGAATGCAAATATCAGAACATGGGGTCAGTTATTGCCTGGAGGGAACCTTTTGAGCTGGGAAGACATTTCTGTTCTCACAGATAAGAATCTATCTAAATTCAAGTATTTTCAAATTAAAAGCTGGACCCAGGCTGTTACAGGGGATAAAGGTGTCAAGACTGTTTTCGATGAGCTCTTAATGAAGAAACCTAGAACTCTTAAAACATCAGTCCTTTATTGGACAATACTTGAGGAAGAAGATGGAGAGTTTGTCCTCCCAGAACCACTTGTTTTCTCTTCATAGAGTATATTGGTCTCCAGCCAGGCTTGCCAAATTTTCGAAGGGGCCTACTCCCTGTTGTCCAAAGTGCAATTTGGAAAAAGCAGATGACCTGCACATGTTCATGACCTGTCCCGCACTTAGAGAATTTTGGTTTGATATACAAGAAGGTATGAAAGCCCTTTTTGGGTATGAAATACAGGTTAGTACGCAACAAGTTTTTTTTGGAGTTCCTTCTAATTATGAAAATGTATCACGAGATAATAATACGTTATTTTTTTATCTAATTGTCTTAGCCCGCAGGGAAATATGTAAACTATGGGTGAGCACCATTGTTCCGACATATGTAAATTGGATTAGGGCAATTAGGCACACTCTCAGTTTGGATAGTATGGTATGGAAGAGAAGGAAGCACTTTTGGACTCCCTGCATTATTTGGCTCGATGGTTTATAACAACTTTGTCCAATGATTAGCCCTTTGTGCAGAATAATCCACCCGAAGATCAGTATAAGGGTCCGGAAAAGAGAGAGACTGAACTGACTGTCCACATGGTGGCACTGTGAGATTTCTACTGGGTGTCTGCACAAAGAGCTCCCATAAAGATTCTTGGTACAATCAAATACTGAAAATATCTTTATTGGCGTATGAGGACAAAAAAAATAAAAATAAAAAAAAACAGTGAACACTAGCAGAAAGGCAGATTTGGCTCAGGCAGGAAAAAGACAACTTCCTAAAAGTGTCATTTTCAAAATACTAAGTCTGATTTGATCATTATGCTGGATTTTAAATTACTATGAAAATGAGTCCTTTAATCATTTTTCTAGCTGCTGCCAAACTGAAGTTAAACATTAAAAGGCGTTATAATGCAGCACAGAGGTTTATTTTCGTCAGGCTGAATTAGAAGTTTTAAAAACACCTACCCAGGCAGCAGAGACAGACCTGGGGACATGCTATACAAGGTCACTTTAGTTGTGGTAAAATATATGCTGCAGTGAAATGTAAATATGCCAATCAGGAGAGTAGTCTATTTCAAGTTATAATGGTCAGTGCACATGAACGTGGGCCTGGTTAGCAGGGTCCCAGTGCACTGAGTAAAAAACAAGCAGCATCAGTCTAAGAAAATGGGGGTGATTATACCAAAAGGGTAATTTCCTACCAAATCTCATAGCACAATAGCTCTCACTCAATTCTGTATCAATAAGCACAAATACATATTGGGGCCAGTTTTAAAAGAAAGTAGTAAAACTATCATAGCATATTTTGCATCTACAGCTGAGTGTATGCTTTCTGAAGTTCTTGAATTTCACCTGGAACCCACATGGAAAGCTGCACCTTGTTTATTTTGGATTCAATTCATTATGTACGGTATTTACCATATCAGAGAAAGCCCCACAGGGGAAATGAGA
The DNA here is from genome assembly GCF_964263255.1 of Lissotriton vulgaris. Classification (NCBI taxonomy): domain Eukaryota; kingdom Metazoa; phylum Chordata; class Amphibia; order Caudata; family Salamandridae; genus Lissotriton; species Lissotriton vulgaris. Next base: position 433,904,315 of record NC_141696.1, on the reverse strand, counting down.
TTCCTTTGCAAATATACATTTTTCATTTAGTTTTTTTAGACCAGGAACATATCTTTTCCTGCAGGGTCATATCCAATTTAGAATTTAGAGTTGATACATTTAATTTTCCATCCTGAAAAGGGATTTACTCCACCTCTTGGCTAGACTACATCTCAAACCCTTTTTAGACGTGAAATGACTAATGTTAAGAGTTTGTGAATGCCGACAAATGTGCTTGTTTGTGGATTTCACAATCTTCCAAGACTAATCACATCTCAGAAACTCTCAATCTCTCGAGTGAGTTTTATGGGTGCAGAGATCTCTGGGCTTGAGGTGGAGATCCCTGCACAAGTAAATGGGGCTCATGCCTGCCAAAAATCCCTTTGTGAATTCTTAATTGGTACAACTGAGGTAAATTATTGTGTAAACTTACATTTTTGCCTATTTTACTGTTGTGAATATCTCCCCGTTTTTAGAATGTTGCACCACATGTGAAAACAAGTAGTGTTATAGCTTAATGGTAATTTTATCAACAATGTGATTAAATAATGTTAGTTGTCATGTTAGCCAAACGGTAGCCTTTCCGCTGCATAACATTAGTGTAGCCATGCCACCTGGCAAGATACCTAAGGTTGTCTTCCCAACACTGTCTCTACCTGCTCCAGGTTACATACTAGCATTAGCAAGACCCTTGAATTTAATATTCCCAAAATTCCATGCTTTTGCAATATCACATTTGAAGAGCCACCTTTTTCATTAAGCATGCAGAATGGACAAGTCTTTCGCCTCTACCTCTTTTTCCCAACTTCTCCTCCCCACTCTTTTTCAAGAGCACTTCAGCACAATGGTATGGCTTAGTTAGCACTACAGGAAAAAGTAAAATACTAAATATCATTACATTTTATTGGAAAAACACGACTATAAAATTATAGTCTTTCTCCTGTTTGTCATAACTTGAGGACCTCTATTAACTGACAGTGGTGCTGAGACCTCTTTGATAGGGCCTCTATTAGCATACAGTGGTAATGCAACTTTTCTTCTCTATAGAGAGAATCACTGTTAATTTGGGTTTGCAGAGTGTATGGTTCTAAGGGGGTGGTACTTTTTTATCTTATATTGAATGTAGGCTATGCCATCATCAAAGCTTTATTCGAGAATTATACTCATAAAAGCACAAACATACATTTAAAATACATTGTTTAAAAATGATTTTTCCTAATTATATGACATTATAAAACAGTTGTACAGACAAACATTAAAAATCTTTGATGTATGATTACACAGAAACCACAGAAAGTACTCCAGTCAATTTACATTAGTAGAAATTGCCCTCCGTCTAATGGACCATGCCCACCCCAAATACTTTGCTGTTCCTAAGACAATAGGCATATCAGTGGTGGTACAGAGTATTCGTAGTGCTTCAACACCCCTAAATGTCCCTAGATTTCCACAGACAGGAGCTAACCATACTCTTCTCGGGGTGGCGTAAGATTTGCATAAGAATAGAAAGTGGCCTATACTTTCATCTGCCGCACCACAGGCTGGGCAGCAAGAGGTGGTCGAACCCTTCCACCTGCCTGTCAATGATCTTAGAGGGATGGCACCTGATCTTAACTGGAAGAAAAGCTTCCTATCCCCTGGGTTAGTAATACTGTCCCAATATGGTTCCAATGCAGGATACAATTTGACGTCAAAGAAACGCCCCGTCATTGTGTCAGATCTTGTTTTACTCCAGAGTCTTCCATCTACCCAATCCCAGTATAAGCCTTAGATCATATTTTTACTTGGGAAGGGTTCCCCAGACGGATTGTCCCATAGATTAGAGAGCCCAAGATCTCCTAATGCAGTCCTGAGATTTTTTAACCAGACTATCTTGTGAAAGGTGTCGGCTTTGATTATGGCCTGGAATCCCTCTGCATAATGCCGGATCTCCGGGGTAGTCCAAAGGCGTCTCCAATAGAGAATCGGGCGCAACCTCGCTTGGCTGCTAACTGATCTTCTCCCTAGATCAAGACCAAGTGGGATTAATGGTGTACTCTGCGGGAGTCCTGTGATTCCCCTAAGGAACCTATTCTCAGATATCTGCAAGGGGAGGAGATTCCCAAATCCCCACAGCTCAGCCCCATACAGGGCAGACCCAAGAGCCTTGGCATCATATACAGCCAAGACGGGTTTTATAGGCTTGGATTTCGACTTTTTGTGTTCCACCCTAAGCGCCCCCGAGGCTATGCTCATCTGTTGTGCCACCCTGTGAGTGAGCATAAGAGCTTACAATTTTATTAGTTAGCTAATGGGTAGCCAATGGAGGGCTTTCAGTCTGTTCCGAATTGAGTATAGTTTTGGAAAATTCAAAACCAATTGTGCTGCTGCATTTTGTAAGCGCTGTAATCTATTGATCTTTTCTGAATCGTTTTGTCCACCATAAGCGTGGAAGGGTATACTCAGATGTGAGTCCCTTGCTCATTGCACCATCAGGATTCAAGCAAGCCGGGCCGAAGACGGCTGTAATGCCAGAAACCGGTCCCCAGAAGCTTGTTTCCAAAAAAAAAATAGACTAATTTGCATGTAGCCAGGTTCTGAGCTGGGATGGTGCAGTGAGCTAAAAACGGTGATGGATCAAGCCCTGATCTGTTGACTGGGTATGAGTGTTCTGTTTAATTCAGATACTCTGTCCATCACCACCCCCTTTTCTGAATCGTTTTGTCCACCATAAGCGTGGAAGGGTATACTCAGATGTGAGTCCCTTGCTTATTGCACCATCAGGATTCAAGCAAGCCGGGCCGAAGACGGCTGTAATGCCAGAAACCGGTCCCCGCAAGCTTGTTTCCTTCCCAGTATAAGAATTGGCTTGGGAGTTTGTTCTCCCCTGTTCCCATGATGCACTGGGCCAGGGACAGACTAATTTGCATGTAGCCCGGTTCTGAGCTGGGATGGTGCAGTGAGCTAATAAACGGTGATGGATCAAACCCTGATCTGTTGACTGGGTATGAGTGTTCTGTTTAATTCAGATACTCTGTCCATCACCACCCCCTTTTCTGAATCGTAATCTATTGATCAGCACTTGAGGAGACCCAAGAAGAAGGGCATTTCATAGTCCAGCCTTAATGTAATTTGGGCATGGACGATGTCCTTCCGAGTGTTTTCTGACAGAAATTTGAGAGTCTTTCTCAGTGATTTCAGTAAAGAGAAACAGACTCCAGCAGTAGACCTGACTTGGTGCTTGTAAGAAAAGGCTGTGCCATTTTTACTCTCAGATTTTTTGCAATAGGGGAGGGGGGGGGGGCAGAGGTTTTCCCAATTCATTAGGCCAGATTCTAGTCATGTTAATTGTGGAAGATGTACAAAATGCCAACATCACAAATTTATCCTAGTTAAGGCAAAGGTAGCTCTTGTGCATCCACTCACCTACTGCAGAAAAGGCAGCCCTGGTAGTTGACTGTAATAGAGTCATTCAGATGATTGAAGGCAAACATCAGCTGAGTGTCTTCTGTATAAAACATGACTCTGAAGCCCCATGATTTTACAATAGAGGCAAGAAGGGCAGAAAGAAGTTAAATAGAGTCAGGATGAGGGAAGATCCCTGCAATTAACCTCTCTTTATCCCGAAGTGTAGGGAGGTAAGTATACTGCTTGCTTTCTGCCGGACAGTAAGGACTTTCTCCAGTTCCAAACATTGATGACTATGCCAGCTTTTTCCAACCACTGTAATAAGATGTCATGAGACGCTGTATCAAAAGTGAAGCAGTATTACAATAGATTTTTACTTAGGTCAAGCCAGGTTTAGATTAAATCTGTTACCTCTAAGAGGGCCGATTCTGTGCTGCAGCCAGCACAGAAGCGAGACTGCATGGGATGTAGAATGTTAGTCTAACCAATGAACCTGGTAATCTGATGATTGGCCAAAGACTATAACATCTTCCCTGGGACAGCGAGGAGAGAAATGGGCCTGTAATTACATGGATTAAGTGGATCAAGATTGGCTTTTTAAAGAGTGGAAGCACCAGTGCCTTTTTCCAACTTGTAGACACAGAGCCAGGTTCTATGGAAATATTAAATAAGGAATATATCTGTGGAATACAGGAGTTGGCTGCTTGTGTCAGGATATGTGGAGGACATAGGTCCAATGGAGAGCCAGATTTATGACTTTGAATGATCGTGTCACATCAGTCAGAGACATCTTCTCAAATTCGATAACTGAGGGACGTTATCCTGTGATTCGAGTGGAGTCATACAGGAATCGTGGTACTTATTGTCCTTATATTTAGAGTAGGAATTACAAATCTTATCATGAAAAAAGTCAGAAAACTGCTGTGATGATGGGGGCGATTGTTTTCCTTCTTTGCGAATCAGACAGGAGCTTACAATTTTCAAAACAGTTCCAGGTATGTTATCTGCTTCTGAAGTTTGTTTCATGAGCCTGAGAGCCATTGCTTTTTTAATGCTTTTCCTACATTTTTTAAGAGCAGCTTTATAAATAAGTTTGTCATCCTCTGTGAAGTTACTTTTTAATTTCCTCTCTAAGGGGCATATTCTCAAGGAGTTATCGCTGCGTTATCTGCACTTTATCAAAGCCAAAGTCACAATAAATGTATCACCCCATTAACAAGCTGGTGCTAACATCCCATAGCACCAGTTTACCTGCGATAGCAGCCGCAAAAAACATCGCCACAGATGACCCCCTTAACTATCGCTAATGAGATGCAGAGTAGGCGTTCCAGGACAAAAAGCTGCGACAACACTACTCCGCAACATTCTCAACGACCAAGCAGATCGACGATACGACCGCAAAACATGTGATAAGGCGCGTTAGCAGCAGGAAACTCATGCCTGCTCTGGTGTGGTGTAAAGTCGGACCTCAGCCTGCACCACAAGAAGGGAGCCCAGCCCGGAGCCACAGCTAAAGGGCAATAGATGCTGTGGAGCCACTGAGCATGCAGGCCCGACACCCAAGAGGGCCACAACACCCACCACCACCATCCCCAGGACCCTCCCTCCCAGGCCCCCCCTGGCCAAAGACATGCCACATCAACTACACAGAATCATGTACCAAATAATCCTCCTGATGTCGCACATTCACATCTGGTGACATGCATATGTCGTCACAAAAATTAGCAATATTCAAATAAACACAGAACAGAAATGAAGACTCATGGTGGCTCCCCTCAGAATAATCTGTAGGTCACAGCCTGCAAGACAAAAATCATGATGAGAAGGTGTGTTCTCTCGCACATCAAGGGACAGAGAGACAGCGTAGGAGAGAGAGAGATAGAGAGAGAGAAAAAGAGAGGGAGAGGGAGATAGATGGACAGAGAGGGGGGAGAGAGAGAGAGATAGACGGACAGAGAGGGAGAGAGAGAGATAGAAGGACAGAGAAGGGAGAGAGAGATAGACGGACAGAGAGGAGGAGAGAGAAATGGAGAAAAGAAGAGAGGGACAGGGAGAGAGAGTGCCCACACTGCGCCCCCAGCCACACTGCTCACCTGCTGCCACTGGAGTGTCTCCAACCATGTGCCAGTATGTAGTGCAGTTCACCAGGTACCACTTCTGAGAAAGACCCGTCACCTGAAAGAGAGTCCAGATACATGAATGGCACAGTTCATACAATTGCACATGGCATCATCGTCACCCCAGTGGTGCATGCCCGCCCCTGCGCACCCAGGCCTCACTGCTCACCTTCCGCCACCGGCGTGTAGAAAAGAGGGCCCACCATGTGCCGCTGCAAGCCACGAGCCCAGGGCCTGCGGACATGGCACCCTCCACATCATGCAGCCCCACTCTGCAGGCTTCCAGGTCTCACTTTTGATGCTGGGTTTTGATTTCACCATGGCAGAGGACATACCAGTGCACAGGGCATCATCGAAGGTTGCACACCCACTCAGCCCTTGAGGTGCCACTAACTCTGTGACCTGTGAGGCCACGCAACGTGGCGGTAGGCCGCCGCTGTCTGCTGGCTTGGGCCTACACTGCGGTACAGCAGGGCTGGACCACAGTGTAGGCCCGAGCCAGCAGACAGCAGGGGCCTACCGCCACGTTGCGTGAGCAGTCCGGACCACCGGGACGGGGCATCATCGCAGGCTGCACACCTGCTCAGTACTTAAGGTGCCCTCACCCCAGTGCATGAAAAGTCACCATCCCCTGGCAGTGTGCCTGTGCCAGCCACAGTGTATCCGGTGCCACCAAGTCTGTGCCCCTCTATGATTGGGTATCGTGGTGCAGACGCATTCCTGTCACCTCCAGACCTGTGGAATGTGATGTTGCAGGCCCCTGGGCGCCCATGCCTACATGCACACCACACGGATAAACCCCAAGAGAGGGTGGAAAAGACGTCGAGCACGTGCGGGTCACATGTCCTGTGATGCATGTGCTGGATGGGTGTGGTGTGGGTGTACACCAGCCGTGAGGGAGTGGCTGTGGCATGCTGACAACTAGACCTGTGAGCAGCAGGTCCCCACAGGGAAGTCCTGGGACATGTAGCATTGTCGTTCCCCCCCTGTGTGCGTAAGCGTAGTGGGCTGGCCTGGCATATGCCAGTCCATTGTAAGGGTTTGAACAATGACCCCGGGGCTCTGGGCATTGTTCCGTACGGGGATGGACAAGGAAGTAACATATGTGTGTGTCGCTGTTGTTGCGTCGGTGCCACCCAGACAACATTCGGCAATTTGTCATCCTGTGACCCAAGTCCAACGACATGAGCCACATGGACGTAAGAGGAATTCACTGACCCTACATTCATCCATACTACCACACTCAGACACAGCACATCTGTATGATTCGGAATGTTTAATGCACATTCAGTGGAATGTTGCATCTGGAGCAGTACAGGGCCATGCAAACCCCACTTTACAATGTTGGCCCATGGAGGGCCAGCCATAGTACTTCAGGAAATGACAAGTCCAAAGGAAGAGGAAGAGTTCAGTCCACAGTCTGTTTGCTGTGTCATTGGCTATCAAACAGAACATGGCAGTCCATTGCAAGGTCCAAGGTGAGTGTCCCAGATTGCATCGGGGGACAGTGGAAGGTGATGATGCAGTGGCAGAACCAAGCTGAAATCGGCTATATGGCGGAGATTAATGCTACTGCTTCCTGCTTACCACAAAGGTGGTTTCATCCGCATCTTTGTCCTCCGCTGTTCCATGTGTGGGTGGTGCTGGCCTTTCTCCAGCACTGTGTGACAGTGACACCTCAGGGGCCGGAAGTGGAAAGTCTGCCGCACTGTGTGGCACTGACACTTCAGGGGGCAGAAATGTGGATGTAGTGGTAGCAGCAGCATGCATCAGCGCCAGGCCTTGTGGCAGCAATGCCATGAGGATGGTTTTGAGGTCATTGAGGAACCCAGCTACCACTCGCTGGTGTGCAGCCATAGCGGCTGCTCTTTCCACATTGGCCTGTTCCATAGTCTCCATTAACCTCTGCATTTGTCCCAACTCCGGGGGCCATCTCTAGAGCCATTCTGACTGGACAGTTGTTCTATTCTCTGAGTCAGGGCCCCAGCGATGCCAGCCATGGTCCGTTGGAGAGCAAGGAGTGGACTGTGGGTGTCCTTTAGGGACCGTGAGTGGTCCCTGATAGGACTTAGACACCCACGTAAGGCATCTAGTTGGTCTGCCAGGCGGTCGAAGCCCACCCGCACCTGTTCAGCCAGTTGCTCCTGGCATCCCAACACACGGCGTTGGAAGGCCATGTGTTCTTTGTGGGAGTCCTGGGAGGCAGCCCTGGTGGTGGGTGCTGCCTGCTGTGTGGTTTGTGCAGGGGCTGGGATGTCCTCATTGCAGCTGGGCTGCCCTGCTCCTGGAGGTGGGCTGCGGAGACTGTCAATAAACTATTGGAGGGCGTTGGAGTTGAAGCTGTGTTGGTCCTCTTTATCATCAGAGAAGAAAGGTTTGGGCTGCTCTGCAGGAGGTGTTGATTGTCCCTCTGCAATGTGAAGGGGAGATGCAGTTTAACAATGTGTTCACATGTATGTTGTCGAATTGTACATGTTTACATACATACTGCATGACTGTGTACATTGTGGCTGTTTGGGACGAGCTGCCTATTTGATGGGGGACAGTGGACATTTCTACAACAGACATGTGTGTGTTTGTACTTGTACATTATCAACTTACATTTCCCTGCAATGCCACTTGTGATTGGCCAGTGTCTACACCCAGTTGGCACTAGTTGTGACCTGTGTTCTGTTGCGGACGTGTTGCGGTTTGTACCACATTGTTGTCAGTGTTGATGTGCTCAGTATGTTATGTGTGTGTGCTGCATTTTGGAGGGGTGGCCCCTGCTGCTCTGATTTTGCTGCCCCTTATCCCTTTCCTGCGATGTGCCTTTGAGTTCTGTGCTTATACAGTGCTGAGATGTTGCATACTTGGGTTCATTGGTCTCTTAGTGGGAGTTGGTGGTTGGGGCATGGTTTGTACTCAGATGTGCTCAGCTCAATTGTGCATGTGTGCCATTGTGCCCCTCTCCCCCGTCCCCCCAGTCCCCGGTTGTAGCTCACCTTGCTGCTGATGTTTCCGGTCATGTTGAGCAGTCCCCCGACTCCAGCAACAGTCTCGACACTGATGACTGTGGACACCATTTCCTCCATATCGTCCAGCTCCTCCTGTGGCGCAGGACTCCCATCTCCAGTCTGCATTGCTGCCTTCCGGTTGTTGGCGAGTTTCAGCTTGGTTTTGCGCTTGACGTTATTCCAGCGCCTCTTGACCTCTTCCATTGTCTTCTTCAGCACTCCCAATGCATTCACCTTGTCCACGTTGGACTGCCATAGTCCATTTTTTGTTGCCAGTGACACAGTGGTGGTGACAAACAATTGTGGATGGTGTTCGACCACCTTCGTTATCAGGATCCTGTTTTCCTGCAGACTGAAGTGCTTCTTCCTACTCTTCTTCTCCTCGGCCTTCCCTGACCCCGAGGTCCCAGGCAGGTCCTCCGGGAGGCTTGTGGGTTGCTGGTTCTCCTCCATACTTGTTCCGGCAACATCCATTGTGCTTCATTGTTGTTTGGCATTTGTTTGTCAGTTTTTTTCTACTTATATGGTGATTTTTCACGCCTGACGCGTGTGAATTGCAGGCCTGTAGCTGTTTTTTGCTGATTTTTGTATCGCTAGTGGCCTCATCGCAACTTTTTTTGCAGCATTTGGCATTTTTGCAGCATGGCATTGATTTTAACGCAGTCATTTGATCCGTTATCTGGAGATTATCGCATGATGCCGCCGTGTTGAGAATGCTTTGTTAACAAGGCGTCATTTTTCCACGATAGACTGCGATGTTTGAAGTTGCATTAAGTTACTTTTGCAATGGTTATCACACGTTCTTGAGAATATGCCCCTAAATGTTTACATTTAAGCTTTTCAGCCTTCAGCATGCAGGAAAACCAAGGCACTAAGGTGGAAGTCTTTTTACTTCTATTCTTTTTCAAGGGATGTTTTTTATCAAAGTTCACATTAAGGTCTAGGTCAAACAATGTGACAGCAGTGTCAATATCTACTGACTGATTCACCATTACTTGAGTGCATAGCATATTCAAGGCTGGGTCAGGGATGTAATGCCAAGGCCGATAAATGACTTCCCATTTATTCCTGTATAAATGTGGAGGGGAAAGCTTTAAGCCAAAAGGTTCATGGTGATGGTCAGACCAAGCTATATGAACCTTCCTTCTCCATTGACTGTTAGCAAAGGTATGAAATAACTGTATGTGATACTGTAGTCTTTCTTCTGTTCATACTTTTTGAAGGGACATTTTCAACCATTGGGGAAACTGCAGTCTTTTAGTATTATTATAATATTTATTTTAGATGTTTTTCAAATTGTATCCGTTGGCGAACAGTACTAAGACCATTACAATTATCCATCATTTGAGAGTCTCACACTAATGTAGCAACCAAGAGTTGTGTTCTATGTGATATGCTTTTATTCCTCTCTCTTTTCCTGCCTTTCTTTTCTCCCTTCTTTCTCCCTTTGCTGCCTTTCTCTGTCTCGCCATTGGTCAAACTGTGACAATGAAAAATTAGCCATGGTTTCTGAAGATTAGTCTCGGTATCCACCTCTTACATTCTCCTGTGCAAATTAAATAGCGGTCCTTCTTCTGTTTCTATTAAGGAATTTGTCTAAGTGGCATACAGATAGTTTTATTTTTCTCATAAACACACAAAACCAGAGGTCAGATGTATCAAAGGATTGTATTACCCTTTCAAGGTTACTCAAGGCCAACGCAATCCTTAACCCCTTCGACGCTGATGACGAGCTCAGCTCGTCATGAAGTACACCTCTCGTACGCTCATTACGAGCTGAGCTCATCATGAACCGCGGGATTTTCGAATCTTCAGCGCACAGCGGGAAAATGCGCCGCACCGATGGTGTTAAGTCAGATTTACAAAACAACACAAAGCCACCTTGCAAGGCCCTGCGTAGTGCAATAAACCAGGAGTAACACAAAGCAGCACAAGTTGCTGCCTTGAGTTACCCTGCACTGGGAAGGTATTACACCAATGCATTTTTTGCTCATTCCCGGATTTACCATGACAACTAAATGTGTCAAAATACGCCTTCTCGATTGAGGTGCAATCAAGCTAAATATCTTTATTGCTCATCGTTGTTGTCCTCTTTCTAACCATGTTGCAATTCTGCCACATATTTATAAAGAGAAAAACTCCTCCTTGAATTGTGTTTGTGCGGCAAAGTGCTCCTTCCTGCCCAAACACAACCCTGCCCGCAGCACAGGCACCCTTGCAGCATGCACAAGGGTGCCTGCGTTGGTGCTAGGCAGCACGCAGAGCACCAGCACAGATAGAGAGCAGGAGTGCGCCATTTTGTTTTTAAATATGGTGCATTCCTGCTCTCTCCATTTGATGCAGTGCAGGACAGCAAGTTGTTTTGCAACATTTTGCTTCGGCAAATATTGATAAATCTAGGCGCAGGTGACAATGGAGATCGCTGCACGGCTGTGAGAAGCCACAGAGACCTGTTAATCTCTGTAGCTGTCATTGAGGCTCAGGATATAAATACAACCTTTGCTCGCAGATTTGAACATTTTATAATCGATATGTTATATACTTTCACGGTACTGGAGTAGACATTTATATTACATATTATTAATAATATAGCAAATTACTCTGTCCAGAGTAAATTATTGATACCTCGGAGCAGATCGAACCACAGTTCAGTGCCATAATTCATGTTCAAGATACATGCACATAATCAGGCTACAGAATACAATTTTCTCCATACCTGCCTGCACATGATTCGGAAAGTATCAATACATTCGCATGCAATGTACATAAATATCATTAAATATAGGTTTGCATTCTAAACCTAGAGTCCACGTCATATGCAGTGAGATCTTCTCATTGGAAAGACTCCAATGAATGAAAGTAAAAGGCACAAATGGCATCTGGGGTTCTTCCAGTCACTTATAATGTGCCATGTCTCGTTGGCTTCAATTTGAGTCTCTCACCTGCACTATATGTCCTCGCCTCATGTTTGTGGCATATAAGGATGCTCCTGAGTGCGTATCACAGAAGTCCCTCCCCTCTTCTGCGAATCTTCAAGGAAAACCACACTATAGCCCTCACTTGGGCTATGCGGAAGGGCCAAATTTCAACTAAATCGGAATTGCTACAGGAAATGTCTGTTTCTGATTATTTACAACTTTGGTAGTATCCTGTAAGTGGGAATATCAAATATGTGGTAATACTTCATCCAATAAATTTACCAGATTAAACGTGTTCAACAACAGCTAAAAATAACTGAAAATAACAAAAATACCAACACACAAGAGAAGACAGTAATCACTTTCAATTCTAAAAATACCAACAGGGATGACCCAAATTTCATATAGTAACATCGGTAAACGTCGTTTACAACGCGGTGTTTACACCGCACGACCTTTACCGCACTGCCATTACAACGCAAGTCATTACTACGACTTGCGCTGGATGGCGCTGTTGGTTAAGGAATATAGTAATTTTCTATTCCAACACCTTCCCTATAATAATCCTCAATTCGCGCCCTCCAACGCAAGTCGTTGTAACGACTTGCGTTGTAAAATCCGCGATGTAAAGTACTGCGATCAAAATGATCGCGTTGTACTATCATACATCCAGTAACATCAGATATCACTGGGATGTTGATGAGGATGATTTCAGGTAAAACTGTGATATTGTGTGTTATGTGACATGACCATGAATGGCACTGCTATCACCAGAATTGTAGACCCGTATCCAAATGGAAAGCTTTGGTAATGCAGATAACATTTTATTTTATTCAAACAATGTTATTGAGGTATACTCCTAAGGCACTGACATTATCGACATGTTGACATGTCAATGATGCTCCTTTGATCATTACACAGGTGTAAAATTGTATGGTAACCATAAACCATACATTCGCAGTGTGCCCATATGTAAAGCTTGGAGATAAAATGTGTGTTCTAGTAAGCCTTTACCCCATAGCGACATTTACCACTAGTAAGAACTCGGTAGGAACTGAATGGGAAAAACCCGAGGGACCATTTGCCTTTGTCTCTGTGAAGCTCTTTAATTCTGTAGGAGAGACCTTTATGTTGCTAATATTTGTACATGCTGCTACTGAGCTGTTGAGTCATTCTGTCACCAGCCTCTCTATTACATAAGAGAAATCCAGTGATAGTTACATGATACAGATATAGTAAAATGCCCCATCTTGCTTTAGCCAAGTACCTTTTGTTCGAGAAAGACTTCAGTATCAGCCTGATTTAACATGCAATGCGTGTAGTTATTCACATATGTAACACGTGTCCTAATTTAGCTCCTGAAGGTAATCAAGTATTTTCCTTTGGTGTTAAAAGGGAGAAATTTGCTATTTTTCAATAGGCCATTGCTGAAATGATGATACTGTTAAGAGTTAACAGACCCCTTAAGAATAAGGGAGGTAGGATAGCAATAATTTTCAGATCTCATGTATATCATTCTTTCAAGCAGCGCAACGCTGCAAAGCTGCGCTGTGCTGTGTGAAAGGGAAAGGGCAGGAACGCTCTGTATTTAACATCATATGGCTCATTTCTGTCATTTCCTAGATCTGTCACACCTTTGGCTGCCTGGCGCCAATGCAGGCACCGTTGTGTCATGGTGCAAGGGTGCCTGCGTTGTAGGCAGCATTGATTTAGTGCAGGAAGGGGCACCTTAATGCACAAAAACAACCCTCAGAGGCATTTTCCTCTTTTTTATGTGTGCTGCCCTTATAGAAAGAGGATAAAATTAGGAGAAATAAAGATATTTCTCCTCGTTACGTCTCATCTAGGGAGGCGTAGCATTTTGAAGCATTCACAGTTCTACCACTCATGGTAAATCTGGATGGTAATACCCAAGCTACACCCATGGCAGAATAAATCAAGGTAGTGGTTCGCAGTGCCTTGCGTTAGTCTAACTTTATCAAGCCATGCAGGCCACGCAAGGTGTCCTTACGTGGCTTTATAAATCTCACATAGCTGTTGCGTCACTCTTGTGCCCCTTTGCGTGGTGCAAGGGTGATGCGAACCTTGATAAATCAGGCCCTAGCTCATTTGAACGCATGGGGCCTGTTCACAAAGGTAAATTTACACAAGCAAATGTACTAATGTGTAGAGTTACTCCTATGCATTGTAGTAACTATGCTACTTTTGGCTATTCACTTTTTTGAGTGTATTTCTCAAGTTTAACAGAAACTTCACCGAAGAGGAAAGAGCCTTAATAGGTAACTATGTTTCAGAACACTACAGAGAACTGTAGTTGCTCTTCCATACACATTCAGAGGAACAGAAAAGGTAGCCATGTGTCAGGAGTTTGCAGACTCCTTCAATTCATTGAGTTTGGAGATACACAACTTGGGGGACCTCAAGAAGGAGTGGCAGGGTGAAGAAGAAGTAACCAGGGTACAGGTGACCAAAGATCTTCCTTGAGACAAACCTGTTTCCCGTCTCCATCTCATCCCCCATGATGAGAGTATTCTCTGCACAATGCACCCTGACATGCTGTAAGGTCCTAATATCATGAAAGAAAATGAGCTGTCATTTTAGGGGGCAGAGTGGGTGTATCCTGACCCTGAGAGACATGTGAGACCTTCCCTTAAATCAAATTAAAAAAATATATATAATTATTTTGGGTTTCCATAACTGTGGTACCAACACCTGATATCATGATACCCAGCACAGCATTCACTGTGGTACTGTACCAAAACAATAAAAGAAATACAAGGATCTTTTCATAGATCGGATTCTGCAGTCAATTGCCATTGTGCAGGTCCGCACCCAAGCACTGCGGGTTGGTCAAGGGTGGCCATGGTTGAAGACCACGCACTGCGGGCCGACTTCTCTCAGGGGGTTGGGACTGGGCCTCTTCAGCCAATCCCCTTGACGTATGTCTGAAGGCTTTGCGCAGCCGGTGTTGACTTCTCCCAGATAATTGGGCTAGAGCCTGGCCACTGGCCAGGCACTGTGGTCAAACTCTGTTGTGCACAGCTGAAGTGCACAGGAGGGGTTGGCCACTCTTCATCCAGAAAACCCCACTGCATATGGCACAAGCGTGATATCATCAATAATCTCCCAAAGTGGGATTTTCTTTGTGAAAATAATAAAGATAATGCCCCCTCATCATGAGAGTCATTTTTCTTTTTAACTGCCCTTACCGCCAGGGTTTGCCTAGCGGTGATGGACAGAAAGAAAATGGCTATGTGCCTGCCCATCCTAATTGGGCAGACAGACATATAGCCAAATTCTCTGAGAGCCATTACACAGTCAGGCTATCAGAAAAGTTTGGCTACAGCGGTGACAGAGTAGTCATCGCCATAGTCAAATCTATGGTCCACCCACATTAAAATCAAGCGAGCGGACTACTGTGTTGGTGGGGAGTACGTCACTGTCGCGATGGAGTTCCCTCTCTCTCAACATCTAAATTGGGCCCGTGCCTTGCTGTCTTATGTGGGAAGTCTGTGTCATTTTTCTTTTGGAGTTTTTTTGCTTGCGCAGTTTTCCCAAGGGTATTAAAGCACTTTATAAAATGACAAAAGAATATAAAAAGGTGATCTTAAGCAGAAGAAAGAATAGTTCTCTGACAAAACTTCGAACTCCAACAAATCTACACAGGAACTATTTAATACGATACAGTTCCTAGCAGTTTCAATGGTGTTTGCCATGGAGCTCGGCGTTCCTGATAAGTGAGGGCGGACGAGATTTGGCGTGCATTTCTGACACACAAATACTGCGAGGGCAAACTTGGTGGCTTTCGTAACTGACTTGTAATTATCATTACTTCATTAGAGGCAGAAGGACTAAAGAACTCGTGCCCATAGTTGTTATTCATGGTGCAACACTGGTCCTGATGATGGTCTCGTCAAATAACCTTATGTGAGACCGAAACGTCGATGACATTGATGCTTTTTTGTATATACTATTATCACTGAATGGAGTGCAAATATGTATATAAATGTCAAACAATGAATATATGGCTGATGTGTAAATACTGCCCGTATATTTGTGAAAAGTGTCAAAACGTACTGCACATGTGAAAAAACTGACCAGCAGTACTGATATATGTTGCCGTACATGGATGGACATATGGAATAAGTTGTATGCAAATAAAAAAGTATATGTTAAAAGTTTTTTGATACATATAAAAAAGAAACTGTTTTTGATAAATTGACTCTTGAGTACTGTGATTTCATGCTCACTATTGTGACGAATTTTGAAATTATAAATAATGTAAAATTATTCCTTTAGGAACAAATGTTTGCTTGTTATTGCCATGGAGCAAAACATCTCTTGGGAATGGAAAACCACAAAAAAAAACATTTCTCTGACAAAATCGACAACATTCAAAATGCTATTGAGAATCACAGAAACACTTGTTATGTCTCCAGTTCATATAGTAAAGAAAGAAGTAAAGAAGGAGACTCATCAGTAGAGACAATGTTGGGTGGTTTTTAATTTTGATGAGGTTGCTAGTAATGTGATAACATCCACAGCAAACATTTTTAAACCTCTTGTCCTGATTATCTAAGTACAACTAAACTTATCACTGAGTGCACTGAAGATAGTGCATCAATAAGGAATGAAGTACTTTGTTCATTTGGGTCAGGAGATAGGTGGTAAAACAGGTTGTTCTACTCATCAAAAAACCATCATTAACTAACCGATGACCCAAACATTTGTATCCAATTACTTGCCTTTCACTCTATTACAGATACTGGAGAAGGCTACCACTCCTCAATTGCTAGCATATGTAGAGACTGGTAATTGCCTAGATGCAGTTCAATCAGACTTTAGAGCTGGTAGATACAGATATTGTCTTTCCAGTTGTGCAAACCTGTGTCATGGACATTTTGTAGAGAGGGGCTCAGGACCTGCATATCTTTTGAACCTTTCAATACTCTTGCCCCCACTATTATTACTCAAAGAATGGGAGCAGTGATGAGGGTGTCAGGGAGACCACGATGTTTATCTCAATTGTTTTTGGATGAGCAGGCAGGAATCTGTATAAGATTAATGATTTCAGCACCAGAACAGGTGTTGTAGATAGTGACAAGTTGCTTAAACCTAATTAATTTGCTTCTGGTTTGAATTCCTGAACACCTAAGTGGTGTTCAAGCTATCATTTGAATCAATAGATGATAAGAGGAGGGTAGAGAAAATGTTTAGCAAGATCCAAATAAGGAGCTACCTAAGTTTGAATAAGTCTAAAACATAATTTATGCTGATTAGCTCAGACACTTTACACAAGTAAGCAGACACAATCTAAATATATTTTAAAGGAAGTTTCACTTATATTCAAGCACAGTGCAAGGTTAAGACTCTAAGAGCTACATTTAAATATGTGTTCATAATGAAGGATGAAATTCATTTAATTATTTAATCGTTAAACCATCATTTAACCCTCCTGAAAAAGATATAATCACTTGTATGCTCTTGGAATTGAGCTACTGTTTTCCCAAGCATTAGTAGGGACAAAGTTGGATTATTATTGCAATCCTCTCCATATTGGAATGGGTAAACCTTATAAGGCAATGTATACTCACAAGCGAGGTGTTCTGGCTCTCAAGACAAGATAGAATTAAATTCAAAACATAGAACTTGCTACATAAATACTATGTGGTTCAGCACCTGAATATCTGAATAGATGGTTACAGGTCTACAATCCTAGCTGAATTCGTGCTGTATAATGATAAGATGTAGTGTAACGTTTTACTGTATTTAAATAAAGCTTAAAAGCATGTACGTCCGTGATCAAAGATGTACAAATGTTCAATAGCAAGTGTACAATTGTATTATAGTATTGCAGTTTCCAGGACAGAAGGACATGACATGGCGCTGCATGCAGTGCCAGGATTGGCTGGTCCACCGGCGCAGCAGCCCATTGGATGCCGCGCGTGGGGGTGGCCCGGCATTCGTTGCTGAGTGGATGCAAGGTTTCTTTCATCATACTATCATAGAGGCGGGAAGTCCAAGGAAGGGGGAAGCCAGAGGTGTTCGGGGTCGAGAAAGGAAGGCAGTCCTCAGACAGCACAGACACCGGCAGCGGTATGGCTGACACCGACCCCAGGACCCCGCAGGAGCTCGCCGACTTTGTAAGTAATCAGCCGAAATTGTTTCGGCATGAAATGGCCCTTTGTAAGTTTTTTTCCTCTAACACTACCGCTGCAGCTCACAAACAATTCGAAAGTGATTTCAATGCCAGTCGACGTTATATCTTCATGCCCTGCTGACATCCAGCGTGTACAACATTTTAAAATGAGGCCTGCGAAGCGAAGGGACACCAGGCGATCATTTGTTTGTTTAGTTGGTATAACATTTGGTAATAATCTTGGAAAGAACTTTCCGGTTGTTGGCTTAATAGAACATAGCATCTTTGGAAGCCTGAGAATGCTTGCATGCGGCGGGGTCTGGGGCCTGATCATCTCCGGTCCCGATCATCTCTGGTCCCACGTGGCACCTGGCAAAGAGGCAGGTGAGCAGTTTCCCTCGGAAGATTATTCAGAGGGTGGGGGAGAGCAGCTGTTTTGTTCAGCCCCTGTGCGGTTGCCATGGTGGCTTTCAGGGGACTCACTCTGGTCACTTTTATCGAAGTCCGCTATGTGCGGTCAGCCATGGATTCCTCCCCCCTTGCTTGCTGTGACTCACGACGGGCACTCCTCGGAGTGTAATGGCGGAGGTGAGGTATGGCTCCTCATGACCTAATCCTGACTGTCCTCCCGCTTGGCACACCGCGGGTGATGCTTTCACGCAGTAATCGCGGGTGGAATAGTAGTCTTTTCCGACACTTGGCAGCAGCGTTTACTTTTAAAATTTAGAACGACAGCTGTTTTTCGAGGCCTGGCGTAGCTTTAAGAAGCTTGTAGCTCAGTTCAGCGAGCGCTTGGCTTTAATGTTCTGTTTACATTGGTGGGGTTCGATCCTCCTATCTCTGACACTTGGCAGCATCGTTTGGTTTAC
This sequence comes from Lissotriton vulgaris, assembly GCF_964263255.1. Taxonomy (NCBI): domain Eukaryota; kingdom Metazoa; phylum Chordata; class Amphibia; order Caudata; family Salamandridae; genus Lissotriton; species Lissotriton vulgaris. The sequence goes on along the minus strand of NC_141696.1, from coordinate 433,885,910 downwards.
CTTTAAATGTTTACGGCAAAACTTTTTCCTTTAAATGAACTCTGCGTGGGCTTGAGGGTCAACAACAGCAGAGTTTATATTTAAATAGTAAGCACCAGCTGTCTGCAGAAGTCCTTTAATTTGATTTGCAAAAGCGGGCAGCAAATTCTTTCAATTAAGAACTCTCAGTGAAGGTTAAATGTAATTAACTGCGATTGACACGCTTCTTTTACACAAATGCCAGACGCTTCTTCTTATATATTTTCTTGTGAAGGTAAATACCCAGGCAGGCTAGAAGTACAAGAGCTGGCTGAATATGGAGACAATATTCAAATACACAAAATATGTAATAAAAATGATTACTGCAATGGACTGAAATGATATCAAAAAAGATATACTTTAATATAGATATAAAAGATAAACGTATACATAAAATTAGATAAACTACACAATAGACATATTATATCATGAAGTTCATTTGGTTGTTCTCAGAATATATAAAAGACTTCACAGAATATAAAAAAGGTTCTTTTTCTTCAATAATATTCTCTGATTGTAGAGAATATGGCTGTGTGTCGTGTGTCAACGCGTTTCGACAAACTCATTTGTCTTCATCAGGACAAAAATAGATGTTCAGCCAATTTTTCTAGACAAAAAGATATATAAAATGATGACATTTGTATGAGTTTAAGATCACAGTGCATTGCTATTCTTTTAAACAGTAAAATTATTTTAAAATTGATCAAATTTCTCAGCCAGACTAATGTAGTGATACAAAACACATTTAGGAAAAGTAGTTGGAGAAGAACATACATATTTCATTTTTCACAATTATTACAATCAGTACCCTATCCTTAACATTTAAATTGCAGACATGTGCTGTAACTTCATAGAAGTTGGTGTGTCGTTCATAAGGTCTAATATTCTAGGATGGTCACCCTAACTTTTACTGAGAACTATTTAGTCCCAGACCTATTTTATTATTCCCTATGTATTTTATCTAACAATTCATTTTGGTTAGTCTGGGCATAAAGGAAGACCTATATAGAATTATGTCCAGTTTATGTTACTTAATCAAGTTATAGAAAGGCAGGTTTAGGATATAGGTAGTATGAAGTAGGCAGTTGTTGGGGGAGACGCATCTATTTATCAAAAGGGGTTAAAAAAGGATAACAAATCAGTATTTCAAAGATGCTGTAGCGTTAGTAACTCACTGAGTTCATCAAAATTTAAACTGATATCTAATAGGAAATCAGACAAGAGCATGCTTTTTGCACTTTATCAGGCTATGCCATTTTTAATAACTTTTCTTACCTAAAATGATTAATAACCAGAAGGATACAGAGTAGTTGTAGGGAGTAAGGCACCTTTCCTTCTTAAAGTTCGGAATCGGTATGTGATAACTATACAAAAGGAAGTAACATATTTAAATTCCTATTGCAACTCACCTAGAGTACACATGATTCTTTCTTTTTCAATTTATTGATTATATCAGGTACCAATCTCACCTGTTTAGTCAGTGTTCACTGCCCCCATCTTACTACCACCTATCGCTACTCTTCGTCATCTCTTTTAAAACAAGGGAGGGAAATCTCAAGCGTTCAGATCCATTTCAGTCGTCGTATGGCAGTTGGTACACAAAGATGTTTATAGCTAAAATGAAATCATGATTGTAAATTTAGTGTGCTCTGGGAATGACATTCTACTGGTCTAAAGATCTCGGTTAAATTATAGGTGTTTACATTTTGTCTCTTACATTTCTCATATGTCACAATAGGCGTGATCCTGAATAGCCACTGATGGTGGTTTAAGCGTGGCGTGGCAATGGAAGCTGTTGCGTGTTTTTTTTAAAAATTGCTCGTGTTCCTCGGGGGCTGTTGTTGTGCGCCTCTGTTGTTCGTTTTGGTCAGAGTACGGCCCCTAAAGATAGAGCGGTATACCAAAAAGGGGGCAAACCAGAATTAGCAGGTCTTAGACGGACTTAAAAGAAAAATGAGAACAACTAAAAGTTAACGTTCTGCAAGCGAGTCTTAGCAGAAAGCGGGGGAGAGCTCAACAAGAGGCTCCATACTCTCGAGTGCGGGTTGCGGAGTAACGTTTACTCTAATCTGGGGTTTCCGCGTAGTGAGCCGAGGTCTTACCTTGGTTACGGTTCTGTGGCGCTTCGATCTCCCTCGACTCCTCGTCTCGGCAGGAATGATTAGCTGTAGTGCAACTGACGGCACTCTTTTATTTCCTGAATAGGCTCCGCCTTTACGAAACGTCCTGAGTTTGTACCGCCCATTTTTAAAGCGATACTCTGTATATGAATGCTATGATTATGGGCGCTAGGGTGGGATTGCTGTGTCCATAGCCACGAGTGGGGCATCAAGGTCGCTAATTCGGGTTATGGACAGCGGAAGACACAGAGATAGTCTTCTACCCTAAAAGCCACTTGTAAATGACACTTTAGCATAAGAATATTAAATCATCTATCTAGATCCTGCTTATTATTGTTAAAGTTGCAATGGTATTAAATTATCGCGTTCTCCCACGGCAATTCATGATTTAGTCCATGACTGAAGGTCCCGAGAGTAAAGATCCAAAAGACCTCTCTCTTTTTACGGATTTTATCTCCACCTTGGTTCTTTTGCAACTCTATCCTTTCTAGAATACGCCATTTCAGTTCTTTTGGTTTGTGGTTGTATTCTAGAAAGTGGTTCACCAAAGGTGCGGTGGTTCTCCTAGTTTTAATAGCTGACCTATGCTCTGTTAATCTGGTTTTTATCGCACGGGACGTCTCGCCTACGTATCCGAGATTGCAAGGGCAAACAAGTAGATACACAACGTTCTTTGTGTTACAGTTCCAGAGTTCCTTAGCTCTAATTTCTGTTTTGTTGAACTCCATTGTTTCGCCTGCAATGATGGTCTCGCAAGATTGACAGGAACCACAGCGAGACGTACCTTTGATCAATTTTAAAATAATTTTACTGTTTAAAAGAATAGCAATGCACTGTGATCTTAAACTCATACAAATGTCATCATTTTATATATCTTTTTGTCTAGAAAAATTGGCTGAACATCTATTTTTGTCCTGATGAAGACAAATGAGTTTGTCGAAACGCGTTGACACACGACACACAGCCATATTCTCTACAATCAGAGAATATTATTGAAGAAAAAGAACCTTTTTTATATTCTGTGAAGTCTTTTATATATTCTGAGAACAACCAAATGAACTTCATGATATAATATGTCTATTGTGTAATTTATCTAATTTTATGTATACGTTTATCTTTTATATCTAAATTAAAGTATATCTTTTTTGATATCATTTCAGTCCATTGCAGTAATCATTTTTATTACATATTTTGTGTATTTGAATATTGTCTCCATATTCAGCCAGCTCTTGTACTTCTAGCCTGCCTGGGTATTTACCTTCACAAGAAATTGTTGTCCCTGACCCAGGAGTCTCATCCACATCAGGGGGTCCTTGATACCTACAAGCTTCTTCTTATATATGCAGCCGAGCGGTGAATTCTACAGACTATACCCTACCACTACCTAGACCTGGCTAGACCCTGAAGGTAAAGGTCAAATCCGGGACTCGCGATACACAGGCATGGAAAGAGGAAGCCATGACAGTTAATAGGTGTGATTGTTTAAAATAAAGGATTGGGTTTGAGTGTTGCAATAAGTCATGGTAGGGTTTAAATGATAGGGTTACTGTTAGGGCTGGTTATACTATGGAACAAGCATTTGCAATGCAATAGGTCCCGCATTTCGAAAGTTTGAGGTATTGGTATTGTAAATGACAAATATTTTATTTATGTGTTGGTTTTGAAAATAGCGAAATTAATAGCTTTGTCATTTACAATACCAATAGTTTTAACTTTTACAAACGTGACACCTATAGCATTTCTAATGCAACATGTTTTGTATTTACGTGACTTAGATGTATTGATATTACAAACAACAATGGCTTTAATTTTTTTAAATAATTAATACTTAAATAAAAGTGATTGTAATTTATAATGGCAATAGCTTAAACGTTTGTAAATAACTTTTGTGAAGATTATGTTTAGTGTATTTTATTGTGACGAAAATCCAAGAACAGAAGTGAAATATTAACATCTTTTTGTGACATTTGTAATAAAGCTTGAAACATTGAGAGAACATATTTGAACCAGTGATGCTGTGGTGGTGCTGAGTGATGCTGCGGTTGCGCTGAGTGATGCTGTGGTTGCGCTGAGTGATGCTGTGGTTGCGCTGAGTGATGCTGTGGTGGTGCTGAGTGATAATGTTTGCTTATATTGGCTCCATGAAAAAAAAAACGAGCGCAAGAAAAGTTGTGATGTCAGATCTTCAGTGTGGGATACCCGCTGTATAAAGGAAGGTGTATCCAGGAAAGGATTTAGTAAAGCAAAGATGCAGAATTTTGTGTTAATAAAAAGCGAACGTTATGTCGCTTACAAGTTTAACTCTCAACATTAATGCTGTGATGTGGCACGACTCGTAGAAATGTAACGTGGTGACATGAGAAGGACTGTACATATGAGCTGGGATTGAAAGAAAGGATAGAAGCATACCACGCTCCTTCTGGCCGGCGACCACAAAGCTGAAGCCATTAATCCAATAGTCTAACAAGGTCCTGCGTTTCGTTAGAATGGTGCAAATATCTGCGCACAATTGAAAAGGGCATTATCTGACCCGGAAATCTCTGAATTATGTAGTGATGCTGATGGGGCACAGATCAACCCTGCCAAAAAACTGAGGGTTGACCCTAAGAGCACAGCTGCCATCCAATCAGGGGTGGGATGCTTTGGTGTGCTGGTCTGGTTTTCTGGGTGCATTGGCTTAAGTTTTTCCCATGTAATTGATTGGGTGTCTTGGTAAGTTGCTTTTATGTGAATGTCTGACTTATGACTGCGCATTCCTTTCAGTGTGCACTTGCTTCAGTTTACTTTTTGAGTCACTGTCTAGTTTGCTGGATGTATTGCTTTCATTTTTCTTTCATTAAACTGTTTGACTTGCTTGGTGCTTTTATGTTGGTGCCTGCATGCTGAGGTGTACTCTTCTTCAGTTTAAATGTATGTGACTGGCCTGTTGACTAGCACCCTGCTTTCAAAGTGAAGGTTCACACTTGCTTTAGTTTACTTTTGTATGGTTGACTGCATGCACTGTTTTGCTGGATGCATTGCTTTAAGTTACTACTTGATGCATTGCTTTCAGTTTGCTTTAAAGTAATTGCCTCTCATTTTCCTAATGCTTTGTGAAGGCTGTTTCCCAACTGCTGTGCAACTTCTTCTACTCTTAGAGCTGAGATTTTCATGAAAGTCTTATAGTCTTATTTTCAACACGTGAGCGTAATAGGATGGAATGAATGAAGCTCTGTGGTTATACTGAATAAGCAGCTACCTGTATTTTGCCATCTATTAATGTAATAACTGCACTTTCACAATTGTTTATTAACCTTCTTGCTTTCTAAAATTTGCTTGAAAATTCACGATTTTTCTTCTTTTTTTCAAAATTTTCTTGGGGGGGTAACCCCCCCGAACCCCCCTCTTGGGGTTCGGGGTCGCTCGCTGCGCTCGCTCGCTACGGTGCTGTATGCAAATCATTTTGCGCCCCACCACTTTGAAATGTCACCCACCGCCCCTGCTCACATGCCAAGTACATATAAATTGGTTTAATGGCACCCTACCACACATAACAGCAAATGTTTGACTCGGTCCCCCTATCAAAAAGGGAGTGGCATGGCCAGTCTTAGCCGGCTACAAACTGCATCCTAATGTTGATGATTTAACAGCAGCACAGATGCGGTCACCATACAAAGATTTAGGACCAATATACAGATGTCTTACACAGCTTGTTATGTGAACACTAACACTTAATTCTACATGGAATGCCCAAGCTGTACAACCACAATTGGCTACCCTGGACATTAGCCCACAAACAGTAAATGCAGTCATGGGAAAAGTCCCTGTCAGACGGGAGGAGATTTTATTCTGGATTCCACCAAAAACAAGTCAGTTTGATGCGATGTTTCCCCTTATAGGTCCTCAGGAAGAACACAGAATACTGACTATTTGATTGACAATGGGAATGGCTCCCCCTGTAGAAGATTGTTCAACTTGGGGAACAGTCTTTGCTGCAGTATATACCAGAACACATGGTACCCCTTCATTTGCTGTTTTGCCTGAAGTGCTAAAACAGATCCAGAATGAGTACAGGGCAGCACCTGCCCTGGACTTAGGGATAAAACTGATGTTCATGTTTACTGCAGTATCGGCCATTATGCTGAGTAACATAAAGGGGGAAGCAGCAGTGTTGGCTATATGCCTGCACGTACATAATTAGCAACTGCACAGCAGGAGTGTTAATTACCTAAAATTATCGAAGAAACCTATGCTAGGATAGAATAGGTATAAGGTTAGTATAGGTCTAAAGCCTCAGGTGGACTGTATAACTGGGATTCTAGGCTTAATGATTCTCGGAAGATCTTTCTTTCTTGAGCTGCAAATTACACCTAGAGAAATCTCATGTTGTTATTATACCTAAGGAACACACTTGTTGATTTTTTTGTAAAGCTCTATTTTTTAATTTTGTGTCATTAATTTGCATTAGATATTGGGTCGAAGAAAGGACTATTCTTCAATTATTCCCAGGCTATTTTATAAGAAATGAAGAATCTGAGGTATGCTGCAATAGCTGTGTAACAAGGTGTTTTCCATCTTTTACGAGTGTGCAGTTTGATATTCTGTAGTTGATGTCCTGTTTTAATCTCAGGTTGTCCTACTAGGTAGCATAGGCACCTTCTAAGAGTAACTGAAGTACAAACAAGAGCAACCAATTGGTGAGTACTGCCACTTTATGAGAAACTTGTAGTGACCCATAATTTAGATATTAACACCAGTAAGGACACTGAGATGATCCTTGCAGTCATCCATAGGATAAGTTCCCTTGTATTTTCATCCTAACCAGGCCCCCAACCTAAGCATGAGATAGCTAAATTGTAATCCCTTGGCTCAGAAAGGTAGGTCTATCTGTGTTTGCGTGTGGCCCTTCACTTGATTCTGATTCAGTCATTGGTAAGTGTGCAGTATCCTTCGTAGGTGCTGTTGTTTACCACTGCTTTCCCAGGGCCTTCAATACAATTGTCCTTCAATTGGATGATCTACTTACTCCCTTTGCACACTTGACTCTAAAACGAAGATCGCTACAGAAACCTAGAACGATACAGTGACTTCTGGGGCTGAGATCAGTGGTGTAACAAACTTGAGGGGGCCCCCTGCAAAGTACATGCAGGGGGCCTCCCACACTCCCGACCTGGTCTGGAGCTTTCAGGCCAGGGACCTGCCAGTGCCAGAGGGGCCCCAGAGCTCAGGGTCCCCCCGCACTGCAGGGGCTGAGGGGGCTTTTGTTAGACCACTGGCTGAGATATGAACACAAACAGACTAAGTGACTAAGTCTGAATGACCATTTAATATTCTCTATGGCCATTACAGTACAATGGTAGTCTATGAAGCCAACCATGAAGCTGCTTTGATGCATTCAGCTCTGTAGCTCAGTGGCTCAAGACCTGATTCAAAGTTTTTTCTCCATGCTTTGTTTGCCAATTCCAGTCAAACAGCGAATATGTCAGACAGTATGTTAAAATGTACACCATTTTCTATAATCCATTTACCAGTGACCCCATTTTCCAAGGGCCTTGATTGCAAGGAGAGATAATAGTGGGCGTGAGTCCAGATTCTGCGGATTGCCTCTAAAATTAACTCAGACAAAACCTTACAGCCAGAACTAAAAGTAAGTAGTAAATCTTTATTGCTCAGTTAATTAAAACCATTGCAAATATTAGCATGTAAAACATTAGTTAAATACAATTATTGTAAAAGATATAAAATGAGAATGACTACATATAAAAAATAGTAGTTAACACAAAAATGTATACTTCTTTCGGGCTGAGCATAGATTTAAAATAGAGTGAGTCACTTGTATTGCGCCTGGGTTTAGACCGAACTGTAACGTATGTTACGAACGTAAAGAGCTTGTTTTTCTCCAAAGTCTGTTAGTTCATATCGATCCCCTACTGTTTTATTGTGTGCTACTTAGCCTTTGGGAGATTGTCCGTTGCCCATATCATATAATTGGTTCCTATTCAGTATCCATGTGAGTTTTGCTTCTTAGGTTAGCATCATCCAGTGTCTGGCCTCTGTCGTTCTTGTTTCTTTTCTGCTTCCTCCATCATGGCTGAGGCGCAACCATCTGTTCACAGCACACCGGGCTTATATAACACCGCTGAAACTTTCCAAATTTCTCCCAGACAAGAAGTGTAATAAATGTAATCTACCAGAAGCTTCCGATATTCACATGTTCTTGGAATGCCCCAACATCGGTCAGTTCTGGGAGGAAGTGCTGTCTACCTTAAATTCCATTATGAACACATCATTAGTAATTTCATTGCCACTAATCATCTTTGGAATGGAGGACAGTATTTCTGGCAAAGCAAGATCTTTTCTGTTTTATGCTATTCTGTTGGCTAGGAGGCAGATTTGCATACGGTGGGTGGAAAAATCTGCTCCAATATATTCGGACTGGCTCACGTCTTTATATGAAACATCAAAGGTGGACATGGCTAGAGCTTGCAATAACCGTAATTTGGCCTTTTGGGATCTGTTGGTACAGTGGAGATAGTGTTCCGGGGTTTTTTTTTTTTTTTCCCCGGGTCCTATGATTATGCCACCAACACTCCTTGGACCGGGTCTGGCCTCGATACGGTTTTTTGGTCCTTCAGGTTGAGACATACCTAGATGGAGTCAGCGTAAGAATTTAAATTCCCCTTCTTCTTGGGACTTCTCTGCCACCAGTAAAATATCTCGGAGTCCAGTTCCAGAGATGGGTATCATTTTCTTGGTTCCCTCTCTTGGTCGGGGACACGCAAGGTGGTTGGCATTTCCTAAGCAGGGGGTAAGGCAAATGAGGACAAACAAAAAAAAACAAAAAAGAAAAAAAAAAAGATATAAAATGAGAATGACTACATATAAAAAATAGTAGTTAACACAAAAATGTATACTTCTTTCGGGCTGAGCATAGATTTAAAATAGAGTGAGTCACTTGTATTGCGCCTTGGTTTAGACCGAACTGTAACGTATGTTACGAACGTAAAGAGCTTGTTTTTCTCCAAAGTCTGTTAGTTCATATCGATCCCCTACTGTTTTATTGTGTGCTACTTAGCCTTTGGGAGATTGTCCGTTGCCCATATCATATAATTGGTTCCTATTCAGTATCCATGTGAGTTTTGCTTCTTAGGTTAGCATCATCCAGTGTCTGGCCTCTGTCGTTCTTGTTTCTTTTCTGCTTCCTCCAAGAATTTGGCAACATGCTTGCTAATTGAATATTTTTTCCATCAAAGCAAGCCTTGACCGCCTGCCGACATGTTCTTATGCCCAGCCGGTTAAAATGCAGTTTTAGATGGGATCTGCTTTCTGTGTCCAGACCTGTACAGGTGCATATTAGGTGCAGGATATCTTCTTTTGCGTTCCCACATATTTGGCAATTGATTGTTTCGTGGGGCCTTTTCCATGGGGGGAGATGGTTTTGTGCTGGAAGTTGGCCCAGCCGTAAACGTAGGAACTTCTCCTTTGTGCGCCTAGTGAACCTGACTCCTAAATAGCTTTGGCAGAGGCTGCATGTATAACTTTGGATGACTGTCCAGTCATGGGCCCGAATTGCAAGACTTGCTTTATCCTCGATTAACGAGATAGATCTGACTGATTTGTTGACTAGCTGTTTAAAGGTGTTATGAGATCCACTAAGCTTCCAGGCTTCTTGTAGACACAAGGAGTTTATTGAGTGCTTAAGGTATTTCACAGCCGCACTGTTGCTCTTACTTTCCATCTCATTCCATAGATAGTGATTTAGGCTTATGGCTTCTCCTCTCTGGATCTTGTGCCATCTTTAGACGTAGGCACCCATTCGCTCCATCGTTTGGTTTCTCAGGTCGAATTCCAGCCTTATTTGTGCATGAGAGGTGTAGTTGGGCAGGCTGAAAATCTTCCTCATGGCTTTCGCTATTGTGCTGTTCAATAGCTGGGCATCCCTCCCTCGGAGGCATTCGCTTCCGTAAGTTAAGGCCGATGTTAGTTTTGCCTGAAGCACTTGAAGCAGGGGGGTGAAGCTTCGGGCCGACTGCTTTCGTTTTGAGGCTCCTTAGTGCAATCGCTATGCTAATACCCCTCCGTTTTGTTGCTTCCTTTTGCTGTTGGAATGAGCCCTTTCTGTCAAGAATTACCCCCAGGTACCTGTACTCCTCCACTATTTCCAGTGTGGTCCCTCCCATGTGCAAGCGAAACCCTTCTGATGATATTTTTGCGTTTATCCTCATTATTTTAGTTTTTAAGAGGTTAATGCTTAAGCTGTTGTCTGTTGAGTACTTGAACGTAGTGCTGATCAGATGTTGTAGCCCTATCAGTGTTCTGCTAATTCGGACAATATCATCAGCGTACATTAAGTTGGAGAGAGTAAGACCGCCTATGCTTGGAACATGGGAGTTACTTTCATCCAGTTGCTGTGCAAGGTCAGAAATTAAGATGTTGAATAATGTTGGCGTTAGCACACAGCCTTGTTTTAAGCCTTTTGTTGTCATTATTTTTCTTGACAGGAGCTCTCCTGGCCCTAGCTTGACTTGGACCCATGTGTCCATGTGTAGTAAAATCAGCTGAGTGAAAAGGCCTGATGGGATTTTCCTTTCTTCCAGCTTTGACCATAATAAGTTTCTGTTGACGGTGTCAAATGCTGAGGTAAAATTGATGAAGCATACGTACAAGGCAGATTGGCTGTCTTTGTGGCGTCGATGAGGAGCGAGAGAGCCAACATGTTTGATGTTGTACCCATTTGTTTGCGAAATCCTGTCTGGGTGATGGGGATTATTGCATGTTCTTCTGACCAATCCAAGAGCTCCTCTAGAAGGAGACCAGCGTAGTATTTGGCTTCGTTATCAATTAAGGCTACTAGCCTGTAATTTTTTGGGATCCTTTACATTGCCCTTCTTGTGCATTGGCGCTATTATAGAGCCTTTCCATGACGCTGGGATTGTTGCAGTGTCTGTTATCTGTTTGAAAATTGGCACTAGGGCCGCTGCCCAATATTCCGGGTTTTGTTTGTACAATATCGGGGGGATCCCGTTGGGACCTGGCGCCCCCTCCTCCTTCTCCTTCGCGATCTGACTTCTAATTTATTTTTCAGTTGGGTCAAATGAAGTACTGACCAATTATGGAGGCCAAGCTAGACTTTTTTTAACCTTATCCGGTTGGCTGGTTGTTACAGGCTGTAGCACTATGTTGAAGTGTGCATGAAGGTAGTTGGCCCAGGCTTCCTCTGTTAGGTAAGAATCGATGGTAGAACTTCTGGAGTTCTGGAGTGTGTTGACTGTCTTCCTGAATCTTCCGCTTGTGTTGGTACCTTTAGCGTCACGGAGAAGTCTCGCCCATAGCTCATCCTCTGCTTCCCTTTTTCCCTGCCAGTTTATTCTCTTTTTGCTCTGTTTTAAGTTTTGTAATTCTGTTTGAATCGCGGTATCCGGTCCGTCACAGTGTAATTTCCGCAGTAGTTTGTTTATATTACTTTTGAGGAGCTTTAACTTGGTGTTTTGGTTTAAGGCCTTGTCGCGGTTGCCAGCTGAATCAGTTCTCTTTCCTTGGTTTTTGCAGCTTTGATGATCCAGCTTTGTGTGGATCTTAGGTTTCTTTGTGTGAGCCTGTCCCAGGCTGCTCGTGAATTTCTCCCAGGCGATTAAATACTCAGGCTGGTTTATGATGCACTTTTCCCACCGACTTTTTGCATCAGTTGTGAAGCCTTCCAAGTTTGACGTGTTGCATTTTATTCTTTTCTGTGCCACCGACAGTGAACATCCCAAGTTTGTCGCCGGCCTAGATTGCACGGCCCCCTGGAAGTTAAGGCCAAATTCTTGCGGCTGATGGTCGCTGGCTGACATTGTGCCTATTCGGAAATCCGTGACTTTCCCAAAGAGTTGCAGGGATACGAATGTAAAGTCTAGGGTAGAGCTAACAGTTGAATTGTGAAAAGTAGCTGACGGGGGCTGTCATTTATAAAGCAGCCATTTAAGGCTGCCAGATTGAGGTGTTCTAGATCCTTTGTACTGGCCCTTGCCAGCCGGTTTTGGTTGCTCCATTTGCTTGTTGCTTGTTGTGGTATGTCCCATGCCAGGAACAGCTCTTCTAGCGGTGTGTCCCTTGTTTGAGGCCCTCCTAGGAACATATTGAAGTCCCCTGTTACTATGAGGCTGGGAGTTGCTGTTTCTATCAATGTTTTTTAGATCTCTTCCATCAGGAGGTTCATTCCTGTTTTTTTTTCCCGGGGATGTAGGTATACGTTCATCAGTCTTAGTTTTTGTTTTAGATTTTTTCCCCTCACTTCTAGTTCTATTGTGAGAGTGCAATTATTGCCTGTCTGTTTCGCATTTATATACTTGGATTCATTGAAGCTCTTTATGGCTGTCTATATTGTTAGGCCTCCTTTTGGGTGGCCGTATTTAGCATTTCTTGTGGCCGGGAGATGGTATGAGTTGAAGCCCTGGATGTGATGTGGTTGTTCTAGCCAGGTCTCCTGTAGGGCTTTTATATCGAATTTGTAGAGGTAGGAAAATAGTTCAACGTTGTCTCTTTTGTTCGTAAGCCTTTTATGTTCCAAGAACATATTCTTAGTTGTTGCTGTGTTGCAGTATTTGGTTGAGTATTTTGTCAGAACTTTGGGGCCCTTGTGTTGATTATCCTCGCTATCCAATTCCAGTAATCTTGTCCAATTGGACCTTGCTCTTGCCTATTGGTCTGAGAGGTCATCCTGAACACTGAGAGGCTTCTAGCCCCCTTTGAGACACTTTCAGTTTTTGCTGGAAGTTGCTTGTTTGTTGGGTTATGGGCTTGTCTCTCTTTGTGTGCCTGGCACAGTGGTTCCAGGTACCCAGTTTTTTCCATTCTTTTTAGGCGTATCGCCCAGGATAGAAAGTGTGGTTCACATTCCATTATTCTCTTCGCTGTTTCATTCCTTGCCCATGTTGTTTTTGTGACCTCCAGATCTGACAGATGGTTACTGTGGATAAATTCCACTGCCGCTAGATCTTTAGTGCTGATATCAGTAAGACTGCTGAAGGTTGATAGTAGAAGTAGGATATTAGCTTGATTGAGGGTATCTCCTCTCCCTCTTGACTTATATTCAGGAATGAACAGAATTATGCTACTATCAGCTTCCGCCTAATCGATCCCCCCATTTATTGCGGTCTTTTGTGCCCATTTCAGTCTCTGGGATATCATATCTTTTGTCAGGTTTTGGGTCCTCCCCCTGCCCTTCCCAGTTTGACGTGTTGGGCGTTGCTCTGGAATCTTGTTTCAAGGGGGAGCCCTTGCGTCCGTCTGCCGATGGTCCCCCCCTTGATGTTGAATGGGTGGGATTCTCCTTTTGTGTCAACTTTTCCATCTTCCTAGCCGGAGATGTTTTTATGGTCGTAAGCGGGCTTTCTATTTCTTCTGCTGCTTCATCTTCTGAGGCTTCTGCTACTTCTACTTCTGGGGCCGTGATTGTCCTTTGGAAGAATGTTTTTTTGTTGGCTGTCTTTTTTCTTCCTTTCCTTTTTTGTTTTCGTGGTCTTTTGTTTTCTGCCCTGATTTCTTCCTTGATTGCCTTCCCGATGGAGTCATTGTGGGGAATTGTCGCTGTGTCTGGTTCTAGCCCTTGCGTGTATCTCATTGTGTATTTGTTTGCGCCGGGGCTTCACTCCTTTGATTAGCCGGAAGCTGCCTTGAGGATTTCCCTATGGCCTCCGCGTAGGTGTCATTAACCGGTTTATTGACTTCTGGGCCAATTGGGCTGTTTGGCTCGAGTTCTCCTCTTTGGCTATTCGGCATAGTTAGTGGGTTCTGTGAGTTTGCAGTTACTGGATGATCTCTGGGGTATGTGAGGTGTTGATTTAGGCCCTCTTTCCCAATGTCTGGGTTACTTGTGGTTGTGTTTTCCGTTTTCTGTTTTAGATCTGCCAAAATACCTCCCAGAAGTTGAGGGATTATGGTGAGTTTATCCACTATTGAATTGCATGCACAACTCGGCTGCTCTATTTTTGTTTCTGCTTGCACCCTCTTAATCATACAATTCATGTCTGCCAACTTGTTGTCAATTTTGGCTACATGTATGGCCAAGAAGTTTAAGAGGGATAGTTGGATGTCTATTTTTTCAGAGTGGTACTGCAAGGCCTTTATTGATAATTGAAGCGTGTTTAGCAAAGATGACCATAGAACATCAGCGCTTTTTGGGAGATCATCAGTTGATGGATTCTTCTCTGAGTCTTGTTTACACTCTGATGTACTGCAGTCGGGCTGTATGATAGCTGGTGAATATGATGCTAGAAGCCTCTCCCACTCTTCTGTTGTTAGCTGGGAGTTATCTTCAATATTAGAGGATACTGGTTGGATAAGAGCCTGGATTGTGTCAGTTATTCTAATATTTTCCGTAAGTTCAATTGCTTCTATTAGCTCCCTTTCCTGTGTTTGTTCTGACTCGCTTGCCCACCCCGTGTGGGCTGGGTCAGGTATTCCAATTTTTGATTGCTTCAGATTCCTCACCTTCCGGCGTTGTTTCTAACTCTCTGTCCCGCCCCATGTGGGCATATTCTTGGCCTAACTGCATCCCCAGATTGAAGTCCTGATCCCGATGTGTAGCCCGATCCGCCCTCACGGTGCTAGTGTTATTTCCTGAGTTGGGTTTTATTTTGTTTATTTGTTCCATCTCCTTTCGGGGCTCCAGATCTGCTGAGTTGGAGTTTTTGGCTCACTCGTTCCTGGTGGATCTATTTTGTTCTCGATGTTCAACTTATCACAGCTGTTCTCAGCCACTATTGCTTTTGCTTGATGCTGCAAGGTTATCTGTATTAAAATGTTTGGCTCAAGGGGGTGACCCCTTTTGTTGCTAATATCCGTGATCGTGATGTTATCCACCCTGCTGTCGCCATTGTTTAAACTTTCTGATTGTGCGCTGCATTCCTTGGGTGTATGGAAATTCCACGTTTTGCTACCTTTCTTGTCTTCCATGCCTTCAGTGTAATTCCTTTGCAAGCACCCTTCCGGTTCCATTGGCGAGGGCAGACCCTTAAGTTTGCTATTTGAGGTGCTTAGGAAAGAGCCAGGTTCTTTCAGAAATGAAAAAATGGAGTACATTTTTGGTTGAGAGCTCTTTCTTTCCATTTTGCTGGTGTTTAAGGCAATTCTTTCCGTCATTTCTGGGGTTGGGTCTAGTAGTAGGGTCTCTTCTTGTTCTGTCAGCATAGTGTCAGTATCGGTGTTAAGTTTCCTCTTGTTGGCCCTGCGTTGTTTGGCCGGGACGTCGTCTGTTGCTTTCCTGATTTTACCTGACCTCATAACACGCTTGGCACCGTTCTAATGGATCTTTGGGTCTTCTGTATTACAACCGGCGGGGCTGTAATTGCTTGATTAGTGGTGGGTTTACGTTTGTAATTTTGCAGTATCTTATCAAAGGACTTCTGTCTGCCTTGGGCTCTTGTTTTGCCAGTAGCTCACCTCCTAACTGGCAAGTTGCCTTGAGTTGCCGTAAGCTACTTGCGTTGTTTTTGGTTTTTTTTTTTTTGAGCTGGTGGATTTTGACTCAAGTTTCCTTGGTTGTTCCTTGGTTGTGCCTCAGTTGTTAGGTTTATTTATTATTTAAATTATTGATTCACCTATTTACCTAATTAGTGACGATTGTTGAAATATTTTCATTAATGGCTACTTGACGTTACTCTTTGTTCCTGTATGGTTGCCGAATTTTTGAGTGGGTGGTTCAGTTGGCTGCTGTTAGCTGCTGTTAAAACTGTTAAGACTTTTCGTCCACTTTTTATTTTATCGACTGAGTCCCCCTCAGCCCCTCAGTCCTGCCTAGCACTCCAGCCCTCTCTCGAGGGGAGAGTGAGAGTGGGGGCCACAGGCTCACTTCTGCTTGTCCGACTCTTTTCACCTCGCCGGTCTGGTCAGGAGCAATGGAAGCAAGGGAACAATGAGGCAAGGGATGGATGAGGAGCAAGGGTGCACGGGTGCGCGGGCGCAGGCGGGGCGGGGAGGGTGACCGCAAGCAATTCACCGCTCACTGCTCACAGCACTCCGCTGCACTACCACTCCTCACGCTCCCCCTGGACTCCCCCTAGGCTACCCCAAGGCACAGCAAAAGGCACAACAGAAGACGCTGCGGATGTCCGATGTCAGAGGTCGAGCGCCGTGAAATATGGCAAAGCAGACAGTGCGGGGGCCACGGCCAGTGCGGGACCACGGCCACGGGCAGGGGACAACAAGCAAACTCACCTGCCCACGCTGACCGCTCGCCGCCTCCCGCCTCTCGTCCCGCTGCTCTTGCCACTCTTGCCACGCTGAGCCCTGGTGCCAGGAATCAGGAGCCAGGTACCAGGTACCGCTCAGGGTGAAGCTCAGACTCAGGCTTCGAGATGGGGGTGAGGGCTTCCTTCCTTGACCACTTCCTAACATAAAACTTTAAAGACTCAGACCCTAACTCACATTTGGTGTCTCGAAATGGAGTATATGAAAGTGAGGTTGAGACCCCAAACATTGTCATCTGCCAAGTAGCTGTAAAAGGTTGCATAAGGAGGGAAAGATCTGCAAGACTTCTGCCAGTGACCAGGACTGGGGGCCAAAGTCTTCTAGTCTCCACTTGGGTGAGGGGACATCTACCAGAGATTCCAAGACCCCCTTCCCTGGAGCACCAGTGTCTGCTTGCTTGCCATGGCCAGTGTGCCCTGTGAGAAAGAGGAGAGCGTTGGAGGAGACAAGGTCCTGTAGACTTCTGGTGAGAGGTGTGAAAAAATGGTTGCTGCACTGATCAGGTAGTTGTCTGCATGCAGTGACCCCCATATGCCAGGTGGGGGCAGCCGTGAAGATAGCCATGCGAAAGACTGCTGTGCAGTAAAAGTTAAAGCCATATGCAGTAGTGGTGCGATGCCCCCATATGCCAGGAGTTGCCAAAGAGGAAAAGACTGCTGTGCAGTGAGTGCTGAAGCCTTGTGTGTCAGTGGCGCAACCCCAGATTCCAGGAGGGGCCTTTGTCGATAGCTGCACCATGATGATGGCTGGAGCCCGTGGACAGCGAGTTGCCGTGACCCTATATGACAAAAGGTTGTCACCAGGCGCACCAAGTTCTGTGGCTTGTTATTTCCCACCTGCCGGCGAAGTGAGTATGCTGTGAAAGCACCCGTGCACTTTTTACCTGGATGAGGGACCCAAGAAAGGATTGTGGTACCCATCCCCCATTATGAGCCTAAATAACACTTACCCCTCAAAAGGAGCCGCAGAATGCCGACAGTCACTTCAGGTGCACGACTGTGAGCAGGGCCAGCTTTAGGACAGTGCAAAAGGTGCAGCCGCACTGGGCGCTGACCTGTAGAGGGGGAGCTGACCTCAGAGGACACTGTGTTTAGCAATATCTTATCACTGGAGAGATGAGGGGCACTTTTTCCCAGTGGTAGTGAGATAATTCAAGGAGGAGATCATGGGGGTGGGGGCACCAAAAATGATTGTCGTAAAGGGCGCCACCAGTGCTAAAGCCCTGACTGTGAGTGAGAAAAGCTGCACCAGCTGAGTTCAGGCACATGAGCCAAGTGCAGCCAACTTATCCAAACTAGGCTGCAGCCCCTGTCAACTCCCAGAGACAAGGCGCACTCCAAAACTCTAGACATTCCACACCTGCCGCTGCAGATAAGACTTGTTTCAAATCTGATAGCCCTTGTGGAACTGGCGGCTAGTTTGAGTGCTATGTGCTGGAACGCTATTGACCTTAAGTCAGAGTCATAATGCACTCGAGACTCAGACTATTTGTGGGCCAACCCTGGTTGTTACCAGTAGTGAATGAGGAATAACCATGAACACTAAGACAAGGAGTGTATGGGACAGGGAACCGCTAAAGAAACACTAGTGCCCGACCTCAAGGGGAAGTGTGGGTAATTGTTTGTGAATGTCATATTCTTCCTTTGTGTGGATAGCAGTAGAAATAGAATGCTTGTCTTTTCAAAAAAGTGAGTTTTTAGCTAGACACTGATTTATTGTTGCTGCTGCTTACATGTTGAGTTGTTAGCCTGTGTTCACTAAATCAGTATCTGCCTCTCCCCCGAGGGAGCCTTGGACTGCTCAGGCCACGCTATCCTGAGAGTCAAGTGCAGAAGGGGTACTTAGCCCAGTTGTTCGGAGTCCCTACTAAGTCGGGACATCAGGAGTAAAAGGCCTCAGCCCCCATATTTGTATAAGTAACCCCTGATTATCCCGTGGGCCCTTGAAAGGGGCTCTGACAGTAGATATTTTAGTTTGATGATTCTGCTGTTATACAGTTTAAGAATATTTTTATAATACCTCCCTGAAACTAATGTAGTGTAATGTTTAGAGTGCGAACAGTGTTGTTTTCTAGTCTTTTTCACGTAGAGGTCTGCAGGGCCACTTATACTGACAACAAATCCGACTTCTATTCTGCATGTGTGATAAAGTTTCAGTCACCGATTCAACCTTCTTTAATGACTGCATCACCTCCTGAAAGCTGATAGATGAGAGAAGTATATTGCCTTCCACCTCTCACTGCCCAGAAGATGATAGCAAATGTAAAGAAAAATATGAAACAAGAATAAACACATATCTATAGTAACTGTGTACATGATAATGCCCATAGTTAATGTAACGCTGATCCAAGCAAAATTGTTCAAATGTAAAATCAAGACTAAAATGGCATAGCAAATTTTTCTCCTTTGATATTAGTTATACCCCAATTTTTCCAAAGAGCGTGTCTGAATTATCCATAAATTGCAACTGCTGCAGTGTCTCCATTTTGTTTCCATCCAACAAGTAACGTGAAGACCTTTCCCCATTTTTGGCACTGAAGAGCTTTGCCAGTTGATCCCATACTTGGCAAATATCCATCCAAGGTGAATTTTGAAGATACGTTTATTTTCTATGCCAGAATATTAGTAATTAAGCAATTTTTTACGACTTTTTAAGCTTCTCATAGCCACATCTAATGGCCACTGCCAGGTTCTCCCAGTAACCACTGTCCTGTTTATATGCTCAAGCAGATGCATCCTTATTCAGTGGGGGGACTGATGCTACTATTCAATGGGTATCATCTTTAGAATGTAATTTCTTAGACATGGAAGTCTGCCTATGTAAAATCGTTCACTATTTTTCATCTTACTCCCTCCTGACCTACTTAAAATCTTTGTCTGGCAGGTTTCTTTCATGCAGAAGATCTATTGCTACAATTGAATGGTTATATAGTCAGGCACTAATTCATTTAGATCTATTAGCAGCCTTCAAAACCACAACTAAGACACTCTTGTCTCTAAACTCACTTGATCACAATATTCTGGCCCTGTTTTAACTTGCTTGAATTCCTTGCTGGAGGATGAAACTGTCTCTCTACCTGGAGATTTAGTGATGGAGACCATTGTGGAGATCTATTGGAATCACCTGGAGATTTAGTGATGGAGACCATCATGGGGCCATAGTTCTCATAAATCCTAGTCTTTCTATCCATATATATCCAAATGCAAACATATTTAAGCTTGTCAGTGCACTAGTGCACCAGCGCAGTGGAAAGTCTGGAGTTAACTGCTCTGTATTGGCAATTAATGAAAAATTCCAAGACTTCTCCCAGTTCACCCACACACCAGAGTATGGAATGAATCACATGAACTCACATAGTATGACATTAAGGGTGTCTTCAGGTTGCCATAAATACAGCATAATGTGATCTGCATAGAGTGATACCAAGATATGTCTGCTAGTGAATCTAAGGGCATATTCAAAATATGGCTTCTGGAGCTTAGTCACCAGTGGCTCTATTGCTAGGGCAATTAAGAATGGCGAGTGTGGACAGCCCTGCATGGTGCCACGAAACAATGCAAAGGTTTCAAATATCACCCCATTTACGTGGACCCTCACGATAGGTTTAAGGTTCAGTAACCTCATCCAACCTAAAAAAGGGCATGGCACACCAATCCTCTCGAGGATAGCAAATGAAAAGGCACACTCCAAGGACTCGAATGCCTTTGTGGCATCAAGAAATATAGCAGACACATTCAGCTCCATCTGCGATATGGCAAAAAGAGTGCACAAATTATGTGTTGTGGAGTACCCAGGAATGAACCCAGACTGATTTGGCTGAACTAAATGAGGAATAAGTAGCCCATGTCTATTAGCCACCAATGTTGCTAATATTTTCACACCGCCATTAAGCAGTGACAGCGCATGGTAAGAGTCACACAGAAGAAAGGGGCTTGAAGAGGCTGATGATCACCGCCTCCCGCATTGTCTGTGGCACTGTACCCTTCTGTCTAGCTTCCTTCAAATAGCACCAGCAATTTAGGGATTAGTTGCCGATCATACCTCATTGAAAATTCTGCTGGAAATCTATCCAGCCCTGGTGTGTTACAGGTAGGCAGTGAGTCAATGATAATGAGAGCTTGTCTAGGGTAAAGGGCTGCTCCAGAAATAACTCATGCCCATCTCTGAGCCAGCATAGTGCCACTGTGTCTAGATATTGCATGAGAGGCTTTTCTGGTATCAAATCAGTGGAGGTGCAGAGCGCTTTATAGTAATCTACAAACATATGAAGTATGGCAGTTAGGTCATATACAGCCTCTCCTTATGCATTGGTTATCTCGTTGATAGCGTTCGTAGATCTATGGGTACCCAAGCACTGAGGCTAGTGGCCTCTCTGGACTTGGATTATCTTCCCCAATACTTGCATTTCCACTCAGCCACTTCTTGATATTCAGTAACCTTAGTTCTAATTTGCTCCAAGAAGTCTTCATGTACCCTCCTGCCAATTCCATATCCAAAGTTCGTAGTTCCCTCTCTAGTTCTGTTAATTCTCTACCCAAAGAGTGGAGGACTTTGCTATGCTTCGCTACAATTGCCTGTGATAGTTATTTTAAGGGCTTTTAGTAAAAAAAAGAGGGACTCAGGGTTTTTATGAGGTCCAGTGTACATGCCCTATCAAGATCAAAGCTAAACGGGTATACAGTTCCTAACTGGGAGGGGTGGGAGTGATGTTTCAATAAGATAATAGGTTGTCCTCTCTGAACGGAGAGAAGGGTTAATCCCTCCTTTTGGAATTAGAACCCTCACACACCCAGCCAGCTGGGTGTCATGCTTCATCATAGGGCATGCTCCTCGTCAGGTCGGCACTGCAGTACCTCACGGGCACCCTATGAGGGGCTCTTTGGCGTAGATCTTTTATTCCTTGCCGTTTAGTGCCGTGGCTGTGAGCGGCCTAAAAGTTTGGATGTGGATAAGGTAAAGGTCAACAGACCGTGTGGATTAAAACAGGAAATGAAAGATTAGACAGAACCATTCTAATGACCCTGTCTCCCAACCT
Organism: Lissotriton vulgaris; assembly: GCF_964263255.1. Lineage (NCBI taxonomy): Eukaryota > Metazoa > Chordata > Amphibia > Caudata > Salamandridae > Lissotriton > Lissotriton vulgaris. The sequence goes on along the minus strand of NC_141696.1, from coordinate 433,864,529 downwards.
GGTTAAAAATTGACGTGGCGACTACCTGAAGTGATGTTTCATGGTGTTGCGCTCAGTCTCTCGTGGTCGACATGTTTCTTGCCTATTAGTTGAAATGATCAGGTGGCAAATTCTTCAGGACCAAATATGTGAGTTTCTATCCACACTACATGTGTGATATTCAGGTGTACTAACCACGATATACCGCAATCGACACCTAAAGGTGGGTTACCTGTAGATGAACTGGCCAACCTAATCGAAAACAAAACGGAAACATTAAACAGTGATAGTCATCTTGTCTATTGGTCATAAAAACTCCACTTTCCCATGAAATTCACATCATAACAGAGCACGCAACAGTGTTGTGCCCCATATGTTGTATGAAAGTGATGGCAACTGTAGTCATACAATTTTGGAATAGTGCATTGCATTCACCCTATTATACGTGGTGATACGTGATCAGGTGTGGTATCCTTAGTGAAGTGGTAGCTGAGAAGAAAAGAGTTTGGGACTCACCTAAAAACTATTGGAGATTGGCTCCATCAACTTCCAGCAGGTTAAAGACACTCGGAAACATTTGTGTCCTAGAAGGATAGTGGAGGGCCAAGAAATAGCTTGTACTATTAAAAACATTAAACAGTAGAAACCAGGCAAATGTTATTAAGAAATAACGATGCGGTCATACACCTTCAGTAGATTCATGGTTAAAAGGCGTATAGTCAGGGGGACGCTATATGCCGTTTTGGTCCCCCCATTGTCCCTTGTCCGAGCGGTCAAGATGCAACCCGGTTTCGATTAAAGATGAACCTTTCTTCAAACGCAGCCATGTAGAAGCAGGCTGCGCTTGGGGCAAACGTGCTGCCCATGGAAGTACCTTAGGTTTGATGGTAGAGCTTATTCTTTTACTCAAATACATTTTCTGTCAGAGCCAGAGTGGCACATTCCATAATGACGCGAACTGGTATTAGTTGGTGCAAATCCGTGTTGTTGAGTGCATTCTCAATGACTTCCAAGGTGGCACGTTGTGGGATGTTTGTGTACAGCGAATCAACGTCCAGGCTGACCAAAAGGGTGATCTCCTCTTGGTGCTGGACCCCCTCTATTAGGCGTAACACATCTGTTGCATCAAGTAGGAAGGAGGGTGTTTTTCTTATTAAGGGCTGCAAGAAATGGTCACAGATAAAGGTTCTAGTTGTGAGCCAATCTGAGAGACATTGGGTCTCCTTGGGACCGGGCTCCTTCCCTTGGGAATTTTTGGAAGGATGTAGAAGTAAGGCATTTTCGGATCTTTAGTGATGATAAAGTCTGCTTCCTTCTTACTGATCCACCCTTCCGTTTCAGCTGAGAAAACCATCATAGATATTGTGGTAGCTAGCCGTTTAGTAGGATTCTCAGTGATGGGGTGTAGTACCTATCGTTGTTAAGTTGACGTAGGCACTCAGTGTCATAGTCTCTGGTAGACATGATCACTATGGCCCCTCTCTTTTAAGCTTGCTTGAAGGTTATCTCGGGGTCGTCTGCTAGGGATCTTACTGCTGCCCAATCTGTTGATGATCAGTTATGAAAGGGCGTACTGGTTGTCCTTTTCTCCTGGTCCTTGAGTACGGCCTGTATGAAGGTTAATACTTCGTTTGGCACCATACTGCTGTTAGGAGTGAAGGTAGAGGGGTTGTGTAACCCAGTGTCGTCCGGGGGGGTCAGAGGTCTCTCATGGAAGAAAGCTTTGAGACGGTTCTTCCGGAAGAAGTTGTGAATCTCGCATTGGTCACAAAATGTATCGATTTAAGGTGTGGGGACATTTCCTAGGCCTTTTTGTAAGACTCTTTTCTCTGTGTCAGTTAGAATCCTAGGTGAGAGATTGACTATCAGTTTTTCTTCCCCCTGGTCTTGCTCTGTGTTTCTACTGGATTATGTGTTTGTACAAAGCTGAGGCAACCAATTTAGCAGAGAATCTGATGAAACATGAATACACACGACACAGAATTGCACATGCCACGTAAAGGGATAGGAACAACAATAGAGAGGTCCTGCTAGAAACCAATCCAAAACAGACCACGGAAACATCGACATGTGTCACATCATACACACCTGACTCCAGCAGGATTAGGAATATCATAAAAAAACATTATGGTATCCTCACTACTGGCGACCTGCAATTACCAGCACCAAGGTTTGCATTCAAATGAACTAGCAACCTCAAAGACATGCTGATCCACATGAGGCCAACAACAAAAAATATCCCATACAGAGGCCATTATGGGACCTCCCACCAGTGACAGGCCATTACTCTTGTGGCTCGGTTGTATGATTAAACCACTACCTCGTAAATCACAAGTGCCTAAACCACGAAGGCTAAACGACAACCCACTCTAAACCATTAAGTGAAGAACCACGACTTACTAAACCACAAACTCCCCCTAAAAACTAACACAAACCCCCACCCCCTAAAAACTAACTCAATCCCCTCCCACCCCCTAAAAAACTATCCTGAACGCCCACCCCCTAAAAACTAATTTGATGCCCTTCCACCCCCTGAAAACTAACACAAACCCTCCAAGCTCCTAAAAACTAAACCGAACCCCCATCCCCTAAAAACTAACTCGATCCCCTCCCAACCCCTAAAAACTAATTTGATCTCCTCCCACCCCCTAAAAACCAACACAAACCCTCCAATCTCCTAAAAACTAAACCGAACCCCCAAACCCTAAACACCAACTCAGTTCCCTCCCACCCCCTAAAAACTAACAAAAAAAACCCTACCCCTTAAAACTAACCTGAATCCCGGAACCCCCTTAAAACTAACCCAAGCCCCCGAACCCCCTTAAAACTAACCCAAACCCCTCTTACCTGTTTCTGTCCAACGCTCCTCTGAAATCCGCCCTGCATGAACACTAGACCGTCTTAGCCTGAACCATGCACATGCGTGGTTCAGGCTAACTCGTTGTTCGTGCAAGTCGTTGTTTGGCTTGCGTGAGTCTGGAACTCATTGTTCCAGAGTTGTTCTTAAGGATGTTTCCCTTGTGGCGCATGTGCAATATGTCCTCTGACCAAACCAACACACGAACTGCAACACCATCAATTGCATTTATATGATCCTCTGCCCTTGTAACCTTCTCTACATCGGTATGACCACCAAAATGGCTAAAACATTTATCACTGAACATAAAAGTAACATCAGATGCAACCAAGTGACCACAAGAATGTACACACATTTCACAACAGCCGGACATGCACCCAACACCCTTAGGTGGGTCATTTTGGAAGCGCACCCAGTAACAACATCAGGGGCACTGCTGAGGATTGAACAAAGATGGGTACACTGTCGAGACATGGACACAAATGGACTCAATGAGGACATCCCATGGAGCACTTTACTCAGGTCCTAGCAGCCTCTACCCACACATTCTATGGCATTCTTCACATGTTGTCACAAAAACACAGGTGCAACAACGATCATTAACACAGGGTTAACTTTATATTGTCACTCATTTGTATGCCAAAAGGGTCTCTAGTGAGGTATTCTGGCCCCATCAACAACCCGGCAATGGGGACCCCTATACATCGTCCAATGGACACACCCTGACTAGCCCCCTCTTTTAACCATCTTGTCCCTGCTAGTTGTACCCCTCTAACTACCAGGCTCCACCATCTTCCATGGTATCAATAATGAAGGAGGGGCTTTGTCTCTAGTAGTAGCAGTAACATCTTCAAATCAATAACTGTGGAATCACTTTTTATGTGACTCAGGTCACTTTGCACCTTCCAAGATGGCGACCGCTTTGTCGATATCATTGACGACTTCCAATATGGCTCCTATTTTTCTCCACACCTGCCGGAGCTCAACACTCTAGTACTTGGCCTTGCTTGATTGACTGAGCCTATGCGCCACACTTTCTGAGTATATTACCGTTACCTGCATAGCCAGTGGTACCTCCGGGCTGCGGCAGTGTGGGGTAGGTCTACCGCCACTACTGCGATCTTTGCACGTGAGTATTTGCTCTCCGCCCTCAGCGAAGGGATGACACGCTGGCTCTGCACTCTGAGGTGAGACTGGAGGTTGTCGGCCACAATAGCAGACACACACTGCTCTGGGGTTAACCCCACCCGACCTGTCCCGGCTCACAACGGTATCTTGCTAACCGCTATTTGACATTTGTGTCCTCAGTGTTCCCACACATTTGGGACGCGGCAGGTTTGAATGGAAGAACCGGGTTGCATCTTGACCACTTGGACCCAGGACGGCAGGGGGCCCAACACGGCATATAGCGTCCCCCTGACTAAACGCCTTTTAACCATGGATCTACTCGAGGTGTATGACCGCATTGTTGCTTCTTAGGAACATTTGCCTGGTTCCTACTGTTTATTGTTTTTAATAGTACAAGCTATTTCTTGGCTGTCCACTATCCTTCTAGGACACAGAATGTTTCAGAGTGTATTTAACCTGCAGGAAGTTGATGGGGCCAATCTCCAGTAGTTTTTAGGTAAGTCCAGAACTTGTTTCTTTTCAGCTACCACTTCAATGAGGATACTACACCTGATCAGGTATCACCACGGATAATAGAGTGAATGCAATGCACTGTGCCAAAATTGTATGATACAGTTTCCCCATCACTTTCATACACCATATGGGGCACAACACTGTTGCGTGCTCTGTTATGATGTGAATTTCATGGTAAAGTTGAGTTTTTTGACCAATAGACAGGATGACTATAACTGTTTAATGTTACTGTTTTGTTTTCTATTTGGTTGGCCAGTACATTTACAGGTAACCCACCTTTAGGTGTCAATTGCGGTATATCATGATTAGTACACCTGAATACCACACATGTAGTGTAGATAGAAACTCACATATTTGGTCCTGAAGAATTGCCACCTGATCATTTCGACTAATAGGCAAGAAACATGTCGACCACAAGAGACTAAGCGCAACACCCTGAAACATCACTTCAAGTATTCGCCACTCCAATTTTTAACCAGGCAGGGAAACAGGGTCATTAGAATTGTTCTGCCTGATCTTCCATTTCCATAATCCACATGGTAAGTTAACCTTTACCTCATCCACATCTACACTTTATGCCCCTTAGACCCACTGCACCAAACGGCAAGGAATAAAAGATCTCCGCCAAAGAGCCCCTCATAGGGTGCCCATTAGGTATTGCAGCACCGACATGACGAGGAGCATGCCCTATGATGAAGCATGACACCCAACTGGCTGGGTGTGTGAGAGCCCTAATTCCGAAAGGATGGATACCCCCTTCTCTCCCTTCGAAGAGGACAACCTATTGTCTTAATGAAACTTCACTCCCTCCGCTCACCATTAGGAACTGCATACCTGTTTACCTTTAATTTTAAGGGCTTCCCGTATTGTGTCAAGCGAGACCATTCCCCATTCATTTTTTTCAAAGAATTATATTATTTCTCCCTGCAGTTCATCTGCAAACACCGGGTCCATTAGCATATCGGGTACAAGCTGCCAGAAGCATGCCATTGAGTTGGCGTTTGGAAACCTAAGTCTCAGCAATACCAAAAAGTGATCCTATAAGGTGCATGCAATATGCTTAATGCCAACGGTCCATGTAGCAATTTCTCTTGTTACCAACCAGTAATCAAGTCGAGACCATCCCCATCTACCCTAGAGTAGAAGGTAACTTCCCTTACATCGGGTGTCTAGTTCTCCAGATATCAACTAGATGGCGTTCCCCTATTATGTTGTACAGATGTGCAGAGGCTAGACAGCAGTAGCTGGAAGGATATGTGCTCTTTCTTGCAACACATTATGAAGGTCTCCACCTCAGTTCAATGCATGTGGGTTTGTGGCCAAGACCGTCCCCCATAGTTTATCAAATAATTCCGGCTCATTTGCATTGGGACCATAGCAGTTCACAAACGTTACCTTTGAGGTGCCCAATTAGCCCCATGTGATGGCGTATTGTCCTTGATCATCCGTGCAAGCACCCACCCTGCAGTACCGGATTCCATGCTTTTTTAATATGGCCAACACTTTAACATATGTGGAGCATAATAAGAAAAGCTTGCATGATGCCCATTTCACAGTAAAGCCACTTGTTGCCCTAGCTGTCAGCGAGTTCCCTGCAGGAACTCAATATGTACCTCATGGCGATCTAAGGTTGACAGTACCTGTGTAATTTTCCGAGGGTTAGTCAGCCCATGCACAATCCAAATCAGGCAATTCAATGGGTCAAGTAGTCCAGTATCTTTTTTGACTGGCTGCTGAGTGGTTAAATGTGATTGTTATGCATGAGTGTGAACTGTCCTGGTTGCACACCTACCACTTCGCATGTTCCACTTTCATACCATTGCTCTATACGATCCCTCTCCCAAAGCAACCCAGCCCCATAATCCCCCCCCCCCACTCTGGTAGCCCAATCCCACCAATTCATTTAAGCAACAAACTTCCAATATGAGCCCAATAGGTAGCACCAGGAGCTGAAAAGTAACACTTAGCAAACATTGATGGTGCTGGAGGAGTCTATTGCAAGCTTACACAAGGAGATGATGGACGGAGTGCTGAAACTTGTCAGACACTCACCCCCAGTCGGAGTTCTGGGTTGAATCCATCATCGTTCTTTAGCTCACTTTGCCACCCCAGTTCAGACACAGGCATATTCAAATCAGTCCAGACCCTGTGCCTCATGGTAACAGTCCGGCCTGAACTGCCAAGCTATGTCTTCCCTGGTCCGGAAACAAGCATCCTGGGACCGGTTTCGGGCTAAAAGCCCTCTTCAGCCAGGCTAGCTATAATCCAGTGGCAAAGTGAGCAAGGGACCCACGTCTGGGGATGCCCTGCCAACTTAGGGCAAACACAAGGTGATGATGGAGGGAGCGCAGAAACTTTTCAGACACTCACCCCCCGTCACAGATCTGGGTTGAATCCATCATCGTTCTTTAGCTCACTTCGCTACCCCAGTTCAGACACAGCTATATGCAAATCAGTCCTGACCCTATTCCTCATGGGAACAGTCCAGCCCAAACTGCCAGGCCATGTCTTCCCTGGACCAGAAACAAGCCTCCTGGGACTGCTTTTGGGCTAACAGTCCTCATCAGCCAGGCTAGCTTGAATCCAGTGGCAAAGTGAGCATGGGACCCAGGTCTAGGCATAACCTGCCAACTTAGGGCGAACAAAGCAAACACAAGTAGATGATGGACGGAGCGCTGAAACTTTTCAGACACTCACCTCCTGTCACAGATCTGGGTTAAATCTGTCATCGTTCTTTAGGTCACTTTGCCACTCTAGTTCAGATACAGCTATATGCAAATCAGTCCTGACCCTGTGCCTCATCGGAACAGACCAGCCCGAACTGCCAAGCTATGTCTTCCCTGGACCGGAAGCAAGCATCCTGGGACCGGCTTCGGGCTAACAGCCCTCTTCAGCCAGAGTAGCTTGAATCCAGTGGCAAAATGAGCAAGGGACAAATGTCTGTGCATACCCTGCCAACTTAGGGCAAACAAAGCAAACACAAGGAGATGGTGGATTGCAATGGATTGCAAGTCCACCAGGCGCTAGCAGCTCACAATGTAGAAATCTTTCAGAGATGACAGCCAGACATCTTAAGGCTCTGCAAACTGTCTGCTTCTCAGGGCATTGTCCCAGCCCCCACCAGCGCCTCAGCCACACCTCCACCAGCACCACGTGCAGTTTCATAAATGATAAGCCAGCAGACCTCCCTCACTTGATCATTGATACTGGGGGATTTGCTGCCTTCATTTTCAGATACGTAGATCCCCTCCTCAGATAACTTTGTCCCTATATCTCAATTGCACCACTCTTGGATCAGTCTGGATCAACTGCTGGGGAAGAGGTCCCCGAGTTACTAGGCAGAGGAGTCAGCCGGCATTCTTCTTGTGTGAGTTTGCGCAGAAACTCGGTAACCTGCTGCAGTGTTTGAAATAGTTTGGTCTTCCCCCAAATATATGCACAGCCTCCCCGGAGACAGAATGGCATATTGTATGTTTACCTGTTGAAGCTTCTGTTTGACAGCAGTGAATGTTCAGCAGCTTCCTGCACAGCAATTATGAAGTCCGGAAAAAGGAATATTGTATGCTGTTCAAACACCAATGTACATTTTTTCCTGGCTCTCTGGAGGGCTGTATCATAGTCCCTAAAGTTGAGGAGACAAGCTATGATGGGCATTACCTGTGACCTGGGTGGTGGCCAGGAAGCCAGAGATCTCTGTGCCCTCTCCACTACCAGCATTAAGAAGAATGTGTCTGCTTCAAATAAGGTCCCCTAATAATAAAGAGAAACAGTGGTCCCTCAAGGGGAAGTTTGAACCTCTACTTCTTTGGAGGAAAATATTTTGCCCATCAAAAGATTGGTTAAATTTGTAAACAAGACATATGCCGGCAAAGGAGTGGCATGGAATAAATCCCAATCTATAGTGTATGGTTCCCAGTTAGAAAATGTGTGCAACAGTATAGGATTCTGGGTCTGAGCCATTCCATATGCAGTTAAAAGCTCTCAGGGATTGAGTTTCTCAATAAAAGTAAAATGAGACAAAAGCCTCCTGTGGCACAAAGTTGCCTCAACGTGCTGTACTGGAATATTCCTGAATGTAGTGACTCAACTGAGAGCAATGATTAATCAAACCCTCATGAGGATATTTGGCCACTTAGAGCGATGGAGGAATGAATCCTCCAAGTACTGGTGGGAAAAGACCATACCAATCACATGTATGCAGAGACAATCATTTTGTGCGACTAATACGATGTGCTCCGGCCCACATGTGTGGATTCTATGTTGTGAGAAATCAAATAAGGTCCTCAGCCACCATTTAATATATTCCTCCATTCAGATTCAGGTATTCCTATAATATGTATATAATTGCAGCATGATATCACCTCCAGGTCTTCATTTTTGGCAGCTATCACTTTGAGGATCATTTTCATATTGAAGAGGGTTTCGGCTTTGGGTGTCACCGCATTCTCTGTGTTGGATATGCACTGTTCCACTTCCTGAAACTGTGTATCATCCCACTCTACTTTAAGCGTTATTGCATCCATTCTGGACCCCAGTGCATCCATTGTAGATTCAATGGATGCCAAGCTGGCCTGCATGTCCTGAAGGAGATATTTTAAATCAGCGTCATCCTCTCCCATAGACGTTGGTACACATGACTGCACTGTGGATGCAGAGTGCTCAGCATGTGTCTCCCTTGCAGACCGGCGAGAATCAAATTGGAGCTTTGATAGTCATCTGTCATTTTCCTCCATCTCCACTTGGAAATAGATTTTGGTGCTCTGTGGGGAGACTGTTGTGTGGGTTCCAATAAATTTCAAGGGTGCTGGAGTGCTACCAAGCCCCATCGTTGCTATTGACTGGTGTCCCTTTAACAAGATCAGGGTCACTGTACGCAGGATCCCCCCACCATAACACTGCCATTGGTCCCGCCTCATCCCCTCACACATTGCTCTCTGTACCCTCAGCTGAAGGAGGACATGTGCAGGCCAAGGGGGCCCCTGGATCCAATTCATATCGGCTTCTCCTCGCGGTGTGCACAGGTGGGCATATTACCAGGGCTAGGAGACTCCCCACTTCTTTCTCAGATCGCTGGGAATAGTTTTGGGTCGTAAGAAATGGGGGTCCCACTCTGATTATGGGTTGCTCTTTCCTGGGTAACCCACCTACACTCACCGCCAATCCATGCATCCCACTTTCGATTCCCAGTTCCCTCACAGCCAAAGGTGGCTCCGCTTGCCCCCAGCCACCCAGTTATGTTCCCAGCCAATTGTGCACTGCACTTGAGCCAGAGCACTCTCACTTGCCGCTCCATCTTCTGCCTTCCATGTTGATCAGCACACCATCCCTGAGCCTCACAGGCCCTCAGCTGAGCTTAGTTCGCCTCCTGAGTACTAAAGCAAGATGGCCGATCCGTCAGCTCCAAAACCGCACAAATTGCAGTGGTTTCCTGGCTGAAGAGATGTTTCACGGCCACTCCCATTCATGCCGCTGCCTCTGGCAAAGTAGATGCTGGCGAGCTGCACCCTCAGAGTATGGATAATGCCATATTATGTCCCTGGCTGCTGCAGCCTCACCGAGGTGCAGCCATCTTGTGCCTTGGCTCTCTGGCTTCCCCCTTGAGACACATCTTAATACTCATTTTCCAGACAGGTGATGTCGATCCACAGTGAAAAGTCCAGGAAACGGTCTGGTGGTTCATTTTCAAATTTCATTTTCTGGATGCAGTTCAGACACAGTCGTTGAGGAATTTGATGGCTCTCACAGCACATAATGACAGTTCTGGCCCAAGCAGCAGTATCCAAAACTAAAGCACAAAGAAGTCTGAAGACTCTGCATCTGGCTGTTATTAGACCTTCTGAAGTAACACTCAGGGAATGATAAAAGGGCAGTCCCTGCCTAGAAATTTCCTTACTCTTAATTTGCTGCCTCACCCTGCCAATTCACACCATCAACCAAATGGCAGTACTTAGGCAGGACTTCTCAGCAACCCCCTACTAAAAGGTCCTTGAAGAATTTCTAAAGGTATCCCTACCTCAATTCTCCTGTATGTCAGTCTCTAGGACTCAGCCCTTCTTCTCCAGAACTACAGACAATACACTTCCACTGTCTGGGGTCCATCTTGTGCAATATCAAATCAGGGGCAATCCAAAATTGATCCCTCTAGTCTCAGCAACCCCACTTTCACCACAACACAGAGCATTCCTAATATCCATACCTTACATACATGCATTCATCATGCAGACAGAGTTTCAGTGAAGGGATCTGGGTGTCACGTATAAGTGGAACTTTGCAGTATTAGAAGTTGGAATTTCTAAAGGAAGCCCTGCTTCAATTCTCCTATATGTCAGTCACTAGGGCTCAGCCCTTCAGCTCCAGAAATACAGACAGTACAATTACACTGTTTGGGGTCCATCATGTGCAATGTCAAATCAGGGGCAATCCAAAATTGATCCCATTAGTCTCAGCAACCACACTTTCACCACAACACAGAGCCTTGCTTATATCCATAACTTACATACATGCATTCATCTTACAGACAGAGTTTCAGTGAAGGGATGTGGGTGTCACATATAAGTGGAACTTTACAGGAGTGGGAATGGTAGGCATATCCTTTGTCTGAACCAGGAAAAAAAGATCTGTTCAATACTATATTAAATGAAAACTGGTATACTGTCACCGCCATTTCATGTCATCGACCCGAGACATGGACAGTAACCTCATGGCAAGACAGAGGGAATGCTTGGTTTGCCTTCCTGGACACAGTACAGCTTCTGAACCTCAAAACCATGATGATCAGAACTCTGCCTCAGCATGCATTATTGATTAGAATGTTAACTGGGCAAAATAAAGGTCTCAAAACCAGTTTCACATGCTGTCAAGCCACACAGTGCAGGGGCACCAAACACCTATTTATTGAATATGTAAAGCTGCCATTTCAGAAAAAGTTCTTTTTTAATAGGAATGCATTTTCATAAATGGATAAACTGATGTTTTGGGACAAAGGGACTGCATTTTCAAAGATATGTTTAGGCATATATTCGATTAAAAATCCGTACTGTTATCTGCGACCCTAGTATGTAGCACTGTCCCAATCTGGAAGGTCCCTATAAAATGAGTGACAGTACTTCCGCATGAATCCTTAAAGTGAATCTAGATCTGCGGTGTATTACCTGGGATTGTAAAATTAGTATAATCTTTTCATATTCCACCGTTCTCTTTCCAAGAATATTCTGAGTCTTCACAGAAGATCGCACATCTAGTTGTAAGGAACAAGACATAAAAGTGAGAAAAAGAAACGTAAAAGCTTAGATGGATGGTAGGAAAATGTATAGACCAAGTGTAACTGTGTTTTCTGAACTGCCTGTATGAAAGGGCTTGCTAGGAATTTTCTAGAGCTCTTGAACTAGAAAAAATGCAACATGTTGTTACCTTTTTCTCAAATCTTTCTTGGAGCAAATAAACCTTTAACGGTCCTGCGGAGTCAAGCTTTTTTGGCATAGCATGAAAGCATTGAAATATTTCATGAGTAGCCTTTCACAGCAGGTGGCTTTTTCCAGGTTTATGTGGTATTGTGATATAAAATGCACTATTTGTACTCATTCTTAGGGTTGAGCCTGCGGGAGCTTGCGCTACTGCATGCGTCTCGCTTGAGAGACACTGTTGTATACATGAAAGGGCTTAGAGCCCGCCCATTGCTTACGAGTTGTTGGCTTCCATCGCACTCCTCTTCACAGCCTCTTAACTCGTCAAGGCAGGCTTAACATCATTTCTGTTCCTCTCTGTTGAGCATGGACCAAGCACTGATTGATTCAACTTAATCAGGGCCCGTCTGCTAGGTACTATTTTGTTCTGTTTAACTTTTAGAGCCCTGCAAACAGGCCGGCAAAAACGTGCCCAGCAAAACAAACAAAACTGCAAAGATTTATTTTCTATAGTTAAGTTTCTTTTATTTTCCCAAGTCTTCTTTTTCCCTTTTGCCTTCATGTTTTCGTTTGTTTTTCCTCATGGATGCTGTTCTCAAGATATGAGGATTATCTTATTGCACAGAGATATTGTTTCTTTCTTATGAGTAATTTCCGAAAATATGCTTTAACACATAATCATGCAGTACAGCACAATCCACCTCTCTCCAATCCACCTTACTCAAGTTCACGCCAATCCACCAAACCTCACCTCACAGCAATCCACCCTACTCCAATCCAAACCACTCACCCAATCCAGTCCAATCCACCACACTCCAATCTTCCCAACCCACCCCACTCCAATTCACCACACTCAAATCCAAAACAATCTGTCCCAATCCAATCTGCTCCACTCCAGCTCCAAACAATCTGCACCACTCCAAACCAAAATAATCTGCCCCACTCCAATCCAAAACAATCTGCTCCACTCTAATCTAAACAATCTGCCCCATTCAATTTGCCCCACTCCAATCTGCCCCACTACAATCCAAAACAGTCTGCCCTACCACAATCCAAAACAATCTTCACCACTCCAATATGCCCCACTCCAATCCAAAACAATTTTCCCCATTCCAATCTGCGGTACAAAAGGGGGTGGTGATGGACGGAGCATCTGAATCAATCAAACGCTCACACCCAGTCAAAATATCTGGGTTTACTCCATCACCGTTCTTTAGCCCACTCTGCCACCCAGTTCAGACATGGCTATATGCAAATCAGTCTGACCTTGTGCCTCATGGGAACAGTCCAGCCCGAACTGCCAAGCCATGTCTTCCCTGGACCGGAAACAAGCTTCCGAGGACCGGTTTCTGGCATTCCAGCCGTCTTCAGCCCGGCTTGCTTGAATCCAGTGGCAAAGTGAGCAAGGGACTCACGTCTGAGCATACCCTGCCACACTTATGGCGGCCAAAAGCGGTACAAAAGGGGTTGGCAGTTTGGGCTGGACTGTTCTCATGAGGCACAGGGTCAGACTGATTTGCATATAGCCATTGTACCGCCATTCCAATCTGCCCCACTCCAATTAAAAAAAAATGAGCACCTGTTCAAACCAAAACAATTTGTCCCACTCAGTCCAAAACAATCTGCCCCACTCGAATACAAAACAATCTGCCCCACTCCAATCTTCCGCACTCCATACTGCCCACTCCAATACATCCCCCTTCAATCCACCCTACTCCAATTTGCCCCACGCCACTCCAATCCAATCCACCTCACCTCACCCCAATCCCCCCACTCCACCCCAATGCACCCCACTCCAATCCACCACAATCCACCCCATCCCAAACCAATCGACCCCACACCAATCCAATCTACCGCAACCGATCTACCACACTCCCATCCAATCCACATCACTCCAATCTACCCCACTCCCTCCCCAGTCCAATCCAATCCACCCCACTCCAATCCACTCAACTCCAAAACAATATACTCCATTCCAATCTGCCCCACTCCAATCTGCCCCATTACAATCCAAAACAGTCTGCCCTGCTCCAATCCAAAACAATCTTCACCACTCCAATTTGCCCCACTCCAATCCAAAACAATTTGCCCCATTCCAATCTGCCCCACTAAAATCCCCCAAAATGGACACCTTCTCAATCCAAAACAACTTGTCCCACTCAGTCCAAAACAATCTGCCCCACTCGAATCCAAAACAATCTGCCCCACTCCAATTTTCCACACTCCAAACTGCCCCACTCCAATACACCCCACTTCAAACCACCCTACTCCAATCTGCCCCACGCCACTCCAATCCAATCCACCTCACCTCAGCCCAATCCACCCACTCCACCCCAATGCACCCCACTCAATTCCACCACAATCCACCCCATCCCAAACCAAACGACCCCACACCAATCCAATCTACCGCAATCCAATCTACCACACTCCAATCCACATCACTCCAATCCACCCACTCCTTCCCCAGCCCAATCCAATCCAATCCACCCCACTCCAATCGACTCAACTTTTAAACAATATGCTCCATTCCTATCTGCCCCACTCCAATCAAAAGCAAATTGCCCCACTCAATCCTAAACAATCTGCCCTACTCCAAACCCAAACAATCTGCCCCACTCCAATCCAAAACAATCCACCCGGATCACTGACAAAATATCGACCTACAAAATATCGACCTACAGGAATATCGATGCAAAAATATCAAAGGCAAGAATATCGACATCCTATCTATAACATGGTAAGTACAAAAATATTGAAAATAAAATATAGATGTTAAAAATATCGATGTTAAAAATATCGTATTTTTTTCTGTAAAAATATAAATGTAAAATGAAGTAAATAACACTAATAAATAAAATCAACATAGTTAAAAATATCTAATAATGTTTAAAATTATTAAATAATACAAATAAAATATTAATACATTAATTAAACATGTACAGAAAATATATAATATATATGTACTTAACAATAAGTTGTAATCATTATTTTAATAATTTATAAATTAATAAAAAATATTATAAATTACAAATACATTTACAAACATAAACAAAAACATAAATAAAAAGTAAAGACTTATGTTTATTAAAGTAAAAAAAATAAATATACTTTTAATATTTTTAAAATTAATTATATAAAACGTTGGATAGCGTAGGGGTAAAAACTACTATTCCAACTCCAAAAGGTGCAACAGTAGGCAAAGCTCTGGATAGCGTAGGGGTATAAATTACTATTCCAACTCCAGAGAGTGCAACAGTAGGGAAAGCGTTGGATAGCGTAGGGGTAACAATTACTATTCCCACTCCAGAGAATGCAACAGTAGGGAAAACATTGGATAGCGTAGGGGTAAAAATTAATATTCCCACTCCAGAGAGTGCAACAGTAGGGAAAGCGTTGGATAGCGTAGGGGTAAAAATTACTATTCCCACTCCAGGAATGCAACAGTAGGGAAACCGTTGGATAGCGTAGGGGTAAAAATTACTATTCCCACTCCAGAGAGTGCAACAGTAGGGAAAGCGTTGGATAGCGTTGGGGTAAAAATTACTATTCCCACGCCAGAGAGCGCAACAGTAAGGAAAGCGTTGGATAGTGTAGGGGTAAAAATTACTATTCCCACTCCAGAGAGTGCAACAGTAGGGAAAGCGTTGGATAGCGTAGGGGTAAAAATTACTATTCCAACTCCAGAGAGTGCAACAGTAGGGAAAACGTTGGATAGCATAGAAATAAAAATTACTATTCCCACTCCAGAGAGTGCAACAGTAGGAAAAGCGTAATGGTAAAAATTATTATTCCAACTCCAGAGAGTGCAACAGTAGGGAAAACGTTGGATAGCGTAGAGGTAAAAATTACTATTCCAACTCCAAACAGTGAAACAGTAGGGAAAGCGTTGGATAGCGTAGGGGTAAAAATACTATTCCAACTCCAGAGAGTGCAACAGTAGGGAAAGCGTTAGATAGCGTAGGGGTAAAAATTACTATTCCCACTCCAGAGAATGCAACAGTAAGGAAAGCGTTGGTGAGCGTAGGGGTAAAAATTACTATTCCCACTCCAGAGAGTGCAACAGTAATGAAAGCGTTGGATAGCGTAGGGGTAAAAATTACTATCCCCACTCCAGAGAGTGCAACAGTAGGGAAAGTGTTGGATAGCGTAGGGGTAAAAATTACTATTCCCACTCCAGAGAGTGCAACAGTAGGGAAAACGTTGGATAACGTAGGGGTAAAAATTACTATTCCCACTCCAGAGAGTGCAACAGTAGGGAAAGCGTTGGATAGCGTAGGGGTAAAAATTACTATTCCCACTCCCGAGAATGCAACAGTAGGGAAAGCGTTGGATAGCGTAGGGGTAAATATTACTATTCCCACTCCAGAGAGTGCAACAGTAAGGAAAGCGTTGGATAGCATAGGGGATAAAATTACTATTCCCACTCCAGAAAGTCCAACAGTAGGGAAAGCGTTGGATAGCATAGGGGTAAAAATTACTATTCCCACTCCAGAGATTGCAACAGTAGGGAAAACATTGGATAGCGGAGGAGTAAAAATTACTATCCCCAAACCAGAGAGTGCAACAGTAGGGAAAGTGTTGGATAGCGTAGGAGAAAAAATTACTATTCCCACTCCAGAGAATGCAACAGTAGGGAAAGCGTTGGCTAGCGTAGGTGTAAAAATTACTATTTCCACTCCAAAGAATGCAACATTAGGGTAAGGATTGGATAGTGTAGAATTTAAATATAACATACTTATAAATAATTGTTCTAAATAAAATAATTAAAATTTTTATTTTTAAATAACTACATAATTTGCAAATCCCCATTGATAATTACTAAAAACATAATTACAATAAAATAATTAATTAACAATACATTACCAATAAATACCAATAAATAATAATTAATAAAGATAAATAACCAAATAATATTGAACACTAAAATATTTCTTTAAACAAAAAACATATTAATAATTACAAATTGATTAACAATTAAAAAATGGTAAACAGTAAATTTATTTTTGAATAAAAAGTATTTTTTATAAAAAATGATTTACCAATTAATAAAATTAATTTCCAATTAATAAAAATTAATTAACAATAAAAGTTATTATTTACCAATTTCAAAAAATTAATTACCAATTAAAAAATTAATTGCCAATTAAAAATTGTAATTGCCAATGACAAACCTTAATTACCAATTTAAAAAAAATTAATTGCCAATTAAAAAATGTAATTACTTATTACAAACCTTAATTACCAATTAAAATAATTAATTACCAATTAATAATTATTTAGAAATGAAATATTTATCAATACCAATCAAAAATAAATAATGACTTAATTACAATTAAATTACTTCCCACCCAATTCCCCTATAAACCCACAACCCGCTACAGAACTTAAACGCAAAAATTAATTAAAATTAATTTACAATTACTAACAATGTATAATTAATTCAATATAATTAAATTACTTCCCACCCTATTCCCCTATAAACCCACAACCCGCTCCAGTACTAAAACATAAAATTAAATTACAAATAACATTTTTAATATATAATAAATAGTACACATATAATTTAAAACAAATAAAATACTTAACAAAAACATATAACACATACATATAAAATACATAATAAAATACCTAACAAACAAATGTCGATATTAGTAACATCAAAATTAGTGATATCGATATAATTGATATCGATATTACTAACTCCGATATTACTTACATCGATATAAAAAAAATCGATATTACTTACCTTAGGGTCGATATTCTGTTCAATGATATTCTTGACCTCCATATTCTTCACCTTCGATATTTACAACTCGATATTACTGTAGGTCGATATTAGGGAATCGATATTTTGACTGTGCACCAATCCACCCAACTCCAATATGCCCCACTTCCATCCAAAACAATCTGCTGCACTCCAATCTGTACCACTCCAATCCAAAACAATCTGCTCCAATCGGGTCTACTCCAATTCAAAACAATTTCACCCACTCCAATCCACACCACTCCATTAAAATCCACCTCACCTCAATCTAATTCACCTCACCTCACCCCAATCCAATCCACCCCATGCCAAGCCAATCCAGCCAAATCCAATCTACTCCACTCCACCTCACCCACTCCATTCAAATCTACCCCACCCCAATCCAATCCACCTCAATCCAATCCCCCCCTCCCCACAACAAACCAGTTCACCCCAGCCCAATCCAATCTATTTCAGTCCAATCTACTCCACTCCAATTCACACCATCCCACACTAATCCAGTGTACCCCACTCCTTTCCACGTCACTCCATTCCAGCCCACTCCAATCCACCCCCTCCACTCCAATCCACCCCAACCCAGCCCACTTTAGTCCACTCCATCCCATTTCTATCCACCCCACTCCAATCAAATCTACCCATCCAGCCCACTCCACTGCGGTCCAATCCACCAAACTCTAATCCAATCTACCCCCACTCTACCCCAATCCAATACACCACATTTCACCCCAGTTCAGTCCAACCCATGCAGTACAATCCATCCAGCCCACCACAGTCCAATCCACCACTCCAGTCCAATCCACCCTGCTCCAATCCAATCCACCTCACTCCAATCCACCTCACTCCAGTCCACCGCACTCCATTCCACCCCTCTAGGCCACTCAAATTCGCCGCACTCCAAACCACCATACTCTAATCAAATTCACCCAAATCCAATCAATCCACCCCACCGCAAACCAGTCAATCCACCCCACTCCAATCCACACCAATCCAATCAACTCCACTCAATCCAGCCCATTCTGCCCAAATCTAATTCACCCCAATCTACTCCAATCCATTCCACCCTAATACTTCAATCACTCCAACCCATTCCACCCTCTCCCACCCCACCCCACTCCACTCCACTTTATGACACTCTACTCTACAACACTCCACTCTACAACACTGCACACTGTGACCTCTGCACTCTACAATGCTCTCTGCCACTGAACTCTACTCCCCTCTACTCAGCTCTGCAACATTCTTCTACCCCTGCTCCACTCTATGATACTCTACTCCAACAAATCCAGTATACGACAGTTTACTCCCCCCACTTCATTCTAGGACACTTCAAAACGCTAACTTTCAGCCATGCTGAACAGCAGCCACCCTGGTGTACAACTTGGCAAAAACACATTGCCAAAGCAAATAGCTCGGCTTTGCCAATGCTTTTTCTAAAATGTTTCCGGTGAGAGAATCTACACTGAACCCCACTGGATAAGTGAGCATTGTTTGTGTCACTTGCATGCTGCAATTTCTGGTGGGTTTTATGCCCCACCACCTTCAAATATCATCTGACATCACTGTGACACTTTTGAATTCCCATTGACTCAATTAATACAGAAAAAAACATTATAAATGGATCCTTGTCCTGCTTGACACTTTCATCCAGTTCCGGCTTCTTGCCAACAACCTGTTACATTCTGGTACTTGTAGTTTCACTTTGATCATTGCACTCTTTGGCTCATAAATCTATGAACATAAACTGTTATCGACTAAAAAGACAAGTCAAATGTCTAACAAATCATTTGAGGATACATGGTTTCACTCTCACTCACTCAGGAGAACATCCACATCTAATGAACAGTTACAATCAGGAAAGTGTGCTTCTAAATCTAAGTTGAACCTGTTTATTAAATAAACTGCAGTCACTTCAACGTTACTAGGCAACCATCCCACAGTAGTTTCTGCATTCAACAGTGTCTCTCCTTTAAACGTTTAGTATGGCCCAAATCTCTCACTGTTCTTTTTCTTTAAGGAGAAACAAAAGGGACAGCAAATTGCAACAGGACATATGTCTATGTTTTCTTTCATCAGTGCTTGTGACTAATTTACTCAAGGGAGGCAGAACCCCTTTAACTAATTGCTGTTCACAATGGAATCCGAAGCCAAGCTATTTTATTGTTTTCTTCAACGCTGTCATAAACCTCACTGCTTTGCAGATTGCAAAATTCGTTTAATGTAGTGACTGTTCTGTTCTTCTTTCCATTTCACAACGTGCATTTATTTAAGACTAGTTATTAAACAAAGCCAGGCTTTCACTTTTTTTCCTTCCTCCCATGTTTGCCTTTTGCATCCTGCAGACTGTCATCAACATATTTTCAGCAGCCATTAATCACCATGACCTCGGGCGGTATTAAAAGGAATACCATAGGAATTCCACCCCAATTTAGCATTAATCAATGTCCAGGGAAAATGCGGTGCTGCTCTTTTGAAAGGCCTTACATTCAGGACTTATTTAAACCACTTATCATTAGCCGCGTTTCCCTCATTGCCTCTGTCTTTGTCTACATTAGTTCACTTTCCTTCCTTACAAACGATCCCTTTCTCACGCATTCAGATTTTGTGTTGGCCCCTGTAGGCGGTGGAAGATAACATTACTTCACTTAATGGAACAAAGAGCTTGTTTTTTACAGGACTTAGGGGCAGATTTATGAGGCCGTTGCGCCTCTTTGCGCCGCAATTGCGTAACTTTCTTTGACGCAACTGCGGCGCAAACAATGCGTCCTATTTACAACGTGACGCATCTAGCAGATGCGTCACGTTGTAAAGCACTGCGCCATAAGGAGGCGTTCCTGCGCAGGGGGGGCGTTCCTGCGCAGGATCACCTTCTGAAAGTGGCTGAGTGAAATCTATGAGATTCCACTCAGTCACTTTCAGGGCAATGCTGCGTCAAAACCCTGCGCCTGCTTGAAGCAGGCCTAGGTCTTGACGCAGCATTGTGTAGATAGGGCACCCCCGAGCCTTGCTGGAGCTGCGTCGCGCTTGAGACGCAACTCCAGCAATGCGCCACATTTCCAGCACAGATGCGTCACGCATCTGTGCCGTTTTTGCACCATGGTGCGCCGCATTATAAATGCGGCGCACCATGGGTGGCGGAGCTGTGGCGCACTGTGGCGCACGTTAACTGGCGCATCCCTGGGGATGCGCCAGTTAACATAAATCTGCCCCTATATTTGTGTCACATTTATGGGTGAAAAAAGTGATGCATGGAAGGATTATATGAACCAAAGTGACCAAATCAAATTTAATACCATCATTTTTTGGCCATTATACTAGAGACGTTCTAAAGCAAGATGGACATTTCCCAGGGCCCTCAGCTTTAAAGGGGCCCCATGGGAAGGTGACATCTCGCTCTCATATTACATAGTTGTTGGTGTCACTAGGTAGTTATAGTTAGGTCTGCTTTCTCATAGACATAGCTTTTTTTATTGTTTGGTAGTAACTTTGGCCTCATATGACGAACCTTCATGAAACTTTCCCAAAAAATGTTCATCCACCTCAGCTCCTTCCTGGAATGTTGCAGGCTGATCTGTCAAGCAGGGGCTGAGAAAAAAGGGAGATCCCAAATCGCAAAATCCCCATGCATTTTCCATGGACTTCCATAAAACAGGCTACAGCAAAAACTGCTGAAGGAAATTACACTAAATTTGGCAGGAAGCTATATCTTGGACCAAAGATTGTGTCTTTTATGATTTGGTGTACATCTGTTCTGTAGTTTTTGAAATATTTGGGGAAAATATTAATGGCCTTCACTCATACAGGAGTCAGACTCACTCAAGAGCGAGCAATCATTTTTCTCATGTTGCTGCAGCCATTACGAGACTGGGGGGGCTTAGTCCCTTGACCTGAACTTAAAAAAATACATAATATAAGGGTACAGGGTAGAGATACCCTGACCCCCTAGGCCCCCGGGGAGGGGGGGCAGAGGACCCGCCCCCCAAGCTCAAAATGAATAAAAAATCAGCACAAAAGGCTGAGATCCTACAAGACTTTGGTTGGATTGAAAAAAAAAAGAAAGGCCACATTCATTGGTTTATTCCCTGGCAAGCCCACCCCGGGCTATTTTCTTAAGGCTCCATAGCTCCCCTCCCTGTGCCTGCAGACGTCTAGGGGAACTTACCCCAGGGTCTGAAATTAGCCATCAAGAGGGTGGGCCACGCAACCCGCCACTCCAGGCCTGAAGAGGCTCTGCATAGCCAAACCTGGGCCGAAATTTGTGCATATGGTGAGAGGGGCAGCAGGGGGGCTGCACAGCCCCCATCCCTATGCCTCCAAAGGCCCCAGGGAGCTGAAATGTCACAAAATGAGGAGGAGGCCACATGGCTCCACAGTGCCTCAAAAGGCCATGGGAAGCCCATCCCCGGGGCTGATTACTTGAAGTGCTGGGGGCCACCCAGCCCGCCCTTCCTGAGCATTTATTGGCTCTGGGGACCCCACGCCCCCTGGGACCAGCTCACAGGCTCTGTCCTAGGGAACCCACCCCAGGGACATAGCGGCTTCCCTGTGATCCTCTGGGGTTTACCAGCTTGGGTTACTCATAAGTTACCATACTCACCTGGGCCCAAAACATTCACACATAAACCAGTAATTACCGCTGGAATCAAATGTTGTTGTTCCTGCGTGATGAATTTTACCTTTATCAATTCTTACCAACCCTATTATCTTGGGTATTAATTTCCTCTGGTCAATAGATCAGGTAGTTAGTAGAATAGGCAAAATGACATTAATCCTTTTCTTAAATGACCACAGACTCGAGAGAGTTTTAAAAGTTTTATCTAATCAATAATTTTGTGAGTCAAATACCAATACATGTCAACCGCCGATTTCTCGAGGAAAATAATCAAAATTAGAACAATAAACTTCGGTTAAAGTTTCATGATGACAGTGCCTGGAAAGGGTGGAAAAAGAGGGCAGTACAAGGACATACTACACAGAATTATATTAACCTAGAATAGTGTGAGGACCAACCCCTGGCCAAGGAGCTGGAAAGGGAACTCCTGAGTAGTCAGGAGCCAACGGATTAGGACAGGTTCAGGACAGGATAGGTGAGCTCTTCTAGATGCAACGCCAGCTTTGCACCCCTCTCTGGCACTAATCTCTTCGATTCTTCCCCTTCTTCAGGATTTCTTCGGCGTTCCCCTTCTGGATAATTGGATTCTTCTTCAGCAATGTTTCTGCCTCTTCTCTCTTTCTCGGGTCTTCTATCAGAGTGCTCGAACAGCGTCTCTGATCTCTGTGGCCTCTGCCGTCATCTGCATCGGTGATGGGTCCGGCAGTCTGCGTTGGGTCTCTGATGGATCTGTGACATCTGCGACATCTGCAGCATTGGTGTCATCAGTGACATCTAACTGACTAAGAATACCTTAGTTATACCACCCCCTAATGTTTCAATATTCGTGAAAACCCCTACTTCTGATTGGACAAGGAGATGGGGAGAGGTCATCACACCATACTAATGTAATGCTTTTTCTTTAGTTCATTGTTCAATATTACTGCCCCTTAATTTTACTTTCCCAAGCTTTATTCCCACCCGCATTTCACATTAGAAGCAAATACATTGTATGCAAATTTTGTTTTCTTTTCCTTCCTTTCTTCGGGTCGAGAATTGAGGTTCCCAAGTGATTCATGGCCAGAGCGTCCTTGGCTGAGTTTCAAATGACACATCATAGATTCGGACGGGTTTGGGTGCGCTTGCACACAAATCGGGTGGGATAGGGATTTCAGTCACTCTCCAGGCCCAATTACGAACGAAAATAAAGTCAAAGAAAAACATTAGAATACAGAAATAAATGAATGCACTGTATACCACTTATTCCTACTCTAATCCCATTAATGTATTTATTCTTTTCAATTAGTAATTTAATAAAACATACAGGGTTTAGTTTAAGCATAGTATGTGATTCTCAAGCGGCCATTCTGATAGCTACTGTGCAGCTGCAAAGTTTTCCCTCCAAAGCAAAGGATGGCATACTACGTAGATGCAGTAGACGCATGCGCAGAAAATTCCTGCGTTTTGGGGAGCCATTTTAAGTCACTCAAATTAATGGTTAGTAATACACATATGCAAGCTTTCCCTAGATTGTGTAAAAAAGAAATGTAATGCAATATTAGTTTTTACAAACATGTTGGTTACAGTATTACACGTTATTTGAGAGGATTGCATCCGAGCAAGCCTCTTACATACGAAACCTTTCTCCATCACCTGCCCGCAGTGGTGTGGCAGAGAAGCCTATGTATGCTCTTGATTGAGCATTTTAAAATCTCCAGCCAAGTGGGATCAAACACCAAGTCCACTTCCAGCTGGTGGGAGCTTTAAAAATGCCCCCTCCGCGTGCCCCCTCCCTTTTAATATAGGCCATGGGGGATGGGTCCCCAGGGCCTAAAGAGGTGGACCACACGATATTGAGGCATGCTGTCTACTTTATTTCTTATTAAATGAGCTTCTTTAGTACTTTATGGGTTATGGTAGTAGCCCGATATACCATATAACAACCTCTTTGGTAGTGTCTAATTAACATGGTTCATGTGTGGGTAGTAGGACGCAGTTATATAGTTTGGGCCAGGGAGTATGCAAAAAAGAGTGGGGTTGACAGTAATTTAGGTTTGCAAAATGTTAATATAATATGGGTAGCTGAAGGAGGTTTGAAGTGAGATAGCATCCTCCCTTTGCTTTCATCTCTTAGTGGTTGTGAGCATCTACAGGTTAACATTTTTCATTGTGGAGGAAATTTTATAGGTCACCTCACTGGTGTTAGGATAAGGAAAGAGATGAAAGTGATTTTTCAGTCTTTAATGAGTATATTTCTTCATAACCATTTTGAGTTTTCAAATATTTGTCTAAGGATAAAATGGAAGTGTTCCTGTGTGATTGCTGGGAAGTTTGAGAAAAGCTGTGGACACATTAACAAAATTGTGTCTGCATTCCTAGGAGATCATAGCATGTCTTCCATGTATCACTTAAACTTTACCGCCAGTAAGTCCCACACAGAGAGACTGCCGAGAGGTCTTTGGAGGCCATGCCCCCTTTCTCCACCACTCTCCAAACACACCATCTGGCACACTACTGATTAAAGAATTAATTTCACTTTACTCCTAATGGTCTCAGGACTAAAGCAGACTTCTACCCCTAACCAGTAGTGCACCAAGAGGTGTGTTTTCAGACTGGTTGAGAATGGGCACATGGCCTCCGACAACTTCTCAGCAATCTTGCTGTTTGGGACTGACTGGAGTTAACAGGAGGGGTAGTTGGCCCCCAAGGACGACCTTGGGGCAAACTACCCCTTCTGTTACCTCTAGTAAATCCAACACAGTGGGATTGCTTAGAGGTCTTCAGAGGCCATGCCCTCTTTCTCCACCACTCTGCAAACGCAGCTCCTGGTGCACTACTGGTTGGGGGATGGAATCCGCTTTAGTCCTAAGACCCTCAGGCGGCAAGGGGACGTAATTCCCCTACCAGCAGTGCACTGAGAGGTGCTTCTGCAGAGTGGTGGAGAAACATGGCACAGCCTCAGACACATCTCAGCAATCCCCTTTGTGAGACTTAATGGGGATAACAGGAGGTCTTCTTGGCCCCTAAAGATCCTCAGCAACCAAGGGGACTTCATCCCCTAACCAGCAGCATGCCAGGAGGCGCGATTGTAGAGTGCTGCAGAAAGGGGCGGGCCTCCGGTGTCATGCCAGTAGGACTTTCTTTTTTTTAATTATAAAGGAAGGGGGCGGTGTGGCCCTCTTCCCTGGTCCATAATTGGCCCCAGGAACCCCATCCCCCAGGGCCAGTCATTTTTAGAATCTGGAGAGGGACTGTGTAGCCCTCATCCCAGGGCCGGTTATGGCTCTCAGGACCCCATACCCCAGGGTCCGGTGTTTCTTTTTTTTTTTCATTACAGAAAGGGGAAACATATTGCCCCACATTCCTGTGCTGATTTTATCCTCGGGGACTCCATCCCCTGGGCCCTGTCTTTTATTTATTTATTTTTAAACAATGACGCAGCCCTCCTCCTGGGCTGATTTTTGCCCCGAGGATCCTATCCCCGGGGCCTGACTACACTACTGGGTGCCCAGGGTACACATTTGCTTATGTTGGAAACTGCGGGAGGCCTGAAGGCGCCCACGGTCCCTGCAGGCTCTCCACTTCCTGCAGGAGCTGGCATTGCTTTTAGACAAAGTGAGCTGCTAACATTCAACTCCCTCTGTCCCAAAGCAGTTCTGCTCCGCTGTCAACAAGCAAAAGTATTTTAATGCTCTCGCTTGTTGAAAGTGGAGCAGAGATTGCTATGGCTTAGTGGGAACAGTGCTCCCACCAAGCCATAGTAAACTGCAATGTCCCGGGGGTGGGCACCACAGGGCATTGCTGCAAAAAAAACACCACCCAGCTCTCTATTACATCCAGAATTACACAGACGTAACTAAAGGCAGAGCAGAAAATAAAGTTGCTGTGCTATGTTGCATGAACAGGAGAGAACAGAACAGCGCCACATCTACTAAGATGTGGTGCGACTTTGCTCTTTTCTTATGCTGCCACACAGAGAGCACCATTGGGGCAGTTCTCCTATTGGAGAGTCTAAGTGGGAAATCCCAATTGGAATTCTGGTGTTGTCATGGTGCTCTGCTAGGGTAAAAAGTTTATTAGTCACCTATCCCCCTAAACCTAGAGCTTGGCAGATGTAATTTTGTACATGATACTTTACTTTCTCACACACTTTGAGGTTACGACGAACCAACGGGAGATAATTAACCTGCCTACATCAAGGATCTTTGCACTTTATATCTTAAGCACAGAAGCACTTTTTTTGCTTCTAATGATGTATGGTATCAGAATATGTTATTGGTGCATGTCTTATTGATTTTAATCTGTAATATGCATTATGGAGCTGTGCTGAGCGCAGGTTTATGGTTTTTATTAACTAATAAACATATATTTCTTCATTGATCCTTTTGCATCAAACGTGTGGAATGTCTTTAAGGCAACATTAAGTAGTGAGGTGTTAAGCTCGAGGACTTTGGAAAATGGAATGTTTTTGTTAATGTGACTGCTGTTTAGTAAACATGAGGAGCGTCATAATCTAGTTACGGAATACTTCTCTAGGTACCTTCACTTGTACTGTTGTATTCTTTTGAAACCTATTTCCGGCGTCCCTCTTAGAGTGGCCATCTTTTGGTTTTGACACTTTAGTGGTTCATCCCCAAGGATATCTAATGGGACAAACACAGCGGGTGCGCAGCGGTCAGTTACAAGTCATAAGGCTGTGAAAATAACTATTTTTTACTTTTTTTATTTCTTTTAACAAACAGGGCAATTTGAAAAAGTGACTATTCTTGTTTATTTAACTGTTGTTTAATTAATGCGAGGAGCTTCTTAATCTAATTACGGAATACTTCCCATTACCTGCACTTGCACTATTGCATTCTTTTTAAAGCCCTTTCCGGCGCACCTCTTATAGCTGCCATCTTTGGGTTTTGGTGCTCCAGTGCTTTGTGCCCAAGGGTATTGAATGGGACCTACACCAAGAATGCGTTGCGGTTGTGCTCAGTGGGCGCACCACCAGCACACTGAAGGCATGCCAAAGGGAAGCCTGTGTGTGCCCGTCCGCATCTGGAATGCGACCTGCCCCAGCCATGCTGCCTGTCCACAGCCAGGTACTCAAATGTCTTCTGCATTTTTTAAATCATTAAATGATACTTCTAGGCACTGTGAGTCTAAGCTATCTCCTAGCAAAAGGAAAGGACCCCTGGTATGTGTAAAATGCAAACTGCCTTTTGGAATCAGTTCTGACTCTTTATTTCATTCTACAAATAATTTAGGTAAAAAATCGCTATGTGGGGGTCTTATTAATGCCCACTCTTGATGTAGCACACTCAAGAAATCCATGACCTACTCCTTGACTTTTGCTTGGACTTTCTTTTTAGCACTGAATCATAGCTAAAGGAATGGTATAATCGAGACATTGTCCATGGTTTACCTTCAGGATACACCATTCTTAGACAGTATAGAATGAACTCTTGAGGAGGTGAGCTGGCAATTATTTTTTGTGCTCCCTCCAATGCCAGACATTTGATTTAGACCACTTGAAAGGGGTAGAAAGTCTTGGATTTTGTTTTAAGCTTAGTTACTTGTCAATTGCAGGTAGGCGTATCTATCGCCCCCTTGGTACAAGCAATAGTTTTTGAGCATCTTTAGGAGAAACACTAGCCCCACTTGTCCTTTGCTAGGCTAGTCTTATTATCCTAGGAGAATTTAATCTTCATTCTGAGGTTCTGTAATTCTCGAGTCTGACTCCATTTTGTTCTGTGCCACCATTTTGTGTTGCCCTCACGTAGCCCTGTGAAGGTAGCCTGGTGAATAAAGTGGCCTGGCCTTCTTAGTTCATGTATACATTAACTAAGGTTTCTTTATGACTCTGAAATGAACTGTAAGAAACTGGCCTCTTCACCTGAAACTGACCTCGCAAAGCCAATTTCCCTGATCGATCTTTGTCTGAGATTGCCAATCAATGTTCAGGACGTCGTTAACTTTGAGTATCCTTGTACATGCCTTAGCTTGTTCATCATCTGTTAAATGTTTTTTTTTATGTTTCTTCATTACATGGGTTATGCTTTCAATTATAGGTTTGTCTGGCTTTTGGAGGTTGAATTTGGGACATTCTTAATGATTAACTTTTGGGTTGAGATACTGTACATGTAATCATGCCATGTCCTGCAGTGCCATCTAAATCAGATTAACCTTTGTGAACTATGTAATTATAATGTTCTGCCCATATCCTGCTAAAACCCCAAAGGCTACTCACCTGCTGACCCGCCAGATTTTCCATTTGTTTAGGAATGTAATTGGTACAACTCCCTTACATGCCTGGGGCAGGATAAAGAGTATATAATATGTGAAGTGAGACCATTCGAGCAGACTGCCTCATTCAGTTGCTAAGGCTTCTGTGTGACGTAGTCTCACTCATTTGAGGTTAATAAAAATGTACTTTTATATTCCAGCTTCTGTGTCAAGTTCTTCTTTGTGAGTTTAAAAGGACTAAGTATCAGTGGAACCCCTGAGAAGTGGATTTTTGATTTTTACAAATGGCGCCCAACGTTGGGCCTCATCAGAGAAGTGGCTATCTGAGGGAGTGATCTTGTCAGAAGACAGAAATCTACTGAGGAGGACAGGACAGGACTCTACTAAGGAGGTACTCTGTGCACGGAGGTTCTGGGGATTCTTTATCTCTACAGCCCAGTATATTTCTGATCTTCCTGATTTTGATCCTCCACATGATGTCACTCCTGACTGAGAACCTTTTTGGCGTGAGTATTTAAAAAAAAAGACCGTTAGGTCATTTAGAACTTGGCAGTTAGAATGTGGACAACCATTTGTTTGGTATAGCTTTGGAATTTTGGAATTTGTGTTGGCCAAATTTTGATTTGAATGGGTTTGTATATGCGAATTGCAATTTGTGTAGGCAGGTAATGAGGAGATTTTTCTCTATCTGGTTTTGTTGGAAGGTGCAACGTACGAAGAGTACCTTAAGCACTACATTGATTATAATATTGCATATTCTGCAGTATTTTTGGCATGCCTGTTTTCAAAGCTCACATTGAAGAATGTGTTGCTTTTTCTTGGAGGTACCATAGTGTGATTTGAAGTAAATTAGCCGGCTCCCCTAGAGGGAATACCTAAATAGGTTTAGGTTTCAAAACATATTTCTTTCTTGGTGATTCTGTATCCCCAGGGAATTAAAATATGACAAAATACAAACAAGGATCCTTTGTTCTGTGCAATTTTATGAATGGAGATATGCAGAGTGATTTTTTGGTGTTCTGCCAGCCAAAACTAGTGAATTGAGTGTATTTTGGTTTCTTGGACATACAGCAGTCTGATGGACTGTTTTTGCAGTCGTTTGGAACACTATTGAGAAGCGTTTCTTGTAAATATGACTTACAACTAATATTTACAAATGGTTTGTACACCTGTGCCATGTGACACACAGACATGCCCTTAGGGCATGTATATGTGCCACATGGCACACAAGCCTGGAATTGAGGTGCTACAGGGTGTCAAAGTGACACCCCGTTCCCCCTTGTAGGATTCGGTATTTCCTATTGATTCGGTATTTCCTATTGAATCGGTATTTCCTATTGATTCCTATGGGCTTCAAGGCCCATAGGAATCAATAGGAAATACCGATTCGGTATTTAGCGAATCGGTAAATACCGAATCTTACAGATTCGGTCATTGTAAAATAAAAATTACCTACATCTGCCTCCTTCCTATTTACCTACTCTTAAAAACCGAATCGGTAAAATTCGGTATTTAAGAGTAGGTAAATCGGAATTACCTACATCTAGCCCTATGTGTTTTTTTTTCATTAGTGTAACTTCTGTAAGTAAATAGCGATGGTGCTATTTATGAAACAAATGCCTAAAGCGCTGTATTGTGTGTCCTGAGTGTTTGAACCCTTTCTGTTTATGTTGAAATGAGCTCAATGTGTGTTTGTGTTTTTTTTATGTTTTCAGTCTGTTAAGTAAAATGTCAGATTAATTAATATTAAGTAGAAATTAAATAAAAATCCAGCAATCCATGTGATATGCTAAAATAGCTATATGTTGCTATTTAATTTATAGACTAAGTAAAAACGCATATGTACAAACTGTTAAATGCTTAAAAAAAGATAAAATTAAAATTCACATTCACTAGGAATATAAAAGGCCTCAAAAACAAATTGTGTGGTTTGTAGAAAAACTAACTTATAGCATTTTTTTACTTACATACATTGTATTACATGTAAACAGGCAAACACTTCAGCTTAAGTGAATATTTGCTAAATTCAAATGCATATTATTGCACACGCATTTTAAAACGTTAAATGTCTGTTTTAAGTAAGACTGCCACCGTGCTCAGGTTTCAACACTGTGAAGGGCTCTTACTGCCGTTAAGGAAGCAGATGTTGTTTTTTGAAGGCCACGAATAACATAGGAATGTTTATTTAGCCGGGACTTCGCCGTTAGTTAATCGCGGTTGGAACTTTGCATTTCAGAATAGTGTTTTAAAAGGTTACAAAATAAGGTTCATTATTTTGTATCACAGGAAGACATTTCAATTGCGGTTTTCCTCTCTTTAAGCATTTTTTGTAAGCATATTCTTGGTTCTGTTGCTAAATAATAATTGTCCTTTTAAAAAAAAAGTGGCGCGAAAATCTGTCATGTTTTAAGTTAGGCTTCTGTGCTTAGGCTCATAAATGAATGCATCTAAAAATGATAGGCAAGTGATGCAGCTTGCTTTTATATGTGGAATTATCAAAAATGATTGGGTTTATTACAAATAATTATTAATTATGAAAAATAATTATTAAAGAAAAGTGCTTCTAAATTCGTTTTTTAATATTTATAAAGCTTAAAATTCATACTATGACCTCCTAGCATTAAAATTTAATTTAATTTGTGTTTTACTGCATAATGAGGACATTTGTATGTGGAATTTCACTTGGCGCAGGCGTAAAAACTCATTTTTCTAAGGAATTACATGAGATATGTCTAATGTCCAATCTCTGCAATCTGTAAAGAACATTCTGAGGATGATTACTATGTAATGCAATTATAGGATCTTTATTTTTAAGTTCCCCAGATATCAAAGTCGATATTGAGTTAAATAGACTATTTAAACAGCATTCTTGCCATTTACAATAGCTTTAAAGTGTCTCAGGCTTCAGTAAATGCATACATTTGTGTATAATACAAACTTGCAGGTTGTTACCATTTGAGGTTGCTTTTCATAGCTCAGTGAGCCAATGTGCCCGGTGAAGAGGTTTGTGTTTAATATCAGGGTTGAAGGTTCTAACTCTTGCTGGACCTACTGAGACGTTCATCCATTTGAGGTTGATGAAATGAGTACCATTGCATGGGTGGTAGCAAACATTTGTTCTAAAGCTGGTATGTTATTATGTTCTGTGAATTATTCACAGTAAATGTTTTAATAATCTAAGAATAAATACATTTTAGCCCCTAAAAGAAGTAATTTATATAACATGTGTTTTTAAATAGGGTTGATTATTGTAGGTTAGAAAGAGTTAGGAAGGCTTTTTGTCTTTGTCAGCTTCAGAGTGAGGAAGAGAGAGGGGGGCTGAGGAGCGCGGAGCGCGCGAGGCAGATTTTGACCTTAAGGTCAGTGAGGTGGGGGTTAGAAGTAAGTCAAAATAGATGGAGAAATAACTGCTTGGAAAAGCTTCTCTGACAAGAAGAAATTAAAGCTTGCACATTAGAGGACTGTGCGAGGCTTTAACGTCAACATCTGCAGCCTATAAAATTAGGGCTTTGTCTCCGAGAAGTGCATTCCTGACCGGCCTTGCAAAAATAGCAGGGCCTCAAAGGGGGTTGGTGCACGGGACACGGAGAGTGTCTGTGAAAGAGTTTTATTTTTGGACAGTCAAAATTAAGGTGGTTTAGCATGTTTACAAAAGATGGTTGGTTACAGTTGATATTTTGTATGTAATGTGTAGTGTCAGCAGTATGTTGAAAAAAGATGTGTTTTTTTATTATGACTTCTTTGAAAAGAAATGTTCGTGCATTTTTCATGTTTTTGCATTTTATCCTTTTATGAATTGTTCTTGCTGGTCCTGTGTGTCAGAAGTGACACAGTAAGTTGTATTTGACATCCGATCTCCACTAACTGGTAATCTGCTGTCAAAAGGAGGGTGAGGGAAGTAAAAGAAAGTAATTTTGGTGTAATTTAGATTTTAAGCCTGACAAATTAAGCAGGCCAGAATATTGGGTTTTGGGCTGCAGGTTCACATTGCATAAAGTGCATGCAATGGTGTTGTGTGTCACCGCTTATTTACATGTGCTATTTTAATTTGTCTATGCTTTTTGTGCTTGATATACAGCACGTATATCTGATGGCTTGACATGTGTGTGTTTTTTATCTTATGCATGTTTTTGTTTTATGTTGCTGCTTTTGATACTATTACAAGTTCCCCTGTGTTGTGAAGGGATCTTCATGACGATGCATATCACTGCACAACAGTTGGGTGGATTTGCTCTGATACTAAATTTCACAGATATGATATTTTCATGCTGTGAACAAGACAGACAACACTTCGCCAGTGCATGTCTATTCGGCTATAATGGTATTGAAGAAAAATAAAAAGAGATATACAGGATCAAAGTGTGTCACCTGCAGTTAGCTATGACTGCCCTTTCCCTTAGGGACAGGCAGCCCTTGATCAAATGTTTCCTGATTGGACATTAAGGAACAACTATAATTTTTTGTGGCTCTTGCTAAAGGTGACCTAAACTTTTCATTTTTCCTTGAAGAAGGAACTGGAACATTAGCTGAGATTA
Organism: Lissotriton vulgaris; assembly: GCF_964263255.1. NCBI lineage: Eukaryota > Metazoa > Chordata > Amphibia > Caudata > Salamandridae > Lissotriton > Lissotriton vulgaris. Next base: position 433,831,531 of record NC_141696.1, on the reverse strand, counting down.
CCGTATATGGTGTAGAGGCCAGCGGTAGATTTAAAATTTGTGAACTATTTTGATTTTTGTGTATCACCCATACTCTTGGTATTATGCCACAAACTTGACTATCACCCGAGTAATTTCTTGTTCTTTCTATAGGTTTTTATTTTGCCGCTTCTCCCCTTGACTGATGTTGCATTGTGCCTAGTCATTGGGGATTTTAGCTGTGTCCTACTCCCATTTCTCTTTTCTGTATTCCTTTCACCAGTCAGCCCATTTATTATAATAGGTGTATTGTTCAGGCTCACACTTCCAGACTGCAGTGATGTACCAGGGACCTCCATATTATGTATAATTCCCTTTGGTATGACCATACTGGTTTTCAAGAATTTTCTTTAGGCCTACTTCGATGTTTTCCAGTCTGACTGTCAGGGTAGTGATAGACTGGTTAACTGACTTAACATTATAGTAAGACACGTTTTCCACCTCAATAGGAGATACCTTAAGTTTTTTTTTTTAATATGACAAATTCAGTGCCTATTCTAATTTGGTTTTCAGTTCCTTTTTCTGTTGCTTTAATTTTTGATGGACCAGATGTGTTTTAATAATGGAAATACCAGGACTCTCTAGTTCTTGACTTTTTGTTTCCATATTTTGATCATTAGCCTTTGTATTGCATAGTGCGCCTGATGCACAATTATTAAAAGGGAGGTATCTATATGTCCCTGATAATCTGTGTTATGTGATTTCTCTTTTGAGGTGTTCTAGATAAAGAATTTAGGAACACTTAGACTTAATCATTGAGAATTTTTTTTTACCCCATTAGACGATGTCACCATGTATGAGGACATTCATTCATATAGAATTCCCATGTAGTTATCTACCCTTAGATGGTAGAGGATATGCTCTCATATGGAAACCCAATTGAAGAGGCTAGAGGCACTGTCTTGCCTACTGCCTTTGTCTTTGTATTCTATGAGAATGACAATGTATTTTAGATCACAATAGTCCCATGGCGTATGGCCACTCCTTTGATGATTGCAGGCCACCTGCTTGCAATCCCCTTGTTAAATACAATGAACTGTTTTTGTACTGAATTTAAGGAAACTAACAACTGTGTCACATTTCCTACATCACTAGGTTCTGCGGGATCGAGTCATGACCTGCAGAACACTGATTTAAGCCTAATTCCCATCAGTGACAGCTACAGATGAATTGCAGATGTCTTGGCCCTACAGTCCCAGCACCCAGAAAGTAGCAGGGCTGGACAGCGATCGCCAGCGCACCATCAATGGTATCTCCAAGGCATCATGCTTGCTTCATGAGAAGGCGTTGAACATCAGAAAAGAAGGAGGAGCTGTTGATGGCAGGGTTGATTTTAGCCTTGAGTTTTCTACCTGTCATGTGTTGGTAACCTCTGACAGTGTGCAGTCCCTTGAACCCCTTGGCCTGAGATTTGGCCACACCCCCCCCTTTTCTTTGATCCAATGGAAGGGCAGTGCACCGGAGGATCCAAGATTGACAAAAGGCACTACATTGTGGTGCCCATAAAAGAGCAACCTGAGCGTCCTCTGAAACTGAATAATGAGTGTTGGAGCCTTAGAATGTAGACCCGGGTCTGCATGAGATGATCTGTGCCCATGACCAATGAAGAGCACATTATTTGTAGTGTCTGCTGCAGAGGAGAGACACTGGTGCACTGCCTTGAGATATTGAGACTTTTGAGTGAGCTGTGAGTGTTTGCTAGTAGGGCACTCCAACTAAGCAGTACTATTTTCATGAAGAGGCCTGAATCGAGAGGCCCAATGCGGAAGAAGACAATGGAAGCAGATTTGATGGACGATAGAAGCCTGCCAGAGAGGCTTTGAACGGACTTTGGGCACAGTTGCACAAGCGCCTCCAGTGCAATTATATAAAGTAAATGTTAATTAAGTTCTCATTTGACTGAATTGCCATGGAAGAGGAAGTGGCTCTGCCTCTAGCATCCAAAAATGGTCCACCAGAAGTGAGTCTTTGTGCTACTATGTGTGTTCGGAGACCTGTCCCGAGAGAAGTAGAGAATAATAAGATGATGCTACAGCAACACCTTGACGACCTAATGAATATCGATATAAACCTAGATTCAGATTAACATGAGTCTTAGGTTATTGCCTACGTAATGGCAAAAGGAGGGTCTGAGGTTCTGTAATTCTCGAGTCTGACTCCATTTTGTTCTGTGCCACCATTTTGTGTTGCCCTCACGTAGGCCTGTGAAGGTAGTCTGAAGAATAAAGTGGCCTGGCCTTCTTAGTTCATGTATACTTTAACTAAGGTTTCTTTTTGACTCTGAAATGAACTGTAAGAAACTGACCTCTTCACCTGAAACTGACCTCGCAAAGCCAATTTCCCTGATTGATCTTTGTCTGAGATTGCCAATCAATGTTCAGGACATCGTTAACTTTAGTTTCCTTGCACATGCCTTATCTTGTTCATCAGCTGTTACTGTTTCTTTTTCGGTTTCTTCATTACATGGGTTATGCTTTCAATTATAGGTTTGTCCGGCTTTTGGAGGTTGAATTTGGGACATTCTTAATGATTAACTTTTGGGTTGGGATACTGTACATGTAATCATGCCATGCCCTGCAGTGCCATCTAAATCAGATTAACCTTTGTGAACTATGTAATAGCTAAGGCTTCTGTGTGACGTAGTCTCACTCATTTGAGGTTAATAAAAATGTACTTTTATATTCCAGCTTCTGTGTCAAGTTCTTCTTTGTGAGTTTAAAAGGACTAAGTATCAGTGGAACCCCTAAGAAGTGGATTTTTGATTTCTACAATTTGAAATGTAAAAATGTTCCAAATGTTGTTAATTTTTTGGATATGCTAAGCACATTGGGCTCCATCAGTTTGTGCCCTACCCACGCACTCTGGAGGCCACTCTCTAAATGGGATTTGTTACAATTTTTTTAATTTGACAGTTCAATCCCCTATCCAGCAGACATGGTCTGATCATATGTTGATCCCTTTTAGCAACAAATACACAAGGGATGCTAGAGGTCTAAGTGTGGCTCAAAAATTGTCTGCTTGTTCAGAGAGTGATGCATGAAAAGTGCTGAATAGGTGAGAAATGTAAAGAGAAGGAGAAATATACCCATCAGCCCACCATATGGCGGAAACTCATCATCTGGGATTTTTTGTAAGACTGGTATCTACTAGGTTACACACTCAGGATATCGTGAGAAATCCTAGTATTTGATCCACCAGTGGTGGAAGCCAGAAAGTTGTGGTGCAGGTGCTGAATGGGCAAAAGTTGCAGTGCTCATAAAGGTGTGTAAACCAAGAAAAATGTGAAGATAAAAATTGCCTAATGTGGTGCCATCCACTGACCATCTTTTGATAGTAGTATTTGTTGGCACTATCTACACTCTGTTTTTTAACCTTGCCATTATGGTGGCCTCCCTATTAAAGTCATTTTCTTGGCACCACATTAGGCAATTTTAATCTTCACATTTTTCTAGGTTTACACACCTTTTTGAGCACTGCAACTTTTGCCCATTCAGCACCTACACCACAACTTTCTGGCTTCCATCACTGGTGGATCAAATACTAGGATTTCTCACGATATCCTGAGTGAGTAACCTAGTAGATATCAGTCTTACAAAAAATCCCAGATGATGAGTTTCCGCCATATAGTGGGCTGATGGGTATATTTCTCCTTCTCTTTACATTTCTCACCTATTCAGCACTTTTCATGCATCACTCTCTGAACAAGCAGACAATTTTTGAGCCACACTTAGACCTCTAGCATCCCTTGTGTATTTGTTGTCAGTTAGATTAGGGGATAGGATGCAATTAGGTCTTTAAATATATCTCCCCTATAGACCCTCCTTCATACTTTTGTTTTTTATGTGATCCCTTTTAGCATACATGTGCAGTCATCCAAACAGCTCCCTTCCCCCTTGGATTAAGCCCCCCAAAAAGTTTGTAAATGGGATAACCTGTCGACCGACCGGATGCTGTTTAGCTGTGCATCTGCCTTGATAGCTACTTTGTCAGGAAAGTTAAAAGAGGCTGCCCTAGCTTGTAAGACCTGAATCGCTCAGATTAGTGATAAACTAGCCCCGGAAAGACTTGTAAAAAGAAAGCAGGAATCCTCAGCCGTCAGCCTTCTGGTATACCCAGGCATTAGCATACTATCATCTCCACTGCAAGCAGTTAGAGCGAAAGCGGAGGAGAGCATATAAGGCTGACTACCTAATTCAGTTTAGACTAGCCTTGAAGATGTATCTCGGTCAGATTAAGCTAGCGAAAAAGGCTAACTTTTCGAAGCAGTTAAGTGAAGCTCAACATGATCAAAAATCTATTTTCTCAAGTGCTAGATCAATCCTACAACCGAAAGCCATGGTTAAAGAGATCCCATCCTCAATCAAATGTCCTCATATTTTGAAGAAGAAATTCTCAAAATTCAATGCAAATTTAGCTCTACCCCTCTGTTAAATACTGATTTAGAAGAAAACCATTGTTCGACAGGAGCTTCACTTTAAGTCTTTCAAAATGTTAGTCTAGCCCAATCCCAAAAAGTGTTCTAATCCTGAAAATCAGGACCCCCTTTTGATCCCTCCCCACCATACCATACATACATTCACATAATGATAGATATTGTAAATCCAATTATTAATTAGATTTTGAATTCCTCATTCTCCACTGCAGAGGTCCCTACAGATTGGAATTTTTCTGCCATTAAACCCCTTCAGGAAAAGCTATTGGAAGACCCATCAAATCTTTCTAACCATCAACCCATCTCATTACTTCCTGTCCTTGGTAAAATCATTGAAAAAACTGGTAAATTGACAAATAATGACTTGCTTGGAAGTGGCCAATATCCTCAATCCTCGACAGTCTGGCTTCCGCCCCAAGCACTCTACCAAGTCAGCCCTGCTGGAGGTTGCAGACACTCTAAAGTTAACTTTAGATGCTGGAAAGAATGATGTGCTGATCCTATTAGATTTATCAGCCATATTTGATACCATTTCCTACAACATATTACTGCAGTGGATTAAAAAAAGTGTTGTATTTCTTGTGTGCCTGGCAGAAGTGATCAAGTAAGGTAAGCAGGAGTGTTATAGAGCTTTTGCCTTCTGTGCTAGAGAAGAGAAGGCCTGCATATTGTAAAACAGAAATGATATAGTAGTGTCAAGGAGAAGTACAGAACAAAAGGTAAGCTTCATGAGGAGTGTATCAAGAAGACTCAGAGAGACAGAGCAAGAGCATAGTCTGCTACAATCATTCATTTTGTGATTCATGTGTGATCAATTAACTGAGATGTGAGAGCAAATTACAACAAATCACAGACAAGTGGCTGCATGTACCAGACTGAACAATCTGATAACTGTCATCATAACATTTAGCCAAGCATATGCATAATGTGATGATGTGACATCACATGTCCGTCTCCAGTTACATACAACAGACCAACCACCCAAACCAACCACATAATAGAAGAGTTTTAAATTTGAGCCAGCACACACACTCAGCAGCATTCCATTTCCCAAAATAATGCATCTCTCACATGTCCACAGAGCTGGGTAGGCCTCTTAGAGTCATCATCATGTTGGTTTCCCTGAATTTGATAGCTTTCTTCTTCTGGGTGATGTTGAGGTAATCCTGCCCTGAGTCCTTCCATCATTCTCCTGACTCTGAGTAACAAATCTGTCCAAATCCGTTCTGACTCCCAACCCAAAAGAGAGATTGACATATAATGTATGAATAAATGTATTTGCATAAGTTACTTAAAATCATTGCACTGCAGTGAAATAGCAATATGACAAGGAAACCATGATAATGAATCATACAAATGCGCACTAGCTAAAATCCTCATGTAGTTTAAACAACAAAAAAACTAAAATATCAATTACTCTCATTTCTAATTAAAGAAAGTTTTTGCGTAGAGCGTTGCAGCTGGCCTTTACATCATGGGTCAAAAATGATGAAGTAACATCAGGCTATGTGCAAAAAGGTGTGCACTACTCATCTGACCATACTCTGTAGGGCGTGCCCCCAGTTTTCTGTCCCATCAGTTCTCCGATTCTACGACCTTCTCCCTTTAGCAAAACATGCAATGCCCATGGACCCGACTCTTTGATAAAGTGTGCGTGCTCTATGCAATCGTGTGGCCTATAAACTTAAGTTTTGTGCTGGCAACTGCCCCTTGCTCAATGGATCGTCCCCCGAAGACATATCACCTGTTTGTGACCCATCAGTTTTCCAGTTCTTCGTCCATTACACTTTGACAGTGCTAGTTTTGCCCCATTGGCATGATTCTTTAGTAAGGTTTTTGTGCTTTGTACCATTGTGGAGTCCAGAGCAGACTTTTAATGATTGAGGTAGTTGGTGATCCCCAATCAATGTGGTTCTTAATCCAAAGGTGGTTGTAGTTTCTGTCGGGATGCTGTAGGCTCCGTCCACGAGCATATCTTTAATGGAATAGAGACATTACCTGATGGTTTCATTTTGTTGGGCGGAATGCCCATCACCTGGTATCAATTTAAAGTAATCCAATATCAGCTTTTGCACTTTGTGTGGGCGTAGATGGGGCCAGGACAGGGCTGGACAGTGTCCCTGGTAGTTTGCATGAAAATTCCGCAGCGGGCCAGGGTGGAGGGCTCATTTTGTGAAAAACATATTGGCGAAGCCTTTAGACAGGTGCTTGTTCTTTCCCTCAGATGTAGATCCCCGAGTAAGATTCTCCTTTCATCGGCTATGGTGGAACAACAACACAAGATGTGTAGCCATGATTCATGTTTGTGTTCACACGGCCTACAGGCTCCTCCGGTTTTTGGATTAGCCTGAGCCCAGTTAAAATTCACTGTCTGTAAGGCCAGCAATTGCATGCACATAATCTCTCTTCTAGTTTTGGGATTGAGAAAAGCTGAGAGATAAGGCTGGGGTTTGGTTACTAAATATGTGGCATTTAGTGGGGCCAGGAAAGGTAATGTTTTTAATGACGCCTGGTCTTGCTGGAATGAGGCCAATTGTACTAGTCTTTTTCCAAGTTAAATAGGAGATAGAAGACAAAGCAACTGCCGATCAATTTATCTCCATGGTAACAAGTGCTCTTTTAAGCTGGGTGTTCCACAGAAAGCCTGCTTTTTCAAATATGTCTGAGGCAGCTCTTTAGGGATTTTTTTGTCATTTCAAAATATGGATGCAGAATTTAAGAAAAGTGGCCTCAATGGTTAACGCTTGTTTGACCAGCCCAAATTCCAGCCTGAGTCTTGCCCTAAGAAGATGTTTTGGTTATCGAAAGATCTTCTTGCAGCCCATGCATTGAGTCTGCTATACAATTTCAGCGCAGGCCCCCGGAAAAGCTTGGTGTCCGTAGGAGAGTGCTGGGCAAAGGGATGCTTCTTCGTGATGGCCGTTACTTTCTTCGTCAGAACCTTTTTGTGGGCAGATGTTTGGACAGATGGACATTGGGCCCATAGTGCATGCAATTTGTTTTTTGTTCTTGTGCTGGCCAAATACAAGGATTTGTGTCTTGTATTGGTTGGTGGTAAGATGATTCATTCCACAGTATTTGTGTAGGCTGGTCAAGGTGCATTGGAGCCCCACTTTGGTGTGGTCCATGATGATTATATCATCCGCATATTGAAGAATGTGAAGGGGGTAATGGCCTGAATGGGGCAGAATGAGGCAGCTATTGAACATAGCTTTCCACAAATCTGCAGTACACAAATTGAAAAGTAAGGGTGCCAGCCATCAGCCTTGTTTCAGACCCTCAGTGGTGCAAATTTTAGCTGATAGAGATATTGGGCCTGTCTTCACTTGTACCCAGGTATCAGAATAGACGGAGATTATGGCCGTTAAGAATGGGTATGGAATGTCCCAGCATGCAAATTTCTTTCAGAGGGTAGGCCTGTCAACCTTATCAAATGCTGTGATGAGATCAATAAAACAGCAGAATAGTGAGGGATGGTTCTGCTGGGTGGCGGATAGAACAATAATGTTGTCAGTGGTAGCAGCTTCTGCACGGAAACCTGTATGGAAAAAGGGGAGCAGCTCATTTTCTCCTACCCAGCTTTCCAGCTTTTTAAATAGAATTCAGGCGTATGCTTTTGGTTCCAGGTCTAACAGAGCTATCAGGCGGTAGCTGCTTTGTTTTAATGGCCTTAATTAATTTGACTATTTCCGACAGTGAGGATACATCATGGTATTCTTCTCCTTTCGGCAGGCTGAGCACCATGGAATTTGTGTCATTATTTGCAGAACACTGACCCCTGGCATGGTTCTCCCAGTCCGATGCTGGAGCCGCATATTCCCGTGATATCCCAAGGGATTTTAGATAATTCACATACTTCCAGAAATGGGCTAGGGATGTTTCCTTGAGCATATCAAAGTTTTTTTCCACTCCTCCTCTTGTTGCTAGTTTTAAGGTCCAAATAGCTTTTTTGTTGGCTTTCTGTGCATGTTTTGCATTTGCTAGATTTCTGGACGTTGGGTAGAGTTTACACAAGCGAGTGTTCCTCCTTAAGTTCTTCCTCGTGGGATTAATGTTAATTTGCAGTAGGAGTTTTTTTGGCTGGCAGAGTAGCTGCTGTGTATGCATTGGGGGACCCCTGTTCCCCTGAAGTGATTCTGCCAGTGCTCTAGTCATTAAGTCTCAGTTTGTTAAAAGTAATTCCCCTGGTTGGTCCTTGTGCCGGGTTCTCCCCTCGCCGAGCCATTTGGCCACCTGAGGCAAATGGAAAGGATGCCACTTGATACTCCTATCTTGAGCATTTATTACAGCTCCAGTTGAAATCCCAGCTCCTGAACGTTGTCTGCTGTCTGGTGATTTAGGATCAAACTTATGACTAGAGAGTTATGGTCGCTCTCTTCACGGTTTATTATATCAAAACTCTGGGGGTGGTTTAGCAAGAGATTTGAAATAAAGATATAATGGATTGTAGAAATTTCTTTTAATGTGGGTCAGATCTTGGTCCAAGGAAGGACACAGCAGGATCTGGTCTGCTGACTTTAGGCCAAATGAAGAGAGTAGGTCATTAAATTGTTCTTGTTCTTTGCACAGCATTCTAGTGGCTACCAAGGGATTTGGTGTTGAAGTCCCCTACCAGCATAACTTCATAAGAGGTATTGGATTCAATGATTTCCTTTATTCTTGAGCACAAGGAGCCCTCAGCGCAAACTCTTGAAGTTTTAACAGTTAATGAGGAACAGCCGGAAGACCTTCAGACCAATTTTTTAAGTTTGTATAACTAAGGCTTGCAAATCCCTGTGAGTTTGTGTAAGTGGAGAGGACGAGATTATGACTGATTGCTTCAAGAAGATCGAGAGACCCCCTGAAGGCCGCCCAAATAGGCTTGTATGCGTAGCTGGCTGGAAAACCTCATAGAATCCATGTATCACAGTAGGGTTCAGTGACAACATCTCCTGAAGGAATAAGATGTTACTACTTGTGAGGAATTTGTGTCCAAAATTATATCATAGTGTTGAAGCCAGACCCGCCAAATTCCAGGAAGTAATAGAGAACTGATTTTTTAATGCCCGCTTTCAAGTCTGGAGACACGAGGGTGCTGAAAAAAGGAAAGGTTCCATTTTGCTAGGTGGAGGCATACAAATTGCTGCCCCAGGGTGTTGACGACTGGGATCTCCCTTCATGGTTCTGGGCTTCTGTTTGCCAATTGATGGCCCTGTCCTTGGTCCCGCATAGGACTATCAAAGTGTTAGATGACCTCGTAGACCTTACTAACCAGTCATGGGTTGCACCCCAAACTCCCTGCAATATACTTCCTCTAGGGAATATTGTGTTGTCTTCAAGTAAGACATAGGGGTATTTCTGTGGCGGAGTGGGTTCTAGTTCAATGCCCCATTCCTCAAACATAGGGGCCTCTTTCAGGCTTCTCTGGTTGCTGTTGAGTCCCTGTTGGTGATTGTGGATTCAGATGACCTTGTCCCTGGGATGTGGGTAAATTTAACCAAAATATGTTCGGCTGTGGTGAGATGTTTAAAAGATGGGATATGTTGGAATATTCATAGAAGATTCCCTCTGTTTAAAATATCCAAAGGACCATTTGAGATGTAAAGGGGTGGGATGAATGCTAAGCCTGCATCAAGGTTGTCTACCCCCTTCCATATGGCTCCATTTAAGAGGGATTGTGTTAGTTCTTCTTGTTGCAAGGTAGGAAGATTGCGACATTCTCTTACTGGCGAATCCTTTTGTTTGATGGTCCAGAGGGCTGTGGGCCTAGGCACTTGTAGGTGACTGTCCCTCCCACATTTATACGGCAGGGATATACTACTGTTCCCCCTGAACTCCTTGTCCTCCATTGCTAAATTGGAATGGACAGGTAGGGTGATTACTTTTTCGCCCTCAGGAGCTTGGCCTGATAGGATGGCTCTAGTGGATTCCAAGATATTCTTGCTCCCCTAGTCAGATTGACCTGTGCTTGTCTATCATACCTCCCAAGGTCATCAGTGCTGTTCTTCAAATTTCCAAATTGTAAAGCTGTTGGGGTTTGAAGGAGGTCGAGAGCTGGAGAGTACTGGGGTAAGGACTTGATGGGGCCGGGCCTTTTGGATTGGAGGCAAGGCCAGGCACCATGGTTGGTGCTGTGCTCTGTCAAGGACTGATTCATTCTTGTTCCCCCTGCATCATTGTTGAATTCCCTGAAGAGGACTTGTCCACGATTACCTTTTAGGCAATGGACAGCGTAGTGCCCTTTATATGAGGGGGGTCTGGCAACGTAGCACGTTGGTTACGATGACCTAGATTATATGTGGTAGACATCATCTTTTTTTCTCCCAACTCAGAAGAATCTTGTGTTATCGAATTGCCTGCCCCTGTGTGTTTAGCTCCTGTGATATTTCCATTGGGGTTACTATTTTGCTTGAAGCTCTGGTTGAAGATTGAGAAAAATGTTAGTGTCTTTACTTGTTGTTGGAGAGAGCCAGCTATGGAGTCTAAACCTATCGTCGCCTGGTGCCTTTTTAGTAGGAGCTGTTTTTTTAAATGTTTTTTCAATTCTTTTTTGCTCTTCGCAAAAGAGTGAGATTTTCTGAGGTAGGGAGATTAGGGCCATGCTGGATGGGGTATACGTGTGGCTGAGGTTTTGTGTAGGATATTGAAGTTGCGTTGGAGTCTGAGTTAACAACCCAGTTTTCATTGCTGTTAGGAGTTTCTATATTCAATGCTGGATCCCCTGTTGTTAAGGGGTTGTTAGTTACCAATGCTTGGTTGTCTGAGTGCTTATTCCTAGGTGTTAGATTTTTTTTTGCATTGTCTAGTAGTGCCCACAACATTTCTGGTAGTGAGGTCAGTTTGTCTATTAATTGGGTGCACAAACAAAATTGGCCCACTTCTATCTGGCTCAGTTTGTGTGCTAGCAAAGTTCACCTGGTTCCTAGGTCCACAAGGCTTGTAGAAATCGACTAAATTAGAACAATCTGGAGCTCCATTTTTTGCACTTGCCACAGGAGAGCTTTTGCTATTGTATCCTGTTTAAACAATGAATATTCTTGATTTGATGCTCATGTGCTTGCCGGGCTGGCTGGTTCACCCCCCCACCCTTGTGGGAGTGATGCGTGGAATTGAGGTTAATAATTGTTGGTCTCTTAATTAGTGGCATTTGGGCCAAAGATGCTTCCATTTGTGTGTCTATCTGACTTTCTAGTGATGGTAAAATCTGGTCTAATAGAGCCCCCTGCTCATGTGGTATGCTGCCTTTGCTCCTTGTGTGGAGATTACTTCTTCAAGGTTATTGGAGGGATTGACTGGGTCCCATATCCCTGAGGTGAGTAATGTGCATGAATTTGCACTATTGCTGTTAGAGGATCATTTTGTGAGGTCATCCCGTTTGGGTCGTGGTCTTGAAAAAGTGTGAGGTAGGAGTTTGCTCACCTGAGTTTGGGGGACTCTAGGCTCGTAAGAGCCAACCTATTTAGGGATAGATCACCTTGAAGTTTCTTTTTGGGCTTTTTGCGAGGTGGGGGCAGGGTGCGCGGTTTGTGTGATTTTGTGGAAGTAGCTTTGAATACGACCCCAGGGGTGGGAGAGAGGCAGTATAGCGTGAGGTCCTTCCTTTATCAGGCTGCTTCTCTGGGGAATTCCAATTTCTATCGCAGGGTAAGTTTGTTTGTAGTAGTGGTTGGGTGACACCAGTAACCTTGGGTTGCTTACTATACCACCTCCCTTCGCACATTCCTTCAGCTTTTGGGCTCAACTGCTGGCTCTCTTAATATGAGCACAAGCTCATGTTGGAGTGGTCTGTTTTTCTCTTTCTGTCCTGGATTCTGGCCAGATTTCTCTTTTTGACCATGCTTTTGACAATGCTGCGATTCCAGGGATGTAGTATTGTGCTGCTGTTTACCGCTGGCTGATAGTGCCCCTTTCAGGACCGTGGGACCTTAGGTCTTTCTAGGCTGTTTGCTCAGGGTTCATATAGTGACAGCGTTAACAAAAAGGAAGGCAGGATGATGCGACAAACAGGAGGGTCAGGCTGGGGGGCAGGTGGGGCTCTTAAATCAATTTACTTTTCCCCCTGCTGTTGGACTCTCGCTGAACTCTTGCTTTAATAGTCAAGTGCGCTATGTGCTGGGCGCACCGCTAAGGCCACTTCATCCGCGGTAATCCTACCGTCCATGAGGTCACGATCCTCGACAGATAGACACGGAAGCGCTATGTCCTGTAACAATAAGCGAGAATCCTCCTTGGGTCTATCAGATACAGAAGAGTAAATAGAACGAAAGTGATCGGCGAAGCAGTCCACTATCTTCTGTGGATCAGTTATACAAACACCACCCTCCGCCTCAACCTCAGGAACTACGCGACTAGCTCTATCTTTCTTGTCCAGCAAGGCAATCAATTTACCAGCCTTGTCACCAACGTCATAAAGACACCCTTTCTGTTCCCGATTAAGGGCCTTCGCCCCGTCCGTAACCAACATTCTGTATTCTAGCTGCTTCAACTGCATGACATGTAGTCTAGCACGGGTCACCTCTTGCTCAAGCTCCCGTTCTAAGCTGACGATATCAGCCTCAACCATAACCACATCTTCCTCCTTCTGCCTTTTGACACCTGTAATAAGGGACAACGCCTGGCCCCTAAACACCGTCTTAAAAGCCTCCCATAGCGAGACCGACGAGGAGACTGAGCCTTCATTATCCTGGAAATAATGCTCCAACGTTTTTACCAAATCATTCCGAATCTTAGGATTGCGGAGATACCAAGGGTTAATGGGGGCTATCCTCCCCCCTGAGCCAGGAGCTAGTTCAAATCCAAGCCAAAGCGGGGAGTGATCCGAAACACCCCCAGCCATATGCCTGACCTCAGCGACATACGACGCCTGGGCCTCAGGTACCAAAACATAGTCTATCCTCGAAAGACTGCCATGGGCGCCCAAGAGGAATGTATATTGCTGCTGATTGGAGTGAAGCAACCTCCAGCAATCCATCAGGCCCATTGTCTCAATGAAGTCAGGCAACCATCTATGGGTCCTTCCGACATCCCTAGGTGGATATCGATCCAACACACCGGAAGCCACTGCATTAAAATCACCACCCAGGATCAAGAAACCACCTGGAAGATCCAGTATAACCCGTCCCAGGTCAACAAAGGTCGCAGACTGCAAGCCAGAAGGAACATAAATAGACACCAGAGAAAGCGTACAGCCCTCCCAGCGTCCCGATACAGCAGCATAGCGCCCCCTATCATCCAAAACAACAGATTCCGCCTCTAATGGAAGAGAATTCTTGAGAAGGATGCCAACTCCTCGGGAACCAGTCGTAAACCCAGCATGAGCCACTAGGCGATACCCATTCCTATCCATCGCTTTGCACGTATTCCCTATCAAGTGGGTTTCTTGAAGCAGCACCACATCAGGAGAATGCCTTATCGCCCAACCCATTTACGTTCCAGTTCATCACCCTGAACCCCCTATTCCACATCATGAAAGAGGAAGAATACCCAACCCTCCCTTGAGTCTAGCACAGTAATGAAAAAGTCTTGCGATATGGTGCCTTGCAGGAACATGAACAAAATAAAACAAAGAGTCAATGCCCCCCACCCCCCAAACTTCCAGTTACAATACCCCCCTCCCTGCACCCACTGCATCCGACTATAAAGTCACCCCAACTCGCAGTGTGCCTGTCGCCCCCACATCTAAACTAAACTACAAGAAGTAGATCTGAGGAGGAGGAAGACCCCCCGATTGCCCGTTAACACCCCCACCTTACTGCATGAATCAATATAATGAGATCAGAACCATCACAATAATCAGCACCCTAGGTGTCCCCAGATACCAGAACACCAGTGCTCATTCCTGCTCTTGTGATCCCCCCTCCACACCACGACTCTGTCCCTCTGGTTCTTGCTGGGCCGACAAAGTGTCAGCCGCGATCTCCGGCTTGTCAAAGAAGTAGGCCCGCTCACTGTGTTCGATCCGCAGCCTAGCAGGGAAAAGCATTGCATACTTGAGTCCCATGTCCCGAAGTCTTCTCTTCACTCCCAGAAAACGGAGTCTCTGTTTTTGAACAGTCTGTGTGAAATCTGGGTACAAACTGATGGACGAATTCTCATACTTCAAGGGCCCACCCGCTCGGGAGGCCTGGAGGATGGCATCTCTGTCTCCCCGCCAGGGACCCTGTGTGCCCGCTCGACAGTGAAGAACTTTCTCAGGCCTTTGGGTGCAAGATGTTTGACAATGAGATCCTCAACAAAGAGGTCTGCCGCCTGGTCTTCCGCCTTTTCCGGTACTCCGATGATGCGCATGTTATTCCTCCGGGTCCTCCCTTCGAAATCCTCCAGGCGACGGACGACGAGGTCATTCGAGGCCCTCAGATTCCGAACCTCGGTCTGCAATTCTGTGAAGTCATCCGTGAGACTTGATGTTTTAATGTCCAATGATTTGACCTTTTCACTAGTTTTCATGAGGTCTCTACGAATCAAATTTACCTCAATGGATACTGTGTCCAGCTTATGAGCAAGAGTCTCCATTTGCTTCCCGAGGGAGGATTTGATCCCATCAATGGAGGCCATTACATCTTGTAATGTTGGTTCAGTTGCCAGACCAGAGGAATTCCTCGCCTCATCCTGTGACCTACCCGGTCCACTAGGCGATACCTTAACTTGGGCATAGCGGTCCATAACATTCGATTGGGTGTATCCACCCCGTCTAGTGGTCTTCAATTTCTGCTTATCCCCCTCTGGCTTGTTTGCCATTTCGGTACAATCCACAACTCGTCATACAGTTCAGGGAGGGGGTTAAGACTTCCAAATGCCCGCGATCGATCCCTCAGCTTCCGATCTGCGAAACGCGATCACACCTCTCCCACGGAGGCAAGGTACAGGAAGGCCTCGAGGCAAAGCACCAGCGATGGTCGGCCAGAAACCCAGCTCTCAAGGCAAGAATTTGTCCCTCATTGGAGTGCGCAGTCAACCAGCTCTTTTAACAGCGATAGAGTCGTCCGTGCTAGTGAAATGCACCCAGTTCCGAAGTCGATGTCAATTGATGAAAACGAAAGCGAAAGTAAGGCCAGACTGGCCACTTCTGGTAAACAGCGCCGTTGTTGTTGAACTACACCTCGGGCACTCTGCCAACCCAAGCGCCGGGCATCCGGGAGGTAGAGGCCGCAAACTCTCTAACTTCACAACTCTGGCATCCGGGGTCCGTTCGGGACATGCGTCATGGCATTCGATTCTCCCGTGGTTCAGCAACACTGAGAGTTCAACGATGGACAGGATAAGTGGCAGGATATATTCCGGGGGCTACGAGGGTCTCGGGATGTGCGCGAAGCTCCTACCCCCTGTTCCCCGGTTTTACTGTCCTTGCTATCCTTGGCTTGCTGTCCTTGTGTCTCCCTGGGTGAGATTCCAAGGCTGGGGCCCAGGGAGAAGATACTCTCCCACTCTCCTGGCCCTGGGAGCAGCTTTGACAGGCCCCTGGTATTTCCTGCTGCAGGTTTAGAGGTGGAAGCGGCATGATGAGCAAAACCTCAAATATGCTGGAGCCAAAAGCGTGTGGGAACAGTCCCGCGGCACCCAGAACTAACCAGGCCGCCTCTGCGACTGCCTGCGGCGCTCACCTAGTGACAGCCGTCTGACGGCAGCCTCACTCGCTGGGCGGTTTGCCCGGTGTACCTGACCAACTGCCTGGCCAGGGGCAGGCCGGGGATCGGCTGGATTCAGCGGTTGCTGGCAAATGCTGGCAGGTACTAGTGAGTCAGAAAAACAAGGCCTGCCTGTTTCCGACCACTGTTGGCTGCTGATTTCCCCCCAGGGCTCAGAGCTTGGAGCTGGAGAGCCACAGCTCAGAACCAGGTAAGAGCTGCAACTTCTTCGTGGCCCCCACCTTCTTGTGTTGCACGTAGCATAGCTTAACTCCGGCTGTCTGGTAATCCCAGTCCACATGTAGTGCACTGCTGTTGATGAACAAGAACAGAGACATTGAGTAATTTTTTGTATAGATTTCTGTTTGTTAACTAAACGGACTGCTCTGGTCCTGGAAGATTAATTTCTAAACCAGAAAAAAAAGGAGTGGGCACGGCAAGCAAATCTCACTAAGGGGTCGTTACGATGTTGGTAGGAAAGGCTCCGAACGGCATTCGATTAGTCCGAATCCGATTTAAAATCACCTTTCTAACTGACTCGGACACGTTTCCTAACAAGTGATTACGATGGCTGGGAAGCGTTTGAACTATCCAACTCGATTCCGAACGGCATTGAGAGTAACCTAGTCGGTCAGATTCGAATTGTAGCATTCTATGGAACGCGTTTCCAGCCCAGCAATTAGGATGTCAGATTCGGATTGGCTGTTGGAATCTGGCTTTGGTGGTCCGTAGCAGGCCCCCCTTCAACAGGGGCCCTCCGAATCTGGACCATGGGGGTACCCATGGGACCCCCCTTTCCAACCATGCACAGTAATGCAGGCACCTTGGGGTACCTGTCACTGGGTGCAGGGTTTTCCAGAACAACCCATTTTCTCAATGGGAGCCTGTGTTCTCGCTCGGATAACAGGCTCCCATTGAAGTCAATGGAAGTCCGACCGAATCGAATCCGGAAGCATCCGGATGCAACAAAATCGCTCGGTTGGACTCCCCCGATCCAAGTCGTTCGGAGAGCATTTCAGAGCTGATTCGGTAGGAAGGCTTTCATAACAACATCGTAATCGACCCCTAAGTGAGAAAAGAGAAGGGCCAATAACCTTCAGGAAAAATGTTCACCCATCAGGCCACAAACATTACAAATCATCGCAATCAAGCTTACAAAATTATAGTTGAACACCTTCCCTCACTGTGTGCCACATGAATCGTCACTCACAATCACTCACATATCCCTCATTGGTGCACCATATTTATCTGTTCCAATCCAAGCATGGTGGTACACATTTTTTGATCCTCTTTGATGCATGAAGCATACATTAGGGCAGTGTTTGTGAATCAAATATTCTAGGGCAGTCCTGCTAGGGGATGAAAAAAGGATATACACAAGGCTGGCATTGATTATCCAATATCCTTCAAGGGAATGGGAAGGAGAATCCTTCACTACACACAGGTCCTACACCAATCCAGCCATATATGTGCCTAAAACAGAGGGGCTGCATATGTCAGTCAAACATAAACAAACAAAATAATATAATGTTACCCTAGCTATACCCATTTTTTTTGGGGGGGGAAGCAATTCAGCGATAACAGTTCTATGGTGGCCTACCTAGTCAGGGAAGTAGAGTTCATCCCCAAACTCAGGTGGTTCACCCAGAAGTTGGTCAGCTAACGCATTCTGATCTGAGGCTGACCAATCACCATCATCATCCTCCTGTGGTGTTTTAGTAATTATGTAATTTGGTGATATAAAATGTTGATCAATCTCTCCATGTTTTGAGGTAAGGGACTGGTCCTCTTCACTGCGATGACTGCACCAACTGCACTGAAAACACTCTCAGCAGACACACCGGCTATCAGACAGGCCAGATAATTTATTGCCAGTCTGCTGAGCTGTGCCATTGGTTCATCCCAATACGCCAATTAGGTTTGATCCACATAGACCTCTCTTGGGTCATACAGATACTCATTGAACATGCTATTTATGGTCATTGGTACTGCCACTTTCTCGACCTGTTTTGCCTTCACCTCTGCACTGGACTAAAGCCATGCCATTTGATACCAATTCAATGAACAGGTTGCGGATGATTCTTGTGTTCCTGTTGTTGTTGCCGCCTGTGTTCCTGTTGCTGGTGTTGGCTTCTGTGAGTCAACAGGACTGCACTATCTGGAAGTTGAAGGCAGCACCCCAGAACTTCTTTCCATGAGTAGGACTCTATGTCGCAGCTGATCTTCTTGGGCTCTGGCTTGCTCAACAAGCCACTTCTTGTATTCTGAAACTTCCTCTTCTGAAAAATAAATGAATTAATCCAGTATTTTTTGTAACATGGATACAGTATTGTGGCACAGATGTACTCCTTGGATGACACAATGTCTATTTAGAACCTTGCATTCTCAGTCAAGCAAAGGATTAAACTCTAACCCAGGTATACACATCTTTGCATTTATCATCCACAGTTGGGGTCTGTCAGACATGTTTTTTAACTGCTCCTATAGCCGATACAACAACAAGATACCTTGGCCCATCGTACTGATCTCCATGCTGACTTCCCATGTGAAAACCTCAAAAGGAAGTAGCATCTCTGTGAGGCATTTGACTAGTTTCCATTTGTCTATCTCAACGTTCATGCTTTTAGTTACATCCCCTCCTCTTTGAATGACATATTCATTGATTGGTTTGGACTGCTCAAACAGATATTGTAACATGTAATCGGCTGAGCTCCAGCGTGTTGGTACCTCCTGTATGCAAGCTTTAACTGGTACTCTATTAGAACACTGAATGAACCTCAACTACTTCCGAGCTTTAAAAGAATGGCTGAAATGTGTGCAGATTCTTCTGCAGATGGTGAGTAAGTAGCTTACTAGGACTTCTTTTTTGAGAAAGTCCTGCACAATGAAATTGATGCAATGCGCCAAAAAGAAAAGACCCAGAAAAAGCTAACATCTGCCAGGGCCTTATCTATATTACTGCCATTGTCCGTTGCAACAATCCCATTTCTGAGAACTCTGGGTCACAGTCATTCAAACACCTTGCTGTTAAAAGTCATCCAAGCTGTTTACAGCTGTATGGGATTTTTCTTGGTGAACATGGCTACTGTTGCCTGCCAACAAACACCCTTAAAAGTTTCTTCAGTGCTGAGACCTGTAGATAGCTGAATTAACGTGACCCCTGAGCAACCCAATTCCCATATTAGCAATACATGAGTACAGTAGGGTTTCTTTGTTCTTTTATTTTCTTCTTCTTCACACTGTATTAGATGTCCTCAGTATATTCTGTAGTCACTCTACTAACTCCAGCAGCCAACACACGTTTGTCATTTAAAAAAAAAAAATGTTCATTAACATTTCCAGAATTAGAGAAAAATCACAACAGAGGTTATACATCTCAAGAAGTTATAACAATAATTTCAGTTCATTCCTTTCGAAAACAGGACTTATTCTCAATATCAACCGTACAATGGTAAAGTGCATTACAGATTCTGGGCATAAACAACATTTTCCTGAATATATAAATCTTAAAACTTAATGTATACCACTTCCCCCCCCGGGTCGTGTTAGGTGTACCCTGTCAGTTCCAGGTACTAAGAGTCAGACTACTTCTTATGGATTTTGTGTGTCTACTTCATTCCCGGGCACTGGGAGACTCCAGTGTATTATTGTTATCCCTGAACCATCTTGGCCTGTCTGTGACCCCTCTGTCTCCACCGAGGGAAGGATCCCTCTCATTGAGATGTCTGTTATAATGGTGTAACCGGCCCTCGTATCGTCTTTTAGTTTTTCATCTCTTCTAAATCTTTTCATTCTGATTAGCTCCGATGTTGCCCATTCCCTCAAATATTTGTCCCAACTTTCCGCTGTGGGGGCGCTGAACTCATCCATCTAATTGCTATTCTTCGTTTGGGTAGTACGAGCCCTAACTGGGGAAATTTACTTGTGAGTATATTTTGCTTTAGGTTTAGGGAGGAGTCCCAATATTATCTCCTTAACAGAATGAGGTACCGTCCATCCCGCAACTTTTTGTAAGCAGTCTTTCACCTTCCCCCAATAGGATGTCAATTCCGGGCAATCCCTAGTCATGTGTATGAAATGGGAGTCAGCATACGTACATTTGGGACAGTGGGCAGGGCGGTCCAAGTATATTTTTTGTAGCACTTGAGGGGTCAAATATGTTTGATGTGCAATATTATATTGTGTAAGTTTGAGTCTATCGTTGGAGCTAATTTGTTTGACCCCCTCGTGCACCCTCCTCCATTCTGTCTCTGTTAAGGGTTCATCTAGTATTTTGTCCCATTTAGTGTGAACTGGAAAGGGGCCAGCAGGGATGTCCCCCCTAGGCGCCTTATAAATGTGTGAAACCAGTTTACGTCCTCCCGCCAGAGTGGAAACCGGCTGTAGGGTTGCCGTTATGGGTGGCTCTTGTGGAAACACCGACCACTATTCACGGGCCAATGCCGAGATTTTTGCATATTGAAGATGTTTCCTCTTGCCTTGCTCAAACATTGATTCCGCCTCCTCCTTGGTGAGGAATCGTTGGGTGGTGTATAGATCTCCCACCATGCTGCAACCCCCCTCCGTTCATTTAGTGATTGACATGGTTTGACATATCCATTTTATCCCTTATGCCTCAGATGCCCACAGCGGGGCATCTGAGGCATAAGGTGCCCTTTTCACCACAGTGTTGATTACAACTTCCCAAATTGTGGCCACATGTCGAACAATGTACAGGATCCATTCAAGCACCCCCAACATGAGGAGCTCAGGGAGAGGGACCCCCGGATGCATTCCCGCCAGTAACCACTTCTCCCAATTATCGTGCTCGTCCAGACAGTGCACCTCATGTTGGAGCTGCACCGCCATATAATAGAGTTCCAACCAAGGGAACTCGAGCCCCCCCCCCCTAAACCCTAAACCCATGTCCTCTGTAAGGTGTCTAGTTTTACTCTTTTCCTTTTAGACAACAACAACAGCTCCACCAGTAGGCACTCCAGATGTTGGAAATACGCCTGCGGTATTTGGTCAAATTAATTTTGCATGACATAGGAACAACGTGTTAGAATCACCATTTGTGTCGGTGCCACTTTACCCAGCAGAGATAGTGGTAATTCTCGACAGAAAAAAATTGATTTTTGGGTGCCCTCCACACACCTCCCCACGCTTCTCTCCAAATAGGCTGCCTGCGTGTGCGCTAGCTTAATCCCCAGATATCTTACTTTGTCTCTGACCCAATGCATTCCCACATGGGGTAGTTTGTTTTCTTCATTCTCAACCAGGCATCCCATGGGGAAGAGCTTAGATTTCCCTGGATTGAGGCGCAGCCTTGATACCTCCCCGAATCTGGTCAGCTCCCTGAGAAGCACAGGTTTTGCTTCTTCAGGATGCCGAAGGTATACAAAAGTGTCATTGTTATACATAAACACCACGTGGTTAACATTTCCCAGCTGGATACCCTACCTCTCCATCTCAGTTATGAGGGTAATCGGCAGGGGTTCCATCGCAAGAGCAAATAGAAATGGTAACAAGGGGCACCCCTGTCGGGTACCTTTTTTGTAGTTTGAAGCTATCCGAAACCTGATTCCGTAGGAGCACCCTAGCCGTAGGTCTAGTGTATAGTATTTCCATCCATCCTATATACTTTTCCAATAGTCTCGTCTTTCTAAGCACCATCCACATATATCTCCATTTAACAGAGTCAAAAGCCTGTTGAATATCCATATTAGAGGGCCCACCTCTCTTCTCGGAGATATGGCTCATGCTAGATATGTGTAAGTCTATGCAAATTGTGTGTAGTGTTTTGTCCGGAAATAAATCTGGCCTGGTCCAGATGGAGTTATCGGGCCACATATGGCAAGGGAATTATGGACACCAGAGCTTCCATCATGGTTTTAGGGAGCTCCCCACAAACCAGGGCTCCATTGAACACCGTAAGAAGGCAGTTAGCCAGCTGCAGGGCAAATTTTTGATAAAACTCTGCTGGGAGCCCATCGCTTTCGGAGCACTTTTTTGGTTACAGCTTCTTAATCGATGCTAGCACTTCCTTCCTGGAAATTGGTGGCCCTAGAGCTTCGGCATCTTCCTCTCCCAGAGTGGGAAGTGTCAGCCCATCAATAAATTCCTGCAGTGCTTGTGGTGTAACATGGATGTCAGTTGTACAAGTGTGTTGTAAATGGGTCGCAAATTCATTTATAATCCCGTCTTGAGTATATACCATGTTCCCTTCATCATTTCGGAGTTGTAGGATAGGTGTATGCTCCTTCTCTGTCCTAATCAATCATGCTAGTAGTGCTCCCGACCTGTCCCACTCCATGTGCAATCTTGTCTATAGGTAGTATACCTGTGTTTCTCTAGTCTGGTCCAGGCATCTAGTTACTCTCGGCGGACCCGCGTTCATTTGGCCACACCAGTAGGCGACCTACATAGGGCATCGTCTAGAGTCTTAAGCTGCTTTTCTAAGGTTGTGATATCATTTCTGAGCTGGTGTTGTACCCCATATGTGGTTCACATGGAAACCCCCCTTAGGACCACGTTCATGGCCTCCCACTCTGTGGCTCTATTAGCTGTCGATCCCCAATTATCCTCAAAATAATGCTGTAGAGCCTCCATTACTGTCTGTGCATGTAGGGGGTCTGTGAGTGCTTCAGCCCTAAGTCGCCAGAGCGGAATGGCCGGCCGACCCAGTCCGCTTTTCAGAGTAAGTGATAATGCTGCATGATCAGAAAGATATTGTGCTCATTAGGAAATTCCCTCTGTGGTAGCGGTCAGCCCAGATGAGAGACAGCAATGGTCAATTCGAGTAAATGTGTTGGCAGCTGGAGTGTAACAGGAAAACTCTCTTTTGGTAAGATTATGTGCCCTCCATTAGTCTCTTAGTTGCTTGCCCTGCAGAATGATATTAAGTGATCTTTATATGCGAGGTTTGGTATAATCGCTAGGAGGTTCTCTGTCTAATTTCGCATCGAAGATGCAATTAAAGTCCCCGAAAAGAATAAGTTCTGCATCCATGTATGGTGTCGCCGCCTTAAGGATTGATGGGGAAAAATCAGGGAAGTCCGAGTTAGGGGCATAAACATTAATACAAATCTCCCTGCCTTCCCACCTCTCGAATAAAATGACATACCTCCCTTCTGGGTCCAGGACATGAGGCAGGTGTTGGAAGGGGGCCCCCGGTCCCACCCACACCAGTGCCCCTTGTGCAATCCCTGAGTACGAGGTGGTGTTCAGCTGGCTTTGCCATCTTTTTCTTATGCTTGATATGGTATTTCCCCATATACGTGTTTCTTGTAGCCCCACAATTGCTAGTCTATACCTCTTTCGAAATGCGTGCACTTTGCAGCATTTTCCTATGCCGGCCATACCCTGAACATTCCAATTAAGTATCTTCTATGTTTGCACTGGCATGGTAGTTTTTCTGTTTGTAACTTAATACTTCCACCCTTTCCCCGGTAGGTCCGACCTTTATGTTTGTGAGACATAGTGCACTCCAGCGTGATCCTAAAAGATCCCCAACAGACTGAAAAAACTTTGGAAACTGAACAAACCCAACCCCCTTCCCTCCCCATGGGCAGTTGAGATCCATAGAAAAAGCATTACATACCGCCGATACCAGCCTCCCCTCAGAAAACATTTCAACATTTTAGGCTTAATTGTCCAAGTGCCGGGACCTAGTCCAGCCTTGTCTATAGAACAAATATTGATATCTATTGAGTGTTGTGCTAGAGAACTGGCTACGTCGGGGTACAAGATTGCTTTCAAGCTTCCCATGCGGGCCTGTTGGGGGGTGTCGCTACTCCTGCGGCAGCCCATGCCCCTCTTATAGATAATGATCAGCATGATATTCCACATACACAATCTGAAGAGGATTAGAAAGAGACCAAGGAGTCTACTCATGCCATCCCAGTTTACAAGTCTCCTAGGGACCCCAGCAGGAAACCTGTGTACAAGTCTCTCAGGGACCATACCAGTATACATTTACTAACTGAACTTATCTGTACAGTGTATGGCATTCAGCATTTTTTGTGAATTCGTGTCCACTACTTGGATTGCCAGATCCAGCCTCTAGGTACAGCGTCATCCCCACTGAGTCCAGTACTGCTTCTGTGTCCGAGACCTGTAGCGTACCATCTTCTAGGCCTGTAATTAGACCTGAGCTTGTTGTCCTCTTGGTTTTTGGCTGGCATGTAGGTGGCCTACATTTGTGCAATCATGTTTTCATCGTTGTTGCTCCAGTGGAGGCTGTGGAAGGCACCAGACGTTGCCCCTTCTGGAGCTCAGGTATCTAGCCAGTCACTTGCCTCTTCCCCTGAGAAGAAAAACAATGAGCTGCCTTCAATTTCCACCCGGAGCTTAGCCGGGAACATAAGGCTGTAATGTTTAAATCTCGTAGTCTCCATTTGACTGCAATGAAGGTCTTCCTTTGTTCCTAAACTCTTTGGGTGTAATCAGGGTACATCGAAATGGAATGACCCACAAAGAAAAAATGCCTTTCACTGCGTAAGAGCTGAAGGACGTGATCTCTGTCCCTAAAATTGAAGAGCTTTGCAATGATAGCTCGAGGAGGCGCTCTGGGTCTAGGGCAGAGCTCTTCAAACTTTTTGATGCCGAGACCCCCTTGTAAAACCTTTTTAGCGGTAAGGACCCCCTTCCGACAAAAGTTTCTAGAAACTGGTACTCCTCATCATCATCTTTTGACAACCATAAATGCGCCTGTTAGACCTCATCACATCCATCCATCATTCATCCACCCACGCTTTCACACATCCATCCATCCTTTCATCCTTCGATCCATCCATCCATCCTTCATCCATCCACCCTTTCATCTTTCCATCCATACATCCATTCTTTACCCATCCACCCTTCCATCCATCCACCCATCATTCATCCACCCACCTTTTCACACATCCATCCATCATTCATCCATGCAACCTTTTATCCATCCATACATCCATCCAACCTTTCATCCACCCATCCATACATCCATCCTTCATCCATCCACCCTTTCATCCATCCATCCATCCATCCACCCACCCTTTCATCCATCCATCCACCCATCATTCATCCCCCCACCTTTTCACACATCCATCCATGCATCATTCACCCAAGTAACCTTTTATCCATCCATACATCAATCCATCCATCCATCCTTCATCTGTCCACCCTTTCATCCTTCCATCCATCCACCCTTTCATCCTTCCATCCATTCACCCTTTCATCCATCCATCCATCCACCCTTCATCCGTCCACCCTTTCATCCTTACATCCATACATCTATCCTTCATCCATCTATCCTTCACCCATCCACCCTTTCATTCTTACATCCATACATCCATCCTTCATCCATCCACCCTTTCATCCTTACATCCATACATCCATCCTTTACCCATCCACCCTTCCATCCATCCACCCATCATTCATGCACCCACCTTTTCACACATCCATCCATCATTCATCCATGCAACCTTTTATCCATCCATACATCCATCCACCCTTTCATCCTCCCATCCATACATCTATCTATCATCCATCCACCCTTTCATCCATCCACCCACCCACCCTTTCATCCATCCACACATCATTCATCCGCCCACCTTTTCACACATCCATCCATGCATCACTCATCCATGCAACCTTTTATCCATTCATACATCCATCCTTCATCTATCCACCCTTTCATCCATCCATCCACCCATCATTCATCTCCCCACCTTTTCACACATCCATCCATGCATCATTCATCCATGCAACCTTTTATCCATCCATACATCCATCCTTCATCCATCCACCCTTTCATCCATCCATACATCCATCCATCCTTTATCCGTCCACCCTTTCATCCATCCATCTACCCATCATTCATCTCCCCACCTTTTCACACATCCATCATTCATCCATGCAACCTTTTATCCATCCATACATCCATCCACCCTTCCATCCATCCATCCATCCTTCATCAGTCCACCCTTTCATCCTTCCATCCATCCACCCTTTCATCCATTCATCCACCCTTTCATCCATTCATCCACCCTTTCATCCATCCATTCATCCTTCATCTGTCCACCCTTTCATCCTTACATCCATACATCTATCCTTCATCCATCTATCCTTCACCCATCCACCCATTCATCCTTCCATCCATACATCCATCCTTCATCCATCCACCCTTTCATCCATCCATTCACCCATCATTCATCCACCCATCTTTTCACACATCCATCCATCCATCATTCATCCATGCAACCTTTTATCCATCCATACATCCTTCATCCATCTACCCTTTCATCCTTCCATCCATCTATCCTTTCATCCATCCATCCGTTCATCCATCCATCCACCCTTTCATCCATCCATTCATCATTCATCCACCCACCTTTTAACACACCTGTCCATCCTTCATCCTTACATCCATCCATCCACCCATCATTCATCCACCCACTTTTTCTGTGCCTCTCTCATGGAGGGGGGGGGGTCAGTATCTCTCTGCGTCTTCTTCCTTCTGTCCCGATCATTGGAGGGCATCTCTGTGCCTCCCTGCTGGGGGCGGGGGACGTGTCACGGGACCCACAGCTTTCGGCGCGCAATATCCATTGACCTCAAAGGGCTACACTACAGCCTGCTCCCCCAGCCCCCCTCTGCCCCTCCCCTCCCCACACACTTCCCCTTCTCCCCCAGCTCAAAACGGCTTCAGGGACACACACACACAGCCACACCCAAGTACTTGACAGGTCTTTAAAAGACCTTTTACTTTTTAATGAGGCTTTGATGTTTTTCACACCTCGGTGTGAATTAGGCCTCCACCGTGAGCACCCTCGATCAGCCCAAGCCAGGAACTGCACTCTGACAGAATCTGCGACCCCCTTCCAAGGACTCCACGACCCCCCTGGGGGTCGCGCCCCACAGATTGAAGACCTCTGGTCTAGGGGGTGTCACCAGTGCTCTGTGCGCTCTTTCAATACTGAAGAACCTGGACAACTTTTTTGGAGTCATTTTGTGTGTTATCCATTCTTCAAGGAACAGTTCCATGGAGGGACCTTCTGCTTTTTCAGGGAATCCAACGAATCTCAGGTTCCCTCTCCTCGACCTTCCTTCTGAATCTTCTGCCCTGTCGTCCAGCCCTATAGCCCTTCATTTAAGTTCAACTACCGCGGCACTAAGATTTGTCACTTCTATCTTTAAAAGCATCCATTTCTTTCTCATTGACGGACACTCTATCAGAGACTTTCTGCAGATCGCACCTCAAATAAGTTAACGTCTATGGCCATATCGTCTAATTTGTGGACCATGGCGTCTTTGGTCAATTGAATAGCTTGGATGACATCCATTAGAGAGGGAGAGTCATCGACGGTCCATTCAGCAGTCCCCTTCTCCCACCCAGGGTCCTCATCCCTGGCATCAGGGCCATGGGATAGGGGCTGAGCATAATTCGAGCCATGGCATAGGGGCTGAGCATAATTCAAAATTGTGTTGGTTTGCGCCTTCCCTGCTTTATCCTTCCCCATGGTTACCGGCATAGTGTGTTGTCTACTATCACGTGGGACACCTCCAGCAAGGTGATTCACCCGGGTGATCTGTACCCGGACGTGTGTCATTACGACGTGGTGTTTACACCGCGCTACCATTACAACGCAGTTATCGCAACGCAAGTCGTTACAATGACTTGCGCTGTAGGCGCTGGATTTGGGAATAGTATAATTTACTATTCCAGCTCCAGCCTACGTAACAGTAGGGAAGGTGTTGGAATAGTAAATTATACTATTCCTTAGTATATAGCGGCCTCCAGCGCAAGTCGTTGTAACGACTTGCGTTGTGATGGCTGCGTCGTAATGGTAGCGCGGTGTAAAGCCCACGTTGTAATGGCTGTCTCCCTCTGTACCAAGGAGCTTCAGTCCCTCTACTGTTCAGCGAATCTGAGCCCGGGCCTTGCTGCTTTTCCTGCTGATTCTTCAAAGTGGCCACCTCCCATTGGTCCCCACAAGAACTCTGGATCACTATATCCTCAGAGCACAATTTCACTGGGTAGTGTCACGCTGTCTCACAGCAGTAACACTGCCATCTCACACACTTGTATCCCAGGGAGGCTCCCTCACAGGTCCCGAGTGTTCTTATCCCAGCTTTAATGGCCCCGGGCTACCATCCCTCAGCCCTTCCCACCTCGCAAGTCCCACGAGGCGCAGTCGGTTCCCTTGACAGGGGTCTTTTGGACATGCAGCTCAAGCCGGTCCCACTGCTGCTTCCCGAACTTGACTCCCAAGGGCACTTCACCGTGGCCACCACGCTCTCACCTCTGTCCTGCCGGGCCTAGGCGGTACCTCCTCAGTTTGTCTCGCCTCTTAGGCCCATGTGGGCACAGTCAATCTGCAGGACAGGGGCCTATTTTCAACCCAGGTGCATCCGTGCAGGGCAGCGTTTGCAGCCCAGTCCTTTTACAGCTGCCTCAATGCCTCCAGGGGCACCAAGCAAGCGGCCCTCCAAACTAATGTGAGGGGGAGGTGGTCACAGCACACTCTGCCTCATGAGCCTCAGGTCATCTCCAGCGACGGCTGTGTCCCAGGTACGGCCCCTTCTCCACAGGCCTTCCTCTGCGGCTCCCGCGTCTCGGGGTCAGATTACTGCTGCGGGGCCGAGTGCTGCACTGCATATCAAGCGACGGTCACAGCTCGGCCACCAACCATCCCACGGCTGAAGCTCACTCCTGTCCGAGGTCGCGTGAACCTGTGCCTCAGTGACAGGGCCCGGTTGGATCTCATATCCGATCATTGCAGCCTAGTCGCGCCTCCGGCAATCAAGATGGCGCCGACTCCCCTCTGAGGCAGAGTCTTCGTTTCAGCGATTGCGGAGTCACTGGCAGTCGCAATTGCTTGTGCTGTCGTGTGGGGTCACACGGCACCCAGCAAACCTGTTGCGGGCTATAAATGGGCAAGGGTTCTTCAGGAATATGCCCTAGATTGGGCCGCTGTGCGGAGCTCTGTCAGAGCATGTCTACGCGACCATGATGGCAAGCCACGTCCCCCCAACAGATGTTCATCATTAGGTCCATGAACCTAAGACTTCATCAGGGCTGTTCTTACACATAACTTACTCTAAAATCATATGGTAGAGAAATTTAAATCAATCACATGCTTCTCTGTGGATCAACATTAAAAAAGTAGTACTCTTCCTCTTCTCATGTGCAATTATATTCCTTATTGCCAGGGTATCAGCAACCTGTGTCTCGAGTTCGCGCCGTATAGGAGAGTACGCCAATGTTACATAGATAACTGTTGCCTAAACCCCGCAAAAGAAAAGAGATTTAGTGCGCACTGATATACATGTAATCAGAGGCTTGACAAATAATCCACATGCCTGTCCTCAGGTGAATAGTCTGAACAGCACTCTGCTGCAAAGCTTTTATTTTATTTATTTTATTTGTCCATTTATAAAGCACTTGGTTACGCCATCGGCGTGTCCCCACGCTAGAAGTAGAACTCTTCAGTAGGCAGAGTAGAGAAACCTAGCTCAAACCTGGAGGCAGACGACAGTAGTTCTAATGGATCTACTCAGATTTGATAGTTGGAAAGAGCCACGACCAGAAAGCCCGCTATGGTGGTATTATCTGCTGCTGAGAGAGTGAAAAAGAGAGCTTCGCACTGCTCTAGATTGGCATCATTTATACAGCATTTCATTGATAATTTAAAAATTATCGCGATTCCGCCATCTCTTTGTCCTACCCGACCTTGTCTCATTATCCCGCGGCCTTCTGGGAACGCATCCAGGATATCTGGGGTAGAGCTCTTGCTAAGCCATGTTTCAGTAAGAAACATGGTGTCTGGTGTTTTCTCCATCAGTATTTCAGAGATCTCATGTTTGTGTTTTGTTAAAGATCTGCAATTCAATATTAGAAAGAGCAGTTTTACCACCTGCTGCATCTTGTGTTTTATTTTTGTGAAATCCTTCTTACATTTTCCACATGTCAACAACTCGGTATCTACATTAATGTTGTGCCTACAGGCCTTCTGAACAGACGGCGACAAATTAAATACTTTGTTTGCAGTTTATTTGATTCTTTGTTGGGACCTCCAACTGGTATGGCCGGGCGCGGCCGGGCGCAGATGGACTTGCAGATGACATGCCTGCTGTGCTCGTCGGCTGTGCGCCGGCTGTTCACCTGCTGTGCTCGTCGGCTGCGCGCTCGCTGCAGCATGCTTCTGAAATAGGCAGATAGCCAACCAATTCCAGCACTTCTTGATGGAGCACTGGAAAAACCACTTTGGCAAAGTAAGTCCTGCTAAGAACCTTCCATTTTGGGCAGATGGCTGCTACAAACTCTAAAAATCCACTCCTTCCGCAACAGAAAATGGGAGGAGGTCCAGCACTAACATTTAAGCCAGTTTTCGATTGAACAAACATGCTGTTGGGTTGTTTCATTCGTCGGGCCCTTCTTGCCTAAACATGGTCATAATAGTAGCCTGGATTATTTTTGTTGATGGTGACACTGATGAAAGGGACTTCTGGAGAGGACCGGGAGGTTTTATACTCAATGTGCATCTTTGGGAAGTCACTGTATGCTGTTGCTGTGTTGTTTCCAGCTGACTCTTGTGCCATTTCAAGGTTGCTGAGGTGGGTGATACTGATGCACTACTGGGTACAAGGCTGCTTTGCATAAAGCTGGCACCCTGTTCTTCTCATCACCACCTACATTTCCCACTCTGATCGGATTCTCCGTAGACGATACCGCTCCCACATCACCATGACCATCACAACATGCAGAAAGTTAATTAAGGTGCATCTCCCAGTGGAGTGTGTAATGTTTTTTTTCTAATGGGTTGCTTGACCTCAAGTACCATAGTGTGTACCAAGCTTACCTTGACGAACATGCATTGCATATGGAGCTTACTGCTTTATTGTTTTCCTTCTTGCTAACAGTAAAGAAGTCCCAAACTGGGGAGGAATACCTGTTTGGTGTGCCCCTGGTGCCACTGCCAATGCCCAAAGAACTGGGGGTAGGCAGGCGTGCTGACGATTGACTCTCTGCAGTGAGGACTTCTACAGAGCTAGTGGTGGATGCAGGTCTCAGCGTGGGCCTTAACAATATGGGAGCTGATGCAGGCGGTGGTGGTGGTGCTACATCCGTTGGAGAAGGCTGAATAGAAGGGATAATGTTGTTCTCTTCTGTGCTATCTTCCACAATGACTGGCTGATTGTCATCCTCATCCCCTTCCATAATTGTAAGGCTTTCAGGAACTTTCCTTTTCCTGAGCCTCTCCTGGTGTGTCTCGGACTCAGCCAGGATCCAATCTGTGTCCAAACCATTAGAAGGGAGGCTTGGAGAAGAGGGTGGTGTACCCTTCCTTTTTCTTGCTGGAGCTCTGGAAGCCAAGGGTTGTAAAAGAGGAAGTTCTTGCTCAGCAAGAATCTCAACCTCCCGTTCTGCTCCTACTTCAGTAAGATCCATTGCCGGTTGCAGCTGTTGTCCACTTTCCTGCAATGATTGGGTACTACTTTGCGAAAGAGACAAATCCAATTAAATGTCACTTCTCATCTGCATCAACATGCTTGCAGTGACTACCCTCATTGAGAGACATGGGCTAGGACTTCAGTTGGGGTGGTGCCATTGATGAAGGAGTGCTGCTCGCATCTTGCTCCCCAGAAGCTGGTGCAGCAGGCACGTGTTTTGCTGAAAAAGGTACTAGCCAGCATGCCTATGGTGGAAATGTGCTTCTTCTTCTCCCCACAGGACACTTTCTTGGCAGCACCTTTCTTTGGGGCCATCTTGAAGCTGGCAGTTGGCAGTGGAACTTAGCTGCGTAAGAGAAAGAGATTGGAGGACCCATGTGACAGTCTGGCAGTACTGTGAGTGATGTCTCTTGTGCACCTGAATGCAAACAAGCAAGAAAAACATTTAGTGAAACATGGCATTGTTGCAGTTTGAATTAGCACAGACATTATAATTTAGTTTAGTTACTTAGTTATCATTATTATCCGAAACAATTAACAACAGTGAAATTCAAAGTCAAACCACACTACCAGAACATAATATTTAATTCCAATCAGGATAAGAACATACAGATGTAACTTTCCTTTGTGTGCATCTTAGGGAGAAATCTGTGGCAGTCAGGAATGTGCCATTGGAAAACTGTATAATGCTTAGAAAATGAATGCTGATGTGTGTCTACTCTATGGCAGTCAGGGGGTCCAGTGGAAGATGGAATAATCCTTAAAAAATGATTGCTGGTGTGTGTTGTGCACCTAAGGCAGGCAGGGGCTGAGGGGAAAATGAAATACTTCTTAAAAAATGAATGCTGGTGTGCGTTGTGCACCTATGGCAGGCAGTGGATCCAGCGGGATATGGAATAATCCTTAAAAAAGGTATATTGTTGTGCGACTGTGACCTATGGTGGATAGTAGGTGAATGGATGGTGGAAAATGTAAAAAAAATAATAATGACAAATAAAATGTAAAATACATCAATAATAAATAAATAAAATAAGAAAATATATATAAAAAATTCAAATAAAAAAACAAACAAATTAATCAAATAAACAGTAATTATTTGCTGGTGTATTAGACTATACTAGAGGACTTTGAGACACTGATTGGGAAGCATTTAGTGATTGTTTAGTAAGTCCTGGTGATAAATCATTGTTTGCTATGCCTACACGTGGGGGTAGGCACAAAAATGCAGCATGGGGACCCATTTCAACTGGAACATTAGATAACTTTATAACGAGGGCAAATTCAGTAATAGATCAGGATATTACATTGATGGAACGCCGGGTTTCACAAGATTTGGCCATGGCTAAAAGATCATCCATAGCCCATCTTGCGAATGTCCGTACACCTGAAAACCCCCAAAGAAGCAATATCATAGGAACCCAGGCACTTGTTCATAGTTCACTTACTCCAATAGATCAGTCAGATATCCAGTTGATTACTGATTTAAATTTGTCACAATCAACAGAGGACAGTATAGATGTCAACGGGGGGGGAGGACACAGAAATAGTAAAAATGCAACTACGCGAGATGAAGGAGGGAGCTAAACCCAAAAGGAAACGGGCAAATACAACTACGGGGGGAGGAAGAAAAGCTAAAATAGCCAAGGGTATGAGCAGCACGGTTACATCCCAACAGCAGAAAGAGCAACAACAGAAAGATATCGAGGCGAGGGATTATCCTTTATTATCGACCTTATAGGTTGAAGGCCTAGCTCCTGCTTTGAGGAAAGAAACCAAGGAAATGGGAGACGAGATAGCTGATTCATTATTAACAAAACTCGAGGCTTTGTTTAAAGCCTCGCTTGCCCCGTTGGAAAATAGGCTTAAAGGATTGAACAACAACTTTCCAGTTTGGAAGTAAACCCCAGGAGATGGACAGAAGCGATGAAAGGGAAAAAAGTGCCACAATGTGTAATACCAAAACTGCTAAACTTGTGGTACAAAAGCCCAGTAACACTTCAACTTCTGCCCAAACATTAAACTATTCTGCTATAAACCAAGTAGTACAGACCCCCTTGGTTAAATCGCCTATTGTAGGTAATCCTGCACAGGGAGTTGAAAAAATAAGGAAGGATTCAGATAACGTATCTAGAGGGGACTTAACGTTCAGTGTACCGCTGAGAAGGCACACTATAAATTTTCCCCCTGAAGCCAGTCCCTACATGGTTGTATTAACAGGAGTACCAGAGTTGAGAGCCCCCAAGGAGGAATCCTTTGAGACACTAAAAAAAAAAGTGTTGCATTGGTTAAATATTAACCGGCCTTTGCCGCCCCATTCGACTAGCAGAATATTAATGGTGCGTAGAGCTGCTTGGGTGGGTACAACTATTAAAACAATTCCAGGAGACTGCGTGTTGGTTAGTTTTAGCGACACACGTACGGTAGAGTATATATGTAATTGGAGCAGCTGGAGCAACTACAATGTTCAGTCACCCACAGAAGTACGGCCTTTAGCATACTTTTATCCATGCAATGTTCCACTGAGGTATGAGAGCGAATGGACAAGGGTAACACGTCATACTAGGGGCAGAGTACCAAATTATGATTATCGACCAGAGGCAACGTGGAGAGGTGCTCATGTAGATAATCGTTTTAGCTGCCTAGAAATGGTGGATTGACGTCAGAGGTCCAAAAAGAAATTTATAGGAACTAAACAGGCTAATACAAAAGAATCTAACCCAAATTCATTAAACGGATCATGCCCAATAAATAAGAAGACAGAAATGGGACTGGGGAGGGTCAATACATCAGCATTAGAAGGAAACACATGCCACGGGGGAAATTGCTCTCTGAGGGTCCAGACAAATCCCTTGCCTAGATTAACATCAGATGTACAGGAACATGGGAGTTTGGTACATCCTGGGGGCATGGAAATATATACAGCAACTACTTCCCCAGATATAAATAGGTAAGTGGTGCACACTAAGCCAAAGGTTGACAATGATTTTATTTCTCTTCTGTCATGGAATATAGCGGGGCTTTCAACTAAAATGAAGGTACATGGGAGCGTGCCCTATAAAGAACAATTTACTATTATCTGCTCCCAAGAATGCTGGGATAGGGAGGAAACTCACTTAAATGGCTTTCGGGCCTTCTTTTCACCTGCCAAGCTCTCAAAGAGGGGTAGAATTGCGGGGGGCTTATGTATTCATATAGCAAATACTGCAAACATTACGGTCAAAAAGAGTCTCTTAGGATCGGACTGTTATCAAATATTGGTCTTATCCCTGGGTGGAAATCAAATTATCACCCTGATTAATGTGTATAATAATATTCTGAGGGAGGACATAAAAAGACACTGGAGGGTCTTGTTCAAAGCCTGCAACACCTAGTGGAAAACTCCCAGGGGGACGAATGTGTGGTTCTGATGGGGGACCTAAATTGCCATTTATGCACTCACAGCAATCTAGGTGTCTGTGGGATGGTAAATCTCAAGGGCGATCCCTGTACGCATTTTGAGCATTCAGGTACCGGGAGCACTTTTAATTCCTTGATCCATTTATTGGATTTGGGTTTTGGGAATTAACTTTGTAGCCCGCAGGTCCCCTTTCTACCAACTTTTATTAGAAGGGGTTGCACCACAGTGATTGATTTTGCCCTGATCTCAAACAGTCACTCCGGTTATGTACTAAGCTGTCATACAGGAGAGACTGTATTAAGTGATCATTATCCCATTTGTCTTTCCATGGCTTTTGTCAGGAAGAACACCGATCATAGCAATGTAGCATGAAACCTCTATAATTATGCGATATCACTAGCTGGCTGCCACGGCCCGTGGAGGGAGTTTCGGTGGGGCGAAGAGGCGGGGCGGGGGAGGGGCAGGGTGGGGTGGTTCTAAAAACTGGAGTATGGATAATTGAAGGTAAGTAAACAATTTAATTAATACAACGAATTTCGTAGTGCGCCCTGCATCGCAAAATGCGATGCAGGGCGCACTAGGAAATTCGTTTTATTAATTAAAATGGAACAAAGTAGACCCTACGAAGTTTATGGAATCTTTATTAAAAGAACACCAAAAGGAGTTTATGATTTGCCTCTCGGAGACCAGTAACTGTGTACAGATTGTGGCAGCTTTCAAGAAGATTTCTGGCTAAATACATAAGGCTCTATCTAAATCATCTAAGAAGGGCCCAACAAAAAGAGGGGGAGGGATGGTTTAATCAGCTTGTGGCAAAACCCATGCAGCCTTAAAATCGACCCTTAAGAGGGTACTATTCCGCAATTAAAACTAGAAAAACAGAGCTAAAACACGAGGCATGGAGATCATTACATCAAGCGTGCATTTTGAGGGACACGGTGGGATTTTGGAAGGCGGTGAATGCCACCTTTTTTATCGAAAGAAAGACAGACTCCATGGAAATAGCTATAGATGAAGTGACATGGGTAGATCATTTTACAGATTTATATAAAAAAGATGAGATAGTGGAATCTGCATATAATGTCACGCAGGAGAGGGAAGAGGTTAGAGTACAAAGTTTGTTCCCTCTAAGTATCAACTTCACCTTACCTGAAATCGAGCTGGCTTTAGCAGAAAGTGCTGCAGGAAAAGCGGCCGGCCCAGATGGGGTGCCCGCGATATTCATAAACATGACACAGATATATGGGCACCACTCCTGCCAAATGTCCTCAACAGCACTAATAACATAGGTTTTATTGGTACATGGCAAGAGGCGGTAGTGGTCCCTATCTTCAAAAAGGGGGATCGAAATGACCCAAAATGCTATCAGCCAATTTCCCTTTCAGACGCCCTTATGAAAGTGGCAGAAAGAGTGGTACTGAATAGGCTGCAAGTATAGGCGGACGAGGCAGACATTTTTTCCAAATTTCAGTGCGGTTTTAAGGCAGGTGTAGGAACTACGTGGTGGCAAAAACGGGCAACCTCTTTTTGTTATTTGTCGATTTAAGTTCCGCATTTGACTGCCTTAATCATGAGATCTTATGGGACACATTGTCGCAACTCTGCATTGAAACCGCCCTATTGAATTATATTAAAGAATTGTATAGGGGGGCCGGGGCCAAAGTACGTTTTGGGAACAGGGGCGAATGCACATCTGTTTTTCCTATAAGGAAAGGAGTGCGGCAGGGCTGCATTCTCGCACTCTTTTTATTTAATGTGCACATTAATAGCGTAGCTACTCAATTAACAACGGATAAAACGGATTTCCTCCAAAGTAAAGGTAGCCCAATCCCACTCCTACTATATGCCGATGATGCGGTAATTATGTCAAGAACTCAGGTGGGTCTCCAGAGGGCACTTTCTACTTTTGCTAATTACATGGGAGCTAGAGGATTAAAAATAAATATTGCTAAAACTTTTAATATGTGTTGAACATCAAAGAAAAATGTTACATGCAGCACATTTTTTGAAAAGTCTAAGATAGAGTCAACGGATACATTTTCCTATTTAGGAATTGTTTTTAACAAAAAGGGAACATGGGCTACGGCAGCCGACATGAGGAAACTAGCATTTTCACGTGCCATCGGAGCCGTAAAGAAATTTGCTAATAAATTGGGGGCCCGCCCAGTACACATTCTTGTCGACATCTACAAATCGAAATCTGTGTCTACCGTAACTTATGGTGCGGGGATATGGGGAATTAGTAACATTAGAGATATTCAAATCTGTGAAAATGCTTTTCTCCGTTTCTTGTTGGCACTCCCACCTACAGCACCAAGTTACATATGTCACAAAGAATTAGGCTTGACGTATGTGACTGACCTAATTAAAGTAAGTCCGGTTTTACTTTGGCACAAAGTTTGGAACTCGGAAGAAACTGGACTGAACAGAGAGATCATACAGGATTGTTTGGACCTTCAGGGGGGGCAAAACATCCAATGGTTTTTCTATGTAAAGTCTTTCTTAGAAAAGATTGGTCACCCTGATTACTTCGTTTCTCCCAGCACTTTAAGTTCTATTTCCAGGAAAGAGTTGAAAGATTTGTGCTTGGAACTATTAGAGTCAAAACGGTGGCAGATAGAAGGGACAAAGGGTTCTGTAATACAGAACCAACTAATGTCGCATCGGAGTGGTTTACAAAAATATTTAATTCTGGTACAGAGCAGCTTTTCTAGGATGCTGTTAACATGTTTTAGAGGGGACAGTTTCTTTAGACTGGTAACCTTCCCAGAAATAAATTCATGGTCAAAAGCTTTACCACCGTGCCCATGCGATGATATTTCGCAACAATCTACAATTCATTGTGTGTTGTTTTGTAAATTTTACTCTCTTGCCCGGAATAAATATTTAAAGCTTTTATTGAAAAAATGGGGTCTAAGACAGTGCAGACCAGCCTTCTTGAAACTGCAGATGTTGGAAGACGAAATGTCTATGTACCTTGTGTCAAATTTTGGGAAAAATGTGATTAGATGCAGGCAATCAATGAACTGACCCCAATTTATTCATTTTACTACTTTCCGCCCTATTATGTATTTTATACATGGTAAATTGACGTGAAATTGTTTGTAATGTATTTTTACTGTTTTTTATATCTGCTTTTATGATTTTTAAAATGTAAAATCGAATAAAGCTATCTTTGACTTGACTTAAAATAAGAAAATAGATATAAAAAATTAAAATAAAAAAACAAAAAAATTAATCAAATAAACAGTAATTATTTGCTGGTGTATTAGAGTATTCTAGAGGACTTTGAGACACCGATTAGGCAGCAAGGGGGGGGGGGAGGGAATGCAAACAAGCATATAATATAAAACTGTTAATAAATATACAAATGCTGCAATGAACATTCTAACATCACCTTTAATTTTACTCCTGTCAAGAGTTAACGTTAATCCGTTTTCAGGGTAGAAATAGGGAGGGGACATCCCCAAAATTGATGGAGGTGTATTGGGAGAGTAGTCAACGTGTAAAAGTAATTTTCATATGAATTATGTTTCCCATGGAGAAAAAAATGATCAAAATAATAATTCGAAGTGCAAATAAATTCACCACAAACATAATTTGCCTAGACAGGTGTTCCATTTGGTTTGTAGATAACCAGCTCTTCAAATATTGATTTTCTTGTCCTTCCCACTGTTATTTAAAACATGTTACAATGATGGGCAACATGTTGTTACCTTGTTAAATGAAAATACACTCAAACAAAGTACCCATATCTTGTACGCCGACTTGTTCTTTTTACATTAAAATCAAATAAATAAGGCGACTTTGCAAAAAACTAATATTTCCGAAATCGAGGGTTTGAACTTGGATTATTGTAGTTTTATAACTGGTTTAAATTTTAGAGTTGCCACTTTCGCCACTTTGCTTCAACGGGGCTATTTCGATAAGCATGGCAAGTTTCTTTGGAACTTTTCTCGGTGTGCATTTGTTACATTGCAATATGTCGCCTCGTCTCTAATAAAAGTAATAAACCAAAATGGGATTTTCAGAATTGCATATTTTTCGGAATGCATTTACCTTACTTTGCATTGAATACATTTTTTATCAATAGCCTCTCGCTGTAGAAAGCCCAATAAATCACAACTGAGACCCAGGATGGCTCCGTGAGAATGACATTTCCTAGTAAATTCCTCCCAATAACTCACCGTTTATGCTTGATTTTCTGAATCTATAATATAGGAGGGAGGGAGTTCCTCAACAATACGAACTCTTGCCTTTGAGTCTATCATTCTATTTAAAATCAGGAAAATTGTTCTGGCTAAAATATGTTTTTTTTTTATTGTTTTAATCTAATAATATGTTATCCGGATATTATACACTTAATAAATAGTTTGGTGACTGTGTAACTACTTCTATTATGATTTTACTGTTACCACTATGAGTGTATTTGAAAAATGGAAAATTGTACACCCGTTACAGCCATGATTTTCTTTCGATGATAACTTGGCCAAGCAGTATGCAAGCCAGATGCATTACGCCACGTTGCAATGTCAGTTACATAATTAAACAGCCAATGTTCTGTTCATTTCATTATTTCTTTGTGCTGCTGAATTGTGATTGGCTCTTCAGGGACGGGTTGCTTACATTTCATGGATGACTGAGCAATTTGCACAGGTGATTGCGAACATTTTCACAGGCAATGCGCTGCCTGAACAGTCATTTTCAGTCAGAACTGATTCCATTTTGCACTGGTTATTGGTGCAAATGCTGGTGCAAAATTACCTTTTCACTGGTTCAAACTAGTGCAAGGCATTAATCGGGCTGGTTGGTGTAGATTTAGTGGGAAACATCGTTTACAACGCGGTCGTTACATCGCGGTGCCATTACATCGCAGATTTTAGAACGCAAGTCATTTTATTGCGGATTTTAGAACGCAAGTCATTACAACGACTTGCGCTGGATGGCGCTCTAGGACAAGGAATAGTATAATTTACTATCCAACACCTTCCCTAATGTATGTAGACTGGAGTTGGAATAGTAAATTATACTACCCCTAAGTTCAGCGCCCTCCAACGCAAGTCGTTGTAACGACTTGCGTTGTAAAAAAACGCGATGTAATGGCATGCGATGTACTAGCATGCGTTGTAATGTCATACAACCAGATTTAGTAGACCTCAGAGAGACTGTCATTTTATTTAGGGGCAGGGAAAGTATGGAAGGAATTTTGTATTTTTCATAGAAATGATTCTGTAGAAGCAAGAAGATGGACGCACAGCATGAAAGGAACCATGGATACACTGAACATTATACACTAGAATCTACAAATTGATCTTTGCATCAGAATTCACGCTGGGGACATGGCAGTGGGGAGTGCTTTTCAGGTTGAAGAAGATAATGTTTGAGAGGTATTTTGAAGGTGCTGAGTAAAGTGGCTGATATCTGGTTCTAGACTTGCTGCTTGAAGCATCTCTGGGTGGATGAAGATGGTGAAGCTGTTTGGGGTGCTACGACAAGCTGTTTCCAGAGGTGCAGCGAAAGACTGCCACGGGTATAAGGGTCAAAGCTATATTGTAATTGTACTGTAATTGCATTTATATAACGCCTTTTCCCCCTAACGAGGAGTCAAAGTGCTTTTTTGACGAGTAGCAAGCTACTCTGGAACCCATAAAGGATTAGTGGTGAATTAGTATAGTGAAATATGAAAGTAATTTGAGTGGTGGATATGGTAGTCAGTTATTTGGATTGCTAAGGATAGTGGAGGCATAGAAGGGTATCACATTTGAACCCTGGAATAATAACATTATACAGAGCCATACCGATTGTCAACCAGTCTGCTTGATGTTGGTGGTTAGAGAGAGAGGTGGCTCTTGGAAAGCATAGAGCAGACAACAGTGCTTTTCAAGAAGATAAAACAGTAACAGATGATTTTAGGAAAGTGCACCATTTTGTGTTTTTCTGTTAGTTTTCTGACTGGATTAATGGAATACATGGGCTTTAGGTGCCGGGATCCTGCCTCATACCACTGAGAGCAGGTGTTCTGACCCATAAGCATGGCAAACACCTGATTATCCTTAATTGGCACAGCTGTTTTTTTTGTATGGCTACAGTAAAGTCCTGCAGAAGTTCACCAGTGTCATAAAGTCAGTTGGCAAGTGTGGGCTTGCAGTGCAGACTTGCCCCACCCACAAAATAGACTCTAAAGCATGGTATCAGTGTTGTCCATGCAACCATGGATAGCTTCACTCCAAACTGCAGCAGCTCCATGTTAAAATAAATCTATTTTACTTATTTAAAAATCTACTTTTAATAATAGTAAGGCATCATTAACACGTACCTTAGAGCCCACAGGGTGTGTAATGTGTGTATTGTGTTATCAGTGGAACTGCCAAAGATGAAGCTGGCATGTCTCTGTAATAACAGGGTGCAAAAGTGCCATTTAATGCACAGACTTGAGAAACTTTTCTATTTTGTAAAAGACCACTTAATTTTCAAAGCTCATTTTTCTGTGGCTTGGTTTACGGGCGACTAGGAGAACCACCTTCAATTAATCTTCTTAATTTGTGAAAATCAAATTAATTGGCGAACTAAGGGGCACACACATCAAGCTATTTTGCTATCGCAAAAATGCGATTCACAACAAAAGGATGTTTGCGGTCGCAAAATAGCCCTAAGGAATGCATCAACCAAAATGTCAGAATATAATAGATATTCACAAATTTTGCGATTACCTATTTTGCGAATTCTAAAATAACAAATCTGTATTAGCGAATCGCTGTTTGGGAATCGCAAAGCTATGCATTAGAAATCGCAAATTGGGAATAGGTATGGAATTGCTAATTTGCGCTCTAAAAATACAGAAAACTCCAATTAGGCGGTAACCAGGGCACAACAATCAAATCAGGTGGGAAACATTGCTAAATTATTCACTGTAGTGTGAGATCAGCAGGGTTCTTACACTTAGTCTGGATATGCCCTGGAATTGCTAATTTCTGGGAACTGGTATTTAAAGCGCTAGGAGACGTTACCTCCATGGAACTGACTCAGGACCCACAGCTGGTGCTGTTAGTTTATTCCAAAAACCTTCCGAAAGCAGTGAGGCGATTGGTGGACATGGGACTACAACTAGACAGGCGTAGAGTAGCTATCTCCGGGGCCCGAGGTCCAGTTCCCACGATGACTGGCTGGTCCGGGGACATGGTGTACTGCAGCACGCAGACAGACCTTTATAGGGAATAGCTTTCACCCCGGAGCCACCCCAAAAAGTTTTGACGGCTCTATCAAAGCTACATTGCCACACTGACAACAGACACTACTGGTGCAGATAGGCCAGGTGCGAGCGCAAATCAGACCCCAGATGAGATACACAGTAACAGATCTGAGGCTGAAAACCCCTGATAAGAATTTCACACTCAGTGCTGGTAGTTGAAGCCACCGCATGATATTCACAATCAAGTGTTATTGCGCTAGAAATTTTTATCAATCAGTTTTGATGTATGAATATAGGTGTAGTGTCATTGTGGGACCGACCTGCATTAAAAGTGTTAATGATGTGTAATATCAATTTACGAGACAAACTAAGTCGATGTAATACATGGTGCCTTTAATTTCTATGTTTAAAAGGAACGCATGTAACCTTTGATATGTATGACCATAAAAGAGAATTTTTTTTTTTTTAAACATTGGTAAAGTATTCAAACAGGCCCAGAAGGCCTCAGAATGCTTCACAATGGCATCGCTCTACATCATGGCGAGGAGGATGAGGCTAAGAGCAACAGCACAGAGATGAAGGAGGATACAGGAGCATATTTTTAGAGTGTGCGTTACTTTGTTGGGACAGACAGAGGAAGAGAACTATGACAAGCATAGGTTAAGTTCAGACATGATTTATGATCTGATTTCTGAATTAGATCCCCTACTGCTGCGTCAGACTCACAGGACACATGCCATACCCACTTAAGTGCAGGTCCTATGTTCCCTGCACCTACTAGCGTCAGGTAGCTTCCAGAGTGTAGTAGCTGCAGCTGGAGGGGTGTCACAAAGTGCCCTATCGCGCTTTTTCAATTCTTTCATTGACGCCATGTTGAGCATGATACATCACCACGTTAGCTTCCTAACAAACCCACAGGAATTGCAGCAAACACAATTAGACTTCTATCAGGTAGCCCAATTTCCCCCCTTAATTAGTTGCATTGATGGAATGCATGTAGCCATTTGTTCCTCATTCAGTGAATGATTACATTTATAAAAACAGAAAATCTTACCGTTCACTGAATATCCAAGTTGTCTGCAATTCCAGAAACATCATAACTGACATAGTGGCACAATTTCCTGGCAGCACACATGGCTCATACATATTCAGGCACAGTGGAATACACATTCGTCTCCTTGGGGGTGAATATGGCGAAGGATACCTGCTTGGTAAGCATATGTTACAATGTCTTGCATACTCTGGGCAAATGGTGATATATTTATCAGTGAGTAACCTCTTGCTTACTACCCTGTATGTAGGTGACAGTGCATAAGCTGTGCGCTCTTACATCCAGACGCTATATCTCAAACCAAGAACCACAAGTGAACAGCGTTACCATGCAGCCCACATCTCCACTCGCAA
Organism: Lissotriton vulgaris; assembly: GCF_964263255.1. Classification (NCBI taxonomy): domain Eukaryota; kingdom Metazoa; phylum Chordata; class Amphibia; order Caudata; family Salamandridae; genus Lissotriton; species Lissotriton vulgaris. The sequence goes on along the minus strand of NC_141696.1, from coordinate 433,788,074 downwards.
CGTCATAGAGCGCACCTTTGGTCTACTAAAAAGTAGGTTCTGCTGCTTTCACAAGACTGATGGGGCATTGCAGTACTGCTGCAAAATCGTGGCCACTTGTGCCATGTTGCACAAAATCGCAACTAGGAGAGGCATACCCCTGGAACTGTCTACCAGCGAGCTTGAGGAAGACAACTAGCCAGGGCAACCACCACAAGCAGCAGCTGGGGTGAGCTTAGCAGAGGGGAGACAGAGACGTGCAGAAATAGCACAGCAATATTTTCATGGTGGGTAATGATGAGACAAGACACTGCATGGTTTAACTGTAGCAGATGTTTATTAGGAAGAAAATGTTGGAGTGTTAATGCACACATACCAGATGCAAACTAGCATTGTGACTGTGAAAATTAGACAACATGATATTGTCATGGAACTTGTATGTCAGCCCAGACAAATGACATGATGATACTGGTTACCTCACCAGATTGGAGTTAGTCTGTCAACGCCACACTACTTTTTGTGGCCACACACTACCAAACTCCTTTCTGTGGGCTCTGTCACATACCTTGTGAAGCCTTCTGATGCAGTGGTACTCCTAGTATTGCGCCTCCTGCATGTGGTCACGGGTGCCAAGAGACTACTGAGGCTGGAGGCCTCCTGACTCTCACTTCCACCCAGTACATTGTTTCCCCCAATGAAGCAGTCTGAAATTGCTCCACAGCATTGGTGGCCTGTATGAGTCCCCTTGCCACATGCCAACAGCATTGGGTCATTTCAGCCTGCATGCCCACTGCACGACGGGACAGCAGAGCCGTGTTGGTGCTCAGGTGGTTGATGGCTCTAGTGTAACCATCTAAGCGCCCTAAGAATTGATGATGCCTTTTGCGTTGGGACACCTGGTCTTCTTGCATCACCTTGCATAGCTCATATATGGCTTCATTTGCCTGTCTATGCCCTTCCACCACTGATGTAGTGAGCTCCTTCATGCTGTCCCTCATGTCTACCCTATTCAAACAAATGACGGGGATTGAGGCTATTATGCCCGCACTGGTGACCAAGTTCCTAATGTTTGTATGTGTGTGGGTGCAGATGGTCTGGGATACAGTCCCCTAGATCCCAAAATCATAGAACAAAAAAAACCTTTTTTGTTTTATACATCAAATTACACAAGTTGACCCTGCACACCTGAACAGTTAGTAGACACAATATTAATGCTTAGTATGCATGTGTTCATATAGAAGTCCAATTGTTCTCCAAAGAAAGTCCAAAGTCAAGTTTCTTCTTTATGCAATCCTTTTATTCATAATTGTAGATAAAAACCAAATAGCCAACGCGTTTCGTCCAAAAACCAGACTTCTTCAGGGCTACATTTAAAAAGATACAAAAAATATATAAACATATATACATGATATGGAAAATTTGTTCACGAACGAATAGTCCATACGATTTAAAAGAAGGTAAAATTTAAAAAGAACCAGACATTTTATGGTAGACACAATTACGAAACAGACTTTGGTTTCATCTCTTTTTCTTCCAGGGGGAACATGCCTAAAGACAGAATATCACTCATATCTCTTAGTTTATTTAAATTACAGAACAAAAAAGCAGATTTGGATTTGTTTATCACCTAGGTTTATAAAGGTAGACAAAATGTCAAATGAGAGTTTTAGAAAAAGATATGTGCAGAAAAGTCTTAGCTGATTTAATCTGAAACTAAGTATATTTATTATACAAATTTTATCATAATTTGAAAGTTTAGAATACCTGGATTCAAATATATCTTTATGGCACAGCTTCCGGATGGTCTTAAAACTTGTATTTTCAGAAATGATTCTATAAACAAATATGTCCAAGTTTCAGTAATTTCATACATAAACATATTATATTCTTGTACAGTCTATTAACCCTCTATTCCTTCCACGGTCTTCACATAGCATTTAATTTTAAAAGAAAAATCATTTTCTAATGTGGAATCCTAAGCTACTGTGGCCATTGCGAAAATTCATTTCCAGTAGGCAGAAACAGAAAAGCCCTTCTATTTAAGACACTTGCTATAGCGCAAACTTAGGGCAATATCAATGGTCAGGAAAACCTATAACGACCACTTACTTCAATAAATAGGAAACAGATCATATATTCAAGATGTGCCAAAGGTCCATTATTTCCAATCAAGGTAGAGAGATTAAGTAAATGCCTGCAAGAGGGATTTTTAGGATATTAACATCGAGCTAAAAGCTGTCTAGTACATATACAGATGCATCTATTATTGTAGAGAATTAAAATAGAATATTTGTAGTTTTGGGATACTATATATCCAGTGTTATTGGCTAAATGATTAATTATATATTATAATGTCAATCGACTTTCTGTTTAATTTCAAACATTTTCTAATTTGTCCAATGGACCATTAGTGTCACCTCCTTATATGACTAATCATATAAAAACACTTGAACGAAAATGACTTGTTCAAGCACATGTATTTATGAATCCTGCATGATAAATCAGTTGGTCAAATTCGATCATGAACTAATAAAAATAGAACTAAAATAGCCGCCATCTTTAAGTTTTAAACGCATGGCAAATCCAGTGTGAAATGCATATGGTACATTTCAACAATAACGGAGCACAGTGAAACAATCAATTAAAGCCTCAAGGTTCTTAGGCAAGAAAAGGGGAGAATATTAAGGGAAAATATTAGTGAACTAAGGATAGCCCTACCTAGAGCGCATTCCTCATTTGCATTTCGGAGGTTAGCTCACCGTATATGTGGTCCCGGCGTCTCGTGATACGTGCGGTCGTCTGGTCGTCTGGTGTATTTTGAGGGTGTTTCGGGGAAGCTATTTATACCCTAAGAGGTAGTTGTTAATTACCAATTATCGAAAGTAATTGGTAGCAAGAAAAAAGGGCGACCGCTGATTACATGCAAATCAGTACGATCAAGTCCGCCATCTTTGCCTAGTCAAAAAAAGGACCCGAAAGTTAATTTTTAAGCATAATCCGTATAAACAGATAGTTAAATGAACTGGTAATGTGAAGTCGCTAGTTAGAAAATATATATTTGTGATAGGTTTAGGACAAAAAGCGACATTTTTATCGTTAAAGAACAAGGGTATACATTTATATGTAATCAGCGGTCGCCCTTTTTTCTTGCTACCAATTACTTTCGATAATTGGTAATTAACAACTACCTCTTAGGGTATAAATAGCTTGCCCGAAACACCCTCAAAATACACCAGACGACCAGACGACCGCACGTATCACGAGACGCCGGGACCACATATACGGTGAGCTAACCTCCGAAATGCAAATGAGGAATGCGCTCTAGATAGGGCTATCCTTAGTTCACTAATATTTTCCCTTAATATTCTCCCCTTTTCTTGCCTAAGAACCTTGAGGCTTTAATTGATTGTTTCACTGTGCTCCGTTATTGTTGAAATGTACCATATGCATTTCACACTGGATTTGCCATGCGTTTAAAACTTAAAGATGGCGGCTATTTTAGTTCTATTTTTATTAGTTCATGATCGAATTTGACCAACTGATTTATCATGCAGGATTCATAAATACATGTGCTTGAACAAGTCATTTTCGTTCAAGTGTTTTTATATGATTAGTCATATAAGGAGGTGACACTAATGGTCCATTGGACAAATTAGAAAATGTTTGAAATTAAACAGAAAGTCGATTGACATTATAATATATAATTAATCATTTAGCCAATAACACTGGATAGATAGTATCCCAAAACTACAAATATTCTATTTTAATTCTCTACAATAATAGATGCATCTGTATATGTACTAGACAGCTTTTAGCTCGATGTTAATATCCTAAAAATCCCTCTTGCAGGCATTTACTTAATCTCTCTACCTTGATTGGAAATAATGGACCTTTGGCGCATCTTGAATATATGATCTGTTTCCTCTTTATTGAAGTAAGTGGTCGTTATAGGTTTTCCTGACCATTGATATTGCCCTAAGTTTGCGCTACAGCAAGTGTCTTAAATAGAAGGGCTTTTCTGTTTCTGCCTACTGGAAATGAATTTTCGCAATGGCCACAGTAGCTTAGGATTCCACATTAGAAAATGATTTTTCTTTTAAAATTAAATGCTATGTGAAGACCGTGGAAGGAATAGAGGGTTAATAGACTGTACAAGAATATAATATGTTTATGTATGAAATTACTGAAACTTGGACATATTTGTTTATAGAATCATTTCTGAAAATACAAGTTTTAAGACCATCCGGAAGCTGTGCCATAAAGATATATTTGAATCCAGGTACCCTCATCTCTGCCCTGTTTGTATATATTGTACCAAAGTGTGCCTGCATTAAACACATGTTTTTGCATTGCAGGCGCTGCACCCTCAACATTTGGCTCTCCAGCACTCCCCAGAGTTTGGGACTATCATCTTCTGCAGATCCCATCTGTGCCCTTGACCTGCGCCTCCTCTTGTGGAAATTTCTGCGCTGCACCTGTAAATGGGGTCTTGGTGTGGGGGTATGCCCAGCCTGGGATGTCTGTGGGTCAGGTTAGCTCTCCTCCTCTACTCCAAAAGCAGGTAGTGGTGCACTGTGGTCCTGCATCTTGTGGATGCAGGTATTCAGGTTTCTGTGGCCACTGTGTCTCCTCACCTGACTGTGCCTGAGTCTCCAGGGTGTCATGGCCTTCACTTTCCTCTGGATCCTGTGCAGCTGCATCTGTGATGTTAAAGTGCAAGTTTAGTTTAGTTTTTAGAACATGCAGTGGCGTAGCTAGGGGGGGCGTGGGGGTGCTACGCCCCAGGCGGCACTATTTTGGGGGTGGCCGCACGGCACTGGTGGCCTGTTGTGGCGGCCTTTATAATTTTTGGGGGGACACTCACTGACACTACTGGCAGTCACAGTAGTGTGTCAGTGTCCCCCAAAAAATTATAAAGGCCGCCGCAACGGGCCACAAGTGCGGCGCGGCTGCCCCCAAAATAGTGCTGCCTATTCAGATAAGCAAACACAACAGGTGATGGACCGAATGTGGATCAATGTCACACACTCAACCCAGTCCAAAGATCTGGGCCCAAATCCATCGTTTTTTTGCACTCCACACCACCCTGGGTTAGACAATGGCGATATGCAAATCAGCTCTGACCCTGTGCCCCATGGGAACAGTCCAGTCCGAACTACAAAAGCCATGTCCTTCCCAGAACGGAATCAAGCATCCGAGGACCGGGCCGGTTTCGAGGTAACACCTCACATCAGCCCGGCTAGCTTGACTCCAGTGGTGTGGAGTACCTGGGACCCACATCTGGGCATCCCCAGCGCACCCAGGGCGGAATATGCAAACACAACAGGTGATGGACCGAATGTGGATCAATGTCACACACTCACCCCAGTCCAAAGATCTGGGCCCAAATCCATCGCTTTTTTGCACTCCACACCACCCTGGGTTAGACAATGGCGATATGCAAATCAGCTCTGACCCTGTGCCCCATGGGAACAGTCCAGTCCAAACTACAAAAGCCATGTCCTTCCCAGAATGGAATCAAGCATCCGAGGACCGGGCCGGTTTCGAGGTAACACCTCTCATCAGACCGGCTAGCTTGACTCCAGTGGAGTGGAGTACCTGGGACCCACGTCTGGGCATCCCCAGCGCACCCAGGGCGGAATATGCAAACACAACAGGTGATGGACCGAATGTGGATCAATGTCACACACCCACCCCAGTCCAAAGATCTGGGCCCAAATCCATCGTTTTTTTGCACTCCACACCACCCTGGGTTAGACAATGGCGATATGCAAATCAGCTCTGACCCTGTGCCCCATGGGAACAGTCCAGTCCGAACTACAAAAGCCATGTCCTTCCCAGAATGGAATCAAGCATCCGAGGACCGGGCCGGTTTCGAGGTAACACCTCTCATCAGCCCGGCTAGCTTGACTCCAGTGGTGGGAAGTACCTGGGACCCACGTCTGGGCATCCCCAGCGCACCCAGGGCGGAATATGCAAACACAACAGGTGATGGACCGAATGTGGATCAATGTCACACACTCACCCCAGTCCAAAGATCTGGGCCCAAATCCATCGTTTTTTTGCACTCCACACCACCCTGGGTTAGACAATGGCGATATGCAAATCAGCTCTGACCCTGTTCCCCATGGGAACAGTCCAGTTTGAACTACAAAAGCTATGTCCTTCCCAGAATGGAATCAAGCATCCGAGGACCGGGCCGGTTTCGAGGTAACACCTCTCATCAGCCCGGCTAGCTTGACTCCAGTGGTGTGGAGTACCTGGCTAGCCGGGCTGATGAGAGGTGTTACCTCGAAACCGGTCCGGTCCTCGGAGTGGAGTGCAAAAAAACGATGGATTTGGGCCCAGATCTTTGGACTGAGATGAGTGTGTGACATTGATCCACATTCTGTCCATCACCTGTTGTGTTTGCATATTCCGCGCTAAGTGCGCTGGGGATGCCCAGACGTGGGTCCCAGGCACTCCACACCACTGGAGTCAAGCTAGCCGGGCTGATGAGAGGTGTTACCTCGAAACCGGTCCGGTCCTCGGATGCTTGATTCCGTTCTGGGAAGGACATGGCTTTTGTAGTTCGGACTGGACTGTTCCCATGGGGCACAGGGTCAGAGCTGATTTGCATATCGCCATTGTCTAACCCAGGGTGGTGTGGAGTGCAAAAAAACGATGGATTTGGGCCCAGATCTTTGGACTGGGATGAGTGTGTGACATTGATCCACATTCTGTCCATCACCTGTTGTGTTTGCATATTCCGCCCTAAGTGCACTGGGGATGCCCAGACGTGGGTCCCAGGCACTCCACACCACTGGAGTCAAGCTAGCCGGGCTGATGAGAGGTGTTACCTCGAAACCGGTCCGGTCCTCGGATGCTTGATTCCGTTCTGGGAAGGACATGGCTTTTGTAGTTCGGACTGGACTGTTCCCATGGGGCACAGGGTCAGAGCTGATTAGCATATCGCCATTGTCTAACCCAGGGTGGTGTGGAGTGCAAACAAACGATGGATTTGGGCCCAGATCTTTGGACTGGGATGAGTGTGTGACATTGATTCACATTTTGTCCATCACCTGTTGTGTTTGCCTGTTCAGATAAGGCTTGGCTTGCTTTCGTGGATGTTTGGGGACGGGCAGAGAAGGAATAGGACTCGGACAATGTCCTCTTCTTTTTTTTGTGCTGGCAGCTGCCCCCCCCCCCCTTCCTATTATTCCCTCTCTTTCTGTTGTGCTCCTCACTTACTGAAAACCCTGACTTTAAGAAATGGTTAACAACCTCTCTTTCCTTCTTTCATTTAGTTGCTTCCCTGTGAAACGGATCCAAAAAAGAAAAACACGCTTGCTGGAAATTGCCTTTTTCTGACATTTTTCTATTCCAAAGTGTAGCAGGATGGAGAGAAATAGAAGGTTTTAAATATGAAAAATAAATACATAACTAAATAAAGCAAGACAGAGTCGTTGCAAAGTGGCCAGATTGGTTTTATTCACATCCAAATACATCAGCCTCACTTTACAGAGTTTGCCAGTGAAGCGCTACTTTTGTTTTCTCGTCTTTCTTTAAACAGCCTTGTTGTCCCCAGGTAGGGAATTCCTGGAGGTACTGCAATACCTGGTTGATGTGTGGATTGGAAAACAAAATGTGAACCATGGCTCTGTGTTTATGGATGTGGTCTTTTTCAGCCATACTGTTTACGTTTTGTAAGGATATAAGCGATGGACATTGAAACGGTTCCCTTCAGGGCCCTGTAGTCATGTCCTTAACTTTTCAGGTAAAACCACTGGCTGATTTCTGAATAGTGAGTGAGAGATTGCTAAGGTAACCATGTTGTTTCTGCTTACATTTCACATGCTTTACTTAATCTTGCATTCCCTATGAGTGTTTGCCTTTACCTTTTTTTTTAGGCAGCATATTACTCTTATCAAGTGCATTATTTGAATTGAGCCACATCAAAGTGTTTATAGCAGGCACAATTAGGTTGTAGCTGAAGGCAGTGTGAGTTTCTCCCAGTGGGGCAGTATGGTGTTCAGTGGGGGAGAGGATGTGGCACTATGGCCAGAGCTGTTGAATTTGGAACTGGGGAACTGGGAAACCGGGTTCAGCCTTCATGACCAGTCAACCAGACCACTCTACTGAGGGAGCATATTCCCATGCTAGACCTTAGAAGGCCCCACTAGACCTTAGAAGGCTTGATGTCTTAGCACAAGCAGGTGTACCCTAGTGGTGTCAATTGTAGGTTAACCTTGAAGGCTTGTCCACCACAATCCATACTGAAGTTCATCTCCAGTCTTGCGGGCAGACCTATGAAGCAGCACACTCTGGAGCAACAGTGATCCAGTCACTATTACTCTGTCATTGGGGTCACATGAACCTTAGGATGGTGCAAACGGTGTGACCGCACTGGGTACCTATTTCGGGTGGGTGCATAGTGTTTGCAAGTATATTATGGTTTAAAAAAAACTTACTGCCTCCTTCCTGGCCTCCAGCAATTTTCAGAAACTATTAAAATGTCATGATAACTTCGGTGATTAATGTTCTTCCTAGAGAGAGGTCAGAGTTTTGTCTAGTGGAAGGGTTGACTCCTGGAAAGGTAGCACAGAGAGTTAATGTGCCTGCTGCAAAGAACATGTACCATGCAGATAACAAAGTGCACTGCTCTAATGGGGGGACTATGATGAATGGTCATTTAATGTCAGCTGCAGATGTTGGATCCCTGAACAGTGTCATGTATGTGAATGTTCGCATTGTGCTGAGGGGATTACCAGGTAATTGTTCACGCAGCTCTCTGATGGATGTCACATGTGGTTTTTCTGAGTCCCCAGATAGATTGTGCAGTCTGAGTGCTCTCTTTTGTACTGACAGTCACCGGTGTATTCAACTGTGTAGCCTTGGACCGCGTCATGTATGTGTATGTAACTTGCATGATCGAGGTAACTATTTGCAGCGATACTACGTGTCTCTCAGACCTCTATCACGTGCTCGCCATCCTTTTTCCCCAGCACTCGCCCGTTTCCACCCCCGGGGGCGGCAATCTGAGGGATAGCCTTGGGAGCCACAAGCTCTAGCTATGCCTCTGTATGTCACATTGTGCATAGTTTTGTTTCATTAAATAAGATAATAACACACAGTGTCTATATGTTTCACTTGCTTGTTGTCTGCTAATCCTATAATGCATTTGTGTGTAGCAGGTAAAATGTGGACTGGAGTAGGATTTGGAACACTAATCCTGATCTGACTTGAGGGGTTGTTTGTTAGGTATAGTATTGAATGGTCATTTGCATGCATCTTACCTTGTAAAGCACTGGCCGGTGCAGAGGTGTCTCACTCGGTCACTCCAACTACAGCTTCAGGCTGAAGTGTTGACTCCACAAGGTCCTCCAGGGGTGTATTTGCAGTTTGGGTCAGAGGTCCTCCTCCTGTCTTCTTGACCTCGGCAAGCCTTGCAGCAATCTTTTCCTTTGCACGGCTCCGCAGGTCATACCAGCGCTTACACAGATCTTCAATTGTGCATTGGGTGACCTCCACTGCATTTACTCTGGATTGTATTCCAAGCCAGAATTTGTGTTTCTCTGACTCAGGGACCTGGGGTGACTGCTTCCCAAAGACTTTATCATGCCTTCTCTCAACTTCCTCACTTCAAGCTCCTTTTTACTGAACTTCAGCTTCCTCCTGATTCGGTATTTGGCAATCGCAAATAGCGATTGCAATTTTTACCGATTTGCTAAAAATTAGAGATTTTCTTAATGCATTTCTCTTTGCGATTACCAAATAGCGATTCCTTAAAAAACGCTATTTAGAAATCGCAAAAGGGGATTTTGACGCATGTGCCCATAAGATTTTCAGTACATATACAGAAAGGCATTTTTTATGAGCATTGTTCATCTATGCCCAGGTCTGGACAGTCTCCAAACGGAATCTGCCTGGCTTCCATTGTGACTATAATTTGATTTCCCCATTCTTGAGAGAACAAAAGGCATTTGGCAGCAGCTGTCTGCTGGAAGGTTTCTGGCAGAATCATCGACCCTCACCCAGATCCAGTCTGGGAAGTCTGCAACTGGCGGGGAGAGATTTCGCCTATCGAAGAGCCCAGAGACAGGTTAGAGCAAAACTGGTATTTTTTGTTAACTTTGAAACCACTTAAATAGTTCTTTGCTCTTATTGTAAAAAATGTCTCTTTTTGCAAGATAGCCCCTTTGAGAAATTGGGTTATTAGTTGAGGGGGGGTAGAAGCCCCTCCCAGGAAAAAGTGCAATCCTTGTCAGTGTGAACCATGAAATTCACTAAATTAAACAGTGCTTAACCCTATCATCGTTTGGCATAAAAGCTATCAGGATTAACTTAGAGGTAATGTGTAACGTGTTTTTGCAGCACACAAACAGTAACAAAGTGAAAACACAACACAAAAGATATCCCACATCAATTTACAAAAATAGAGTAAAATGTATGGAATGAAATAACAGCAAAATAAATTAAATTCATTCAGTAGAACCAAAGTTAGGATTTTTTTACAGTTTTGTGCAAATAGCGCCTAGAAGATCAAGGCACCAATCACGGGTATTTGGTTGCGCAAAATTGGGGCAAAGTCAAAGGTTAAGACCAACCACAATGGAGCAAGAGCTGGATTCACAATGTGGATTGGGCTTAGTCTTGGCTTACGTCCGGATTTAGACGAAAGTTTAAAGAAAAGTTCCTGAGAAGATGGAATTCTTCGGGACAAGGCAAGAGGTGGTGACTGAGAAGGAGGCGTCATTTTTGGGGAGCTGCTGGATCAGGTCATGCTGAAGATTTTTACGTTTGGCTTTTTTAAATTTTTTGGAAGTCTTACATCTCCAGCAGGATGGAGCTGCAGGCTCTAGCCAATCAGGGCTCCAGGAGCCCAGATACCCTCCCTGAGAGGTCCCTCTGAACAGGGTTTGCTGCTGTGGAGAAGAAAGTAGGGGTTACCGTGAAGTCAGGCTGACCTGCAATGGACCTTGGGTGGTTTGCTGGCAAGTAGGTCCCAGTCCCCTATTCTCAGGGCACCTTTTGGTGAATACATTTCTAAGTCCCAAGTTGTAGGGTTTGGCAGTAGCAGCACTTCTTACACAACTTCGAAGAGCACCACCTGGGGGGTTAGGACTCACTCCATCAGAGACCAGGTGCAGGGTTCAAGGACTCAGGCGCTTGTGTGTGTCCCTGTAGCTCACGCAAGAGGCCAAGGAACCAGCCCTTGGAGTCATGTCTGGTGGCTGTGGGGCTCAAGGAGATGGTCCTGTTCTCCCTCAGGTAGCAAGGCAGGCCGTCAAGCACCAGGGTAGTCCTCTGGTAGCAGAATAGCAGTCCTCTGGGGGTGCTGGCAGTCCTGAGTTTTTCCACAGATCCAGTAGAATACTGAAGAGGTAGACTGAGAATCCAGAAGTTATACCTGGTGCCAGCATTTGAAGTGAGGGAGTTTCCTACACTAACCCCACATCTGCTTCAGGAATGTTCTTCCCTTTGTCTGTGAAAGCTCCAAGAAGTTAGGAGGTGGCCCTACAGAGAGGTCCAAATTCAGCATTCCCCTCTCCAGCCAAAAGGCAGGGTAGACTAATCAATACCTTGATGGGCTTTCCTGCTTTGACAATAAAATGTGAACATTGATGGGCTTCCCTGCTTAGGATACAGAACATGGACAATGGCTCTCCACTACAGAGGCACTTGTTAGTTCTATGCCTGGCTAAACCCAATTGTATCCCTCTGTCAACACTTGCCAAAGCCACTAGGCTGACACTTGGTAACCCTTTCCTCACTTGTGGAACGCATCTGTGAAGCTCCTAACTTTACTTTGTTCAGATGGTTTCCAGTAATCAGAAAATACCACCATTGCCAGCAAACTTGTGTTGCCTATTCTGCCTGTTGGATCAGATGTCTGTTTTCAACACAAGGAAAACTCTGCCCAAAAAGACAACAACAACCAGAGGGCACTCTCATCTGCCAGTGTCAATAGCTAGGCCATGGGCCATCAACTGCCAGGTGGAGGCTCCAAGTGTGGACCTTGGGAAGGCCTCACAACTAGCATTGGGGCTGGCAAAGAGTTCTCTACCTGTGCTATTGAAGTCTTCCAAACCTCTAAGGTTTCTCAGAGTGGGGTGCATCAGCTCTTGGTGTTAGGCACCTTTCTTCCACTCTCCTTCCCACCTGTCAAGGAATGGTAACCTGGGACTGGCCTCTCAGCCCATGGTCTGTACCTTGAGACTAAACAGGTGTCTGGCAAGTCGAGACTTCCAGTAGGGACCATCATCCCCTTAAGGGTGACACACTCTGTCAGTCTGGGTTTCCATAGCCTCCTTTTGGGAAGAGTAACCTCATAAACCTAAACTTCCAGGGAGCCTTGAGCAGCCAACTCTCCAAGCTCTTCTAACACTGATGGTAATTCATTGCCAGAATGCAATCAATGGGCATCAGGGGACTAACTATGACCCCCCAAGGCAACTTCTCCCTCCTTTCCAGTGGTACCAGAGCCATAGAGCAGAAAAAGTCCTACCCAAGGCATGGGTTACCGTACAGATCTGTCCTGGCAGGTAATGATCTGGTGAAACCAGACTTTCCACTACCATGATCTGCCTGGCACTGGTATCTCTCAGAGCAATGACAAGGATCCCATTTACTGTGATCCAATGGAAGTGGCAACTCCCAGCCTTAGAGATCACATCTATACAATCTGAGCCTGTCTTTTACCCTCTGCTCTGATGGACTACTTTCCCCTAAGCCACATTTGCCACCCCTGTAGAGTTCCCACTACTGGTTGATTTCTTGGGGCAGACAGAGCCCACCTGCATGTGTCCTAACTGTGAACACTCAAAGCCATGGGGTTGAAAATGGGGCACCCGGGTCCACCACCCATTGGAATTCCCCCTGCATCTCAAAAGGGGCATGGGAATCACTTTCCACCACCTTACTCTAGGACCTGTATGTGACACCTTGGACCACACTACTGTGTGCAAGTGGCCATCCTCTTCCTGTTGCTGCAAATTAGGGCTCGTGGCCAGTCTATTTCCCTCTTCTTCCCTCTTCTTCCTCCTCTAAGTCCTTATCCACAGGGTTATCCTCCTCTTGCTCCTCTGATGTGGCTTGCATCCCCCAGACCTTCTCAAAGACTGAGGGCTATCTGGAGATCCACTTTGGAGGTCTTCCGTCCCACATTTAGCCCCCTCTCCTTGAAGAGCCTCTTCTGCTCCACCTTGCTGAGGCTGTAAAAGTGACTCAGACAAAACTCCATTGTAGCCCTTGGAGTCACCTCTGGTGGTCCTGGGTTCAAGGAGATGGCCCAGTTACCCTTCAAGCAGTAAGGTAGGCCTTCAAGCACTAGGGTCGTCTTCTGGGTTGCTGGGAAGCCTGCACCCTTGCGAGCCAAGCAACAAGAAATGTGACCACTGCTAGATACTGAGGTACAGGTTGGAAGACTGATTACTGAGCGTCACAGGCTGACCCAGACTCTGCTGGACCCATGAGAGTCATCAGACTGATGATTAGTTGCCCAGCAAGGAAGCTATCACCATTTAAAGGAATTGACAGGGATTGCTGTAACAAGAGGCACATAGACAAGTGGAAACTGGTCCGCCACTTAACTTCACCAAGACACTGTGGAAGCTTGACCCCTGAAGCCAAAGTTGCCCCCCTCCAAGCTCCAGGCCACAGAAAAAAAACACTACACTGGCTCAACATCCTCAGCATCTTCAGGACCACTCTATTGACTTCAATGATGGCTTGACATAAGGAATTGAAACTGGACTAGAGATTGCTAAAACCCACCTGTAAATGTCCCCTTGGCCCCTATGACTGGCTCCTTATTGGAATTGGAGTTGGTCTGTCCAAAAGTGCCCACATAGCTGTTTTCAAGTTGCTTGTCTTAGCTAACTGTAGTGTGATGTAATTGTATTGTTTACAGGATTTCCTTTCTACAGTCTCCCACCGACGTCTCCTAAGACACCCAACTTTCATGCAGTTTTACAATCTTCATCACTGAGCCTCCTGATGCTGCATCTGGAAGCACCCTAGCCCTACATGTAGTTCTCACTTCTCTTTCATCACTCTGGCTTCCTGGCTGCCTCAAGGTACATTTTTGGGGTTTTAAAAATGTTTTCCTGCTTGGGACGTTGTTTGACGTGCTGCCTTTCAGCCCTGGTGCCATTACCACGCACTTGCCACCACCATGTGTCAGTGGTTCCAAGCTTCATCCAATGTAAGTGTACATCACGTACGGCATGGCGGCCATCTTGAATTGGGGAGCAAAGTGCAATAATGCATGTACGGACCTGAATTACATGCAATACCAGTTTTTAGGTCGACACGGAGGAGAACTACATATTTTTAAGCATTGTACTCACACAGGCAGTGCCATTCAATATATATGGACAACTGCTGGGATTGTAAAAAAACAGAAATTTTCAGACTGAAACGCAGGTGCAGATTTATTTCAGTTTGCATTATTGAATAAAGTTCATTATCATCTGAACTATATTAGAGTCTTTTAGTTTCCTTTGGCACATGTATTATATTTTCGTAAGATGACCCCTTCTCAACAAATTACACAACCATCTCCATTTTTGGCTCGCACTTGTAAACCATCCATAAAATGATCACAATGGCTGAGACTTTTCGAAAATCATTTAATTGCCATTTATGCTGGTAATTATAGCCCTGTGTGCAAATTTTCATTCCTGATTGGCAGCCTTGGCCAGACTGCCCAACACATTTTTGACAATTCACCAAAAACACCTGCTCCTCAAGGTCAATCTGGAGATGTTCAATGGAATTTATATATATTATATATAGAAGCTGTTGAAAAACTACACAAGCAGTTTTCTGATGCGCCAATCATCATGCTGGAAAGGCATCACTTTTTCAAATGAACATTTTCCGCTAAATAAGGTGTAGAGGAATATGTGTCTGCTCTCAGAATCTTGACTGCAGTCTGTGAATGTGTTGATAATTGAGCCACACACACCTGGGATGCATTTTTATTTAACTGTTTTTCAAGACAATTCCAAGAAAGGTTGCTAAGCTGTAGAAACCCAACGCTTCCTGAAGTTATTGACTTAGGCAAGTTTATTAAAAGGTTGCTGATTTCTTCAATGGTTTTGAATGCAGAATCTGCAGCTAATGCTGTATGCACTACAGACAAGAAATAATGTACAGAATCTGTATGGGGAAAAATAAAAAGAACATCAATAAGAGATCTTTGAGCACTTGTTACAAATGTGGTTCAAAAACAACATTGGTAATGTTACTGGCTATACTGCAATTGGCAAACATTGTTTATTTTGTGAGAAGGTGGGTCATTTTCAGGTGGTGTGTAAGAGGGGAAAACCCCTGATAGGGTATTGATGTAGAAGTTTATTCTTGCACTGAAAATTTCAGCAATGTAATCCTCACAATTGAAGTAAATTCCGTGTGCACACGTGTTAAAGGACCACTTTGTGATGCGATTGTTTACAATATTCCTTCACAAGTCATTGGCAGATTCTGGATCTCCTATCACCATTCTTGAAGATACAACTTTTTATAGCAAATAGGTCAAGGAAATGTCATTAAAACCCACTGATGTGAATCCCAAAGCGTTTGAAGAAAAAGGCATCGATGTGGTTGGGTATTTCACATTCATAAAAGAATGTCTTGGCAGATAACCTGTCACAAAGGTTAATGTAGCTATTAAGGGTAAGGACATAATTGATTGGCAAGATTTGGCCAGAATGGGTTTGTATTTAGTACCAGGTGCAGACAACTAGTGGTTGTTGGGGAGCTACCCATTGCCTATATAGGTGTAGTCAATGAAACAGTTGAAGACATATTGTCTGAATTTGAAGATCATTTTTGTGAGCAGGTGGGTGTCTTTAAAGGTTTTGAACACAAGACTAGACTTAAATCCTAGTCTCATCCCATAGCATACAACGTTTTCCCTGTTCCATTGAGGGTCAGAGCAGATCTTAAACTCCTTAAACACTTAAGGATTTATGTTCTCAAGGCATCATTGAGCTTAGTAATTCTTCACAGTGGGTTGCCACAGTGGTGGTGGCCTGGAAAAAGTAGGGGGGATCAGAGTGTGTGCAGATTTACGTTCCCCTTAACAGGAATATTGTGGTAGAATGACATCCACTCTCTCGAGATACATGATCTGTTCAATTGGGTGGGGTGAAGTGGTTTTCTATCGTAGAATTAAGATTAGCTAATAACCAGGTTGCGTTGACCACTGACTCACAAGAGTTGATGACTTTTGTAACACTGTTTGGTGTTTATAAACATCTCAACTGCCATTCAGTTTAGTGTCAGCTGGAAGTATATTCCTGAAGCTGATGGACAATCCATATGCAGATCCCAAAGGAGTACAGGCATATCAGAATGACATATTGGTGTTCACTGATAGTCTGATAGTCTGGAGGTACATAATTAAATCTTAAGGAAAGTTCTATCTGTCTTGCTGCACAAAGGTATGACTATCAGATTAGACATATTCAACTTTGCCACTGAAGAATTGGAGTACTTAGGTCACATCATATCCTCATCTGACATAAAACCTACATTTTCTCTGATCAAGGCCCTCATAGAAGCCAAACTACTGGTTGATAGGGATCTTCTGTGCTCTTTCTTGGGGTTAGCAGAGTATTATGCATGCTTTCTACAAGGTTATGCTCATGCTGTTGAATCATTACGAGTCTTGCCTTGGAAAGGGTAAAATTCTGCGGGACTGAGGGATTAGATACTGCATTTGACAATGTTAAAAAAACTGATTGAGATGGCACTAGCTTGAGTGCATTTCATGAAGAATGCACCTCAACAATAATGGTGGATGTCAGTCTACATGATTTTGATGCTGTTTTAAGTCAGTGGATGGCAAGAAGAAAACGGACAAGGGCTTTTCCATCAAGATCACTAAAACTGTAAAACTGTATGAGTGCCATGCCATTACAGTGCCATAGAGGGTGAAGCACTTGCATGCTTATGAGCAGAGCAGAAATTCAAGATGTAAGTGTGGGTTTGTAAATTTGAATTACCCACAGACCACAAACCGCTGGCACATACTCTCAATGGTAGTAGTCTAAACAATGTTTTACCCAGGCTGATCTGCTGGTACCCAAGTTACAAGAGTGCAATTTTGTAGTTAAACACCTGCCTGACAGAAAACATGTCCATGTGGATTGCTTGTCTCGCATGCCACTGGTGGCTACTGATGAAAAGGACTGGGTGTATGATGTTGAATGCTTTCTAGCCTTTGTGGATGCCTAAAAACGAATATGAGATGGTGGTAACAGAAAAAAACTGGATAGACATATATCAGGATGCTGAAATCCTAAATAATGTTATGGAATATATTGTGCATGGCTGACCTGAAAGTAAGTGCTTGTAGGGTGAGCTGAAGCTCCATACCACCTCAGTACCTATGGGCCCAAATCCAGACCAACTCATAATGCTCTACTTGCCCTCCTAACCTTCCAGAGTGACAGGTAAGTTAGCACCCCAGGACACAACACTCTAAACTCTCTCAGGGGTCGATGTAACAGGTCACCTTTCAACCTTTGGTTCTCGCTCCCATACATGTCCACAATAAACAGAATAGAGGGACAAGGAGAGCTTACAATATTTATTGAACATATTGTGCTCTCTCATGATATAAATGTGCTGCAATTAAAAAGCATATAAAAGAAACATTGTGATTAGCATGATTAATAAACTGTTCACAAGGAAAAGGCCTGTCATAGTGAGTGACAAATCTGTCTAAGTCTACCCTCAGTATCGGAACACAGTGATATATTAGATATCTATAGAATTAGTGCCGACCCAATACCTGACGGGCATAATCAGTTGGTCTACTGCTCAGACAGGCAACTATTGCAACAGCTGGATTTCTCTGTTATGTCTAAGCACTAGTATCCGACCGCAGAGAAAAACAGGGCACAATGTTGTTTGTCCTTGCACGAGTTGTTCAAACTGAATCCCAGCAGAAATGTTAAATAACAAAACATGTGCCGTCTATTTAGAAAATAACAGTGTGGCACAAAACCAAGCATGTCACTCTGTAAAGTGTGCAAAGCAAAAGTGGCATACTACGTGTGCAGAGTGAAGAAGTGGCTGAGTGATCCTGGCGGTAAATAGCATTGACAGACCCAGATTTTTAACTGGTCCCACTCATAGCACTTGGCCACAGAACTGATGGTGTTGGCTGGAGCCTGAATTCATAGTATCCAACCTAGAGGTCTTTATTTATTTATTTAAAGGTTTGTATAGCGCCAGAATTGACTCCAAGGAGTATAGAACCGTAACAACTGTGCGTGTGAAGACTATGAATTTTAAAAGCAGAACAAAGTGGTTCCAACATTCTCTTAGATGAAGGGGAGGTCGTTCCAGTATTTCGGTCCGAGGTATGAGAGAGATTTACCCACTAATCTCGCTCTCCTAATTCTAGGAACCGTCAGCAGGTGTTTAGTACTGGAACGTAAAGCTCTCGGGGGGAGATAAAAAGTGAACTTTTCTGACAGATAGCTGCGGCCAAGATTGAGCAATGCTTTATGGATGGTACAACAGATCTTACATTTTATCCGTTGACGTATTGGTAGCCAATTGAGTTTTAAAAGAAGAGGGCGGGAAGCTGATCTAGGCGGCATGCTCAGGACCAGTCGTGCTGCCGTATTCTGGACCACTTGTAGTTTGTTGATTGAAGTTCTGTTAGCAGAAAGCAACAAACCATTGCAATAATCTAGGCGACTCAGTATGAGTGCCTGAGTCATGGTCTTTAGAACAGAGTCTGGGAGTAAAGGAAAGACTTGTCGAAGCAGGCACAGAGTATGAAAACATGTACCAACTGTCTGGCCAATAATAACAAGAAGGTGGGGGGGGGAGCAAGGGAGTTTAGAGACCAAGCAAAGACACGTTCCCTAACTTAAGTACAAAACACAAAGGTATGAATGGGTCTATAAATGAAAGTCTACATGTGTCACATTCAACCTAGCCGTCCTGTAGCATCCTACCTAATAACAGTGGAAAACAAGAAAACTGAAAGTTACCCTGATCTCAATGTGATCTAAAAGGATACCCATCAGTTACCACATGGAACCACCCTTCATCATTTGGGATTCCTTTTAGACCAACCACTTGGAAAACTACCTGTAAATATGGAGGCTCGGATCTAATTACTTCCAATGAACCTGGTAGTAACCAGTATGGTCTAAGTATAAATGGTATTAGCTTGTGAGTAAATGTGTGACTGATTTGCAGTGCATGTGAGAAAAAATAGTGAATAGTGGTGAAAATAAAATTGGGTGAGGGAGCAATATGAAATTTTATTCTGTGTTCTGCTCACTCCTCCAATGTTAAAAAAGCAACAAAGGTAGTCTTAACAAATAGCTACCTGGATGGAAAAGGTGGTCGACATGTTTCAGCAAAAATGTAGGACAAATGTGTCCATTGCCTTCATCAGGACCTAAATATAAATTATGCTACTGCAATTAGATAGTGCAAAGATGAAAAAGGTACAGTGACTGCAAGGGTGTCATGCTATGACAAAGAAAGAGATCACCTGATTTCCTAGGTGTTTTCTTAACCTGTAGCGGTTATGCCTGCATGTCACCCAGTCGTAGGAGTTTGCGACCTCACCTCGCCTGGCAGCGGCTCAGGGAAATGAGGGAAGCACCGCTCTCTCCGTCGGTACTTCTCCGCCGGCGACTGGCCAACATGCTCTTTGAAGGTAAGAGCATGATATAACCGAACTCCTAGGTTTTTAACAGAAGTTTTTGGGACAGGAGACTTTCCAAGATTGTTAGGTCACCAATTGGGGGACCATAACATGGGAGCCTCCCCAAAAAGTAGGAGCTTGGTTTTCCCGACATTACATTGAAGAAAATTACTCCTCTTCCATTGTGAAATGACATTCCTGCCCAGAGAGAAGGTCTCCTGGATGGTAGGAGTGAGTTCATAGAAAGGAAAGAGCAGCTGCGTATCGTCGGCATATGATATTGGAAAGAAACCATATTTCCTTAGAACATTAGCCAAAGGAGCCACATAGATATTAAACAATGTAGGGCTCAGGCAGGTGCCCTGTGGGACTCCCTTGAGAAGTTCCATAGGTGCCAAACGATACGGGCCGAGATTAACCGTCTGAGCCCGATCAGATAGAAAACTTGCCATCCAACGGAAGGCAGAGTCTCTTAGTCCCACTTCCTTTAGCCTTCTGAGTAGTATTTGATGGGAAACAGTGTTGAATGCGGCAGACAGGTCCAATAGCACCAGAATCATGGAGTGGCCTTTATCTAGTGTCATTCTGATGTTGTCTGTGACCACTATCAAGGCTGATTCGCTGCTATAGTTTGGCCTGAAACCTGACTGACAAGGGTCTAGGCCGCCTGAAGATTCGAGATAGCTAGAAAGATGTTTGTTGACATGTCTCTTTAGTACTTTACTCAGAAATGGCAAGAGTGAGATGGGACGGAGATTGGTCAGATCAGTCAGAGGGGCCTTTGTATTCTTTCGAATAGGCATTATCCGTGCTGCTTTCCATTCCGATGGAACA
The DNA here is from genome assembly GCF_964263255.1 of Lissotriton vulgaris. NCBI lineage: Eukaryota > Metazoa > Chordata > Amphibia > Caudata > Salamandridae > Lissotriton > Lissotriton vulgaris. The sequence continues at coordinate 433,767,592 of NC_141696.1, read as the reverse complement.
TAACCTTCTTTTAGTGATAGATTCAAAAGATGTTCAAACAATGGAGCAAGTTGAGGAATAAGAGTGCTAACTATTCTTACAGGGATCAAGTCACAGGGAGAGCCGGACTTCACTTGGTTCATTAGAAACTCTACATCTGTAGTGGTAAGTGAAGGGAAGTTCTCAAGCAGCATGGAAGGAGTCAATATCGGTACATCTATTGTCAAAAGCATTTGATGTGGACTACCTGAAGAGACAATACTATCGTAGATAGATTAGATTTTTTGTGAGAAATATGATGCAATGTTATTGCAGAGTGTTTGTGAGGGAACTTCTGCATTCTCACAAGCCTTAGGTTTTAAAAATGTCTGAAGAATATTATATAAAACCTTTGGCGCGTTGCCAGCCAGTTTAAGTTGGGTAGAAATGTGGTTCTTTCCTGCGAGCTTGATGCTCTTTGACTTCCATCTGTGAATCTGAATGTAATTCCAGTGACTGGGGTGAATCCAGAATTCACACGACCCACGTTTCATTGCTGTCAGCCTGAGAAGGCACATAGGACCTGATGTCCACTTCCAAATAGACTAACATTGTCTTTTACCTTCCCATTGCGCGTTTTGGCATTTTTCTGAGTAATTCATAATTCCTGAAAACCTGCACCAATTGTAAGTATTTTGGTGTTGTTTTACCTATTACTTTATTCTTAGCTAAATTGGTTTCAGATTTCTTTTGATTCAATTCTTGATTTTAACATTGCTTTGGTGATGCTTAGAAATGCTACTAGAATTCTCTTTCAGAGAAGCCTTTGCTTGAGTCATACTAGGGGTACGTCTATGATTACTCTTTGAAACTTACTCTATACATCTTAGGGACAGGGTTCTCTCAAGGATGCATGAATCAAGATTGCAGCACTTGCTCTTGGATGTGGGTTAGTGAACAGGTGAGTTAATGAAGGTGGAGAAACTGTTATTACTGGGAAAATAAATCTGAAGTTTCAGACAGTGTGTGTAGCAGAAGTGACTCTAGGGGGAACGACAAGCAAGATGTATTGGTTTGTGTTGAGGATTACATATCACAGATGAACTTAGTCTTGTTGGAGATAAACATTGTGAAGTCACTAGCCATCCAACATCTCATAGCAGAGGATCAATCTTCCACAGAAGCTCCGTGCCAGAGAAAAGGAGGAGGAAGAAAAGATGGGCCTCATCAGGAACGTGTAGTTAAGAGAAACCATTTAATGTGTTAGATCTTTTTATTTGGATTTTAAAAATGAAAACATTTACATAGGACAAATGTATCTGCATGCAGCAAATCTAGGCACTTGGGTAGTACAAATATGAATTATACAAGGATAGTGACTTTACTGTCGCTAATTAAAAACTGGTTCCATGTATCAAGGGGGGAGGCAAAAAGGGGTGTAGTTTATTAATGCGTGGCGCAGGTTGCTAGTGGCACAGTGCAGTCTGTCCTGCATCAGAGACCATAAACTCAATAAACTCATTCCATATCTTTCACCTTTAATGTCTCAGAGGGAGTGGTGTATCTTCGCTCATCTGTCACATTACATTGATGTCAGAAATACAGGAAACGTGGGCATGAAATTAGTAGTTTGGAACAGCTTTACATACTGTATGTCTCTTGACCTAAATGTAAATGTAAATGTACAGGAATTTATATAGCGCAAATCACCGAGCGGTTTCTAAGCGTTTGCTTAGGGAACCCGTCCTGGTAGTCCCCTGTGAGATAACCCCGGCAGGGCATCCGCAAGGTGAAAGCCAGGCATCCCACCGCGAGGGGCCGATGTGGAGATTAAGCAAGCTATTGCCCAGAGTCGCAGAGTGTGAACCCGTGAATCGAGTAGGCACCGGAGCGAGAATTGTCAAGTCCATGGACATTTTAGGACTCAAGACCCTGCCGAGCCGGGAATTGAACCCTGGTCCCGGGCTGACCTCTGCTTCCAGGTCTGCCTCCTCTAACCAGTATGTCTCTTGACCTACCCATTGCATGACTATGTGTCTCCTGACCCATCCATTGCATGACTACATGTTTCTTGAGCCACCCATTGCATGGCTATGTCTCTTGACCCATCGATTTACTAACTATATATCTCTTGATCAACCCATTTCATGACTATGTCTCTTGACCCACCCATTGCATGACTATAAGTCTCTTGACCCATGCATTAATTGACTACATGTCTCTTGACCCACCCATTGCATGACTATAAGTCTCTTGACCCATGCATTAATTGACTACATGTTTCTTGATCCACCCATTGCATGACTATATGTCTCTTGACCTTTCAAGTAGCAAAGAATATAGGTTTCAACTGGTGTTTGCTCTTAATGAGTGGCTTTAATATCTCAAGTAAGCAGATTTTCATTGGCAATGGTACAGCAGTAGGAATAAAAGGGCCCGTAACAGCAGACGCAATGCATCGGATAGCAGGGCATTCCCAAACGAGACACACAAAGGTAACTGTGAAAGTAGGTCATGAAGGGCACTCACTGAGCCTAGTGGGGTAGATGACATGCAGTTAGACAGTGTGACATCATGGCCAACATAGGAAATTTTACTCTATTAACCTGTGTCTCTCATATACAAATGATCACTTTGAATTACTCCGACATTCAGCCTGACCGAGCGGGCGGCCTGTGTCTAATTCCTCTTGGGATTTGGCATGTAGTTGGATCCTGGGTAAATCCAGATCCTGCGTACATCCAGGTAAATTGTTTGTGGCAGAGTCTTGAGACCCTTGTCACAGCTGGATATTATCGGTAATAGGAGTGTGTGGATTATTGTTGATGTCCACTAATGCTTCATAGCATTCCTGGGATCCTTAGAGGACAGGAATTGCAAGGGGGCAATATACACTATGTCTTTGCTTTCTAAAAGTGTTTAAAGGTGGGGGTCTCTTTATGAATACTGCACTAGGATGTATCCAGTACTGTGCCATGTTAGTGACAGAAGCATATGCCGGACTAGCCCCAAATAGGCATGTTCTCAAGTAACAGTCTAGGAGGGTTAAAGTGACAAAATTATTTGTACCAGACATACAGTATGGATACCACTGGTCCCACAAACAATTATATATATGTCATCTCGTGAAATACATGAGTAGTTGCAGAATGCAGTGATGTTGTATGCCCTGTGAGATCTGAGTGTGAATCGGGAGAGTTGTGTCAGTGAGCCTAGGAGCCATTAGCTGGGAGGTCCAGTAATATTGTTTGAAAATTGGTTCCTCCAGGCTCCTCTCTGGGGCCCGAAGGGTGAGTGCAGATAGTTTAATTCACTGGGCCTTGCCCATTAAGACTACATTACTGATGGTGCTGTAAGCTGGCTCGGATCATGCGCGGGGGTCTACAACAGGAAATCATTGAAAAAAATAGATTTATTTTAAAGTACAATCATTTTGACATGCTCCTTTCGTCCCATTGGGGTGTATTTCATTGAGAATGTAGCCTTCCAAACCAATTTCTTTAGCAGTATTTAGACGTCATTTTGAAATTATTTTGGAGTATACTCTCCAATGTATCTGTAATCTGTATGCACAGGTTACATTTGCCACCTGGGCCCCTCAGGAACAGCACATGTACACAATTCTTCAGCATCGTTTATAAGTGAGAACACATCATTTGCTCTCATTCTTTATTTAAGCCCTTAGTGCATACAAATTCTTCAACTTTGGACCAGGGGTGGCTGACATAGTGCGCATGTGGCGAGGCAGGTGTGGACACATGAGGGGGAGTCAAAAGGGGGGTGTGATGAACAGTAGAAAAAAGATATATATAAAAGAAACAGTTACCTTGCCGCGCCGGTCCACCGTCTCTGCTCCTGTTCTTTGAAGCACATGAAGCACTGAAAAGGCTCCTCTGACCAATCAAAATGCTGCAATGCAGCACTGTTATGTTATGTTATAGAGGTGACTTATAGAGCGCATGGCTACTCAGACAGAGTGTCCCGGCGCTGAATAGATCTGTAGAGGATAAGCAGAAACACAGCGGCTAAAGGCCATAAAGCCATGTCTTCAAGCCCTTCCTAAAGGCAAATAGATTGTCCAATTTCCTAAGAGAAAGAGGGAGCTTATTCCAAAGCTGAGGTGCCAATAATCTATAGGAGTGGCCCCCGATACGGGCACCCTTGATGGTAGGAACAATGGCAAAGGCTTGGGTGGCCGAACGCAGTGATCTCGAAGGAAAGTAGAATTGAACACGTTTCCTAAGATAAACAGCACCAATGCCATGCAGGGATTTAAAGGTCATGGTCAGGGTTTTAAAAAGTATGCACTTTCTCACTGGGAGCCAGTGGAGCGAGTCAAGAAGGGCTGAGGTGTGAGTCCTACGACTAAGACCGAAAATGGCCCTGGCTGCAGAGTTCTGAACAGTTTGTAAACGAGCTAGAAGATACTCTGGAAGCCCCAAATAGAGAACATTGGCATAATCAAGCCTAGAGCCGATCAAAGCCTGGACTATAATTTTCCTGTGAGAGACAGAAAGAAAAGAGTGAAATTTCCTGAGACTACGCAGCTAGGCAAAGCATTGACCAACCAAACTAAGAATCTGAGGCTTAAAAGTTAGCTCATTGTCAATTTTGACACCCAGATCTTTGGCAACCAAAGTGGGTGAAGACGGGGGATGCATATCCACAGGCCACCAGGATTTCCAATGAATGTCAGGGGCCCCACCGAAAAAGATGATTTCAGACTTATCTGAATTGCATTTCAGCTGATTACACTGAAACCAGGCAAAAACGGCCTCAAGACAGCTCTTAATGGAGTCACCCTCAAACTCAGTATTCTTATCACAGGTGAAAAGCAGCTACGTGTCGTCAGCGTAGGTCACAATTCGGGCACTGTGACTGGTTAGCACCTAGGCTCCTCTGACCAATCACAACACTGCAATGCAGTGTTGTGATTGGTTTTGAGCGTCCTGGTTTGACACTCAACAAGGGAATGGGGGCCTGGGCTTGTTCTCCAAGCAGGCTGTAATGCAGAAAAACACAGAGGACGCGGAAAGTGTGCATGACTGGTTCGGGTGGCCCAAGAGGGCTGACCAAACAGCCATTGCACACTTAGGAGTGGGCAAATCACTCCTCTCCTACCCTGCTCCAGGAGCAGAGCATCCCCGCTCACCCGCAAAGTGACAGGAAACATAAAATGATAATAAATCAGTTATTATCATTTTATGTTTCCTTTGCTGTTCACTGCTTAAAAGCAATGGGGCGACGCTCCTCTGCCATAGCGGAGAAGCCGCACCTGCTTTAGACAGTGTATAGAGCAGGGTTGTGGCAGGGACAGTTCCATGTTCCAGAGAGACATTGATGATGCCCAATTTAGGATGAACATTATAAAAGGGGGGGTAGAACCCATGCGATCGCGGGGACCTGGGCGTCACGTAGTAAATGTATAGAGGGGTCCCCGTGGGAGGAAAATTATTTCTGCACAGAAAATAATCTGTGCAGAAATAATTTTCCTCCCACGGGGACCCCTCTATACATTTACTACAATTTAGGATGAAGACTGTGTCTCTCTGCAAAAGAGGGCGGGACAGAATCCATGGCATTGTGACAGGAATTAGTTTCTGCAATAACTTCATTAACGATGCTGCATCTAATTGTGATGACATTGTTGTAGGAAGAGATGTTTTTCTAATCAAGAGTTAACTTTTCTTGGGCATTGAGGAGGCAGAGGGAATCAAATTAATTCCTGATTTCGAGTATTTTATTAGTAATAAGAGTACTACATTGGGATACTAATGTGTTTGCAAAATGATGGATTGAAATGAACACAAGAGTGTCATTGTACAACACACATAACAGCACATGCAACACAAATGCAATACGTCCCTCCGTTTTTGTACAACGCAGCAATATCTAACGGTGGAAAGTTATGATTGTGAATAACAATAACTAGCAGAAACTCAATAAAGTGAAAGAAAAAGTTTCTTTTCGTGACATAGATTTCTGATTGTAGGTCACTCTGTTGCAATTAATTGAGTTGAACCAAATTGATGTTTCTTTTTTTCAGCACATTTTCAATAAACATCTACTTAAAGATGTAAATTTCACAATCTGACAGGATATTCCTATTATGTTCAGGCCTTGCTCTATTCTAAACCTTAAGGCATTTTATCAACATTCTTTTATTTAAAAGTACATTTTTATTGTCCCATATTATTATAGTGGTAAACTATGTAGAAAGCAATAAGATCATATTAACATTGTGGTTCTTAATTTCGGATATTGAATTTTCTCAATATCCAATATTATAAATGATGAGCTCTTCACAAGGTTGGCATACAATCTGTCATGTGCTTTTTTTCTATCACACCTTTAATCAGACCAGTCTTTCAAAGGTCATGTCTTATTGACTTGTGATGTTCTGTTGTGTCTAGTCCACTTAAGGGAGCGCTGCATTTCTCATATGTTCATCAATACCTCTCAGACTTTGCTATCAATATCATGGATCTAATATTAACTGTGCGAGTCTCCTTCTAAGGGCAGACTTACATCCCAGAGTACACTATTCATCCAAACTAAACGTGTCTTACCTTTTAATATCAGCAGTCTTCTGGGTTGAAAAGAAACAGGACCATTGGGCAGAGAAGCTTTCGCCATACTACAAGGGCATCGACGGTGAGAAAGCTTGCAAAATGTAAAATGCAAAGTGCCTCTTAGCCATGATACCTCTTAAAGATTACTGTTATTTTTTTATTATGTCTCGGCTACATACGTTTAGCTTTCTGTTGACAGGCTTATTGTTTCAAATACACATCATATGCTAATGCCCTCATTACAAGTCTGGCGGTCCGAGGACTGCCAGACTCTTGAGAGCGCAGCGGTAGCGGTCCAGCCACCATTGCACCGGCGGTTCGACCACCCCATTACAAGTTGGGCAGTCGGTCTGCCCTGGGACCACCAATGCCGACAGGGAACCGCCGTTCCCTGGAGAGGGTGTGGCGGTCAGGAGGCCGTAACTTGCTTGGTGGGGCCGCTGATGTCCCACCAAGCATATTACGAGTTTCCTCCCCACCAGGGTTTACATGGAGGTACTTACATGCTAATACAAACACACACCCACACCCACAAAAGAGTAAGAACTTTGGTATTCACAAACTACTAAAGTTACTACAACCCTATATATGTCAAAACCCCTTCCCTGCGGGGCAAATTCCCCTGCGGTGCGGGGGCGGGGGGATGAGCGCAGCGCCGTGGTGGTCGTGACGGGATCAGGGCATCATAATTAACGGTGGAGCTGTGCTCATGACAGCCTGGTCTCGTCACGACCCCGCCCACTGATTAATTCACCCGAACAGGTGAGTAATTAACCGCACGTGGGTGGAGCGGCACCGTTATGACGAGACCAGCTCGTCATGAGCATAGCTCCACCGTGACTCATGACGAGCTGGTCTCGTCATGAGCATTGAAGAGGTTAGGCCAAGCACCACACTTGGCCACTCACTGGTACTGCAGCACACTCCCATAGAAAACAACGGAGGCAGGAAAATAAGCCCCCATAAGAACTAATGTTAACTTAATTAAAATATTTCCATAATTAAATATATGTGTGTGTTTGTATGGGTGGTCCAAGAATACCACTTTATCTACCCCAGGCCCTCAATGTCTACTAATGACAGTTGTACGTGAACAGGCAGAGGTAGCAACCAATTACCGGTTTAACTGACGATATAGTCAGACAAACTTTGTGTACTCTCTTTTTTATGCTGGACAAATGAAAGGCTTTTCAACCAAAATGCACTAGGCCTTAAAGTCACAAGATATTAGTTACATTAAAATGATTTCAATTAATTAAACACATATGTTTAAAGAAAAATAAAATGCACTACATATTAAAATGCTAGTGAGAGTTGAGATTTCTAAAACCCTTGTTTAAAAATTGTTATTTATAAATTATGTTCCTGTATTCCATTTAACTAATTATTTATTTAATACGCATTTAATTTGATGAGTTAATGGGCTATAACATTTTATTTTACTTGTTCTAGGTTCAAATTAAATATTTTAGCTAAATTTATGTTTATAATTTACATTAAAATATTATATCACTTTTTTATGTTATATAATTTTCCCTATACGTATCCATCCTCTAACTTTCTACCGCTGTTGTCTACCTGCCTACCTTGCGAGAAACGGTCCAAGGTGACTGCTACGCCTGCTCCTGCCCTCACGTTGCTCCCGCCAGCCAGCCACCAACAACGCGGATGCGGGGACTACATTTCCCAATGTCCCTTCTGTGGCACCCACATACCGCGTCACAGGGAATTGCCAGGAGGCGCTGCATATGCGCTCAAGGGCTCCCACAGCGCGGGTCCCTCTAACTTTCTGCCGCTGTTATCTACCTGCCTACCTTGCCGGAAACAGTCCGAGGGGACTGCTACGCCAGCTCCTGCCCTCATGTTGCTACTGCCAGCCAGCCAACAACAACGCGGGTGCAGGGGACTACATTTCCCAACTTCCCTTCTGTGGCACCCACATACCGAGTCACAGGGAAGCACTAGGAGGCGCTTCATAAGCGCTCAAGGGCTCCCACAGCGCGGGACGCTCGCGGTGTGCTTAGGCCATGGCAGGCCCGTCAAGTCAAGTCAAGTCAAGTCAAGAGATTTATATAGCGCGCTACATACCCATAGGGTCTCAAGGCGCTTGAGGGGGGGGTGGGGAATTACTTGTCGAATATCCAAGTTTTAAGTTGCTTTCTGAATGCTAGGTGGTTCTGAGTGAGGCGAAGGTGAGTAGGCAGAGAGTTCCAAGTTTTAGCTGCCAGGTAGGAGAAAGATCTGCCTCCCATGGTGGTTTTGTTGATGCGAGGTACAGTGGCAAGAGCTTGGTTGGAGGATCGTAGCTGACGGGAGGGGGTGTAGAAGGATAGTCGTGTGTTGAGGCATTCAGGTCCAAGTTCGTAAAGTGCTTTGTGTGCGTGGGTTAGGAGGCGGAAAGTAATCCTCTTATTTACGGGGAGCCAGTGGAGGTTTTTCAGGTGATCAGAGATGTGTTCTTTACGCGGGATGTCTAGTATGAGCCTGGCTGAGGCGTTCTGGATGCGTTGGAGTTTTTTCTGTTTTGCGGTGGTACCGGCGTAGAGGGTGTTTCCGTAGTCCAGGCGGCTAGTGACCAGTGCGTGGGTGACCGTTTTTCGAGTTTCGGTGGGGATCCAGCGGAATGTTTTTTTGAGCATGCGAAGAATGTTGAAACAAGATGATGAAACGGCGTTGACTTGTCTGGTCATCGAGAGTGAGGAGTCCAGGATGAAGCCCAGGTTCCGTGCGTGGTCTGTCGGGATGGGTGCTTTTCCAAGGGCCTCTGGCCACCAAGAGTCGTCCCAGGCGGAGGGGGAGGTGCCTAAGATGAGGACTTCTGTTTTGTCGGAGTTCAGTTTCAGACGGCTGTGCTTCATCCACTCGGCTACTTCTTTCATTCCTTCGTGTAAGTTGGTTTTGGCGGTGTTAGGGTCTTTGGTGAGTGAGAGGATCAATTGAGTGTCGTCAGCGTAGGAGATGATGTTGAGGTTGTGTTGGCGAGCGATGGTCGCAAGGGGGCTCATGTAAACATTGAAGAGGGTGGGGCTGAGAAAAGATCCTTGTGGCACGCCACAAATGACTTCAGTGGCCTCTGACTTGAATGGTGGGAGGCGGACTCTCTGGGTTCTTCCGGTGAGGAACGAGGTGATCCATTCCAGTGCTTTTCCTTGGATTCCGACGTTACTGAGGCGATGTTGAAGGGTGCTGTGGCAGACTGTGTCGAAGGCAGCTGAGAGATCGAGGAGGATGAGGGCGACTGTGTCTCCGTTGTCCAGTAGAGTTCGAATGTCGTCAGTTGCAGCGATGAGTGCGGTCTCAGTGCTGTGTTTGGCTCGGAAGCCGGACTGTGAGGAGTCAAGGGATTTGTTGGTTTCGAGGAAGGCGGCGAGTTGGTTGTTGACAGCTTTCTCTATGACTTTGGCCGGGAATGGAAGAAGCGAGATGGGGCGGTAGTTTTTGAGTTCGGTGGGGTCAGCTGTGGGTTTTTTCAGAAGGGCGCTGAGTTCTGCGTGTTTCCAGCTTTCTGGGAAGGTGGGGGAGTTGAGGGAACAGTTGATGACATCTCGGAGGTGTGGTGCTATGGTGGAGTCTGCTTTGTTGAAGATGTGATGAGGGCATGGGTCAGTTGGGGATCCTGAGTGGATGGAGTTCATCAGGCGGATGGTGTCCTCAGTGGAGATTGGGTTCCAGTCGTTGAGGATGTTCAGGGGGGGTGAAGGTCCTGCAGAAGGTTGGGTGGGTTGGTCTCCGGGTCGGTTGTCGAAGCTGTTGTGGATGTCTGCGATTTTGTTGTGGAAGAAGGCAGCTAGGGAGTCGCAAAGGGCTTGGGAAGGGGTGATGTCGTTGGAGTTGGCCGATGGGTTGGTGAATTCTTTGATGATGTTGAATAGTTCCTTGCTGTTGTGGGCGTTGTTGTTTAGTCGGTCTTTGAATGCGGCTTTCTTGGCAGATCGGATTAGTTGGTGGTGTATGCGGATAGCGTTTTTGAAGGCGTCCCTGGTGCTGGAGTTTGGGTCTTTTTTCCAGGCCTTCTCGAGGGAGCGACAGAGTTTCTTCGATTTCTTAAGATCATCGTTGAACCAGGAGGCGTTTTTGCTGCCTTGTTTGCTTTGACGTTTTTTCAGTGGGGCTAGGATGTCGGCGCTGTTGGATATCCATTGGGTGAGGTTAGTGGCTGCTTGGTCGGGGTTTGAGGAGTGGACAGGAGGGTTTTGAAGAAGCGATGAGGAGATTTGGTTGATGGTTATTTTGTTCCAGTTTCTTCGCATGGTGGGTTGAGGATGGTTGTAGATTGTGGACTTATTGTATGTGAAGTGAACGCAGCTGTGGTCCGTCCAGTGAAGAGCTGTGGTGTGACTGAAGGAGACATGTTTGCTGGAAGTGAAGATAGGGTCTAGTGTGTGGCCAGCAATGTGGGTGGGGGTAGTGACCAGTTGTTTGAGTCCGAGGTTGGCAAAGTTGTCCAGAAGGGTGGTGGTGCTGCTGTTGTTGCTCTTTTCCAGGTGGAAATTGAGGTCTCCTAATAGAATGTAGTCCTCGGAGGGGAGGGCGTGTGGGGTGATAAAGTCAGTGATGTCGTCACTGAATTGTGCACGGGGTCCTGGAGGTCGGTAGAGGAGGGTGCCTCTGAGTGTGGTTTTGGGGTCAATGTGGATCTGGAAGTGGAGGTGTTCGGCGTTGACGAGGTTGGCGTCAGAGCTGGTTGAGATGCAGATGGAGTTCTTATGGACGATAGCGATGCCTCCTCCTGTTTGGTCGGTGCGGTCCTTACGGATGATCTTGTAGTCGTCCGGGATGGCAATGGTGATGTCTGGGGCTGAGGAGGCGTTCATCCATGTTTCTGTTAGGAAGGCGACGTCTGGTGAGATGGTGTCAAGTAGATTCCAGAGGTCGATGGCGTGTCTGTGGACCGAGCGGGTGTTGAGCAGGATGCATTTTAGGTGGTTGGTGTCAGGTCTCTGAGTGGTGTTGGTGGATGATGAGCTGGATTTGGTGCCGTCGAACTTGAGGGAGTTGCAAGAGAAGGGTCCATGGGTGAGTCCAGGAGCGGCTTGGACGCAGTTGGGGGAGCGGCCGGGGTTAAGGGCTAGGAGGGTGGAGGCGTCGTAAGTAATGCGGGAGGGTTGGGTAATGCGGGGGCCAGGGGGTATGGCGCTGGGCGCGGTCCAGGCGCGGAGGGGCGTAGACGGGCTTACCTTTGGCGCACCTTCGGCGAGGCCGTAGCGCGTGGACGCTGCGCGTGGGACCATCTGACATTAATGGTCAGTGGAGGGGGCGGAGCGTGGGAGGGGCAGCAGGGAGGCGGTAGTGTGGCTGAGGGGCGGGCCAGGGGAGATCAACAACAACAAAATGGAGGGTCCGAGGGAAAGGCAGGCAGGGGTATCACATACAAAAATACAGCGAGTTAACAATAAGCACAATCAGAACAAAAGCGCTGATGAAATAAACACTATTACAGACTATCAAGTGAGCAGTAGTCTGGATATCACATGCGCAGACAAGCCAATAGTGAACCCAATAGCCTGAGCGAGGTCGCGCTGAGAGAGGCAGAAATTAACAGAGGCGCTATGCGAGTGAGGCGCTAAAATACTAAGGTAGCAGCAGTTCAGTGATCAGCGCGCTGAAAACGATACCAGGGAGCTTTGCAGCTGAAGCACAGGAGGAGCGTGGTGGAGCGACCGTACTGAAGCTGGTCCAGGTGGTCACAGTTAGGCTGGGAGAGAGGAAGGCTCGATGAACGTGGGTGGGAGGGGCAGCAGGGAGGCGGTAGTGTGGCTGAGGGGCTGGCCAGGGGAGATCAACAACAACAAAATGGAGGGTCCGAGGGAAAGGCAGGCAGGGGTATCACATACAAAAATACAGCGAGTTAACAATAAGCACAATCGGAACAAAAGCGCTGATGAAATAAACACTATTACAGACTATCAAGTGAGCAGTAGTCTGGATATCACATGCGCAGACAAGCCAATAGTGAACCCAATAGCCTGAGCGAGGTCGCGCTGAGAGAGGCAGAAAATTAACAGAGGCGCTATGCGAGTGAGGCGCTAAAATACTAAGGTAGCAGCAGTTCAGTGATCAGCGCGCTGAAAACGATACCAGGGAGCTTTGCAGCTGAAGCACAGGAGGAGCGTGGTGGAGCGACCGTACTGAAGCTGGTCCAGGTGGTCACAGTTAGGCTGGGAGAGAGGAAGGCTCGATGAACGTGGGTGGGAGGGGCAGCAGGGAGGCGGTATTGTGGCTGAGGGGCGGGCCAGGGGAGATCAACAACAACAAAATGGAGGGTCCGAGGGAAAGGCAGGCAGGGGTATCACATACAAAAATACAGCGAGTTAACAATAAGCACAATCGGAACAAAAGCGCTGATGAAATAAACACCACTACAGACGATCAAGTGAGCAGTAGTCTGGATATCACATGCGCAGACAAGCCAATAGTGAACCCAATAGCCTGAGCGAGGTCGCGCTGAGAGAGGCAGAAAATTAACAGAGGCGCTATGCGAGTGAGGCGCTAAAATACTAAGGTAGCAGCAGTTCAGTGATCAGCGCGCTGAAAACGATACCAGGGAGCTTTGCAGCTGAAGCACAGGAGGAGCGTGGTGGAGCGACCGTACTGAAGCTGCACCCATCAGAGGCTGGAAGAGGCTGGGCTGGGCTGGGCCCCCTCTAACATCAACACTGAAATTCTATGTAAGCCTGTATTACTGGATTTGTGTAGAAAGGGGGTTTATAGTTCCTGCTTACTGGATTGTTTTATTTTTCAGTTGGTTGTTATCTATCCCCAGTTGTTTTAGAGTTATTCTTTGTCCTAGCGATGAGCAAGACCACGCGAAAAGTGGCGGCGGGGGCTGGAGTGGTGGGGTCCTTGGATGCTTTTCTCACTTGAACTGAATCCATGCTAATACACGAGATACAGCTGACCGAACGGAGACTTTCATTAGATCCATTATGTTCATCTATAGGTCATTTCCCTGTATTAGAGTCAACTACTACCACCACTCTGTGCTCCCAATTATCACCAGCGCTAGTAGATTGCCCACAGACAGTTCCTTCTAACGAACGCATTGTGGATAGATTATCATTGTTACCGTCAGCTACTCCTATCAATATGCTTACTAGACAGCAAAAGCTAACATTAGCTCCAGGAGGAAATGCCCAGTTAAAGAAAAGGAAAGCGCGTAGTGCTCCCAAAGCTAGCCATCAGGTCTCAAAACAGGATAAAAAAAAGAGTGTGGCATTAGGGAGGGGAGGGATCTCTGCTCCACCCGCCGAGCCCGTTAACACCAAGGCAGGTGCAGCCAGTATAGATCCTATCCCCATTAGAGCCTCAACAACTAAACACCATACAGGCTCAAGATGATTTCTTAAAACGGGTGGAAGCCAGGCTGCTAGCCCTGACTGACCCCCTTTTGTCTAAATTAGCTGCAATAGACCAGAGACTATCTAAAATTGAGCAGCATATAATAAAAGTTGACATGCTCACTCGGGGAGTAGTCAGCCTGAAGCTATAGGTGTCAGTCAGGTAGGAAATGTATCCGGGCCACTTCCACATACTGCGGCCTGTCCCCCCCATCTCTAGCCATCCCCCTGAAACCCACTACATCATTACTTCCCATACATAACGATCCACTGACACGTAAGGAAGGGCCAAAAGGCCCTCTGGTGAGACCACAAGGTCAGGGTGGGGATATGTCGATGAATGTCTTTCTTAATCTTCCACCTGAAGCAACACTCTATACCATTGTATTGGCTAATGTCCCGAGACTTCAATCACGAGAACAGGAACACTGGTCCTCACTCAAGAACAAGGCCCTTCACTTATTGAATACTATGACTGGGGTTGGGAACCATCTCTTTTCTGAGTTCAAGAAGGTTAGAAGAGTTTCTTGTGTTGGTCAATCTGATAAGGTCCTACATGGAGACTGCGTAGTCCTAAGCTTCAGGTCTCCGAGCTTGGTCCGGCTTATCCTGGACCAGGCAGTCTCACCTAGAGTACGTAAAGAGGCTATTAATGTCCTCCCGCTGGGCTATTTTTATCAATCAAGCACAAATTCTAGAGGGGGGGTACAGATGATACCAGGAAATTTGCTAGGCCACTATAATTGTGCTGTCTTGACCTCCAACAGATATGAGGCACTTAGTGCGCTGGAGAAAAATGATTGACTAGAACTCAAATTTGGCTTCTCTGCTCCTGAGAAGCTTGTTATCAAGGAGCCAGGAGAGTATGAGGTTATATTCGATACCCAGGTTCAAGGGGTTCCTCTCCCAGTAACACTTAAAGCTCCGGAGGGTGTCATCAATTGGGAGGATAGACTCGGGGAAGTTGATAGTCCCAGCGAGCCTCATTTGAAGGTAGCGAGCTCATTGGTGGGAGTACCCGATCCTAGCGTAGTGTCCGGTGATAATTGGACACAACCATGCATAAAATCTAGCTCTGGCTTTTTAAACCTTGCTTTGGCCTCCTGGAATATCGCTGGGTTAAAGAACTAATTATTATCATTGGACTGGTTATCCTTTATCAAAGCCAATGATATTCTGGTATTTCAGGAAACATGGTCAGTGTACCCCGAGTTTAGACAAGGTTACCTACATTTTTTCAAACCTGCCATTGCTGGACAAAGGGGGAGACCGATGGGGGGATTAACCACCTGGGTGAGACAGAATGACAGGTATAAAGTACAGCATCTGGATATTGAGGCAATGATATTTTATTACTTAAACTTCAGATTCCGGATGCCAAGGACCTCTTAATTTTTAATGTTTATGCGAGAGGGATGCCTGGAGGGAAAGCCTTTGGCACTGTTGCCCTCTTGGATTCCTATCCAAATCAGTACAAAGGAGTGGGAAACATACTGGTTGCTGGCGATTTCAACTGTTCATTTGAACCACTAGACATTAACGATGTAGACCTTAGTCTAGAGGAGGATCTTCAATGGGATATTCCGCAACTAATATTAACCCCTATCAAAAAATGGACGGAAGCTGCATTACAGCTAAAAGTATTATGTCTGGAGCAAGGGTTAAGGGCTGTAAATGGGAGGGCAAAATCTGATAAGCAGGGCTCTCCTACTTTTAGCAATGGGTTGCAAAGTAGTCGTATAGACTATATACTTCTCAAAAAGGAATATTGGTCCTCCCTAAAGGACATGGTTGTTGTGGAAAGGGTGGAAAGTGAACATAACGCCCTGACACTGTCACTACAGCTGGAAGGAAGTCATGTGGCCGAAGGACACACCGCGGGTTGCGACCATATAGAAGTACAGCTTAGTAATAATACCAGGAGAGTAAAATGGTTGAATTGTTTAAACAATGATGCCAAACTAGAGGTTATGAGCAATGTTCCCTCTAATTTTTTTCCTCTGTGTGCGGCAGTGGAGGGTCTCTGTGCGCCAGGAACCAAACTGCGCGTGTCTGCAGCCCCAAATGGCACTCAAAATGTTTACTTTAAAAAGTGAAAAGATGATGCATTTTCACGAATACAGAGCCACAATAAGGGTCTTAAGGGCAGTTTGCAAATGTATTGTATTGCCTGTATTTTCATTGTTGTGTCTCTGACTGCTGTTGTCTGTCTTCCCCGCTGCCTGTACGTGGTCCATGCCCCTTTTTCTTCCCTCTGTTCCCCTTGCTGTCCCCGTGCTCTCTCTGCCTGGTCTTTCCTTCTGTACCCCTCTCGGCCGTGTCTCTGCCCAGTTTTCCCTTCTGTTCCCCTCGCTGCCACCGTGCCTCTCTGCCCGTTCTGCCTTCTGTTCTTAGCTGCCCCTATATTTCTGTATTTTGCCTCTGTGCCATTAGTTTTTTGTGCCCGTCTGCCCTCTGTGCCACTCGTTTTTGTGCCCCTTTTACCTTCTGTTCCACTCGTATTTCCCTCGTTTTTTGTGCCCTTCTGCCCTCAATTCCACTCGTTTTTTATGCCTTTCTGCCCTCTGTTCCACTTCGTTTTCCCCTTGTTTTTTTGTGCCCTTCTGCCCTCTGTTCCACTCGTTTGTTGTGCCTTTACTGCCCTCTGTTCCACTCATATTTTGTGCCTTTCTGCCCTCTGTTCCACTTTGTTTTCCCCTCGTTTTTTGTGCCTTCTGCCCTCTGTTCCACTCGTTTTTTTGTGCCCTTCTGTTCTCTGTTCCACTCGTTTTTTGTGCCTTTCTGCCCTTTGATCCACTTCGTTTACTCCTCGTTTTTTGTGCCCTTCTGCCCTCTGTTTCAATCGTTTTTTGTGCCTTTCTGCCCTCTGTCCTACTGGTTTTTTGTGCCATTCTGCCCTCTGTCCTACTAGTTTTTTGTGCCTTTCTGCCCTCTGTCCTACTCATTTTTTGTGCCTTTCTGCCCTCTGTGCCACTAGTTTTTTCCTCGTTTTTGTGCCCCTTTTGCCTTCGGTTCCACTCGTTTCCCCTGCCGCTGTGGCCTTTTGTTTAAGTATTGCTGTTAATCAGAGCCCCTTCACGGGCTCCGATTAACAGCAATACTTAAACAAAAGGCCATAGTCTGCCCCGCGCTTTACTGACACAAGTGTTGAGACAGTAAACGCTATGTTTAGAAACTGTCTCTACGCTTTTGTTATTAAAGTGCGGGGCAGACTCTGGCCTTTAGTTTAAGTATTGCTGTTAATCAGAGCCCGTGAAGGGGCTCTGATAACAGCAATACTTAAACAAAAGGCCACAGTCTGCCCCGCGCTTTAATAACAAAAGCCTTGCCTTGCGCTCCCACATAGCCTAAGCGCCGCAAGCGCCACAAGCCCCACCAGCCCCCCTGCCTCCTTACCTGCACTCCTCCCGCCCGCTCCGCCGCCATCGCCACGAAAAGTGCCTCATGTTCTCGCCACTCGCCTCTTTAAAGCGGCCGGCGGCGCGACTCTCTCTAGCGACATCCTGTGTGCGCGCTCCACACGAGGTGGTGCGCGCTGACGTCAGGGGAGGTGCGCGCGCGTGCCCTAGAGTGAAGAGTGGGTTTGAGCCAGCTGGTCTTCAAGACAACCATAGATCTTCAAAACTGTGTTACACAGCAGGAAACTGAGTGTAAAGTTATTTCCATCCACAATTCACTTTTTAACAAGCTCAAGGGCTTTTTTATAACTAATGTAAAAAAAACCAAGAATTATGTTAGACCCACGGTGGAGACATGGTATGGGAAATCATGTAGGGAAGCCTATAAAGCATTAGCCAGGGCGATAAGATCCAAGAACAGGGACAGAATCAAAAGCGTGAGGGTGGAATACAAGCTAGTGCAACAAAAGGCTAAAAGGGAATGGGATGAGCAGTATTGGGATGAGTTGTACCATGCCAGTAAGGATAGAAATATGGTTGCATTCTGGCATTTGGTTAAATGGGGTAAGGGGAAGCCCAGTCAACCACCTACCAACCACGTAGCACCCGAACTGTGGGTATCCCACTTCAAGACTCAATTTGCCATCTCTGCCCGAGAACTTGAATAAGCTCATGGCCCTCCTCTCATTCCTGTAGGTAACCCCACCTTGCACGTTCCCAAGTAGGAGGTTGATACAGCACTTAACACGGTCCCGAGAGGTAGAGCGCCTGGGCTAGACTGTGTACCTGCTGATCTGTTCTTGCATAATAGGGTATTGTGGGTAACTTATAATCATTCCCTAGTAAATGCTATTGCAAGCGGCTCTCCTATACCAGTTTCATGGATGGGAGCTGAGATCATTCCGATTTTAAAAAGGGGGATCGCTCAGATCTTGGTCATTACAGGCCCATAAGTTTAATTGATTGTATTCAGAAGGTGACTGCTAGGCTCGTGTTGAGTAGAATCCAAGGCTGGATTGATGACTTTGATATTTTTTCCTCACTACAGGCTGGGTTCCGCTCACACACGAGCACCATCAACCAGGTTTTTATTTTAATTTATTGGCGTGTGGTGATCCTCAAAGGCGGCACATTATATGCTGCTTTTGTAGATCTCAAGTCAGCATTCGACCTAGTCCCGCGTGCCCAGATGTGGAGTGTTTTTGCAGAACAGGGTATGTCCTTGGATCTACTGGCTTTCTTAATTAAACTTCATGATTCTAACTTTGCACAAGTCCGATGGGGTTAGCAGGGGAGGGTGACAGATAGATTCCCGATTGCCAGAGGGGTTCGTCAGGGGTGCGTATTGCCACCAATGCTTTTTTCCCTGTATAATAATAGGGTGATCCAGTATTTTACTAATCACCCTACTGATGCCACTATCCTTGCTGGCAGGAAGATCCCCCTGCTAATGTTTGCAGATGACACCTTGGTAATCTCTAAAACCCAACAAGGCTTCCAGATGGCGATTGTGAGATTTGAGGTGTTCTGCCGGGACCATGGTCTTATAATTAATGTGGACAAGACTAAGTTCATGGTGCTACACAAACAAAAGATCGTAGGAGGGAGGGTAGCCATGAATGAAGCTACACTAAAGCAGACTCAAGTCTTCACCTACTTGGGTATTACTCTAGGTTGTAAACTAAACTGGAAATCTCACATAGACCAGTTGGTCCTTAAACATGCACAATTGCCTGGTGCCCTAATAAAGAAACAGCGCCTTTCCCACACAAAGCTGATTGCCCCTGTGTTAAAAATGTATAACTCAAACAATAGCGATTCGGTCGGTATGGGGCTGAACTATGGGGCTTCAGCAACCTAGAGCCACTGACGATTTCCCAAAACAAATTTATGAGGGTGTTAGACGGACCGGGAGGGTCGGCCGAGACTACGGGGAGAGGTCTCCGGGGAGAGCCGTCTCCAACGACTGTACAGACGAGTAACTTCCCCCCCACAGACGGACACCACACAAGGTTGAAGGTTTAACGAGACTTTATATGCAATTCTTAGGTTACGATGATATGATACAAGGAGGTCTGGACTCAGGGGTCCCCTCGATTCTAGTCTCTGGTTTGGGGAAAGGGTAGCGGGACAGTCTTGTTACCAATGAGTGAAAAATAGCTCTCAATCCTCGAGCTCGGCGTTCTAGATGATCGGGCCGCGGCGGAGCCAGGCAGGTCCCGAGATGGACGAAGGAAAACGACGGTCCGCGGCGGAGCCTGCAGGTCCCGGTGAAGATGACGGTTACAACGGTCCGCGGCCACGCCAGCAGGTCCCGACGACGATGAAGGAGATGAAGGTTGCGAAGGCTGTGGCAGCGCCAACAGGCAGGACGATGGTGCACAAGACAGAGCTATGGCAGCACCAGTAGTCTGTCTAGGATGAGTTCCTCTTTACGTCTCTCGACTCCAAGATACAACTGCCTTCCTGCTCTGGAGCTGCCCCAGTTATAGGGCTGGAGTGCTTTGATGTCCGGACCTTCGCACTTGGAGGTCGGGAGGTCCGGGATGAGGGGGTCCAGCCACCCAGCAGGGGGGTGGAGCCAGTGCCCGGGAAGGTGATGGGCGAGCGGCACTTGGCGGGGGAGAGCCATCGACACCTCTTTCTCCCATTGACTTGCCAAGTAGCCCGCTCACCTCCTGGGTGGATGGTGGTGCCGGGATGTCTGAGGCCTGGCCAGGCCCAGGGTTGAGGTCGGCCGGGGGCCAGGTGGCCACGTGGTGGAGTGTCCAAGATGGCGCCCCAGGATGGGCGCGTAGGCTGGCAGTGGATCGGACCCACGAGGTTGACATGCTCGAGGGCAGGGGTCCCTGAGGGGACGGAGGACGTGCAAGGGTGGTGTGTGGTACCTGCGGGACCGGGCTCAGGCCGGGTCGGGCCGGGGGAGAGCGGCCTTTCATGTGGCCTGTCCAACATGCGTCCCCCCCAGCTGAAGGCGGGGAGAGTTACCCATCCTCTTGGGGACTCTCCTCGTCGAGGCGGAAGAACCGGGACAGGCCATCCGCGTTGGCGTGATCTGGCCCAGGCCGGTGTTCGACTGTGAAGTCCATACCTTGTAGGGAGATGGACCAGCGTAGTAACTTCGGGTTTTCCCCCCGCATCTGCATCAGCCACTGCAGGGGTCGGTGATCGGTCTGTACCCGAAAGTGTGTGCCAAAAAGGTAGGGCCGGAGCTTCTTGAGGGCCCATACCACAGCGAAGGCCTCCCGCTCTATGGTGCTCCAGCGCTGTTCTCGTGGTAGAAGTCGTCTGCTAATGAAGGCCACCGGTTGATCAAGGCCTTCGGTGTTCACTTGAGACAGGACTGCCCCAATGCCATGGTCGGAGGCATCCGTCTGGACGACAAACTCCCGGCTGTAGTCGGGGGCTTGGAGCACAGGGGCGGAACACATGGCGGCTTTCAATTGTTCAAAGGCAGCTTGACACTCTGGGGTCCAGTTGACTTTCTGGGGCTGGTTTTTCGACGTGAGTTCCGTGAGGGGTCCCACTATAGTACCATAGTCTTTCACGAACCTTCGGTAGTAACCTGTGAGGCCCAGGAAGGCTCGTACCTCAGTCTGTGTGATGGGGGGCTGCCAGGACTGGATGGCGGCAATTTTTAGCTGCAAAGGGGCCACCAGGCCGCTTCCCACCTGGTGCCCGAGGTAGGTTACAGACCCTTGTCCAATTTGACATTTGCTGGCCTTGATTGTGAGGCCAGCCCGCTGGAGGGCTTGCAGCACTGCTCGGAGGTGGTGGAGGTGCTCGGACCAATGGTGGCTGTACACAGCGATGTCGTCTAGGTAGGCGGCGCTGAATCCTTCGAGCCCCGCCAGGACCTGATTGACGAGCCGTTGGAATGTTGCTGGGGCGTTCTTCATGCCGAAGGGCATGACTGTGAAATGGTAATGGCCATCGGGTGTGGAAAAGGCAGAACGTTCTTGCGCCCGGGGTGTGAGGCCGATCTGCCAGTAGCCCGCCGTCAGGTCGAAGATACTGAGGTAGCGGGCAGCTCCCATGCGGTCGATCAGTTCATCTGCCCGAGGGATGGGATGTGCGTCTGTTCGGGTGACCGCGTTCAAGCCCCGGTAGTCGACGCAGAACCGAAGATCTGGGGTGGTGCCGGGGGCAGCTGCTTTGGGGACCAGTACTACCGGGCTGGCCCAGGGGCTGTCTGAAGCCTCGATGACCCCGAGTGTGAGCATCTTGGCTACTTCTTCCTGGATGCAGGCCCGTACCCGATCTGGCACGCGGTAGGCCCGGTGGCGGATAGGGGGGCTGTCCCCTGTGTCTACATCGTGCACACACCAGGAAGTGACACCTGGGGTGAGGGAGAACAGGCTGGCGAACTGTGATAGGAGAGCTTGACATTCCTGACGTTGCTCTCCGGTGAGGGTCTCCGAGAGTCGGACCCCATCCACGGAGCCGTCTTGCTCCCGAGTCCGTAGGAGGTCAGGGAGGGGCTCGGAGTCTTCTTCAGCCCCAGTGTCTGTGGCCATCAGGAGGCTGAGTTCGGTACGCACAAAGTGGGGCTTTAGCCTGTTAGCGTGGAGGACCCGGAGGGGGTTCCGGGAGGATTCCATGTCGATGAGATAGGTGGCAGGGCCCTTGCGCTCGATTACTTTGAAGGGCCCCGTCCATTTGTCTTGTAGGGCGCATGGCTCGGTGGGGGACATCACCCATACCTGTTGTCCAGGTTCAAATTCAATGGATGAGGCATTTCGGTCATACCACCTTTTCATGTCCTCTTGACTGGCCTCTAGGTTGGCTTTAGCCAGTTCCCGGAACCGCCGGGTCTGGTTGCGGAGGGTTAAGAGATACCGGAAGACATCTGGAGGGTTCTTTAACGGAGGCATCTCCCAGCCTTCTTTGACTAGGCTGAGCGGCCCTCGCACTGGGTGTCCATATAGCAGTTCAAATGGGCTGAAGCCCAGGGACTTCTGGGGGACCTCTCGATAAGCGAAGAGGAGGCACGGCAGCAGCACATCCCACTGGCGACGGAGGGGCTCTTCCAACCCCCCGATCATCCCCTTTAGCGTGCGGTTGAACCGCTCAACGAGTCCGTTCCCTTGAGGGTGATAGGGGGTCGTGAATTGGTAGGTGACCCCGCACTGTTGCCAGAGGGATTTCATGTATTTAGAAATAAAGTTCGTGCCTCTGTCGCTGACGACTTCTCGGGGGAAGCCCACACGGGAGAAGATCCCCATCAGAGCCCGGCCGACTACCGGGCGGTCACAGTCCGCAGAGGGACAGCCTCAGGGTAGCGGGTGGCGTGGTCCACCAGCACCAAGATGAATCGATGGCCTTGTTTTGTACGCGGGTCCAGGGGCCCCACAATGTCTATTCCGACCCTCTCAAACGGGGTAGTGACCACGGGAAAAGGTTGTAGGGGAGCTTTTAGTTTGCGGCCGCTCTTTCCACTGGCTTGGCACGTGGGGCAAGATCGGCAATGCTGGTGCACATCGCTCCTCATTTTGGGCCAGAAGAAGTGGGTCACCAGGCGACTGTAGGTTTTATCTTGTCCCAGGTGTCCTGCCAGGGGGACATCGTGGGCCAGGTTTAACAGGAAGTCTCTAAAACGGAGGGGCACCACTAATACTCGGTTGCTCCCCAGCTCGGCGATTCTTTGCTCGCTGTACAGCAGATCATTGTCCCAGTAGACCCAATGAGTTCCGGAGGTATCCCCTGCGCTTTGGGCGAGCGCTTGCTGGCGGAGTCCCTCGAGGGAGGGACAGGTCTTCTGTTCTTGGCGAAATTGTTCTTGCGTGGGCCCCCCCTCTTGAGGCCACTGGTCGAGGCTAGCGAGGTCGGAAGGTTGAGCTGGTTCGGGGGGGATGTCACGGTCGGTGTTTTCGGCTGGGGCGACCGGAGGCGGTGGCGCCGGCCATTCGGGTTCTTCTGGGCGGTGTTTGGCACGGGCGGCCATGGACCGGGTGGTGACGCACGCCCAGTCCGGGACGCCTAACATCCCCAGGTGTTCTCTTCGCTCCACGGCTGCCCACGGAGAGCTTTCAAGGTCATTCCCCAGGAGGCAGTCTACGGGGGCATCGTCTCGGACCGTTACTTTCAACATGCCGGAGACCCCTCCCCATTCGAAAGGGACGCAGGCCATCCGACACAGACTTTCCGAGTTATCAGCTGATCGTACAGGGCAGAGAATGTTCGGTAGATACTGTTCTGGGGTCACCAGGTGACAGCGGACGGCTGTTACACTGGCCCCGGTGTCGCGAAGGGCTTCGGCCCGGCGTCCATTGATGCTCACCCACTGGCTGTACTTCTGGGTGTTAGCGGGTAGGGGGACCCGCGGGACCATGTCTTTCCCCCCTAAGCATGCTAGAGCCATGGCGGCTGGCTCCCACTCTTGTTGCTCTTGTTCGTATCCTTCCTGCTCCTCGGAGATCTGTTCTTCCCCTAGGGCTGCAGCGGCCACTTGGCGGGGTCTTGGGCTCTGGTACTGCGGGCAGTTTGGGTCGTTGGCATAGTGGCCGACTCGTTGACATCGGTGACACGTGACATTGGCTCTGTACCCCGGTCGCGCCGGGGTGCTGCCCCGGTTGGCCGGAGGGGTGGTGCTGGTAGCGGGGGTGACCGGAGCGTTGTCTCTTCCTCGTCCTTGGCCCCCTCCTCCTCCTCTGGGTCGGTGCTGACCATTGTTGTTCCGGTTCTGTTCGTAGGACCCATTCCGGCCCACTCTGGTGATCTCCCACCGGTCAGCTTCGGCTGCGAGCTGCCGGGGATCCGTTAACTTGCTGTCGAGGAGGTGCTGGCGGAGTTCAATAAAGCAATTGTTCGACAGGTGCTCCCATACTATCAGATTGAACAGTTGTTCGTAGGTCGTGACGTTGCTTCCTCTGATCCAGCCCTCGAAGGCTCGGCTAAAGTATGTTACATAGTCCACCCAAGTTGTACCCGGGATGCGGGTGCAGTCTCGGAACCTCTGACGGTACATCTCGGGTGTGAGGCCATAGCGGGTGAGGAGTGCCGCTTTCATATGGTCATAGGAGGTCATCTGGTGGTCCGGGAGCTGTAGCAGGGTGTCGCGGCCCTCATTGAGGAATCTCCCCCATAGACCGGCTCCCCAGTCGCTTCTATCGATCCGGTGTGCAGTCATAGCGATTTCATAGGCCTTAAACCATTGCTGGATGTCGTCCTCTCGGAAATATTCTCGGACCACATCCTTGGGGATGTGTACCTTTTTCTCTGTGGTCCCTGAGGTGTGGGGTCGCTCGGGCACCCCTGCTTCTTTATTCTGCTTGCGCAGGTTGATCTCGGCTAGGTTCCGTTCGTGTTCGTACGCCAGTTTTTTTTCCTCGAGCTCCCTTTGTCTTTGTTTCTCCTCTCTTTCTTCTCGGAGACGCAGGTGCTCTAAGTTGATTTTTTGTTCGGCCAACTTAAGTTCAATGTCCATTTTGAGTCGGGCCATTTCCAGCTCGTGTAGTCGGGTTCTTTCTCTTTCCTGGATCTCGTCTTGCGAGAGACCCGTTCTTTGCCCTTCAGGGGCCGTGGTGGTTTTTTCTGCGGTGCTTTGATCGGGGGTTCCGGCAGCCCCAGTCTCTGCCCAAGATTCTAGGGCATGCTTAAAATCGTCCTTGGTGCTTAGTCCGGTGGTAGCGATACCTAGTTCGATGCAGAATTGTTTTAGTTCACGATGGCTGTACTCCTCCAATTTCTCCATTTGGAATTTCTCGGTTGATCCGCCTTCTTTAGTTGTCATTGTGATTTCGTCGTGGGGTGAGCTACTCTCTGTACGTTTACGCGGTGATTCGGATCGCGCCGCTGGCCACCAATGTTAGACGGACCGGGAGGGTCGGCCGAGACTACGGGGAGAGGTCTCCGGGGAGAGCCGTCTCCAACGACTGTACAGACGAGTAACTTCCCCCCCACAGACGGACACCACACAAGGTTGAAGGTTTAACGAGACTTTATATGCAATTCTTAGGTTACGATGATATGATACAAGGAGGTCTGGACTCAGGGGTCCCCTCGATTCTAGTCTCTGGTTTGGGGAAAGGGTAGCGGGACAGTCTTGTTACCAATGAGTGAAAAATAGCTCTCAATCCTCGAGCTCGGCGTTCTAGATGATCGGGCCGCGGCGGAGCCAGGCAGGTCCCGAGATGGACGAAGGAAAACGACGGTCCGCGGCGGAGCCTGCAGGTCCCGGTGAAGATGACGGTTACAACGGTCCGCGGCCACGCCAGCAGGTCCCGACGACGATGAAGGAGATGAAGGTTGCGAAGGCTGTGGCAGCGCCAACAGGCAGGACGATGGTGCACAAGACAGAGCTATGGCAGCGCCAGTAGTCTGTCTAGGATGAGTTCCTCTTTACGTCTCTCGACTCCAAGATACAACTGCCTTCCTGCTCTGGAGCTGCCCCAGTTATAGGGCTGGAGTGCTTTGATGTCCGGACCTTCGCACTTGGAGGTCGGGAGGTCCGGGATGAGGGGGTCCAGCCACCCAGCAGGGGGGTGGAGCCAGTGCCCGGGAAGGTGATGGGCGAGCGGCACTTGGCGGGGGAGAGCCATCGACACCTCTTTCTCCCATTGACTTGCCAAGTAGCCCGCTCACCTCCTGGGTGGATGGTGGTGCCGGGATGTCTGAGGCCTGGCCAGGCCCAGGGTTGAGGTCGGCCGGGGGCCAGGTGGCCACGTGGTGGAGTGTCCAAGATGGCGCCCCAGGATGGGCGCGTAGGCTGGCAGTGGATCGGACCCACGAGGTTGACATGCTCGAGGGCAGGGGTCCCTGAGGGGACGGAGGACGTGCAAGGGTGGTGTGTGGTACCTGCGGGACCGGGCTCAGGCCGGGTCGGGCCGGGGGAGAGCGGCCTTTCATGTGGCCTGTCCAACAGAGGGGTATAACTGGCCTCCCACAATCCACTCTATTATTGCCCCTTTATTACGATTCGGGATGTCACTTCTTCGAGGATGTGGCACCCTACAGACCAGTGGCCTACTGGAGGAGGCTCTGGGTAATCCCTGAGCTCTCCCAGTATGCTCAGGCTCTCCTCGAAGTCAGGGATGCTGATAGTGCGCGTAAAATTCCATGGCTGAGGCAGGCAAAGGCTACCTATAATGAGATGTGCCTCAACCTCTTGTGGCAAAATCCCGCAGACAACGTCTTTCCATCTAAAAAGTATTTTTAAGAGATATATTGGAATATGGTTACCATGAGACGCTTTATGTCCTTAACCCTGCCTTCCTTAACCACATTGCTGCGGCGGTAATTTTTCCGCTGTGCGGCAATTTACAAAAACCCGCGTTACATGACGAGCTCAGCTCGTCATCAGCACACGACCACCGTGGCTGATGACGAGCTGAGATCGTCATCAGCAGCGAAGGGGTTAACAAGAGATTTTTTGGAGACCAAACACGTTACCGCTTATGAAGGGTACTGGGATTTTATCACGGTCTTCAGTGATTGGAAACTTTATCACCAATTTAGGGTAGTTACTCTCCCAGTTAACTCATTTACTGGTAAATGGTGCTCTGAGATTAGTACGAAATGTCCATTTTGCCCGACCCAGATTGAATCTATAGCGCATATTCTGTTCATATTCCCAGTGTATAAAAAACTGAGGCACATATGGCTGAAACCCATTTGCATGTCTAAGGGCATTAATACAGGTAATGAAGCACTTAGGATCCTAAAAACGGATAGTACGGAATCAATTGTAATTGCGGTTGCCAAATGTATACACTGGATGTGGGCAATTCGTGCTCATAAATTGAGCCTGAATTAAACTGTCTTTTTATTGTTATTACTGGTCTTTTAAATTTCTAACTTAGTCACTATTAGCCTGTGGTATCCACTGTATTTTGGCTTGGGATTTTATTGACAGCTTTTATTATGTCTTAGATCTATTTATGTATAATATTTGTATATAGGGATGGAATAACTTGTGGATTTACCTTTCTATTTGTCAGCTTTTTACTACTATGGGAATGGAATGTTTAATATTTTAAATCTAAATGTCTTTTATGATTTATGTGAATCGAAATAAAGACTTATCGAATCGAGATCCCCACCATCATTGTGGAGATCACCACCTATGTGTGCAAGGTTACTGGTAGTGTATTTACACTTCTAAGTCCTGGTGAAGGGGGCTTCACTCTCTGATTTAAGGGTTTGGAGACATGTAACCCTACTTCTTTGTATAAACTTCCCACTTGGAAATGGTGAATGGTAAATAAAAGTGTAGAGTTATACGTGTGTGTAGTAGTAAATATGCACTTGGGTAAATATACATGTGTGCCTTTACCTTTGTCAATAAGCTCATTTGTTTTTCCTTTTTCTCTTTTAATTTGTTTACATTTTTAACATTGTCATCCACCCTTTTAGAATGGTAAATAAAAATAGTGGTAGTGCACTACAAAACACCTGTATGCTTCAGCGGCCATCTTTGAATGTGTTTTGATTGATAAAAATCCTACTGCAAAATTGCCAGCCATGCATGTGCATGCATCTTGATGGAAGTGTTTGCAAACAAATAGCAAAAAGCAATTACAAAGCCAACTTCTCGACCTTTTCGAGCTGAGACCTATTGGCTTTGCCACTGCTTCTACTTAATAACCTAATTCATAAATCTATTTGTGCACCTACTGAAAGTTTGAGAAGCTGGTAAATCAATTTATGTAGGCAAATTCCTATTTCTAATCGTTGGGATTTTGCCCTCTTAAATGGGAAGTTCTCTCACGGAAATTCCTCCAGCATTGTGGAATTTCGATCAGAATAAATGGGCTCACTGGGGAATATTTGAAGATATTTGAAGGCGGATCTAACTGCAACAGTTTGTGAACCTCCGCCAACATCCCATCACAACTCCTTGCAGGTAGTTTACTACCCAGAAACCTACAGATACTACTGTTAAAGGCAGGAGTACATCATTATTTAAGGTGAGAATGGAGAGAGAGACCCACCAAGCTACTGTGCATGAAAGGGAAACGAATTGTCTATGAGGAATCATGTTTTCTCATGGCGGAACAAAAAACATGAAAATGGGTGCAAATCAATTACAGCGGTTAACCCCTGTATGCTGAACGGTGCTCCTTGTGAATGTTTTAACTGATGTGTGTGAGTGTATGGGTTTATTCCAAGCATTCCGTAGACTTAAGCATATATATATTAAGATCCATGGAGAGTAGTATACTATTTTGTATACTTGCTGAGTGTCGGTAGAAGCCTCATGAGGAATGAGCCACTTAAAGGTCACCACTCATACCTCTTTTCCTGTTCCCACGTGCAACAATAGCAATAAGTAACATTGTGGGTGGCTTGATAATTCCGATGGGGCTAGTAATAGGAAATGTCCGGCCAATCATAATTTTAGGTTTAGTGAGAACACCGAATGGTATTTCTCCCTGAAGCTGGTAGCAGACCAAGTGTCCTAGTTTAATACTCGGGAAAACATGTGGGAATTGGCACTGAAAGTTTGAATTCCTGCATGTTATTTCTTTGAAAGTTATAATAGCCAACAATTTTTCTAGCCTCCTTGGTAAGTTTTGGTAAATCGATAGGGAGAGGGGAAAATGTAACAGGTAGAATGGAAAAGGGAGAAAAAAAACCAATAAGTTATATGCCCTTCCCCTGCATCCAAGCACTCCGGAAAAGGTAAGCAACAGAACAGAAAATCATGCATTCACTTCTTAATGTAGAGGTTCCTGCAAAATGACAGAAAAAAGAACCTGAAAATTGACCCTTCCTTTCAAGACGAGGTTTGTTTACAGATATAACAAAAATGCTGCTAAAATGCATCCCCTGCCGCCCAAAGCGGGATTATACTGCAGGGAAAAAACATAAAATATCAATTTTGCTCATTTCTCCTTCAGCATTCTTCAGCTTCCAATAGAAATGTGAAACATACAGTTTTTTTTCTTTTAGAAAAAAACAAGGTGTGTTAATATCCTCCTCACAAGTGCTAATACGTAGGTTTTGTGGTTTCATTTTGTAGTTTCACACCGTGGCTATAGGCTCAGTCTATTTTCAGCAAAGTCACGAGGTCAGTTTTTTTAGAAACTTTTGGGTGCTGAACCTTTTACCTGGTGCATTACGTTTTCAATCGTTTTGATAATAGGTGTTACATAGTGTATACTGCGGTGTGCTGAAGCTGGTCTGGGCTGTGTGATCTTATTTGAAGCTGGGATACTGGCCATTGTAATAATATTGAGTGTGTAAGTGTTGTGTTTTTATAATCATTTATTTTGAAAGTATGAGTTTGCAATTGCTGTAAAGCCAGAGGTAAGCGGTTGAGGGACCACAACACACAGTGGTCTTCTGGTCACACATGCCCGTTTCACTGTGGGTACAACCAAAGACCTGGTTGTGAGTCAGTTGGCATGGTATTCACACGTGCCATACTGCTTAACCCTGTGCTTAATTTGTAAAAAAAAAATAAGTGCCAGGGCTCTGGTCAGGAGACCACTGCAGCTTGCACCACACATTGCCCCTGCTATGCTGCCAACAATAGTAACAAAACAACTACTCAACATCTACAAGTTTAAAAATACTGACAATTTCTGGCTCCCTAATCTGTAAAAATGTCTTGGGCGGGAGGTAATAGTAATTTTTAATGTATATTGAATTAATAATGGACTGTTGTTGGGGTCATCTATAAATTGTTGCAGACTGTCTCAAGTCACGTTGTTGGAAATGAAGTGCAGTGCTGAGCACTGGAAACCACCAGTTCAAATTAAGCACAGGCTCCACCTGATCACAAATGTTACCCCACTTTGCCTTTTTTTGAGGGTGCAGAAACACCAAAGCCAATTTTACCAGCCAGAAATTCTGGCCCTTAACCCCTTCCATGCGGGGCTCATTTCTCTGCGGTGAGGGGCGGGGGGGCGCGCGCCGCGCGGTGCTCGTGACGAGCTCAGCTTGTCAGGCTACACAGTAGAGCTGTGCTCATGACAAGCTGAGCGTGTCACGACTCCGCCCACTCAATGGAACGCCCTGCACTGGCGGGGAATTATCCCCACGTGGGCGCGCAGCGGCAGTTATGACGAGCTCAGCTCGTCATGAGCACAGCTCCACTGTGCCTCATGACGAGCTCAGCTCGTCATGAGCGCCGAAGGGGTTTAAATTCACATGAGACCTTGGCTGTAACAGCAGTCAAACCTCAGCTCTGTTATTTTATTTTCTTGCTCCCCTATGCTCCCAGGCTCCTCTCTTCGCACCTGCTTCCAAGGAGAAGCCACGCTCAGAGCACTGGTAAGTGGGAGAATTATACCTTGAAGATTAGGAAATACTAAAAAGAACTCTGCATTGCATTTCCATGTCTGTACAATTATTCCCAAACAGATGGGTGTAACTTGAGGGCTAGAGCGGCCGACTCTGAAGCTAGGGAACTAGGCTTGAGTTGGCGGGAGGCTCAAACATCCTGTGATTTTGGGCAAATCACTTAATCACCTAGTGGCTAAAAAAAAGATTTTAAAAAAATGACTGTGTCCTTCTGTAATGCAACTGGTGCTCATGTAAAGCGCTAATATCTTCGGGTCGAGTTCGCGCACAATAAAACTGCAACGAAGTAAAAACCAACTCGTAATAGGCAGAATTCCAGGTGGAGACACCGAAATTACGGCCACTTGGAATCCCGCCTAACTTCTAATAAGGGTGTAAAATGGTCACGATGATTTAATTGCATGTGGTGAATGTGTCCTTCAGAATATCCAAACGAAAAAAGTATTGTTTAAAATCGCCTCAGTTGTAGTCAGTATACCATTTCATAAGGAATGCGTCACTTTGTAAGTAGGGACAGCCAGTGTCCCCATGTCATGCAACATCCTCTCAGATCTTAGTCTGAACTTTGCCTGACCATTCTAAACGTAGGCCGAGCTCAGGGCACGTTGTGCGAAGCTGCAAAGGAGTCAGCACCTTTTAAATAGCTACAAGAAATAAACTTACTACCACAACACTTTTTTGGTAGACTGTGTTCTTAGCCTGGCCAAACATTTGTTTCTTTACATTCATTAACACAAGCGGCCACCGCCGGGAGTCAACATATGTCCCTCTATGATGGCCTTACATGGAACTGCCATTCAATGGAGTCACTTTACGAGGAATAATAATAACCCTGGTGCCGCCAAAGGAAAATCATAAGGCGCTGCCCCCATAGCCGCTTTATTAGCAGCAGAGAGACATCAAATAGAAACAAGGAGAGGTCTGTGAGTCAGTCATTAGCCGGCTTGAAGACTGGGCAGTAAAACACTCCCCTCCCTAATTCACAGTGACACTCGTATCGCTTTATTTCATTGTCTACTTCATGGTCTATTTATGGAGGGCCTTCCAGAACTACTGCGGCTGAATAAGCGCATTGATTTTGTTATACATCACCTATATTATAACACGGAGGTTATTGAGTTCGCCTGTGCTTTCTAAGTGTCTCGCTCATGGTTTATTCCAGCAGCAGCGCATAACATTTGATTGCAGATATTGTGACACCTCAGACGCTTTGTGTTCTTCAAGGCGATACTGATTCTTTCAATCAACCGAAGTCAAGCAAATAAAAAAGAACTGCAAAGACGGGAAATGGGCAGAATGCCAAATATAAGTAGGTATGTATGGATATATGTGTACGTGTGTGTGTGCATATAGATATACGTATATATATATGTGTATATATATATGTGTGTGTGTGTGTGTGTGTATATATATGTGTGTGTGTGTGTGTGGGTGTGTGTGTGTGTGTGTGTATATATTATCATCAAAGGACAAACAGAGTTAACAATAGTAAATCTAACTATTACTGTTGCGGTTGTTATTCATAGTCCTTGAGCTAGCCTTCAGTTGGAGATCCTGCAAGGAAAACACACAACAAAAGAGACTTACCACTGCAAGACAAGACTGTATGTAATCACTAGGATGAACAAGGTTGGCTTTTTTCATTTCAATTTCCCTTTTATTTGTAGCCATCATTTAAGGGGATTTACCACTTTTCAGTTACATAAATATACACAAAGCCGCAATTGACACCCATTGCAAACAAACTGTGAGATTGATCCAGAACAGAGTGGGCTCAAGGGCGCTCTGGTATGGATGGTAAGAGCAGTGAAGGTGTAGATGGAAAAGGAACATGGGACAGGTAGAGCTAATAAACCACTTGAGGGTGAAATACTTCAAAAACTTGTGGTAACTAATAGTCGTAGAAACAGTAGGAGGGGAAACTGCAGCACGGTATTAATAACTGAACAGTGAACACGCGGACAGAAAATCTAAACATGTATACCACTAATGCTGCTATCAAAAAAACAAAGTTAAAAAGCATGGTATTAGTATGGGTATGTCCCCTGCTACTAAACTGTTGTGTACCCCTGCCCTAAGTAACTCAACTGAACTCAAAGTATATCCTGAAACTAGTATCAGGATATACTTTTGGCCAAAGCACATATGAAATCCTGCATGTGATGTCTAGGCGCAAAACTGACATAGTAAACACAAGGCTTCATATGTCTCATTTGGGACCTGTACCGGGAGCAGCGGTGGCAGCATACCGTTTTGGATTGTATTGTAATGAACAGGCCTTTGTACCTGATTCATAGTAAGTGTGCAAAGCCTGGAAACCCGCTTGTGTAAACTTCCACTTCCATGTCATGACCAGGCCCTAAGCTGATATCCCTGCCAGTGTGCGTCGAGTGAGTGAGTAAGTATGAATATTGGTAGAAAAACTCCACGGTGCTTGTAAGTGAATGAATGAATGAAATTATTTGTAGAGCGCACAATGGCCAAAACGGCTTCCTGGCGCTGAGAGCTCTAAGGAACAGAACAGACAGGGCCAGGAGGATTAGCGGGGGTAGGCCAGGGCAAACAGAAAAGTTTTGAGCGCTTTACGGAAGTGTGAAAAAATAGGGATAGAACGCATGGAGAGAGGAAGGGAGTTCCAGAACCGGGGTGCAAGAACAGAAAATCTAGTTCCACCAGTGCGAGTTTTGTGGAAACGGGGAACAGTGAGGAGGGCAAAAGAAGATGAACGGAGAGTACGGGCAGGGGTGTGAAGGGAAATCAGAGAATTGATGAAAGCCGGTGCAGAGTGATCAAGGGCCCGATAAACAAGGCAACCTAGTTTGAACAAAGATCTCTGCAGGATGGGTAACCAGTGGAGGGATTTGAGGACAGGAGTGATATGATGGGTTTTGGGCAAGTGAAAGATGAGACGGGCAGCCTGATTTTGGATTGCTTGAAGGCGGCGGGTTTCGTAGGCAGGAATGCCTGCGAACAAGCTATTGCCATAATCAAGGCGGGAAGTGATGAGGGCGGAAATAATGATTTTGAGAGAGTCAAGAGAAAAGAAGCGGGAGATTTTCCGGATCATCCGGAGGGAGAGGAAGCAGGAGGACACCACGGCACTGACCTGGTCATGCATGGACAGGTCCCGACTGACCTTGATGCCCAATGTTTTGACGGAGGGAACCGGGGTGGGAGGGGGGCCAAGAATAGGGGGCCAGAAAGCAGGGGACCAAGGGCTGGATGAGCCGCCAGTCAGGACAAGCTCCGTCTTATCTGGATTGAGCTTGAGGTGATTGGCGCTCATCCACCCAGAAATAAAGACCATGGTGGAGTGGAAAAAAGATAGGGAGTGAGAAGAAGAGGAAAGATCAAAGACGAGCTGGAGGTCATCTGCGTAGTTATACACAGAGACCCCCAGCTCAAGGAGGGAAGAGATAAGTGGATGGATGTAAAGATTGAAAAGAAGGGGAGAAAGGGAAGAGCCTTGAGGAACCCCACAGGGCACCGGGAGGGGGAGAGCGGAAAAGCCGGGGAGGTGAACAGCTTGAGAACGTCCTGTCAAAAAGGACGTGATCCAAGAAAGGGCGGGGCCTCGTATGCCCGCTGCGCTGACACGGTCCAAAAGAATGTTATGGTCGACCGTGTCAAACGCAGCGGACAGGTCGAGGAGAATCAAAGCTTGGGGAGAGTTGATGTCGGCCTTGGCTTTGAGCTCGTCAAGGACGGCTAGCACCACAGTTTCGGTCGAATGACCCGAGCGGAAACCTGCTTGGTGAGAAGCAAGGAGTTGGTTCTGTTCGACATAAGTAGAGAGACAGGAGGTAACGTAGGATTCCAGGATTTTAGCAAGATAGGGAAGAAGAGAGATGGGTCTGAAGTTAGAAGGGAGAGAAGAATCAAGACCGGGTTTTTTAAGAATGGGGGAAACAATAGCAGATTTAAATGAAGAAGGGACCAATCCGGTGGAAAGAGAGGCATTGAGGAGGGAAAGAGGGGTAGCAGGACAGGAAGAGAAGAGAGTTTTAAGGATGCGGGCAGGGGCACAATCAGTGGGAGAGCCAGACTTGGTTTTAGTGAGCAGAGCTAAGAAAGAGTCCAAGGAGAGGGGCGGGAAAGAGGAAAAGGAAGATTTAGGCACAGAGGGGACAGAATGAAGTGGAGTAAAAGGAGTAACAGAAATGTTGGATTTAATTTTGACAATCTTCTCGATAAAGAAGTTGTTTAAAGAAGAGCAGAGGGCCTGGGAAGGAGTAAAGTGAGGGCAAGCATGATCAGAGGTGGCCAAATTGTTGACCAAGGAGAAGATTTCTTTAGATTTGTTGGCCGAAAGAAAAACTTGTTCAGAGAAGTACTTGGTCTTTGTGGCCAGAATGGCCTTCTTGTACTCTTTAAGAAGAGATTTGTATTTGGCCTTGAGGTCGGGGCAGTAGCTACGGCGCCAAAGGCGCTCCGAGCGTCTAAGTTCCAATTTGAGGATCTTGAGCTCCGAGTTAAACCAACGGTGAGCCTCATGAGGACGAATGGACTTGACTAACTTGAGAGGGGCTACTAAATCGCATGCGGAAGATAGCCAGTTGCCAACTGCAGCGGCCTGTGAGTCAAGGGAAATGCCAGTAAGGTCGGGAGGAGAAGAAGCAAGGGAATGAGAGAGGGAAGGCAAATCAGCGCGATTCCAACTACGTGAGAAAACATTCTTGGGACGAGTGGGTTTGTGAGGGGAACCAATGTTGATAGTGAAGGAAATGAGGGAATGATCGGACCAGGTACAAGGGAGGATGCTGGGGGGGAAACTATGTCCTGGGATGACCAGACTTGGTCCAGAATGTGACCAAGGTTGTGGGTAGGGACCAGTACATGGGACTTAAGGTTGAGACATGAAAGAGTGGCCGTGAAGTCCTTGGACGCTAAGTCCTCCCTGGGGTCGCCAGGCCAGTAATTAAAGTCACCTAGCAGGAGAACAGAGGAGTTGTTAACTACAAGCGTAGCGAGGAGTTCCTGCAGGGAGGCCACAAACAGGGGCATGCTCAGGGGAGGGCGATAGACAAGGACGACAGTGAGAGGTGCAGAAAGATTAGAGGAGCGAGCGACCAGAAAGTCCACCCCAGCTATAGATGATTGAGAGAGAAGCTGGAATTGAAGAGTGGATCGAACAATCATAGCGACACCCCCCCCGGTCTTGCCCACGGGGCGGTCAGCCCGGAGGGCATAATAAGAATCGGGGAGGATGGCAAGAATGTCGGGGAGAGAGGCCTCAGAAAACCAAGTTTCCGTTAAAAACAGAATATCTGGGGAGTCTGTGGTTAGAAGGTTGAACAGTTCAAGTTGGTGCTTGCCTGCCGAGCGAGTGTTGAGGAGATAGGCAGAAGCAGTGTGAGGGGGTGATGAGGGTCTAATGGGGGGAGATCCGGTGTCCTGAGCAGGCAAGGAAAGAGTGGGGCGAGGAGACACAACACAGTCTGAATGGGGAACATAGATATCTAATGCAACAAGGTGCTGCATGAGGGTATGGGGAAGAGGCACATCAGCAGTGCAGGCGAGGAGTTGTGCAGGCGTGTATGACAATGAAGAGGCAGGGGGGGTGGGCCCTGGTCCCGGCCCGTCGCGGACGGGCGCAGACGGGCTTAACTTAGGCGCAACTTCGGCGCGCCCGCTGCGCTCGTCCGCTGCGCGGCCGGGATAGTAGTGCCATAAGTAGGGGACCGGACGTAGCGGGGGCGTGGCAGGGGGTGGAGGGACAGAGGAGCTGCCCCGCCAACCAGAGAGCAGCCCAAGATGGTAGGCACGCCCGTCCCCGCCCTCGTGACCTGCCCGTCAGAGGGGGAGGGAACGCTCAGCGTGGGGCGCTCTGGCGGCGGCAGACAAGGGAATCCCAGGAGGACAAGGGGTGCGCGATGTCCTCAGCGCAGCCCCTGAAGTAGTGAGCAAAGTGAGTAAAAGTGTCCAGGCACTGATTAAAATTAAAGTTGCGCCGCGCCTCGGCAGCGTTGTTGCTCCCGGCGAAGCCTCGGGAGGTGTGTACATTTTTAAGCCAGTGGGTGCATTTCGATTGCACCTGGCTTGTCATGGCACAAGGTGGAGTATGTGATGCAGCCGCCCCAAACATTGGAAGTGTATTCCCGGCATTCCTGAGCTGGAGGGTGTTGAGGATTGAGGCAGAAGTGGCTTTAGAAATTCTATAGTAACCTTTTTTAAGTAAGGAATTCTGGTTGGTCTTCCTGAGCATTGTCATTCGTTGATGGAGGAGGAATGTAAGTCTGTCAGCAAATTCAGATGTAAGATAGAGAGAAGTTTTTGAGCAAATCCTGGTACTTTTTTCTTCCCCTGGAGTGATCCTTCAAGGATTTCTGGTGACAGCCAGATGCAGAGCTTAATACTTATTGTGCTCATGTTATGGGAACTTCAATTGGAGCTATTAGTTTTAAGCAGTAGAACCTCAGGGAGAGAGCAACGATTTTCTAATTTATCAGTGGATTTTGGCCTGTGCAGTAGGAAAGGACCATTGCTGCTTTTCTCTTGGCCTTAATTTAATTTTGAAAAGGTGCCAGTGTTTGGTAGACTATGAGGGAAAATACCTGCCAGTGGGAAAGTACTGGTTATGGTCAGTCGGGCCATTGCCCTCACAACACTTGCTCTGTATACCAATTTAGTATTTCTATGCCAGCAATGTGAGATTATTCATCCCTATTTCTGCACCCTTAGTTCTCAAATGTAATCACGGAGTCTTGATCCATGTTGGGCTTTTTAATAATTTCATTTGTTCATGTATGTGAAACATGAATGTCAATACAAGTGGCCTCCCTTTGCCGCAAGGCATTTTGGAGGTGACCCACTCATCGGTATCAATTTTATGTAGAAAGTTAGTATACAAATAATCAAAAAGTAAAACACAGTGCAAGAACTGAAGCTCAACAAAAGATATCAAACCTTAAAAATCTTGTATCTCACATCCCTTACAAATCTAGCTCAAGATTTTCTCGTTTAAAATAGCTGAAATATCTATTTCACGAGTTTTCTTTTTTACCAATGGTTTACCAGTTTAATCTAAATATGTTTTACGGGGGGGGGGCACATAAGGGCGCAGGGCAAGATGGCCACACTGCTGTAAGGCTCTGCCTGACCGAGCCACTATCCGCCTAATATCTGCTGCATCCATTGATCCTCATCTCCGCTGGCGGACGAAGTGACCTTTTCCTTGTTTGATGAGCCCGTTCAAGCTATTTGCGGACCTGCTGGATCCCCTAGCTGGTCGAACGAATCGAGCTCGGACTCTGGGCCGGAAAATGGCGGCTGCCGGATTGCGGTAGGCCTCTCTATTGCGTGAAGCCTTCGCATACCGTCTCCTGCAAAGCCCTCCTTGCCCACCTAGGGACTGAGGCCTGTGGTGCCCTCTGTATACTTTGCTGTGAGTATCGCCCCTGACGCTGGCGAGTCTGTGAGCTGCTCATCGTGTCTGTTAACTGTGGAGGGTGAGCCTGCTGTTGTGCTGCGGCAGGCGGTAACGCCCGGGAGAAGACCGGACGGCGGACCTCGAAGGCTGGGGAGGCTCTCACGGGATGTGCTGAAACTACTGCCGGACTCTCTGCGCGCTCGTCGGCGCTAGTGGCGGTGAGTGGGGTCGGGCCCGGTGGAGGCCTGGGCTGCAAAGGCGGGTTCGGGCCTTAAGTCGGGTCGCTTCCTGTGAGCCGCGGCTGGTGTGGGCCTTGTTTAGACGCGGTGTCTGCGGAAGACATCATCGCTGCGCCTGCTGTGCCATGGCCAATCGGAGTCCCCAGGCATCTGTTTCCGGTGGCGAAGTGGATCGCCAGTGAGGTCCCACGCATATTGCAGCCACCGCACCTCCTTTGCATGACAGTTGTGTTAGGCCGCAAATCCCCGGCCTAGATTACATGAGGATCGGTCCCTGTTGCGGGGGTCACTGCGTGGGAGCTATTTGTTATCTGGGCTCCTGGTGATAATTGGGCTGTACCTGAATAGCCTGGGGCGTGCTGCCACCCTCCTGCTCTACCACATACCTGGCTTGCTTAAAAGGATCTGCCAGACGACATTCGTGTAGCTGGGGCCTCTACTGGTGGGAAGTCTCTTGAACTGCTCACAGCCTTGCGATTACATGCCCTGGGGCCCGGCGGGTTAACTGACATTACCAACTTGGCGCTAAAGTGGGACTGTTGGCTTTGCCTTTACACTGCACTCGCCCTTGGCATTGCCCTCATCAACTTTCACATACTGTCATTGCAGTGATACTCACAGCTATGGGGAGGACTGAGAAAGCCGAGCCACGCCTTACCTTCGAGTCGCGTAGGGCCCCTTAGACCCCGCAGAAGGCCGCTTCGATTCTGAGGCTGATGCCCATGCGGACGGCCCCCTCACGCTGGAATCCACATTGTTGGCTATGCTACGCACTTTGCAATCTATTGAGGGTACGATGGCTGCGGTGAACCATCGACTAGACCACATGTCATCTCAACTTGAGAAATAAACTGCACTCGTGAGAGAGGTGGAACAAAGGGTTTCGGCGACTGAAGATGGCTTGAGCACGGTCACAGACAAAACTCTGAATATGGAGAACATTTTAGCACCTATTCAGGCAAAGAACGAGGACTAAGAAGCGTGGTCCCGGCACAATATTCTCTGTATTACGGGAATACCAGAGTCGACAAATGTGGGCAAGATGGAGACTTATGTTGAGCGTCTTCTCTCGGACATCTTTGGCACAGAGCAGTTGTCCAGCATGTTTATAATAGAACGTGCTCACCGCTCCCTAACTACTGGACCGGTCCCGGGGGCCCCTCCTCGCCCTGTAATAGCCAGAGTCTTGAACTACAGGGATCGGGACACTGTACTGCGGCTGGCTA
This sequence comes from Lissotriton vulgaris, assembly GCF_964263255.1. Taxonomy (NCBI): domain Eukaryota; kingdom Metazoa; phylum Chordata; class Amphibia; order Caudata; family Salamandridae; genus Lissotriton; species Lissotriton vulgaris. Next base: position 433,728,245 of record NC_141696.1, on the reverse strand, counting down.
GAGAGAAAGGTACTATTGTACATCAGGGCAACCCGTTGGCCTTCTTCCCTGATTTTACGGTTGCCGTCCAGGTGGCTAGGCAAAAATTTGGCACTGTGAAACAGTTTCTGCAGAATGAGGGGGTCCCCTATGCCATGTTATATCCGGCCTGGTTACGTGTAGGTGCTGCCTATGACAGCAAGATGTTTTCCTCCCCCCGAGGGCTGCAATGGACCATGCCATACACCTGAAACACAAGAAACAGGACTCTACAGCGGCACCTGAGGAAGAAGAGCTTTGAGGCACTAAGTTATCTGTTTAGAGCTTAATGGCTCCTTTGGCATTTTTGCTTCCGGTTTGAGATGTTATGTCTTTATTGTCCAATTGGTTCTATGCTCCGTCCCTACCTGCACCTATGGTGATTCTTTCGAGTGACTTTTCTGCCCACCATGACTGTCGTCATTTACCTGGCTCTGAAGCCCATTTGTTCTTCTGTTGGTTTCCCGCTCTATTGCTAATTGACGGCTGTCTGAACTCCTTATACAGGTGCTATCCATTTTGTACGACTCACTAGGCCCTCTGTGTTGAAATGTTAACCATTGTTTGCACCACTTGGGTCACTGCAAGTTCTGCTCCAGTGTAGAAATTGCATCTTGACAGTTGTATGCATTGCTTGTATATTATTTCTGCTCGGTCACCTCCTACTCTGTGGGAGGTTTGCGCCTCCCCGCAAATGGGCATACCCCAAATCTGTTTTGTTGTTTCTGAGAGGTGGGGGGGTGGGGTTGGGTGGGGTACTGGGATGGCTTTGGCATGGTTGGGTTGCTGAAGTGGGTGGGGAGTTGGGGGTGTTTGGGCCAGGGATGGCAGGATGTTTCTGGAGCTTTCCTGGACCTATAGTATGTGAGTATGCTATTGTTCACTGCATGTTCTTATTCAGTTCAAAATTCCTTGACAGGTATCAATTTCTTATGACCCTCCAAAATGAGTAACGTTATCAAATTTCTCACTTGAAATGTACGAGGCCTTAACACGCCTAAAAAGATTAGGATGATGTTTGCGTATCTCGATCGTATGGGAATGCATATTGCCCTTCTCCAAGAAACTCACTTGACCAAAGATTCAGCTGGTAGAATAGGCATGCCCTGGGCGAATGTGAAGGCGTCATCCTCTTATTCCTCCTATGCTAGGAGGGTGTTAATCCTAGTGAAAAAGGGAGCGCCCTTCACAGCAATTAGAACGGAAGCGGATGATTGTGGCAGGATTGTGATACTCCATGGCCGACGGGGCGGTGAGAGTGTATTGTTTATGAATATTTACGGGCCTTATTTTGATGACCCTTCGTTTTACTCTGAAGTATGGCGTAGAATTTCATTGTTCCCACCGGTGGCAATCATTTGGGGAGGGAATTTCAACCTGTGTTTAGACATCACCATAGATATGTTATTAGGACTATTGGACATGGGCCACCTATATAATGTGTGGCACCAATATCACCCTTCTGATCGAGAGAGCACATTTGCCTCTTCGGTGCATGGCTCTTAGTCCCGCATTGACTTCTGGCTTGTTTCAGAGGTGGTCTGCACCTGGAAGGTAAAGGTAACACATGAGGCACATACCTTGTCAGATCACTCTCCGGTTCTCCTTGCGCTGCAGCTCACGTCGTATCAATCGCCACCCTTTGCGCGGCGGCTTCAGCCCTCAGAGTTTAAAGACCCGGTATTCAAGGAATCTATAGTGGAGGCGACCAGAAATTATTGTAGAGAAAATGACGGCACAGTGGACAGTGCGTGACTGCTCTGGGAGGCCTTCAAAGTCACCGTAAGGGGTGCTTGCATCGGGGCACAGTCTGGAGTCCTGAGGGACATCCGGCGTAGAATAAAGAAATTGGCGTCGGATATCTCCAAATTGGAACGTGACTTTGAGTTAGATCCTACCACTGCTAAATTGGCTGAAATTCGAGAGCTGATTTGGGAGCATAATGAGACTGTTGACCAGGAATTGCTGCATTGCTCTCGTTGCAGGATTGCTCAATATTATGGCGAGGGTAGTCGTCCTAGCCATTCCCTTGCTCAAAAACTCACAGAGCCAAGAAGCCAGTAAGCTATCACTGAACTTCTTGATAGCAAGAGCGAACCCTGACATTCGACCGAGGACCATTGCGAAATTGTTTTGCAGTTTTACACTGACTTATATGCATCTAGAGAATCCCCATCCACTGCAGAGAAACATGACTATCTTGATGACGTGGCGCACGGGTGGCTATCCAACGTGCATCGGGAATATCTCATGCAGCCATTCGATGAGGAGGATGTTTGGAGGCTATTATGTCCCTGCTGACATGCAAGACTGCGGGCCAGATGGTTTGCCAAGCGAATTTTACAAAGCATATGCGGCGGACCTAGCTCCTCGGTTATTGGCAGTCTATGCAGAGGCCTATGAAACAAGGACCCTTCCACCCTCCCTTCGGGAGGCCCGCCTTGTCACGTTACTAAAACCAGATAAACCTTCCAATAAGTGTGGGTCATATCGCCCTCTTTCGATTATCAACATCGACATAAAGATCTTAATGAAAATGATTGCCATTCGGCTGCAGCCTTTGATACCCCTGTTGGTACACCGGATCAATCCGGGTTTGTGACGGAACGTTCTACAACTCATAACTTGCGTACGCTGTTCTCTACGCTGCACTATTTTGAACCCGATTTCCAAGCTGTTGCTGTGCTGCTTGATACTGCAAAAGCATTTGACTCTATGCACTGGTCTTAAATGTTCACTGTTCTAAGCAGGATGGGCTTTCCCCCCTTCTTTGTGCAATGGCTTAAAGTTCTCTAGAGTGAGCCGGTTGCTCGTGTTCGAGTCAACAGCTGGGTGTCTTCCTTGTTTCCCATTGAGAGAGGCACGCAACAGGACTGCCCCCTGAGGCGCATTCTTTTTTCCATGGCCATGGAGCCTCTGGCATGTAAGCTACTCCAGAAACACTCGGTTGCTGCCTCACGGTTCCGGCAACGCCCATTGCTTGTCTCCCTGTATGCGGATGACATGTTGCTTTATGTCCGCTAGCCCTCTGTGCATCTGTCGCCGCTACTCAGGGGGTATGTCCAGTTTGAGAGGTTTTCAGGCCTCAGGATCAATTCGTCAAAATCAGTGGTCTTTCCCCTTACTGCATTTACCAAAGAAGTGGAGCTTGATTTTTCATTGTCTTGGACCACCAACCCCATGAAATACCTGGGTGTGTGGATACACCGGCATCCTGCCGTAGTGGTTTCGGAGAACTATGGTTGCACAACTATGCGCATTTCTGAGCAAGACGCGAGGTGGTCACATCTACCCCTTTCATTTGCAGATAGGATAGCAGTAGTAAAAATGGTATTTCTGCCTAAACTGCTATATTTCTTTGTCAACATACCTATAAAATTGAATATAGTATTGTTCTGCACCCTCCAGTCCGCCCTGTTAACCTTTGTGTGGGGGGGGAAACCCGGATGCAGATGAGAACTACTGGTGCAGCCCTTTGATCGAGGGGGTTTTGAGGCTCCGGATCTGCGCCTCTATTATCTCTGCGCACAAGTGCAATTTGTGCACTAATGGCATTTCCCACACTGTTTTTAGCCCCACGTGGCTATCAAATCTGATACTGTTCTCCCTGTTCCTTTGCAGGCAGTGGTTCTCTCGGTAGGTTCGGGTGGTCCGCGGACAGAGACAAATCCCCCTTAGTGCACGTCATGGGCGTGGCGCACACTTGCGTGAAGAGCTCAGCTGTCATATTTATATGCTCCACTGCTGCCCCTAGCCTTTCATCCTGTTATATCTGCGGCACGGGAGGCTCCCGCCCTGAAGGAATTAGCAGCTGCGAACATCACAAGATTAGGCGATTTATATAAGGAAGGTCGATTTAAAACGCTGTGTGAGGCACAGAACGGTGCGGACCGAAGTTTTATGTTTAATTTCACATATGTCCTGGTTCGCCAGGCCGTTCCAGCAGTATACCCTGATTATTCTGCGGAACCTACCACGTTGCGTATCCTGCAAGCATTGTTAACCGGAGAGAGTCGCAAATGGCTTATTACTAAACTTTATAATTCCTCTCTGCGAGAATGCGACCAGGAGGTGCACCCCTCTTTCCTACGCTGGCAGGCCACGTTAGGCAATCCTATTGCACCGGAGGTTTGGTCGGCCTGCTGTCAACTTACGGTCTGTCTCACAGCCAACTGTAACCTCAGGATTATTCATTTTAAATACTTGCATCAGACATACTAGTAGTAGAAACAAGCTTTATTTCGATATATTAGTCATATCTTAAAAAGCATTACAGTACAAGGAAAAAACATTTAAAATACAATGAGTTTTAGCACTTTTGTTCCTTAGTTAAAAACATACAAATTGGACATTTGTTAAAAACATATAAGTTAACTATAGAAAAATCAATATAGATTACGAGAGGCTCAGTTGCCAAGAGAATCTAATAACAGCATGGGGTTTGACAATAAAACAAATGCAATATATATTAAGGGAGAATCAGTTGCCTAGACAATCTGACTCGCCATGCCCAACCCAAAAATTTTGCCAGGCAGCAAGCAAACAGAGGACGAGGATCAGATCTTAGGATGCGTAAGGCCTCCAGGTGAGATCTAGTGCCGAGACTCCTGCATAGTGGCTTCAGCCAAACACGTCAAGGGGCTGCATATGCCGGGCACTCAAACATTAGGTGGGCCACTGACTCATGCCTATTATCACAAAAAGGGCAATATGGTGTAGTTTGCACCGGTGGCTTCCAACTTGCAGTCAGCTTCCCTAATGGCAATAGACCCACCCTAAATTTGAAATACAGTGCCCTGTCCCATGATTTGCAAATCATATCTAAATATGGTTCTCTGAAGGGCAACTCCTTGACCATCAGGAATTCTGTGGTGGATCTACATAATTTAGAATTGCTGTTTCTGACATCTACCATCCAAGACCAGTATAGCTTCTTTAAGGTCTGTTTGGGCGGAGCAGTTCTGTTGACCCAGGCGTCTTCAAGGCCTAGGTTATAAAGAAGCCGCTTAACTTCTTTAAGCCAACGGACCTTGTGCCAACCAGATGTTAAAAGGAGTTCCCTTAGGCCTTCAGCATAGCTGGACAATTCTGGTACCCTCCATATTTGTGCCCATAAGAGAAGGGGACGTAACCTCGCCTGCTCACTTATTGGACGTGTGCCTACATCTAGGAGGAGTGGAAGAGAAGGTGTGCTGTGCGGTAAGCCCACAAGGTCTTTGTGGAATTTGTTTTCCAAGTGCATCAGAAAGTCAACTTTCTGCACGCCCCACAGTTCAGACCCATACAGAGCCGCGCTCACCCCCCTTGCCCTGTAAATGTCCAGTACAGGACCAATTGGTTTGAGGGACGAAGCACGTTGTTCCTTCAGCAAGGCCCCTGTCACCCTCTTATGGACTAGCAAGATCTTTTGGTGGTGGGCTTTCCAGCTCATAGAGTCACAGAGGCGGATACCTAAGTAATCAAACTCTTTTACCCTTTCAAGTGGGACTGAATCCAAGGAGGGGGGGATGACAGTTTTCCTTGGGGGGTTTAGGGCCAGGAATTTAGTTTTACCTACATTAATAGCAAGACCCCTAGAATCACAGAATTTCTTAAAACTGGAGAGTAATGTTTGGAGGCCTGCCGGAGTTTTTGAGATCAGGAGGGTGTCGTCTGCAAATAGGAGGGTAGGGATTTTCCTGCCAGCCAGGGAAGGTGCATCTGCTGGATGTTTAAGCAGATGCTCCACCACTCCATTAATGTATAGCGAAAACAGAGTGGGGGCTAGCACACAACCCTGGCGGACACCCCTATTTACAGGGATGCGTGGTGTTTTTTGACCCTGATCACCCCACCTGATCTGTGCGAAGTTACTCTTGTGCAGCTTAATAAGCATGTTAAGCAGGTAAGAGGGAATTCCCAAGGCCTCAAGGACACTCCACAGTTGGGCACATGGGACCAGGTCAAAGGCAGTCCGTAAGTCTATGAATGCAAGGTACAGACTGCCCTTGCCCAGTACAACCACTTTCCAGTATAGCATTAGTAAACGGAATGTGTGTTCGATGGTCCCCGTTCCGGATCTAAAGCCAGCCTGGAAATCTGACAGTACTTGATTTTCTTCAGCCCACTGTAAGACCCTGCCTAAGACTACCTTGCCAGCTACCTTCTGAGTGGAGTCTAACAAGCTGATTGGACGGTAATTAGCGGGGTCGTCCCGACTTCCTTTTTTGAAAATCGGGACAACCTCCGCACCCCTCCAGGACTCTGGCAGACACCCGCCCATCAAGGCCGCGTTCAGGAGTAGAGCAATAAGTCTGCTCCACACTTCTGGGTTGGCCCGTAAGAGATCACCTGGGATGCCATCCGGTCCAGCAGCCTTATTAGCAACCAGGCACTTAATTGCCCCCTCAACTTCCTTGGGAACAAAGAAGTGATCCTCATTTAGGTGGTCAGTAGACACTCGGTGTGGCAGGTCCGTCAAACTATCTGAGGAGCCACCAGGAAGGGAATAAAGCTTGGAAAAGTGGGCAAACCACGCCTCCCCGGTGATGTTGCATGTCAGTAGAGATTCGGCGGGTTTATCCCTAGCTCTTAACAGTTCCCAAAAGGTCTTCGAGTCTTTCTTGGAGCTAGCCGCCATTAGATCATTCCAAAATTTAGTATCATAGGCACCCCTAGCCATGGCTAGAGCTTTTTTGTAGCTTTTCCTAGCAAGTCTGATGTGACCCGGAACCTTGGATTTCACTGCTTTGATAAGTTCACGTTTTGCAGCGCAACAGGTAGGAGAGTACCATTTTGCGCCGCTCTTAGATGTACCTCTTTTCGTGACCCTTGCTCCTGCTCGCTAGACAATGAACAGCTCACCTAGTGCTTTGGTTGTTTCTATAAAAACTTTAGAAACATCAGATTTACTGAAGTCCGGGGAGTCTAGCCGCAGCTTTACAGTTGACATTATAGATTTTGCTAGAGCCATCTTTCCCTCAACGGCGGCAGCTTTGTTCCATTTCAGCCGCCTGCCACAATTCGAGGGGTCTATTTCGTGCGATGATTTCCATATATGTGGTGGTGGGGTTGGAATCATGTCTTGCCAAGGGGGAGTGAGAGTCAGGGCTAGTGGGTTGTGGTCACTATCAGAAGTTGACAGTACCTCCATATCTTGAAGATATGCCCAGAGCCTGTGATTCAGCAGTATGTAATCAATCCGTGAGGTATGCCCCACCCTATTGTAAGTGTGTGCTCCTTGGGTATCAGACTTGGATCTGCCATTAGTAGCCCTGAGGTCATGTCCCATACAGAGGGCATTAATGTCTATTGCACTCTGGGTCCATTTTTTAATCGGGTTGAGTGAGAGCAAGGGGATACCTCTCCTAACATCATCTTCCCAGATGTCTAGTATATCCTCACTGGCTAGTGGTTCAAAAGAACAATTGAAGTCTCCAGCCAGTAGAACAAGGGAATCTGCATTACAGGATCCGAGCTCCTCCTCAATTCCTGTTAGGGGTAACAGCGAAACACCACCCCTTGCCCCCCTTAGGTAGAGGTTAAAAACTTCTAGCTTTTTCCTGCCGTGACATTTGACTGATAATCTCTGCAAATCGGGTGATTTAGTGGGTATGTGCCTTATAGTTAGCCCTAATGTAATACTGACCCAGATCAGAAGGCTGCCCGAAGGGCGACCTTTACTACCAGATGGTTGAGATGCAGGTTCAAATTAAGTTGTATAACCCACCCTGTGTCGGGGTTCCAGGCACCAAGTTTCTTGCAGGAGACATATCTCAAAGGATTCCTCAAGGGAGTTCCAGTCGGGAATGTCGATATTGCGTGCAAGACCTGCTACATTCCAACTAAGGACCCTCATCTGTGGATTTCCTGCGACCCTCAGTCCCATTGAGGGGGCAGATGGAGGGGGGACAGAGACAGAGCTAAACCTTCTTGACCCGTGTGACAACATTGTAGCCTTAACATCAGCCCCCAATAGAGATTGAGTGTCGTCCCCCCTTTTAGGAACAGTTACCCGTGTGTCATAGTTGCTAACAACATTAAGTCTTTTGCTAATAGGCGGGACCAGTGGCTGTGGTGTTAAGGAGGTCTGAGGGAGGGTGTCTGTCTCATGAATTGCTTTGGTAATAGAAATACTCAACACACCCTGTTCTTCCAAAGCACCCACGGTTAATTGACCAGGAGGATGGGGGCTGCTTCCCCTAGGTTTGATCGTCAGAGGTGCATGGTCAGGGACCGCAGGAGACAAAGAAACCCTGACATAAGGTAAAAAACTAGGAGGCATGGGAAGTCAATCTACCTCTTCAAGGCAACCAAACCTGTTGGATGTTGGTGCCCCAAACCACCTTCTATTTGGGCCTTGCCAATTGTCTCTTGCCCCACCACGAGCCTGGTGTCGCACCGATGACCAATCCCCCCCATAGTTTAAGTTAGAACGAGGGGGGTAAAAGAATGTTAAAGGCCGGGCTACAATGGATGAGTTATCCCCCTAGGTAGTCCACGAGCATATATGGTGAGCCGTATGTGGGTCCTCAAAAGACACAACAATACAGTCGCCTTGAGTGGATTTACGAGAAGGACCTACCCAAGGAACTCTGCGCACCATTAGGATTCTACTTCTCGTGTGGTTAGGGATCGGTCTATTTACATTCAGCCAGTGGATAACCTTATTCTTCAGGGACCAGTGGTTTTCTTGAATGTCACTCTCAATTTCCGGTACACCTGTCAATACCACCACATATGGCTTTGCATCTGGGGGAAGATCTATATAACCTCCGCGAAAGTTATTTCTACTTTGTGGGCCCTGGGGGATAGAAAAATCGGCCTTGTTGTCATTCAGCCTAGGGGCAGCTTCTGCTTTGTGCTGTATAATAGGTTGTGGAGTAGGGTACTTCGGTGACTTTGGTGGGGGTTTGGAGGCTTTGTGATCATAGCCCTTTGTGCGTGGTTTAGGTACTGGCCTGTTTAGGAGCGGTGCTGGAGGGATGGTAGTGGGTGTTAGTGAGGCTGGATTACCATCTGGAGCGCTAATTTTTTCCTTGTCCCGCAAAGTAAGAGATGCTAGGGTTAGGATACTCTTTTCCACCTCTAAGAGATGGTTTTCAATACGAGAGAGTCTTAAGTCCAGAGGGGATAGCAGCTTTTTTAGGGTTTCCGAGACTATTTTTATAAAATCCACATCCTTTCCCTCCTGCTCATCTAATTGTGTCCCGATGTCCTCTATTGCTGCGTTCTCCTTGGAGATATCCAAGGTTACGCCGTTCTCATCTGCTCCGGGGGACATCTGCACAGGGAGAGCAGTCCTACCTTCAGCAGTGTGCACAGGCAAATTGCTAACATTTAGATAATGGGCCCTAGCAACTTTAGCCTTCTTGCGGGAATAGGCGGATCTTGTGTTGCGTTTTCTTTTGTGTGCTGTACCCTTAGTGTTAGTACATAGGGGTTTCTCATGGGTCTTAGTGAGCAGTGGTGTATTAGCGTTCAGTTGACCTTGATCTAGTTCAGGAATAATAATGGGTGAGGTCTGACTGACGTGCTGGTGGGTGGAGCATGGGGTTGGAATTGGCACAGGGGACGTAACTAGAGTGTGGTGAACGTCAGCCTGCGTTGTAATGTGTCGCGGGTTAGGCAATCGCTCCGGGGTTATAGCAGACGCTATGTGGCCTAGGTAAGATTTTTTGGACTTGGCAATGTCCTGAGACAATCTTCTAGCTGCCTCCAAGTCTAGGGAAACAGGGTTTTGCATTTTGGTGATTTCCTTGTCTATGGCAATGTTCGTTCTCGTTATGAAATCATTAAGGGTCCCTTTTTGCTTCAACCCTCCCTTAGCAGCCCTACTACGGCTAACCCGTGTGCACATGTTCCTACAGGGATATATAAAACAACGGCTACAATAGGAATTGCAAAAGGATAGTACCAGAGGCACAAGAGGGGGTGAAAGGGATGGGGCCCAGTCCAGTCTCTTCAGTCCTCGAACGGCCTCAAACGGCCCGCCCTTTGCCCGGGCTTAGCCCCGGGCGCTCCGGCGCGCTCCCGCGCAGCGTGTGCACGTCCTTCTAAAGTAGCCTATGCAAGGCGTGATTGGCGGGTGGGCGGGGCCGGCAGGGAGAGCAGCCCAGGTGGAACAGATGAGGCACGCAGGGACTCCTGGTCCACGGAGTCCCTGCCTTCTACTCGCAGCCCTGCCGGTATCCGCCGTCAGCAATCAGCAACAAATAACCCCACTCAAGCTGCAGCAGCTCCCGCGGTTAAGACCGCGCTGCGGGACCCGCGAAGCGGGTCCGGCGAGTTGCTGCGGTGATCCTGCGGTGGTCCCGGGGGTCTAAGGCGCCAGGAAGAGGTCAGCAGCAGGTAGGTTTAGGCAAGTGGCAAAGTTTTGGTCAGACGATCCCAACAACACTGGCCAATCGCTCCCCTTTACCTCCGTGGGCGGGTGGGCGAGGCCGGCAGGGAGAGCAGCCCAGGTGGAACAGATGAGGCACGCAGGGACTCCTGGTCCACGGAGTCCCTACCTTCTACTCGCAGCCCTGCCGGTATCCGCCGTCAGCAATCAGCAACAAATAACCCCACTCTAGCTGTAGCAGCTCCCGCGGTTAAGACCGCGCTGCGGGACCCGCGAAGCGGGTCCGGCGAGTTGCTGCGGTGATCCTGCGGTGGTCCCGGGGGTCTAAGGCGCCAGGAAGAGGTCAGCAGCAAGTAGGTTTAGGCAAGTGGCAAAGTTTTGGTCAGACATACTACTCCCCTCTACATGTATATAAATATGGCCTGAGAGAAAATGCGAACTGTATGAGGTGTGGCGCTGAGAATGCGGATTTCTTCCTCATTGCCTGGCTGTGTGGGTATGTTTGCGTTCTGGACTGAAGTGGTTAACATCTTAACGGACATTTTGCTGGAGCCAGTGAGCTGTACTACTGAATTGTGTTTATTGGGATATGTCCAGCGCTTGAAGATGTATAGTTGAGATTTCCACTCTTTTTGCAAAGAGCTCTAGGGTGCAAGGTCTGTACCCACTGTAAAACAAAGGCTTCGCAATTTGATTTATTGTAGGGATCAACTGCAGGTGTATGAGGAGGAGATACCAGAGTCCTCCCGTCCTAAAGACTTTTGGGCCCCCATTTAGTCTATTTGATGCCTCACCCTGACATACTGTGAATGCTCTGCCTAATATGTCTGTGCTTTTTCCTTCCCCTGATGATGCCATACACTTGACTTGTATGTGCTCCTCCTTTATTCTGGCTGCTTCTTTTTTGAGGTATCTGCTCCCACACTTGAACTTTTTCTAAAGCATGCAGGAAAATGTGTTGTTATGTCCAGAGGGTGAAGTATTTATGATATTGCTGTTCTGCCTGGGGGGGTGGGAGGGGATGGGGGTCTGCGAAGTACATATGATCTGCTCGCTTTTCACTATTTCATACTTTTGATTGTATGTATTACTTTGAAATCAATAAATAAAGTAAAAATATATATATATATGTTTTACGAGTACTTCGCCAATTGGTGATAATCTGATACTCATTGTACAAATGTAATATGTACAATATTTGCAACTGCTCAAGCTAGGGGATCTAGTTATGGGGTGGTGGCATTACACAGTTGTGGTTGTTTATGCTTCTGGAGGAAGTCAGTGTGCTGCAGTCTTACTTTGTTGATGTGAATTGCGGGCACCAGTAGGCATATCAAGTTAAACGATGGGTTTTGAAGAAGACTGAGGGCCTGAGTCACAAACTACAATTTATGGCATGTAAAGTAGTACTAGAGCAGTACTACTAATTTATCACAAAAATGCAAATCACATACCTATAGGTGGAAATCTCCATCTGTTGTGCATTTTCTGTAGGGAGACCTCTGTGCAGATACTTGGTTTTACTTCCGACCGCCATATTTTGATTACAGCGGTCGGAAGTGAAACCAGCTGGTCATTCCTGCTATCTTCCGACGGGCTCAAAGAGCCATTGGCTGGTCAGAAACTACAACATAATCCCTTATGGACGGCCTTTCCGCCATTGGGATTAAGATGTCGGTTTCCGACAGATTTTTCACATTCAGCTTTTCGACATGAAAGGACTGTCGGAAAGTGTATTTGGGGGCCATAAGTGCCCCCGTAAATTCCTGCACCGTGTGGCAGGCACCGTGACAATTTACATGAGCTCAGATTTCTCTATGGTAGCTTGTCATGCAGTGAGTTCTGACTGCTGCACAAGCTCCCATAGGAAAAATGGGAGTTTGCGACCGCACCATGTACAGTCGCATGTAATAGTGTGTTCGGAACCACCGGCCTACGGTCACTCGTTTCCAACACCAAAACGGTGTCAGGCGGACTCAAGTCCACCCGACATTTACATTAGGGTCTAAGTAATAAATGTAGGAGGAACTGGGGCATGGTGGGAAAATGCTGCATACCTAGTACTAAATGGGAACTTTTTTGAGAATAAGGAGATGTTAATGGAGGGTTAACAAGAAATCCATGGAGGAGAATGCTAATACAAACACCCACTCACAGAACAGTAAGACCATTGCTACTCACAAGCTTTCTTCCAAAGTTACTACTTCCCTAAAAGTGATAAAACAGTAGTTAATGTACTCCAGCACAGTCTTTAAGTCTAGCACCACACAAGGCCACTCACAGGTACTGCAACACATTCCCTTAGAAAACAAAGGAGACTCTGAGTTAAAATAACATCACATAGGCAATAATGTTAAAATAAATACATTATTTTGACTTTTAAATATGTGTGTATATGAATGTATAATATTTCATTCCTCAAAATGTTTCAAAATTAATAGCTAAATGTTTTGTTACTTTAGAAATCAATAGTTAACTTATTAAAAAACAAATACACTGTTTAAACTTTTATCAAAAATTAAAATGCAATATACCTTAATTAAGTACAACTTTTCGTTCTATATTCAAATTATGTATTTATGTAGTAAACACCTATTTTAAACAGATAATATGCTCTAGCTCTGCGTTGTATTAGTTATAGGGTAAAAAAAAAAAAAATTTTATAAATCAATACACTTTCACCATTTTCTATGTTCTTGTCCATATCGGCAGAGATTTCCACCACAGTGGCAAACATCCTCACAACAGAAGCTGAGATCTCCATCAACGTCATCTATGCATGAAAAGCTACAATGAGTAACTTTACATGTGCAAATTTGTCTTCACCCACTAACATCAAGGGATGGAGACATGGCAGTCTACAGTTTGTAGTACATTTACAGTTAGAAATTATCAATATTCAAAAGTAGTAAACTTATACTAAAGTGTGAGATTAAATTTATACATGTAAATTTTCTTAGGTGTCAATTTACCTTTGTGTATAGACAGCTAAATATTTGTCAAATAGAAGATTAATTCTGAAATATGCACAAAAGCAAGACCATCTATTGGTCCAATTACTATGTTAGGTGATCTAAAACTGGAGGAGTTAAAAAACATGAGACAGCATAGGGATAATAGAGGCAATATCTAGTAGTCAAAACTGGAGAAGAAATAACAATTGAAAATACTGCAATGCAACATTGGGACCATGTTAAATAATCAACATTTTAAAAAAATATTCTTAGACTATAAAATAATCTATAAAAAGGACACTATTCGTTGGCAGAGTGCACTGTCCGGGAATAGGAAAGAAATGTCCAGTGTAAAGGACGAGCCGTTAGCCATTTTTCTCAGATTGATTTTCACTTTCAGTGACGCGGAAGAACATGGGAAGCAATTGTCAAGATGTCCAATTTCCTGATATTCAAATGTTCTAATATATATGGATTAAAAAGCCTGAAAAGACTATACAAGAAAACATAACATAAACTCAATCAGGTGCATAATGGTCCTTGACAACACTATTTTGAGATGGCTAGTGAGCACGTTGGCACAGTGATTCTGAATGTTGGTGTGATGACTGAAATAAATCAGTGTTAAAAGTATTCAATTGAATGTTGAACGTGCTGTTTTTGTAGACACCTTAGGCATGTCTACAAAAGGGTTTCTCCATTTATTTCATGTGGATATCACAGCAAGGCACAATCACACCAGCATTCACAGCCTAATGAGTGGGATCAAAGCATCACAAGCTTCAGACTGTAGGGGTGCTGAACATGCCACAATAACATGGCTCTAGCTGGTAGCAGTTTGTGATAAAGGATCTTGCCTACAAACGGTTATATGAAAAGAGGAATTTCGGTCAGCGTTAATCAAAAGAGTAATAAGGCACTACCAGATAATAACAGGATGATCACCCCAATTGGCACTGTGGGTAGAACATATGTAAAAGTCATTAAATTACCAACAGATTTACAGGTTAAGGACAATAAAGCAGGCACAGCTTAGATATTGTGTGCCATTCACAGACAATGTATTAATTTTTGACAGCATTAACTAAAGAAACAACAACTACCATTTTACTTCTCTCTAAATTTGCTGATTTTCGTACCATAGTCAACATGTTTAAGGGGCTAGACTACAGGAAATAATTCACTTTTTCAGTGCTCTTTTTAACTTGTTTCCAACAATAATATCCCTCATGCCCCAAACATAATGCAACTCTACAGTGCTCTGGTTCAGAGGTGAAAGGCTTCAAGTGTTGGAGGGCAGAGTTGTCCCTTTGTAGCATAGTTGTGTATCTGAGACTCTCACAAATTGCTAGCTAGTGCAAATAAGATGTGGCATGTGCGCATAGTTGCATTGATATATGAAGATAAGGGAGCATATTTACAAACTGCAATTTGTAGTACTTCAATAGTACAATATTACTAAAGTACTACAAAATGCTATTCACCAACCTACAAGTGTAAATCTCCAGTTCCACCACTCCTATTTTTTCCATGGAAAGATCCTCACACTTATAAGTATACTACTGAGTAGTAAATGTGGGAGGAAGAATGGGCAATAATTGAAAAATGAGGTATACCTACTACAAAATTGGTGGGATTTATAGAGGCGTAGGGCAGGGTTAAGAGAAGGTTAAGGAGGGGTCACCTACAAAAGAGTAAGAACATTGCTATTTACTAACTGTACTTCTGAAGTTACTACAGCTAAAAACCCAAAACAGAAGTAAATTACTCTAGCTCAAACCTGGAGTAATTTTAGCACCACACATGGCCAAGCACTGATACTGCAACACCTTCCCTAAGAAAATAATGGAGGTGGGGATTTAAAATAAAACACCATAGGAAATAATGATAAATGACATTATATTAGTTCAAATGGTTAAAAATATAAATTAATATAATTTAATGTTAAAAAACAAAAAAAATGAATACTATTTATTTATAAAATATTTTAATAAATATGTTTACATTTAGCAATTAATGTAACATTAATTAATAATAACATATAGCTAAATTATTTTCAACTCCTATAAATCACTTTCAATTATCATTAATTCATAAAAAATTACTGTTTTTAAACTTTTGGTAAGAAGAAATTTTTTACTTTAAACTTCAATAAAATCATTTTATTTTATTTAATATATTTAATTTATCAAAGTATTTCATTAAAAATTATGGGCCTAATTAGGTGTTTGGCAGCACTCTGCCCTGGCGGTTCAATAATCACATTACATTGCAGGCAGGTAGATCACTGCAAGAATGACGTAAGTCTGTCGCCACTAGCAAAATCTCTAGTCAAGCGGCCAAGTAGACAGCGACCAGCATTGGCTTCATGCTTTGTCCTAGAGCCAAAGCATGCCGCCGCCTTGGCTGCAGTGTTGCAAAACTGCCAGTCCCATGGTAATGTTGTAATGTAGCGGTTGGGATGCTGCCAGCTTGGCGGCGGTCTTGTAACCGCTGCCGCTGGGGTTTGGCGGTGTCCACGCCAAACTCGTAATCGGCCCCTAAGTTGATAGTGATGTTGCATTTTGTCTTCAGTTTTATATTTGAAATAAATATAGGAAATTAATTAGCATTTTTACTTAGCATATTTAGCACAGATATATTACCACTAATTGTATTCGGAACTTAAGGTATTGCTTATTTATTGTTTAATTTTTATGTTAAATAAATATTAAATTGGTAATTATTTATGTATTTTTATGTGAATTCTTGAATAATTTTCATTTTTATTATTTTAGTTCGTTTCTATGATTTTCAATGTGCATTTTTTTCTTCTAATTTATAATTTATTAACCAGTTTTAGATGTTGTAGGGGAATAGAGTGAGAAATTAAAACAATATAGTTTTGTTTTAAGAATTAATTCTGCATGTAAAATATATAGCTACTAATAATGTAAAATATCTAATGTATTAGTTTTTTATGCAAATTATTTGTTGTATTTTAATTAATTGTTTATGTATTAAAAGGTGTTTTTATTAATAAATGTTGCTAAGCACATTTCATATTTCATATTTACTATTGGTTTTCGCTTTATTTGTTGTATGTAATCATTATTTTCATGTTAATGCTGTTTTATTCATCATTTATGTTAATGTTTTGGCTGGTTGTTTTTTTTATGATGATAGATGGGAAGTGTATTTATTTTACATTTATTTATTTAGATTTGTTTGATCAATTATTTCTGTATTATTAAGATTTTCAATTATATATCATTTTATTCATTAATTAAACATGTTTTTTATTTTGAATGATTTAATAATTTTATCTTGTTTGGTATTTAAATGTATTATAACAAAGTTATTAGGAAATGGAATTGCACATACAACCCTTCCTAACATCAATATTCTCCCTCATTTTGCTTACATTGGATTGGGATAGTGAATCTAATCCCTCCAAAGTCCCACACTTTCCCTAATGTTGCTTAGATTGTAGTAGAAATAGTAAATCCAACCCCTCAAAAGTCCAAAACACTCCCTTATTTAGTTTACGTGGGAGTAAGAATATCAAATCCAATCCCTCCAAAGTCCAACACTTTCCCTACTGTTCTTTAGAGTGGAGTAGAAAGAGTTAATCTCACCCCTCCAAAGCCCAACACTTTCCAAGATTTTGCTTAAATTGGAATGGGAATAGTAAACCTAACCCCTACAAAGCCCAACACTTTCCCTACTATTGCTTAGACAGGAGTGGGAATTGCATGTCTAACTCCTGCTAAGTAAAACACTTTCCCCGTTGTTATTTAGATTAGATTGAAGTGGGGAATAGTAAACTTAACCCATCCAAAGTCCAACAATGTTCATACTATTGCTGAGACTGAAGTAGGAATAGTAAAACTCCTCCTAAGTAAAACACTTCCCCTACTGTTGTTTAGATTGCTGAGGGAGTAGTAAATCTAACCCCTTTAAAGTTCAACAGTTTCCTTACTTTTGTTTAGATTGGAGTGGAATAGTAAATCTAACCCCTCTAAACTCCAAATTTTCTATAGTGTTGCTTACATTGGAGTGGGAATGGTAAATATAACCCCCTCCAAAGTCCAACCTTTCTCTGCTTCAGGTATGGGCGGATTTTGCGGATCCACGATCCGCGGATTTTGCGGATTTGCGGATCGTAGATCCGCAAAATCGGCAGATTTGCGGATTTGCGGATCCGCGGATTTGCCCTGCTATTTCAGCTTCAACTAGTTTCAGCGGCCATGTGTGTGTTACTATGCAATCGCCCCGAGGGGCGCAGGGTACCCTTGGGTGAGCTGTCCATCATAGTGGGTCAATGGTGGGAAGACGGTGCACACTGCGAGTGTGTGTGTGTGGGGGGGGGGCTTCCAAGCCCAAAGTCAGGCGCCCCGAAGGGCGCAGGGGTCCCTTGAGTGAGCTGTCCATCATAGTGGGTGAATGGCGGGAAGACGGTGCAAACCGCGAGTGTGTGGGCGGGGCCAAACGGGCAGGGCTTCCATGCGAGTTCACACATGCTTCTTGTGTGTATAAAAGGTCAGAGAAAGATCAGTTCAGCAGATGAAGAGAAAGAAGCTCCTGGTCACAGGAACTGCACGGGTATTGCGCTTGTGAAAGTCAAGGATGCAAAGGCCTCTATCCAGCATCACAGCTGATTTTCCACGGTAGATTTGGGAAGAAGGCACACCTGCCTCGACGACGCTCACAATCAACTTGTCTTTTCAACTGGCAGTGGTTAAAGCCTTGTAGAATAATGCATTTCATATATTTTGTTTAATTGTAAGCAATTCATGTGTAAACTAAGCTGTTGGATAATGGCGGCCACACTTTACCATCGCTCATTTGTTTAATAGTAATGAGACTCCGAGTCCGTCTTCTCTTTGGATGACAGAGAGGACGTGGACAAAAAGAGCCGCGCGCAATACACTGTAGACACTGAAGAAGGACATTGTCTGAAACGCGTATGTCTCTTTCACCGCTGTTGCTGGCGAAATAAAATCCTGCTTTCTACCCGGAGTGCTTATATCTTTTTTCAAGAACGAAAACTGATCATCGAGCCCTTATATCTAACGCGGCTACCAGCGCGCTACAGCACCCGCCGACGAGTGCCCCGAGATTACTGGTGGGACAAAGGAGCTTCAATACATGTTTATCGGGAGCACCGCTGTTGACTGACCCGAAGAGCAACGGAGCGAACTGACGAGCGCACGGCAGATGCAACAGAAACACCGGTAAGTCGCCGTCTGAGTCTCCAACGCATTGGCGTAGGTCTATCTTACAGCAAGGCGAGGGGGTAGCAGCAGACGAACCCGGAGAGGCTTCTCCCTGGTTTCTCAAGCCATCTAACATGTGTGATGAGGAGGAACGACGCGCTGCGGCATTGGATGTATTTAAAAAACGTGTGCCCAATTCTTCCACAGTGCCTGACACCGGAGGTGGAGGAAGTGTACCACGTAGCTCCTTAAAGAATCTCTTTATCAAACTGGAGAGATGTAGCGAAAGGGAGATAAGAAAGTGGTGGGAGGCCACCTCACTACAGAATTACATTGATGTTGATCGAGTGCCCAGGGGGCTGCGGATATACACAGTACCTGCCTATGAAAGTCCTGACCCCATGTTATTGGAACAATGGGCAGACCTGACCGCGGCATCATGTAAAGCCATGCTTGAATTACTCGTCAAATTCGCATGGAGCGATAGAGTGAAAGCTTTGGACGAGATAGCCTCCCTGGAAAATGAAATAGCTAAAGAAACCGATTCCACTAAACAACTACAACTACGAGATGAGATGAAGAAACGCTTGATTAAATATGAATTGAAAATCCGTCAGCGGAAACAAGAAAAATTTGAAAGGGACGAGCGGGATTACGCACAAGGAAGGATCTTAACCTTCTCAAAGAAATTTGATGCCCCCCGCAAAGCTCTAAACAAAGCGAGGAACACAGGACCGATAGTCGAGCCATCTTCCTCCGAGTCGTCAGCCACGGAGGAAGAACCCTCAGGTGATGAAAGACCGACACCAAGAAGGGAGGGAAAAGGGAACCCTTTTCATCTGGAATTCGACCTCATCCGCCAAACTTGGCTGAGAGGGGGCAAAACCAAACCGCCCGAAAGCAGAGAAGAACTCGACGAGGCGGATGGCAGAGGAAGAGGAAGGGGCAAATCCATGGCTCAAAACACCCGGAAAAAGAGGACAAACAGACGGTAGAACCGAATGCCAATATAACTATCGTCAATCTGAAGGATAAGATATTAACCAAAGACGAAGAGGACACTTTACAATTAGGCCTCAGCTTTTGTCCTAATAATAGACTTGAATATACCCAAACCCGGATCGACCTCTTCAAACTTACCAGAAAAATCAAATTTCACAAATTTCACAAAATGAAACCCTCCACGAGTGATATCAGGAAAACTAAGAAGGACACGACAGTGCATATAACTGATGCACTGACTATCAAGGATCTTAAAGCAGTACGCACGTTGGAGGATCTAAGAAGCGAACAAAGTCAATGCACCTTTGAAGGAATAACTGATATAACTCAGGGCCGAACTATTGCACAACAGTCACCTGTAACAGACTTTAAGGCACCTTCACAGTTTAATCCTCAGATGCCGTATGACGCGATAGATACCTTCATGGATGCAGTCACACAAGGACTGACGAACTATAGACTTTCCACAATCCCTAAAAAAAGGAATAACTTAACCTTTGCCCAGAGCAATGCCTTGGTCAAACTAAGGAAAATGGAGGAGGTTGTCGTAAAACCCTCGGACAAGGGGGGAATGTGGTGCTCTTGACATGAGAACAGTACTGTGACGAATCGTTAAGCCAGCTGCAAGATCGTAAATATTATGTGAGATCAAATAAAGAAGAATATTCAGCAAGCATACAAGCCTATCACGATCTTTTAAACAAATGGCGTAACAAACTCATGCTTGATATGAACGAATTTCTCTTTTTAAGGAACCCTGAACCTGTAATCCCCACGTTTAATCAATTACTGAAGGTGCACAAAGATCTGTTGCACCCTCCTGGGAGGCCAATTGTCTCATCTAAGAGGGGATTGACTGAGAACCTGTCTAGTTACATTGATTCATTTCTCTCTTGTATTGTTGTTGACCTGAAATCATATGTCAGAGACACCAAGGATTTCATAGGACTAATAGATCGAATTGTTTGGGATCCCATGTATGTGCTCATTACCCTTGACATCACTAGCCTCTACACAAGTATACAACACACTCAAGGTGTAGAGGCTATTAGATACTTTCTGGACAAAAAGCCAGCAAAATACATGGAACACAGCATTATGCTTATTGAATGTATAGATTTCTGTCTTAGAAATAACATTGTTTTGTTCCAAAATGATTTTTTTAAACCAACCAATGGGACTGCAATGGGAACCTGCTTCGCCCCCAGCTACGCGAATCTTTTCGTGGGCTGGTGGGAGGAGTAGGTGGCCCTAGCAGGCACCAACCAAAAATGGGCTGAGCACATTGTGGTCTGGCGTCGTTATATCGACAACCTCTTCTTGGTGTGGAGGGGCTCCACCACACAAGCAGAGGCATTTATCACGGATCTCAATACCAATCAGATGAATCTGAAATTCACATCGAACATCAGCACTACTGAGGTGCATTAGTTGGACCTCAGAGTATTTGTGAATAAGGGAACCCTAGAAACTGCCCTCTACAGGAAGCCGACAGCCGGCAATAGCATCCTACATGCAGGGAGTAGCCATCCACCTAGTCTGATCCGCAGTATTCCCTTTGGTGAACTGCTAAGATTGAAGCGTAATTGTTCTCTGGAATCTGAGTTTATCACAGCAGCCCATGATTGCATTGCCAGATTTCGCACCAGGGGCTATGAACAAGCACTTCTGGACAAGACTCTGAGAAGAGTATTAAAAATCCCCAGAAGACATCTTCTAGAGCAAACTACCAAGAAAAGTGACCATTCTGAGCTAACTAATAAATTCCGTATGATCACTACTTACTCAGACGAGGCAAATAAACTGAGAAATATACTAACAAAAAACTGGCATATATTGCGTACCGACCCCATCATAGGTATGGAAGTTCCAGCTAAGCCATTGCTCACTTTCAGAAAGCTCAAATCCATAAAAGATAGTCTTGTCCAGAGCCATTTAACGCCTGTTAAACCTAAAATGAGTGGTACCCTGAGAGACATGAGGGGATTCTATCCTTGTGGCAAATGCCGGGCTTGTGAAAACATTTACAACAAGGGGTGGTGAGGGACAGAGTCTCTGAATTAAACAGAATACTCTCACCCAGTCAAGAGATCAGGGCTAGATCCAACACCGTTTTTTAGCTCACTGCACCATCCCAGTTTCAGAACCTGGCTGTATGCAAATTAGTCTGTTCCTGTCCCAGTGCATGATGGGAACAGGGCAAACCAAACTACAAAAGCCAATTCTTACACTGGGAAGGAAACAAGCTACCGGGGACCGGTTTCTGGCATTTCAGCCGTCTTCGGCCCGGCTTGCTTGAATCCTGATGGTGCAATGAGCAAGGGACTCACATCTGAGTATGCCCTTCCACGCTTAGGGTGGACAAAAATATTTACAACAAGGGGTGGTGAGGGACAGAGTCTCTGAATTAAACAGAATACTCTCACCCAGTCAAGAGATCAGGGCTAGATCCAACACCGTTTTTTAGCTCACTGCACCATCCCAGTTTCAGAACCTGGCTGTATGCAAATTAGTCTGTTCCTGTCCCAGTGCATGATGGGAACAGGGCAAACCAAACTACAAAAGCCAATTCTTACACTGGGAAGGAAACAAGCTACCGGGGACCGGTTTCTGGCATTTCAGCCGTCTTCGGCCCGGCTTGCTTGAATCCTGATGGTGCAATGAGCAAGGGACTCACATCTGAGTATGCCCTTCCACGCTTAGGGTGGACAAAAATATTTACAACAAGGGGTGGTGAGGGACAGAGTCTCTGAATTAAACAGAATACTCTCACCCAGATATTAAAATGCCAGAAACCGGTCCCCGGTAGCTTGTCTCCTTTCTGGTGAAGAATTGGCTTGGTAGTTTAGTCTGCCCTGTTCCCATGATGCACTGGGCCAGGGACAGACTGATTTGCATATAGCCAGGTTCTGAGCTGGGATGGGGCAGTGAGATAAATAACGGTGATGGATCAAGCCCTGATCTTTGGACTGGGTAAGAGTGGTCTGTTTAATTCAGACACTCTGTTCATCACCACCCCCTTTTCTAAATCGGGCTTGTGAAAACAGCAGACGCATATTAACTTACAACGTCCCAGGCCTTAGGAGACCCAAAACGATCAATAAATTTATTACATGCACAACACCCTATGTGGTGTACTGTCTGACCTGCCCCTGTGGATTTAAATACATTGGGAGTAGCATCAATAATGTAAAACTGAGGATATTGGAACACCAACGAGCCATCACCAATAAGGATATAACTTATCCGGTGGCCCGGCACTTTGCCAAAATGCATGGTAGCAATAGGGAGCTGTTGCACTATTTTGGGATTGATCACATACCACAGAATCCGAGGGGTGGTGATAGACTACTCCGTCTTAGGAGACTCGAGTCTCGTTATATTATAGACCTACAGACTAAGAGCCCCACAGGACTGAACTTAGGAGAAGAACTTACAGTGCACCTAGGGAAATAATTTCACCTTTAATGTAGGATATCCATATTATGCCTTCTATATACAAGCCCACTCTTAAGCTTAGGATCTTCTGCCCATTATGCTGTCATACAATCATCTGTCTAAAGAACTGTCAATATTATGAAACCAGAAGTTGTCTTTTTCCAAACATATCAATGTATTTGTTCTCTAATTGATCAGTATCTCGTGAGAATTAGGAGTCTACCTCCAGTTTGAATTTAGCAATAATATATGAGGATTATGTTTCATATCTTCGGATGGAGATACATATATATTTTGCACTGTATTATCCTTTTTCTGTATATTTAATTGTGAGCTACATTAGGATTATGCCGATACACGGCTGGATTTTACTACACTACCTGTATTTCGCACAGTGGATACAATTGGTGCCTTATTGAGTGTTTATTTGGTAATGATGCCAGTGACATGCCGATACACGGCGTGATTGTCTTTTCAACTGGCAGTGGTTACAGCCTTGTAGAATAATGCATTTCATATATTTTGTTTAATTGTAAGCAATTCATGTGTAAACTAAGCTGTTGGATAATGGTGGCCACACTTTACCATCGCTAATTTGTTTAATAGTAATGAGACTCCGTGTCCATCTTCTCTTTGGATGGCAGAGAGGACGTGGACAAAAAGAGCCGCGCGCAATACACTGTAGACACTGAAGAAGGACATTGTCTGAAACGCGTATGTCTCTTTCACCGCTGTTGCTGATGAAATAAAATCCTGCTTTCTACCCGGAGTGCTTATATCTTTTTTCAAGAACAAAAACTGATCATCGAGCCCTTATATCTAACGCGGCTACCAGCGCACTACAGCACCCGCCGACGAGTGCCCCGAGATTACTGGTGGGACAAAGGAGCTTCAATATATATATTTATATATATATATATATATATATATATATATATATATATATATATATATATATATATATATATATATATGACTTCACTTCGTCTCCCAATTCTACACGCTCTCAGACATCCAATAAACGCCAGAAATCAGCAGAGTCCAAGGGTGTTTATTGACACCTTACTACATGTTTCGGCTTACGAGAAGCCTTGATCACGTAAGTTTGTGCATCGCATGTGTACAACGTAAATACTATACAGCAACATAGACAAAGGACTCAGGTCGCATATCAGGAGGCAAAAAGTGTGTCGGCCATCTTGGAACGGTCAAATTGTGCCGATAATGCGTCTTACCAAGCATAACATATGAACGTGCACATAAATCAATGTATCATAGTCTTGATAAAAGTGTACACGCTGATTAAATCATAAATCAATGCATATTGTGTGCACGTAAAAAAACAGAACCGATAGAGTCTGCTGACACTCACATATAGTAGCCATGCTGCATCGTGTAAAGACAGAGTGTAAATGTCTACATTGTGCTGGAAGTGACCAACATGCATGGCACGAAGAATTTCGGTAATATCCAAATAGATAGAAGTGTCTCAACCAGTTACTAGGTAAAATACCTGGGTTCCCAGAGTGCCTATGGGGATTTGCGGCAAGCATCTAATAGCCTCTACACCTTGATAAGTGACATTGATGCCATCATCAACATTGCTGAATTAGAACACAGCTCTGTCCTGCCTAATAGTGAGTCTGTCCAAGGAGAACCAGCTAGACCAGAGATGACCAACACACAGCTCCTCTGTGAAGCAGGTTTCACCATTGACAGCAGCTCAGCCTCAGCGTTCAAGCCCAAGTCCACTTTTATCCCCATCATGGCGCATGATGCAATCGACACATTCCATGAATGTGTCAGAAAACAGCTCAGCACCCATAGGTCCAAGAATAAGAAACGAATCTGGAAACGGGACAATCTATCCAAGAGCCAAAGAGAAGCCCTTAACTCTCTCACAGAAGACCAGGCCATCGTCATACGCCCCGCAGACAAAGGGGGCAACATTGTCATTTTAGATAGGGAGCAATACACAATGGAAGCCCTGAGACAATTATCTGATGAGAAATATTATGCTTTAAGTGATTTTGAATCATACAACAACAGTGTATCATCTATGTGGGACAAATTGGAGTGCTGGAGGGATAAGGGAATACTTGAATGGGAGGAATATAGATATTTGAGGAACAACAACCCGACCCTACCTGTCCTATACCTTCTTCCCAAGGTTCATAAGTGCAGAGAAAACCCGCCAGGAAGACCCATTGTCTCTTCCAGAGGCAGTGTGACAGAACACGTGTCTAAATATACTGACCATTATCTCCAAGAGTGGGTACAGGGTCTCAATAGCCACATAAAAGACACCAAAGACTTTTTGGCCAAACTTAACACCCTCACATGGAATGAAGACTATCTCCTCATTACCATGGATGTTCAGGCCCTCTATACTATAATTAACCACCAACAGGGCTTAGAGGCCTGTGAATACTTCCTCAAGAATCGGCCATTGCTTTTCAGAGAGCATAACAAAATGCTCCTTGAAATGATGGCATTTTGCCTTGCTAACAACTTTTTCCTGTTCGATGGTAAGATCTACAGGCAGGAGACAGGGACGGCGATGGGTTCAAGCTTTGCCCCAAGTTTTGCGAACCTCTTTATGGGACAATGGGAACAAGAGATTTTTGCGGATCCATCATTCATGGATGAGGTCAGCCATGTCATCACCTGGTGGAGATACATCGACGATCTCTTCCTGGTCTGGCAGGGCACTGAAGAACAGGCTTCTTGCTTTATTGATCGTCTCAATCTCAACAATAAGAACATTAGATTGACGAGCAATATAAGCAAAGACATGGCTGAATACCTCGATGTCAGAATTGACATTGTCAACAACCAGATTCTAACATCACTCTTCAGAAAAGAAACCGCAGGCAACAGCATTCTCCATGCCCTCAGCAGCCACCCTGAACCTCTGAAGTGGAGCATCCCCTACGGGGAGTTGCTGAGGGCAAGAAGAAATTGTAACACTGATGCCAGCTACCAATTGGTGGCCAAGGATATGTTGGATCGATTCAAACAACGTGACTACCCTGCTTGGGTGCTCAAAAAGGCCAAGCAAAAGGCGGACACGGTCAAGCGCTGTGACACTCTGAGCAATATTGTCAAGGACGATATTTCACCCGGTGACAGTGTCACACGCCTTATCCTTACTTTCAACAAGGAATCTAAGCAGATCCAGAAAATCATTGCCAGAAACTGGCACATTCTGAAGAGTGACAGCATTATAGGCAATCTCATCCCTGAAAGACCCAGCATCACCTACAGAAAAAGCCAAAATCTGAGGGACATATGTGTCCGCAGTGACATCACTGATTATTCCAAAAATAAAGGCCTTGGCCTTAAAGGGTACTTCCCATGCGGGCATTGCAAAGCCTGCAAGAACAGTACTCTTATCAAACAGGTGGAATACAATGGCTTAAGGAAAGAGATCACCCAATTTTTGACTTGTAGCACTATGTTTGTAGTGTATGTGATTGTCTGCCCATGTGAACTATGGTATATTGGCAGCACCACCGCCCATGCAAAGAAACGCATCCTAGAACACTATCGTGCAATCATCCACAAGGATGCCAAATACCCTGTGGCACGCCACTTTAGTGAATTTCACTTCTCTGATCCCACACTCATGAGATTTTTCATCCTGGAACAAATAGAGAGAAATCCCAGGGGTGGTAATCGAGTCCTTAAAATGAGACAGAGAGAATCCAGATACATAATCAACTTCCAAACTAAGGCCCCGGGGGGCCTGAACCATGATGAAGAACTAGCAATTCATCTCAAGGACGATTATGTCTAAATACCCTGTCATTTTCTTGTCTGTACCCCATTTATTTGCTGTGATGTAACATGATTTTTATGTCCTTCTCTCCCTCTCCCTAGCGCCTACTATCAGATTTATTGACTTCATGCATACGCTGTTTGTCATGTTAGATTTTAACATCTGTTGTTTTAATTCACAGGAACATCACTGGGATTGAGGCCCTTCACTGCACCTGCACCAGCCTACTTCCTTTCACGTTCCTGATATGAGATAAGAGCACGCCTATCTGGCTTTACTTCACAGACATTGACCTTCTGTGACCAGGCAGCTAGATAGAACTTTGGCGCTTCGTCGCTTGCCGCAAATCCCCATAGGCACTCTGGGAACCCAGGTATTTTACCTAGTAACTGGTTGAGACACTTCTATCTATTTGGATATTACCCAAATTCTTCGTGCCATGCATGTTGGTCACTTCCAGCACAATGTAGACACCCTATCCTTCTGCAGCGTTTAGAGGAGGCTGGTGTTACCGGCACTGCTCTCGACTGGTTCCGGTCGTTCTTATCCAACCGGGCCTTTAGCGTGACCGTCCCACCTTATCAGTCAAAATTCCATCCGTTGAACCTGGGCGTCCCCCAAGGCTCCTCGCTGAGTCCTACGCTGTTCAATCTGTACGTAAGGCCGCTAGCTGAGGTTGTCAAACAATGGGGTATGACCATGGTGTCATATGCCGATGACACCCAGCTAGCGGTCACGATCAGCGGGGATGCGGAAGTCGACGCTCCTAGGTTTCAACAAGGACTGAGGGCGGTCGCTAGCTGGATGACGCTCAATTGTCTCCAGCTAAACGCTAGTAAGACCGAGGTGATGGTATTTGGTAGGCAACCGGAACTGTGGGGAGAGAGATGGTGGCCGGAGGAGTTGGGTTCTGCTCCCATCCCAGTCGCCGAGCTTAAAAACCTCGGGGTCTGGTTGGACCCTTCCCTTACGTTTGCATGCCACACTAAACGCACGGCTGCTTGTTGCTTCGGCATCCTGCGTGGGCTCCGTCCTGTGCTAAAGTTCTTTGATGCCCCCACTCGGCAACTCATAATCCAAGCTACCGTCATCTCTAGGCTGGATTATGCTAGTTCTTTGCTGGCTGGATTGAACGTAGCTGAGATCGGGCGCCTGCAACGGATCCAGAATGCAGCAGCGAGAGCGGTGGTAGGCCTTCCAAGATTTTGTCCTACCTCCAGCACCATACGAGCGCTGCATTGGCTCCCGGTGGCGCAGCGGATTCAGTTTAAGGTCCTCTGCGTCGCCTATAAGATCTTGAAGGGGTCCCCGGCAACGATCCTTACGACCCTTATGGCCAACTACATCCCAGCACGACCCTTAAGATCGGCAGACCTCGAATTGGCCGTGGTACCGCGCTTTAAGCGAGGCAGGGCCGGTGGACGCTCATTTCGAGTGCGGGCCGCTGCGTTGTGGAACTCCTTGCCTCCGGCAATTTGCGCTATGAGCGATTTGCTTTCTTTTCGTCGCGCCTTGAAAACATTTTTATTCCCTTAGGTATTTTGCTTGTGCTGTTTTTTATTTAGTTGTGTTGTGTAGCTGCCTTGTCGGGCGCCAGGACGCTCCTTAGCTGGAGCATCTGTGCGCCTAATAAAAACCACATAACATAACATAACATAACATAACATTTACACTCTGTCTTTACACGATGCAGCATGGCTACTATATGTGAGTGTCAGCAGACTCTATCGGTTCTGTTTTTTTACGTGCACACAATATGCATTGATTTATGATTTAATCAGCGTGTACACTTTTATCAAGACTATGATACATTGATTTATGTGCACGTTCATATGTTATGCTTGGTAAGACGCGTTATCGGCACAATTTGACCGTTCCAAGATGGCCGACACTTTTTGCCTCCTGATATGCGACCTGAGTCCTTTGTCTATGTTGCTGTATAGTATTTACGTTGTACACATGCGATGCACAAACTTACGTGATCAAGGCTTCTTGTAAGCCGAAACATGTAGTAAGGTGTCAATAAACACCCTTGGACTCTGCTGATTTCTGGCGTTTATTGGATGTCTGAGAGCGTGTAGAATTGGGAAACGAAGTGAAGTCATTAAAGTTACCGGCGTGCTCTGCCGGCATTCACGCCACTTCCCACGGGGCCTCCCGCAACCCTTTGGAGCAACTTGGAAACTTGGATATATATATATATATATATATATATATATATATATATATATATATATATATATATATATATATATATATATATATATATATATATATATATATATATATATATATATACATACATATATATATATATGTTTATTTACTTGGATTGCTTTTTACATTTTTAGTGCTATATATATGTACATTTCGATATATGCACTTTTTTTATGATATTCTGTTCCATGATATTTCTGACATGATGTATTGGTGGTTTGCATACGAAGGGCCTTATTAGGATGGCGGACGGACTTTGCCCACCCGCCATCCAATCGGAAAGAGGGTGGGGTGAAGTCTTGAAATAAATAAGGCTTGAAAACGATATCCTGATTGTGCCGCCTCTTTTGTTCTAAAAAATTGCCTGGGTCAGGATCCGACCCCTAGGCAGAGCACACACTGCAGAGCGCGTCCATATGGCTGTTGGATCACTTTGGATGCCGAGAAACGAAGCCGAGTGACGCGCCCAACTTCCTGCACCGAAAGGTAGCGTGTGAGTGATTACCCTGCCGGACCGAAGGAGAAGCTGTGCAGCGCAACCTCCGATTGAAGAAGTCCCGCACAAGGTAAGCGGAGCATACACTCCGACTAAAGCGAGCAGGAATTTGAAGTGGCTGACACGATCTACGTATAATGAATGCTGACTCCGTGAACAAGACGGGCAGCCTTACGAAGAACAGTCAGATCAGGATATAGCCTTAAAGCGGGTGGGGTGAAGTCTTGAAATAAATAAGGCTTGAAAACGATATCCTGATTGTGCCGCCTCTTTTGTTCTAAAAAATTGCCTGGGTCAGGATCCGACCCCTAGGCAGAGCACACACTGCAGAGCGCGTCCATATGGCTGTTGGATCACTTTGGATGCCGATATTTATATATATATATATATATATATATATATATATATATATATATATATATATATATATATATATATATATATATATATATATATATATATATATTACCTACTGGCGGTCGCCAGTAGGTATATATAGTTAGGATTTTTTCTCTATGGGATTTTTGAAAATTCTATGTCTAATAACTTTGGCGTTTGTGGACGGAATTGGCTGAAATTTTCAGGAAAATGGAACATTTTGTTTCTGAGCAGCCCCTGACAATTTGGGGGGATTTCATCAAGGGGGGGCCGAGAAAAAAGGGGGGTCCCAAAACGCGTTTTTCCCATGTTAATTTCCATAGGGCGGTTGGCCTCACTTTTAGCTCGAACGGCTGAATGGATTTGCACGAAACTTGGCAAAATTGTAGGGACTGTTAGCCCGATGTGCCTTTGCTAGGTCTCAATATATGTGCTCCAGTGGATTTTGAGTAATTTAGGTTCAAAAAAAGATATATATCTGGGCGGAGCCTAACCACACATCTGATCTGATTGGCTGTCAGCACTTCATCCAAGAAGTGTTGGCAGCCATCTTGGGACAAATATACATGATAGCACCTCATTAAAAAGCATTGTAGTTAATAGAGGGTTTTAGGACTTTAGTTACATTATAAATCATTTGTTGATGGTACCATACTCGTTTTAGGAATTGTGGTGGGTTCTAAGGTGATTTTACCATGTGAAAAAACCTTCTGCTGTGATATCATGAATATTGTTTGAAAGAAAACTAATATCTCATGATTTTCCCACAGTGGTTTGGAAGGGGATCTATAAGCTAAACTGAAAGCATATTTTCTGTAAATTCACATTATCTTTCTCAGTCATGTGAAAATGAAGTCTGACATTCTCAGTAAAACATGTACATCCAACAAGGACAGAGACTGTCAGTTGATTCCTTTGTGTTCTACTGCAGCCTCCTAGAGTGTTCTAAAGAACAACTAGAGCGCTAATAGTCCTACTTATTACAAAGGTATGGCACACCTGAAGCCATCTTGATTGGAATAAAGTGGTAACTCTTAAAACATTTAATTTAAAAAGAAACAACATGAGGGGGTATATTTTGCCATAGAAAGTATGATTAGTGCTGCAGAATGAAAAATTAGGGCACATTTTGAGTGACTTCTCAAATCCTTTTCTATTTCATTAAAACATTCTGACATGCAGTCTCCCAAAATGGCCACCAGAGACAAAAGAGCCCAAATGTAGCCCAAATATCACCCAGATGTAGCCCAAGTATAGCCCAATGACAGAATGTCCCAGAGTGTTCTAAAGAACAACTAGAGCGCTAACAGTCCTACTTATTACAAAGGTATGGCACACCTGAAGCCATCTTGATTGGAATAAAGTGGTAACTCTTAAAACATTTAATTTAAAAAGAAACAACATGAGGGGGTATATTTTGCCATAGAAAGTATGATTAGTGCTGCAGAATGAAAAATTAGGGCACATTTTGAGTGACTTCTCAAATCCTTTTCTATTCCATTAAAACATTCTGACATGCAGTCTCCCAAAATGGCCACCAGAGACAAAAGAGCCCAAATGTAGCCCAAATATCACCCAGATGTAGCCCAAGTATAGCCCAATGACAGAATGTCCCAGAGTGTTCTAAAGAACAACTAGAGTGCTAACAGTCCTACTTATTACAAAGGTATGGCACACCTGAAGCCATCTTGATTGGAATAAAGTGGTAACTCTTAAAACATTTAATTTAAAAAGAAACAACATGAGGGGGTATATTTTGTCATAGAAAGTATGATTAGTGCTGCAGAATGAAAAATTAGGGCACATTTTGAGTGACTTCTCAAATCCTTTTCTATTTCATTAAAACATTCTGACATGCAGTCTCCCAAAATGGCCACCAGAGACAAAAGAGCCCAAATGTAGCCCAAATATCACCCAGATGTAGCCCAAGTATAGCCCAATGACAGAATGTCCCAGAGTGTTCTAAAGAACAACTAGAGCGCTAACAGTCCTACTTATTACAAAGGTATAGCACACCTGGAGCCATTGTGATGGGAATAAAGTGGTAACTCTTAAAACATTTAATTTAAAAAGGAACAAAATGAGGGGGTATATTATGCAATAGAAGGTATTATTAGTGCTGCAGAAAGAAAAATTAGGGCACATTTTGAGTGACTTTTCAAATCCTCTTCTATTTCATTAAAAAATTCTGACATGCAGTCTCCCAAAATGGCCACCAGAGACAAAAGAGCCCAAATGTAGCCCAAATATCACCCAGATGTAGCCCAAGTATAGCCCAATGACAGAATGTCCCAGAGTGTTCTAAAGAACAACTAGAGCGCTAACAGTCCTACTTATTACAAAGGTATGGCACACCTGAAGCCATCTTGATTGGAATAAAGTGGTAACTCTTAAAACATTTAATTTAAAAAGAAACAACATGAGGGGGTATATTTTGCCATATAAAGTATGATTAGTGCTGCAGAATGAAAAATTAGGGCACATTTTGAGGGACTTCTCAAATCCTTTTCTATTTCATTAAAACATTCTGACATGCAGTCTCCCAAAATGGCCACCAGAGACAAAAGAGCCCAAATGTAGCCCAAATATCACCCAGATGTAGCCCAAGTATAGCCCAATGACAGAATGTCCCAGAGTGTTCTAAAGAACAACTAGAGCGCTAACAGTCCTACTTATTACAAAGGTATGGCACACCTGAAGCCATCTTGATTGGAATAAAGTGGTAACTCTTAAAACATTTAATTTAAAAAGAAACAACATGAGGGGGTATATTTTGCCATAGAAAGTATGATTAGTGCTGCAGAATGAAAAATTAGGGCACATTTTGAGTGACTTCTCAAATCCTTTTCTATTTCATTAAAACATTCTGACATGCAGTCTCCCAAAATGGCCACCAGAGACAAAAGAGCCCAAATGTAGCCCAAATATCACCCAGATGTAGCCCAAGTATAGCCCAATGACAGAATGTCCCAGAGTGTTCTAAAGAACAACTAGAGCGCTAACAGTCCTACGTATTACAAAGGTATAGCACACCTGGAGCCATCGTGATGGGAATAAAGTGGTAACTCTTAAAACATTTAATTTAAAAAGGAACAAAATGAGGGGGTATATTATGCAATAGAAGGTATTATTAGTGCTGCAGAAAGAAAAATTAGGGCACATTTTGAGTAACTTTTCAAATCCTCTTCTATTTCATTAAAAAATTCTGACATGCAGTCTCCCAAAATGGCCACCAGAGACAAAAGAGCCCAAATGTAGCCCAAATATCACCCAGATGTAGCCCAAGTACAGCCCAATGACAGAATGTCCCAGAGTGTTCTAAAGAACAACTAGAGCGCTAACAGTCCTACTTATTACAAAGGTATGGCACACCTGAAGCCATCTTGATTGGAATAAAGTGGTAACTCTTAAAACATTTAATTTAAAAAGGAACAAAATGAGGGGGTATATTTTGCCATATGAATTATGATTAGTGCTGCAGAAAGAAAAATTAGGGCACATTTTGAGTGACTTCTCAAACCCTCTTCAATTTCATTAAAAAATTCTGACATACAGTCTCCCAAGATGGCCACCAGAGACAAAAGAGCCTAAATGTAGCCCAAATATCACCCAGATGTACCCCAAGTATAGCCCAATGACAGAATAGAGCGCTAACAGTCTTACTTATGACAAAAGTATGGCACACCAGAAGCCATCTTGATTGGAATGAAGTGGTAAGTCTGAAAACACTCAATTTAAAAAGGAACAACATGAGGGGGTTAATTTTGCCATAGAAAGTATGATTAGTGCTTCAGAAAGAAAAATTAGGGATCATTTTGAGTGACTTCTCAAATCCTCTTCTATTTCATTAAAAAAATTCTGACATGCAGACTGAAACATGCACTTTGAATACCAGCAGCAGACGTCCCTGGTGAGCAGTAGCTTTACTACAGTGATCTAATGTGCAACTAGAATGCTAACATTCAGAATGTATGGCAAATGTGTGACACATCTGAATGCCTTCTTGATGGAACCAAAGTAAACAAGCATTGAAAATGCAATAGATCTCGCCCTCGTTTAAGTTAAAGCCATTCTGTTTGTAATGAGGTGGCTTTTTAGCTTTGCTTTTATTAGTGTTTTTTCAACTTTCATGTAAATAACATGCATCTGTATGCATATAAGTATATGTATGCATGCATTTATGTTTGTATTTATATAGATATACAGATGATATATGTTTATATATGTATGTATATATATATATTCACTGAAAAAACCATAGGTTATAGACCATATATAGTTAGGAATTAGCATTTACAAAACCTTGAAAATTCACTGAAGAAACCATAGGTTATAGACCATATATAGTTAGGAATTAGCATTTACAAAACCTTGAAAATTCACTGAAAAAACCATAGGTTATAGACCATATATAGTTAGGAATTCGCATTTACAAAACCTTATTTTACTCACACAAAACCATTGAAATTCCATATATAGTTAGTTGCACTAACTATATATCGCGCACCCGCAATCCACTGCTGATGATGTCACATATTACATCATTCATGACATGGTCAGTGACATCACTGATGACATCACTGATGACATCTCAAATGACATCACTGATGACATCACTGATGACAACATCCAGTGACTGTATGTTTCTGTAAAGTTAAAATATGTCTTACATATTGAAGAATGAGTGGATGTATAAGTGTCTGGATGAAGGATTTAGTAGGTGCATGAATGACTGTATGAGTGAGTGATTAAATGTGTCTCACTGAGTGCATGGGTTAGTGACTAAACTGTCTTAATTTGTGCATCATTATGTCTGTTGTTCTGTAAACTGTTGCATGTGTTGATAAGTAGCTATATGAGTAACTATATGGGTTATTGATTGGTTGCCCAGTATTTGTATGGGAGACTGAGTGTGTGTGTGGGTGTCTGGGAGGTGTATGACTCTGTGCATAGATGTGTGAGCAGTTGATTCACTAGATGTATGGTTTCAAAAGTGCATGTGGAAACAGCTGTATGGGAGGTTGACTGTGTGCATGAGTGTATTGGTGAGTGAATGGATATCTCAGTGCTACATGTCAAAGTAAGTACATATGTAAAACACAGTACATGTGAGAGTTGACATATATAAATAACTGTGCATAAGAGCCAGTGAATGTGTGAGTGGCTGTATGGATCATTGTGAACTTGTATCAGGGATTGTATAAGAGAGTAAATATGTGTTAGTATATGTTTGAATAAGTAAAGTTTGTATAACTGTATAGTTGAGGAAATGGAGGTGTGATTGATTCTTTGCATGACTGACTAGGTGTGTGAGTAACTCCATGGATGAGTGACAGTCTGTGAGTGTCTGTTTACACTGATTGTATCTAAGGTTATATTAGAGTCTGAAGAGGTTCATCGTATTATCACATGAATGATATCATCAGTGATGTGATCAGTAATGTCAAATGAGATGTCATCAGTGATGTAATCAGTGATGTCATTTGAGATGTCATCAGTGATGTCATTTGAGATGTCATCAGTGATGTCATCAGTGATGTCACTGACCATGTCATGAATGATGTAATATGTGACATCATCAGCAGTGGATTGCGGGTGCGCGATATATAGTTAGTGCAACTAACTATATATGGAATTTCAATGGTTTTGTGTGAGTAAAATAAGGTTTTGTAAATGCGAATTCCTAACTATATATGGTCTATAACCTATGGTTTTTTCAGTGAATATATATATATATATATATATATATATATATATATATATATATATATATATATATATATATATATATATATACATATATATGTTTATTTACATGGATAGCTTTTTACATTGTTAATGCTATATATATGTACATTTCGATATATGCACTTTTTTTTATGATATTCTGTTCCATGATATTTCTGACATGATGTATTGGTGGTTTGCATACGAAGGGCCTTATTAGGATGGCGGACGGACTTTGCCCACCCGCCATCCAATCGGAAAGAGGGACCGACCGCCTTAAGGGCAGGGGTCCCGAAGTTGGCATTAGGATACGCCCACCACAGTGGCGGGCGCATCACTCATTTTTAACATTTTGGCGGGCGGTGCTCCCTGCACCGACCGCCACAATGTTAAAAATGCATGCATGCATTTGCATACACGAAGCGGCAGGCACCGCGCGGTGCCTGCTGCTTCGTGTATGCAAATGCTGGGGGGTACCACAGGTACCCCCCGTGTGCACCCCCAACCCTACTTCACTCTGGGGGCCCGCAGGGGGCCCCCAGAGTGAAGACCGCATGCCTTTGTGGTGGCATCGCCGCCACGGAAAGGCATCAGATTGGGCCAATCATAATATGGCTGGCAATGTCTGATAGACACAGCCACCATATTATTCTTTTTCCGCCGGGTCGCTTTTCGGGGGCGGAAAAGCGGCGGACGGTCTTTCCGTCCACCTAGGTCCCCCCGCCATACTAATATGGCGGGGGGAACAAGTGTGGATGTCGGGAAGATTGCCCCCGCCAGGCTGGCCGTGGCTACTGCCAGCCTGGTGGGGGAAATCCGCCCGCCATCGTAATGGGCCCCAAAGTATGTAAACTTGATATTTTTGAAGATGATATTTTGGAGACAATATTCCGATATGTTGATATTATTGTTCCCGATATTCTGGTATACAATCTCAGTGGGTTAGGCAAAACCACAACTGATTGGCCAGTGCTAAAAAAAACTAAATATGTATTTGAATAGAAATTCCTAGAAACTCCCTTCACAGCACTGATGATTGCCAAGAGGGCACCATGATTAAACTTCCCGCTTGGCAAACTTTTTTTCTCAGAGAAAACAAACTCCCACAGGGGTTGTTTGTTTTAGCCAAACTAAAAATAATTGGTTCCGAATTGTATGGAGTTTTCTCTCTGCACAATGGGGACTTTCTGAATTTATCCATCTTTTTAGAGCTTGATCGAAGATATTTTTCAGTACTCATTATCTGGACTGCTTCAAAGTACAGCAGAAGCACGTGGCTATGCCCTGTTTTCTTTAGGACCATCTCAGACATTTTTCTTTAACTCTTCTATTAACACAATATCACTTTCAATCATTCTCTCCGATGTGCCTCAAAAATGTACAGTGGGCAGCTTCATGAAGCCATCTCTGTTTTGCCCTAGACACATATTTCCTGGCTCATCGTGTTTCATAAACTTAGAGAGTGTGTCCATTTATGGGTAGACACATAAAGCTATGCTATTTTTCTGAGGGGCTATTCTTCAATAACGATAAGGCCAAGATACACTCTTGCTACTACTAAAGAGTTTCCACACACAACCTTGCTCATGCAACTACGAAAAGCATCTCCTGGGACCATTAGATATTTTTGTACCCACCTTTCACCAAGATCTGTTGTCATGATACTGAGCTGCTTCATAGCCTTTTTTTCAAGATGATGACCAGTACTGATGCCTTCACTGTCAATATCTAGGGAACATGCAATCCGATAAACAGGATTGGTCTTATTTATCTGCGGCATCGTACACAAATGGCGCCTATTTTGCAAGCTTCACTGGCTTCCCATGCGCAGTCGGGTAAAATTTAAAACCCTCTGCTTGGCCCATGAAGGAATGCATGACTCAGGGCCGGACTTTCTTAGGTCAGCTTTTAAGCGATATAAGCCGAACAGAGAACTCAGATCAGCCAAAGCCAATCGCTTAGCTGTTCCCAAATTAAAAAAGTAGCAATGGGGTGGCAGAAGTATAGTCCTCAACACGATCAAACTTTGGAACAGCCTCCCACCTCATCTCAAAGCAATCCCTTCACTATCATCTTTTAGGAAGGAGTTAAAGACCTGGCTGTTTAACATCTAAATAACAGCTAACATTGCCTCTCAGACAGCGCCAAGACACCTCTGGGTAATCACGCGCTTCAAAAAACACTGCCAGCTTTTCATGATGCGGTAAGAACATCATGTCCACCATCATGTATTTGTCTGTTTTTATTTTCATCTTATCAGGTTTTGGAAGTTTTGAGAGAAGAATCCCCAGCCTAATTTTTTTTAATTTTCATCTTATCTGAATTTGGATGCTTCTGGTACTCTGCACAATACCTAAACTAAAGAATGTTTCTGTCCACAGAGTAATATTGCTTGTGTGAGTTAATCATCCCCCGTGGCAGACAGTGGGTGATTCAGAATGCTGTGAAAAATTTACCAACCAAAACCATAGGGCCGGAGGCAGACAATATAGAGCTCGTGTTTTTTGCCTTTTGACAAAACTTTATATTTTTGAGCATACATAAAGGTTTCCAAGAGGAAGCCAGAGAAGATGTGACAATTGCATTTCCTAGTAGTACTCTTGGACAATGTTCATGAATTATTAACTTTCTCACATGTAGATGCAGTACTGCCTGCATTCATGTGCATATCATATATTTAGGCATGAGACTATGTCATTCACCCCACCAATTTTTGGGACGTTCGCTTCCTATTTTCACCATGGAGGTAGATTTACTTCTGCTCAATGCAGGAGTATAAACCGGACCTTTCCCATGTGAGTAGTGGGCTGAGAAATAAATTGTGATTATACATAAATAAATATTTCTGTCTGTGTTCCTAAACCTTCCAGATTATCCACAACTGGCAATGTTTAAGGTAAATATTTATGGCCATACCATAGTCCTAAAATTTCCAAAGCCAACTACATTTCTAGGAATATATCTCAGAAAAACAGATTTTCCCATAAGTATTGCATTGTATTCTAATGTGGTATTTAAATATGACTTCACAAGCCTGAGAAGGCCACAAAGTGCTCCGTTTTGCATCAGGGTCCTGATTCATTTTTGGAGTGGCATACATGGGAGGTGTTAGTTGAGGATTTGAGGTTCAAAGATGTGCTTTAAATATGTTGCAACAGACGTCACTATGGAGAAGCATGAGATGTTTTGCAAGCATATTATTTTAGAAGTGGTCATGTTCTCAAAATTGAGACGGTACAGTATGCACAGCATGAGGGTGATATAGTATGTTATAGGAAGAACACCCAAAAGCAGCAGAAACCAAATACTTCGAGAGACTGTTAAATAACCATGTGTTCCTAACCCAGAAGCAATAGTGTTACAAAACATGGGGGCACTGTTAAGTAACCACGGGTGACAATAATTTATATAGGCCTTACTGCTGTATATTTATGCCTCATGATAGGAAGTGGTAGCAAAATCAAAGTTGGAACACTGGAGCAGAAACGACACCACCTTTTATAAGCTGAGATTCTGGCTACGCCAATAGTTGCTAAATATTGAGCAGAGGTTCTTGCTCCAAACCCTCTTATTATCCCAAAGGCTCCCAAGGACAGGCAAGCCCCATTATGGCTCAGAGTCTATTTAGACGGACATCCTGCATATGAGAGGGTGAGGCACAGAATGCTTCAAAATATGTTCTTCTGGAAGAGCTAAATTGAATGATTCCGCACGTGTTTCCCTAGATGCACTTATTATTATGGGATGGCATTTCAGGGTAAATCAGAAACAATGTAATGAAAGGAGACGCCTTGCCTCCAACGGATTTGGATTTGTCAGTGTTAAAATCAGTCAGCAGTATTTTAATTTGTTGTGAAAATGTTTTTCATGAAATACCATTGTCAACACTGACAGTTACATTGTACCAAGCCAACGAGTGGCAACATCATGCAGTATACAATTCTGCTGAGAAATTAAAATGCACATTTTACTACCAAAAAACTCACACCAAAGACATAAACCTGTGTATGTGAAAAAACAAATACCGCTGACAAATTTAAGTACAACAGACACAAAACCTTTATTGCAATACAGTCCACATATATAAACAGATCATTTAGATGTATGTAAAATGCTTTTTATTTAAGTGCAGGGGACAATTCCTGATTTGTGGGGGCACGCATTAATAGGAGCATAGTTCAGTGCGGTGTTTGGGGTGTCACACCCCCTAATGTATTCTGTAGTAAATGGTTGGGTACAGGTGTTTTAAGTCAGGAGTGGTTAGGTGTTTGTCAGATTTCACATGGGATTTTTACATATACAAGCAGAGAATAGCAGACACACAGACAAAAACAGACACACACACACTCTTGTCTGTGTTCAAAAGGTCTTTACCATTGTTCTTTTACAAAATATTGAGTTATAAGTACACCTCATAATCCCCACTCCTCTGTCTTCCTACTGCTCCTTAAGGCCCCCCTCCTGCCATACTTCTCCTGTAATGTATTTTAGCCAAACTCTTTGACGCGCTTGCAAGAACTGAGAGGCGCTGCAAATCACCCCACCACTAAACACGACAGCTAAACCACCTAAGTAAGATAGGCAGGCAGCGCGCAGGCACAGCCGCAACAGCCACACAGCCAGCACTATGCCCATCACCGTTGGACTAAGAACTGGATGAGTCAGGCGCCTCTAGAACTTCCACTTTGGAGTCAAAAATAGATTCTGTGCTTTAAGCAGTGACAAAAATTGGCGAAACATTATCGCAGACCAGTGCGTCTCCTGAAGGCTGTATGGATAAAGTCACATCGGACTTTACGCTCCTGCGTGCAGACCACAGAAAACGCGCTGGGAGGGTCAAAGAACCAGCAGCAGAAGTCGAGGAGGTTGCCCCAGCAACTAAAGCAATGACCGCGGAAATTAGGGATGTCACATCCAGGCTGAACTCGCTGGAGCGCAGAGTAGACGATGCTGAAGGCCGGTCCCGCAGGAACTATCGGAAGGCAGAAATGCAGTATCATACACCAAGAACTGGTTGCGGTTAATATTGACAGCAGGCGCGCTCTCCACTTTCTTCGCGGTAGAACGGGCACACAGGGTGCCATCGGGCCGACCAACCCCAGGCGCTGACCCCAACCCTTCCTGTTCCGACTCTTAAATTTCAAAGACAGGGATGCAAAACTCTGTGAGCCAGAAAAATGGAAATGATCAACGTAGACATGTCTCTGGTCCTTTTCTTTCCGGACTATGCCCTGGGGGTGCAGAGACAGTGGAGCATGTTCCTCACAGTCAAGAGGCAAATGCGGGACCTGAACATGAAATACTCCCTCATTTTCCCAGCCCGTCTGCATGTGGTCACAGATGGGTCCACAGACTTCTTCAACAAGGCAGAAGATTCGTGGGACTGGCACAAAACCATAGGCCATCACACCTTGCCAAGCCAAAGGCACAGCAACACAGAATAAAACACGGAAGCCCGAAGGGGCTGCCGCAGAAGAAATAGACTGCGAGCCATGGAATTACTGAGACAATTACAGGTTGTCCCCAGCTGAGAACAAGTACTGCAGGAGAGACGGGACGGCCTGCAAACAGGGACGGATCTGAGAAAATGACAGCACAGCAGGGACACAGATGCCTCAGTAAAACAATCACTGAGTTAAGACAGTTTGCTGGCTTTGTGGCCCATCAACGAGGACTCACAGTCACTCCCAGTTGTAACATCCTAGACTGCAGATGACTTAATGTAGTGGATCACCACAGTCCGTGGACACGCAAGTGTACACTCATAAAAGTGCATAGTGGAGTTTTGCATGATCTGTGTGCACAGCACATGAGACCTCATAAGGCAGCAGGCAGAACGCTCTTGTTGCGGCCAACACCAATCTTCTCGCCCCAGGTGACAGGCTGCTGGTGCACTGCACAGTCTATGGCACAGCGCGCACATACACATGTGCAAAGCAGGCCCAAACAAAGCCAACTAACCCACTGCAAGTTTTACCGCACCCACACCCCCTAACAGGACCGACACAGCGAACGTAGCCGTAAGTTGCCGCATGGCATTGTTCTCTGTTCGGCCAGACACATATTGTCCCTCTGCTTTATCCCAGTTAACCCCCACATGGTTCCCTTCCTCTGCAGTTGCCTGAGACGGCATGTAAATGCACCTGAAGATACCACAGAAGCATTCTGCACCCACTCCGCACTCGCCATATAGTTGCCCAACCTTCAACACGCCCAGCCACCCACGCACAACCCTGATCTATGACCCTATCACATGCTGCCCACAAACATAGTCACCTGGAATGTTAGGGGGATGCATAAGCTAGCCCATAGATATGAAATATATGTGTACCTTAAGCGACATGTGGCCCATGTGGCACTCCTACAAGAAACGTACATAGCACAACCAGAGATTCGAAGATTGCAGCAGAGGTGGAAAGGTCAAATACTAGCCACAGGCTACTCATCCCATGCCAGGGGGGCCTTAATTTGGATCAGGCCGGGGACCCTGTTCACGCCAGAGGAGACTGAAGTAGATGTACATGGCAGATATGTACTAGTAAAGGTTGTCTCAATGGGAATTTAATAGTGTTAGGGACCATCTACGCCCCAAATACGGATGAGAATACATTCTGGCACACACTAACAGGCCTACTCTCACACTGGTGTGATATTCCCTGGTTGTTGGGAGGGGACTTTATTACGGTCCTCGAAACCACACTTGACAGATCTTTCCCTCCACTGCCACAAACAGTTGCAACATCTAACGCCCGGGGTCTAGGAGAGTGGCTGCGCCACTGGGACTTGACAGATGTAAGGAGAGCCTGCAGGTGCGCCTGTACTACCATTACTCACATCCACATGGTTTACATGTTCGCATTGACCGATTTGTCGCAAGCCCATCGATACTAGTGCAATGCCCTAGCGCAGACTACCTCGGCAGAACACACTCAGATCACAACCCCCACATCATGAGACTGCAGGGTGATGATGGGGGACACATCACCCACCCATGGAGGCTCCAGCCCCTAGCATTAGAAGATCCTCCATTCAGAGAAGCAGTAGGCGCAGCCATGGAGGCGTACTTTAAAAGGAACACAGGATCAGTCACTGATGCAGGTGTGTTATAGGATGCAAGCAAAGCAGTGGTCAGAGGGCAATGCATGGTATTGAGCTGGTGTGTCAGGAAACAGCTGGACTGTGAAGTAAAATATATTGAAGATACTCTGGCCAAGTTAGAAGCAAAGCTGGTGCAGGGAAGTGTCAAGCCTAAGACACATAAAGACAAAAGCATGCAGAGGTGCTGGAGAGATTGCACTGCTTAAACTATGCGATGCATGCTGCGCACAAGCATGCGGCATCCGACAGAGCGTGTAGACTTCTTGCGAGAATTATTTGACAAGAACAAGCACTGATGCCAGTACTGTGGCTACAATCCTCTACGGGACAAGTACTCACCAAACAGCATGACATCCACTGTGAGTTTACTATGCACTACACCAAAATATATGTCATTGACTCATGTAGAATCGACGGAGCTAGAATCCTTCTTCTCTCCACTAACCTTGCAACAAGTCGCAGAGGAACAGAGAGATGAGTTAGGCGAGCCAATAACACTGCTGGAGATGCAAGACACAATACTGTTGCTAGCTACGGGTAAAACACCAGGGCCAGACAGGTTTCCGGTGGAATATTTTAAAGCCTACCAGCAAGCCTTAGTGCTGCAGCTCCTCTCAATGTACTAGAGTGTGCAGGAATCAGGGATACTGCTAAGCACATTTTGCAAGTCCTTATTGGTGACCTTGCCCAAGCTAAACAGGAATGCAGAACTGATAGGCTCATATCGGCCGCTAGCACTCCTCAACATGGACTACAAAAAGCCAGCCAAAATATTGGCGTGTAGATTGGCCCCGCTAGTACCACAACTAATACACGCAGACAAAAACGTGTTGTGCCTGCTCACAGCACGTCGTTAAACTTACGACGCTTCTTCCGGGTGGCGCACTACTCCAGGGACAACTGGGCACATGCTGAGTGCCTGGTTTTGGACCTGGAAAAAACGTTTGACACCCTTAAATGGGGATTTTCATTCACCATGCTGCATAAATATGACCTAGGAGACACATTTTTAGGTTTCGTTAAACTACTCTACACACGGCCAATGGCCAGGATGAAGACAGGCCCATATATATCACAGCAGGTCCCAATTGAGCAAGGCACGAGGCAGGGTTGCTTGCTCTCTCCGCTACTCTTTGTGATAGCCATCGAGCCACTAGCCGAGGCCCTGCGCAGAACGCAGGACGAAAAGGGAATCCCCTCAGGTGGCAGTATACACGCAGTCTCATTATATGCATATGATCCGCTAATATACCTCAGGGACATCAGGCTACCCTGGGAGGCAATAGATAAATACTGCTCAAATTCACCTCCATGTCAGGGCTCCGAGTGAACAGGGAGAAATCTTGTCTGTACCCCTTCGCGGAGTCCACTCCAGCCCCACAATTAGTCATCAATTACCGACCAGTACACTGGCAACTAACAGCGTTCCGATACCTTGGGATACTCATATACAAGGACCCAGCAGACCTACTTGAGGGCAACCTGGGACAGGCCATCACGACATTGAGGTTGCAGATGACTTTCTGGAGCACCCTGGAGTCGGATCAGATTGATAAAGATGGTGGTACTCCCGCGCCTTCTCTACCACTTCACAAACTTACCACTACACCTTAGGCCGCCATTATTTAAAGGTCTTGAATCGGATATGCGGCAATTCATCTGGCATGGGTCGCGAAGCAGAGTAGCGCTGACCAGAATGTATCCCCCTACCGCCCAAGGGGGCCTCTCCTTACCCAATATGGAGCAATATTTTTTAGCTGCGCAGCTCCAGTGGGTGGTGAGGTGGCTAAGCACGCGTCAATTAGAGGACACCGCAATGCAGGTGCGAGGACACACTCACTCCCAGATAGTGACGCTGTTGCACCCAAGAAGAAAGGGCAATGCACCTACCCAGTTGCTGGTAAAGGTGGCGTTCCACTGTTTCTGCCGCAGCCTATGCATTACACACTGGGTAACCCTG
The DNA here is from genome assembly GCF_964263255.1 of Lissotriton vulgaris. Taxonomy (NCBI): domain Eukaryota; kingdom Metazoa; phylum Chordata; class Amphibia; order Caudata; family Salamandridae; genus Lissotriton; species Lissotriton vulgaris. Next base: position 433,683,657 of record NC_141696.1, on the reverse strand, counting down.
TACACACTGTCTCCCCCCATACTTGTTACACCCTGACGACATCAGGCAATCACTAACGCAAAACTTTCCCAATGGGAGGAAGTGAGCATACAAGCACTAGGGGACCTATACAATGATGAGCAACTCATTCTGTTAGAGGAACTTGTCGAAAACTCGGGCTTGCCGCAGGGCCAGCTCCTGCTTCATGCCGTGGTGACACATACACTGCGCGCGACATGGAGAAACGTGACACAGAAACCTACCACTCATTTACCTATACACTACCTACATGAGTTGCGCATGTGTCGTCATCTCACCAGATGGTTCGCGGACTCCCTCAGAGTGCACACAGCACCACAGTTACTCTCCCTTCACACCCACTGGGACGCTGACCTGCAGAGACCTAGCAAAGAGTGGGAATCTGAATACATACTAGGAAGCCCTACATGTATCCCCCACAATGCCCGATTCTGACTTATCCAGTACTATATAACGCATAGAGCCTATCTGACATCAGCCAAAATAAACCAATGTTTCGATCGCAGTAACGCCATGTGTACAAGGTGCGATGCGATAGACGAAGATCTACTACACATGCTTTGGTCCTGCACAGCTATCCAGTCATACTGGGAAACGGTCACCAGATGTCTAACCCAGTGTACAGTACATACTCTGGACTGGCTATGGGAGACATGCATATTGGGACAGTACCAAAGACCCAAAAAATACAAGGTGACGTCCCGCTACATAGACTTAAGACTTATAGTGGCCAAGCAATTGCTCACACGACGCTTAACATCCCCTGACCCCCCAGCAGCGAAGGCCTGATTTCAGTCACTTCTATGCTTGGCACTGGCAGAAAGTACAGCGCTACGTCGCGACGACGTGATAGGGTTGTAGAAGCAACCAATAGCAGCAGAATGAGATACAATTTTAGCAGAATTTCTCACATCCTGGCAGGGATACTCAGAAGTGCTAGCAAACACACCCAAGAATGATGAGGAGTAGAAATTAACAAGGCATATAGAGCACAAGGAACAGGGCGAGGGAAATGATACCCGATCGGCGATGCACGCACAGAGTTGTGGGTGTGGCACACCTCCTGACAGTCAACTGGGATAAAAATAGATTGATTAGGCAATATGGGCACTGGCAGCGGCACGCATTTAGGTTTACTTACAATGAAGCGAAGTGGGTGGGAGGGGCTGTACGGCGATGCACAATAATAATAGACATGAATCACTAATATAATGATCTAGACCTGAGAGGAAGGGTTAATGTACTGATTTCATTTTCCCCCTGTTATATCAATGTTATGCTGAAAATTTTTTAAGATTTGACCAATAAGACATCACATCTGATGTTAACGCACTGGGCGTGACTCTGACACTAACAGTTGAGACATATTATGCAGCAAATGTACTCAGAACAGTTTCAATGTATACATTGCACTGTGTTGCAGTTGTACGAAGTGCTGTGGAAACAAAATCTATTTTTTTTACATTTTATAAAACAAATTTAAACGAAAAATAATGTATTTTAGCCTAAGTGATTGTTGGTAAATCTGAAGTTCACCCCCAAACCTTTTTGACCCAGCTATGCCCCTGCTAATAGTAACAAGCAGATACAAATGTTTACTATGGAAATGATTACCACATAGCCAGTTCTTAATTTGTGCTGTTGTTGGACCTGGCACATTTGGCAGGGTCACCCACAGATCTTCGCCTTCTGTTGCTGACCCCGTTTTTGTCGGCAATGGAACATTGTGCACTTTTTCCCTGCTGATCTGTGTTAGAAAGCTTGTGCTCTCTCCCTAAAACATGTTACAATTGGCATCCACCTGATTGGTACCTGTAATTCACATGTACGTCCCTTGTAAATGGTACTACATGTCTATGGTCTGTGAAATTGCATTCCGCTAAAGGAGCCTTTTAAAACATGCCTGCAGGTCTGCCACTGTAGCCTGTGTATGCAGTTATAAAACTGCTATTTCGACGTGGAAAAATAAACCTTTTACCAGGCCTTCCTTTTTATAACATTTATATCACCCCTAAAGTAGGCCCTAACTACCCCTCGGGCATAGTGCATAGTATTTGAAAAATAGGTCGTGTGTTTAAGTTTTACATGTCCTTCCAGAGAAAAACTCATCAGTCATTTTTCACGATTGCAAGGCCTAACTCTCCCATAGGGTAGCACTTGGTTACCTTATCAATCAATCAATCAATCAGTCATTTGTTAAGCGCACTACATACCCGCGAGGGTCTCAAGGCACTAGGGGGGGAGGTGGGGGCTGCTACTGATCGAACAGCCAGGTCTTTAGTATCCTCCTGAAGGTCAGCAGGTCTTGGGTCTGTCGTAGGCTCAGTGGGACGGTGTTTCATGTCTTGGTGGCGGGGTGGGAGAAGGATCTCCCGCCGGTGGTTGTTCTTCGGATGCGCGGGACGGTGGCGAGTGAGAGGTCGGCGGAGCGTAGCTGGAGGTTGGGGGTGTAGAAGGAGAGCTGTCTGTTGAGGTAGGTTGGGCCGGTCTTGTGGAGTGCCTTGTGTGCATGAATGAGGAGCTTGAAGCATATCCTCTTGTTGACGGGGAGCCAGTGCAGGTTTCTCAGGTGGGGGGTGATGTGGCCGTGTCGTGGTACATCGAGGATCAGTCGTGCCGAGACGTTTTGGATGCGTTGTAGTTGATTGATGAGCTTGGTCGGGGTTCCCACGTTGAGGGCGTTTCCGTAGTTGAGTCTGCTGCTGACGAGGGTCTGGGTGACTGTCTTTCTTGTATCTGTCGGGATCCATCTGTACATCTTGTGGAGCATGCGGATGTTGTTGAAGCAGGAGGAGGAGACGGCGTTGACTTGCTTGGTCATTGAGAGCATTGAGTTGAGGATGATTCCCAGGTTGCGTGCATGGTCGGTGAGGGTCAGGGCTGCCCCCAGTGCCGTTGACCACCAGGAGTCATCGCAGGCTGATGGGTTGGAGCCGAGGATGAGGACCTCCAGTTATATCCGAATTCAGCTTCAGACGGCTGATGTTCATCCAGTCGGCGACGGCCTTCAATCCTTCATGGAGGTTGGCTTTGGCAGTGATGGGGTCCTTGGTGAGGGAGAGGATCAGTTGAGTGTCGTCGGTGTAGAAGATTATGTTGAGGTTGTGCTGTCGGGCGACATGTGCGAGCAGGGCCATGTAAATGTTGAACAGTGTCGGGCTGAGGGAGGATCCTTGGGGTACGCCGCAGATGATCTCGGAGGCTTCGGAACGGAACGGGGGAGGCGGACGCTCTGGGTTCTGCCGGAGAGGAAGGAGGTGGACCATTCCAGTGCCTTTTCTCGGATCCCTGCGGTGTGGAGGCGTGCGCCTAGTGTGCGGTGGCAGACGGTGTCGAAGGCGGCGGAGAGGTCTAGGAGGATGAGTGCTGCAGTCTCCCCGTTGTCTAGCAGGGTCCTGATGTCGTCATTGGCGGCGATGAGGGTGGTCTCGGTGCTGTGGTTGCTGTGGAACCCTGACTGGGAAGGGTCCAGAATTCTGTTCTCTTCAAGGTATCGGGTTAGCTGTCTGTTAACGATTTTCTCGATGACCTTGGCCGGGAAGGGGAGCAGAGAGATGGGTCGGAAGTTCTTGAGGTCTCTTGGGTCTGCCTTGGGTTTTTTGAGTAGGGCGTTGATCTGTGCATGTTTCCAGCTCTCCATTACATTTAGTAGATGCTAAGTTCAGATTGGGAGCAGATAGAGATCTGCTGTTTTCACTCAAATGCAATGCAATTTAAAATCCTCTTTTATTTTGAAAAGGCCACTCTTAGAAAGTTGGCATTTTCTTGGTCTAAGCAACGGTGACTTTCTGTCAGTGTCTTGGACCACACGACTGTGGATGGCTCTGCTGCTGGGGTTTGTGCATTGCTTCCAAACAGTGAGACAAGGGAAACCTAGATGTGAGGTAGTGGGTCTTCCTGACAGGGTGGCTGGGAAGGAGGTGACCCAGCCCTGATTACTTTCAAAAGGCCCTGCCTGCATCACACATAAAAAAACATGACACCAGTCCTGCCCGGCCTTTTGGCACCCTGTAAAGTTTGGAGTCAGGATCAAGGGAAGGGAAAGAACTAACCAGGATAGGTTTTGGCCTCTGCTGGAGTGAGTCCTGATGCCCAAGAGGTGCGCTCAAGGTCCTTTACCCATGACTGGCATTAGTGAGAGCTCCGCTTGAAAAAGGATGAAAATATTGAAGCTTGGGGACTTGGCTGTCCATGAATGGGCCCGCCAAAACTCTGCCACCTGCCATGACTGCCAATGTGAAGCTTCAGAAGGATCTGCTCTTCATGCTGACAGCGACCATCATCGACAACCGGCAATGCAAGACTTGCTGTTTGCACTGACAGTGACCTCTCACGACCATCAGCCAACTCAATTCCAGTGATGACTGGCTCTTCGTTCTACATCAAAGACCGTCCGCGACGCTCATCCTGCTCTGCATGCCAAAAGCCTCCTCCTCACGGCTTCCACTAACATGAACGGAACACCTCATGCTGGACTCGGTCCCTGTACCTGGCCCATGCTTCATTGCGTTTGGCCTGAACCTTCCCCTGGTCTAATGCAGCCAGATAACCACGAGTGGTGCTTTCTGCCGCTTGGCACTATTTTCACTACAAAAATTAAAATGTAATATATTTGGTTCTACTGATTGGATTTTGTTCATTGTGATTTCATTTTATTTAATGAAATGTGCTCTTTTTTTCTATATTCGTTTGGGAATTTTCTTGTGTTGCGTTTTCATTCTATTACTGTTTGTGTGCTACAAAATACTTTACACATTGCCTCTAAGTTAAGCCTGACTGTTTTTGTGCCAAGCTACCAGAGGGTTAAGCACAGGTTAATTAGCGACTTTTGTGCTTCATCCTGACAAGGATTGTGGTTGTTGCTTGAGTGGGGCTTCCATCCCTCTCAACCAATAACCCAATTTCTTATAGAAGTCCTCACGGGTGATGGGCAACAGCCCTCATTTTTGGGGACCAGGACTTGTTTTCCACTGTCAGACTTTGATACAGATCCAGAGAGAGGGGCAGAACAGGGAGAAAATGAGGAAGAGAAAAATAGGAAAACAGTGCTACGGGGAGAAGGTAGGGGTGAAAAATAACCCCTGAGAGGTCGATAAAGAGACAGGAAGAAACCGGAGTAGGTTGGAATCAACACTTGTTACTATTCTGCAATTCTGTCATCCGTCAGTGCTGGCCATAGACTCCTACAAAAGATCATGCTCCTCAACATGTTTTGGTTTTACAAATTAACTACTGTCATAGCACTGTTTACGCATTCCTGCCAACTCACCTACATTAGGTGATATTTTTTATTCTTTACAAGTTAGTTCACACTGAACTATTTACCATACAGTGCTACGTACAAATTCAGAAAACTGATAAAAGACACTACAGCTCTGAGTTTAAAACTGTTTCTTCGCTGGCAAGACAGTCAACCTAATAATTAAATTTGCATTAGGGTAGATTGATGGACAATGCTGCCCTAACGACCCTTGACAGCAAGCAGTAAATGTAATACCAGCCATCAGCCACATTATAATTGAAAAGGATTTTTTTTAGATAAACTGATGAAGTCCCCAATTCTAAGAGTAGGTCTTTGGTAGAATATCCGATTACTGACATATTTAGAAATTGCTGTCATAGATCAAAAATATCATCATTTCCAGTGGGACTTTCGCATTGCCTGGAACGCAGAGTTCCAGCAAGAAAAAAATGGCCTGTGACCGACCACACTCTCAACTTACAAGCCGCTGCCTCAGCATACCACTTGACATTGTTCATTATTTGTGACACAACAATGAAGCTTCTCTGTTTTATTTGCACCAACAATTTCAGTTCAGTTATCTCAGAAGCCGCTTCCAGGGAAAAGAAAATTGTTGCCGGCTGTATGTCAAAATCTCAAGTTTTTGTTATTAACCTGCAATCGTATTGTGTCCAGAATATTAGCTGCAGTGATATACTCACTGCACGTATATATAGGTAATTGGAATATTGGACTTTTGAGAGCTCTGCTGAAGACACTGGAGTATCCCAGGGCCAATGATGGCTGGTATAGACCTGCAGCTCCAAAATTTCAATGTTTGTTTTTCTGCTTCTCCAAGATTAAATTAGAGCATTCTGCCATCAGTGGGTGGACTGTTGTAATAACCTTATTGCCTTTCCTTTTCAGGCATAGACTGTTTGGTAAAGGCCCTTTCCCTCATTGTAGGCCCCGCTTGAGGCTCGGGTTCAGGGCTTTTATCATCCGGTGTCTCACTTGGCAGTGGGCTATAGGGTTCTAGTAAATAGATGGACTATTCTTAACCTATATACCTTCATGATAATAATAGTTAAGAATATAAATCCATATTTATCTAAATTTATTTCTAAGAATTTTACTTATTTCTATAACATGGGCCTAGCCCCAAGGGCAACTTAACCTTGTGCGGATAACATTTGAAATAGCAAACAATGGGACATATTATCAAGAAAGGCGAGTAGCGGCGATAATGGGCTTGATAATATGTCCTTGTGAATTCCCATAGCAGCCCAGGTTCTGATGTTAACCTGGGCTGCTATGGGAATTCACAAGGGCATATTATCAAGGCCATTATCGCCGCTTTAGCTGCAGTTTCCTGCCCCTAAAGCAGCGATGATTTTATCGCCTTTCTTGATAATATGCCCCCATGAGAGATATTATAAAGATAAGGTGGAACGGAATGCAGAAGAAATCCTTCGCATGGCAGGTACACTCTGGGGCTCATTTACAAGCCCCTTGCGCCACTTTTGCTTCATTTTTAACATTGGGAAACTAAGGTATGGGTGGCGCAAGGGGCTTGTAAATAAGCCCCTCCGGGCCTCATTTATGAGGCTGTGCGTCACTTTTACACCGCCGGTGCGTCACTTTTTCTGACGCACCAGTGGCGTAAAAACTGCGCCTTGTTGCGCCATATTTACAAAGTGACGCATCTAGGTATATGCGTCACTTTGTAAACCCCTGTGCTACATTATACCTGCGCCAGGTATAATGTATGCATGGGGGGTGTTCCCACGCAAGAAAGGGTCGTAGAAGTGACGCAGTGATATCTACAAGATTTCACTACGCTACTTCTAGGACTCAAATGCGTCAAAATCTTACGCCTGCCTCACAGCAGGCGTAAGACTGACGCAAGCCCTTTCACGTGGGGCCTGCCCCATGTGAAAGGACACATTGCTGGAGTTGCGTCACTTTTGTGACACACTCCAGCAATGCGTCACTTTTGCGCCATTCAGATACGTCAGAAATACTGACGTTATCTGTAACTCCTTGCGACATGATCAACATACAGTAAATATGACGCATCAATCATGTCGCAAGTAGGGCGCACTGGGAAGTGCCGCATCGCTGCGTTCACGCAGCGATGCGTCACTTCTCATAAATGAGGCCCCTCTGAATTTAGGAACTGTGATTGAGTTACGGGGCCTCTGATATATAAGAGCAGCCCCTTTACCGGCCCCAGTATTATGACGCACCTCTGGTGAGGACAGAGACAACCAGCAGCTCTCGGCCCATCAGCGCCGCGGTTATCCGCGGGTTCTTGCAGAGCCTTGCCTGCCAGCCTCCCGCGGTCAGCCCCGCAGCGGCCCAGGCCTCGTGTCACCGGGTGACTTATGATCATATTAGCACTTTGAACTGGAGCAATTCTAAGGAATGAGGCCGCGAAAAGATTGATAGGCCCTTATGAAATCCGCGCTATTAAGTCTATTTGTTTTGTCACGAGTTGACATCTTTAGCAAATTGCTCCTAATTGGTTATCAGAGAAAACAGCTCCGCTTGCTGTTATTATGGAATTGATTTTCAATAACTTTGGCTTTCTGCTGCTTTTACGTTGTTGCTGCGCCGATTTCACCGGGCCTGTGGAGAGGATCTTTGTGAAATAATGGCTGCCATTGCTCCGAAAGGAAAAGGGATGGCAGGTTGAGCTATGTTAATGTGAGATGCATTTTTAAAGATGGCCGACCCCATTACTTTAGAGAAAACGGGGTAATACAAGGTTTTAAAGAAACAATGGTTCAGTGAGATGTCAATCTTTTTGTCAAAGTAAAAAAGTCGACAACAAGCCGACTAGAGGGAAAATCTTTCGCAATGAAATTATTTATTGTGGGAAAGGAGGTGCAAAGCAGGGTGCTAGACTAAACAAAACAGCATCTCTGTCTAACACTAAACTTACATAAGCTCCAATAATAGTGGAATATTTATATGCAGAGGAGTAATGTCTTTTTAGTAGTGAAGTTAAAGGTTTTGTTTCGTCTAGCACCCTGCACTTCACCTCCTTTCTCACTCGCAGCATGAGCACAAGATCTCTTTCTTTGTAGAAAAATATACTCTTTATATGATGCAATAAATAATTTAATTGCAAGAGATTTTCACCCTATTCAGGCTTGTTGTTTATGTGCCCCGGTAAAAACACGTTGTTTTTGTTTGCTGTCTTCATATTACAGAAAACTCTTTTACTTTGTCAAAAAGATTTAAATCTCAGTGAACCATTGTTTCTTTAAAACAGTGTTAATGTAAGATGCAAAGAGACACATCCAAAGTTATCAACAGTGAGATGCAAGGTAAAGATTTTATAGCTTTATTTTCAAGCATTTCTTTGGCTTCTGGGAAGAAATTGTCATATATGATTCCCAAAAGTGCTTTCCAGTTAACCTCTTTGTTACAGATACATCAACTACGGCGAATCCACAGGGCATTGCCTTGGGAAAGCAGCCACAGCCTCAGTCTGCAAATGCACAAATACTGTGTGTATTTTGTTTGCAAATATAAACACAACAATATAAGAGAGGGTATCTTAAACACTGTGGTTGACACTGGAAAAAATAGAATCATTTTCTAAAAAGGGGAAGAGAACATAGCTCTGAGCAAATATTTGTTGCAATAGTGCACACGTATCTAAAGCAAATCCAGGCGATATGGATGCATAGCAGATTTTCTGCCTGTCTTTCATAAATATGAACATTCATAAAATAAGTGTAAATGGCTAGAGGATGATCCCTGTTTTGTAAAGCATACTGATTTCCTCTTGTACTCTGCTTCGCTGTATAAAAATTGTTCGGTCACAAAAGCACTGTGCCATCAGTACTTCTATTTCGCCACCTATTTTGTATCATTTGATTGATGAACCGATACATATGCTATCTGCAACTAGTCTGATTATTTGTGTCACTTTGCCAGTGCATTGGTTTGTTACTATTCAGTCAACTTATCAAGGAGTTACCAAGCTCTTTTACAGGGCCGTTTCTAGGTGTTTTGCCGCCCTAGGCGAGAATTGAAAAATGCCGTCCCCTCCCTTTTTCTACCATCACTTTCTCCCCCGTCATTCAGGCTAGAAGAATAAATGCGTTAGATATAAAATAACTTGTATGATATAATTAGGCTGTGGGGTTTTAGGTTTAAACCTTTAATAACTGATAAAACCCCACTGAAAGAAAAATAGCCCTCACTGGTGAAAACATATAAACACTGACAAAACACCTGCACAACCACAAACTAAATGCAATTCAAAGAAAGGAAAAAGAAAGTGAAAGAGTAATTTTGTTCTTACTGAAGGGGTCAATAAGATGTAACTTTGTTATAGAAGCTAGCAGTAAGAAAGTCTGGCTCACATTATTCTGCTTGAGTTTTGTTCTTTAGGGATGCCACTGAAATATTGTTTCTTCTTCCTTTTACTTTTTTCAGTTTTATGGCCTTTGGTCTAAAGATGCAAGGTTTAGTTTCATGTTTTAGGTCTAGTTTATTTATTTTTTAAACTGTAGAGAATCAGGACATATCAAACTCATATTTGATATTTTGGCTGCATTTGATTCTTTCACTGATCGGTAAAATGGCTAGTTTCATAAAAATCTTTCATAATATGTGTCATCACATTTACCCACAGAGAATGGGTAAAAACCCTTAATACATCAGACCATAGTTTCTATTCGGTCAGTATTGATAGTAGGTGAATTGCCAACACCTCAGGCTTTAAACATTAAATGCAAGGTATACTGACAAGTATATATATCACCAAGCATCTGGGATAGTGGTAAAAACGTGACACCAGACTTTTTGGAAAACATGGAACGCAGTGTCACTTGTTATGCTCTGCAAAAAATGGTTCTTTCCAAGTTCAACAAAGATTGGAGTGATATTGTTTGTATTTGCAGTGATTCAGCTATGTATATAAAAAATTTGTGTGATGACCTGTCAAAATTGATACCCGAGCTGAAGTGAAGAGATCCTTGCCACTTGTTAGATGGTATGCTGAAAGCATCTTTACAATCTTCAGAGTTAATGAGGGATGCTATTGACTTTTTAGTCCATTCTGGTGCACTGTTTTCCTATGCCCAGGAACTAAAACGCAAATATTTATCATTTCGTGCTTTATGTGGCATCAAAGAAAGAGTCATCCCAACTGTGTCCCTTAGCTGACGGTTCTCAGCCCAAGGGGCTATTAATGTTGAGAGGGCCTTTTCATAAGAGTTTACAAGGGAAGGAAAGTGCGAGCGCACATGATCAAAGACTCACTGAAGAAGTATTGTATGGTGTACTACAATAAGATTAATTTGCAAAATTCTCTTTGGACCTCATATACACTGTACGTACACTGTCTATATACCAAGTTCTTTCAGTGCAGAAAGCAAGCAAAGATAAAAGCAAAACGTTCCATAAACACCGGAAAAACACTTTTTCGGTTGTTTTTAGTGGCGTGAAAATGTGTAACCACTGATAACAACTGTTTTTTAAAATATTGAAAACACTGAAAAAACCCCACCAGAATTTACCAAAAATAGAAACTGAAAACAGGACAGCCTAGATATAATCTGCCTACCCTGCTGGCAATACCCTTGGCATGATTTTCTTCTGAGCTGCCACCTGTCTGTCCTGTTACCACTGAGAACTGAATGTACATCACATAGCAGTCTGTCTTCTTCTTGTTCAACACAACAGTGGAGAGGCAAAGTGTATCAGTACTACTTTGTGGCTTCAGATGCCATGCAATTTAATCATCATAAATGACAGGAGTAATGGTTGTCCAGACGATGACGTGATTTTCAAGTGCCTTTATTGTATTCATAAAATCCACATCCAAAATCCACAGCCTACGCGTTTTGCCCAAACACGGGCTTCTTCAGGGCTTAGTGTCATATCCTGGTGCTACACTGGTGTCAAGACTTTGCTTGGTCCAATTGAGGCTCCCATAAATGGCAGTTGTATCCCACTTGTGTTTATTAAAGGTATATTTTTTTGTGATCCCCTGTATGCTGCCAAACCCCTTAATTCAGAGGATGGAAGAAGACCTTCAAGCTTGGCCGTGTAGCTATCGCGTGCCAATTAAGGCATGGTGTAGTGTCTCCTATGTCGGAGCCCGTCCCTTTTAGGATTCGTTCCGGAAGCGTGACTGTAAAGCTGTGTTAGTAGCCGCTCGCACCTGGGTCAGGTGATTGATTGTGAGAGCCACTGTGGTGCTTGCCAACGTAACTTCTCAGTGCGCCAAGTATCAGAGTCAGCAGAGCTTGTAATGTAGCTCTGTGTGACAAACTGCGAGAGGGGTGATGGTGCCACCAGCAAGGTTTAGCGCAGGTAGTGGGTGGCATGCAGGACCAGACCAGGGCGCACTGCTCAGTAATACTGCTTATGGATTATGATGTGACTCGTTTTAGAGGTCCTTGGTGCTCAAATGGGTGTCATTTCTGTAATTTATATATTTTTCTTGTTTTTATTGCTAGACTTTGCTTGTGATAAAGTGTCACTCATATTCATTGAAACGTCACTCATAATTACAATGAATTCAAGAAAATGTCACACATAGCAATCTGAAACCTTGGCAGCTATTCCTCCAGCCTCACTCACATGCAGGGAGATTCAATCACCTCACCTCACTTCAGTCACAGGCCGGAGCGAGGCCTGGACAACATGGGGCCGCCACCGCCCACCCACCGCCATCTTATGATCTTTTGCCAGCCTGCCTGGCCTGCTGCAACAAACAGAACATCCCCACCCACGCCACCATTCAAACCTCACTCAGACACCCTGCCTTCACCTCGTCCTCACCCCTCACAGTGCTGCTACCCCTACCCAGCTCTCACTCAGTGTTTTTCTCGCCAGTCCGGCTGTGACCGTGAGTGAGGAAGAGCTCCGGAGTCTCGGAGATAATGATTCACTCACAACAGGCCGCCGCCTCATTTTCATTTAACATTAGCAGGACTGAGTGAACAACATTATTACATTTTTAGATAGATTGCATGCATCCGATCCATCCAAAATATATATTTTTATTTATTTGCGCAGCCAGCGGCCTTCGCTGACTGCGCTGACTCACCGGTGCACAGCACTGCTCAAGTCAGTCACGTACGTCCCCACGACCACCACGGCTGTGCTGTTTGCAGGCAGGCTTGTGGTGCTGGCCTGGAGTGGGTCAGAGACAGTCAGGGCCGGGAGTCTGGACCGGACGGGACAACAAGACTGTGTGGCACTGGTGGCAGCCAGCAGCTGCAGTATCAATTATTTAATTCAGGTGGTTAATTCAAGGCCATCACACAGGGGCCAGCCCAGCCAGGGGGCACCAGAGCAACGCGCCAGCCGACTGTGCCAACACACACAGTCCGTCCCCCGCGCGCACTGAGAGAGATTGATGGTGGCACTGGTGCGCCGTGCGCGTCATGCTCACGCGGCATCACCATCACTGGGCTGCCCTCCCTGGCTGAAACACTGCTCACCGATTGGCCACAAATTTTGCCCAGGGCCGTCATTGGTAGCGCTATCCAGCGCTACAAGATTGACGGCCCATGGGGACCCACACTTAGCAGCACAGCACTAGTAGTAGTGTGTCCGTCCCGCTCCACACTCGCCACTACTCTAGGGTGCGCGCCGCCCCCGCCACTAACCTAGGGTGTGCGCTCGGCTCTAAAGTTTAAACTACGCAAGCAGCAGGTGCGCTTGTACAGTCAGTGCACTCCACTGCATGATTTTTTTTGCGACAGCCCACAACACAATGCCACCCTCACCATTTTGCCGCCCTAGGCGGCCGCCTAGTCCTACCTAATGGCAGAAACGGCCCTGCTCTTTTATATAACAGATATATTTGCGTGGTATTTAACAAGTCCATCAATTGCCTCATTGGATGACTCCTTGGAAACCATTGTTTTTGTTTCTTCAAAATATACATAGGTACCCATGAGACAAGAGGTAAACCCTGGTGTCTTTTCTCTTGAAGTTTCGATTGAATTTTCCATTGTGTCAGACCTTCTAAAATCCTGTGCAACCAACGTTGCTCTTCAATCCTCAAAATCATTATTATCACCTTTCAGGTAGGTCCATACAGTTATGGGCCGATTACGACGTCGGTCGGGAAACCTTCGACTGCTAGTCGGTATGCAGTCCGACTGCCGATTACAATGACGGCGGACGGAATGTAAACCAGCCAGTCATTCCGACTCGGTTCCAACTAGATCTTGGAGTCTTCCGGCTGGTCGGAAGTGCACCGTAATCCCCTGTGGATGGCGTTTCCGACGTCGGATTACGATGTCAGTTTCCGACAGCCTTTCCGTGCCGGCATTCTGACATGAAAAGGCTGCCAGAAGGCGACTGTGGGTGTCCCTCGCAGACCCCCTTTCCTCTGCAGCCTATAGTCGGTGGTCCAGGGGGCACCTAAGGTACACCCCTGTCAAACCCTGCACTGTGAGGCAGGCACCATGGGGTGACTACCACATGGGCAGGGTTTAACACACACAAATATCTCTATAGGAGCCCGTATTGTGGTCAGTTTGCACCCGTAATACAAGCTCCCATAGAGAAAAATGTGTATGCCACGGAACAGTGTTCGGTCGGATCTTAATCAGGAGGTCGGAACCACGGACAGGAGGTCGTCGGTCCTGAGACGGTGCATCCAACCAACATCGTAATCGGCCCCTTAATGTTATGATCTCACCTGTTATGTTATATTATGTTTATTGGTAAAGCTCACTATCACTCACGAGGATATCCTGACAGTGAGCAGATGTGTGTCCCTAACCCTGCCTACTGTAGGTTGCTTAATTGAAAAGCTAAGTCTTCAGCTTCTGGCGGAATTCAAAAAGAGATGAGGAGGCTCTGATGTGGAATGGGATGCCATTCCAGGCTTTAGGAGTGATGTAAGAGAATGCCCGCCTCCTGAACTTGTTCCTTAAATGTGTGGGATATGTGCGGTTAGGAGTTCTGTGTTGCGGAGGTGTCTGGGTGGCAGGAGATGCACCTGTTTAGGAAGGTGGGGCCTGAAGAACCGGGCTTTCTTAGTACCCAGCGGCGCCAGGGGCACGCCCAAAGTCTTCGGGTTCACCTGTCTTAGAATACAGAGACACGAGATACTTCTTGGTGGCGTCAAAGATCAAATTTATTGGTTGCAACCAGAAACAGAAGTCCACGAAGTACAACACCGAGTATATTCGTAGGAGACTGCTCAAATTTGTAAAGCGAGTCATCCCCTTTCATGCCAAAAATCACATTCCGGACAAACACCCACTATTTACAATTTGTCCAATCATAGGTATTATTGCAAAAGGTATCGCATAACGGCAAACCCACTTTTCGGTTGTCCGGCCCACCATTAATTATACAGAAAAGCCCAACATTCCTTCTTACATAAGTCAGACAAACCCATAATAAAAAGGACCACAACCCATGTCATAAAGAGGCCATAAAGGAAGAAACAGAAACAGATACAGAGCAGGATAAGGGATGTGTGTGCATATTAAACTTTACAATGTCCTGTGCTCTGATACTTAATCTTGATCAGCTATCGGGCAAAGAACTGGCTTAACAAGGTCAACTTCAGTCAACGAGGTCAGATCACTTGGTTCATCCAAAAGTCAGCACGACCTCGAGCTAACGTGTACGTGTACCAAGGACTCGTTCGGCCGTAGTTGGCGGCCTATGTGAGGGCAACCAAAAATGGCTGCCATGCACACAATGGAACCCATGGTTCGGATCGAAATCTCCAAATACATAGTGAATCTGCCGGTCTAACATGACGAGATCACTCGTACTTGCCGAACTCACTAGTTACGGTTGGCTACTATCAAATTCGTAACGAAACCATGACATTTATAAAAACGGGCTCAGAATTCACGGAACCACAGGCCCTCCTTTTGCCCTTACATAGGCAATCACTCAGTCTGCGTCTGAATCGATGTCAATATTCATCAGATCATCAAGATGCTGCTGGAGCATCATCCTATTACTCAGTACTTCTCTCATGACTGGTCTTCTTACACACCTAGTAGCACAAAGGCCACATATGGCAGGGCCACGCTGTACACAGAGACAACACGAGAAACGAATCGCTAAAACCATCCCGATGATCATCAGAATCTTCCATCCCAAGTGGATAACAGTCCCCAGAACCATCCAGTCAACAACCAATCTCCTTCATCCATGTATATAGACTTGGAGATCTTATGTAACCTAGAAATGGCCTGGTATACTGTAGGAGCATTATCTGGTATGAAAACGCAGCAATTCGATTGGATCAATTTACATACCCCACCTCGATCTGCAAGTATGACATCTAAAACCATTCGATTCTGTAATGTCATAAGGCCATCCGCTTGAAGCTCAGCGGTCAAATTACTAAGGGCACCTGCAGTTTCGTTTATGGTGGACTCAACCACTCTCGTCAATTGCCGTATGTTTCTACTATTTGCCATAGGACCCCAAAACGGTAGGAAACCCTTGAGAAAGTCTCCCACTTCTTGTCCCATGGTATCTTCCTGATTGAAGACACCCCTAACAACTCTCGTTCGGTGGTAATCTGCAGCAGCAGTATACGTAGGAGGTAACAAATATGCAACATAACAGGTTCCCGAAAAATCAGGAGGCAACCATGTGTATGCTCTATCATAGCAAACAAAATACGTGCCCTTAGCTGCTAAAAATGGTGGGAAGTTTGGGACGCAAAGACATACGTCTGAGTAAAAACACTTTTCCCTAACTGAGCTCTCGGATTCTTGCCTTTACCTTGCAGACAGAAATGACCACGATGGGGTACGATCCAAATCGGAGGTGACCTTTTTCGTCTCTGCTTTTCACTCAGACTAACACTATATCCAGTCACGTTCCATCCGATATAAGCTAATGCCTCATCCTTAGGAATAGTCTCATATGCATCGATATCTCTGATCATATCTGTTATTCCCTTCACTAAGGCACTATTACTCAAGTTATCTTTCATGGAACGCAAGGGATAGACTTCATTGGCATAAATAAACATTGTCTGATATGCCCATACAGACCCATTGTAACTGAATGGCAGAACCAAATAGGGAATACCTCTATCCGTAGTATGTGGCATAAGACCATACTCCCAACAATTAGTGGTGTTCACTACCAACTGGTGTTGATGCAGGAGTTGTACAAAGGAATTATTAATAAACTCTGACCTTCTAATCAGTTCATGTTCAGGTAAAGTGTGGAACGAATGCAAAGAAGTAGTAGTAGGGAAAGACATGGGTTGGGAGGTGGGTGCAAATGTTAACTGGGTAGCAAAAACAATCCCACCCACCAGAGACAACATCATGCTAAAAAACACTATAAGACACATTATTAAAAAAACATTTGCTACAAATCAATTTACACAATTTTGTCTTAGAGTCCATCTTTGCAACAGCTCTCTCAATCTCAAAAAACTCCATCCTCTAACCGTGCTGTTCGCGGCAGTTGGTTTTCTCCTCTCAGGTGTGCGTCTGTAAGTCTAGGGAACACCATAGAACAAACCAGAACCGTCGACCTTGTGTCTACACGGTTTGCCACTCCAAGTTTTGATACCGCGACCCTACAGCTGAACCCGGAGGGGGGTTCGAAAAAGGAAAAAAAAAAGAAAAACAAAACAGCTTCTTGGATGAGAGAGTGCAGTTTTCAAAAAGGAAAAGGGGGCAGAAAGAGATTAATTTTTTATTAGTCCATTGCTTCTTGGTCGCAAATTATAACGGCCTTTACCAGGCACCGTCTGATCTCGGAACAACAATTCAGGCTCAGTGGTGTCCAATCTCAAAGGCGGAGGCACAGCTGCTTGCAAGATATCGCCGTCCTACCAAATGTGCGTCCCTAAACGGCATACATTTCAGCACTCTTTCTGTTTCTGCATCACCAATACCCTCTCGGATCCACTGGTCGTACGGTAGAGGTAAAGGTACCTTCTTACAATGTACGCCGTGGATCCAATTTTTCTTGCTGTGGACTCTAACTGCTGTTCGTGTCGATAAAAGTACTTGGTATGGGCCGGTCCAACAGGGCTGAATGTTCTTGGTCCGCTGGAAATTGCGCACTAATATCCAATCTCCAGGATTGATGGTGTGACCTGGATCTTCAGATGCTTGTGGGAGGTTATCATGAACCTGTTGATGTAAAACGCGTAATTTAGCCGTCAGATCATACAAGTAATCAACCATCACAGGATATTCGATGTCGCTGAACTTCGTTGGTCTCGGCACTCCCCACACATTCGCCCGGCGACCAAACACAATTTCTTATGGACTAAGTCCAATTCGGGAATGCACTGTAGTTCTAGTTAACAAAAGTGCCAACGGCAACGCATCGGCCCATTGGAGACCAGAACTTGCCTGAATCTTGGCTAACTTAAGCTTCAGAGTACCATTATAGCACTCGACTAAACCAGCCGATTGGGGGTGATTCTCAGCATGAAATTTCTGCATTATGCCCAAACCCTCACACTCTCTTCATGATCTGGCCCACAAACTCACTTCCGTTATCACTCCACACCATTCTTGGCAAACCAAACCTAGGGAAGAATTCCTTGAGCAAAACTTTAGCTGTGGATAAAGCAGTGTTATCCTTTAGGGGATAAGCCTCTACCCATCTTGAAAAGGCACAGACAACCACAAGGACGTATTTCAGATTGTTACACCTCTCCATGTGGATAAAATCCAATTGCAACACCTCGAACGGATACGTCGGAGGTGGGAAGTGACCGGCTGGGGTTGGGGTTCCCTTGCCAGGATTATGCATCAGACAAACCATGCAGTTCTTCACCAGATTCTCCACACACTTAGGAATTCCGCCATTCTCCCACACTGGAGCCAACTACTTACAACTCCCTTTCGGACTAATGTGAGCCATCCCGTGTGCCATCGTAACCACTGCAAGCACGTACGCATCAGGCAACAACCATCGCTGGTGTTCCGATAACTCAATCCAACAACCAGTCGAATCCAACATTCCCGTACTCTCTCTAAACACTCTCATTCCTTTCTCAGTAGCTTCAGCCTGAATCAATTTCACACTCTCTATTGTGTCTTCAAACATTCCTCTATCCGGAACCCATCTCGCTGGACCTGCAACATACATTTGACTCGTGACACCTTTCGCCGTTTCTCTCGCTACTTCATCCGCGAACGCATTACCATGACTAACGTAATCTGTAACTTTCCTATGTGCACTGCATTTCACAATCGCAACTTGCGTCGGCAACGTAAGCGACTCGAGAAGTTCATTCACCAACTGTCCATGCTGAATCTTCGTACCATGGGAAGTAAGGATTCCACGTTCCTTCCACAATCGCCCAAAGCTATGGGCGACACCAAACGCATATTGACTATCGGTATACACAGTCACTCTTCTTCCTTTTGACAACACACACGCTCTTGTCAGTGCAATCAATTCTGCTGCTCGAGCTGAATTCTGTGGAATACGTGAAGCTTCAACGATCGTGTGCAAAGTCGTAACCGCATACGCTGCAGTCGTATCGCCATTTGGAAGCTTAAAGCATGAGCCATCTACCCATAAGGTGCCATCAGAATTCAAAAGAGGAGTATCTTTCAGATCAATTCTACCCTTCGTTTCTTCCTCTGTCCTGAGAAAGCAATCATGCTGTTCTTGAACTGCTGTCTCTACAGAAATCGGCAACAACGTCGCTGGATTCAACGTGTTGCATCGCTTTATGTGCACATGGCTTGCCAAAAGTGTCAACTCATAACCTGACAACCGTGCACTAGTCAAATGCTGAGTCTTCGTTCTATTCAATAAAGTATCCACTGCATGTGGAACCATCACAACCAACGTATTATCCATCACCAAAGTAGCAGACTGTCGAATAGAAACAGCCGCTGTCGCTGTAGCTCTTAAGCAACTCGGTAATGCTCTAGCTACCGGATCCAAAGTGGACGAGAAATACGCACAATGGCGCTGCTTGTCACCAAACTGTTGCGTCAAAACTGACAATGCACAACCCCATCTCTTGTGAACATAGAGTGTAAAAGGCTTACTGTAGTCGGGAGTACCCAACACCGGAGCAGAATACAATGCATCACGTAATCCAGAAAAGCTTTTCTGGCATTCGTCAGACCAAGGAAGAGGATTCGGAGTGTCCTTAAGAGTAAGTGCCAACAGAGGTTTCGCAAGTAATGAAAATATGGAATCCACTGTCTACAGTACAAGGTAATACCCAAGAAAGCACACACTTCTCTCTGTGTGGATGGCA
This sequence comes from Lissotriton vulgaris, assembly GCF_964263255.1. Classification (NCBI taxonomy): domain Eukaryota; kingdom Metazoa; phylum Chordata; class Amphibia; order Caudata; family Salamandridae; genus Lissotriton; species Lissotriton vulgaris. The sequence goes on along the minus strand of NC_141696.1, from coordinate 433,664,191 downwards.
CAGTCATGTGCGCAATCGCTTGAATTCGTTCTGGGGTCAACCTTCTTCCCTCCTTCGACAAGAGATGACCTAAGTAGGTCACTTCTTGTCGACAATACTGCAACTTCGAAGGTGACACTTTATGGTGAAGGTCAAACAAATGTCGAAACAAAGAAAGAGTAGCTTCTTTACAAGTTTCCTCATCATCAGCAGCAACTAACAGATCGTCCACATTGAGGAAATATAAATTTTATGGTCAAGATTGTGTTCCCTAGCGTGTACCCCACCGACTCCATGTACCAGCTTAAAGTGCATGTAACTTCCCTCCTGTGCCAGCTACGAAGACGCAAATACATTTGCGTCCAACGTTAACATGTCCTCTTTCAGACCCACCCTGAATGGGTTGAATAGTCCGTTCCTAAGTATGCTATGCCAACGTCTTTTTGTAGTGTACCTTACACGTTTTTCAGCTCTGGCAAAGTAGGCCCTGAATTTCTGCCATCGAGCCATTTTTCTGGCTTCTGACTCTAAAATCCTCAGCTCCAGGCTGCCTCTGTACCCGTGAACTCTGACTTACTTCTAGCGCGGCCCACCGTGCTCAGCTCAGCCTGCTGCCTGCCAAGACTGACTATAACCTTCGAGTTATCTGTTCCGCTCCTCGAAAATACATTCCTGCCTGCTAGCTTCAGTAAACATCTCCCTCATCTGTAGAGCAAAGGGCCAACCTGTCTCCGTGCAAGTAATTCATAGCCTCTGTTACCATGCTCCCATGGAAGGCCCATGCCCCCACGCTTCTCATGCAGACACTCAGGCGCTTATACACGCACTCACAGTCAGTATAGAATAGCTTCTGCCCCAGAGACCTTTCCCTCCAGATAGTATGGTTCCCAAACATCAGATATCAGATACGATAGAAGTACAAGTTGATCTGACATGCCAGACTTCTGTCTCTTTCCGTCAGTGTAAATGTCAAGTTTCCTGCACCCTCCAGTCTCACGTCAATCACACGTCATGCAGCTGCGCGCGCATCCAAGTTTCCGATTTCTGCTGACATTGCAACATTTCTGTTAGTGCCACCCCCTTCTGTGACACCTATCTGGTGACGTTTCTAGCACACACCTCTAGTTCACGCCTAGTTCACGCCTTCTGATTACGTATTGCTAACACGTGGATACTGTTATCTTGTCTTCTCTCAGCTGTTACGCCTACCACATGTTTTTCTATGACAATGAATTATGTATATAAGCTATGTACTGTCAATAAAATGTGGTGCGCACTCTTCTATCCCTTCCTGAACCCTGTGTGGTTGCGGGAACATGATAGCTAAGCCATGACCATTCCTTTTTAAGGAATAAAACCCCTAAGAACTCTAACACCACGGACTCTGCCTCCTTCTTTCCGATTGAGTTATTATTGATTAAGTACTTACCTGCATAGAAATTATGATCGTAAATTAAATATTTACCACATTTTGGCGCCCGAATAGGGACCCCTCCCCCACCTCACGCGCCGGTTGGTGCATTGCAAGCTCTGTACCCTGCCATCAGCTTGACGGAAACTACGCGTACCGGCAGGATTTCCTGCATCTCCCTCTGGCCCACGGAGGTGACGAAGACTGCGATCAGTACCCAGACGAGGCGGTGAGGAGTGCGGAGGATCCCGACCAGAGCCTAGCCGAAGGAAGCAAGGTCCGAGGTGTCAAGAGGCCCACCAGTTTCCCGAAGTTTCCCGAAGTTTTCCGAAGTTTCCCGAAGTTAAGCCGAGTCCAGTCCAGTCGAGTTTTCCGAGGCCTTCCGATTTCCGTGCTTCCCGGTGAGTACCATTGCTGGGTCGTATCAAGACGGGTTTGGGTACACAAGTCCGGTCTGCACTGTTTTTAGGCAGTGTATCTGTGCTGTTTAGCAGTACATTCGTAATTTCAAGTTTCTGCACTGTTTTTAGACAGTGTATCTGTGCTGTTTAGCAGTACTTCAGTAAAAAGGGGTAGTGATATATGTTTTAAATGTTTTTATGTGATTAATGTCGTGGTGTGAGTGTGACTGTTTTTTTGTGCATTATTGTGCGTTCTTGTATAAATAGCTGAATTCAGTATTAAGTAGGTAAGATCGAGCTTTCAGTACTAAGTAGAAACAAGATGCCGTTTTTCAACAAGCTAAAGCAGATAGGAACTAGGAAAGGGATACTGGAGGAAGAAATCCCTATTCCCCCTAGGGACACTCCAGGTAATTTCATGTACCACAAGCATGGCTTAGATGCCATATTGTATCTAGATTTATGGGCCGATTACACAAAGCATCTAGACGAGAGACACGATTGGCCAGTTACTGGAACATGGGATGCTGAGTGCATCATGAAGGTAGAAGAAGCACTATGGAAAAAGAAAGCCAGACAATCTCAGAAAGACGCCATAGAGTTTTGGCGTAAGGAATCACATAAGCGTGCTGAAAAAGCACTACGTAGAGAAGACAGACTTAGAGAATCAGATAAAGCTCAAGAAAACGAATTAGTTACTGAAGGGATCCGAGTAAAAACAGAGCAAGTAGACCGTGCACGAAATAACCTCGTAAACGGTATGTATCTCGCGGCCGAGGGTTCGCCTGAGGCCATTTCAGAAATACCGAAAAATCTGCCGCCACCATTAGTGCCAACTAAAGTAAATCACAGGAGCACTAAAGACATATTCCTGAATTCCTACCTAGAAGATGTAGCACCCGCTTACACCAATCTGCCTGTCCGCACCCTGCCTAACGACAGGGATGGGGGTGGTAACCCGCCCCAAGATCATATTCCGCCAGTTCCACAACAGATTCCTCCACCTCCACCACTTCCCGCAGTTAAAATAGATCTACCGAAACAACGTCTACCTGACGTTACCAAAGGACAAATTCAAGTTCAGATACAGACTCCTCAGAGAGATAATGCCCAAGCTTCCGTTTCAGGAGGTGCGACAGGGGGTTTTCACACCCCACCATTGACACACAGAGTAAACCTTAGGGATATGCAGAGTCCTCTCACGTTCAAGTCACCCCGTCTTGACATACTCAAAGAAAAACTTTCAGTTTGCAGATATGATCCAGTACCCGGCAAAAACGACAGAATGATGATGGCCTCACTACGGTTAAGATCTGCTACTGATTTCCTGCTGTTATTTCCAGGGATGAAGGAGCGCCTAGATAGAATATATCAGTTCATTCAGACTGGTAATGACCCTGACAGTGTTAAGGATGCCATGGAGCGTCAGAAAGTTGACGTTCAAGCACAGATACTACGTTTTTTCATAAATTGCCTAATAAGAGAAAGAGATAGGCCTGAGACAGATCAGAGCGAGTTAGATGCACTAAACAAGTGGGGTCAAAATATATCTGAAGGAAAACATGATAAGGGGGCTTGCATAGCCAGTATGTACAAGAAAATAAGAAAAGCAGTGATAGAAATGCACGAAAAAGAGAATGAAAGGGCCTCCTCCGAGGAGGAGGAAGAACTCGAAGAAACAGAAAATACTACAGATACTATAGCGTATGTAGGTAAGGGAACTTACCTTAGGAAAGGTATCCGTCCAGAAAGCAAGAAAGTTTTTCTCTCCGCCTTAACTAACCCGAATTCTTCTGAACACCAGTTCCAGGAGACTGATAAAAGACTCCGAGACCGAGTAGGGTACCACATACTGAATTCAATGGATGAACAGGAACTAGCCCGGTCAGCCATATTATGGGCTGAAAATCCGGATATGTATAATGATGATACCGTAGCACAGACATTCCTGAACCTCTCCCCAGACGAGCAGAAATTAGCAGGTGTATACATGATGCAGCACCTCCTCACGAAATACAGAAATAAACATTCCGATCCAGGTCCTTTACACGAAACTCTAGAAGCACTACTCATGGACAGATGGAGAGGTCTAAGTACCAAGTTAATACAGATAATTCTAGAACAGCGACACAGATATGACACTTTTGCAAGCTCTGAATAAGCTCCCGCTCCACCCACAGAAAGAAAAATGTATCGTATGGAATGCCTGAGTGGCATTGAAAGTCAGAACCCCTTACGAGAAGTACACCCAGTTATGGGTGCGGATCATCTTTTGAAACGCGTGTATGTACACACGCCACTGACTAAGTTAGAACTGTTAGAAATGAAGAAACTAGTACCGAGCCATGATAAAGACCCTGCAGGTTTCCACCGAGAGCTTAAGGACATGTTACTGATGGGGGATTACACATATGAAGATATCATGAAAATGTTAAAGGTACTGCTGCCTACGGGCATATACGAGAAACTCAAGGAAAAGGAATGGGAGGTGGGAGACAAAAAGATTGCATGGGCAGAAATAGAAGACGAAGAAAGCAAGCGTGTCCCAGGGGTAGGCCTCGGGGACAAAACTAAAGCATTACCAGGTTTAATAGTACAGGTTCTGCCAAGGTTACTAACAACTAGAAAAGAAGACTGGGATGCAATCTCAGCATGTAAACAGAAACCCGATGAAGATACTAGTGATTTTTATTCAAGATTCGAGAAATGTTTTATTATTAATAGTGGTCTTAAACCAAGTAGCGAATCGTACCCGCATCTTTTTGTATCAAAGCTAGTCGAGAATTCCCTGTTAGCAGTTAAAAACCGTGTGTACAAGGTCGAGAGTACATGGCAAGCAAATACGCCATCACAGATGTTACAAATGTTACAATACCATCAGAATAGAATTAGAGAAGAACAAGATCAGGAACAGAAACGTATGAAAGACACAAAAATGAAAATGTTAGTAGCTCAGTCGGTACATACCGACGGAAATAGGAAAGGTACGAATCAGACAAATCATTCCGCAGGTCCTGTTAAAGGGACGTGCAATTATTGCAAGCAACCAGGTCACTATGTACATGAATGCCCAGTTCTGAAACACAATATAGCAACAGGTAAAACTAAAGAGAGACCGCATCCACCAAGACAAGATCAGGTTCAGCAACAGACTCCACAGAATGTACAGACCTCACAGAACACACAGCCTATGCATGCTTCATCCCATACAGCACAGACAGTAGCGGTATCTCAGCCACAGCCTCTTGCCGCGACTCAGCAAGTTTCCCAACAAATGTACCAGTATGCCCAATCTGCTTACCCCGATTATCAGCGATACACATGAAACAGCCTAGAGAGGGAATTAGGCTTGCCTCTTATTGAAATTCCTGTAGATCAAGAAGGTCCTTATGTACACAGTCAAGTATTGGGAAAGGATAGAAAGTTTCTAATTGACACAGGGGCAAGCCGCACCACAATCAGCCATGACGAAGTCCCAGGGGCACCCCTCTCAGGCTCACAGAATGTTTCCCTTGGGTTTTCAGGACAGACCATTATAAATGAAGTATCAGAACCAGTCCCCCTGGCTGTGGGTCCATTATCACGTATTACAGACTTGTTACTTACGAAATCATGTCCAGAAAATCTGTTAGGAATTAAAACATTGAAAGCTCTAGGAGCTATAATATGCTGTTCCCCGGAGGGAGTTAGACTTTTTCTGCGGGATTTCAAGGGTCATTATGTTGTACGAGAATTCGATGTCAGATTGAAAAATGTACCAGATCACTTGTGGGCAACAGGCCCAACTGATGTAGGTTGTATGCATATTACACCATACCGTGTTACACTCAAGACAGGAGTAGTTCTACCACGAATCAGACAATACAAGTTACCACCCGATGCTGTAGTGGCTTTACTGAAAATCATTGAAGAGCTCATTGCCCAAGGAGTGGTCGTAGAGACCGACTCCAATATCTGTAATTCACCTATCATTCCCATTCTTAAACGTACTGATCCCAATGCACCGCCAGTATATCGGCTGGTGATTGATCTTCGAGAGCTGAATAAATGTATTGTACCACAATACCCTGTGGTCCCCGATATCTCTTCTCTATTGACTGCTATTGATTCAGAGGCAACGTTCTTTACTGTAATTGACCTTAAGAACGCCTTCTTTAGTGTACCTATTGATCCAGAGAGCCAATATCTCTTCGGATTCAGTTTAAATGGACGAAGTTTCAAATTTTCCCGCGCACCTCAAGGATTCACAGAAAGCCCCAGCATCTATAGTCAAGCACTGAAAAGACAACTAGATTGTATTCAAATGCCAGTTAACACTGCTTTACTGCAATACGTCGATGATCTGCTGATCACCGCACGAAGTGAGCCCGAATGTGAACAAGCATCACTGACAGTTTTACTTTTCTTGGCCGACAAGGGACACAAGGTGTCTCCTTCGAAGCTACAATTCTGTGGTCAGCAAGTTGTGTACTTGGGTCACTTGCTGTCCAAAGTGGGGAGACAGCTCACTCCCGATCGCATTCAGTTAATTGTAAATATGCCACAACCCCAGACACAAAAGGAAGTGCGGGCCTTCATAGGCCTCACCTCGTACTGCAGACAATGGATTCCTCAATATGCATTTCTAGCTAAACCACTCATCCAGTTAACGACACAGGAGGCAGCGACTTCGATTGTCCTCCCTTGGACTCAGGAACATACACAAGCCTTTGAGGAACTAAAGAAAGCATTATGCCAAGCACCAGTTTTAGCAACACCATGTTACAGCAAGCCGTTTACACTTTTTGTTACAGAACGTGATGGTACAGCATTGTCTGTCCTCACCCAAGATCAAGCAGGTTCATATAAGCCTTGCGCTTATTTTTCAAGTACATTGGATTCAGTAGCCCAGGCACTCCCTGCGTGCTTAAAGTCTGTAGCAGCAACAGCATTAGCAATCAGACAAAGTGATTCAATTGTCCTAGGGCATCAGTTAACAGTACAAGTTCCACATTCTGTAGAGATTCTTTTAAACAGAACCCAGACTCAACACTTGACTATAGCACGACTGACAGGTTATGAATTGACGCTATTCCAGCCTCACATAGAAATCCGACGTTGCAGCATCCTGAACCCCGCAACACTGTTACCTACAATTATGACAGATCCAGCCCCGCATGATTGTATAGAAATCATTAATACAGTTACTAAGCCCCGACGAGACTTAACAGATGTTCCACTGACAAATCCAGACCTGACACTTTATGTGGATGGTTCATGTATGAGAACAAGTACAGGAGAATTAGTGGCCGCCTATGCAGTGACCACTGAAACCGAAGTAAAAGAAACACATCGTATTGACACACTGTCCGCTCAAGCAGCAGAGCTTATTGCTCTGACCCGAGCCTGTATTCTAGCCAGAAACAGAAATGTCAACATATACACTGATTCCCGTTATGCGTTCGGAGTTGTACACGACTTCGGTATGTTATGGCAAGAACGAGGTTTTCTGACCTCTCATGGTGCCAAGATTCAACATGGTCCCCTCATTCAAGCACTGTTAGAAGCAATACATCTGCCTTCAGGCATATCCGTCATGAAGTGTAAAGCACATACTAAAGTTACAGATTCTGTTTCCCAGGGTAACGACCTGGCAGACCAGACAGCAAAACATACAGCACTGACTCACACTCAGACAACTGACATGACAAAGACAATAGGACCGACAAATTGTATGACAGTCAGGGATCCCACACTAGATGTAATAGATATTCAGGCACATGCTACTCCAGATGAAATAAAGAAATGGACTGAACTAGGAGGGATTCAAACAGAACAAGGTTGGATGACGAAGGGAAAATCTACATGGTTTCTCCCTGACTCTATGGTTCAAGTCATGGTTAATACAGCACATAGTCCAGCCCACCTAGGAGAAAAAGCAATGCTAGACAGTTTACAAAATCTTTGGAGCAATAAACATTTACGAGCAGCAGCAAAACAGAAAGTGCGTACTTGCATGATCTGTTGTCAGTTCAATCCAGGTAAAAGCGTCCCTGTAGAGCAAGGTGGATTTCATCCTCCCGATCACCCTTTTGAAGTCCTCCAGATGGATTATATCCAGATGGACCGTTGTCGAGGATTCAAATATGTCCTCGTAATTGTTTGTGCACTGTCCCGTTGGACCGAAGCATACCCCGTCCCAGATTATACTGCTCCGACCACTGCCAGGCAGCTGGTTCGTGAATTTTTCCCACGGTACGGCTTGCCTCGTATCGTGTACTCAGATAACGGTCAGCCATTCTCATCTGAATTAATGAAGCAGGTTTCCCTATTGCTAGGATACCAGTGGAGATTCCATTGTGTCCGACATCCCGAAGCCGCAGGCCTTGTTGAGAGGCATAATCAGACATTAAAGACACGCCTTGCAAAAATATGTAAAGAGAAAGGGGTCGACTGGATAGTCGCCCTGCCCGTGGCACTATTCTACATGAGGATGGTTGCCCATTCAAGATCAGGACTATCCCCGTACGAAGTGGTCTTTGGTAGACCACCGAATATGTGGGGGACGCCCATTCCGAAAAAGATCACTGATGTTGATAGTAATATGTTGACAGATTATCTTGCCTCCTTGATGTCTGCACTCCAATCATGTCGTTCACAGGTTGCCGCAGCTTTCCCCGACAACTCCGATGTAAAGCCGCATGATGTCCGTCCTGGTGACACAGTATTAGTACGGAACTTCGACAGAAAGAGTCCGCTGGAGCCCCGCTGGAAGGAGCCAAAGACCGTCCTTCTTACAACGAGGACCGCAGTGAAGCTGGAAGGCAGAAAGGGGTGGGTCCACACGAGCCATATCAAGAAATACAATGAACTGAAACCAGATCCAGGCTCGTCCACCCCCACCAAAGACTGTATCAAAACTAGTGACTTTAAAACTTCCAAACGAGAGAAAACTCCCCAAGAGGAGTACCGTATGAAGCTCCGATCTAGCAAGTCAGACAGTTTAATTGTTTAAGTCCTCCCCTAGGTGAATCGGTTAAATAGTTTCTGACATGTATCCCCTAGATCGAGATAGAGAGAGAGAAAGACAATTAAAGAAACGTACATATTGCAAATCACTACGTAGTCACTGTATGGTGACATTATTAATTATGTTTTTTCTAAGTGTTCTGATAATCATTGCGAGCATATTGCTCCCCATCTATTACCCTATTTTCAAGCGTGAACAATCTGCTTATAATGTTTCTGCTGAACATTCTTTTAGTAAGCTACCTCCACATGAACTTTCTTACAGACTTGCGCTGCGCAACAACACATTCATTAGTATGTTACATCATTCCCATCAGACTAACAATGCTACAAACTGCTGGATATGTGGCCGACTCCCTCCCTACCAGAAATACAAGGGAGCTCTGCCCCTCTTTCCGTACCCGTTCACTCACAATGGCTCCTGCGGTGCCTGGTTTAGAATAATAAATTCCGTAGATCCTGATATTGCTGTTTTCAAAGGGAGCTGGGTTTGGGGAAACTTGAACTTAGTTCTGCTTAATGCCTGTTATCCTGACAAGAAGGGACTCCCCATTAGAATAGGAACTGATCTAGAAAACGAAGTTTATGGATTAGGTAATTACACAATTAACCTTATGATCCTTACAGTTGAATCCGAACCTGCTCCAGTCCTGCCCGCTATGTCAGTACTACCAGTCACTGGTGAATTATGTGTCAGCAAGAAAGGTTCAGTACACTTAGGCCATAGTAAATGTACTATTGTGGTCGAATTCAGTGATCAAGGCAAGTCTTCTTTTAGAGCTACCCGTCATTCCTATTTTGTTTGTGGTCATACCGCATACATACGCTTACCTCCAGATTGGGATGGTACCTGTTACATTGCATTCCTTCTGCCACCTGTTTTTCTAGCTCCTCCTGACTATCACAGAAATACGAATCTAGCAAAGAATAGACTCAGAAGAGATATCTCACTTGTCGACTATACAGAAACAGCATGGGAACAATACACCGATTTTAATAAAGGATTCTTTTTCTTTTTAGGTCCCGTCCAAAATAGTAAACTGATACGCAGATTAACTAGAACCCTTGAAGCAGTAGTGAATGAAACTGCCTCCACCTTAGGTAACTTAACAGAAGAGCAGTCCGCTATGCGGGTTGTTGTTCTTCAGAATCGTCTTGTTATTGACGTCATCTTGGCAGATAGAGGTGGAGCCTGTAAGGTCATCGGGTCAAGTTGCTGTATTTTCATTCCCCAAAACGCACCATCTGTATATCAAGCTATTACACGTCTTCATAAAATTGCAAATCTGATACATCAGAATCCAGGCACCTGGACTTGGTCCGGTTGGTTCTGGACAACATTAACCGCTTGGGGATGGAAGATCCTATCCTTCCTAGGCATTGGCCTAGTCCTAGTATTCAGTTGCTGCCTGTGCCTACAGTGTGGGCCAGCGATTTGTGGACTGTGTGCCACATCATGCATTGAACATTCCAGTTTACTCTCAAAACGTGAAAGAAAGAAAGAAGAGCAAATGATGTTACAAGAACAAACTGATCGATTCATGAGGATCGATATATCATGAAGGGTCCGTAGGGAACAAGGAGGGAATGAGGAAATATAAATTTTATGGTCAAGATTGTGTTCCCTAGCGTGTACCCCACCGACTCCATGTACCAGCTTAAAGTGCATGTAACTTCCCTCCTGTGCCAGCTACGAAGACGCAAATACATTTGCGTCCAACGTTAACATGTCCTCTTTCAGACCCACCCTGAATGGGTTGAATAGTCCGTTCCTAAGTATGCTATGCCAACGTCTTTTTGTAGTGTACCTTACACGTTTTTCAGCTCTGGCAAAGTAGGCCCTGAATTTCTGCCATCGAGCCATTTTTCTGGCTTCTGACTCTAAAATCCTCAGCTCCAGGCTGCCTCTGTACCCGTGAACTCTGACTTACTTCTAGCGCGGCCCACCGTGCTCAGCTCAGCCTGCTGCCTGCCAAGACTGACTATAACCTTCGAGTTATCTGTTCCGCTCCTCGAAAATACATTCCTGCCTGCTAGCTTCAGTAAACATCTCCCTCATCTGTAGAGCAAAGGGCCAACCTGTCTCCGTGCAAGTAATTCATAGCCTCTGTTACCATGCTCCCATGGAAGGCCCATGCCCCCACGCTTCTCATGCAGACACTCAGGCGCTTATACACGCACTCACAGTCAGTATAGAATAGCTTCTGCCCCAGAGACCTTTCCCTCCAGATAGTATGGTTCCCAAACATCAGATATCAGATACGATAGAAGTACAAGTTGATCTGACATGCCAGACTTCTGTCTCTTTCCGTCAGTGTAAATGTCAAGTTTCCTGCACCCTCCAGTCTCACGTCAATCACACGTCATGCAGCTGCGCGCGCATCCAAGTTTCCGATTTCTGCTGACATTGCAACATTTCTGTTAGTGCCACCCCCTTCTGTGACACCTATCTGGTGACGTTTCTAGCACACACCTCTAGTTCACGCCTAGTTCACGCCTTCTGATTACGTATTGCTAACACGTGGATACTGTTATCTTGTCTTCTCTCAGCTGTTACGCCTACCACATGTTTTTCTATGACAATGAATTATGTATATAAGCTATGTACTGTCAATAAAATGTGGTGCGCACTCTTCTATCCCTTCCTGAACCCTGTGTGGTTGCGGGAACATGATAGCTAAGCCATGACCATTCCTTTTTAAGGAATAAAACCCCTAAGAACTCTAACACCACGGACTCTGCCTCCTTCTTTCCGATTGAGTTATTATTGATTAAGTACTTACCTGCATAGAAATTATGATCGTAAATTAAATATTTACCACAACATACTGAATAAGAGCAACACCAGCAGGCAAGACAATCGCATCAAGCTGTGTTTTTCAAAGCTTGACTATAGACGGAGGGACTTTCACAATAACCTTGGGGAGCGTGCTTAAACTGGAAGCTTCGGCCTCCTAAAGAGAAGCCAAAAATATCTCTACTCTCCTCGGCAATTGCAATACTGAAGAAAGCATTCTTCAGATCTATAACCGAAAACCAGGCAGCTGAAGCAGGAATCAAAGTCAGCAAAGCAGTAATGTCCGGAATAACAGGAAACTGTGGCACGACAATCTTGTTAACCTCTCGAAGGTCGATCACAAACCTGTAGACAGGTGGCTGAGAAGAGTCAGTACACTTCAGAACAGGCAAAACAGGACTGTGACACACATTACCTCTCATTTCTTCAATCACATCTTTCTCAATCAAATCATAGATGATCGCTAAAAGCGCTCTTTCACCATCGCTAGAAATCCTATATTGAGGAATACGTGGCAATTTAACATTCGCTTTAAGCGTTACAACATAAGGTGGAATCTCCAAAAGACCAACGTAGTTAGGACCAGTAGCCCAAAGAGTATCAGGGAGAGAACGCAATTCCGGTGGAAACCGACCCTTAGACAAATACATCGGAGAGATCACTTTCTTACCCAATGTAAGCTGCACTCCCGAAGGGGAACAATGCAATGTCGCATTCAACCTTTTCAACAAATCCAAACCCAACAAATTCTCACCACAACCTGTCGTTAAAATAAGGGGTGCTTCCAATTCACAAGGCCCAATAGAAAGAGACAAAGGACTAGAAACCGGATTACGAACTGGGGCGCCAGAGAATCCTACCGAAACATTCGTTAAGCCAGACAAAGGTGCGCCAGGGAGTTTAGAGTGCATGATAGAACTCTTCGCTGCACAAGTATCCAAAAGAAAAGGCTCTATCACACCCGATGTAACTACTGCAACATAAGGTCCACTGTGGTCTACTGGAACTGACGCCACTCCCTCCCTTTGTCCTCGGCTATCCTAGCAATCATTATAACCAGTACTCTCACTCTCAACATAGTAATCATCAGCATAATATTGAGCAGAGCTGCCAGTCGGAACATTCTGCTGATCAAAATAATTCATAGAATTCTGTGGGGGAAAGGAACGCTCGTTCCGAGGAAACGTGCCACGCCCTCTACCTCTCGATACTTGCTGAAAACCACCACGACCTCTCGGACCCGACATACCACTTGCACGTTGTCGGAAAACAGGACAATCACTCTTGAAATGACCTTCCTCCCTACAATACGCACACTGATTCGGACCTAACGGCGGCCTTGGAGGGAAATACTCAGGCTTCTGTGATATCCTCTGAAACTGTGGCTGTTGCTGAAACTGCGAACGTTGCTGGGACTCTTGCTGAGACGGGCGAGGTGGATACGCCTGCTGCAACAGAACCTTTGTCTTCAAATCTTTAGTCTTTTTCTCTACTCTATCTTTCTCATCCTTGTCCCTATTCTCGTAGTACTGTGCAGTCACCAATATCTGGGCCGACGAAGAAACGGCCCATGAACTCTCAGAATCTTTCAACTTATTACAAAGTTTGGGTAATAAATTAAAGACAAACTTGTCCACAAACAACCTCTGACCACCTTCCGTACTCATATCCTGACCACTATGATCTATGAATGTCTCCTCAAACCTAGTGAAGAAATCAGACATACTTTCATCTTTCTTTTGCTTACATGCGGCTAATTTATCCCAATTTACTCGTAAAGCCGGCATCATTGTTTTCATAAGATTGATAATCCTGCCAGGTAAATCTGCAACAAAAGGCTCAGGCTTAGCTCCACCAACCTGTCTACCATCCGCAGCAGCGATATTCACCCATGAATCACCTAACTCTGGCACATGATCCTCATGAGGGATCTTCGGCCACAAAGGTTGAGGAACCACGTTACCCAACAACATGTCTATGCCAGCTAAATTCATGATGCATGTGTCAACTGTCTGGGACAACTCCTTGTGATATCCAGCCGGATTCTTACGGGGATCAGGTAAAGACTGTTTAAGAGCCAAAACCTCAACTCTCTTCCACGGAACATGTACCCATAATCTTTGGAAATGTGCTGGTACAGCTGGGGGATTATTATTCGCACCAGCAGCTACCGCATCGCGCCATACTGGAGGAACTTCTCTCATTGGATACTGTCTCACTTCTCTCCTAACAGAAGGATCAGACTCAAACAATGGCTGAGATGGAAGCTCGCTCCTAAACGCGAGTATCGTCGCAACTGCTTTCTCAACGGAGGTACCCACTATCGTCCCTTTCGCAAACACGGACTGTACATTAAGTATCTCCAATGGGACCTGGCCAGATTCATTATCTTCCCATTCCTCACGGAGGAAAGTACACATAACATCAAAAACTTACCTCTGCTTTGGTCCTTCCCACTGCTGGAAGACATCCATAACTGAAGCTGGAAGCTGGCTACGTAATTATTTACACGCAGAAACAGGGGTCATACTCAATGACCTAAAGAAAGGAGACAAGAGACCAGTAACAGTATCAGTCATTCTTTGTCGAGCAGAAGGAGAAGCTGTCATAAGGACAGGAGACAAAGTATTTTGAGGTGATAGAAACGTAGCAGTAGTAGTAAGAGAAGTCAAAGGTACAGGAGAGTAAGACAAAGAAGTTTGAGGCAGAACTGATAGCAAAGTCGGCGGCCCCAGAGGAGGCTGCACTGTAGGAGGAGAAACCAGCTGAGGAGGAGCTGGCGGCTGAGCAACAGCAGGAGGTTGCGGAGGTGCTGTAGCACTCTGCACATAAGGGGTGGTAATCTCAACAAATGTATATACACCATAAGAAACACAGGGGGTCTATTAGCTAACTATTAGAGCTATGCTATCACTACGGAGTCACCTAGATCTCAACGTGTTTGCAAAAGAATAAGGACAAAGTAAGAAAACAAGTGGATACAAAGGTGAAAAAGAGATCGATACATTATAGACTATTCATCAGTGGCTGACCAGTCCAAAAGAGTGATGTAGGGTTTCCATCAAAAAAGACTTTTGTGATCAGTCATATCATCTGGCCAAACCCTGGAGTGTGAACGGCTAGTCCCCTGATCAATGGGACTGAACCACACAGTGTTGATATCTTAGGATTTGGTCCACCAGTACTGATGAAACATCCGCAATGACCGATCTATTGATGGTTTTGAAAAAGGTGCAACAAAACAGACAATGTGACTTAAAATAGGATGGAATGTCCTCCTTTGCCCAACTTTATTCTATGGACAAGACATGCCTCCTAATTAAAAACAGAACAGTGCAAGATGACAGTAACAAATATCTGTCTGTAAAGGGGCCAACATGTTTCTGCCTATTGGGTGTCTAATCCCACGGCATTCATCAGGGCCTCTGTTCTTATACTCGTTGCACTCTTACAAGTGAAAAAAGTTCACCTCCACCATAAGAAGAAATGGGAAAACTGAAAAGAGATGGTTCACTACGGTACAACCTGTAATAACCATATGTTGTCACCCTCCGACTCACTCGTACTCTAGTGAATCCTGCGAAGGAAAACACATCAAACAATAACTTATATATCTAATTGTATCGGTTCTCAATACACCCTATCCACCCAACATTAATGTGTGAAAATAGTAGTAAATTCAATGCTCACCCCGACTGATGGGTGAAGCTACCTCACCTCGCCTGGACACTGCTCAGGTATAGGAGGCACCGCACTGGTATAGGGAAGAAAGGAGGAAATGACGCATAATAAAGCTAAAAACATATAAGCCTATCACTATGTGTCAAACTCCTTCCTGTATTGCCCTATTTCCCAGAGTTTAAAACTGAAGTAGGTCCATAGCAGCTCCAGTGGACCCAGCAAACTAGTGTCCTAACACTATTACCTCTGACAACTACTGGTCTAAATCCCAGCAAGATTCTAATCACAAGATGTTATTTATTCATTTTGATACCAACTCTGTAGTATCTTGGCAGCAAATAGTCTCACTTACCTAACCGTCGGTACCTCAAGCTGTCATCTGAGGCTTGGGAGAGGCACCGACCTCAGTGTGGATTGAGTATTAATAGGCTATGGGGGTAATTTGTATGGTAACCTTCCGCCTAACTTGGATACTACATCTCAACCCAATAATCAATGTGACATGTCCTGTACTATATTGTTTGCCCCAAAACATAGAGGACAGTACCTTTTCCAGTGTTCAATACCCATTAATGATCAAATATTAAGTATATTCCATTGCGCACTACTTTGCGTTCGAAACCACGCTCCAAATCACGCGTGATCTCATGTAAAAACTACAAAACTGCATCATCGCGGCCATCTTAGTAGTCTTCCCGCGATCACTAGGAAATAACGCGTGATCGCTCGCGAAGGACTACCAGATATCGTCACGGCAGCCATAATTGTAGTCCCGGCATCGGCGTCTTTCAAGATAGACACAATTACGCCGATATTAGGACAACAACAAAAGGGAAACAGTCTCCCTAGGTGTAAAATAAGTGTTAACCCCTCAGCTCTCCCTTAGTGGCAATAAATAGGGAAATGGAAGGACTAATGGGTATGGCGTGATATCGCGAGATCTAGCGAGGTCTCCATGGTGGGAACTACTCAGTGACATCACTTCAGGGCAAACTGGTAGTCCAGCAATGTCGCGCATAGGCAAACTATATAGGATTACAAATGCAAAGTAGATGACTAATGGGCTAAACAGAATTGCACAGCCAATCTGTGTATTTTGACCTTACAGAGACCAATATTACTGTATATAGAGAATGATTTTCAAAAAACACTCTGCCAATTTAATTCCAAGGTGGTAGTATTTTATGGCCAGTGGTCTTCGTGTTCATAGTGCAGTATCTTTGTGATTTAATAGTATATCAGAGCTGTCTCGCTCACATGTTGCACTAGGACTTCTATATCAGTGAGTAACGAGTCTCAACAACTCGCATTGGCTTGTCATGTGTCCATGTACCTATTGGTAACATTTGCAATGCCGTAGTAAGGAGTTACAGTAGAGTCCACGGAATATCATCGTTTAATCCCCTTTTGTCTGACTCCAACTTATAAATCCATTGTTGTTCTTTTCTGAATAGGTATTGAGACACATCACTTATATGACTAGGTATATGCAGTTTCTCTAACACTGTCCATTGAAAATCAGTTTCGTGATGTGCCTGTTCTACAAAATGTCTGGTGAGTCTAGTATGACTTTTTTTTACATCGGAATGAACTCTTGTGTTCCAGTATTCTCGTGCGAACACGCCTAGTGGTCATTCCTACATATCGTGTAGAACACGAACAGGTCAGCATATAAATCAGATTAGTGCTGTTGCAATTACTGAAGTTGTTCAGTTGCCAAGGTCTATTCGTACCGATGTCAATTTCCTTGGTGTGTCTCGTCTGGGGACATACCGAGCATGTGCCGCATGGATGATGCCCTGCCACCGGAGGGAGATCCCAAAGGGTTTCGCCAAGTTTTTTCTG
The DNA here is from genome assembly GCF_964263255.1 of Lissotriton vulgaris. Classification (NCBI taxonomy): domain Eukaryota; kingdom Metazoa; phylum Chordata; class Amphibia; order Caudata; family Salamandridae; genus Lissotriton; species Lissotriton vulgaris. Next base: position 433,647,069 of record NC_141696.1, on the reverse strand, counting down.
AGTCTCTCTTGGTCGTGTATGAACCAGGCGATCACGAATACTGGTGGCCCTTTTGAATGCAAACAGAGGTTGTGCTATTTTGTCTTTACCATGATTCAAAAGACGCCAGTGTCTTTTAACTATCTTTTGTATTAAATTGCTTCTGGTATTGAAGGTACTCACAAACGTGAGTCTTTCCAATGGTGGTTTGACACATGGGGCTTCGAGGAGTGCCTCTCTGTTGTTGTTCAAAGCTCTTTTTCTCGATTGCTTGATGAGCCGTTTGGGATAATGTCTATCTCTCAATTGTTGACCCAGGTTATCAGCATGTATCTCAAAGTCCTCTCTACTAGAACAATTCCTACGAACACGTAGGAATTGGCCATAAGGTAAATTTTGGCGCAGGGACTTAGGGTGATAACTCTCATATAGGAGAAGTGAGTTTCGCGCCATTGGTTTCCTATAGAGTTCACTCTGCAGGCCTGCAGGAGTGGCATAGATAGATAAGTCCAGGAAAGCTATTCTATCTCTGTTGGCTTCCATGGTGAATTTCAGGAACTGATTTTGGCTATTCAACCATTGATGGAATTGGTTGGCAGAGTCCAGTGATCCCCTCCACACCACCAAAACGTCATCAATATAACGCTTCCACCACCTGATAGAGGTGTGGAAGGGGTTGGTGGGGGTTAACACATATTGTTGTTCAAACTGGTGTACATAAAGGTTCGCCAGACTCGGCGCGAAAACGCTGCCCATACTGGTTCCAGAGATCTGGAGAAACAGCTTGTCTTCGTGTCTGAAAAAGTTCCTTTTCATGGCCAAAGTGGCTAAGGCCATTATGAAGGGTACAGGTGTAATTGTGTCTCCTATGCTGTCCCTCAGGATGGATGTTACAACTTCTAAAGTCTCATCCTGAGGGATAGAGGTGTACAGAGATTCTACGTCTAGAGATACCAACAGGTCTCTCTCTATGTCTATTTGGAGCTGGGGATAAAACCAGGTGTGGGTCTATAAACTCTATATCCCTTGGACCCCCCCCTTTTGAGAAGTTGGTGTATTTACCATCTCAACAAATGTGACATCAAAGGATCCTTTTCTGGGTCCTTTGTTGCACTTTGTAGAAGAGATGGCAAAGCTGGATAACATTTATCGATAGCCATATTATGTTGCCTATGCAACTTCTCAGTCACTTGATCTTTTTCATTTTCTTTAAACTGCCTAGCAGCTTGCATTATCGATACACCTTTTTCTCTCTTATCTCTTTTAGCTTGTTCAATTTCTTGTTGTTTGGCTTCCTTACGCCAAAGGCGGAAAGAGTCAAACATTGCCGGACGGGCTTTCTTCCTAAATAATACAGTTTCCAAATTATTTAAAATCTCGGTATTGAAACTACCATGTTGAGGCCATCGCAAGACACCATCTTTCCTAGTGTAGCGGACCCATACTTCATTAAACGTAATGGGACCCATGCCATGTTTAGAATAGAGCTCGTAAGTCGGCGTTCCAACCGGAGGTATCGGACATGAGTCCTCCAATCGGGAATCCCTATTACAACCACAACAAAATATCTTCCTAATTTTGCTAAGACCAGGCATCTTCGCTCACTAATCTAGCTTCAAACTTCAAGGGATTTATCACAAATGATAGTCTAGTAAATGTACGAGTCCCTCGGCTTTGGTAATTGCAAGAACCAAATCAAAAGACCCAAAGAAACCCAAAACAAAGGACTGGGAGCGACCCACTTATACTTAGCTAAGGTATCAGTCACGCCATCAGAAGGCCCGTCTATCATCTCGCCGTACAAATCATTACAAGGGGTGGGTGTTCAAGACAGGGCGACAGTTAGGGCAGCAGTCCTTCGTAGCCATCAGGAAAGCAGGAAGCCTTGCAGCAAAAACCTTCAGTCCACGTTCGACATACCGGGGCCGATGAAGTGGGGGCCCTCTTCCGGAATTTCCTCACAAAGCTCCTCGCAATCTTTGGGCTTGGACCGGTACCACTGAAGTCGCCCCACGTTGGAAGCGCCAACTGAAGAACCGGGCTTTCCTAGTACCCAGCGGGGCCAGGGGCACGCCCAAAGTTTTCGGGTTCACCTGTCTTCGAATACAGAGACACAAGATACTTCTTGGTGGCGTCAAAGATCGAATTTATTGGTTGCAACCGGAAACAGAAGTCCACGAAGTACAACACCGCTTATATTCGTAGGAGACTGCTCAAATTTGTAAAGCGAGTCATCATTTTTATGCCAAAAATCACATTCCGGACAAACACCCACTATTTACAATTTGTACAATTTGTCCAATCATAGGTATTATTGCAAAAGGTATCGCATAACGGCAAACCCACTTTTCGGTTGACTGGCCCACCATTATTTATATAGAAAAGCCCAACATTCCTTCTTACATAAGTCAGACAAACCCATAATAAAAAGGACCACAACCCACGTCATAAAGAGGCCATAAAGGAAGAAACAGAAACAGATACAGAGCAGGATAAGGGATGTGTGTGCATATTAAACTTTACAATGTCCTGTGCTCTGATCCTTAATCTTGATCAGCTATCGGGCAAAGGACTGGCTTAACAAGGTCAGCTTCAGGCAATGAGGTCAGTTCACTTGGTTCATCCAAAAGTCAGCACGAACTCGAGCTAACGTGTACGTGTACCAAGGACTCGTTCGGCCGCAGTCGACGGCCTATGTGAGGGCAACCAAAAATGGCTGCCATGCACAAAACCAAACCCATGGTTCGGAACAAAATCTTCAAATACATAGTGAATCTGTCGGTCTAACATGACGAAATCACTCGTTCTTGCCGGACTCACTAGTTACGGTTGGCTACTATCAAATTCATAACGAAACTATGACATTTATAAAAACGGGTTCAGAATTCACGGAACCACAGGCCCAAGTTGTGTAGTGCCTTGAATGTGTGGGTGAAGAGTATTTAATTAGCGCTTATCTGTATCGGAAGCAAGTGGAGCTCCTTAAGGTCAGGTTTGATGTGATTTCTGTGTGAGAGGTTGAGTATGATTCTGGCTGCTGAGTACTGGATGGTTTGTAATATTTTGCCCAGTTGCTTTGTGATCCTGATGTAGATGTGATGTTCATGTAGTTTAAAACCTCTGCAGTAATAATCCTAATCAAGACCCAAAAACCTCCAAACTCTTTAGAGCTGTTTGCAAACTTTCCTTCTTCAGAAATATCATGAAAAAGCAAACTTGGCCGAATTCTTACCTTTAGGAAAGTGGGTTATTAATTGGGGCTAATGGGAGGTCACCACATTGTAAAGGAAATTCTGCAAGCTCTGAATGTGATAAATACTTACCTACTAGTCCTGTATGACTTAATGGTGGCTTTTGATATGTACAATCATAAGGCAATACTCACTATCCTTTCAATTAGGATGGGCAAAGAGCGGCCAGTCCTGAAATGATTCTCATTCTTCCTTTCATGAAGATCTCAATTTGTAAAGCTAGAAGTTGTCATATTTCCCATGAGGCGCAGTACTATCACCTTTCCAAGTTAACATATATCTGGAACTATTGGGCCAGATGGAGCTGGAAGAATGTCTCGCGTCTACAAAATCAATGAGCTGGTCCTTCCTAAAAAATAACTCTGCAAACATTGAATTCCTCCTCGTTACTAAACAGTCTACTGCACAAATACAAAAATGGTTGCAGACCTTTCCACTCCAAGATGTCTCAACTAAGTAAGTCCTTATCTCCAAAGCACTGGACATTATTGATCAGAACCTGACAATGCTACCACTTATTTCCAAATTTACAAAATCTCCACCCTTTCAACTTCCCCAGCAGAAAATCTTAAGGACATAGTATTTCCTGATGTTTTTAGGAAGTCCGTCCACCATTTAGTACTCTCACGCATTGAGAGCTGGCCCGTCCAGATCTGCTCTTGCACATCTAATAGATATCCTACAAGAATTATGTGATGGAGGCAAAGTTGCAAAAAAGTTTTAAAAAATCACACCCATTTTCAAAGAGCTGTATTGGATGACACTAGAAGAAAGATTTCATTTCAAAATGTCGTGTCACGTGTCACATACAAAGCCATACTCCTTGGTCTAGAAAGCTCCCTGAAGAACAAACTTCACACCAGAGGTGAAGCAAGAAAAAATTGATGCAATTCAACCCATCTCCAAGAAATCGCAAAAGCAAAAAAACGTTAATACTTTAAATCAAACTTTCGGGATCCAAACACCAAGAATCTGCAATGAACAACCGTAAAGACTATAATTTAACTTAAAATCTTTAATCATTCAATATGGCCCTGAAAACTCAAGTTCCCAGGATCTACCGGAATAAATTCCCTTTTATTGCTTTCTGTGCCCAAATATGGTAATTCATTGTTGCATTTCTCTTATTCCTTATGAAGCATTTTATTGATATTGTACGGTCTGCATGATGTACATACTCCCAATAAATAAACAAATAAAATGCCTTCTCCTTAATGGAGTTCCTTCCTGCCAACTCTGAAACTCCAAACCTATATAGCCATCTTCTACCTGATATATAGATCCTTCTGGGCTGAACAAAGATGCCAAAATCTGCATTGACAACACATTTTCTAAAGGGAATAACTTCCTTAGTGATCTGACAACAAAGAAATGAAAGAAGCCTTCACTGACAGAACATCCTTGACATCACACAACACATTACTCTGCCCATCCACAGAAAACAAAACATATTTACTGTAGTCCACTCAACCTTACTGACAACCTGATGCCTCTGGACATGGCAGACCACTTTGCTAACCCTTGCCTTCTTGTCTATTTAGTATGAATTCTCGATTCACCATGTTAGCCTAAAACATGCCACATTTCTCTTTTGCTCTTCAAGGTTTTCCTCATGGAAGTTCTCCAGCAACGCTTCACCATTCTAGATATCAGGTCCAATCATGCAACTAGCACTAACATGCTCCATAACAGGTAGAATGCAAACTTGTAAAATAATGCAGAAATCAACACTCCAATAAAAACCAGTTTAACTAAACGAAATACATCTACATCATAGTACTTACAAGAACTCAAAGTCACCCGATGCTCCATCTGCTTGCAATAAAAGAGATGGAGAAGAACAGAGGACCTAACTCTCCAAAAATGAAAGGAATTTATCATCATTAATACACACAACAAAATAGCCAACCTCTTCTCCAAGACACACATAACTATGACCGAAACAGCTTGGTATCAGCTTGCATTTCTGAAGAAAGTAAATAACTATGGGCAATATTTACTAACATTAGAAATACCAATTTCCTAATTGGGATTCTCTCCAAATCACAATTAGGAAATCGGTATTGCTAATGGATGAAATTCTTTGGAGTTTGATTAGCGATTCCTAGTGGTTCGCAAATCAACCTACCTCATGAATATTATTGAGCAGGTTGCAATTTGCAACCCATTAGGAATAGCAGCAACCACCATGAAACCACCATGTCTGAGATTGCTTTTTAAATCCTTTAACGGAAATGAGATGCATTTAAAAAGAAAAAATTTAACTTTTTTAACATTCGCAAATAAGTTACCACCACTTGTTAAATGGTGGTAAAGTATTACTGTTTTGCAACTGGAATTCAGTCACAAAACAGCAATACATACCATACCTCTTCTGTATTTGGATGGGAAACCCAAAAGACGCCCCTTCTTATTACCAATACCCAAATACAAATTGCGATTCATTTGCATTTTGCATTTTATACATCAGAAAAAGCATTATTCCGGTCGCAAACGGCCCAATTCTATGATTCAGGTAGTTTGTGACCAGAAAAATGCTTCATGCATTTGGCCCCAAGTTCCTGGACATTGTGATATCCAAACCAGACCAGATTACCACTGAGTTGACTGGTCTGACCATTTCCTCATTCCCTTCTGTTTTCACCTTTCTCACATTTTAACTCTCGGCCAACCTAAAAGAGCCAACGTAAAAGAGCCTCTACATGGTTCCAACACAAAAAACATTGATCTTGAGACTCTATGTGATTCTGCTATGCGTTCTCTTCCTAGTCTAGACCCCAATACGGATGTCAACGATCTCACTCCCCTTTGCCTGTCAATCCTTGCAGTCGAAATTGACAAGGTTGCTCTTCTCCAAAGCAAAAGGAAAAGACCCGCCCCATCAGCTCCTTGGTTCAACAAATCTCTCTACGACGAAAGGAAAAACCTTAGAATCTTGGAGAAGCACTGGAGACAATCTCCATCCACCCCCAACCTCTTTCTTTTACGGTCAGCAAGATCCAAATACCACAAGCACATCTTCCAGGAAAAAACATCACATTTCAGATCCCTCCTTGATTCAGCTAAAAACAGAACCAAAAAACTTTTCGACCTCATCAAAAACCCAAATTGTTCTCCCCAAACCATAAAGCCTGAGGATGCTTCAAAGAAAGCAACTGAGTTTGCTATATTCTTCGATCAAAAGGTTAAATCTCTGGTGGAACAGGTCACCCACCCCACCCCCATCGAGCAGCGAAAATCCTTAGTTACTTGGCAGAACTTTGCTGCCATCTCAGAGGATGATCTCCTCAAATGCATCTGAGAAACCAAACCCTCCAACCATTCTTCTGACCCCATACCCAGTGGCATCGCCATTGATTTCTATACTGACACTCTAAAAAAACTGTCAAGGAGTCCCAGCTATAGGAGAATTTCCAAACATTAGTAAACTTTTTCGTTGCCCCGACTCTTTTGGCGTAAGCCTCTTCGAACCTCCTTGTCCTTGGCATTTTGTTCACCCATTTTGGGTAGGATGGTACCTCCTCGGACCTTCAGTTTTGGAGGATTAGGGAACAGATCGCCGTGTATGTCTCTTCGGCTTTGGTCAAGCCAAACCTTTTTTTGGAGATGCCAAAGAGCTACCTCGGCCTCGGGGTTGAGCATCTTATTTATGGCCTGGCTTATTGCAGAGAAGATCTGCGCCAAAATATTTCAAGTTTCGGACATGTAAAAAATATATGGATCCAATCACCCCCGTCTTGAGTCTAACATCAAAAAAATTATTTTCCACTCCCGGGAAACGTTTATTAAGAGCTTTTGGGGTGAGATAGACTAACCACCGAGATAAAAAGGCCATCCTTTCAAAATTGGCTGCTCTGAGGGCCTTACTTCCTAGGTGAGCTATCTCCTCCCACTCCTGCCACGATAAGGAGCAATTTGTTTCATGGGTTATTTTCGCCGGAACTCCTTCAACCAGGGGGAACTCTTCACCCTTTCTCAGGGGCACCCTCATTCAAAAATCTAATCCCTATCCCCCTCATCAGTCCAGACACTCAAATCACCAAAACAGTTGCGTCAGAACTACACTGTATGCTCCATAACTGCAGATCTGCAACCAAACACAAACTGGAAATCTCTGACACCATCACTCACCACAATCTCGACATGCTCTTTCTCATTGAGACCTGGTTTAATGACTCCTCTCACACTTCATTTGATCTTTTCTTACCTACTGACTACTCTATCCTAAGAAACGACAGAACAGGCAAGTTCAAGGGAGGTGTTGCGATTATCTTCAGAATGCCTTTCCCTAGAACTCCAAGTTCACCATGGCTCACCCTTCAGGTTCCATACCATCTATCAACGGCCTGGTAATTGCTCTTCTTTCATGGAGGAATTTATGGACTTCATTAGTGACAAATATTCACAAAGCGACAAGCAGATCTTCCTAGGTGATTTCAATCTCCACTGAGGCTCCGTGTAAGACTCGGCTACCAACAAGCTTGCAACCCTTCTCTCAGCTAATGATCTTGCCCAACACTGCTCAGAAATTACACACGCCAAGGGCTCAATTCTGGACCTTGTGATATCCAAATCAGACCAGATTACCACTGCCTAACCCATCAGTGTTGACTGGTCTGACCATTTCCTCATTCCCTTCTGTTTTCACCTCTCTCACATTTTAACTCTCAGCCAACCTAAAAGAGCCAACGTAAAAGAGCCTCTAGATGGTTCCAACACAAACAACATTGATCTTGAGACTCTATGTGATTCTGCTATGCGTTCTCTTCCTAGTCTAGACCCCAATACGGATGTCAACGATCTCACTCCCCTTTGCCTTTCAATCCTTGCAGTCGAAATTGAAAAGGTTGCTCCTCTCCAAAGCAAAAGGAAAAGACCCGCCCCATCAGCTCCTTGGTTCAGCAAATCTCTCTACAACACAAGGAAAAACCTTAGAATTTTGGAGAAGCACTGGAGACAATCTCCATCCACCCCCAACCTCTTTCTTTTAAGTTCAGCAAGATCCAAATACCACAAGCACATTTTCCAGGAAAAAACATCACATTTCAGATCCCTCCTTGATTCAGCTAAAAACAGAACCAAAAAACTTTTCGTTCTCATCAAAAACCCAAATTGTTCTCCCCAAACCATAAAGCCTGAGGATGCTTCAAAGAAAGAAACTGAGTTTGCTATATTCTTCGATCAAAAGGTTAAATCTCTGGTGGAACAGGTCACCCACCCCACCCCCATCGAGGAGGGAAGATCCTTAGTTACTTGGCAGAACTTTGCTGCCATCTCAGAGGATGATCTCCTCAAATGCATCTGAGAAACCAAACCCTCCAACCATTCTTCTGACCCCATACCCAGTGGCATCGCCATTGATTTCTATACTAACACTCTCTCCTATTGGACCAGGCTAGTCAATCTCTTCCTCAGTCAAGGATCCCTCCCAGTTGTCCTCAAAACAGGACAGGTTACCACCCTTCTAAAAAACATCTGCGGATGCAAATGACCTCAATAACTTCCACCCCATCACCAATCTCCCTTTTCTTTCAAAGATCACAGAAAAATGTGTTGTAAAAACAATCCTTCCCATCACATTATGGACAATAATCTCCTCAACATGTTCCAGTCGGGCTTTATTCAAAACTGCAGCACTGCAACAACCCTGCTGCAAGTGATCGATGATGCACTGCATATTCTCTATTTGGGGGAATTGTGCCTTCTAATTCTTCTTGACCTCTCTGAAGCTTTTGACACTGTTAACCACAACGCCCTCCTTAATATTCTTCAACAGAGAATCGGCGTGGAAGGCACAGTACTCAATTGGTTTGCCTCTTTCCTCTCGGACAGATCCCAAATGATCAAGATTGCGAACAGTCTCTCGTCTCCACTGGTGGTTGGTCAAGGCAGCCCTCAAGGTTCTATCCTTGATCCCATTCTGTTTAATCTCTATCTGGAACCATTAGGGAACCTCCTAAGCAAATCTGGAATACTCTACCATCTCTATGCGGACGACATCCAAATCTACCTCAAGGTGTCTTCCCCTCATGATCTCTCACTACTCAGCTCTACTCTCAACGCTATTCACAACTGGATGTTAGTTCACCAATTCATTCTCAATCCCTCCAAAATGGAATTCCTCCTCTTATCTAGCTCTCTCTCCCTGCCTCCTGTTCAATCCTGGATGGATCAGTTGAACTGCTTGCGTCTAAACTCTGATAAAACTGAGGTAATGATTTTTGGAAAACTATCGCCACAGTGGTCCACTTTCTGGTGGCCGACCCCACTTGGAGCCCCCCCAGAACCTGTGCAAAAGGTCAGGAATTTGGGAATTATATTCGACGACAATCTTAACTTCTCCAGCCATGCTAATCAGGTTGCGTCGTCTGCCTTCTATAAGCTAAAGATCATCAGGAAAATCCTGCCCTATCTTCCTGAGAGTACAAGGAAAACAGTGGTGAGTTCCTTAGTACTCTCATCACTTGATTACTGCAATGGATTATTTGTAAATGCTCAGGCACAGGTGGTGGCCAAACTGCAGCTTATACAAAATGCTGCGGCAAGGCTTCTAGCTGGCATTCCCAAGTTTCAGTCCACCAAGCAAGCGATAAGGAACTACCACTGGTTAACAGTGAGAAATCGCATTAGATTCAAGACCTTGTGTCTCACCTATAAAGCTCTCATGGGTCTTGGACCAGCATTTCTCAAACAGAAACTTTTTTACTATTTACCGAAAAGATCTTTACGATCTGAACAGAGACACCTACTGGTAGTGCCACGCACTAGGACGGTGACATGGGGCGATAGATGCTTCACCAACTCTGCAGCAAGACTGTGGAACACGCTTCCAGGGGAAATAAAATTGGCACCCTCGCTACTTCAATTCAGAAAACTGGTAAAAACCTGGTTATTTGACCAATAAACTGATCAGCATAATACTTTTTAAGGTAGACATATGCTCCATCTGAGATTTTCAGCTAAGTCATAGCGCCAAGACACCCACGGGTATATGCTGCGCTTTATAAATTTTTAAAATAAATAAATAAATAAATAAATAAATCTACTCAACAGTAAACCCATCATTGTGGACTGCGCTAAATCCTTAGGTGTCATACTTGACAAAAGACTCAACCTAATCAAACGCATCAATTCCATGGCCAAGAGCGCACGTTATCAGCTGTGCCTTTTATGGGGGATTCGTTGGTTCTTCCCGGAGAATGACCTAAAAACCTTGGTCCAATCTCTAGTTCTCTCTAGACTGGATTATTGTAATTCTCTTCTGACTGGCATTCCCAAATCTCACCTCTTCCCCCTCAAATTCGTCCTCCATTCAGCACCTCACTTCATTTCAGGGTCCAAATGAAGTGACCACATCACTCCTATCCTGTCTTCTCTCCGATGGCTTACCATCTAAGCTAGAGTTATCTGCAAAATGGCTTGCATCACCCACAAAGCCTTGCACTCTTCCTCCCCTTGCTATCTTATGAATAAACTGAAATTTTCTGGAGGCTCAAGACCTTCTCGGAATGTGGAAAGGTCTTGAGCCCCCCTTCTTCAAAAGGGAAAAATTGATGGCACCATCGTTGTTAGGTAATGCGGTGAGAATCTGGAACTCGCTTCCTCCTTCGCTCCATGTCATGACCTCCATCCAGATCTTCAAAAAAGTGGACCTCAAATCTCTGTTATTCCAAAGACACTTTCAGATCTAATTCCCTCCTTCTCAGACCCCACCAGGAAGTTCTTTAGTCATTTTAAATTTGTCACATATATTTATATATTTTTGTATGTACATCCTGTGCTTGCTGTGTTTGATACTGTGTTCCTTGGTCTGCTATTTTTTGCCAGGAAGTTCTTTAGTCATTGTAAAATTTGTCATATCTATTCATATTTTTGCTTGTGCAGTCTGTGCTTGCTGTGCTTGAGATTGTGCCTGTTGTCTGCGTCGCTTTGATTCTATGGCATGCTATTTTTGTTTGTTCCATTCCTGTAACAGTTCTCTCATGTAACGTAGCTGGTTCTATTGTACAGTGCTCTGACACCTTCGAGTAAAGTTCGCGCTTTATAAAAATGCATTAAGTAAAAAAATATCCCGCACGACAACAGATTATATTTATTTATAATGTTTACAATCTGTAGATACTTCTAAAACCCCGGTTTTAGGCGATTCCCAGATCTGTCTAAGACCTCTTGCCAGGAAATAATTTTCCGTGAAGTCAGGAAGAGACCCAATTCTCCTAGACCACTCTCCTTCCATCTTTTAAGCCTAGTGGAATGGATTTGGAGCCCGAAAATGTTACACTCCTCTAATTTCAAATAATACCAGCCTGCAAACCTAGTTTGTTTAAAGAAGGACTGTAGTCTGTCAGAGAAATCAACGACGATCTTGTATCAGGTCTTTTTTGGTAATTTAGCTGTTTTAAAAAAAGTAGGAACTTGCGTTCCAGACTCCTGAATAATTCTGTCATAAAAAAAATATCTTGCTGACCATTAGGTTCCAATAAACGTGCTGACAAATCCAAAATTGCTGCCATATATTAGGTAGGAATACTTGGTAGGGCTAAGCCCCCCTGAGCGGTTCCCATCTGAAGTATAGGAAGCTTAACCCTAGAAGCTTTCCTATTCCAAACAAAATCCCTGATCATTGACTCAATCGCTTTAAAGTAGAGGGAATTAATCTTAAGCAGTACATTTATAAAAAGGAAAACCAGAAAGAGAAGAATAAACATTTTAATAAGTGCTACACATCCAATCAGAGTTAACGGTAGAAGGGTCCACCTGTCGAGCAAAGTTTTAATTTTATTATGCATTGCTACATAGTTCAAAGCAATAATTGTTCAAGTTGATTGAAGACATAAATACCCAAATATCAAATAGGTTCTGCCCTCAGGGCTCTCAGGGCTTGAGATTTTAAAAGTGAGGGTAAAGAATTACAATCCACATTCAATGCTAAAACCTCGGTTTTGTTTTGGTTTATTTTATACCCACCAATCCATTCAAATTGACTAAATTCATGTAGAGCCTGCTCAAGATTTTGTCTGTCAGGTCGCAGATATAAGATTATGTCATCAGGGAATAGTTTTAATTTTGCCATACCTTCTATTGGAGGTTTAATTTTGAGGTTTCCACGAATTCTTATAGCTAGAGGCTCAATGAAAAAGGTGAACAAGATGGGAACATTGGGCAGCCTTGTCTGGTGCCCCGATTTATATTTATGCCCCTACGGAATTGACATTTTCTACCACCCGGGCTTGAGCACCTTGATAGATGTTATTCAACATATTAATTATCTGGGCAGGAATACCAAATTTATGGGCTAAAAAAAAGTGCATCCCAATTTACAAGATCGAACGCCTTTTCTGCTTCGACCATCATAGCTAAAATTGGAGTTTTGTAGTTTGTAAAAAAATCAAGGGCCTGGATAAGAAACCCAGTATTGGAGGACACTGACCTCCCTGCCACAAATCCGGACTGGTCGGGGTGTATTAACGCCTGGGCAATCGGGGTAAAGCGTTGAGCCCATATTTTCATTAAAATCTTAAAATCGGCTTTAAGGAGGCTGATCGGCCTATAAGAATTAACATTGTTATGATTCTTCCCTTTTGTACAAAACTTATGCTGATAGATTCCTTAAAGCTAGGAGGAACAGTACCACCAGGTCTAACTGCATTAAATAGTTTTGCCAGAAAGGGAGTCAGTTCTTTGGAAAACAAATTTTAAAACTCAATTGGGAGGCAATCTGCTCCAAAGGCCTTCGCTCCTTCCATTTATTTCACCATATCCAAGATTTTTGTGACCAAAATATTGCGCTCAAGTTGTTCAGCTAAAGGGCCAAGCAAAGAAGGAAGATTAACTATATCAAAATATTTATGAATTTGGCCCAGCCCTACCTTATATTTTGTAGAATAAAGCTGTGAATAGTGTTCCAAAAAAACTGAAGCTATACCATCTTTATCTTTTATAATAACTTGGGTCTTTGGATCAACGATTTCTGATATCAAGGCTTTCTCCTGTTTGGTTTTTGTTTACCCTGCAAGCATCTTTCCCACCATTTGACTCTCCTCGTAGACTTGTTGGAAAGTTCTAGAGCTATTGATTTCTTCAATTAAAAAAAAATTCTTTCAATGCAAACTTAGCCCTAGCTACCTGGGTCGCAGCGTCTCCACACCTTGGAGGCCAAGTATCTCTAAGGCTCATTGCATTATCTACTGCCTGTTGGAGTTGGTTAATCTTATCCCACCTTTCTCTTGACTGGACGGCTGAGCGTGCGATCAGTTGGCCCCGAATGGCTGCCTTAAACCCACCCAAGACTGAAAATATTTCTGCTGTACCCTCGTTCGTTATAAAAAACTCCAATATCCACTTTTTGGTTTCTGCTACCTATTGAGGGTCTTGCAGGAGGAGACGATCCATCTGCCACATGGATTGAATCCTCCCGCCCTCCTCAAATTCAAGTTCCATTGTCATAATGGAGTGATCCAAGAATGGGTTGGCCCCTATTGTGATGCCTTTAAGCCTTAAGGATCGTGTTATTAAGAAAAAATCGATCCGAGAGGCCGTGTGAAATTGGTTCGAATAGAAGGTAAATTTAGGAACAGTAGGGTGGAATTGGCTCCAGGGATCTACCAACAGATGCTTGATCCTTAAGGCCTCCAGCACTTTCTTTGTTTGAGGTTTGAGTTCTTTTTTATTTTTATTCGAGGTGTCTTTTTTAAGATCTTGAATAAAGTTGAAGTCTCCGCCCATGATTATTTTTCTCTGGGCCCCCCTAAGTAATTCGCTAATCTTCAATAGGGCTGCTTCTGACGGGCCATAATAATTTATAAAATGTAAAATCATCCTGTTTAATTTGCCCTCGACCCATAGCCATCACCCCAAGGGGTCTCTCCGAACCTACCCAAATTCCCAAGGAAGACTACGGCAGAAGTACATAGCCACTCCTCTTTTAGCCAGTCCTGCCGATGCAAAGAAAACGTGCGAAAAAAATCTAGGAAGATATAACTTAGGGAGATTAGTTTTTAAATGCGTTTCCTGGAAGAATACTACCTGGGGCGAGAAAGACACTAACCACCTAATTAGAGCTCCATATTTTGCTTTGTTTAGTAACCCGTTAACATTAATTGAGATGGTGCGGCACATACTAGTCATTTTTGCCATATTTTGATTTTGATTTAGAAAAAATCATCAACAGAAAAAGAAGGCACAAAAAAAGATACTTAAACCCTCTCATTTTCTTAAAAACCTTTACTCTACTGCCCCTGCTCCCACTCATTTTACTGCTATGCTCTTTTGAGTCCCTTCCCCTCCCCAACCCCCCAACCCAGTCCTCTGGAGAGGTGAACCACCACACTAACCACCTTTCACCCCGCCTGCTGCTTTAGATGTTGCCATGGATCTGCACCCTGAGTGACCCCCCCCACCCGGCAAAGAAATACTATAAACTATCAACAGCCTAACTACAAAAGAGGAGAAAATACAACAGGGAAAGCAATAATAAGTCAACAAGTCCATTGGTTCATTATGGCACTGACATTTCCTTAAGAAGATCCTGTGCCTCTTCTAAGTTAGAAAACATGTGGAATTTCCCCCTAACAAGAATAGGCAGTTTTGACTGCTGAGCTATTGAAGCCTGCGCACCTTGGGCTTTAAACAAAAAAAGTAGCTTAGAAAACTCTTTGCATCTAGGGGCCGTGGCTTCAGACATATCAGGAAAAATTCTGCTGTTGGAAGTTTCATTGACCAGGAATTGCCTTTGTTGAATAGCTTTAGCCAGGATCTTCTCCTCAATGCGATAGTCTGCAAAATTAATTAGGATGGTACGAGGGCCGCTCGAACTTGGTAGAGGATGGAATGGAACTCTGTGGGCCCTGGAAATTGTAAGATCCCCGCTAAACTCGGGGAGGACTTTTTCCTTGATGAACGATTCCACCCATGGCGTTGCCTGGGTGCCTTCACTTCTCTTGGGAACTCCCACTATGCACAAGTTTGAACGGCGTGAGTGATTTTCCAGCTCATCGAGGTTGTTCTCTAACGCGCTCCTATCTTTGGAAGCTTAGCATAATTTCGTAAGCAATACGCTCATCTGGTCCTCCAGCTGAGAGATCCTTGACTCTGCTCCCTGGATTTTGACTGAAGACAGGCCACTGCGTCTTCAATCTTCCCTAGGTGGAGATGAAGAGAAGCAATTTAATTTTCCTGGAACCTCTTCATCTCTCTTATTTCATCAAGTATTAGACTGAGCAGGGTCTTGATATCCATCTTCTTGGAAGAAACTGTTTCAGCTGGATCATCTGTTAGAGTTTTTGCAGATTCAGAGGCTAATTCAGGCACTATGGATTGTGAGGTGTTAGATTCCGTCTGATCCTTCTGGCTGAGACCCAATGGTAATACTTTAGAAGTATTTGGCTTCTGAGTTGGGGTCATCTGCTGATCTTGCAGTACCTGGAGCCCAGGAGAGAATACCGGGTTGTTAGCAGTCGCAATCGGGGTCTGAACCAAATGAGCGTGTAATTGCAGCAAAGAATCTACGGAGGGTGGAGGAGCAGGATTCAGAGAGTTAAGGCTCAATTCTTGTGCCACAGAGATTGACGCTGGAGAGTTCTGAGCATGTGGGGGCACTGAAGAGGCGGGAGGTGGAGATGACGATATAAGATGGAGTGGGGATTGGCGCGGACTGGCAAGATCTTCTACCCTCACTATCCACCGTCTGAGGGAGAGGTGTGGTAGGCTGAGGGGGGATTGACTGAAGTGACTTTTTCGTGAAGAGGTGGAACTCCTTCACACTCTTCCCCTCTTCCTTACTATTTTCCACAGTTGACATGTTCTCCATTTTTTACTTGTCCATACCACCGATCTTGAATATAGGTGCCGTTGTGGAGGTTCTGGCATCCATAGATGTTCCAATGAGCTCTTTAACCGGCTCATCTTCAGAGCTCTCAAAGCTGGAATTGTGGTCAGGGCGATTTCCCAGAAGTCCTGCTCTTCCAGCTCCTGAAGACAGCGCCTTTGCCTGTGCCTGGGCCAGGCGGGTCTTAGCCTTAAGGCCAGTTGCTGAGTCGCCTTTAGTGACCAGGTTGTTCTGCTTGTTGTGCCTCCCCATATTCAATCAACACCTGCAGAAGAGTGCAAGGCGGTATCGAAATAACACAACTTGGGCCAAAACTTCTCCCACTTCTTTGGTAAGTTGTTAATTAGGGACAGAGCTTAACTGCCAGTTTCTCCTCAAATTCAGCTATCAACTACCTCACTCTTCAAAAAAAAGTGTCTTATAAATCCTTATTCAAACTAATTGCATAACATTTTTAACATAATTGCCTTGTAATTGTATACAAAAAATTGCTAAATGTTCACTGTGGAGTGATGCTTTATTTGCAATAGATTGATAGTGTAAAACAATTAATGATTTATAAAAAAAACTCGATAAAAATTATTTGAAATCCTGCAGTTCAAATGGAACTTAAGGCTCGCCTCTTTAATGTGCACATGATCAGTCCCCAATAACAGCCCATTGCACCTAAAGCACAAACCCCCACATGTAAGTACTCACCTTTTCTCTACTGAGCTATTGTAGATAAACCTACATAATTCCCCTCAGCTGAGTTACATCACCCTGCTACTGAAAGAGCTTGGTTGCTCTGTTGCATCCCAGAAAAGGCTTCATTTACAGAAAAAACAATAAATCCATAAATACATGCACACAAAGAGTGAACTGCAGTGGGATGTATCCCTTTCCTGGCACTTTAATTTCATAAGAACTAATGATATTTCTAAGCCAGATGTAATAGCTGAGGTCATGGAACAATTGGTGGAAGGACACCTACCCAAACTATGGTTTTCATGAGAGAAGGTGATGGAAAGTTGTATAGACTGGTCTATGCTATAGATTTAGGGCTGCTCCCAAGAGGAGCATGTGCTCATTCATCACTACAGGTTAGACAATTAAATATTTTTTAAAAAATGCACTGAAACGTTAATATTACTAGTAAAGGGGTTAATAAATTTAATGCAGGCTTGATGGTCCATCAAAACTATGAAATCATTATTTTTGATTCGAGAAAAATAAGTGTATGCACACATGATTTTGTTAAGGAGCAGAGAACAGGTAGATGGCATGTTTCCTTTTAGGTTAAAGCTTATAAAAAATGTTGCAGATAAGACTGACTTGTCATAAACATACTGGAAGTACTCTAGCTGCCAGTAGAAAGGTTGGCCCTCGGATACGATGTCTATATTGCAAACCTTATCAATTAAGAAATCTTTATTTTGTTATACTCTGCCACTAAAGATACACTAAATCAATACATGTGTTAATTATCCTGATCTGAAAATTGAAAGGATTTTTAATCAGTCCTTAGGGAGGAACTTCTGTCTTATAGGTAGTGGTAGGCAAATCAGCACTCAACTAAGCAAATATTGTTTTCAATCGCAGACATAAGCCGTTGCCCTTCTTACAAGCTTTCCCTCACTGCTGCCTCCCCACACTGGGATTGTCTTACTTCTACATTTCAGCTGGGTAGGAGGTTGAAGCATCGCTCATGAGGATACAAGGAGCGTCCTCTCTACCTCTTATGTACGTTTAGGATCTGCAGCATAGAGGAGATACGAAGCGTCTTTTCTATTGTTTTGGTACGTTTTTACATCGGCAGCTATTTTAAAGGATGAGACCATTTTTGTCTTCTATTATTGGGGTTGTGTGAGCAACAGTTCTTTCAACCTCCTTGTGTCATTTTAAAATCCAGGCGGGTGGCCACACTCATCTGCATTGTTGCCACGCGCCGAGCCATTCCTTCTTGTTCTTCGCCTCCAAGGTTCAGTTGCCAGGGATTGGAGCTAGTTCTTCTGAGGACATTTTGCTGCGCACTTTCTTGGAGCACGCCTACGCCGGGAGCCATCCAGCGCGACGTAGGTTAGTACGTCTCGCCATCTTGCGATTTGCGACTGTTTCGTCATCTTTTGACTTCTGTTTGTTACTGCCAACCACGCATCATTATCCAGATGGAGTCCTGTTAGCATGCCGCGTTTCTGTCAACAATCCTCATCCAAGTGGGCTTATCATTGCTTGGTCTGAATCGCCACAGAATGAGGTGACACAATATGAATTGTTGTGTTGTTTGTGCCATCAGAGTGTATTCGCCTCTATCATCAATTTATGTTGCAACGTTGTGTTCTGTCAACAAACCTCATCCAGGTGGGCTTATTATTGCTTGGTCTGACTCACCCCGGAATGAGGTGGCATAAATTAATTGTTGCGTTGTTTGTGCCATCAGAGTGTATGATGGCATACTCAGGTACTTCTTTAGTCAGCAGCTTTCGGGATGGATTTACATTGTTTTTCATTCTGAGCTTGTACTCCCTTCATAGAGATCACAAATTTAATTTGAAAGATAATTATTCATTTTTTTCGACACCTTGTTACTGTCTGGACAATTCTAGTATGTTGTCTGGACCTGTACTATGCTTGCTCGTATGGTGGGATATTATCCTCAAATTCTGTCTTTACAGTTACACTTGTTATTGACCTGATTTTCTTACGCTAGGGCCGAGTATTTAACGTTTTTGCTACTACCTGAGTCTTTACTCTATTTATTCAGTTAATGGTGCACAATTATTTTAGGTGTTGTACGGTGCACAATATATTTTTCCCTCACACAGTGCGCAATGTCTGGGTTTCAGTCCTGGGTTACATGTACAATTTATCCTACATAGAGTGTCTAGGGTGTGTTTTGGGGTTTTTCGCCCATATTTTACAGTGCACAACAACAGACCTTGACTCAAGGTCATCGTTTCTTGTTTGTTTCCCTACATAGGGTGTGTTGCACATTGTCTGTACTTCAACATGAGGTGTCTCGCAGGGGTTTTAGTCCCGCTACTTTAGTGCACAACACTGACCTCTCCACAAGGTATGTTTCTTTAATTACAGTGCACATTTTCACCTCATGGCTCACATGTTGCGAGGATTTTTGTCCCATATTTCCAATGCACATTGTCTCTTGACCTCTCCGCGAGGTGTGTTTGACCTCTCCATGAGGTGTGTTTGTTGGGTCTCCCCATCATCCTGTGCATAACATATGACTTCCAATCGAGGTGCGTCCTTACATGGACATGACATTACACATGTCATTACATGAGTTATACCTTCAGTACAGTGCACGTTCTTACCTTACTTAAGGTGTCTAGTGTGGGTTGTTTGTTTTATCTCTACAGTGCACAACAGTTTGATTTTCTCTTGTTATTGCCTCTGCACATTCATATTGTTACCCTCTTGGGTGTATAGTTTGGTACTTACCTTTTAACTGTAGTGCATTGGTTCACGTTAGACTGGGCATTTTTCTCTCTATTTTGTTTCCCTTTTCATTCTCAACACTTTAGCCCAGTACTTTTCTATTTTGTTTATACCTCAAGTGTTTGTATATTATGGAGAAGAATGGGGTTTATATTGTATTTCTCTTCTTCTCTGTCATCTTTTATTCTCCTGATGTGGATTGCTCTCTCGCATACTTACCTGGCCAGTTGGTGTTCAGAGAGTACTCATTGATGTTTTTTTTTCTTTTCTTTATTTCTTTCTCTCATTTATTAGAAAGGAGTATGGGGAAAATGTTATCTTTATCTGTTTCTTCATATTTTTGGTTGCTTTCTTTGTCTCTACTTTTGCTTTGTTTCACTCTAGTTCTCTCCTCTCTATTTTGTTACTAGCTTCTACATCTGATTCCATATTTCTCTTTTCTGTTCTATTTCTGGAAGAAAGGAGGATATGTAGTATCTTGGCTAATGTCATCCACTGCTCCACCAGTGGAACACTCTAGATATGATGTAACATAGAATGTTGATGGATTAATTCCATAGTTGGAGAAGGGCTGATCGCCTTGCTGGCCGCTCCTGGTGGGGCTGAGTACTGCTGTATTACTGATCCTGTATCTAACTTGAATAAATCATCTTTGAATCACACCTACCTGCGTGGACCAGATTACTACAATATCATTGTATTCTTTTGTATTATAATATCGGCAACATTTTTTAATACCTTTTTGTATGTATTGACTCTGCTGAATAAAAAATTAAAAAAAGAAAAAATTAACAACATTTCATCCCTATGTGAACACAGCAGGTCACATTTTAGCCCTCTTATGCATATTACCCCTTTTGGCGCCGAATGTTTTCTTACCCCAGAGTCATAAGGAACAGTGTGATAACCTCTAAAGCTGCTTTGGAGCCATTGGATTGATAATCTTGGATGATTGCTTATGCCAAGCTTGAGAAGCAATGCTAGCCCTACAAAACTAATGCTTAATGCTACAGCCATTCTAGTCGAGAAGTTTGTGCAGTTATACCTGTCCCTGCTGCAAAACTGAAATGCTATCCAAAGCACTGAGACATGTACATCACTCATGGTTCTAAAACACAGATTGTCTCTGAGTTGCTACAAACCATTTATGGCGATTTATTGTTTGGGACCTTGCCATTTTGGTATTTCACAGAAATCCTAAATGTGTTAATTTTTCAAGAAGTCTGAGTGAGACTGTGACAAAGGTGAGTACAGTTGGGAACAGTGTGACCTGAGTTAATACCACTTGCTACACAAGAGCTCTGAAACTTTTTAGAATACACAAAAGCAAATTAGTAGATTGACATGCCAATTTAGAAACATTGTTCACTACCAAACATGTGCAGTATTTGTTTTATCCACTGTCCTCCTTAACGAATTTAACAATTTTTCACTGAGATCACCCAAGGGCAGTTTAAGGTCATCAAGGCATCATTAGACTCTTGTTGAGACTGAAGCACATGTTAGAGAACTTTACTGTGAGAAACAATTGTGAGAAAACAACTGATTGAGAGGGACTACTGTGGTGTTTGAGTGCATAGTAATGCCACCAACTTGAAAAGCTTTGGCAGAAATGCCACCATAGTGCCCCACCACTAACATGGCTCATCCCATACCAGAGGCAGCCACTTTGGCAGAGAAACCTCTGCTGCTGGGCTGTGGATTTCTAAATAGAGCCTATTTTCCATCACCAGTGTTCTGAGCAATTAGTTCCAATCCCAAGGCGGAAATTCTTGCAGCAAGCATCTTACTCAGCCCCTGACGTTGTTATCATTTTTGCATGGTGCTTGTCATTTCCTAAACTCTCCAGCAATGCTTACCATCTACTAAATTTAACTTGGAGCTTTCATGCTACTACAAAGGAGAGCCTATGGAACCTAAACACCTAGGCAGGGGATGGGTGGAGGAAAAGGCAGTTCGTCATGTGCATATATATGGACAGAGGCAGGTGAGTCAAAAAAAGAAAACCTAGGGTCCGAGTAAAAAAGGTAAACTTACACATTTGTGTTAGTTAACGCTTTCTCAGTATTTACAAACTGCATTTTAATAGTAAGATTAAGGGCCTCATTAGGATGGCGGGCGGACTTTGCCCACCCGCCACCCTATCGGAAAACGGGACCGCGTGCCTTACGGGGGGGGTCCCGGGGGTGCCATTAGTATGTGCCCGCCACAGTGGCGGGCACAACCTGTATTTTCAGCATTGTGGCAGGCGGTGCTCTCTGCACCGCCCATCACAATGCTGAAAATGCATTGCAGCATTTGCATAATGAAAGCGGCAGGCACTGCCCCGTGTGCACCCCCCTACTGTGCTTGACTCTGGGGGCCCGCAGGGGGCCCCCAGAGTGAAGTCCGCCTGCCTTTCCGTGGCGGCATGCCGCCACGGATAGGCATTGAAAAATGCCCATAATAATATGGCTGACGGTGTCTGTTAGACACCGCCACCATATTATTCCTTTTCCGCCCCGGCGGAAAAGCGGCGGACGGTCTTTCCGTCCGCTGTGGTCCCCCCGCCATACTAATATGGCGGGAGAATTTCGAGCAAGGATGGCGGGCGGAGATGCTCCCGCCAAGCTGGCGGTGGCTACCGCCAGCCTGGCAGGGGCATCCGCCCGCCATCCTAATGACCCCCTAAGAGTGCGGAGACTCTGCAGTCGGGGCAGAGAACTCCCCACAGTTTTGTGAAGACCAAAAAAGCTTAAACTTGCATAAACATTATTATTGTTATTATTGCGACTTATAAAGTGCGTGGCTACCCCAGAGGGTTTCCCAGCGCTAGACCCAGGATGAGCACATCTAAATTTACCTTTGTGAATCAGGGCCATTGTTTAGATCTAATCAATGAAATAGTGGTTTAATGAAAATGCAGAAATGTATTATCACTGTGCGACTAACACCTAAATGAATTTGAGATACTTCATCAAGAAGTTGTGTTTATTTTACCACTGATTATGTGGGCTTCGATTTCAAAATGGTTGCTATCTGCATCCATCTTATTTCCTGCACACAGTCATCTTTCTGTCCTTTCCTCACCAATTATTCAGTGTACAGTGGATATTTTATAAACAACATTTTTAACAAGCTGTCTTTCTCTAATTTACAACACGATGCTTCGTTCTAAAACTTCATTTTCATGCTTTTGCTGACATAGTGAATATTTCCCAAGGTCCCAAGGTCTTACCTATTGGGACCACAATGTGATTCTCATGAGAACCTGACTTTGATATTGTAGCGACCTTTGTACTAACCATAAGAAGACAGAGAGCTCTAGGGATGGTAACTGCCTTATGTGAATCTGTAAGATTGAGATAGTTCTGACAAATGTCATTTCAGACTATATCTGTCTTTCTTATACATTTCCAGATGTTTGCACATTCACACCAAATGTCTGAATCTTATTATATTACACTCTCTAGAATGAGCCACACCCATAGGGTGTTGGGCTCACTCTCCCTGATCTTGAGAAAGCAAAACTCTGTTGGTCTGATCTTTGATTTATGATGTATTTACTTGAGCTGAATTGTACTCTGCCCTGATGTTTATATGTTACTTTTTATTCTGAGTGACGTGCTTGTTTATGACAAATGGCTAGCTGATCGAATATTTGCAGTTTATTTTACTTTCTGTAATTCCTTTAATTTTTCATCAGACTTTCATGGTTTTCACTGTAATATTTGTCAGTCTTTACTGTGAAGCCTAATCTGATTTGTTATTTCATATGAAATGTACATGTTAACCAAGTCCAGTTGTGGAGCAACAATATCCTTGGTGGAGCAACACCAGTCCTAGTTGATCAGTAGTGCTTTAGCTTGAAAAGAGGGAAAAAGGATTACATCATTAGTAAATTGGTGGTCACATAGACAAACAATATGACAATGTTATTAAGGGGTCTATTAGGATGGCTGACAGATGGCTGCTGCCAGGCCGGCGATGGCAATCGGCGGGCTGGTGGCGGCCATACGTTCGTCATCCGTCTGCGGTCGAAACATTGGCATGGCGGTGATGACCCCAGCGGTGAGAAAATCCGCCCCCACTTTTCCGCCGGTAGCAGTCTGCATGCTTCCTGTGTGGGCGGAGCTAGACCTCTAAAATGGGGCCGGTGCAGGGCCAGGCTCTGCCGGCATGATTATGATGCTGGCGGTAGCCAGCATTTCCGCTGCAGCTGAACCGCCATGGAAAGGCATCCGCAGAATGTCTCCGAGGGCCCATTGCGGGCCCCCAATGTGGTGGGGGGTGTGGGTGCCCTGGGGCTACCCATGGTACCCCCCTAAATGTCCCTGTACCAGGTGGTAGGCACTGTGCAGTGCCTGCCATTCAGTGCCACATCGTGTCAGTGCTGCTGGCAGCAGCAACCACTGCAATATTAAAGGCTGCGATTGTACCGCCGCTGTCGGATTTCAAATGCGGAGCATACTAATTGGACCGGCGGTTAGGCTGCGGTCCTGGCGGGCAGTTTTTCCCGCTACCATGGCGGTCTGGGTGATTTCCCGAACGCCATCCTAATAGACACCTCTGTGAGAATGTGTCACAGGTGAAGAGAACAGATCAAGGACTTAGCATTTGGGACCACCCACTGTTATAGAGCAGTGTAAGGATCAAGGACCTTGAAGCACAGAATAATACCAGTTCCCTAAGACACCTGTTCTTGTGATGACTAACCTAGATAAGTTTACAAAGTATTTTGTTGTTCATATATATCAAGCCGGCAGAGAAGAATAGAAGAATAAGGCAGTTGATTGTGGTGGGCAGTAGTCATGAAGATATTTATTTTATATCATTTATTTGATATAGCTCAAGCATAGCTCCAAGGATCAGCAGAACGTTTATGGAGGCCATTTGTCTTATTTTATCAGGCATACTTCAAACATGAAGTTCTGTATGTAGAAGATTATTGTGTGTGGGTTTCGGCGGAGACTTATGCGAGCTAGCTAGATCTGATTTGATTTTATGGTGGGAGGATGACAAAGGTAACTGGTACAATACTTGAAAACATACACTACAGAGTGATTTTTACACTACACACATTCCACATTTTTTACTAGAAGAAGATAAAAATGATTTGACCAGAATCATCCTTTTCTCACACTGGAAAAACATCCGTTATTAATTTACAAATTGAGCTCCCAGTTTTATAATATTATTTTTTGAATATTTATGCCTGTGTTTTTCCATATTCTTTGGGTTTTGTTTCTATTATTTGTATTTATCCATATTTATTTTGTGTTTTTCATACAAATAAAGTCATAACTCATATTGCCACATGTATTTCACTAATAATGCATACTCATACTTTGATGGATATCACGTTTTCACACTATAAACAACTAAACATTAAAGAACAATACACTAATGTGAAAATATTAGCATTATAGCACAGACAAGTGCACAAATAAAGTTATTTAATAACATGTCTGCACCTTTGTAACACTAGATGCTGTCAATCTGCACAGTATTAGCCAGGACATCTTTCATAATAGCGTGGTAAGTCATAGAAAGGCACACCATATTTTTGAATGTCACTGTTTTAAAAAGTAAATACAGACATAAAACGTAGTCATAAACCAATGAAATAGCAAAACTATTTTTACAAAAACAGTACTAAAATAAAAGATAAAATGTTATTTGCCTATAAATTGTAGTAACGTAGGCACATATTGACAAGCCCCTTTTGCCACTGGAGTGTCACTGTGGCGATATGTGCTTCGCCTTATTAACAAGGCAGCATAATGATGCCTTGTAAATAAGGCACCCTTTCACGCTGTACTTAGCGTGAAAAAGGAGGGCAATTGGTGTTACGGTGGGCGTTCCACTGAAACACCTATTGACTCTGACTCTGCCCCCTATTTACAAGAGCAGTGTAAGTAGGAGGTAGCACCAAAATTAAGACCCGGGAAAACCTGGTTTTAAACTGATGAAACTAGGAGAAATTCTTTATTTCGCTTCGTTTTTGCTGTTTCCATGTGTGCAGCACACATAGAAACAGCAAAAGGTCATTGATTGTTTATGTGCAGGAAGGTGTCTTTTCCTTCACATAAACAAGCTTAAAAAAAAATTACATTTTGTAACTTCTATGTGTTCTGCATTAAGCAGCACACATAAAAGTGACAGAACGCATTTAAAGATTGTTTATGTGCAGGAAGAGAAACCTTTCTGCACATAAACAATCTTCGCCCCAATGCAGACACCCTTGCACCATAGTGCAAGGGTACCTGCATTGGCGCTAGGCTGCTAAATCTATTTCCAGCGCAGGGGGAAAAGTAGAGCTGCACCATATTAAAAGGTGTAGCCCTGCATTTCAGAAGTAGCGGAGTGCGGTGTTAAGCCAGGAAGGCTGACGTCGCACTGTGCCACTTCTTAGTAAATATGCCCCTCATTTTCTTATTACAGGAACCTGATGATTTTAGAAAACACGTGAGAAGAAAATGGCATCTTTTAGAAACTGGGTTTCTGCAACACAAGAACATTTTTATTACTAGTGAATCATGGCACCACTATGCCTCCTTTCTGCTAAGAGGCAATGGCTGCCATCCGTCAGAAGCTGTGATGTGCAGCAGTTCAGAAACCCTTTCCTATTACTTTCACACCATAGAAATGGTGTTGAAGCACTACTTTCATTTACAAACTTTGAAAGAAGGTGTAAGAAGTCCTTTCTAAACCCTGCCTCACTTATTTGTGAGGGGACTCAAGAAAAGAGTGTAAAGAGAGTGAGATGGATATTGAAAAAGGAGGGCATTGAAGATTGTTAAGTAAAATTAATTTAAGAGTTAGATGTTAGTATGAAATGGAGTGGTGGGTAAGAGATAACCAATATTTAGGGAAGAAAGATGGCCTCGAAAGCAAGATGTGAGAAATTGAGTTGTTGGTTGACGGGAGTGAAACCGTACTCAAGCAAAAGCCACAATCCCTGCTAGGGTGAACTACAAATAGTAACAAAATTACCCGTCTGGTAGCCTGGCACACAAAAGTACTCAGGCCTTACTTAGAGGCAATGTGTAAGATATTTATACAGCCCTTCAACAATAATAAGTGAAAATACAACTCAAGAAAAATTGCACACTGATTTTAGAAAAGTAGAGTAACTTTTAACAAATTATTTGACACCAAAACAACAAAAATCCAATCAGTTAAACCAGAGTTAGGAATTTTTAAAGTTTCAAGTGTGAAATGGCGCCTAAAAGATCAAAGAAACAACCGCAGACATCTAGTCATGCTAGACTGGGGCAAAGTCAAAGGTTATGGGTGACCGCAATGGAGCATGAGTCAGATAAGCTAAGTGGATTGGGCATAGTCTTACCTTCGGGCTTAGGAAAATTCAGACCAAAAATCTCTAAGGGCTGGCTGGTGTTGCGCGGAGACTCCACAGGTGCCAGCATTGATTCTGCACTTTGACAACGGTACATGTGGCAACAACAAGCAGTTTGCTGGGCCACGCCAAAATCTCTGGGAGAGCACTGTCGAGCTAAGGGTTACTTATCCTCTATCTCGCCACTAATTAGAAGAGTCCTACCCAGCCCGGGTACTCGCCAATGACTACACATGGAGAGTAGTTATACAAGTCTTATTTATTCAGCATGTAAGCAAGAACTCAACATTCTAAACCTGTATTCACTTAATTACCCTCCAATGACTAAGTCAGAGGTCTATGGAATCCATTGGGAATCAAACAAGTTCTGTCATTCTTTATTTACACAACACTACACCCCCTCCTCTGCCACAGAGGTATATGAAATGTCCTGCCTCCCTACCCTGGTTCCAGAATGTCTGCAGTCACAATAGGCTAGTGTGAAGTACTTTCCATGTGAGCTGAGGCGGTGTCTTAGAAGTGCAAGTAGGGCTATGTACAGCTCTGCCCCTCCATCCTGCCTTTGATGGCCCATCCTGCCAACACCTAGTCGCTCTATTGTGTGGCTGTCTGGGAGTAACAGACAAATGTGCACTGTCAACTACACCTATTCATGTGACTAAGGAAACAGAATGCAGGTACAAAATGGCTAGCAAAATAAAAATGCCAATCTTCTAAAAGTAGACTTTTCATCATTGTGACTTTAAATCCAACTTTACCATTAAGGAGTATTTTAAATTACAATTCCTTAGACACCAAATATGACATTTCTACCTGCTCCCAAACAAATGTTATCACTTATGCAGTGACCCAATGGGAGAGGTAGGCCTAACAGAGGTGAACAACAAATTTGTGAGTTTTTCACTACCAGGACATGTAAAACGTCATCATTGTGGTAGTTACCATCACTATAGCATATAGTCTAGGAGCATTTGAGAGTTCAAGTGTCTAAAAGACATGCAATAAATATTTTTATTTGTAACTGCTAAGATATCCAGAATGGGCAATTGCATGGAATCAATCTTGGTGTCACATGGACCATAACAAAAACATGGGTAATTCTTGAGGAAAAGGCATTAAGAATTTGCTTTTCTCATCAGCAGCCATAGCAAAAATCTACCAAGCAGTGTGATTAATGTTTACCTCTTCCCCAAGAATATGCACTCAACAGATTGTTGTGGGGCCAGCACCATCAAGATTTTCTCTAAATCAACCAAATGTATGTGTTCCCTGTATTCCATTCAAGCTGAAAGGTCAACCAACACCAATAAAAGACTGATATTTTACCCAATGATTGGCTGATTGTTTTTTCACTTGATAAAATCAGTATTTGTCTCCCTGCATATGCTCCCCTGATGAGTAGTACATATTTCAAAACAGTTTTTTTTGTTAATTTCAGGTTTTTTTAATCATATATTACATCCAACTTCTATGAACATATCATGAGTGATGTATTATGTTAGGTCATAAGAAGTGGTTGGTGGGGGCAAGTTATAGTTAGCTACGTAAATCATAAGTGGTGAATTTCTGAGTATTTATTTTTATCAAATGGTAGTGTTTACCTTATTTATTTATTTTTCATTTTATATTTGGAGGTACAGTACAAGAAACTATCATTATCAAACAATTCATCAACAGTTCTAAATTGAAGAATGATTAGACATAATAACAATACATAATCAAATGTCTAATGTTCTAAAAATCTGTATATACATGCTTTTCCTCCAATCCATTATTCCACATCCAACCCCCAAAAATTAATGGCTGCAGCACTTCACACCTGCTTAATCCACTAGGAAAAGGCCCCATATTCTATGAAATACAAACACACATGTTCTCTTTTCCTGACACTTTGCATTTTTTTGAGCCAACCAAAGAAGCAGAGAACAGACTTAGACCTCGCCTTGTAAATGTAAATGTATAGGCATTTATATAGCGCACTACTTACCCGGAGGGTCCCAAGGCACTTCGACCGCTGCGAAACCCTTCCTGGCTTCCCTGAGAGATGGTCCCTTAATGGGTATCTCCAGGGTGAGACCAGGCATCCCCGGCGGTCTGGTGGGGCCATTAGTGAAGATGAGGCAAGCTAATGCCCAGAGTTGCCGAGTGTGATCGCTGATCAGAGTGGGCACCGAGGCAAGAGAATTATCGAGTCCGCTGACCCTGGTCCAGAAACCTGCCGCGCCGGGAATCGAACCCTGGTCCCGGGCCGTCCTCTGCTCTCGGGTCTGCCGCCTCTAACCAGTGAGCCACACTACTTCTGCAGGACCAATGAATGCACCACTAACATTGAAATAAATATTGGATTCTAATGTCTGATCCCAATGCCCAGCATAGGGCAATATTCAAATAGCATGGGGTTTTGGGGAATCTGCAGTTGAGTTTCCACAAATCTAAAGATACTATCCCAAAACTCATCCAATTTACTGCAGTACCAGATTATATACAACTAGTGTCTACTATACAGAATATCACACCTAAAACATTGACTGGGGCATCAGCCAGTGATTTTATTTAGGCTTTGAAGAGTCCTATATATCAACCACTTTGGAAAAAAATAGCTTTTTACGAAAGTTCCCACCTCTTAACCTTGTAAAGTTTAACTCATTTATTTTTTCCAAACATCTTTGATCAATACTACATCACCTCTCTTAACATTTTGGTAGAGATCCACCCATAAATGTCAATGATAGTTATTCCAAAACCCCAATTTCTTCATAAAAGGAGTGCTCATCAGATTTGCTGCCTCCTCCTTATTATCCAACATGACCTTGTGCTGTAGAGTACCATAAAGAGCCTTATAGGACCACTGCAGCCATATTTTACTACTTATAAAATTTAGTTGTATCTCTTCCTAGGATTTCTACTTTGAACTTTCTTTCTTTAAGTGAATTTCACGGGTTTTTGTGTATTTGTACAAACACACACATTTTATAAATATATATATATATATATATATATATATATCATATATCCATCTATATATATATATCTACCTCTATCTCTCTCTCTGTATATACTGGCAGTCATGAGTAGGTAGTTATAGTTAGGACCTTGCTTACATAGGAAAAGATTTTTTTGACTTGCCCATAACGTTTGCGCCATTTGACAAATCATCACAAAACTTTCCAAATTAGGTGCCCAAGTGCATGTAGAGTTTCAGGAAGATCCGTCAAGCAGGGACCGAGAAAAAGGGAGGGTCAAACAATGTGCGTTTCCCATGTTAATTCACATATACTCTATAGACACGCCTGCAGCCCAAACCGCTGGATGGAATTACACCAAATTTTGCAGAAAGGTAGCTTTTGATCTGCAGTTATCTGGTATAAATTCATTTAGTACTTTCTGAAATATGAAAAAAAATCCAAATTTGAATGTCTGTGGTCGCGAAGAACTCGCGACTATTTCAAGACGAATCACAAATGTGCACGCCAACAGGAAAGCTATGATCGGCTTGCCACAACCTGAGCAGAGTGTTGCAGCCACTATTTTAGTTCATCAGAACAGTCCCCAGGGCTCAAGGAAATGTCAGAAAGTAGAATGAAGGGTCAGGTTGGATGCGACCTGATGCGATGGCTGCAATATAGGGGTCTTTGAGGAACCATTGATGTGTATAATATGTCAAGAAACAGGGTTTTAGTTCCATGCTTGGTATTTGCGAATTCACCTCGACCCTCAGCATGGCTCCCCTTGTAACGTTGTGACAAGTTTGCGGATATCACTGAAAACTTTTACAAAATTATATTCACAGACACTTTCAGATGCAAATGCATTCACTCATAGACGCACTCTGAGATTCATGCACCCATTCACACACCCACTGATACACCCATGCACCCACTCACACACTCATGCAGCCACTCACAGACCCACTCAGTCACTCACCGACTTACACACCCATTCAGACACTCTCGCAACGACTCACAGACCTACTCACAGATTTATACACCCACTCACAGACCCACTCAGAAACTCACAAACCCACTCACTGACCCACTTAGACACTCATGCACCCTCTCGCACACCCACTCAGAGTCTCATGCACCCAGTCACACACCCACTCAGACACTCATGCACCCACTGACACACCTATTCAGACACTTATGCACCCACTCACAGACCCACTTAGTGACTCACACACCCTCTTGAATGCTTACTCAAACACTTATAAACCCTCTCACAGACATACTCAGAGAGTCATGCCCCCACTCACACACCCACTGAGACACTCATGCACCCACTCACAGACCCACTCAGAGACTCATGTACCCACTGACACAACCACTCAGACACTTATGCACCCACTCAGAGACTCACAAAGCCACTCACACACCCCACTCAGAGACGTATGCTCCCACTCACACACCCACTCGTAGACTCACATTTACTCACAGACCCACTCAGAAACACATGCACCCACTCAGACACTCACGCGCCCACTCACAGGCCCGCTCACAGACTTATGCACTCACTCACAAACCCACCAATGAAGTCATGCACTCACTCACTTACAACCCACTCATAGTCTCATGCATCCACTCTCAGATCCACTCAGACTCAAACACTTGTTCATAGACCCCCTCAGATACTCATGCATGCAGTCATAGACCCAAACAGATCTAGCTGCTGGCTGCAACTCGGCAGAAGCAGGAAGACATCATGAAGAGAGGACGCGGTGAGGTAAGTGGGGCAGGGGCTTGGGCCAGGTTTGAGGGAGTACGTTCTATGGGCTGGAAGGTTTGGGGTGGGTTGCAGGGCTGGGGTGGTCGTTTTCAGGGCTGGATAGGGGTCGATTTCAGGGCTGGGGTCAGGGGTTGTTTTCCAGCCTGGGAGGGGGGTCGGGGTAGTTTTCAGGGCTGGGGGTCAGGTAGTTCTTTTAATTAGGGGTTAGGGTATTCGGCCTAAGGGCAATGGAATATTTTAGGGAGAAGTGTTAGGAATCGAGCTAGTCCTATGTTGATGACCATGCCTTAACATCACATGACAGGGGAAGGGAGGATAAAAGTTAGTCCTACCTTTGGCTCATTGCTCGTTATTGCCAGTGTTTGGATTCCTTTCCTGGTTGTTGGTTGCTGAGTGCTGCTGAGCAGAGCCCTTCCTGCTATTTTTGAAGCCTTGTTGCTGATTTGCCCTTCCTCACGGGCTCGTGAGAAGGGATAGCACTTATTCCCGATCGATTTTTGTCCTTCCCCGTCCCCGTTCGTTATCTCCCATTGTCTAGACAGTTAGCGGGTTCATGGTGTCCCCTTCTCTCCTCCCTCCCCCTTTTTTGTAACCGAGTTTATTATTTGTACTCGCTGGGTGTCCGGGGGCTCCCGCGCACTCTAGCGAGCGTTACACACTACGCGGCTTTCCTGAGACTCGCTGTTGTTTCAAGAGCGGCTCTGCGGTAAGACGCTTTTCCTTGTTATGAGCGGAAGTGACCTTTTGGGTCATTCCGCGGTAGTCTCATCGTCGAAAGCGTTGCTTGTGTAGCGGTAAGGAGGGCTTCCCTGCTCCCTGTCCTTTCGTTTTCCCTTATCAGAAAAAGGGGTTTTTTAGGTATTGGCTAGTTGCCATCTGATAAACCTTTTTTCCCCTTTATTTACTTTTTGGTACTTGGACATAATTTTCGAAGGCTCCTTCCCTACTTCCGCTATGATTTAATAGCGCAGATTTTGGAGTACCACGACGTGCTGTTATTTCACTCCACATCTTTACGGGGCAAAACCTGCGCTCTTTACTGGTAAGGAGGATGCTGTTTGTGTGGTAAGGCATGGTCATTGGAGGTTGGGATACACCCTTATAAACAGCATATATGAATGTTATGCTTTCCCCCAGTTGTACATAGGTGCAGAGGCGTAAAGATAGGAGGGAGCTGTGTCCGGTTACCTTTAAGGGTGGAAGACTTGTTGTCTCCTCAACATTACCACCCTCTTTTCGGGTCCATCGGTGCACCCATAGAGTTTGACCTGTGGGTGCCCAGTGGGCAGGTAAAGGGGACTGGTGCATGCTACGTTCCTGCAGTGCTTGGGCCGGCTGGAATCTAACAGAATAACGAGCCCACGTTTAAACCACACTGCCCGGACTAGCATGGATGAGGATGGGAACGCGCTGGGTGGGGGGACGGGTGGTCCCTCGATGCAAGATATAATGGGCGCTGTACATACCCTACAGGCACAGGTACAAGAGTTACAACAAGAGAATGTGGGGCTGAAACAAGAGTTAGTGGCCGTAAGGGCCAGAGAACAGTCACAGCATAGGGTAACAGGTCCAGTGATACAGCCCGCCACGTTCCAGTACACAGGAGGGGCGGGATCTAGTACGGCAAGCGGCCCCCCATAGCGGTGACAGTATCAACCCCCGTAGCAGTGCCTTTAGCTCCCCCAGAGAGATTCACAGGAGAGAGTGATAAGTTCGGTACCTTTATGAATCCGTGTCAGCTACACTTTATGTGTAGAACGAACGCCTTTCCTGATGATTCTGCAAAGATTGCGTTTATACTGTCATACCTGACTGGTAACGCGGCCCAATGGGCGATTCCATTGGTAGAAAATAACGACCAAGTGCTGTACAACTATCAGGCATTTAAAGAATTGATGCGTAGTCTTTTCGCTAAACATGCGTTCATGCAGGCCAGTGATGCTGAACTACTGAAATTACGGCAGGGCAGGCAGGACTTATTGTCTTATATAGCCAATTTTAATCGATTGGTATCGGAGACGCATTGGCCGACCGAGAAGAGGACGTCTCTTTTCTATCAGGGTCTTTGTGAAGAGTTGAAAGACATAGTGTCGCAGGTGGTGGATCCGCCTGAGGATTGTGCGGCTTTTATCGACCTGGTGGTGAAATTGAATCATCGAGTGACGGAACGGCGAGGTGAACATAGCCGGTTCCAGTCTTCACGGGGTGGTTATGTGAAGCCAGAGGTCAAGGCGGGAGGAGAGAGCAGAGCAGTCCCTGAGCCAATGGAAATAGGTGGAGTACGGGGCCCCCTGACTTCAGAAGAAAAGAAAAGAAGGCGTGAGAAGAATTTGTGTCTGTATTGCGGGCAGGGGGGGCATTTTGCACGTGATTGCCCCGTGAAACCTTCTGGCATGGGGTTTGGAAAAAAGGTGGCATGTTTTCAAGTGGATGTAAGCCCAGAGAAAGACAGGAAAGCTCAGTATGAAGTGGTGGGGGCCATAGATGAAGCCCCCAGACATTTTGTGATTAACGCCCAATTGCTGATATCGGCTCAGAACCGTGTCCCTGTGTCAGTGTTACTAGATTCCGGGGCCATGGGGAACTTTATGGATATCTCGATGGCAGAGAAGTTGATGGTTCCTTGCCACCTTAAAGAACAACCCGAGCCAGTAAGGGCGATTGATGGGACGGAGTTGACCTCGGGGTGTATTACCCGACAGACTGAACCATTAGGTTTATTGTGTGACAATGGGCATGTGGAATCCGTGATTTTTGATTTGATCGACGCACCCTCGTTTGGGCTGGTATTGGGGGTCCCATGGCTGCAAACACACAACCCGAGGATCGACTGGGTGCAAAGGCTGGTAACGTTGGACTCGGTACATTGTCTAAAGCATTGCTATGTTGTGGCAGCTGAACAGATTGATCCCTTGTCCTGTGCCATGGTCGAGACAGGTAGGATTCCTCCCCAGTATTCGGCCTTTAAGGACGTGTTTGATAAGGGATGTGCCCAAGGCCTTCCTCCGCATAGGTCGTACGACTGTAAGATTGACTTAATACCAGGGGCTCCGTTGCCATGCAGTCGGGTTTACGCGCTGTCGCAGCCTGAGGAGGCTCATCTGAAGACGTATGTAGACGAAATGTTGTTGTTGGGGTATATTCGTCCTTCTTCCTCGCCAGTGTCATCGGCTATATTTTTCATACCCATGAAGGAGGGGTCTTTGAGGGCGTGTGTGGACTATCGAACATTGAATTCTGCTACAGTTAAGAACAGATACCCTCTTCCGCTCATCTCCGTGTTACTTGACCAGCTCCGCAAGGCTACGGTATTCACCAAATTGGACTTGCGGGGCGCTTACCATCTTATAAGGGTCCGACCGGGAGATGAGTGGAAGACGGCTTTTAAAACAAAGTATGGACTGTTCGAGTATACCGTAATGCCGTTTGGCTTGTGCAATGCGCCAGCGGCGTTTCAGTTCTTTATTAACGAAGTCCTTGGTAGGTACCTGGATCAGACAGTCATAGTGTATTTGGATGACATCCTTATTTATTCAGAGAAAGGGCTTGATCATACCAAGCATGTGTTACAGGTTCTACAGACGTTACAAGAACATCATTTATACGCTAAATTGGAGAAGTGCCAGTTCAGCGTTCCTGAAGTAGAGTTTTTGGGATTTGTCATATCCGCTGCAGGTATCCGGATGGACCCAAAAAAGATCCAGGCGATAGAGACCTGGCCAGTGCCAACGAATGTGAAACAAATACAGGTGCTCCTGGGTTTCGCTAATTTCTATCGGCGGTTTATCCTTCATTTTTCTGACATAGTGGCTCCGATGACTCGCCTTTTGAGAAAGGGCGTCCCTTTCGATTGGACGAATGAGACTCAGGATGCTTTTCGTATGTTACTAAGGCAGTTTGTGTCTGCTCCAGTATTGGTGCATCCTGATCCTGCCCTGCCGTACTTTGTAGAGACCGATGCATCTTTGTGTGCTGTAGGTGGGGTGTTGTCGCAGCGGGATGAAGCTACTGGCCATATGCATCCGATTGCGTTCTTTTCCAAAACTTTATTGCCAGCGGAACGCAATTATACTGTGGCAGAAAGAGAGCTGCTGGCGGTCAAACTGGCGTTTGAAGAATGGCGCCATTATTTATGGGGTGCCAGACACGTTATCACCATCTACACAGACCATAAGAATTTGGAATTCTTTCGTTCCGCTAGGGCATTGACTCCTCGTCAGATGAGATGGGTTTTATTCTTTAATGAGTACGACTTCATTATAACATACAGACCTGCTGCCCAACAGGTGAAATCTGATGCTCTTTCCCGCATACATGTGGATGTAAAGGAAGAAGGCTCTTTGAACGTGAGCAGGGCTATGATTGCTAAGGAAAGGATCATAGGGGCATTGGTAGTGGAGGATTTCCCTGCTCTAGTGAAAGATCAAATGAGTCAATTAGATCTGGCTCCCTGGTTGTCTTTACCTCAGGTAACAATGCAAGATGGACTTTTGTATAAGGAGGACAGGTTGTTCATTCCCCCTGCCTTGAGGGATGAGGTGTTGGAGTGGTGTCATTCCTCAGCCCTGGCAGCTCATCCAGGTATAAGGAAAACCAAGGAAATGTGCATGAGGTGGTTTTGGTGGGAGTCCATGACTAAGGATATATTGGGATATGTGAGTGCTTGTCCTGTGTGTGCGATTAACAAGCCTTCGCATTGTAAACCCTCGGGACTCTTACAGCCTTTGAAAGTACCGCCGGGCCCATGGCACTCTTTGAGTATGGATTTTGTAACGGGCTTGCCCTCTGTCTCGGGTTTCACCGCCGTATTGGTGGTTGTGGATTTGTTCACCAAAATGGCCCACTTTATACCGCTTCCTAAAATCCCTTCTGCAAAGGAGATGGCGGTGGTGTTTATGTCTTCGGTGGTGCGATTGCACGGGTTGCCTGAAGTAATTGTATCGGACAGGGGGGCTCAGTTCGTTTCACACTTTTGGACCGAGTTGTGTCAGGTGCTTAAAACAGAGATACGTTTGTCCTCAGCGTACCACCCTCAATCCGACGGTCAGACGGAGCGCACCAACCAGACAATGGAACAATATTTAAGGTGTCTGATAACATCTTTGTCCTGTGATTGGGTAACAGCTCTGCCCATTGAGGAGTTCGCCTATAACAACAGTGTGCATTCCGCCTTGGGCATGACACCTTTTTTTTGTTCTCTTGGGTATCATCCTAGGGCAGTGGCTATACAGCCCACGGGTCGCGTGCCAGCCATTGATGACGTGTGTAAGCAACTGGGAGATATATGGGCCTTGGCTGGAAAAAGCTTATTGGCGGCAAAGGAGGCTATGAAAACACAGGCAGATAAACATCGAGTCCCTGCTCCTGCATACGAGATAGGGGATCTAGTATGGCTAGCTTCGCGCAACTTGAGACTTCAGGGATCCCGTAAGTTGCAGCCCCGGTTTGTGGGTCCATATCCCATCCTCCAGGTGATTAACCCTGTAGCAATGAAGCTTAAGTTACCACAGGAGTTCGGGGTGCACCCCGTTTTTCATACCTCCTTGCTTAAACCCTATGTACCAACAGGACAGGTGCTGCCACCCCCTGCCCCTGTGCTTATTGATGGGCAGGAGGAATTTGAGGTTCAGGCTATTCTCGATTCAAAGCGGGTTAGGGGTCGGCTTTTATACCTGGTAGACTGGAAAGGGTACTCAAAGGAGGACAGGACATGGGAGCCAGCTGGGGGTGTGTACGCTCTGCGGTTGGTTCGGTTGTTCCATAGACTACACCCCTCTAAGCCCCGGCCTGTGGGGAGGATTGTAGGGGGGGGGTACTGTTAGGAATCGAGCTAGTCCTATGTTGATGACCATGCCTTAACATCACATGACAGGGGAAGGGAGGATAAAAGTTAGTCCTACCTTTGGCTCATTGCTCGTTATTGCCAGTGTTTGGATTCCTTTCCTGGTTGTTGGTTGCTGAGTGCTGCTGAGCAGAGCCCTTCCTGCTATTTTTGAAGCCTTGTTGCTTATTTGCCCTTCCTCACGGGCTCGTGAGAAGGGATAGCACTTATTCCCGATCTATTTTTGTCCTTCCCCGTCCCCGTTCGTTATCTCCCATTGTCTAGACAGTTAGCGGGTTCATGGTGTCCCCTTCTCTCCTCCCTCCCCCTTTTTTGTAACCAAGTTTATTATTTGTACTCGCTGGGTGTCCGGGGGCTCCCGCGCACTCTAGCGAGCGTTACACACTACGCGGCTTTCCTGAAACTCGCTGTTGTTTCAAGAGCGGCTTTGCGGTAAGACGCTTTTCCTTGTTATGTGCGGAAGTGACCTTTTGGGTCATTCCGCGGTAGTCTCATCGTCGAAAGCGTTGCTTGTGTAGCGGTAAGGAGGGCTTCCCTGCTCCCTGTCCTTTCGTTTTCCCTTATCAGAAAAAGGGGTTTTTTAGGTATTGGCTAGTTGCCATCTGATAAACCTTTTTTCCCCTTTATTTACTTTTTGGTATTTGGACATAATTTTCGAAGGCTCCTTCCCTACTTCCGCTATGATTTAATAGCGCAGATTTTGGAGTACCACGACGTGCTGTTATTTCACTCCACATCTTTACGGGGCAAAACCTGCGCTCTTTACTGGTAAGGAGGATGCTGTTTGTGTGGTAAGGCATGGTCATTGGAGGTTGGGATACACCCTTATAAACAGCATATATGAATGTTATGCTTTCCCCCTGTTGTACATAGGTGCAGAGGCGTAAAGACAGGAGGGAGCTGTGTCCGGTTACCTTTAAGGGTGGAAGACTTGGTGTCTCCTCAACATTACCACCCTCTTTTCGGGTCCATCGGTGCACCCATAGAGTTTGACCTGTGGGTGTCCAGTGGGCAGGTAAAGGGGACTGGTGCATGCTACGTTCCTGCAGTGCTTGGGCCGGCTGGAATCTAACAAGAAGGCGGTGTGGGAGGGGGGTCGGGGTGCAAGGGTTTTAGGCCTCAGGACAGGGGAGGAGAATGGGTAATCAGGGTAATTTTTAGGACTTAGGGGAGGGTGGAGTCGTTTTTTTAGGGCTTGGGGTGTTTTTTTTAAATAGGGGTTAGGGTTTTAGGCCGTAGGCCTAAGGGCAGTGGAGTAGTTTTAGGGACAGCGCATGGTAGGAGGGGATCAGGGTAGTGTATATTCAGGGTTAGAGACAGCGTGGGGTGGGAGGGGATCTGGGTATTTGTACCTCAGGGCGGGGGAGTAAGTAGAGTTTTTTTTAGCTTAGGGCGGGGGAAGGGGGTTGATAACTTAGACATGCATACCCCTTTACCATTCATACATTTACATTGTAAATGCATGGTAAAGGCATGCATGGTAAAGGAATGCATGGTTAAGATACATTTGTGGTTAGGGATTTGTGGTAAAGGCACATGAGGTTTAGCCATCCATGCCTCTATCATACAACCCCTTTTAGAGGCTTAGGGAGGGGAGCGGCATACCTCCTCCCCATTAATGAGCATATCAGCCCTGGGATGGGGCCCCTGGAGCCCCTGGAAGGCTGAGGCAGTGGGGCTGAATGCCCTTCCCTATAAATAACATTTTGACAATCTCCCTGGACGTCTTGTATGTAAAAAGTGTGGGATCCCCCATTTTTTTTAACAGGGCAGCAGAACTGCGAATCCTTCACAGATCAGTGGTCTTATTAAAAAAGAAAAAAAAATTGCCTTGGTGGGGGGACCCCTGGGACCTCCGAACCATGTCTATGGGGCAAGGTGTCCCTACCATTGCTCCCTATATGCTTTTTTTAGTCTTTTTTCCAGGGCATAGGGCTGAGTCCTTGAGTGCTAAAATGGCTGCCAACACATTTTTAGGTCTTGCCTTCGCAACGCGCATGCGTTGCAAAGGGAAAAGACCTTTTCCGATTGCTTAGGCTTTTCAACCAAGCACGTGCACGTGCACGTGATCCATTGCCTTCAATGGCAACAGGTGCACATCAGGAGATTTACTCGTGGGATCCGCCCCACCATCTGGCAGCAATTATCACTCCCGCGAGTGAATCGCGCTCGCCCCTTCCTCCCCCCCCCCCACCGCACAAAGCTTGTCTTTGAACATTAGTTTGCTCTTTCCTTCCAACAGCCGAAAGTAAAGCGATCCATCTCTGTGCTTCCCTCGGCGCAGCTCTCCCATGAGATATTGCTACCCTTATCACACAATCCACTTAATTTGACAGCTTGGCAAGAGCAATGAAACCGAAAGCAAATTAATTTACAAACTTTTGATGATCTAATACATTTTGCTGATGGGCTAATCTTCCTGTTGCTCCTGTTCGATAAAAAGGGTAATTATTGCTATCATTAGCCTGTCTGACGCCCACGCCTGTCGCTCCTCTTTTTATGTCCTCGCGCCACCTGCTGCCGCTGATTGGACGCCGCATGCTCCCCCTCCTCCTCTCCCTCTCTCTCTACCCATGTATGGAGATCTGGCTCTGGTTCCATCTCGCAGCAAGACTCACCCCTCTCTCTGTTGCCTGCTCAGATCCAGCCCCTGGCGATT
This sequence comes from Lissotriton vulgaris, assembly GCF_964263255.1. Taxonomy (NCBI): domain Eukaryota; kingdom Metazoa; phylum Chordata; class Amphibia; order Caudata; family Salamandridae; genus Lissotriton; species Lissotriton vulgaris. The sequence continues at coordinate 433,607,016 of NC_141696.1, read as the reverse complement.
CCCTGTGTGCAGAAGAAAATCAAGAAGAACAAGGGGGGGAAGGAGTGGCCCTGGTGGAAACTCTTCACCACCGTGCGCCCCCTCATCGAGGTGCACCTGACCGAGGACCAGATCAGGGGCAAATACGTACGCCATCCGGCGCTGGTGGGGTTGCAGGCATGCAGCACTCTCTGTTGTGAATATACACTGATCCAGCACGTTTATCCTCAAATGTGGGGGGCCATTCATGCTTTGTACAATGTATCTATGCTGCTGCACCGCGCTGCTAGAGGTGTGTAACTTTCCTTCTCTGGTGTGAGGTCATTCTTAGATTACAGTGTCTACCTCTGATTCACTCAAAGCAGTGACTTCCTAAGATTACTCTTTCCTGTCACAAGTCCCTCTCAGACTCTTGCAATCTTCCAGGCACTGGCGGGCGACCCAAGGAAGCCTTCAATGGGGGAAATTGGAAACAAGCCGTAATACCGAGAGGCATCTTATGCAGGAGTGTCATTGCTAGAGACAGGAATCCAATACTTCTGTAGGGTAGTGTCTATTTCATAACCATAGATTTTCATCGGCCGTGCCATCGGAGAGGGCTTTAGGCCATTTCCAATGGCAAGGAGTAGTTGGAACTCACTAAATACCAAGATTAACACAGAGGATTGTTACTGTTTCAGATCAGACACTTTGCTAACTCACTATCCTTCTGAAATTCACTTTTCTTGAACCATTCATTACTATCTCCCCGATGACAGGTGAAGAGATGTCCATCTGAGCTGAATTCCTTGCTGGAGTACTACTTTTACAAGAATGTGACTCTGTTTTAGCACATGGCACTTTCTGTCACCATGTCAAAATGAAATAGGCCGTCTCCAAACGTGTTGAATTATTTGAGAGCTGTAAACATGGGTGTTCTTTTGTTCTCAGACAAATAACTTTCCAGCTTGAAATTCTTCTCAGGCCAACAACTCTTGAATCAGTTCCCTCCTCAGTCGTTTCTGACTGGTAGCATATAGCTAATGAGACCAAAGCATCAAATCCGCATGCACTGTAATTACAAGCACTGGCATAGCCAATAGGTCTCGCCTTTGGGACCTTATAAGTATTTCGTTATGCAGCATAATATCCTTGGTGCAACTACATCAACTGTTGCTTGGGTAAACACTTATAAGGTCCCAAAGGCAAGACCTATTGGCTATGCCAATGCTTGTTGTTGATGTGGTGACAGCTGAGCATATCTTATCTTTCGATCTGTTGTCTCTGTGGACCCTTTGCGGTGTGAAATATATATGAATTTTTAACTTTACTTCTCAAAAACTACTAAATGGATTTACACCAAATCCCAAACACCCTTTCTGGATCTAGAACTAGCTTTCTCCCATATCTAGTGTAATTCCAGTCCCCCATTTTTTAGGTAAGGCTGTGCCATTTTCCTACACAAAATTGCTTTAGGAAAACAATGTTAGCCCTTCTTCCACCCCCCCACCCCTGTCTCTGCTTGACGGATCACTCTGAAACTTTACAGGAAGAAGCTGATGTGGATGAGACTTTTTTGGGAACGTTTTGTGAAGGTTTGTCAAACAGTGACAAAGTTATAAGCAAACAGAAAATGTGGATCCTATGGAGACGTGGTCCTAGCTATAACTCTCCAGTAGCAGCCATGTACATATGTGCGCACACACAAAATCACAAGTCAACAAGAAACCCAGAACCCTGACGGCAGCAGTGCGCATACGGTTGTGGAAACCGCATAAATCTGCAGAATTACTTCTTTCTTGGCGCTAAAATGAAAAATGCGTACTCCAAAATTTGCTTGCTTACTGGTTTTATCTAATATTTTCACTCCTGCCAGTGGATCTGCAAAACAACCCAACGCGTTTCGGTGAACAACTCGCCGTCATATATAGATATATATATATTCACTGAAAAAACCATAGGTTTCACACCAGTCATAGTTAGCGGGAAATTTTACTGACATAAAACCAATGAAATTCCACGTTATAGTTAGTTGGACTAACTATAACATGCGCGCCTGCAATGCACTGCTGATGACGTCACATATTACATCACTCATGACATGGTCAGTGACATCACTCATGACATCACTGATGACACCAGCCAATGAATGTGTGTCTTTCTGAAAAATAACTATGTTTTATATATGTATTTGTAAAGGACGATGGAAGAATAAATGGTTAAATAAGTGTGTAAATGGATGTTTGTTTTTAAAAGAATTGATTGGTTAACTGCCTTATTAAGTGTATCTTAGTGAATACATATATTACCAAGTAACTTTTAAATATTGAAATGTATGTATCAGTGTTTCACTTTGTGTATAAGTGGCTGTATGGGTTGGTGACTGACTCACTATTTGTATGTGTTTTGAAGACAGCATATGTACAGGACTGTATGGATGGATGAGTGTGTATATGTGTGTGTTAGTGAGTAAACGACTGTCTGACTATTGTCTTTTTCAGTAGCGACATATGTTTTAATCTAGTATATGTGAGTATTGATATATATAAGTGAGTATATGTGAGAGTGAGAGATTGTAAGAGTTCCTGTTTAAATAAGTATGTGTTTCTGTAAGTGATTGTTTAGGAGAGTAAGTATGTGTAAGTTTCCTTAGAAGTAAAGTGGAAGTGTGTGTATAGCTGTATATGCAAATAAATGGATGTTCAATAGTTTTTTCGCATGTATGAATATGTGTGTGAGTAACTTTTGGATGACTGTCGGTGTGTAACAGGATGTATAGGTCTATCACTACATATGATGAGTGAATATATATATGAATGACTATATAGAACTGTTGGTGAATGAGTGGATGTGTATTTAGATGTTGGAATTACCTAATAAGTTGTTGTAATTGGTGTTGGTTTCTCCTTTTTTAATACAATGTTAGTTTCTATTTTTGAATGTGTGTGTCAAAGGGTATTTTATGCTGATAGGAGGTCTGCCACTTTGTCACAAGGATGGTGTCATCAGTGATGTCATGAGTGATGTCACTGACCATGTCATGAGTGATGTAATATATGACGTCATCAGCAGTGCATTGCAGGCGCGCAAGTTACAGTGAGTCCAACTAACTATAACGTCGAATTTCATTGGTTTTATGTCAGTAAAATTTCCCGCTAACTATAACTGGTGTGAAACCTATGGTTTTGTCAGTGAATTTCAAAGGTTTTTTTAATGCTAATTCCTAACCAAAAGTCTCACTTTATAAGTAGGACTGTTAGCGCTCTAGTTGTTCTTTAGAACACTCTGGTACATACTATCATTGGGCTATAGTTGTGCTACATCTTGCTGATATTTGGGCTACATTTGTATTTTTTGTGTCTGGTGGCCATCTTTGGGCTACATTGGGCTACATTGGGCTACATTTGGGCTACATTTGGGCTCTAACATATATACAGCCCAATGTAGCCCAATATATATTTTTTAAAAGTTAATTTTCTTAAAAACAACTGGAGCATATATCTTGAGACATAGCAAACGCACATCGGGCTACCAGTCCTTACAATTTTTCAATTATTTTTTTTTGTATTTTTTTTTCTTCTTTTTTTTGCCCTGGAGCGCTCCCGGTGCGCGCCCCGGTGAGCGCCCCTGAAAGCGTAGTATTTTGAAGCGCCCCGGTGCGCGAACCGGGAAGCGTCCCGTTAGCGCCAATGTCGCAATCGAAAACAACATCGTGACGCGTAGCGTAAGCGTGATGTATCGCGTAGCCGAGCGATGTGTCTTATGACGTGCTGCGTAAACGCACCCGGAAGTGCTCCGCGGCGCAGCCCGGAGCGCATAACGTAAGCGCGCCGGAGCGCGTAACGTAAGCGCATCGGGTCATGTGACTTGAAAATAACACTTTTCATTGGTTCTCATCATTTTTTTTCTCCAAATAATGAAAGCCCCCTCCTTTTTTCCTCATTCTTAATTTCTTCATTGAGAGAGCAAGAGCTATTTTTGAGCAAACAATGGCATCACTTGTCGCTGTAGCTGGTGCACCCCCACCACCACCCTCACCACCAAGAAAAGAAGGTCCACCACCACAGTCTCTCGGAGGACAAGAAGAAGAGGAGGAAGAAGAGGAGGAGGATCAACAACCAAGGCGCTTCCTCTCTGAAGAACCAAGACAAAGGCACGTTAAAGTGCACTTCATTTGGCAATTCTTCTCTTTTCCTGATGACCAAAAAAAGGAGAACGCCCCCAAAGTCACCTGTCTTATTTGTGACAAAGTTCTCTCCAGGGGCAATCCCACAAAGAAATATTCTTTTGGTAATTTTACCATGATCCGACACATGGAGAGGTGGCATCCCAATAATTTAGCCCAGGCTGAAGTCCAGGAACTTCGAAACAACCCACCCCCTGTGGCCAGCACTTCCTCTTCTGTACCCTCACTTTCTGGTCCTGAAGAACGCCAAATGGTGCCAAATATTCCGCAAAAATTTGGCAACCTCAAATTTGTTTGCATTTTCTGTGGCAAAACATTATGCTATGGTGAACTTAGCGTCACCTTAATAAATAATGCTGTAGACAACCACCAATGCAGCAAGAAAAGAAAACAGTAATTCTTTTCTTTTTTTTGCTCCTGTTGAGCCATTTCCAATTCCCTGTTTTTTGTTTGTTCCCTTAAAAAAAAACCAAAAAATATAAAATTGTTCAAAAATACAAAAAAAGAAAAAAATGTTCAGAAAAATAATAAAAAAATATAAAACAACAAAAAGAATAAAAAAAGTTATTTTCAGAAATACCTCCCATTTATAAAATATTGCCAAAAATGTTAAACTCTGGCATTCTTTTTTCTCTTTTGTGCGCTTCCCGGTGCGCTCCCCGGTGCGCGTATGGCGCGCTCCCTCCGCGACAATCGAAAAACAAAAAATTATTTTGCCCCGCGAGGCCCTTTTATAGCCCCCACATCAAACCTAGGGGGTCAGGGTGGGTCTACCCTGCCCCTTATGGTCATTTCCCCCTTTGTTTTGGCCACCTCTTGTGTCTCGATCCTACCGAGGCACAAGATGGCGGCCGCTCCGGACTGTTTCGAATGTTTACAGACACACGAGAACTAATCAGCTTTCTGCGCGCAAGTCGCGTGGCACGCCCAGAGCGCTCCCTGGAGCGCGTACCGGGGCGCTGCCATAGATATATATATTTTTTTGAACCTAAATTACTCCAAATCCACTGAAGCACATATCTTGAGACATAGCAAAGGCACATCGGGCTACCAGTCCCTACAATTTTGCCAAGTTTGGTGGAAATCCATTCAGCCGTTCGGGCTAAAAGTGAGGTCGACCGCCCTATGGAAATTAACATGGGGAAAACACGTTTTGGGACCCCCCTTTTATCTCGGCCTCCGCTTGACAAATTGAGGAAATTTTCAGGCAGATTCGTCAACCGGCGCAAAAGTTATTCAAAATAGAATTTTGAGATTTAACATTGAAAAAAATCCTAACTATAACTACCTACTGGCGACAACCAGTAGGTAATATATATATATATATATATATATATATATATATATATATATATATATATGAAAATAATGTTCTTGTTTCGCCAATACTCGGCGAAAGCACGACCAGGTGCAGACCTCTCAAGTGACTTCAATTTCGTAGCTTGTGGTTCACAGAGAAAATACAAATCCACAAATGGATAGCAGAGTTTTAAGATTTATTGAATTAAATCATAGGACCAGTGTCCACCCACGACGCGTTTCACTCCTCTAGGGAGCTTGATCACATGAAACGCTCAGAGTGGTGTGCAAATATATACAAAACATAGTTGTGGGACTAATTAGTGCAGTGCACGCCCTCGACGTGCAAATAATAAAAACAAATGACAGACAACAAAGTAAAATATATCAACTTGTTGTGTTAACCACTTCCTCCCTTGATAATGTGTTATTTCGATAGATCTTAATAGATATCAGGTACCAATCATGTGTAATTGTCATTGTATATGTTATGGTTTAAAACCAGGAAGAAAAATATATAATCCTGGAACAAATAACATAACATGAACAATATTTTTGTAAAGTGCATTTTTCTGCATTTAGTTATTTGCTGAAAAGATTTTCAGAAAAAAGCTTGGGGCATAGTGCCTTAATAAAAACAGGGTTCTTAATTAATTGACAAGTGTCAAAACTCTGAAAATATAAAGAGAATTTAATCAGTTCTTATTATGTCATAGCAAATTTCTTATGTATCCTTAAAAAAACTTTATCTGGTATGTACAAACATGGATAATATTTTACCTTCATCTAAACATTTTGCTGTCAATAAAAAGTGCATAAAAAAGTGCAGTGAGAAGTGAACAAAAATAACTACATGGATTAAACCCACTAAACAAAGTATATACAAATTACAGCCGATTAAGCAAATTCGACAGCCTATCACAGTTCATGTGTTTATATACATTATTTGACTCATTAGATTCAATTTATAGGATATTAATCAGCTAGTCTTCATCCGATGACAGCATTATTCCATAATCATTGAATATTGAAATCTAATTCATGAATGCAGTAATATTAATATAACCAAAGAAAAAAGAGAGATGATATATACAGTTAATATTCATAAGAAATTATTCAAATCTTCAGTTAAATTCAAACCATTAGGTGCCTTAGTATCTAACGCTAGTATAAGCTGTGACTCTTTTTGTCTCAGTAGTTTTTCACGATCCCCACCCCGTCCGGGCTGGGATACTGAACATAAAACGGTGTACTCAAGATTGTTCAATAGTTTGTTATGTACAGCACGAAAGTGTCTTGCCACAGGGTAGTTATTATCACTGTTGACAATTGCTCTAATATGCTGTAAAATGCGCTTATGCACGGGCAATTTCGTACTACCTATATACTCGAGATTGCAGGTACATTTTAATTTATAAACTACAAATTCAGATCTGCAGGTCAAATATTCTCGAATAGGGATAGGCACATTACTGAAAGCTGTCATGTAATGAGTACTATTTTTTGCAAAAGTGCAAGAGCGGCAGGAAGTACACTTGAAAAATCCTGTTTTGCTCAACCAGGTCTTTTTGGGAATAACCTCAGCTGTAGGTCTATCTAATACATCGCGCATTGAAGGAGCCCTCCTAAAAGTTATGTTAGGTGTACTAGGCAAAATAGGGCCCAAAATTACATCTGTCAGCACAATTGGTGACTCATTACAGATAATGCGTCGAGTTTTTCGTTCTTGCGCACAGAAAGTTGTGATCAGTCTAACCGAGCATTCTGATCTAGTGTTTTCGGTACTTCTGGGAGCAAGAAGGGATTTGCACTCCACTGATCCAGCTTTAATTAGAGCCTGGTCCAATAAAGACCTAGAGTAACCCCTATTTAAGAACCGATGTATAGATTGATTTAAACAAAGGTCCAATGAATCTTTGTCACTATAGATCCTGCAGATACGTATGAACTCCCCATAGGGAATGCTTTTAATAGTATTTGCAGGATGGGCACTCCGAGCATGTAAAATTGAGTTGCCCTCTGTGGATTTACGATGGAGTCGGGTCTCTAGTTTATTGTCTTTGATGAACATTTGCACATCTAGAAATTTGGCAACATCTGTACTTATGGCAGCAGTGAATTTTAAATTAAGTGTGTTGATGTTAAGATCTACTACAAATGCTGATGCTTCCTCTGTTGTACCACTCCAGATTATACAAACATCGTCAATAAAACACCAATAATTGACGATTTTGGGCAAACAGTGTTGGTGTGTGGTTGTCAGCACGCGCTCCTCCCACCAGCCCACATGCAAGCATGAGTAGCTGGGGGAGAAGCACGAGCCCATCGCCACACCTCGTAGTTGTTGATAAATATTACCCTGAAACCTGAAGAAATTTGAGGTAAGACAGATTTTGATCATTTCAATCAACATTATATTATGATCACGAAAACAGATGTCACATTTACTTAAATAGTGTTCGACTGCATTGATGCCATCGTGGTGGTTGATGGATGTATATAGTGATTCAATGTCCATCACTAGAAATACATCATTTATACACCATTTAACATTTAAGATCTTATTGAGGAAGTCAGTAGTATCCTTCAAATAAGATGTCAAATTAGTCATATGTGGTTGAAGAAAAAAGTCTACATATTTGGAGATGTTCTCATTCATACTTCCAATTGCAGAGATGATTGGGCGACCGGGAGTAGGTGTCACTTGTTTGTGTACTTTAGGGAGGAAATACAGACATGGTGTTGTAGGGTGCTCAATGCTTAAAAAATTGGACTCTTCTTTCGTGATTAATCCTAGTCGTTTCCAAACACCAATCTGTTTCCGTGTGTTATCGTTGTATTTGTTCATTACAAATTGGGTGGACAGCAAGTAGCATGATGAATCCGATAGATGTCTTTCCGCCTCAGTTATATAATCATTTAGGCGCCAAAGAACTGTATTCCCTCCTTTATCAGCATTTTTGATTATTACATTGTTGTTTTGTAATTTTCTCATGAGTAGATGGTATTGACTGTCATTATAGTTATGTTGTCTAGCTTGATTTATAACTCTTGTATTTAGAGCTTTCAATTCTACAATTACCCTGTCACTGAATACATCCACCGCATCTTTCGGCATCAACGGTAGGAAAGTTGATTTAGGGCGGAAGGTGCTGGTGACTGATCTATTAACATTAATAGCTTGACTCACAGTGGGGGTGGTTTGAGTGTCATCCATATATGCCAAATCATATAGGTTTTGTAAACCGGCCATGTCTTGAACCTGTAGAGCCGGTGCAATATCTTCCCTCGTAATCACATCAGATGTTTTATTGCGTTTAGATTCCAATTGAAAATGCTTGATCAATTTGATTTTACGAATGAATTTGAAGATATCAATCCTCGTTTGATTGTATGAGAACCTATTAGATGGACAGTAGGATAACCCAAGTGAGAGTAGCTGTTCCTCCGCTTTAGTTAGACAAGGTCTGTTAAATTGATTACTGTATTTTCAGTCATGCCAACTATTGTCTCCAATTCTTTTTTGTTTTGCCTTGAGTAGTATTTTTTTTTATGAATTCGCTTCGTTGCGTGCCTGCGCTGGCTGTTTGATTGCCTTGCTTTGATTGAGGATTGCGGGAGCGCAGTGAATATTTCCGGTCCTCGCTTACAAAATTTAACTCCTCGATTAGAGGAAAATTCTCACGACCGGTCGAACCGGGAAGTTGTATTCCTTGCCTGCTATCATCAGAGTCACTAGAAGTGAGTGAATTAATAGATAAAGCATCAGTATTGTCAACAGGGATAGAAGAGGCACCATTTGATTCTGTGGCCTGACTTTGAACTTGTTGTCCGCTGTTTGTTAAGGCCTTACGCTTGTAGTGGTCATATTTGCGGGAAAACGTGAACATTCTACCAGTGGCATAATCGTTTTTATCCCGTGCAAATTTTGTGATTTTCCGTTAAATTATGGTTTCCTCTAGTTTCTTTATACGTATATCAATTTCAGCTTTACTTTTGACAATAAAATCAGTTTCCCCAGTTGCTTCTAAAAGGCTGTTCACTCGGTCGATTTCCACTAATAATGCTTCCCGGTCTGACTCTGCATACTTGATCAGTATGTGGATCATGTTCATTGAGCTCTTAAGGTTGTTTTTGGCCCATTCCTGAAGCATTTGGGGATTAGGGTTCTCATATGTGGGTACAATTAGCACCCGCAGGCCACGTGGGACTCTATTGGCATCTCGATACTTCTCAAGGGACTTTTTTTCCCACCATTTGGAAAGCTCGCTACGAAGCAATTTCTCCAAAGTTTTTTTTGAAAGTTTTGGCATCATTGTTGGTATTCATTGGTATTGCATTAGTATGATTCAACACAGGAGCTGGAAGGCTGTCGAAGTGCGCCTCGGCTGCAGCCTCTCTATTTCTGAGCGGCTCACTGGATATCATTGTAAATGTTTTTAAATGTTCGTTTTCGGCATTCAAACCGAGTTGGTATATATGCCGCCTATACTCTGCTTAGATGAATCCACTTTGTAAGTAAAATTTAATGAAGTCAATCCCACAACCCTCTTAAAATGAGTGTTTACGACCAGATGCACGACATCAGGTGGAGTGTCTTACCGGAATCGGTGCTGGGCTGCCCGCCAGTCAGAAGACCGACTCGCCCCTCAGCAACCACGCCGTTTCGACGGAACTCCAGCCTCCAAAGCCGTGCGCGATGTTTTGTCTCTTCACTCCAAAAGGGGGGCAGAGCACGAAGAAGATTCATCCGAATCGAAGTTCAAAATGTGTATAAACGCAAGCAGCTGCGCCAACTCTGTGCCTCTAACAGCGGGAGGGTCCGTAAGCCGGAAGCATCAAATTCCGGCGAAGCAAATGAAAATAATGTTCCTGTTTCGCCAGTACTCGGCGAAAGCACGACCAGGTACAGACCTCTCAAGTGACTTCAATTTCGTAGCTTGTGGTTCACGAAGAAAATACAAATCCACAAATGGATAGCAGAGTTTTAAGATTTATTGAATTAAATCATAGGACCAGTGTCCACCCACGACGCGTTTCACTCCTCTAGAGAGCTTGATCACATGAAACGCTCAGAGTGGTGTGCAAATATATACAAAACATAGTTGTAGGACTAATTAGTGCAGTGCACGCCCTCGACGTGCAAATAATAAAAACAAATGACAGACAACAAAGTAAAATATATCAACTTGTTGTGTTAACCACTTCATACCTTGATAATGTGTTATTTCGATTGATCGTAATAGATATCAGATACCAACCATGTGTGTTTGTCATTGTATATGTTATGGTTTAAAACCAGGAAGAAAAATATATAATCCTGGAGCAAATAACATAACATGAACAATATTTTTATAAAGTGCATTTTTCAGCATTTAGTTATTTGCTGAAAAGATTATATATATATGTATATATATATATATTAGGCGAAAATCTAAATTAGCCTTTGAGAATATGCACTGGATAGAGGGCGAGGGCTATGTGCTAAATAATTTTTGTAAACTTTCCAGTGCGCCAACTGAAGGCTTGCTCTCTAGGAGGAGTAATGCTCGTGCTCAGTGAATAGTGGCCATTTGTTCCAATGTTTGTGGTATGATTGGTCAAATTATGCACATTGTTACTGTCTTCAGTTGCTGAGGTAAAAATAATTTTTCCCACTAACGCCTTTAAGTGACCTATGACCAACACAACAAAAATATGGCACAAGAAAAAATATGTATGTGGGCTTCCACATTTGTTTTCAGTTTATATGAATTAATTAAACATTCTTTCATGGTCCGCTCTGCTGGCAGACTGAAGCGGAATCCTCGTTGCTTTTCTCTCTTTATTACTCACTGTAAAAATAACAATACCAATATGACCAGCTCAGTTTACAGATATGGTGCCTGATTCAGAAGCCGCTTGAGACTTGTAGACATACCACAACATACCACGAGTGAGGGAAAGTATCGCGGCCTGAGCCGCTTTGTGGTTCAGGTCGCGGCTGGGGCCGCTGGTGGCTAGAATTGCAGCCGGAGCCGCTTGTGGCTCGAATTGCGGACGGAGCCAAGCTGGGGGCATCATACCGGCAAATTGCCAATTGCCAACAATTGCCAACATCTAACTGTTAATTGTACAGTAGGAGGATCCCAGTGGGAAGCATCGCCACACCATAATTCATTTTTTAACTCATGGAGTCGCACGGCAGGAGCTGGCAGCACCGCCTCCCATGTTATCTTTGTTTTCCTTACGTCTGACCACTGAGGCTGGACCCTTCGTACCGCTGAATGATCTAACACCCCTCCACCTCTGTCACTGCTACCTCTGCTATCTAACGGCTGCCTTTCCTGACGGCTGCTGCTCAAGTCGATCACCGCCACATCTCCGTCCCGCTGTATCGCTTTGTCCCGCTGTTACACTCAGCAGCTGGCTTGCGGTAGGCGGTTGGGCGAGTATCCCACAGAGCAGACAGGCTTGGAGGTAAGCCAAGGCGAGTGGTTCGCTGTGACTGTTGGTTCTTGTGTATTTTCTGTGGGGCCAAAGGGCTGTCCCTTACCTGCAGACTCGCGCCCCAGACATTCCTGCTCCTCTATCCCCGCCATCGCCGCAGCTGCCAGGACACCGCAGCGCGGCAGCCGGGATAGGGAACTACATTACCCAACATCCTCAGCGGCAGGACACCGCCTCCAGCAACCAGGGTGCGCCCGAAGGTGCTTTAAAAGAAGGACTGCCCTCGGGGGAGCGGGAGGCTCTTGTGTATTTTCTGTGGGGCCAAAGTGCTGTCCCCTACCTGCAGACTCGCGCCCCAGACATTCAGGCTCCTCTATCCCCGCCATCGCCGCAGCTGCCAGGACACCGCAGCGCGGCAGCCGGGATAGGGAACTACATTACCCAACATCCTCAGTGGCAGGACGCCGCCTCCAGCAACCAGGGTGCGCCCGAAGGCGCTTTAATAGAAGGACTGCCCTCCGCATCACGGGTAGCGCGCGGGTAGCGCCGGGAGAAGCCCGGGACAAGGGCGGGACCATCTAAGGCCATCATAGGCCAGAGGAGGTCGGGTCAGGACATCCCCCCTTGCATTTGATTATATGCTATGAAGAACACTGACTCAAGGTACCTTACCAACTGACTATATTTGGGTTATTCTACAGGTTCTTGCCAAGGGTCATTGTTGCTCGACTCCCGATATTGTTTTTGTTCTGATTGTTACAAGCTGTCACACTATGTCTTGTAAGGGGGGCTCTAGAAAACACTCCTTCGAGGGTGACTTGCTCAGGGGAAGAATGGACTATTATTTTAAGAGTGCTATATTGCCCATTGCTAGCGAATTGGAGAGACTAGAACGTTCTCCAGCCATGAACAGCTCACTTATTATGGGTTCTCCCTCACAGACTGCTGATACAGCCCCAGCTCTATCATTATTGGAAGAACTCAATCTAATGTGTAAAGCCTTGTATGCCCCTGTGAATATAGAAAATGTGCTAACTCCTGTTCCAATCTCCCCTATAGTTATGTCTAGTCCTGGTCCCAGTCGTTCTTCCCAACCAACCCAGATCTTACAGGACATGTCTCCCACAATTCACCCAACATCAAATTCCCTACTCACCGTCTCTACCCAGGTGCCCTCGGCCAAAAGGAAGAGAGATAAAGTTAACCAAACGGGCAGTCAGGTCAAGAAACAAAAATTAAACCGACACCGACCAGTACACAATACCCCTAGCACTGATATTCCGAAAGTACCTGTACAGGATTACCTATTGTCCGCGCTCGAAAATATTATGAAATCTATTATATCCCCGTTGCTCGATAAAATAACTAGCTTAGGGGATAGGCTTACGGGACTTGAAGAAGCAATAAAGGCTAACTCGATACCTACAAAAACCTTGGGAGGACCAGTACAACTACAGTGCCTACCCCCTGTAGAATCACCTGATTCTATTATACAAAACACAACCATCTGTAAACAAATAGCCGCCCCACCCATGAATACTTTAAAAAACTCGAAAGCAGCCACAATACCACAGCGTTCTTACCCCAGGGTTGCGCAAAATCAAGAAATGCCATCCCAAAAAAGAATAGTGGCTAGTCACGACACCATCCCACGTAAAACTAATCACCTACATTTGCCACCAGAGGCAGCTCCCATTGTGTGCGTCCTCGCAGGAATCCCAGAACTCCCAAAGGGGAAACATGAAAGACAGCAGGATTTAAGGAACAAGGTAGTGTTCTGGCTAACTAAAAATAGAACATTGCCCCCCAATATAGATGGCAACATATTAAGCGTCAGAAGGGTGGGCTGGCTAGGACCTCTTGTAAAAAATACTGTGGGCGATTTGGTACTCGTAAAATTCAGTAACAAATATGTCGTCCCATACCTCAAATCTTGGAAGCCGCAAACAGGCGATGGTCTAATATCGACTTGGAGTTTAAGCGATTTTTACCCTAGATCTTTATATGTCCCGTCGCACCGCTAAGTAACTCAGAGTAACTTCCGGACGGCTAGAAGTGGTCCTGTACTGAATGGTCCCCTTTCCCTCTATTTTTAATTGATTTGTTCATTTTTTCTGTTGTCCAGTGATTAGCTGATTTCTTCTATCGATTTAATCATTTTTTAAACGTTCGTTAATTTCTTGTGAAATGAAATGTATTTGATGTATATATATCTGTTGCTGTTGCTTTTATGATTTTTATATTGAAATCGAAATAAAGCTAATCGAATCGATTGGTCAAAATATGCACATTGTTACTGTCTTCAGTTGCTGAGGTAAAAATTATTTTTCCCACTAACGCCTTTAAGTGACCTATGACCAACACAACAAAAATATGGCACAAGAAAAAATATGTATGTGGGCTTCCACATTTGTTTTCAGTTTATATGAATTAATTAAACATTCTTTCATGGTCCGCTCTGCTGGCAGACTGAAGCGGAATCCTCGTTGCTTTTCTCTCTTTATTACTCACTGTAAAAATAACAATACCAATATGACCAGCTCAGTTTACAGATATGGTGCCTGATTCATTTTTAACGTTCTAAGATGTCTTCAAAGTTTCTGCCAGGATGGCAAGGCAGAAAAGAGCGAAACAGTAAAAGGGGAATGCATTTTATGTACTGGCTTTGAACCTCCGCCCTCCGCAAAAACCCCACACAGTTCAAAAGGGTTCATTTTTGTATGCTTTTGTCGCTCCACTTTATCCCTACCTATCCATTGTTTAATGAATTTTATTAAAAAAGCATGGTTTCACTTATGAAAAAATGCTCTCTTTGAAACTGCTAGGAGAACATGTTTTCCCTGGCATTAGCCTGTTAGTTTTTAATATCGCGGGTGCACAAAGGTTGACTGTGGTGTTTTTTTCTGTGCATAACCAGCACGTTCGTGATAACGATTACTCAGGACTCTTTTTGGGTTAATGAATGCCAAGGCGTGACTTACCCAACTCAATTTACAGTGATTTAGCTACTGCTCCCTAGGGACCTCATTTATGAGGCCTTGCGTCAGTTTTGCGCTTCCAATGCATCACTTATTGTGACACATCGGCGGCGTAAAACATGCCTCCTGTTGCTCACTATTTACAAAGTGACGCATCTAAGCAGATGCGTCACTTTGTAAACCTCTGCGCTACATTATACCTGGGTCATGTATAATGTATACAGGGGGGCCGTCCCCTGCAAAAAGCCTCGTAGAAGTGACGCAGTGAAATCTGTGAGATTTCACTGCGTCACTTCTAGGACGCCGTTGCGTCAAAATCTTATGCCTGCCTCACAGCAGGCGTAAGACTGACGCAGGCCCTTGACAGGTGAAAGGACACATTGCTGGAGTTGCGTCACTTTTGTGACACTCCAGCAATGCCTCACTTTTGCGCCATACAGATACGTCAGAAATACCGACGTATCTGTAACTCCTTGCGACATGATGCGTCATACAGTAAATATGACGCATCAGGTATGTTGCAAGGAGTGCGCACTGAGAAGTGACGCATCGCTGCTTTCACGCAGCGATGCGTAATTTCTCATAAATGACGCCCTATGTACTTCTTTTATATTGTGTCGTTCCTCGCCAATAAACGAATAGGCAGACCTAGAAATGTTACAGCTGTCCCTCACAAATCTGAATTTCAGATATGCACAAGACGAGTGTCAAAGATAAAAAAGCATTGGCAAAGCCAATAGGAATGGCTTTGATAATGCAGTGGCTAAGACCCTAGTAACACCAACCCTGCCACAGATGTGCACTTTTTTCATGCAGCTGTGCATGTTATCAAGTAACGCATTCTAACTTGTAGTGCAACACAACCTATGGATGAAGTAGGATGATCCATTGCTCCATGGTGAAACTGATTAAGAAGGTTGACTGTCTTAAGCAAAGATGCTTGCTGACACTCAGTAATCCACCCCACTCTTGGGTCAAGCTTCCTGACTGAGAAGAGGTGATTGAAAACCCTACAAGAATGTGCCAAATAATGTATTTCAACTGACAATTGCTCCTGGACGTGGTTGAAAAATACTGGAAAGGAGGCTTCCAGGAAGAGGTTGGTATGAAAAAGGTCACACTGAAACGGGCCCCTTCATTAAGGATGGTCAGTAGAAGGAAGAAGGCTCTCTCCACATTTCTGCAGACACTTAGCTAGCACGTCACCTAAACTAATAATCAAAAAAACAATCCCCAAATCTAAAAGAGATTAGTAATGTCAAAGAGACCGAAAATTGGTTAAGGAAGATCTTGGCCTCTACCATTGCCTCGTGGTTGAGAAACTCATACTTAAGAAGGCATCCACACTGTAATCTTCCTTCTTAGGCAATGCACCCTAGACTTGGAATGCTTTTCAATCACACTTCAGAATGGCATTTTTTATCTCACTTTTTAAAAGAGATCTCAACTCCTTTTAAGTAGGCTTACTCATACAACTTGAGACCACTTCTAAGCCTAATCACTAGCCTTTACCTATCTCTTTCACTAAGGGGCATATTAGCAAGGGCGATATCGCCACTTTAGCTGGACTTTTTTCCGTTAAAGAGGCGATAATTCTATCGCCCTATTAGCAAGCTGTCGCTAACAGCAGTTAGCAACAGCTTTTTAGGCAATACCTACAGGTTTGGGGCCCGCTTTGCAGGTCAGCGATATTTATTGCTAATGACATGCAAAGTGGGTGTATCCAAACTGTTAGCCACTGAAAACAGTCGCTAGCACAGCTATCGCCTATTAGCAAGGCAGGGGAAGCGATAAAAAAATCGGACTAAGCGCAATTATCGCTAGAATCTAACGCCTGCTAAAAAGTTGACTTACCTGTATAGTCAATGGGGGGTGGATTATCAGATTAAGCCCCCATTGGCGTTAATGAGAGAATATTGCTGGATTTCCAGCGATATTCTCGCATTGAGCCGCTATCGCTGGATATTTTATCGCATTGGAGATAAACGTTGCTAATAGCATGTTATCTCTGCGATAATATCCGGCATTAGGCAGCGGGGAAAAAAATGCCCTGAGCGCATTTAGCGATAATTATCACTATTTTTTGCTAATATGCTACTAAATTCTAAAATGTTATATCTTATGATTAATAGCCACTTACTTCTTGCTCTCTGTCAAACCATGTTTGGGCAGCTACATGGCAGGGAGGGGCTCCTAGGCCACAACCGTAGTGTTTGAAACTATTTACTTCTTATGTACTGAGGCCTCTCCTCATATGGCTCTGCAAACTGGGCCAAGCAATCCTATCAGCACTTGACTCTCAGAGTAGCAAGGGTGACCAGTCAAATTTTTCTCATGGAGGTGGTTTGCGGTGCAGAAATTCAGAACCTTTTTTTGTTTTAACAAGGCTTCTCATTTAAAAACAATCACAGGCATTTGTAACTGCTGAACCTTTCAAGTCATTGTGGGGCGTGGCTAGCAGCCGGTGGAGTGTGTCCAACAGAGAGCCTGCTCCCGCAGAGCTGTCCTGTGCCAGTAATAATCCTGCCTTACATTCGGCTGAAGAACCTAACAAGTTGTGTCCTCGGTCCCCAAAGCTCGGGCAGGTGGAAATATGAGGCTCTGTGTCCCTCTTGGTGCATGAAGATGACGGCCGTGGTGCGCAGACTTGCTTGTTTCCCAACAATGCGGCCTCCTCCCACTGGCTTTGATCCAAGCCCTGGAAGAAGACTTCAGATCGATGGCCTGGAGACCTTGCCTTGCATTATCCCTGCAGTGGCTCTAGTGCTGTGGGGGAATATTTCAATGGCATTGGAGGCAGGGCTTTAAGTGGGATGAAAAAACTGGGGCGGGGGTCTCTCAAGGGGGTGTGGCTGGTGTAATAAAGATGTGGCTTATTTATTTATTTATTTTGAGACTTTTATACAGCGCGAACAAGACACTTGCTGATATCAGAGCGCTTTACAAGGTGAGTGTCTAGGTAGCAAAGTAAAGTTCTTTACATCAGTTAAATGCAAGTCAAAGCGTGTATACATAACATCTCGTAAAAGCAAAGTAGTAAGGTACATCACAAAACTTTCGCGGTGAGTCAGGCAAAGGGTAGATATATATTCTAGGATGCCTGGATGGTCTATTGTCTTAATAAGGGTTAGTAGCGAGGGTACGTTTGGTCTCAAAATTTCTTTAGACCATGCTCAGGTGAATTTAGCCATGAGATTCAAATTTACTTCTTTTTTGAAAGATGCAGTAGAGGAATTAAGTCTGGTTTCTGGGGGTAAGGCATTCCAGATTCTGAGCGCCTTCCCTGAAAAGGTCCGGTTATATGTTTTCTTGTTGTTAATTCTTTGCCGTTTCAGTAACAAGTTTTCCGCACTTCTTGAAGATCTGATCCCACCAGAGATAGTCATTTTCAAATGAATTCTGGCTTCAAAAGGTAGCCAATTCAAGGATTTTAGGTCTGGGGAAATGTGGGAGCTTCGTTTAAAACCAGTGATAAGTCTCGCTGCAGCATTGATTGAAGCTCTTAGAGGGGCCGTTGTAGCTTTGGGCAGGTCACAGAGAGAGACACTTCCGTACTCCACTCTAGGGATAACTAGAGTTTGTACTGCCTGCTTGAAGTCGTTGCCCGGCAGGAAAGGTTTCAGTTTCCTCAGTGTATTTATCTGGAAGTTGCTGATGTGTTTTTGCATATTGAGGTTACTGTCAAGTGTTATTCCCAGTGATTTTTCTGAATCTATGATGATTGGTTAACCGTTGAGTGCCGTAAGATGTTTGATCCGGTTGTATGTCGGAACAACGAGTTCCCAAACCACGACTTCCCTAACAACGAGGTCGCAACCACGACCTCGTCTAAACCACGATTTTTTTACCACGCTTTCCTATACCAAATTTTTTCGTTTTAAATGAATGCGTGTGAAAAAAAAATGCTTTACAGCTAGTACCCTGTTCCCCACACCCCTTTAAACACTGATTCCTTACACTCTAAAAATAAAACCGTTCACCCAAACACACTAAACTAATTCTCCCACACCCTAAAATATAACACAAATTAAATAAATCCCAAAGTCTCCTTTCCCCTGTATATTAACACCCCGTCCTCTTAAAACGAATCCCTCTGCTCTTTAAATTTACACGATTACCTTCAAACCCTAATATGTTAAACCCATCCTCTCTTACCTTTTTCCCTGCGACGCTCCTTTGGACTCCTGATGTGTCATTAGACATATTTTTTCTGTGGCTGTCGGATTTTGTTTTGCACATTATTATGACTAGCCATGGAGTTCGGATGTAGCAGGGGGATCTTTTTCCTACATGCCATGACTGGGGTGACTTTCCTGAACAACTACGCAACTACGCAAGCCGAACTCCGCCCTGCTAGAACACTAGACCGAACATGCGTGGTTAAGGCTGAGTCGTTGTTCAGGCAAGTCGTTGTTTGGCTTGCGTGACTCCGGAACTCGTTGTTCCGGAGTCGTTGTTCAGGATGTTTCCCATTTGATCCAGTCTTGCATTATGGGAACTTGGGCGGGAGGAGCGATTTGGAGAAATTCGGTTTTTAGGGCATTTAATTTGAGATGGTTTTCTGCCAGCCATGTCGGAGTTTTCCCAAGCCTTGTGTTAAGCGATTTGATGTCTTCTAGGGTATGGATCTTAAGGTATAATTGTGTGTCATCAGCGTACATGTGATATTGCACGTTAGACGCGTGGAGAATTCCGGTGAGTGGTTCCATGAAAAGATTGAACAGTGTCGGGGATAGTGAGGACCCTTACGGGAATCCCAAAGTTACTGGGACGGGTTTGGACAGGATGTTGTTGACCTTGAGTTGTTGTGTCCGGTTTTGGAGGAATGAGGTAAACCAATTTAGCACTGACCCTGATAATCCCATTCTGTGTTTCAGAAGATCTATCAGGTTCTCCTGTTTGACCGTGTCAAAGGCTGAGGAGAGGTCTAGCAGGATGAGTAGGCAGGCTCCATTCTGATCTAGGATTTGTAGAGCGTTGTCAATTATATGTGTCATGGCTGATTCGGTGCTGTGACCTGCTCGGAAACCTGATTGGTATTTGTTAAGTAGGTCAAAGTGATCAATATGTCTTATCAGCTGGAGGTGTACACATTTTTCCAATAGTTTGGCCAAGGTAGGAATATTATAGGGTGATAGTTGTTTAGGTCCGTATGGTCGGCCGAGGGTTTCTTTAGAATGGGGGCTACCTGCCCGGCTTTGATGGTGTCCGGAATGCAACCTTGTTGTAGTGAGCTGTTTATGATCTTGGTCCAGAGAGGTAGAAGCAGTGGAGTTAAGTCTTTAACAGCGTTTGCGGGGGAAGATCGGTGAAGTGATTGGCAGAATTCAGGTCACTAAGCATTTTGCATATAGCTTCTTTACTGTAAGTAGCAAAGGATGACCAGACTGCGTCATTTTTCAGGTCAAACTTTGATGGGATTTGGTGCGGTGCAATTAGATGGGATGGGGAGGTTTTCATATGTGGTCCAGAGTGTAAGATTATATCATTAAGGAGGTCATTCTTGATGCTGTCAGTCTTCTGAGTAAAGAAGGCTGTAAATTCTTCACAGTTGGGTTGTGGGCATGCTTTATATTGCAGACAGTGAGGTGCATCCTTAGAAAGGGTTTTGATTAATTCAAAGAGTTTTTTTGGACGATTTTTTGCTTGGTCTAGTTGGTAGCTGAAGAAGTCTGCTTTAGTGCGCTTGATCTTTCTGTAATATGCATTTCTCTTCATCCTTAGAATCTTGAGGTGATTGGCAGATGGAGCTGATCTCCATGTGCGTTCAGATGTTCTGAGAGATCGCCTATCCTCGTTGAGTATTCCATTGTACCAGGGATTATAGTCTTTTATGGAGACTCTCTTTAGTTGAAGGAGGGCTACCTCATTTAGTATCGAATTCATGGAATTGAGGTAGTGATTGGTGAGGTCATGGACTTCGGAAATCCCTTCAGGGGGAAGAAGTAGGTTGTAGCAGGCAGATGGAATTATGTTAGGGTTGATGTTTTTCAAGTCTCTCTTAAATACTTTTGGTCTTGTGGATTGATCCGAGTTAAGTTTCACTGTTTCCTTAATGAAGGTGATAATATGATGGTCTGATCAGTCGCAGGGTAGGATCGACTAACTGAATGGAATCTCTTTTAGAGATTAATATATCTAGGATTGAACCTTTATCTTGTGTAGGGCTGGTACCAATTTGGGTGAGGTCTATGTCATCGAGGTAGTTTTTGAGACTATTGACCACTGCATCATTGTGGTCGTTCCAGTGGAGATTGAAGTCTCCAAGGAATATTTGGGTATTTTCATTTCCGGTGTTAGATGAGACAATATCCATGAAGTGTTCGGTGAAGGTGAGGTTGTCACCTGGTGGATGATAGAGGGTGTGTAAAGAGCATACTGGTTTGCCATTACTGGTGATGTTGAGGCATATGTATTCGCAAGAATGGAATATAGGGGATATGGATCTGTTTATCAAGATATTGTTATGGTGTATGCAGGCGATACCGCCCCCTGTCTTATCTATTCTGTCCAGTCTGATGATGTCATAATTTGCTGGTACTAGTATGTCAATGATTTGTGTGGAGGATTCCTTGAGCGAAAATTCGGTTAACATTATCAGGTCCATTTCATGTGTGAGAATGAGGTCAGCTATGTCAGCTGCGTGTTTTGAGGCCTATCTACAATTTAGGAGTATACATTTAAGACGGGGCGTGATGAGGGATGAAGTTGTTTCCTGAATGAGGGAGACTCTTCTTAGGTTGTTGTCAATGACGCCTCTAGTGTTGTTTTTAGTGGCCCTGTGAGGGTTGGGGGGGATAGGTGGGATTGTCGCTATACTGGGAGTGAGAGGGTTCCTGAGAGAGGGTTCATTTGATTGTAATAGAGAGAGTAAATCGATCTCTGAAAGCGGATTGGTGCTATGGATTGGACGGGTTGATTTATTACTGGAGGGAACTGATTTCCAGCTGAGTAGCACAAGTTTCGAAGTGACTATTAGGTGGTTCAGGTGCCCTTTAGATTTAGACAGTCTTGTAGCTCTGGTGAACCACGGTTGTCTCGATATTACCTCATTAAATGCTTCAAGTACTTCTTTGATTTGACGTAATGAGATCATGATGTCATCAAGTCTGGGGTCTGGTGTCGGTATTAGTAGGGCTAGAGGCTGTGTTATGTATGTGGATGGCTGCGTTGTGGTCTGGTCAAGTCTGGGGTCTGGTGAGGGTATGAGTAGGGTTCAGGCTGTGTTATGGATGTGGATGGCTGAGGTTTGGATGTGGATGGCTGAGTTATGGGTGTGGGAGGTGTACTTAGGTCCAATGGGTGATCAGAGGGCAGTGTGTCTTCTATGTAGCAATGGAATGTCCTATTTTATTCCATCTCCAGAACTAGGGGGGTGAGCTGGAATGGGGAATGCACGTGCAAGGAGTATCAGTGTGCAACAAGGATGAGGTAGCAGGAGTTTTGGTTTTGCAAGGGATAATGTTAACAAGGGGGTGAGATGTGTTCGTTAACGGAGGGGATTCAACATCTGTTGGGGGTGCGTATGCTGCCGCAGTCGTGCGGGGTGACTGTATTATGTGTGAGTCAGGTGGGGATGGGAACTTGGTAGTGGGTACTGGTCTTGATATCACTGTTGTAGTGTGTGAGTCTGAGAGGGATATACATGCTGGTGTAGTGGCTTAATGCACATAAACTAAAAATCTGTGCTAAGCATAGTGTGCCACCCAACTGGTAATTTGCTTCTTCTGTCATTGCATCCAGATATATAATATAACAAGTAACATTACACCTACAACAAGCCAGGAGTATTGGCTTTGCCAATGGTTGTTAGTAGTATAAGATAAATAAGCAACAACTATGGCCTCGTTGTATAGAATATTGAAAATGCTCCAGTTCTGAAAGGATGAGACTGAGCAAAGACTATAACCAGTCTCCTTGAAGATATATCAAAGGCAGTGAAGGGTGGTAAAGCTGCAGAGATAAGATTTTTGTTTTCATCCTGAGGGAGAGGGCAAAAATGAAAAACCCAACAGGAAACTGGGTCAGTTGCTGCTTTTTAGGTCAAGCCTGGGAAGCACATCAACTGCTCTGCGAGGCATGCTGCATTCAGGTAGGGACTTGAAGCTCCGTCCACTCTCCCTCCATATTTTTCATTGCCGTTGTGTCGTTGTCCACTGTCAACTGTGGCTGCTCATTGGTCAATAGGCTTAGTAGTACCTCCTTAGTAATGCCTAGTCTCATTTTATAACCTCCCAAGGCGACACCCTCTGTTACATGTGTTGTTACTCTGTAGGCTTTAATTACAGCCTCCGAACATTATTTTCTCAAATAGCTTTCTCCAAGTGCTTTTTAAAAATGTTTTAGCACAAACGCGTTTGTAATGCGTTAGTTCTCACATTTGTGAGAGTTTAAGATATTGGCATTGTAAATGACAATGCCTTTTATTTATCTGTTTTAAAAACAACACATAAATAAAAGGCATGTTCACTTACAATGCCAATAGATCAAACTCTTGTAAATGTGAGACCTATTGGATTGCAAATGCTTGTTAGAACTGCTGGTGATGAGCACTGGCAGGACCCGGCTCACTTAAAGCCCTGATTGGAAGGCTCCCAATCACCACTGGCTGCTGGTGATTGGGAGCCAACCTTGCTGCACTGCCTTTTACTGCCTTTCACCAGCGCCCGGTTGTACGGGGAGGAGCAAGACCATGCCGTAGCCTTGTTGATAAGCATGGTACGTGCAGGGGAGGTGCAGTGTGCTACATACAAGCAAGGGTAGGAGAGTTACAGATGTCCAGGCCCTTGATGAGCTGCAACCTAAAGATCGGAGTGGACAGCCGGTAAGAACTCTTTTTGCTTGCTTTCTGGCAGATGTATCTCTTAGCCTTTCACCCGTCCAGGCGGTCATAGTTCTCACTATCAAGGACGTGGGAGGTGACATTGTTGATAGGAGAGGTGCTAGGATATTGGAGCGTTAAACAGAGATGCCCACTTTGGGGGCTGGCTCATACACCTAAGCAGCAGGTGCTGAAGTACATACGGCCCCTTATCCTCAAAGTTTGCCTGGATGTCTGGGTGTCTGCGCCTATGGGCATGGTCCAGCCTAAACCCATCAGAATGGTAGCTCCTACTTCAGATGGCCCTAGCCACAACAGCACTAAAATGTCACCCACAACAGAGAAAGTGTTAATCAAAATCATATTGAAGGCTTTCATGGACATTAAAACAGCCCTAGAATGCAAAATTAACTCAGTGACACTAGACTTGTCTGCACTGGTTTTGCATAAGAAACTTTCTCTTTGTATGGCTCTAGGGCTCAAAGGTTCACTCTTATTTTGCTGTTGAAAAGTCTCACAAATGCTGGCATTTGCCCACCAAAACCAGAAGAGCCAGGGGAAAAGTTCATAGTGAAGCTGCTTAACTTTAAAGATCAGTATACTGTCCTGCGGAGGCAGGGGTAAGGGCCTATGTGTGATGCTTTTCCCCAACCACACTGTGGCAACCCCTCAACAGCGCAACCCCTCCCAGGTGCGAGTTCTCCTTACCCCCCCCCGCCCACATACCTGCATGCCATTCACCCTTTAATGACTTCAGTGACAACGTGATTTGGTGCCTTAAAATGTCGCAGTTTATTTGAAACATAACAGGGTTTTACATTTCGCAAATCATCTGGTCATTCATAAACCTCCATGTTATTACATACTTTTCATTGTCTTGTACATATATTGTCATTGTCAGCTCACAGACCATATATTTTGCGAGGTGCCCCTTCTGCTGGGCCTTTGTGGCTACGGTTCCAGGCTTCACCTTGCTACAGTATTTTGTGGGTGTCCGTCAGGAAGTGCGTGGCTGCAAGCGCCGATCCGCCTGCCCTGGACCCTTTGTTGGCCACTCTCCTGCTCCTCAGGGCCTCTGCCATGTGGTCTCCCAATGACCCTGTGTGAGCATTTCATCTACTCTTCCTGAGGCTGTGTCCTGATATTTAGCTCCCTCAGTGTCTCTGCCGTGAGGCATTCCAAGGGCTCTGTGGGAGCACCATCTACTCTGCCTGTGGCTGTGTGTCATCATTAGCTCCCTCAGTGGCCCTGCCGTGAGGCATCCCAAGGACACTGTGTGAGCCTTCCATCTACCTCTAGTAACTGAGTTTCTTCCACCTCACATCTGACTTGCGGCTGCGACGCCCGCTCCCTTTTGGTGTGGGTGGGATTCCATATTCCTCTTGCAGGGGAGGGTTATGTATTATCTCAGAGCCTTGTGCCCCTAATTAACCACCCACCCTCTTGCCACCTCACCCCCTGATTGGGGGGGGGGGGGGGGCTTTGGCTACCTTGGAGTGACCAATTCCGGTCGCCCACCTTTTTCGCGGCCTTGTGTGGAGGGGAGGGCTTCCCGCCTCTGGGCGACATTTGCCCCGGGCCCCCAATGGGTCCAGCTACGCCTTCCCCGGCCTGGCTTTCAACCCCTCCCAAGGGTGAGTCCTCCTTAACCCCCCTGCCCACATACCTGCGTCCCTTTGACCTTTTATTGACTCCACTAACAATGTGATATGGTGCCTTAAAAGACCGCAGTTTATTTGAGAAATAACATGGTTGTACATTTCACAAATCATCTGGTCATTCATAAACCCTCCATGTTTTTTTTTTCTGAGGAATTGCTATGATTTTTATTGTATGTGAACTTTGTTTTCACATCTTCAAAAATTGTAGAGCAGTATGGAATTGATATCCTTTTTTTTTGTTAAAGATTTTGTGGTTGCGAACAAGAATATACAACGATATATCAGCAATAATAATATCCTACAGAGCCAGTAGATGAGTAGCACATCCAAATCATAAATCATCTGTAAAACGGCATAGATACATCCACCCATTATTGCATTTCCCGCATGCCATATGACTCCTCCCCCTGTCAGAAATTGCTGCACAATCACGTTATAATACAGTACAGAAAAAAAACGTAACTTTACATTGCTTGTCTATTACAGAAATACGATGCTTATGGCTTCACTCCGCCATATCACAATAATCTGTTCAGCAAGTCAAACACGTTTATAAAAAAAACAACCCTTAACAAGGGAGGACTTATTAGGAAAGGGTGTGGGAAGGGAAATAGGGGCAGCAAAGATGTATCGGAAGGAATACAGATCCCAGCTAACATAAAGGGGATCCCCTTCGACTATCTCATGGATGCACAGCCTAGTTGCTGGAAGAAATGACCATCCAGTATGGGATACAAAGAACACATTGCATACAGCAATTCAGAGCGCAGGCCGCAATTATACACACATAACGCTCTATGCATCTGGAGTGGGGACATTCGTCTGGTCAACTGGTGTCGACAACTACTGTAACGCACACAACATTCCATGCAGCGGAAATGGGGAATTTACGCAATCCCACTGTGTCCTCCCGTACCAGGGATACCACTTCAGCCTTCACCCAATTCAGCATGGAGAGAAACCAGGCGTTTATCGGCGGGTCTCTACCGCCTTCCACCTTCAGGTGATCAAATGCTTGGCCACAATGAAACCCAAATCCAGGAACCATGTGGACGCTTTGTGTTTTTTGTGTCTAGGAAATACACCAGTAATGCATGTCTCCCATGTTCACGTCACTACCCTATCCATGCTTGTGGCTAATACCCCGAACACCCCCTCCCAATAAACAAGCAAAGCTGGGCATGCCCAAAGCATATGTAGAAGATCCGCATCTACCAACTTGCAGCTTGGACAATACTCATCTTGTCTATGAAAATACTGATTGATTTTGCCCGGGGACAGATAAGCCCAATGGACAATGTAAAATTGTATCAGTCTAAAAGGGGCATTTCTGGGGACCTGTTTGAGACTTTCCATGACCATGGACCATTCCTTCTCCGAGTAGAGTCTTCCCTGATCAGTCTCCCACTTGGCTCGCAACAGCTTTAAATCCACTGGGGTATGCTCCCTGATTGATTCCACAAACCATTTGACCAGGTGGTGCCCAGTACCCATACCATGCACATATTGCAGAAGATGCGTCGGAGGTTCCAATGTGATATCTTTCCACCAGCATCTCATTGCAGCTGTCCAGGAGGCATGAGTTAGAAATTGGCCTTGGAGAACTCCGTTCTCATCCGTATGGCTAGGAATCGCCGTAGTGCGACCTCTCCGTAGAGATCTCCCAGGGTGGTTATACCAGCTGCTTCCCATTCGGTGAGGCCCGTCCTCTGTACGCGTCCCAGCACAGTCGGCATACCCAATATAGGTACTACTGGTGTATACGGTGTAAAATCTCTGGTAAGACAAAGCGCCCTGCAGAAACACTTCTGTGCCACCGAGATTAGTAATGGGAGAGGTTCATTCGATCCGTTACAAGGGTGGAATAGGGAAAGAATCCTGTCCAGGGAGTACGGGGGTCACGCCCCACTGAGTCTTATATATGTAGTTCCTCCACCCACTTCGACACCCATAGGATTTGCGACGCCAAGAAATAATGCTCAAACTTGGGTAGAGCCAGTCCCCAACTTGAACGAGGTAGGTACAACTTCACCAGTACCACCCTGCACCGTGAATTATTCCAAACGAAGTCCCGGACGATCTTCTCCAGAGAGCGAAAGCAGGTCAAAGGTAGGTAGAGTGGTAAATTAGCAAAAGAATAAAGGAGACGTGCAGCATGACTATTTTTATTGATTCCACCCTACCAATTACCGAAAGAGTAAGCGTCTTCCAGAACTCAATCTGAGAGTTAATCGCTGCTACCGCCCTCGTGTGAAGATCCCGATCGTCATGGAAGATGCGGATCCCCAGATACCGAAACGCCACTGGCTGCCACTGCACTACTGTCCCATCTACCTCCCAACCCAGATCCTCCGTATCAGGGTTAAAAGAATACAGGCAAGACTTGCCCCAATGTACCCGCAGCCCAGATAAGGATGCGAAAGATTGCAATGTAGCAGGAATGACTTGGGGAATCGCATGAATGTCCTTAACATATAACAAAATGTCATTGGCATAAAGCGAGATCGCATGTATACTGTCCCCAATAAACCTCCATGTTATTCCATGCTTTCCATTTTCTTGTACATTCATTCTCGTAGTTCGCTCACAGACTGTATATTTTGCGAGGTGCCCCATCTGCTCGGCCTTAGTGTCTATGGTTACAGGCTTCACCTTGGGGCAACCAATCCCTGTCGCCCCCTTTTACGTGGGTTTCCGTGGGGGGGAGAGCTTCCCACGTCCGGCTGGTGTTTGCCCTGGGCCCTCATTGGGGCCGGCTATGCCTTCCCTGGCCCGGGTTTCAACTCCTTCCAAGCCGTTACGGTCAAGCTCCGCAAACTGTCCATATAGCACAGTACTGCTCCGGGCATGGCTGAAACCTGTAGTGGAAGGCCAGTCTTTATTCTTCACAGACCCCAGAGAATGCTACTAAAGGTTCTGACACAGAACATGACCAAAGGCCGAGGCACTCAGCCAGGAAAACCAGGGATTGACAACACACTGAAACCGCTCCCATTCCCTCGAAGGCTGCAGAGGGCAGAGATAGAGCACAGGCTACGATGGTAATCCTGTCACAAACGATGTATCACTCGACTGAGAAGGAAAATGGCAGCAACATCAGCGAGGACGAAGGGGTCTTTCATGATGATACCCTAAATCCGGGGTTTGAAATGCCCTGCCTCACACCAAGGCTTGCAGAAGAGTTATGAATTGATATCATCGCAGCTTGCACGGTTTTACCCTACTGTTTATCAATAAAGCATGTGCTTGCTCTCCCTGTCACATCTGAAAGGGTGTAACCCCAGAGCTGCTTTGTTTTCTTGTTGTATGTTTTTGTCACAGGTTTGGTAGCGGCCCAAGATGGAAATGTCTGCGGAATCCAGGTAGCCTTGCACATGTTATCTTATGCTAGTTCCCCCCACTCAACTTGATGCCAAGGTGTGGAAAATTAGAAAAATTGATGTACATAAGCGACGTTCATTTCCCTTTTCCCACTCCTCTCCCTGTAAGCACCATGAATACCATAAAATATTGACCGCATCACTCCGCCAGTAAAAGCCCGTACCCATATGTACATAACAGCCATTCTAGGCACCCTGGCCTTTTCCTTCCCACTCATTAGAATCATCGGCTTCCCTTCTGCGCGTATTTGAACCCCCCCCCTCTTTCACATGCATAGACCATGAAACCCTCTCCCTCTGCGCGACCCTGCCCTGAAAGGCAACCCTTCTGCTTGACCCACGCAAACCCCCCCATTTCCTCTTGAAGAGGCATCCTTTGCCTCAGCTGACATAGCCCTCCCCAGCTGCACCTGACTGCCCCCGCTCTCTCATGTACGGGTCATAAGATCTCTCTCTGTGCGACTCTGTCCCTGTGCACACCCTGGCTTCCCCCCTCCCCTTCTCCCTCGCATGGACAAGTCATAAACCTCCTTCTTCTGCAAGGCCCTGTCCTTGGGAGTCACGGCCGCACCTGACCAGCACCTCCTTTCCTTTCATGAATAACCCCTCTGTTAGTAAACCCTCCCTCCGCGATGGACTGTCCACACATGTCCGAGGCCAACGCCTAAGCCGGAAGATACTGTTTATTGCCCCTTATTGTATGGAGTCACTCCTCTTCAAAGAACCCTCTATTGATCCTGGCTTCCCCACCCCTTGGGATACGATCAGGCGCACATAACCTAATAATCAGCGGAACACTCAGCTGCGTCATTGCCCCTTCTCTTATCGGCAGTTCAAGGGTCTCTATTGTAAACGTATGTGGGGTAGGATTGACACGAGGATTATGGGGATGTCTTTTCTTTGTGTCACAATGTCCTGATTGTAATGCCAAGTGTTTTGTAAGGTATAAAAGACGATGTCTCAGCTCACTTGTTAGAGCACCTCCCGAAAGACACTGTGTTTTGTGTCCGAAATGACAGGCTCTCCTCATGAGTAATAAATCCTGTTCTTATGATTCCTGCTTCCAGCGCCCGTCTCTTTATTTGGTAACTATTCAGAATGAGAACTAAGAGGCGACTTGCGCCAGCAGCCCGGGCATCGATAGTAATATGGGCTACGATTTCAACAATTGGCGTCCCAAAGCGGGGTCCATCAGTGACATAAGGTCCGGTAAGAGAGATCCAGACGAAGAAGTGAACATCTAAATGATCGGAGTATACCTGCCTTGAGAGGGCCCTCGTCCGGCTGCCGATCGAATGAACTTCACCGACTCTGAACGGACCTCTCTCGAGTGACCTATTGTCCTGACTGGAATCCCACAGGAATGCTGCATGGAGTAAGAGAACGATCGGGCGCTGGAGGAGGAAGATAAAGAACTGTCCATATGGTCCGGTCCGGGTAAGATTAAGTAGGGCATTTTTACGCCTGATTGGTAGGATGGTTTTATCCATCTGATTGTTTGATTGATTGTATTGAAATCGGTATTTGGATACTGATATTGTTTGGTTATTTGTTCATTTAGCTTTGGATGCTACTTGAAATATTGGTTCTCTTCTTGAGAACGAGACATTCTCTGTTTGCAAACAGCGGCGAATAGGAACGTTCGTCTCTCTTTGCAGATAGAGAAGGGTAGGTAATGCAGACTTTTGTCCCCGTTGTAATCCGTCATGCCTACCTTTCTCCCCACTGATTGTTTGAAATCGATTAAATAATCGATTGTTGCTCTTTGAGATCTTCCCTGTCCACAAACAGAGACGAATAGAAATATTCTGTCTCCCTTTGCAGATGGCGAAGGGCAGGTAATGCAGACGTTTGTCCCCGTTGTAATCCGTCATGCCTGTTTTTCTCCCCACTGATTGATTGATTGACTGGACATTGTTGTCCAAGGAATTGTTTGTTTGAGGTATTTTCTGTTTGCAAACAACGTGGAATAGAAATATTCTGTCTAGTCTTTGCAGATAGAAAAGGGTAGGTGATGCAGACTTTTGTCCCCGTTGTAATCCGTCAGTCCTACCCACTCCCCACTGATTGTGGGGTAGCTCACCTGGTCCGTCCAGGAGGCTACCCTTATGGAGGACACATGCCCCCACTTTTTGGCCATTTATTGGAAGTAACCCATCTGGTCCGCCCAGGAGGCTACCCTAGTAAGTGGAGGTACATCATTTGGTCCGACCAGGATGATACCCTAACGAAGGATATGTGTTCCCCTCTGATTGATAATCTAGTTCCAACCCGGACCATTTATTGGAGGTAACTCACCTGGTCCGTCCAGGAGTACCCCTAGTGAAAGGACATATAAAAATGAAGTGATCACCGTACCCTACTAACAGAAAACTTTAGCTCGAAACACGCTAAGGAAAAGGAAGGAAAAATAAAAGAAATCGGGCTAAGTCAGTAACCCCCTGATGAGCTTTCGACTTCACTAAAAATAAGAAACATTAGAAACAGTTCGTAATAAGAAATATAAAATGGCGAAAAGTTTGACAGCAAAAATAGCCACGAGGTAGCTAGGCTCCGCTGCCTATTCCTGCTCCCAACATGTCTGCCTCATTGTTTGCCACACCCAAATAACGGTAACATGAAATAGATACAAATCAATAAGACACCTACCCCCATTCCGGAAACTCCCGAAGTGCAACAGGTCCGTGGTTACGCCCATCCGGAAGGCGAGGCCTCGATGCGTGCAGGGCTCGGCTGGCCGCGGTCGAAGGGGGAGGCTGTAGGGCGGACGGCACGAGGAATCATGGAGGTCTCCCCTTTCCCTCTTCTGCTGCCCTGCAGGCCACGAGGGTGGGGAGCTGTCTTGCCTCGGCCACCGACCACCCCCCACCCCCTCTCTTGCCTGATCTGGCCATCGTCGAGGACCGGAGAAAAGGCGAGGTCGGACAACCCTGAAAGTTGCAGGTAGTCCCGCCACATGGACAACCCTGACAGTTGCAGGTAGTCCCGCCACATGACCACGCCTGAGAGTTTCAGGTAGTTCCGCCACATGTCAAAAAGGGGGGGGATGTCTTGCCTCAGCCACCGACCCCCCCCCCCATCTTCATCAGCCGGCACGGCCAATACCGAAGTTCTGGAGCCAAGGAACGGCGCAGGGTCGCTGGAAGGGGGAGGCGGCGCGAACGACCCTCCCCCACCTCCCTCCAGGTGGAGGCTTCCAGCGACACCCCAACGCTCTTGCTTAAAGAGGGTCAACATCGAAAAGCGGTCTTTTGCCCAGGACGGGCACACGCCCCATGCCTTCTCTCCTCAACTTTGAAGATTCTATGAGAGCCGGGGGGGCACCCCGATCCCTCTGCATGGGCGCCCCCGTCCCCCTCACTGGGAACCGCGACATCGGCGCACTCCTGCCAGCGCCAGCCTCAGTTTGGAAATGGCTAAAATACAGCCAAGGCACAGACTTGTTCAGTTCCGGAGGAACACCAGAATGACCCGGTAGGAAAAATTGTTACCGCCCTCCCCACTCTTTGACTGATGGTCCATATTGCTAAACTGTTAACCCATTGCGAAAAACTTTTGAAACCACCAACGGAAGGTTCTGGTCCTACTACGAGTCAGTGGAGGCAATCTGACTATGCAGGGACTTGCCTGACCTCGCCCAAAATGGCGCCGACACAAAATGAGACTTTTTAAATAAACCTTGTTGCACCCTGATTGCGCAGCTTTGATGCCCCGAGATTTGCATGCAGTTTTTGGACAATGAAAGTAGATAAGAAGGATATTGAGTATGTGCTTGGAAAAGGAAGGGATATGAGATGAACATTGATTATGTGTTGGGATGATGAACTGATTTAGAGTAGGTACTAATTATGTGTTGGAAGCTATGAATGGGTATGAAATAGGCACTGATTGAGCATTTAAACAATGAATTGATGTACATTAGATATTGAGCAAATAGTAGAATAATGAGATGATATTATTGAACGCTTGACACGCATTATACTTGCCGCTTAAGAAAGTTCGATATGATTTTTTAATTGGACTGCTGCACTTTATGAAATAAATTGCCACCGACTTCGCTCCTCATGCCCAGTTCCAGTCTGCCCCGTAGCCGGCCCACTGGGTTGTAGGCCCGTATTTGTGCGCCAACCTTTTCATTAAAGTTTTTTGAACACGCAAATATTATCGTAGCGTTTGTATTTATGAATGTTATTGAAATGTATGGCTACTGTCACCAACATAAAATACGTGCAGTATGGCTAAGGTTGAAGGTTAAAGGGGCCCGGTGCTTAGCAACTACATTCTGCGTCATAGACAGCCGGAAAAGTGTTTCAGACGCCCTTAAAACGATACCGAAGAAATGCCCCCCTGACCACCACCCTTGCACATGACCTAAAAAGCCACGATCAGGTGATTCATGTAGAAACGCAGACCATCGACAATTATCTATCTAACACTGCTGGTCCCTCTGGGCTTAAACGCCAAGATGGTAGAGAATGCACCCTGTGGAGATAGGTCGAGTATGTGGTAGGTAAAAATATTTTAGGATTTATGCAAGTTGATGTATTTTGGATGTTGCCCCCACCCCCTTCCTTCTCCTCCCTTCTACAGGTCGCGTCGGAACGTCGGCTGAGGTATGGAGGAGTGACGATCAAACAACCGACGAAAAGGGAAGGAGGAAATATGAGCATAGCCCTTGTGTTGATGAGTTTAAAGAGACGCAGACTTAGACATGACTGTTCCTCCTTAGAATGTAGCGACTGGGAGGATGGACTGACATAGAAACTTGACGGGTACTGTATGACGAAAATTGACTCGAAATAGCATGTTAAATAATGTAACTAGACGTTTGACTAGATAGGGAAAGGACAAAGAAGAATCCTGGGGTAAGGATTCCCAGGCATCACCCGTCTGGGAAGTTAGAAACATTGTTGATGTTCGAAATGTACCACCTCCTTCTCACCCTCTTATAGATGTAACCAAGCTGTCTGACTGTTCTCCTGATCAATACCCTCTGTTGCCTCAGTCTGGAGAACTTCCAACCAAAAGAAGAAACTCAAAAGTGGTTTAAGATCCACCTATGGGCAATGGCCCGACCAGGTTAATTTCTGACCGGCTGACCGAGGTGTGGTATTGACAATTGGGAACGCTCGCAAAAGATAGCATGCGAGAGGGAAAAGGAGGGGAAGGTAAAAAGAGCTAAGCACGTAGGTAAATAGGATATTAAAGATACGCAGGATGTAAAGATAGATCTTTCTGGCCAATATTTGTTTTATGTTTTGTCGTGAATGTCTTCTATATGTAATACATGTACTGTCTTCCTTTGTCGGAGTTTGTGTGTGTGTACTGTAGGGATTTATGTCCTCCCCCTGTTTGCGTCTCTCCGTTACCTGACCCCCTGCTGTTCTGTGTTGTGAGCGCACTAAATGACCTATTTTCGTACACGTCTCTCTCTCTCTCTCTCTCTCTCTCTCTCTCTCTCCCTCTCTCTACATGTCATACGTGTACCGAATGGCTCGTTTAGATTGCGGACGACTCTCACTCTCTATGAGAGTCTCCCTATTTCCTCTTCCTCTTCGTGGTAAAATTGTGCCCCACCGGCACCAGTCTGATTGGATACTTATTGGACGCGAAGGTGTTCAGCGAAATTGACCGAAACTAAAATGATCGTATCTCGCCATATTACTACCTCTCCTTTCTGCAAAATGAATGAACTCGAATTGGCTGCGAAGGAAAGGACAGGTAAGACGACTAAAGTCCCCCAATCTGGCCTTTTATAGGGGAACTGTATGTCAATGGCACCTTATTTTATTTTTTTTTTGTTCATCAGAGACGAACGCCAACGTCTAGATTGACCTCCAATGCCCAGATTGCCCCACCCCTTTGCACCCAAGCGCTAATGCCCGAAGCATCCCCGCCCCACTTGACTGACCCCAGCTGCTGTCCCGGATATAAACCTGATGACCATGAGTAACTGTCGTCCCTCGAGAAAAAAACCTGTTTTACCCTGACTCTCGATGATAGCGCCCCCGCCCTGTTTGAAAAGGTTAGCCAGCCTTGAAGGGAAATGTTAGACTGTTAAGGCTCGGGTTAGAAAGACGAGTCTCCCTGAAGGTTCCGAAATGTTGAGTTTGATGAAATGCACAGTTGATAAGAGTCTGACTTTTCTCCATATGTGACATGTATAGACGATGAATAAAACTTGGCATGAACTCAGTAGGAATGCTGACATATGCACTGCTTGGTAATGAACCTCTGACTGTGACCGATGAGCGTATCTCCCAAGTGCGTAGGATTGAGGGAAGAATTCACATGCATAAATGTCTTCCCCTGACCAGTTCTCTAAAACTTGTTTTGTACCTATTTCAAAGATTTACGATCACCGGAGGAGAAGGGTCGGACGTGACACACAGCCTGGCCGCAGATCATGGGACACATGCGACCTCGACCAAAGGTGGAGCCCCAGCGCGACAGGAATACGGGACGAGGCAGCACTCTCCAATGTGGTAAACGAAAGGATGAAAGGCTGCCCAGAAGCCCTCTGTCCGCCTACCCACACGTGCCTGAAGCTTCCGTCCCCCTCTTCAAGCCCGGTTGATGGGCTTGCTTGCTTGTTATCATCTGCTCCCTTGGTCCCTTTGGTGTGTCCCAGGAAAATCTGCCCCCACTCCGCCCTCTCACTCCCATCGACTATCGAAACCACACACCCTCTTTTCCACATGACTTCTTGTCGAAAGGAAGAACAGCATCCAGGTGGAAATGGGGTACGCCGCAGGAATATGGGTGCCGAGCATAAGGCGCCACTAAAAAGATTGGTTAGGGAACAGGACTGTGGTCTAACAGCAGAGGACTGACCGCACCCTGCAACGCGTAAGGATGGACCCGAGCTGGACCTATAGCTCCACCGCCGGTGCTCAACAGCGCCAACGAAAGGACACGGACTAGAGCCTACCAGTGATGGCTCACTGCTAAAAAGACACGGTGACGAAGAGATCTTGCGTATTGAACTGAATTCCGCCCTCAACTACTTGGTCAAGATGTTCATTGGTCACATTTTTTTTTTTTAAGTCAGAAACATTTATGCTGTGTAGTGCGTTCGAATGTTAGGAACTCGACAAATGCAATTTCCTATGTGCTGCATTCTGCCCATCACATCAACTGTCCATGATTATATGCCAAATGTTAGTATTGACAAATGCTAATTCTTCAACCGCGCCTGTTTATATGTACCCCCATCAATTACAAAAATGAACTCTGTTATGTAAAAAGGGGCGACTGTGGAAAATTAGAAAAATTGATGTACATAAGCGACGTTCATTTCCCTTTTCCCACTCCTCTCCCTGTAAGCATCATGAATACCATAAAATATTGACCGCATCACTCCGCCAGTAAAAGCCCGTACCCATATGTACATAACAGCCATTCTAGGCACCCTGGCCTTTTCCTTCCCGCTCATTAGAATCATCGGCTTCCCTTCTGCGCGTATTTGAACCCCCCCCCTCTCTCACATGCATAGACCATGAAACCCTCTCCCTCTGCGCGACCCTGCCCTGAAAGGCAACCCTTCTGCTTGACCCACGCAAACCCCCCCATTTCCTCTTGAAGAGGCATCCTTTGCCTCAGCTGACATAGCCCTCCCCAGCTGCACCTGACTGCCCCCGCTCTCTCATGTACGGGTCATAAGATCTCTCTCTGTGCGACTCTGTCCCTGTGCACACCCTGGCTTCCCCCCTCCCCTTCTCCCTCGCATGGACAAGTCATAAACCTCCTTCTTCTGCAAGGCCCTGTCCTTGGGAGTCACGGCCGCACCTGACCAGCACCTCCTTTCCTTTCATGAATAACCCCTCTGTTAGTAAACCCTCCCTCCGCGATGGACTGTCCACACATGTCCGAGGCCAACGCCTAAGCCGGAAGATACTGTTTATTGCCCCTTATTGTATGGAGTCACTCCTCTTCAAAGAACCCTCTATTGATCCTGGCTTCCCCACCCCTTGGGATACGATCAGGCGCACATAACCTAATAATCAGCGGAACACTCAGCTGCGTCATTGCCCCTTCTCTTATCGGCAGTTCAAGGGTCTCTATTGTAAACGTATGTGGGGTAGGATTGACACGAGGATTATGGGGATGTCTTTTCTTTGTGTCACAATGTCCTGATTGTAATGCCAAGTGTTTTGTAAGGTATAAAAGACGATGTCTCAGCTCACTTGTTAGAGCACCTCCCTAAAGACACTGTGTTTCGTGTCCGAAATGACAGGCTCTCCTCATGAGTAATAAATCCTGTTCTTATGATTCCTGCTTCCAGCGCCCGTCTCTTTATTTGGTAACTATTCAGAATGAGAACTAAGAGGCGACTTGCGCCAGCAGCCCGGGCATCGATAGTAATATGGGCTACGATTTCAACAATTTCACACATTCAGTTGCTTCTTGTTTGCCTGTTAGGCTCTGCATGGACCTACATGAAGCAGAGCAATCAGTTGTTGTTGTTGGGGTTGGGCATAGGGCAGTTCTACATCCGGTGCAAGGAGGGAAGTTACAGTTGTACCTCATTGGGGTACTGGACACATTCACCTATCCATTCTTCTTTAGCAATTCACAAAGAACACCCAGCATCTCTTGGTGCACTGAGAACCACAACATGAATGACAGGGTCACAAACTTAGGGGGCTCACCTAGGGTGTTACTCACACGTTCCAGGCCTCGAGTTGGACATGCAACACTTAGGTGCTGGTCAGGGGACATAAAATGCAGACAGTTATACATTCATCACCTGGAGCATACATGGCCTAGGGAATCTGGCCAAGAGTCATACCATACACATAAGTGGTGTGGGGCACATGTGGTGCTCTTGCAGGACATGCATCTTACACTAAAGGAGGGTAAGAGGCTACAATAGAGATGGTAAGGACAGGTACATGGAACTGCCTTTTTCGGACTATGCCTAAAGAGAGGTGGTTTGTTCACCTGGTAATCCCTATCAGGTTACGGACTATAGGGTGGACAAGAACGGATGCTATATATGCTTATATTTTAGACTAGACTGTAAAGCAGTACACATTATTGGCCTCTATGCTCCCAACTCGGGACAGTTGTCTTTTCAGGTCCACATGAATCAACTGTCTCACCCGGCACCCTCCGAATCTGTTCATAGTGGGAGGAGACTTTAATGCCATCACTGACATAGAGATGGAGATATCACACCCACCTATTCATGGCACCATGGTTGTGAAACTAGTGGAATACTTATCATCATGGGACAGGGTATTGACTTGGTAGATTGTTGGGGCACTACAACCGTTGCAATGGAAATGCTATCATTCGTCCCCCTACATCTGCTCCACACCTGCATAGACCTATTCTTTGTCACCCCCCACAATGATTACACACATATTGACAGCGGAATTCATTACAAACACCCTCTCTGACCACATCTCGCTGTCAATGACCTTACAATAGGGTGATGGAATCACCCAGATAGCTATATGGAGGTTGCACACACCCACAGTAACAGATGCTCTGTTCAGGCATATGCTTGGGTAGTAGATTGGGAACTTCTTTAAAACAAATGAGGGCAGTACACCTGACCACCTTTTAATTTAGGGTGCTGTCAAAGCCTCTATTAGGGGGACATGCTTGATGACTAAGGTTGGAGTCCGTAAAGCCTTTCAGTCACAACTTACAGCCCTTGTTCAAGAGATGAATACTATGGAACAAGCAATGCCTTTTCAGCCGGACTCAGTGACTAAGTTGACACCTAATGGCAACAGTGATTAATTTGCAAAAGAAAGAATGCTGGTTCTCAAAGCTTTGCTCAGAAGCGTGAGGCCACTGCAATTGAATGTTGGTGTGTGGAATATCAGGGCTGAACAGTTCTAAATCTACCCC
The DNA here is from genome assembly GCF_964263255.1 of Lissotriton vulgaris. Lineage (NCBI taxonomy): Eukaryota > Metazoa > Chordata > Amphibia > Caudata > Salamandridae > Lissotriton > Lissotriton vulgaris. The sequence goes on along the minus strand of NC_141696.1, from coordinate 433,568,440 downwards.
ATGTCTCTCTAATCCACTTCTAAATTCTTCCTGTTTATCTCACTCTTGCAGTATCCTGCTTTCTCCCTTTGTGATGGGTCATCATCTTTCTCTGTCTTTCAGCTTTCTGTGTTTTCCCTTTGAGGTAGATGACTGATGCAGTAAAATAGGTGTTGGTTTCAAAAGATTTGTGCCAATAACTCGCATCGGCAACCACGGCTCAAGTAAAGCACTGCAGGGTGCTTTCACAAGGAGATTAGTGACAGGCTATGTCTCTAAGATAATCAAAAATATCTCATTCTTAGGCACACTGAGGGAGCTAAGATGGGCAGTCTATTGGCCCACCTCATGAGGCCAAGATGCCGCCTTGCACCAAACTGAGGGCTACGGCATTTACGCCATGATAGGCAAACAACACTATTGCAGACTATTACCGGAACCTATACCCCACTCAGGTGACATAAACCTCCACACAGATAGAGGGCTACTTGCAGGGGGCTTCCTTGACTTGCCTTACAAATGAGCAGCATGCTGTGCTTGAAGCTCCTTTCCACCCTGAGGTGTTTGCCCTAGCTTTGTCAAAACTCCACACTGACAAGTCCCCAGGCAACGATGGACTGCCCCTAAAGTTCTGTAAAGCATTCCAGGGTCAGTTGATTCCACAGTTACTGATTCTGTATAAAGAGGCTCACAGTAGGCAGAAACCCCCAACCATGAAAAAGACCTTTGTGCTGGTGCTACCCAAGGCAGGCTGTAACCCATTAAAGGTAGGATCTTGCTGACACCTCTCCTTTCTCAATCTGGACTGCAAGATTGTGGGTAAGGTTCTTGCTAAGTGTGTCCATAAAGTATTGCCCCACCTAGTTAATCAAGAAAAGAACAGGTTTATTCCAGGCCAGAGTACGGTCCTGAATGTCCGACGTCTTACCCATGTCTTAAGGACCACAGCCTTGGCCTCCATAAGCATGGAGAAGGCCTTTCTCGGTTGACCATGCGCGTAATGGGGTTTGGTAGTAACATTTCTAGATGGGTTCAGATACAATATTCAGCCCCACTGCTCATGTCTGAACAGGGAGTATAATCTCAGAAACCTGGCCATTGCAGAGGGGTACACGTCAGGGATGTCCCCTCTCCCCACTACTGTTAGCACTGTCCATGGTATGTTTAGTGCAATATGTACAGCACAAGAGAAATAGGGTTGGGATCGCTATAGAAAGCCACACTCATGTTGTATCATTGTACCCGGTTGACATTTTACTACATATGGAAGACTACTCATATTGACTACTGATGCTATTAGCCGAGCTCCAACAGTTTGGGACGTGCTCTGGTGCATAGGTGAATGTAGGCAAGTTGTGCCTCATTCAATTGATAGAAAAGAGGGACCCAGCAGTACACCGGCTTCTCATTTAATGCACTATGTTCAAATACTAGGTTATTCAGATTTACAGAGACCACTATGACGTGGTACAGGATTATCTTGGGAGGTCAATGATGGCAGCCAGAGCCTCTGTGAGCTTCTGATGCAGGCTTCCATTGTCTATAAGTGGCTGGGTGGTCTTAGCCAAAATGGTGTTGTTGCCCCATTTTTTTTTACTTTTTTGTGACGATTCCCTTATAGTTAACTTACCATTTCTTTAAGGAACTTGCCACACTGCTTAAAAAATTGGTCTGGGGCCAAAGAGAAGGAGAGTTTCACTAGACATTCTTGGCCTGATTTATATCTTGGCAGTAAGGATACTCCATTGCAATGGCGATGGAGTATACTTACCGCTAAGATGATGGTCTTCCCATCTGATTTAAATGCGGGCTCATCATAGTTTGGCAATGGTGGAGATTATTCCGTCACAGCCATGGACAACTTTTTCTGATGACCCGATAGAGTAAGGGCCATCTGAGAATTGGCTATATGCCTGCCCACCTAACTTAGATGGGTGGACATATAGCTGTGTATTACTTCCTGTTACTGCCAGGATACCTCCATGGTGAGGCAGGGGATTGTTTTTGTTATTTTTAAAAACAAGATCCCGCTTTGGGGTTTTGAGTTTGAAAATAAAAAAAACATGAACATTTTATGTATGGCATCATCTTGCTGACAGAGACGTCCAGCAAACTTTCAATGCATTTTCAGGAACCGCCTTACCGAGGGTTCCTCAAAATGCTAGCTATGTCTGCTGGACCAACAGACATATCTAAATACAGTGGGAGAAATACCCTTGGCATGGTTGTTGTAAGTACTCCACCATGCCAGCGGAAAATTCTCCGTCCAACTAGATATAACTTGATCCGTCTATATCTCCCAATCGATGGTGGTGATCTAGGAGTCCCATACATTGAATCTTATTACTTAGCCTACCAACTTCAACGTGTGGAATGGTGTTTCAGCCCAGGCACATCTTTTGAGCATGGGTATTTGATGGGGGGAATGTCCCATGTGCAAGCCTGGAAATGCATACTGAGAAACGGGGATCCATATTAATGCAAGCTGGTAGATAGAATTGACACAGTTATCTTTTCTGCAAGTCTGGATTAACTCTGCATGGCCCAGCTGTATTGATGTGGTAATTTCCCTCCTTGCCCAAGTATGAATTAGCACCCCTGGTTTTGGGTGGAGATAACTACACCAGGAGACCTATGCAACGTAGGCCATCTTATGCCCTTTGCTGAACTCCAACTGGCCTCCACCCTACTGGCAAGACGGTTCCAACGCATGCAGCACTAGTAAGGGATGTTGCACTCATGTGGGGCATGGGTGGGGAAGGAGCCACCATTAGATGCGTGCACACAGAAGCTATGGATGGTGGGAAACAGTAGACATGCCATTAAATTGGTTTATCGAGTCATCAGAGCCACCAGACTCAAATCATGGTCATCTCTAAGAACCAAATGGGACAAAGATCTGGGTGGCTCCTTGCAGACACCGAATGGAATAAGGCCTTAAGTTATGTATGGCACAACTCAATAAATGCCTGACTTAAACGTATCCAATTCACCCACTTTCACAGAACATACCTTAGGCCTGAGTGTCTTAAAGTTATGTATCTCCAGACGCCTATGATATGTCTCTGATGTAACCAGACACGAGCTCCATTTGGACATATGGTCTGGTCCTGCAGTATCATTGGGCCTTAGTGGGAGACGTGACCTGTACCAACCCTAAAACATTCTCCTGGGCATAATGACAAGATCTGAGGTGGAAAATCAGGTGCCAAGTCCATAGACTTAGCCCTTACCAAGCGATCAATAGAAATGACCTAGAGAGCTTCTTCTGCTCCAGATTTTGAGCACTGTCGCCTTATTCTATTTGCACGGCTAAGGTTAAGTCTGACTCTTATTTACACTTGATCAACACCATAACCAGGCCCGCATTGACACTTGACTAGGAACTATATCTGCAGGCTCTATGCTCTAAATCTGATGAAAAGCTATACTTTTGGAATAACCATGTTACTATAGTGAGCATATATATATATATATATATATATATATATATATATATATATATATATATATATAGTGGCAGATGTCTAGGTTTGTGGGAAGGATTGACCCCAAGTGACCACAAAAACTACTGAAATCCATTCCTGTCTATAGCATTATGCCAAAGATTGTCTTTTTACTTGCAGTTTTTAGTGCCACAGCTCTAGAGAGATGGGAAGGAGCTTTGTGCATTTAAAGGCTGGTGATATTTAGGTGAGGGCAGTTCAGGAAGGATATTTAGTTGAGAATCATTCTGGTAGGCTGATTTGTATTGCTCTTTCAAAATACGAATAAAGACAAATATAGAAAAAAACCTTTCAAGACACTATCCCTATGATTATGGTCAATCAGATGTCTAGTCCTGAATCTTGAACAACGCAATCACCTACACACTTTTCCCACTTCTTGTAGCCTATAAAAACCCAATTTCCCCCAAAAATTAACACCTATATTACACTCTCCTGGACCCACCTGATTATTATAAAGCATTAGTCCCTAAATACCTAAACAGTGGCAAAGTCTCACCCTTACTCTTAAAAGATCAGGCAGACCCCATGGACATTAATAATTTTCACCCAAGTCTCCAATCTCCCCTTCTTGGCCAAGGTGCGAAAGAGTGCTCTCTCAAACTTTACATAGAATAATTTGATCTTTTAGATGTACTCCAGTCAGACTTCAGATCAGGATATAGCACAGAGACCACTACCTTAAAATTAGTTAGCAGTGCTTTCTGCATCCTAGACAAAATGAACTCCTGTCTCATCATCCTCCTAAACTTATCAGCTGCATTTAACATTTAGAACCATGCAATGTTCCTGAAAACTTTCAAGAGAGAATGGAAATAAATGTCTAGTTCTCTTAGTTCGTGGGAAACCAGAGTCAACACATAAACATAACAAGCATTTGCAATGCAATAGGTCTCGCATTAGGAAAGTGTGAGCTATTGGTATTGTAAATTACATATTTTTTAATGTGTTGGCTTTGAAAATATATACATTAATAGTATCGTTATTCACAAAGCCAATAGCTTACACTTTTTCTAATGTGAGTCCTATTGGCTATGGCAATGCTTGTTGGTAGCAAGCAAGGACAGTGCTGTTGTGGTGCTGAGTGATGATGTGGTTGGGCTGAGTGATGTGGTGGTGTATTAGAGTGATGTGGTGGTGTATTAGAGTGATGTGGTGGTGTCCCAGAGTGATGGGGTGGTGTCCCAGAGTGATGTGGTGGTGTCCCGAGTGCTGATGTGGTGTCCCCGAGTGATGTGGTGGTGTCCAAAAGTGATGTGGTGGTGTCCCTGAGTAATGTGGTGGTGCCCCCAAGTGATGTTGCGGTGCCCCCGACTGATGTGGAGGGGTCCCCGAGTGATGTGGTGGTATCCCTGAGTGCTGTGGTGGTGTCCTCGAGTGATGTGGTGGTGTCCCCGAGTGATGTGGTGGTTTCCCTGAGTTGGAGGGTGGAGTTGGAGTTGGAGGGTGGAGTTGGAGGGTGGAGTTGGAGGGTGGAGGTTGGAGTTGGAGTTGGAGGTGGAGTTGAAGGGTGGAGTTGGAGGGTGGAGTTGGAGGGTGGAGTTGGAGTTGGAGGGTCGATTTGGAGGGTGGAGTTGGAGGGTGGAGTTGGAGGGTGGAGTTGGAGGGTGGAGATGGAGGGTGGAGTTGGAGTTGGAGGGTGGAGTTGGAGGGTGGAGTTGGAGGGTGGAGTTGGAGTTGGAGGGTGGAGTTGGAGTTGGAGGGTGTGAGGTTCCGTGACGATCGTAAGTGGTGTTTTCGACTCGCACGAATATGGTCGAGTCTGGTATCTACGAACCGCAAATGACGAGTTCAGTGGGTGTACACAGTTTCGCTGTACTAGCCTAAATCGTTCGTCTGTTTCGTGGGTTTATCTATCTGTACCCACGGGTTCCATCTTAGATACGGCATCCATTTTGTCTCTTGCCCTCAAGTAGCCAGCGAACGGACGCTGTTCGCTTCGCGACCCTGGGATTCCCAAGACTCTTGCGGAAGACACGTTTCCTTTTAAAGTGTCTTTATGACGAGGGGGATTATACTGTAAGGCAGCTGGCTCCGCTCGATGCACATCTTGCCGTGCCGGTCTATTGTCTTAGCCGTGCATCTCATTAGGCACGTCCCTTTGATGCCCGCAGCTCGTGTTTCCCGATACCACCCTTTTACACCCTTTTCGATCTCCCCACTGTTTCTGTCTTCCTCTACACCTGTTCCTGTTCCTTCTTCGATCTGTTTACTGCCGATTGGAATGCACTAATGGTGGGAAGATGGGTTTTTTCAGTTGGGAACCACCGAATGTTTCTGTACTTATGTTCCGGGCCCTGAATACATGAAAGTAACCCCTTGTGGCTTTTACAATGGGAACCAAGTTGTAAACCTTTGTGTACCATGTTGACCTATGAGAGAAAACTGTATAAAAAGGAGCGACCCACAGTAGCAAATTGAATCAGACTCCGCGAACTTACATGTTGTGTACTTCAAGTGACTTCTGTGTTCCCTGCAGTAAATAAACCTCGAATCTTTGACGCCGAAGGAAGTGTCCCGTGTCTCTGTCATTTGTACGCCGGAACAGGTTACCCACGAAGGTTTCAGGTGTTGTCCCCTGGCACCGCTGGGTCTTGAATAACCCAGTCCTTCAGTTGGCGCCCAACGTGGGGCTGCATCAGTGGTACCGGTCCAAGCCCGACGATCGTGAGGAACTTCGTGTGAAATCTCCGAGGGAAGGTGCACCCCGCTTCATCGATCCTGTTGTCGAAACAAGTGGCCCGACGACTTTTCCCGCGAAGATTCCCGCCTCCTGACGGCTGCGACGGACTGCTGCCCTGACTGTAGACCTGTTTTGGCGCCTGGCGTAGACCTTGGTACAGCGAGACGATTGACGGGCCTTCCTGGTGAAGCCATCGATCTTTGAGTTAAGTATTTGTGGGTCGCTCCCAGAGTCCTTAGTTGTGGGTGCTTAGTTGTTGCATGGTTCCATTGCATTTGTGGTTCTTAGTACTTGGTTCTTTGTTGTGATATTTGATGTCTGCAGTCGCCAAAAACCGAGGGTTTTTGCTCTTTGCAGGGACTTGGTAAATCCCGTAACCCTTGAAGTTTGTGAAACTAGGCTAGTGTGCAAGATGCCTGGTCGTAGTACTTTGTTTGGTTGCTTTAGAAAATGTGGTGCGGATTCCCGACTGGAGGACTCGTGTCCGAAACCTCCGGTTGGAACTCCAACTTATGAATTATATAGCAAGCATGGGTTAGGTCCGATTACCTTTAACGAATATTGGATTCGCTATACCAAAAAGGATGGTGTCCTTAGTTGGCCACCTCATGGTAGTTTCGAGACCCCGATTTTAGATAACCTTGAGGCTAAATTGTTTAAGAAGAAAGCTAGGCCGGCCATGTTTGATGCCTTTCGGTTGTGGCGTAAAGAAGCCAAACAGAAAGAAATCAGACAGACAAAACGTAATCAGAGAGATGGAGTCGCTACTATAGTAAAGAAAGCAGAACAGTTCCAGCGAGATAAGGAGGAAAAGGAAAAGGAAGTTTTTGATAGACTTCAGCGTATGTCTATAGATAAATGTTACCCCGCTTTGCCAACGGAGTCGGATAAGGAGGAATTAGTTGAGGATCCTTTGATGTCCTATCTTCTGAAATCACCACCTCCGTATGCACAGGGTACCGCAGTTCCTGTGGTTCCTCCTGTACCTGTTCCTCAACCTGTTCCTCAACCTGTACCCGTTCTTCCGACTGTTCCTGCTCCTTTGCCTACTTCTGTTCCTACTGCTCCACCGCTTGTACTTCCACATACTCCTGCTTCCGCTGCTGCTCCTGTTCTACTTACTCCTGCTGTCTCGTCTGGTTCCGACTCTTCTCTTGTTAATCCTTTATATTATACTTCTCCATCTACCCGACGTCGTACCCCCTCTGTTGCTGCTAATTTCTTTAATTCTCTTGGATCTATTCTTGAGTCCGCTGGTTCGGACGGTCCTCAAAGACGTAGTCAGCTTCCCGGTAATCGGGAACGTGCTGCATTGTATAATATGGCGATGGGTTGGATGACACACCCCCTTAGAAATCCTCCACGTGCGGTGCTTGATACGTTTTGTCAATTCAATATACCGACACAAAGATATGTTTTCGAGGAAATGTGTAAGGTTTTACGTGATCAAATATCGGCCGATGCATCTGATGATGTATTGACTGCTTTGACTAATCTACAGCTTCAGTTTTCGAGCGGAATGATAGTAGATTCTAATGTTCGACGCGCTGTTGAGCAGTTGTTATCTCTTCGTCCCTCTATAATGCCTTGAGCATTGTTTGTGGAAGACATTGAGGGACCACTAGACGCGCCTGGTCAGTATCCCATGCGCGAAGTTCCACCAGTATGGATGCCGGGTAATGCTGCAGCTCAACCTCCGATCTTGCCACATTTCCAGAGAGTGTGGATACACCTCCCATGGAAACGATCGGAAGTTTTGCAGGTGAAGCAATCTTTGCCTGACCCTCGCAAAAATCCTGCAGGGTATTACAAAGAATTATCGCAGCTCGTGGATGCTACGATAATGAATCTTGCTGATATCGATATGCTTTTTGGCAATGTCGTACCGCAACCGGTATGGGCAAAGATTCGTCAAGAAAATCATGCAGCAGAATTAGGTGGTGATTGGGCTGCTCTTGTAGCGGCAGATACACGACAAATTGGTGGGGCTAAACCTGAACAGCTTATTACGGCTCTGCCTCAAAGAATTATTACCCTAATGAAAACGCTTATGCCAGCTATGAAGGTAAATTGGGACAAGTTGTCCGCTTGCAAACAGAAGAAGGACAAGAGTGTCTCTGATTTCTTTACGAGATTTGAGGAGGCATTCATCGATCATAGTGGTCAGGATATGGGTACCGAGGGTGGTCAGAGGTTGTTTGTGGACAAATTTGTTTCTAACTCATTACCTGACTTGAGCAACAAATTAAGAAAGTCTGAGAGTGCGTGGGCTGTCTCTACGTCTGCTCAAATCCTGGCTACGGCACAGTATTATGAGAATAGGGAGAAAGAGGAGAATGATCGTGCTGACAAGAAGACGAAAGAGCTCAAAACTAAAGTGTTGTTGCAACAGGCGTATCCTCCGCGTTCGAATCAGAATGATTCACAACAACGTAATCGATCGCAGCCGCAGTCTAATAGGTCGCAATCACGAAATGACTCCTCTTCGCAGAGATCTTCGTTAGGGTACAATCAGTGTGCCTATTGTAGGAACGAGGGTCATTTAAAATTTGATTGTCCAGTTCTCAATGAGCGTAATAGTGGTAATTCGTCTAGAGGAGGTCGTGGTGGTTCTCAGCAGACGCCACGTGGTAGAGGACGTGGTGCTCAAAACGATCGTTCCACTAACACTTCTGACTCAAATAATTGTTTTGATCAGCGTGGATCGTCGCGAGGGCGATCTGCTCAGTACAATGTGGATGATTATTACGTTGATCAGGACGCTGACGACGGTAATTACTAGGACAGCCATAGACAAGGAGAGGGAGTAGTATCAGTTCCGGTTGATCAGAGAGGGCCTTACGTCGCAGTTGCCACCTCGGGCGTCGTTGAGCCTTTTCTGTTGGACACTGGTGCAGCGAAAAGTTCCATAATGCATTCGAAACTCCCTGGCGCACCTTTGTCTGGCTTAACCAATGTTTCCGTTGGATTCTCTGGCGCCCCTGTTAGCAATCCAGTTTCGTGCCCTTTGCCTCTTACCATTGGGCCACGTGAGCTGAAAGCTCCGCTGATTTTGACCACTGGGTGTGGTGAGAATCTTTTGGGTCTGGATTTGCTAAAACGTCTGTATGCGACTTTGTATTGTTCTCCTGCGGGAGTAAAGCTTACGTTGGGAGAGAGAGTTGTCTCTCCAATGTATTTGTCTCTCGATAAGCTTCCACCGGAATTGAGTTCTCTTCCTGCATCTTTGTGGGCAACAGGTCCCAATGACGTGGGCCTGCTTGACATCTCCCCTTATGTTGTTCACTTAAAATCAAATGTGCGACTGCCACGTATTCCCCAGTATCGTATCTCCCTTGATGGTGAGCAAGCTTTGTTAGCGATCATTTACGATTTGATCGAAAAAGATGTTATCGAGGAGACTCGGGGAAACGTGTGCAATAGCCCTGTACTGCCCATCTTAAAACGCACAGATCCATCAAAACCGCCTGTTTATCGTTTTGTTATCGATTTACGGGAGGTTATTAAAATTGTGATTCCTCAGTTCCCTGTTGTGCCTGACATCACGGCGCTACTGACTCTGATTCCAGCTTCTGCATCTTGGTTTTCGGTGATCGATCTGAAGAATGCGTTCTTTAGCATCCCGATTGCCGAAGAAAGCAGGGACCTTTTCGGTTTCTGTCTCGGAGGTCGCAGCTTTAGGTTCAAACGCGCTCCTCAGGGCTACTGTGAAAGTCCATCTATCTACAGTCAAGCCTTGAAGGGCCAGCTAGATGCGTTTGTATTGCCGGCCGGTGCGGCCTTAATCCAATACGTCGACGACCTATTGGTGGCTGCAGATACTCAGGACATTTGCAAAATTGCCACGATATCGTTGTTGCAACATCTCTGTGACTTACGTCATAAGGTGTCGCCTTCTAAACTTCAATATTGTTGTCAAGAAGTAACCTATCTAGGTCACTTATTGTCAAAGGAGGGAAGACGGTTGACCCCAGAGAGAATTGCAGCGATTGCGCGAATGACTGTGCCAACTACTCAGAGAGATGTGCGTGCCTTCCTAGGTATCACGTCATACTGCAGACAGTGGATTCCAAATTTTTCATTGTTAGCGAAACCATTGGTGGCTCTTACGTGCAAGGATGTTCCAACTCCTTTACCATGGACGGAAGAATGTCAGAAAAGTTTTTCTGAACTGCGTGACGCATTGTGTTCGGCTCCTGTGTTAGGGACCCCTGACTACAGTAAGCCGTTTACACTGTACGTTCACGAGAGAGAAGGTTGTGCGTTGAGTGTCCTGACGCAACCTTTTGGTGGTAAGCAGCGTCCATGTGCATATTTTTCCTCGACCTTGGACCCAGTAGCTAGAGCATTGCCGAGTTGTTTGAGAGCAACAGCGGCAGCTGCAGTGTCCATCCGACAATCAGCAGGATTGGTCATGGATAATATGCTTACGGTGATGGTTCCGCACGCAGTTGACACTCTTTTGAATCGTACGAAAACTCAGCACTTGACAAGTGCGAGGTTGTCTGGGTACGAGTTGACGCTGTTGGCAAGTCACATTCAGATAAAACGCTGTAATGTCCTGAACCCGGCGACTTTATTGCCAATTAGTATGGAATCAGATGAAGTAGCAGCTCATGACTGCTACTTACGGACAGAAGAGGAAACAAAAGGTCGTGTGGACCTTAAAAACACTCCTTTGGAAGATCCCGATGGGACCTTGTATGTGGATGGTTCATGTTTTAAATTGCCGAATGGTGATGTGACGACTGCATATGCTGTGGTAACTTTGAATACTGTTGTGGAAGCTGCGAGATTGAATCAGAACTCTGCCCAAGCTGCAGAACTGATCGCTTTGACTAGAGCATGTGTGTTGTCAAAAGGGAAACGTGTGAATGTGTTTACCGACAGCCAATATGCTTTTGGCGTCGCCCATAGCTTTGGACGTTTGTGGAGAGAGAGAGGTTTTATGACGTCGCATGGCACTAAGATTCAGCATGGACAGCTTGTGAATGATCTTTTGGATGCACTTACATTGCCTAAGCAGGTGGCGATTGTTAAATGTAGTGCACATCGTAAGGTGACGGATGATGTTGGTCGTGGGAATGCTGATGAGACTGCTAAGGAGACTGCCCGGAACCTTAGCACTAGAATGTATGTGACGAGTTCGGTTAGGTGGCCTACAGAGACTAGTATGTGCGAGGATACCATCGAGAGTGTGAAAACGATACAGAACGAGGCCACCGAGACTGAAAAGACGAAGTGGAAAGAGAGTACGGGAAAGCTGGGTGCGAATGGTTGTTGGATTGATTTGTCGGAGCATAAGAGATGGATGTTGCCAGATGCGTATGTCCTAGCTGTTGTGACGATGGCACACGGGTTAGCACATATCGGTGCGAAAGGTATCTGTAAGTTGTTGTCCCCTGTGTGGAAGAATGATGGTATCACGAAGTGTGCTGAGAGGTTGGTGAAGAATTGTATGGTATGCATGATGTACAACCCTGGAAAAGGAACCCCTACACCTCCTGGCCATTTTGCTCCCCCTTCATGTCCCTTTGAAGTGATCCAACTAGACTTCATCCATATGGAGCGATGCAATAACCTGAAATACGTTTTAGTTGTGGTTTGCGCATTCTCCCAATGGATCGAAGCCTACCCTCTTAAGGACAACACTGCTTTGTCCACTGCGAAAATCCTACTGAAGGAATACTTTCCTCGGTATGGAATGCCACGGATTGTATGGTCTGATAACGGAAGTGAGTTTGTGGGGAGTGTGATGAAGAGTGTGTGTAAGGGCCTTGGAATTACTCAGAAATTCCATAGCTCCAATCATCCCCAGTCTGCAGGTTTGGTTGAAGGGTATAATGGCACCCTTAAACTCAAACTAGCGAAGATTCAGGCTACGACTGGTCTCTCGTGGCCTGACGCTTTGCCTCTAGCTCTGTTGTCAACAAGGGCGACTGTACACTCCCGAGTAGGGCTCAGCCCCTATGAAATAGTGTTCGGTCGTCCTGCGAATGTTTGGGGGGTTCCTAGACCGAGTGTGTTTTCTGATCTTGAATACCCAATGTTGATTGATTATCTTCATGATCTGACTGCTAAACTGAGGTTAATTCACCAACAGGTCTTTGAAGCACTGCCGACGCAGACGGAGGGTCCAGGCCACCAGCTCCAGCCCGGAGACTGGGTGGTAACGCGGAACTTCGCACGCAAAAGAAACCTTGAGCCCCGCTTCACCGGACCCTTCCAAGTCCTCCTTGCCACGAGAACTGCTGTCCGTTTGGAAGGCCGTAAGAATTGGGTGCATGCCACCCATACCAAGAAGGTACCCATACCTTTGCCAGCGGACTCGTGGGTGAGGAAGGGCATTGCTTCATCTGAAACCGAAGTATTGCAGACCTTCGTACCTTTTAGCGACGCCGAACCTGTCGGAGAATCCTCAGTGCAGCAGAACGACATTGTTGAACATTTGTCACCACAAGACTCAAGATCTGAACAATTGACTGATCAGCAGAACTCTGTTCCTTCATCGGATCCATTGTTTGATGAACAGACACGTCCTGGAAAAACCCGATACTTTTTGCGATCTAATACCAAGGACAAATAAAATTTGCTTTTGTTTCTCGATATTTACATTACCCCATTGCTACGATCAGTCTAAACACTCGGATAGTTGTGATTTTGTAAATATTGAGTTTTTTCCACATCTGTGTTTTTGCTTCCACAGCTGAGAGACTTTTGTATATATTTGTGAATAAGATACCTTGCATCCAGGTGTACCGTAGGGCCGCGCGTGTACTTCCTTCTGGTTAGTAGGTCTTGACACTAGGTCAAAGGCCGTCGATTCCTGGGAATTCCTGGGGATTGACTACTGCTACACAGAACGAAGTGCGTCAAGAAACGTTGCGGATGGTCTTAGGGGATGGCGTTTTCAAAGCTGATGGACTTGGAAGAAGCTCAGGCGCAAAGATTCAAACTCCAACAAATTACTCGTACCAAATGCTTTATGTTTCAGGTGTTCCTTCTGTTTCTAATTGTTTCCTCGTTATTGGCGGGTGGGGTGTATTATATGATACAGTACTCCCTACCTTCTGCCATACCTACTCCTACTTCTGAACCTAAATCTATCACCACTGTGTCCCCTCATTCCTTTCATATCTTACCCCAACACGAGCAGGCTAGACGTGCGGAATTCAGAAATAATTCCTTCATCCAACTCCTTCATCAGCATCAGTTGGTTGTAAACACTACCAATTGCTGGGTGTGTGGGTTAATGCCACATACCACGGACAAGGGAATTCCATATTTGGTTCTGCCTTATAGTTCCCAGGGTTTGGCTCGAGCATTGCAAACAATGTTTCGAAGTGCACTAGATTCCTACCCCAATCGAGAGCTGCGTCCTCCCCACTTTGGTCCTGGTCCGTACCATAAGTCTTTGGCCATAGCGATTGCGGACTTAGATAGGGATATCTACGAACCGTCGCTTATCCCGGACGAAGAGGTGCGAGCCTATAGGGATCTAAGTGAGGTTGAGTACAGTGCGCTCGTGGGTGAAAGACAGCTTAGAAGCTCGCCTCCGATATGGATCGTACCCCACCTTGGTAATTTCTGTCTACTAGGTCGTGGCCGCAGATCGAGAGCTCGTCTTGGAGAGAGCGCTTGCTCCGAGACTTATATCCTACCGATGCTCTCTTCCCCTGTGTTTCTGGCTGCCAAGGGTACATACTTCGTCTGTCATGATCGTGCGTATACGTGGTTGCCCTCTGACTTTGTGGGCTCATGTTACATCGCAAATCGGTTGCCTCCGACGTTTACCGTTGATGCAGATTATCACAAGACTAGAATTGTGAGGGGCATGATTAGCGAAGAGGACACTGCCGGTCAAGAGGCAGGAGACTTTTTCAAGGGTTTCTTTCCGTTTTGGGGACCTATGGTCAATAGTAGGAACCTGAGACAGTTGACTCGAGTGGTGGAATCGACAGCTAATATCACTGCCAGTGCCCTTGGTAATATCACCACAGAACTTCAGGCGGATAGGCTCATGACGTTACAAAACCGTATGGTTTTAGACGTTGTTTTAGCAGATCGAGGTGGAGTATGTAAGGTGATCCATTCGAGCTGCTGTATTTTCATTCCAGATAATGCTCCGACTGTCTATCAAGCCATCTCAAAGTTGCATAAGATCTCTGAGTCCATACACGTGGACGTAGGGGATTGGACACTACTTGGGTGGTTTTGGGGCCTGATGTCGACTTGGGGTTGGAAGATTCTGATGATCATCGGAGTTGTTGTAGCGTTTCTGTTCACGTGTTGCCTTTGTGTGCAGTGTGGTCCTGCCTTATGTGGCCTCTGTGCTACGACGTGTATAAGACAGCCGCCTGTTACCAAAGGAGCTCAGATGGATAGAGTTATGTTGCAGCAACATCTAGATGGTCTGATGAATATCGAGTATGATTCTGACTAGTGCTTGCCTACATGAGGGCAAAAGGAGCGTCTGAGGTTCCGTGACGATCGTAAGTGGTGTTTTCGACTCGCACGAATATGGTCGAGTCTGGTATCTACGAACCGCAAATGATGAGTTCAGTGGGTGTACACAGTTTCGCTGTACTAGCCTAAATCGTTCGTCTGTTTCGTGGGTTTATCTATCTGTACCCACGGGTTCCATCTTAGATACGGCATCCATTTTGTCTCTTGCCCTCAAGTAGCCAGCGAACGGACGCTGTTCGCTTCGCGACCCTGGGATTCCCAAGACTCTTGCGGAAGACACGTTTCCTTTGAAAGTGTCTTTATGACGAGGGGGATGATACTGTAAGGCAGCTGGCTCCGCTCGATGCACATCTTGCCGTGCCGGTCTATTGTCTTAGCCGTGCATCTCATTAGGCACGTCCCTTTGATGCCCGCAGCTCGTGTTTCCCGATACCACCCTTTTACACCCTTTTCGATCTCCCCACTGTTTCTGTCTTCCTCTACACCTGTTCCTGTTCCTTCTTCGATCTGTTTACTGCCGATTGGAATGTACTAATGGTGGGAAGATGGGTTTTTTCAGTTGGGAACCACCGAATGTTTCTGTACTTATGTTCCGGGCCCTGGATACATGAAAGTAACCCCTTGTGGCTTTTACAATGGGAACCAAGTTGTAAACCTTTGTGTACCATGTTGACCTATGAGAGAAAACTGTATAAAAAGGAGCGACCCACAGTAGCAAATTGAATCAGACTCCGCGAACTTACATGTTGTGTACTTCACGTGACTTCTGTGTTCCCTGCAGTAAATAAACCTCGAATCTTTGACGCCGAAGGAAGTGTCCCGTGTCTCTGTCATTTGTACGCCGGAACAGGTTACCCACGAAGGTTTCAGGTGTTGTCCCCTGGCACCGCTGGGTCTTGAATAACCCAGTCCTTCAGGTGGAGTTGGAGGGTGGAGTTGAAGGGTGGAGATGGAGGGTGGAGATGGAGGGTGGAGTTGGAGGGTGGAGTTTGAGGGTGGAGTTTGAGGGTGGAGTTGGAAGGTGGAGTTGGGGTTGGGGTTGGGGTTGGAGGGTGGAGTTGGAGGGTGGATTTTAGGCAGGGGTTTCCAAAGATCCTGCGGTTTGCTCGATATGCAATAGTCCAAGGCGCCAAACTCTCTTCTTACCTAGGTGAAGTATTGCTTTTCTTATCAATTCAGGTAGGAGATGTGTAGCTGTCTGCTCAGGAAAAAATGTCCAACACCCTGACCTTCCAGTAAAGACATTTATCAAAAGCTGGCTCTTTGAAATTTCAGCTCCAAACATTTTTCCAGACTTTGAGAAAACATTTAAAGATGAGCGGGATAGGGGCCCTGGGCCCAGGCAAAATTTCTCGTACACCAGCATAATCTTGTGCAATTTTGCGTTACGTAGTTTACGATCAATTCCCGAAATCATGCCATTAGGCCACATGGCGTAACTGCGGGAGAAAATGTTAGTGTAGGAGCACTGAAACAATGTAAACGACCAGAGCTAGGTTGGCTGTTCTCTGCACTTGTGTTTTCACAATATTATTTAGCACTGAATGACGGTTAAGCATTTTGTGAAATTACACAAAAGCAAATCATGCAAAATGTGTATACACCTCCCCAAACTGACCATGGAATGCTATTACACTGCTCAGCGTGTACAATGACCTCAAGAAAGACAGCGATACCAACCGTAGTTACATAAGCAATATAACATAAAAGGGGTGGCACATGTTCTAAACCCCATGTATATCCGGGAAGGTTCTAGAAAGAAGGGGCGGAATGTGGCATAACAGTGGAGTTGGAGTAGAGACGGAATAAGGTTAAGCCTGGGGCGGTATCTGCACGGTAGCTTCCTCCCAGCTGCTGCCGTCTCTCCCGGCCCCTCCCCCACGCACATCTGAAGGACCCGACTTCTTCCGGTACCATCAAAGGGACCGCGAGAGTAACCCGCGAGGTCAGCCGGAACAACCTGCTCGACGCCAGAGGCAAAGCAAGGATGCATACATTCATAGGAGGCACATTTAAACACATGGCATATGACACATATGTATAAAGGAGAACATACGTATGGTATGGCGGGCAGACATATAGCGGTATAGACACAGGACGTCGGAGAGAGAGGAAAGAGGCATGCAAATTGCACAGACACTATGCATGAAAGACGCCCTTACAGGATAGACACGGAGTACACAAACGCATTCGTCAAGAGAGCAAACATCTGGAAGACGTATATGCACACTGGCTTAATACAGAGTGCCACAAGCATAAAACATAGGTTAGAAAGTGATATCCCCCTGGGCATGATACAATGCGCTCTATAAATGATAAATAAATAAATAAATGCAAGTGTGAGCATGCAAATATATGTACACCAACGCACAGATGCACAGAATGCAGAGATGCATATAGATCAGACAAACACAGGATGCGTAAGATGTGGCAGGTAAGCACGTAGGCAGCAGAGATATAATGAACAGATGTATAGCGAGTACGTGTAAAACGATGCTTACAGGGCGATTTATACAGACATACAAACATATCTGTACATAATAAATGTTACATATAGCTGATGCAGTTACCAAGTTAACTGTGGTACAACAGCCTCTGCCCCCAAAGACAGATTACCAATTGGCCAATTGCAAAAGCAGCCTGTGGGTGGCTGATGTCTCAGGTACCCAGCTGCCACCCACTCCCCTCGGTCTCAGGTACCCAGCTGCCACCCACTCCCCTCGGCGAATTACCCACCCAAGCACCCTCGAGGGGCGCCCACCCATGTACACTACTCCAAAAACAAGCCGTGAGCGTGCACATCCCGAAACCGGACGTTCGGGAGCGTCACCCCTGTCGTGGGGTGGGACTTCCCAGTGGTGACGCGGGGCTCCCAAGCCTGAGGGAGAGTCCCGCGGAGGCTGGTGAAGTCAGGAGTGGCGACGATGCAGTGAGTGGGGCTTAGTTGTACTGGGGAAGGTGCGTGGGCATGGGCGGCGGGGAGGAGGGTATGTGGTGTGTGTCTCTGTATGTGTGTGCTCGTGTGTGTGTGTGTGTGTGCGTGTGCTCGTGTGTGTGCCTGTGTGTAACGCAAAGCGAAAGCCGGGGGGGGGGCTGCGTGTGTTGGCCGTTACTGCATGCGAGTGCAAGAAGTGCATGAGACTTGCAAGGCTCACCGGCTCGGCTTCCCAGGAGACAGGAGATGAGCACAGCGAGCGCATGTTCAAGCGCGCGACCTGATCCAATTTCAGCATGCTGCGCGTGCCCATATCCTGTCTCCTGGGAAGCCGAGCCGTGACTATAGGCTCGCAGGCGAGACAGTGCTTTTGCGCTGTATTCGCCAGGTGCGAGACATAAAAATGACTTCCTAAATCAGTGATAATCCAAGAAAGGATTGTTAGACCTCTATTCTCTCCCTATGAAATGTTTGGCCTATACATGAGACCTCTAGCTGCCAGTCTAAGTTGAACTACTATCTCCTATCACTTCTACGCAGATGAAACCAGCTTTTTTTCTGAAAATACCCTTACTGAAAAACATTGAATACAAGGTCAAAATGCTCCAGTACATCCACATCTGAATGTCACACCACCACCTAAAGCTTAATTTGTTGAAAATATAGTTCCGCCTTATATCCCCTCCTAATAGCCCAATCCCTAAGCAAACAGGGCTTATGTCACTCATGATGTTAAACTGTAACACTTCAAGTGTGGAGTCCACTTAAACGCTCAGATTCAATTTAGACAAAACCTCAGCCCTGAAGTACACATCGATGTATTGGTCAAGGGTGCACAATTTAAACTGAGACACCTTAGAAGAATCAAAGCCTTCATACCAGATACAGATTTTTAAGAATGTCATTCAATTCCTATTTTTATTATCACTAGACTGAACTCCCTACTCACAGAAATCCCACATTCTACATTCAAAGCAGCTCTTGATGCAGCTGAAAGTCTGGTCAAGGAAACAAAAAAGTGTTACCACCGGTCCCTGACTCTGGTTCTTCTGAAATGGCTCCTCGTTGATGAAAGGTCCCTCTTCAAACAGGCTTGCATACCACATAAAGCCTTGTTTTTAGAAATTCCTAGCTATCTTGCCCAGACAGAGACACAGACTACCGCAGTAAAAAACACACTCAGAGAAGCAAGTACTGCATTCTACTTAAAACGCTAGGTTCATAGAAGGGAAAAACTCCCAAATAATTCTCTGTGGAAGTGCTTCTAGACTGTGGAACTGTACCTCGATGCCCATTAAGACAATTGCATGCTATGATACCTTCAGAGAATTGCTGTAAAGCTTGCTCTTTCCATGCCACTTTCAACTATGAAAGCCCTTCTTCGCTCTGATGGCAGATTAGTACAGCGTTATAATATGCAATGTTGGCGTACTCATTCCACTACAATTATTCCATTCACTTGTAGGAATGGATTTTACCCTTACATGACTTACTTTCATTTTTATTATATTATCTTACATTGTGTATTTTACTTCATTATTACTCATTCAGCGGTTTCTATGAAATGGATCCTATATAAACCCTTCTGCCACCCTTTGGGTTCTGTCTGTGATTTATAAAACTGCTTATAAAACAAATGAATAAATAAATTAATATATACATACGCACTCACAGAATTATGGGGGTCATTATGATGGTGGATGGACTTCAGTCCATCCGCCATCGTATTGTATCGTATCGTATCGTATCGCATCGTATCGGGGAGTGGGACCGCCCACCTATGGTCGCATTTGCTATATTTAGCATTGTGGCAGGTACTGCTAGCTGCAGCACCCGCCGCAATATTAAAGATGCATTGTTTACATTTCCATGCACTACGGGGGCAGGCCCCGTGTGGTGTCTGCCACATAGTGCAGGGAACTGTAGGGGGGCACCATAGGTGCCCCCAGTGCCCTTTTCCCCTGACCCAGGGATTAAGGGGGGCCTGCTACTGCCCCCCTAAATCCGTTTTCCGTCTGCCATTTTGTGGCAGGTTGACCACCATGAAACGACTGTCGGAAAAGGGAAATTATAATCCCAACGGCGGTGCCTGACATGCTGGTCAAAATCGACTGCTCCAACAGGCGGTCGAAAAATGACTGCCTGTCGGAACCGTGGCGGTCGGTCTTACCAACCGCCACATTTCCACCCGCCATGGTAATCTGGTGGGCGGAAAAACGCAGTACGATGGTGGAGGGCCCGCCACCGACAGGCTGTCAGTGGCAGGCCTTCTGCCATCATAATCAGGCCCCTATGTTCCTGTGATTCATTTTTTGTACTTAGACCTGAAGACTATACTGTAGTTTCATTCACTTGAGATATTCTAAAGAACCAAAAACATATCTTTTGATAGAGTGGCTTAAGTAATACAAATAGATCACCTCTTTTACAGAAAGAATACAAATGAGGTTGTGTCTCTGTTCCAGTCAAACAATTTATTGATATGTTAAATGCATGTCCACATGTTTCTTTAGGCTTTGCACTAGTAAAGAGGACATATGATTAGCTACAGTGGCTCAGTGAGACCGCCATCCTTTATCCAGCACACATCTTAGTTACATCACTCCAAATAATTTAACAGGTTCATGGATCCATTAGTAACTCAATGAACACTTTATTGGTTTGAAAGCCATGCATGGTCTGCGGGCTTTTTCTACTAAAAACCAAAATAATATGTAAAATGACAACGTTCAGAACAATGTTTGTGTGTCAGAAAGCACTAATCTTGTACTCTCGATCCAGTGGGAGCAATGTTCTCTTCCGCCCCTCACCTAATCCACTATTAACCACATACAATGAGAATATGTTAGCCAATAGAAGAAACATGGAAAGGGGAACAGGAAGAACTGCCCTGGCTCATCACTCTGCTGAGCACTGACATTTGCAACTTGAACTGGCTATTTCAAGGCAAGATGAGAGTTCTTAACAATTTGCTGTTAAGGTGTTGTACCTAACCTTAACAGTGAAAATGATATATCTTAAAATTATTGCTATGTAACCAACTCTCTGTGGTCAGATTTGATGCTGATATTCCTGGAACTGAAGCACGACAAGAATTCTGTAGCTAACTATACGTTGACCAACTCCCCTTCGCTCCTACCTAGGTCACTAACTTACGCCTTGTAAATATGCACTCAGATTCTGATAGGCAGAAATAATTCACAGTCATTATTATTCAACAGTTCCTGCTATTAACATTATAAGCAGGATATATATATATATATATATATATATATATATATATATATATATATATTTTTTTTTACTACAAAGGACCAGCGCTTCGAAGCGCACTCGGAGTTCAATCTTAGTAGCAGCTCAGCGGTTTCCCTTCCCGCGGGTAAATTGGCTCAGCCTTACGCGTTTCGGAGCTGTGATGCTCCTTGTTCACAGGCAAACACGGGAGGCACAGGAAATCAAGGGAGGCATATTTTCAGCACGTCTTTTATTTTGCCGTCACTCGGCACTTGGTAACAATGTTGCATGCTGGTACTTAAAGTCTTTAGTGGTTTCCTATAGTAGGCTTTGGTGCCCCCTTTGTAGTTTTACACCATAGTGGGTCCTGCGCATTCCTATGCAATAATTAATTTATGTTTCAGACAGCCCTCCAGTGGGCCCCCAGGGCGAAGGTCTTCCGACGATGAAGCTGATTGAATTCCCCAGCCGGAGACTTTGCACAGTTCAAATGTCTCCCTGGCCCCAAGTCCGGGCGGTGCAGCTTCGCGACAGTGGACTGCCGCATAACATTTTTACTACAAAGGACCAGCGCTTCGAAGCGCACTCGGAGTTCAATCTTAGTAGCAGCTCAGCGGTTTCCCTTCCCGCAGGTAAATTGGCTCAGCCTTACGCGTTTCGGAGCTGTGATGCTCCTTGTTCACAGGCAAACACGGGAGGCACAGGAAATCAAGGGAGGCATATTTTCAGCACGTCTTTTATTTTGCCGTCACTCGGCACTTGGTAACAATGTTGCATGCTGGTACCTATGATAGAATTCACTTTTCGATGCCCCAACCATCCCTATTTTCATATGTGAGTTAGCATCATATGACTAACTGATGGAGTACGTATATATGCACGCTCTATATTATCCCCGCTTGTTACCTGATTATTCAAATATAAGTGTGACGATATTAGTTCCTTAGCTTAGCCTGTGTGCCTCCATTTTGTGTATCTCTCTGTGTCTGCGAGTCGCACTCGCTCATCTGCCCCTCCCGTAGAAATAGAGAATTTCACTAAGACAGTAGTTTTCATTTCTCAGCTTACTGTGGCCGAAACTAACAAGTCTCTTTATCAGTAATATTCTCATGCCCCAGAGACGCTGAAGCCTGGCTCCGCGGCCTTGAGTAAAGATAGCGATGTATCCCTTGCAGGTGCAGATGCCTACTGTATGAGGACATTGTTCCCCTGTCTGGGTTTCAGTAATTTTCCAGAAGGGGCGTACCCTAATGAACTGTGTTGCATTATAATGTACTGCCGTGATGAAGAGAGTCAGTCCTCTCGACGCACTCTTTGGGGTGATGGTCGGACAGGGCCCTCTCATATGGGAGTTTATGGCCTAATAAAATATAGTTGTTTATTCTTCTCCACTGTCCGGCTGACTTCTTACAGAATTACTATAGGTGAGTGCGGTAAGTCACTCGGGTGGATTTGAGCCACGCTTATCAGATGGCGCCCGAACAGGGACCCCGCGATAAAGATCTTTCTCACCCGTAGGTGGGTAGCAGAAGACCGGGGACCCGCTGGTCGGCACGGTGGGCCCGGGTACCCATCTGATGCCGAGCTTGGTTCTCGCAGCGCTGCCCCACCCTGCTGATCGGGAGAGGTCCCGGTTCGGATCTTACGCCGGGGTCCAGAAGGCGGAACTCGAAGCTGACCGTGTTGGTCCTGGCAGCCGGAGGTGGAGAACGGTAGAGGTCGGTACCGCCTATGGAAGGTGAGTGGTCCACCTGTGATTGTTTAAGGAACTGGAGTGTTCCGGGAGACTAGGGTGTCTCCGGTGGTTTGAGGAGCCGGTGTGCTCCTGGGGCTAGTGTGCTCCGGGGAACTCAGAGTGCGAGCAGGCGCTCTGACAGACTTGACGAGGTTGGGAGAATATTTGGATATATTGTTTGTAGTAATCCGACCGGGTGGTACTGTGGTGAAGGCGTGGCTTACTACGGGTGGACTCCGGAACTCACCCTGAACTCCTAGTGTGGTGGTTCAGTGGAGGTGAGTCCTGGGTCTCCCGTGGTAAAGTGCGCAGTGATCCGTAGTGCCGCACGGGGAGCGGATGTGTTCTCCATCCTCAGAACAGTTAGTGTACTGTTCGGTCTGCGGTAGGGTCCAAGTTCCCCAGGACTTGGTCGACGGGCCTTGTACCATTTGGTAACACGTGTTTGGAGGAATTTTATATGTGTGTGTGTGTGTGTGATTTCCAACGTATAATTATATGTGTACATGAATGAGCTCGAGCTAGTGATTCAAGGTGACGAATTTTGAGGAGAAGTGCTTTATTTTACACCAAAGTAGAGATGCCGTGTTTTAGTAAGTTACGATGTTTTGGATGTTGCTGTCGCCCCTCAGATTCCAGGCTGGCTGAGAGCCAACCTGCACCCCCTGAGGGCACTCCAAGCTTTGATATGTATATCAAGCATGGATTGCCCCCGATTTTGTTTGGCACTTTATGGCACCGGTACACCGCTGATAATGTGGATTTGCAGTGGCCCTTGACGGGTTCTTTTGAAGAAGCTAAATTGAACTATTTGCAGGACAAATTGTTTGCTAGGCGTAGCCGTCAAAGTATGTTCGATTCTTTAAGAGTGTGGCAAAAGGAAGCCAGGAAACGTAAGTTGAGAGAAGAGAAAGCGGCTTTTAAAAAGTCCGCGCAGACAATGGCGCAGAAAGCGAGAGAACATACCAAGAATGAGAATGAGCAGCGTTTGGAGCGCGCAGATAGGCTTTGCAGGTTGAAAGAAAATAAAAGTTATGTAGTGCGAGAGGACGAACAGGATGAAATGGAAGATATTTTGAGTACTCGACCCCCTCCTCCATATGCTCCGCAGTCATTGTATCCCTCTCTGCCAGCTCCCGCCTCTACTACTGGGGGTTCCGGGTCCATCGGCAAGTGCCCCACCCCAACATGGCGCAGCGATTTCTGCTTCCCCGCCCTCAACACCCCTCGTTTCTTTGCTCCAGACCACTTCACCCGCTCCCTCCCAATTCTCTTTAGCACTCCCCACTGTTTCAGCTAGCACCACCCCTAGTCAGGAGATGTCAACGCCGAGTCGAGGCGCAGGTAGCGGACTGTTCTCACAGGTACGGAAGTTGCTTACGCGTTCTACGGTTGGTTTGGATGAGAAAAGTATAGTGGCCAACCAGGCATGCCAGTGGGCTAGGAATAACATTTATTCGTTTGAAGACATTTGGTCTACAATGAAAGATTTTGAGCCTTTGATGCAACAGCACGCTTTGTGGCACATGTCAAATGTATTAATATCGCTATGGGAGCAGGGGTATGGAGGTGTGGCTCCGGCGACTTTACGAGATATACAGAACGGAGCCTACAGAACGAATACTGGGGTGAAGGAGGTGATGCGCAATTTACGTGCCTTATTGCAGTATAGAAATGAATTGCCCTCTGCAGGTACGCCCCATTATCCAGGTATACATCCAAAGCGTGAAGTGCACCCTATCTTTCTTCCCGAGATACCCGAGATGGTAGACCCAGTCACGAAGGCTGTCACCAGGAATAGGATAGATGCACATTTCCAGGAGCAGTGGGTGTATACACCATGGAAGAGAAGTGAGGTATTAGCTTTAAAGGCCCAGTTGCCGGACTCTAGAAAGAACCCGACTACATACTATAAAGAATTGACGGAAGCTGCGTCTTCCACTGTAATGACTTTAGCTGATGTTGAACTGTTTTTTGGGCTTCTGGTCCCGGTCGATGTCTGGCGCCAGGTAAAGGGCACAGATCATTCGGAAGAACTAGGTGGTACGTGGCAGGAGTTGCAGGATTGGGATAAGGAACGTAAGCCAGGAGAGAAGCCGAAAGCCGAGATTTTGGCGTTGCCGGGGCGCATAATAAAATACATGCACGCTCTCATTCCCCCGAAGAAGGTAGACTGGGACAAGTTGACGGCTTGTAAGCAGAAAAAGGATGAGGCAGTCTCGGACTTCTTTACGAGGTTTGAAGAAACGTTCATGGATTTTAGTGGGCAAGATGTGTCACAGGATGGAGGGTTGCGACTCTTTGTTAATAGGTTTGTCATGAACTTGTTGCCTGAGATTTCAGCAAGATTGCAAGCGTCGGAGAGCACGTGGACGACGTCCTCTCCCTCTGGTATTCTTAGCATGGCTCAGTATTACGAACATAGAGAAAATGAGAGTAACGACAAGCAGGAAAAGAAGGCTAAGGATTTGAAGACTAGGGTTTTGTTACAGCAAGTGTCGAGGGGTCGAGGAAGAGGTGCGGCACCAGGGCGTGGTGGTGGCGGCTATGGCAGAGGTGAAAGTAGGGAAAGATTGGGACCGAATCAGTGTGCGAAGTGTAAGCAAGAGGGGCATTGGTGGAGAGATTGCCCTCTGTTTCAGTCGAATGCCGGTTCAGGACGAGGTCGAGGAAGAGGTAGTGGTGACTCCGGGAGACAGAATGCGCGATCAGATGGAGGCGGGAGGCCAGGAGGAAATTACTTCGACAATGGGGCAGACAGGCAACAGTTGCAAAGGGGCGGTGGTCAGTACTATAATGATGATTACTCCGTGGACGATCTGACTGGGTTCTCCCATAACTAGGACAGCGTGGGACAGAGCGAGGGACCAGTGCCTGTGGAAGTTGATCAGAGGGGACCCTATGTCGAGGCAGACTTATTGGGGTCTCAGCAGAAATTTCTAGTGGATACGGGTGCAACGAAAAGTTCAGTGGCTCATTCTCGGGTCCCAGGGGCGGCTCTGTCTGGCAAGAACAATATCTCTGTGGGTTTTTCAGGTACCCCGGTGATTAGCCCCATTTCAAAACCCCTTACATTAACGATTGGTCCTTTCACTGTTGATTCACCGTTTTTATTGACATCGAATTGTGGAGAAAATTTACTGGGCTTAGACTTATTGAAGAGGTTGCACGCCACCATTTATTGTTTTCCGGATGGCGTGTAACTCACGTTAGGCCCGACTGTCGCTCGCCCACTACAATGTTTTTCTAAAGATGACCCACTACCACCTGAATTTGAAGGAATACCCGACAGTTTGTGGGCTGTCAATGATACAGATGTGGGTAAAATGGATATCGCCCCGGTGACAATAAGGGTAAAGGTGGGAGCGAAACTACCTAGGGTACCACAGTACAGAATTCCTAGGGAGGGGGAGAAAGCCCTGCTGCAAATAATACAAGATTTGATTCGGTCAGGTGTAGTGGAAGAGACGGATTCGAACATATGTAACAGCCCCATACTACCGATCCTTAAAAGACGGTCGCCTGAAGCTACAGATAATACTCCTGATGTATATAGGTTTGTGATCGATTTGCGCCATGTGAATAGAGTAGTGGAGCCACAATACCCGGTGGTCTCGGACATCACTACGATATTGACAATGATTCCCCCATCTGCTAAATATTTTTCTGTTTTGGATCTGAAGAATGCTTTCTTCAGTATCCCTGTACATGAAGACAGCCGTTATCTATTCGGATTCTCATTGGCTGGCCGAAGCTTCAGGTTTAAGAGAATTCCCCAAGGTTACACAGAAAGTCCGAGCATATATAGTCAAGCACTGAAGGCACAATTGGACGAATTGGAACTTCCACCTGGCAACGTTATGTTGCAATATGTGGATGATATCCTGATTGCATCGGACGACGAGAAGGGTTGTCGGGATGCTACAATTAAATTACTGCATCATTTGGCAAAAAGGGGACATAAGGTGTCCCTTCCAAAGTTTCAATACTGTCGAACGGAGGTCACCTACCTAGGTCACCTCCTTTCGAAAGTGGGGAGGAGATTGACGCCAGAGCGCATAAAAGCGATAACTAATATGAAGGTACCTAACACGCAGCGAGAGGTGCGCGCATTCTTAGGCATAACATCGTATTGTCGCCAGTGGATACCTAATTATGCATTACTAACAAAACCCCTATTGTATCTGACTACCAAAGAAGTGCGGGAACCCCTACCCTGGACCCCTGCATGTCAGGAAGCGTTTGAGTCACTAAAAACTGCTTTATGTTCTGCACCCGTTCTGGGAACACCTGATTACCAGAAGCCTTTTGTTCTTTATGTACACGAGGCGGAAGGTTGCGCGGTGTCTGTCTTAACACAATGTTTTGGAGGGAAACAGAGACCCTGGGCTTACTTTTCTGCGATGCTCGACAATGTGGCAAGAGCGCTGCCGAGTTGTCTGAGAGCCACGGCGGCTGCTGCGGTCTCTATAAGACAATCGGCAGGGCTTGTATTGGGTTCAGACCTCACAGTAATGGTACCGCATGCTGTGGACATTTTACTAAACAGAACACAGATGCAGCATTTAACGAGTGCTCGTCTTACTGGTTATGAGATGACCCTCTTTGCACCTCATGTGACGATAAAAAGGTGTGCTACACTGAATCCTGCCACATTGTTACCTATCCCCACGGATACAAAGGCCGATGACATACATGACTGTCTGTTTAGGACAGAAGAAGAGACAAAGGGGAGGGTGGATCTGACGGACAAGCCCTTAGACGAACCGGATGGGGAGTTGTATGTGGATGGGTCCTGTTTCAAACTTGCAGATGGTACATCGACAGCAGCATATGCAATAACGACATTACAGACGGTAGTGGAGACCTCTAGGATACCTTACAATTCGGCCCAAGCTGCAGAAATTATAGCTTTACTGAGAGCATGTGAATTGAGTGAGGGACTGGACGTGAATATTTATACTGACAGCCAATACGCCTTTGGCGTGGCTCATAATTATGGGCGACTGTGGGCAGAACGGGGATTTTTGACTTCACATGGACAACGCATACAGCATGGTCCGCTGATATTACGACTGTTAGCAGCATTGACGTTACCCAAACGATTGGCTGTGATAAAGTGTAGCGCACACAAGACAATAGTGGATGATGTGGGACGAGGCAATGCCTTTGCAGACGAAACGGCAAAAGAGACTGCTCGGACAAAATTACCACGGATGTTTGTGGCAGGCCCAGCTAGATGGGTACCAGATGTTAACATGTTTGCAGATACTGTACAAAGTGTGAAAAATATACAAGAGAAAGCGACTGAGGATGAATTGAGGACATGGAAGGATGGTGGGGGGCGATTGGATGCTGATGAATGTTGGACAGATGCGACCGATAAGAGACGATGGTTACTTCCGAATGCATATGTTCTTCCAGTGGTGACGATGGCTCATGGGCCTGCACATATTAGCGCCAAGGGTATATGCAAGCTGTTGGACCCAGTGTGGAGCAATAAAAACATCTCTAAAGTGGCGACTCACTTGGTCCGACAGTGCATGGTGTGTTTGAGGCACAATCCAGGAAAGGGTACCCCTGTCCCAGTGGGAAATTTTGCACCTCCCTCTTTCCCTTTTGAGGTGATTCAGATGGATTATATTGAAATGGAAAGGGTCAACAATCTCAAATACGTCCTTGTGGTTGTATGCGCTTTCAGCAGATGGGTGGAGGCATTTCCAACAAAAGACTGTACAGCCATTTCTACTGCCAAAATGTAATAAAGGAATACTTTTCTCACTTCGGATTGCCTAGGGTGATCTGGAGTGATAATGGCACGTCCTTTAATGCTGAATTGATGAAGCAGATATGTAAAGGCTTACAGATTTCCCAGAAGTTCCACGATGCCCAACATCCTCAGGCCACAGGACTGGTGGAACGATTTAACGGAACGCTAAAATTAAAGATGGCCAAAATACAGGAGAGTACAGGACTCCGTTGGCCAGATGCCCTTCCTTTAGCCCTGCTTTCTACGAGAGTAACTGTTAACTCCAAAACGGGTGTCTCCCCCCATGAAGTGATATTTGGCCGTCCGGCCAACGTTTGGGGAGTACCCAGGCCTAAATGTTTCTCTGAAATACAGTACCCTCTGTTGATAGACTACTTGTATGCTTTGACTAAAGATATTCGTTCTATTCATCAGCAGGTAGCAGACACCCTGAAGCCGTTGCCGGAGGGGCCTGGACACTCCATCCACCCAGGGGACTGGGTCGTCGTAAGAAAATACCAACGGAAATCCTGTCTGGAGCCCAGGTGGTCGGAGCCTCGACAGGTGCTCCTCACCACACGTACAGCACTTCGAGTGGAAGGCAGGAAGGCGTGGACACACGCATCGCACGTTAAGAAAGTTCCGCTGCCGTTACCCTATGACCAATGGGTGAGAGAAGGCATTGCTGATGAGGAACATGAGCAAATACCCAGATATGTTCCCTTCTCGGATGCTTCACTGAGGGGAGAGGAGAAAAGTGACAAGGAAAATTCAAAGTCACGTGCAGAACAAAGTGCTTCAAAGAGCTCTGTTACTCCCGTTGCTACTAGTGAAGAGGCGTCAGAGAGTTCAGTACCTGCCATAGATACACCTGTTTTGTTTACTGACCCCGAAGTGCGAGGGAGCATTCGCTATAATCTGAGGCCCCGGAAAAAGTGACAGTGTACTGGACTAAACACTGGAAGAAGGGCTTAGTGGACATTCTGAGATAAAGAAGATTTAGTGGTAGGGATGGACTTGTAAGAGCCCTGGTGTTTAGCCGAAGATTGTGTTCTATGAGACTATAGAGTGGTGAGGGGCCCAGATTAAGTGCTCCTCTGTTTCAATTGCTGTGCGTCAAGCGACGTGGGATTAAGGTATGGACGGTAAAAGCCTGCCTGTGAGGCTTTGAAGGACACAGGGAGAAGATCCCTTTTTAGGGTTGAAGAACCCCTCTGGCCGGTTTCGGCGGATAGTCTGGGACTATTTTTTTCTTAGAAGTGTTTTCCTGTTTTTTTTAATATATTTTTGCAATTTTAAAAATGTACCCTTTTGGTCGCCCCATCCCTGATGAGGAGCAGCCCTTTGCGGCTCCTCGAAGACCCTTGCCTGCTTCCCCCTGGTTGGCCCTTTCCCGAAAAGGAAAAATAGTACTCCTTATTATAGTGCTCGTTGCCTTCCTAGTGGCACTTGGTATATTGTTTTTCTTGGATAAAGCCTATCCTATTCATGTGTTTGCACCCACACCTACTGCTGTTCCTGAACATAACATTATTACTGTAGATTATGGTGAACGAATGCTTAGACGAGGTTACAAAGAAAATGTTTTTATAAAGACTTTGCACCATGCTCATGCCACTACCAACATTACAGATTGTTGGGTTTGTGGGCTCCTACCTTCTGCTGCCTACAAGAAGGATAGATTTCTAGCGCTTCCTTTGACACCAGTGAATAGTTGTGTGGGGTGGTATACTCTCATAGGTCTTGTCAAATATTTTCAGCAGCCAGATTTTCTGACTCCTCGACTGCAGAATAGGGGATCGACAATGACAATGCGAGTACGTCCTCTGCCTCCCTCTTCCCTTGGACGGATATATACTGACAGACGTTTTGATCAGACATTTATAGAGACGTGTGAGAAAAAGGTGGGCCGGTTTTTAATTCCAAATGACACTGACAAAGTTAGGGAAAGTTTTCTACAACTGAATTCCTCCTTGTCTTACAGACACCCACCAAAGGGAAATGACAGTGTTAAGTCTCTGATACCCCTGGCTGTAGTGGGTCCGCCACCATTCTTTTGTATAGAGGGTAGGGGCCCCATCAAGGTTGGCAATAGTTCTTGTAACGTGACGGCATTAATACGTTTGCCTCTCAGCCCCTCTTTGGTTACTCCCCCAGTATCTATTTTGTGTGTGGAGATAATGGATACTTATGGTTGCCTGAAGGTTGGGGTGGGGTATGTTACTTGGCCTATATGATTCCTCCTGTATATGTGGCACCCTCCGACTATCACAAGACTCATCGCAGGTTTCCCAGTCCGCAAGAGCAGCGTAAAAGGAGGGAACTTCAGGTAGATGACGTTGACCAGACGGACACCTCTCTACAGCAATGGACCGATTTTTCTAAGGGCCTTCTGCCTTTCTGGGGTCCGATATTTAATAGTAGGGCCATTCGACGACTGTCCAGGGTGATGGAAAAGGTAGTCCTTACGGAAGCTGACATTGCAACTAACATGTCCGTTGAGATTCAGGCTATGAGATTATTCACGATTCAGAATAGGATGGTGCTTGACGTCATCCTGGCAGATAGGGGCGGGGCCTGTCGCGTCATCAGGACGTCTTGTTGCGTGTATATTCCAGACTCAGCTCCGACTGTTAACTTGGCAGTACAGAAACTCCATAGATTAGCGACTGAACTCCATCAGGATAACGGGACATGGTCCTTACAAGGGTGGCTCTGGGGCGCTTTCTCCTCTTGGGGTTGGAAAATATTGATTGGTTTAGCTGGTGTGGTGAGCATAATACTGACATGTTGCCTTTGTGTATACTGCCTTCCCCCATGTTGCTCCATGTGTGCTACGAATTTTCGACCACGAAAGAAGGTGCCAGGTTAATATACTGCCTCTATCATTACTGACATTCCTGATGCAAATTGGATGATGTTTATTGCAGATGATGTTTTTGAATAAATATGATGCTCTGCCCTTAGAATGGATGTGAAGGCGCTACCTTTTGGCAAATAAATATGGCTGCAGTTAGCCAATGATGCTAAAAGGAGGGTCTGATAGAATTCACTTTTCGATGCCCCAACCATCCCTATTTTCATATGTGAGTTAGCATCATATGACTAACTGATGGAGTACGTATATATGCACGCTCTATATTATCCCCGCTTGTTACCTGATTATTCAAATATAAGTGTGACAATATTAGTTCCTTAGCTTAGCCTGTGTGCCTCCATTTTGTGTATCTCTCCGTGTCTGCGAGTCGCACTCGCTCATCTGCCCCTCCCGTAGGAATAGAGAATTTCACTAAGACAGCAGTTTTCGTTTCTCAGCTTACTGTGGCCGAAACTAACAAGTCTCTTTATCAGTAATATTCTCATGCCCCAGAGACGCTGAAGCCTGGCTCTGCGGCCTTGAGTAAAGATAGCGATGTATCCCTTGCAGGTGCAGATGCCTACTGTATGAGGACATTGTTCCCCTGTCTGGGTTTCAGTAATTTTCCAGAAGGGGCGTACCCTAATGAACTGTGTTGCATTATAATGTACTGCTGTGATGAAGAGAGTCAGTCCTCTCGACGCACTCTTTGGGGTGATGGTCGGACAGGGCCCTCTCATATGGGAGTTTGTGGCCTAATAAAATATAGTTGTTTATTCTTCTCCACTGTCCGGCTGACTTCTTACAGAATTACTATAGGTGAGTGCGGTAAGTCACTCGGGTGGATTTGAGCCACGCTTATCACCTAAAGTCTTTAGTGGTTTCCTATAGTAGGCTTTGGTGCCCCCTTTGTAGTTTTACACCATAGTGGGTCCTGCGCATTCCTATGCAATAATTAATTTATGTTTCAGACAGCCCTCCAGTGGGCCCCCAGGGTGAAAGTCTTCCGACGATGAAGCTGATTGAATTCCTCAGCCGGAGACTTTGCACAGTTCAAATGTCTCCCTGGCCCCAAGTCCGGGTGGTGCAGCTTCGCGACAGTGGACTGCCGCATAACATTTTTACTACAAAGGACCAGCGCTTCGAAGCGCACTCGGAGTTCAACTATGCCTCCCTTGATTTCCTGTGCCTCCCGTGTTTGCCTGTGAACAAGGAGCATCACAGCTCCGAAACGCGTAAGGCTGAGCCAATTTACCCGCGGGAAGGGAAACCGCTGAGCTGCTACTAAGATTGAACTCCAAGTGCGCTTCGAAGCGCTGGTCCTTTGTAGTAAATATATATATATATACCATGCCACAGTGATTGGGCGCTGAGGAAGGCCATTAGAGCCGAAATGCATTCGCCGCCACTGCTTACCTGTCAATAAACACGAGCTGTTTGTACTGCAATCCCTCTGGCCTCTGAGTTCTTCAATTTTGGAGTGCTTTCTCGTCACATTTTCTGCGCCTGCCGGACGACGCAGTACAGTTGGCCCCGATGCACCCAAGTGTCCCATCAGCAAGTCTGGCAACACGCTGCTTGCAGTACTTTGTTCATTGAGGGATCGATAGCTGCTGGGACTGCCAGAGACACACGCGGCACCAGTGGGGAGTGTCTGGTATTTCACCGATATGGGATTACAGACTGCATTGACTGCCCCTGCTCATTGGATACGCCGGGAGCGGTCTCTGGTTGCAACGGTACGAGGGACCAGGAACGGACAGCCGTGGATATTTTCAGGCCCTGGATGCGCGCCTACCATCACCTTCCTGCATCCAGCAAAAGCCTACCGCGCATCCTACTCCCCTACGCCACCCACCCGGACCTGCCGCCACAGTGCATTCTGGATGTTGTGGTTCAAGACTTTCGTGAACTACTGAGGGTGAGCCGACTGCTTCAAGGGGGAGGGGACTCACACGCTGGAGGACATTTTAAACAGGAAGATGACCATTGGGGGAGGACATGCCACAGTGATTGGGCGCTGAGGAAGGCCATTAGAGCCGAAATGCA
The DNA here is from genome assembly GCF_964263255.1 of Lissotriton vulgaris. Classification (NCBI taxonomy): domain Eukaryota; kingdom Metazoa; phylum Chordata; class Amphibia; order Caudata; family Salamandridae; genus Lissotriton; species Lissotriton vulgaris. The sequence goes on along the minus strand of NC_141696.1, from coordinate 433,535,247 downwards.
TTCGCCGCCACTGCTTACCTGTCAATAAACACGAGCTGTTTGTACTGCAATCCCTCTGGCCTCTGAGTTCTTCAATTTTGGAGTGCTTTCTCGTCACATTTTCTGCGCCTGCCGGACGACGCAGTACAGTTGGCCCCGATGCACCCAAGTGTCCCATCAGCAAGTCTGGCAACACGCTGCTTGCAGTACTTTGTTCATCGAGGGATCGATAGCTGCTGGGACTGCCAGAGACACACGCAGCACCAGTGGGGAGTGTCTGGTATTTCATCGATATGGGATTACAGTCCGCATTGACTGCCCCTGCTCATTGGATACGCCGGGAGCGTTCTCTGGTTGCAACGGTACGAGGGACCAGGAACGGACAGCCGTGGATATTTTCAGGCCCTGGATGCGCGCCTACCATCACCTTCCTGCATCCAGCAAAAGCCTACCGCGCATCCTACTCCCCTACGCCACCCACCCGGACCTGCCGCCACAGTGCATTCTGGATGTTGTGGTTCAAGACTTTCGTGAACTACTGAGGGTGAGCCGACTGCTTCAAGGGGGAGGGGACTCACACGCTGGAGGACATTTTAAACAGGAAGATGACCATTGGGGGAGGACATGCCACAGTGATTGGGCGCTGAGGAAGGCCATTAGAGCCGAAATGCATTCGCCGCCACTGCTTACCTGTCAATAAACACGAGCTGTTTGTACTGCAATCCCTCTGGCCTCTGAGTTCTTCAATTTTGGAGTGCTTTCTCGTCATATATATATATATATATATATTCACTGAAAAAACCACAGGTTATAGACTATATATAGTTAGGAATTATCATTTACAAAACCTTGAAAATTCACTGAAAAAACCATAGGTTATAGACCATATATAGTTAGGAATTAGCATTTACAAAACCTTATTTTACTCGCATAAAACCATTGAAATTCCATATATAGTTAGTTGCACTAACTATATATCGCGCACCCGCAATCCACTGCTGATGATGTCACACATTACATCATTCATGACATGGTCAGTGACATCACTGATGACATCACTGATGACATCTCAAATGACATCACTGATGACATCACTGATGACATCTCAAATGACATCACTGATGACATCTCAAATGACATCACTGATGACATCTCATTTGACATTACTGATCACATCACTGATGATATCATTCATGTAATAATACGATGAACCTCTTCACACTCTAATATAACATTAGATACAATCAGTGTAAACAGACACTCACAGACTGTCACTCATCCATGGAGTTACTCACACACCTAGTCAGTCATGCAAAGAATCAATCACACCTCCATTTCCTCAACTATACAGTTATACACACCTTACTTATTCAAACATATACTAACACATATTTACTCTCTTATACAATCCCTGATACAAGTTCACAAAGATCCATACAGCCACTCACACATTCACTGGCTCTTATGCACAGTTATTTATATATGTCAACTATCACATGTACTGTGTTTTACATATGTACTTACTTTGACATGTAGCACTGAGAAATCCATTCAATCACCAATACACTCATGCAGACAGTCAACCGCCCATACAGCTGTTTCCACATGCACTTTTGAACCCATACATATACTGAATCAACTACTCACACATCTATGCACAGAGTCACACACCTCCCAGCCACCCACACACACACTCAGTCTCCCATACAAATACTTGGGCAACCAATCAATAACCCATATAGTTACTCATATAGCTACTGATCAACACATGCAGCAGTTTACAGAACAACAGACATAATGATGCACAAATTAAGACAGTTTAGTCACTAACCCATGCACTCCGTGAGACACATTAAAACACTCACTCATACACACAGTCATGCACCTACTAAATCCTTCATCCAGACACTTATACATCCACTCATTCTTCAATATGTAAGACATATTTTAACTTTACAGAAACATACAGTCACTGGGTGTTGTCATCAGTGATGTCATCAGTGATGTCATTTGAGATGTCATCAGTGATGTCATCAGTGATGTCACTGACCATGTCATGAATGATGTAATGTGTGACATCATCAGCAGTGGATTGCGGGTGCGCGATATATAGTTAGTGCAACTAACTATATATGGAATTTCAATGGTTTTATGCGAGTAAAATAAGGTTTTGTAAATGCTAATTCCTAACTATATATGGTCTATAACCTATGGTTTTTTCAGTGAATTTTCAAGGTTTTGTAAATGCTAATTCCTAACTATATATAGTCTATAACCTGTGGTTTTTTCAGTGAATTTCATTGGTTTTTTAAAAGCTAATATCTGTAGCTGTAAAATATATTCTTTATTACGTGACGTATCACGTAGCCACGTGAGACGCCTCATGACGCGTCGCCTCTGCAGCGCAAACCAAACCCGTAACGTAAGCGCGCCGGAGCTCGCTTACAGATATATATATTTTTTTTAACCTTAATTAGACAAAATCCACACATACACATATCTTGAGGCCTTGCAAAGGCACATCAAACAAACAATCCCTACCGCTCCGGACTGTTTAGAATGTTGACAGACACCGGAGAGCCAATCAGCTCCGCTTTGCAAAGTTCCGATACGCGAAAAGTTCGCGAACCGGAGCGCTACCCGGAGCGCTGTTACAGATATAGCTGCCCGGTTAGCTGCCGGTTAGCTGCCGGTTAGCTGTCCGGTTCGCGTACCAAGACGCGTCTCTACAGCGAAAAAATCGATTTTTTTTTTTTTTTTCCGCTGTTACAGATATAGCTGCCCGGTTAGCTGCCGGTTAGCTGCTTGGTTAGCTGCCCGGTTCGCGTACCAAGACGCGTCTCTACGGCGAAAAAATCGAATTTTTTTTTTTTTTTTTTTTTTGCCCCGCGTGGCTCTATAATATCCCCCTCATCAATCCTAGGGGGTCAGAAGGGGTCTACCTTGCCCCCTTTCCTACATTTCCCCCTTTGTTTTGGCCTCCTCTTGTCTCTCGATCCTACCGAGAGACAAGATGGCGGCCGCTCCGGACTGTTTAGAATGTTGACAGACACCGGAGAGCCAATCAGCTCCGCTTCGCAAAGTTCCGATACGCGAAAAGTACGCGAACCGGATCGCTGCCCGGAGCGCTGTTACAGATATATATCTTGATTTAAACGTTAATTTCTCAAAATCCACTGAAGCACATATATTGAGACCTAGCAAAGGCACATCGGGCTAACAGTCCCTACAATTTTGCCAAGTTTCGTGTAAATCCATTCAGCCGTTCGGGCTAAAAGTGAGTCCAACCGCCCTATGGAAATTAACATGGGAAAATCGCGTTTTGGGACCCCTCTTTTTTCTCAGCCCCCCCTTGACGAACCCCCCCCCAAATTTCCAGGAGCTGCTCAGAAACAAAATGTGCCATTTTCCTGAAAATTTCAGCCGATTCCGTCCACAAACGCCAAAGTTATTAGACATAGAATTTTCAGAAATCCCATAGGGAAAAAATCCTAACTATATATACCTACTGGCTATCGCCAGTAGGTAATATATATATATATATATATATATATATAAAGGATAACTGTATAATATGTTCCATCACTGCCATCCAGGGGTTTAGTGACATTATAAACCACGAGGCTGAAGACTGAGTGCTTTGAAAATGTCATCAGAAACTCAAGATGTTAATAAAAGACATTATTACTCATGTTACCCATTTTGAATTTTCTAAATTTCGTGTTTGCTTAGAGGTGGTTAGCTTTAAAATGCTGTTTTCTTCAAATTGCAGCTATCAATAGTCACTGATTGTAATTATTATTATTTTTTTTAACTTTATTTAGCAGATTTTCAAAATCACAAAGACAAAGCAAAAGCAGAGCACAGAGTTCAGATGCGAGATATAGAGTACATGATAACCTATACAATTCAATATAAACGATAAGGCACAGCATAGCAATACAGTTCTAGTCACAACATATCAGATGGTCTCTATGGCGTAGTCAAAAAACCAAGAGAGAGAGTAGACCCCCTGCAGTCTTCACCCTGCCCACCCCGCTCTAAATATCCGTGTGGGAGTCATTTGTTGTGTAATAGTCCATTATATAGCGAATACTCAAATGTGGTAGACATATAGTATCCCAATCATCCCACTCCTGTTGGCTCCAGCCCTTGTTCCTGTTGCGTAGGAGGGGCTGGCTGCTGTGAGGCTAGGAAATCCCGAAGTGGCCCCCAGATATCTTTAGGCCTAGAAGGCGCCGGGATAGTGCCTGCATACATATCACTTTTCGTGGAGCACGACGCCAGACTGTTAAGCCATCCCTTTGTAGTTGGTACGTTTTTTGCCACCCCAGCACATTGCAACATCTCTCTTGGCTAGGAGCAGAGAGATGGCGGTGAATCTGCGAGCTTTCAGAGGAATTTGTTTCACATATCCCAGTAAGGCTATCTCAGGCAGTGGGTCTATCGGGATGTGAATGATTTTGCTAAGGAGGTTGTGGACCTTGATCCAGAAATCATGAATTCGTGGGCAGCTCCAGGCTAAATGGGAGAAGTCTGCCTGCGGGGCCTGCCATTGTTGACAGATGTGCGGTTTGGAGGGGTCTATCCTGTGTGTGCCAGCAGGTGTCGCATAGAGTCTACGCAGGAATTTAAAGTGTAATAACTTGTGTTTGCTGTTCAAGGACACTGTTTTTGAATACCTGCCGCAATCCAGCCATTGTTCGTCTGTAATGGGACCGCCCAGGTCTGCCTCCCAGGCGGAACATACTCTAGTGTCATCTACTGGAATGGCGTCAGAGCAGGCCCTGTACATTTGCGATATGAGATGTTGTCCCTTATTATTTTCGATAACTAGTGTAAGTGGGGGGAATGAGGGGGGTTCCAAGGGGTATTCCGGGAATGTATGACGCACTGCTGCTCGTAGTCTAGCAAGAACAAATTTGTCAATAAATGTGGCATCTCCAAACCTGGATGCATCGTCCTTATCAAAAATGTGGCCATTTGGGAAGAGATTGCCTAGTTTATGAATATTACATTTTGTACTTGTTCTTTGCACCAGTGTCTCGCCGGTTATCGATAACAAGTTGGGGTTTGGTTGGTGGAATGGAGGATGAGTTTAGCGATTGTCTGTGGGTCAGCCGGATTAGCTTAAGCTATGCCCAACTGGTGGTGTATACAGGTTGTATATTTCTTGGATCTCTATGGATGCCTGTGGGTAGAATAGAGGCGAGCGTTGCGGGGAGGACAAAGTCAGCCTTGGGTCGGAGATAAGTGATCCTAGCATCTGGGTGGTACCATGCGTGTGCAAAGCTACTTTGTGCAGTCAGATAATATAAGTGTAGATCAGGAACTCCAAATCCACCACGGTCATATGGGAGTGTCATTACTTGCCATCGTACCCTGGGCGTTCTGTTACCCCAAACTAGTTTAAGTAATAAGGATCGCAAAGTGTGGAAGAATTTGTTGGTGAGAGGGATTGGTATGTTGTGAAATAAATACAGAAATTTAGGTAGGACTATCATTTTAATCAAGGCTATGCGCCCTGCCATGGAGAGTGGGAGTTTGAGTCAGGTGTCAATTCGGGTCTCTAGTTGTGATATTGCCACCCCGTAGTTGTGGCGCACTCTCTGGTCGGTGTCTCGATGGATATGGATCCCTAGGTACTTCACCGAGTCGGTACACCAGGCCAAGGGAAATTCTGGAGTGTAGTGGGGCGTTCCCGTTGTAAGAGGAAAGATAACTGACTTTGCCAGTTGATCTTAAGGCCAGAACAGGAGCCAAATCTGTGGGTCTGTCTAACTAAGGAATCAAGGTTCGCTTGTGGGTCATGGACGTATTGAATGGTATCATCCGCATACAGGGAGACCAATAGTGGGCCCGTTCTAAACACTAGGCCTCTATGCAGGTGCTTCTCTTGGAAGTGTCTGATCAGAGGGTCCATCGCTAAAATGAACAATAAAGGGGATAGGGGGCAACCCTGACGTGTGCCGCGCGTTATTGTGAAGGGATCTGATAGTGTACCATTAAGACGGAGTTTGGCCATGGGTTGCGTATATAATAAGGATGTGGTGTCTATAAAGTCGTGGGGCATTCCCATGCGTCGCATTACCAAGAGTAAAAATGGCCATTCTAAGGAATCAAAAGCTTTTTCGGTATCCAGTAGGACCACTACTGCGGGCATTTCTGGATCTAGTCTGTGTATGGTATTGAACAGGGTTCTGAGATTGAAAGCAGAGGAACGGTGTGGGATGAATCCTGACTGGGCTGGGGATAATATACATTCCATGAGTAATGAAAGTCGGCACGCCAGAGCTTTCGCGAGAATTTTGTTATCTAAATTCAATAATGACAACGGGTGATAGGAGCTACAGTGTATGGGATCCTTGCCAGGTTTCGGTAGAAGTATTATAACTGCCTCTCTCAAAGTAGGGGGGAGTTTCCGTGTTTCCAGAGCTTCAGCATAAACATCTAGTAAGTGTGGAGTCAGCAGGTCCTTGTATGCTTTATAAAACTTGGGCGTGAAGCCATCTAGACCGGGGGCTGTGGATGTGTTCAGGGTGTCGATCACCTCATGTATGCTGTCGGCTGTTATGGGTACTGCTAAAAACTCTTGCATACATTTCTCAAGGTATACTAATGCTATCTCCGACAAATATTCCTCATGGCCGGTGTGGTCAGAGCCTAGCTTGGGGGTGTACAACGTTTTAAAATAAGACAAAAACTCTTTCTGGATCAATATGGGGTCTGTAATGGCATCTCCCGACTCGGAGTGTAACTCTGTTACATAGGATTTTGCATACGGGGGTTTAAGCATCTGGGCCAGGACCCGGCCGGGGCGGTCACCCTCACCATATATCCTTGCATTTTGATATCGTCCCATGTACAGAATTTCCTTTTCCGCAGTCGTTTTGTAATCCAGTAGTAGAGCATTTGTTGTCGTGTCATAGTCTAAGCGCGGGTCTACTGCATGTGTCGTATCTAAATCGGTCAATTCAGTTTCCAGACGGGAAAGTGTAGTACGTAGGTCTCGGAGTACTCCGGTGCTCTTGGAGATACATATTCCCCTCATGTACGCTTTAAAACCCTCCCACAACACTGCGTCGGATTTAACAGAACCTGTGTTTATTTCAAAGTAGTCCTCTATGGCGGTGGCCAGTTCCTACCTGAATGGTTCGTCGTCTAATGCTTATGATGGGAACCTCCATTGTCGCTCATACCCTTCGGGGCATGGGACAAGTAATTTCAGTATTACTGGAGAGTGGTCTGAATAAGACCTTGGTAAAGTTTGCATGGCATGGAACCATCTGGAAAGCTCGGGAGAAGCCAGCCAGTAATCAAGTCGCGTCCAGGTATTGCTTGCACCAGTGTAATGTGTGTGGGTGGTGTGGGTGGGGTCGCGAACCCGCCCCAAGTCCATCAATGAGTGGCGGTCACACATAGTGTGTAGGGCCTTACGTGCTCTTGGTTTCGGGCCTGGGGCAAGTGAAGTGCTGTCTGCGATAGGGTCAAATGTGACGCTAAAGTCCCAACCCAGCAAAAGGGGCGTGGAGCCCAGTTGGAGTAACTTTGCGTTGAGAGAGTGGAAAAAGTCAGGGAAGTCAGTATTTGGTCCATAAACACACCCCAGCGCTATTCTATAATGGTACAGTTTGCCTACTACTATGACAAATCTACCAGAATCATCCTGGGTAACTGACAGGCGTTTAAAGGGTAGTCGTTTATGTATAAGGACGGCTGTTCCCCTGGCATAATTGCTGTAATTAGCAAAGTAGCAGTTTGGAACCCATGAAGAAGCAAAATGAGACTGGTCATGTGGGGAGAGATGGGTCTCCTGCAGTAAGGGAATATGAGCGGTTGTATGTTCTTACTTCGCATTCCGTTGCAACGCATGCCTTTACCACGCATGTGTTACAACGGAATGGTATTTCTACGCATTTGCTTTTCCTCGAATTCTTCCGTTGTGACGTCATACGTCGTTATGAGGAAGCGGAAGTTTTTTCCGTTTTCTCTTAAACGACGTTGATTGCCTGCATATCCCGACGTGACTTCTGGTGAGTTTTATTTTTGGGGGGGAGACCCCCCCAAGCCCCCTTTTTTTACTTTTAACCTTTACCACATATGCCTTTACTACATACCTCGTAGTAAAGGTATGCGTGGTAAAGGCTTTCGTGGTAACCACGCATGCGTTGTACTGCATGCGTGGTTAAGGTATTTGTGGAAACGGCCGCGTTGTAGTGGCCGTTTCCCTATCTAGCTCATGCCGAATCAGATAATGCAGAACCTGATGCGTTTCCGGGTGTCGTTTAATCCCCTAACGTTCCAAGTAGCCAGGGTGATGCCGGAGGGGCCTGTATTACGACCTATCTGTGCCATGACTGTATAGTTTGGAACGAGGAAGAATGTAGCCTGTGCCTGAACCTAAGAACATGAACTCAGTGCAATGCGGAGATAACAATTGCCTCCCCACCTCCCCCCACCCAGCCTTCTCGCCCAATCGGGAAGGCAATAGCCCTTTACCATTGTAACCCCTTGGCACCGTGGTTATTCTACAATTTTGTAATGCATCTGTAGTCAGGTGCCTATTAACAATATAAAAGCGATCTATAGGTGTACACCAAATAAGGGGACGTTTGCTATCCAGCAATCTAGTAATCTGAAACAATAATGTTACTTATCATAAAATGTCATGGAGAAATCTTTGAGGCGGTAGAAAAACATAGATCGAGCGGTCATCCAAGGCCCGTTGTTGAAAAGAGATCCGCACTGGTATCAGAACCACTCAGGGGGGGAGGAGACAGCTTCAGAAGAGCCTTTGTTGCTGGACTTGTACTTGTGGCAGAACTCCTGTGCCTCTGTCGGGGTTTCAAAGATGCGGGAACGACCGTTAATCTCCACTCGTAGTTTGGCGAGGTATAACATGCCATATTTCAGCCCCCAGATTTCCTAGAGTGGCCTTGACCCCCTGAAATTTCCTCCTCGCGTCTTGCACCATAGTGGTGAAGTCAGGGTATATGGATAGTCTAGAACCCTGCCAGGATAGTTCTCCTTTGTCCCTGGCCAAACGTAACGCGGTGTCGTTGTCCCTAAAATTTAGTACCCTGGCGATGATGGGCCTTGGTGGTAGGCCGGGGTTGGGTCTGGGGCCGAGCAATCTATGGGCGCGTTCCACCACAAAGCTTTGGGTAAACACTTCCCTTCCAAAGAGATCCACCAGGATGGTTTCCACTAGGGTGTCCATACGACCCGCTGCTGTGTTTTCCGGTACGCCCACGAGGCGGATGTTGTTGCGTCTGTTTCTGTCCTCCAAATCCTCATTCTTTATCGCAACCTCCTTTAGTATGCGCTCCATCCTATCAACCCTTTTCAAGGACTGTGCCATGCCGTCTTCTGGGTCAGATGTGCGTGACTCTACCACGTCTAGGCGTCGATCATGCCCTTGAATTTTGGCCCCAAGGTCAGCTATATGTTTATCCAGAGCGTCAAACCTGACATCTAGCGCCTTGAATCCCGCCCGCATCTCCTAGAGCAGGGAGCCCAGTTGACCGGTATCTTCTGTAGCGGCGGGCGGGGGTAAGCCGCCTGTCACCATGTCGGGCGGTGGATTTTTGTTGGCGTCTGCTGGTTTGTCAAAGGCAAGCTCGGTTTGCTTTAAGTCTTTGCGGCCCATGCAGTGACAGTGTAGGATTGGCTATGCAAACGAGAGAGTTTCCAACGTTATGTGGCAACGGTTGCCAATAGGCCTGTACTACCCAGCAGCTCAAACTATGTGTGGACTCAGTGGGGAAGTCGCATTCAGGGGGATCAGCCTGTGTCGGTAAGCAGGCTTACAGGCAGGCTAGGAGCGTGCACTACCGTCTGCATACATGTACTTCAGAGCGCATTCAGTCATGGGGGTAGTCGGCGCTGTGTTTAAAATATGCCCACCTCAAGCATTAGCACGTTCAGTGTCTCCGTGAACTGCTGTGGGACGCTCGCGACGTTGTTGGTTGATACCCCAGGTGCCGCGGCCAGAGACCATGGAGGTCGCATCTGTGGTAGGCGAAGCAGGCGGGAGGGGAGCTCTGTGCGATGGCACTGATCAATTACCCCCGGGGCCTGCAATAATGATCGCGGCTCACCTTGTGGCAGGGTCACAGCTGTGGAGACGGGGCCCTGTCTTCGGCTCTCCTTTCTCCCCGCCGCGGCTCGACTGATCTCCGGCAGCGGAAGAGGATGGCAGCAAGGTCCGAATCCTAGGTGGGTCCGTGTCATCAGATGCCTCGCGGGGCCGCCGGTGCAGCAAGAGATGTAGGCTTTCTTTCTTTACCGCTGTCGGCGAGGCAGCAGCCGGTTGCTCGCGGGTTACACCGCGGCTGAGTTCCGGGCCACCATTTTGTCCGCTCCGCCCGCGCTGCTCACCAGGATTCGCTTGGCGATTGCTGCCTCCTGCGAGTCGGGCTCTGGGCCAGAATCACCTCAGTGGGAGCTGCGGTGTTCCGACAGCCATATGTAAAGTTTGGGCCGCCAGTGTGCAATGGAAATGCCGGATGGTTACGTGTTGCTGGAGAGCTTCAGCCCAGTGCGACCATCTCGGTCGCTAGCTAAGCCACGCCCTCACTGATTGTAATTATAATGTTTATGTTTACCTTTCATTAATAAATTGGTAATAAAAAAGTGGATACAGGCAAGGACTAGTGGATTTAAGCAATTCTGGGTGACATAAAGTCCTAAGGTCCAACTCCATTTTTAAGCTGACTCCCTCTTAAATACTGTAAGTCACCATTTTTTCACGATTTAGGCAGAGGCGTTGTAATGTCTGCCATTGATGCAGATGTCATCTGACCGTATCTTTCTAGGAACTGTTTAAGTGTCATGTCATTCTGCTAATGATATCGATATTACACCTAATGCAACATCAGTCTGGGACAAGCATCTACCTATCCCTATGTCAAGGTCAAATAAAAACAACCACAAACATACAGTCAAAATAGTGTATTCCGAATTGACATCCTTTTACCTGATATGTTCACAAGAAAACGTCTGGGAAGTCCACCTTAATGCACATAATCTATGTCCGACATTTCAACACTTATATCAGAAATTCGAATGTCTAATAAGATTTAGTATATTAAGGCTGCCACTTGACCACTAGTCAGGAGAGAAGTTTTGCCCAGATTATCACACAAGACTCTGCCAGAGACATTTCACCTACTACCATCGCACTTCAAAGATGTTGCATCTCTCCTGATGCTTATAAAGCCGAGTCATGGAGGAAGGCTGCTACCACAACAAGTGTTTGTGCTTCGCAGTGAATACTGCCTTCAAACCTCTATGAATGGCAACAGCTCTTGCTGTCAACAAGGTATGCAGTGTGTCTCTTCTCCCTAAGAAACACCAGACTGCAAGTTGCTCTACTTCCCATACTCTCTTAGTGTGGTACATGGCTGTAATGGTTAGGATGTTAGGTTCCAGATGACACTTTTAATTTATCATGTTAGAAATTTTCATTTTTTCTCGTTACTCACAACGTGCCTTCTTGTTGTTTTTTTGATATCCTGTGTAGTTATTTTAGATTTGCTGTGAAACAGGTTCACCCTGCCCTATTGTTATAAATGATTTTACTTAAAAAGTGACTATTGTTGTTAGTGCAATGAGTGTGCAAGCTTGTGAATTATGAAATAGTTCTGTTTCAATTACCACGGTGCACCTGATCTTGTTGCAAGGATTGTTAGTAAGACAAAAACAATCTATCTATTGGGTGGGGTTCAATGGGGCTACAACAACTTGTCATTCACATTCAGCACTGGTGCAGTGAACCAGGTTCACCTTTGTCACCCGTGGGTGAGAAAGCAAATTTTGTAGACCTATGTAAAACATGTGCTTTACGCAACAGTGGCTAAAATTGTATCCACATAATTATGGATTTACCACATTTTCCACATACTTTGCTGATTTCCCAAAAGATGCTGTCTCAAATCGATGAAAATGATACAATCAGGGACTGTGCTGATTAAATTACCGTTTTTACCACATAATCAGAAAACGTCACAGAATAACGCACATGATCGTGCCTCATAACCCTGGTAGATCTGACAATTGGAAAGTTCTGCAGAGTGGTTTCAGGGCTGGCATTATGATTATGAAACTTTTCAATGATTTCAGATGGCAGTTACGATCTCGAAAATATCTGAGACTCGAAGGATTCCTGGTAAATGCACTTTTGTTGTCAGGCATTTTGTGTAGTACATTCTCCAGCACCACAAAGCCCTTTATCCTTTACTACTATTCATCATTCATGAGTGCTAAGTTACTCAATAGTGTAGACTTACATGACCTCCACCCTCTGGAGGACTGAGTAAAAATGTCAAACGCAACCTTAAAGTTACTACTAGTAGTGACTTTATGACCATATTTGATGTTCACAGACTTGGCAGAGACTCTGCAATTTGCATAGAGATATCCATATTGTAAAGTATATGGAAAACCATAAAAAGTAGATAAAACTTTTTTTTAATTAAAAATATATTTTTATGTTGAAAATTAATGCTAATTAAAGCAGCATATTTATTTCAAATGTAGAACAACATAACAAATGTTGCAGCATCAACAACTTAATTTTAATTACATTTTTAATGATTTAGAACATATTAAATTAAAATAAAATACTTTTTCTGAAATTTGAATTAAGAAATATAATTCCCACCTTAAAGCAAACAAGTATAGTTTTTGTTATGTATAAAAATGAATACAAAAGAGAGAGGTATAGAAATAATTAAAAGCAATTTATTTATTTTTATTAGCAATTATTGTTACATTACAATAATTTTACTATTAAAAAATATTATTAAAATATTGAAAATTAAAATCATAACTAATTTGTACTTAGAGATAATTTGTTAACAAATCATATTTATTTATATTTTTTAATAGTTAAAGTAACGAAATTTAATGTAACATTAGTTCCTTTGGGATTTTATTTTAAGTCCATATGTTCATTAATTTCTATGAGAGAATGTTGCAATATCAGTGGTTGACCAAGTGTGGTGATGAACGTACTCCAGCTCTGAGCTAGAGTACATTTACTACTGTTTTAAGTATTTCCTGGCTGTAGCAACTGGAGAAGTGCACTTTGTGACTAGCAATGGGCTTAGAGCCTGATTATGAGTCCGTCAGACTCGCGGTGGTGCAGGAGTGGCGGTCCACCGTTTTGCTGAATATGACTTACAAAGTCTTACCGGTGGTGGGACGCCTGTTGCGCCATGGACCAGTTATTCCCTGGCGGTGGCGCAGGAGCGCCACAACGCATTATGCTGAGCAGGGACTGGCGCAGTCCCGCTCAGCATATTTTGAGTCTTTGCACCCCCAGTCTATTCATGATAGAGTCCCTCAATGAAAAAACTGATGGTGCAAGAACAAAGGGGGCACTACAAGGCCCCTATCTCCCCCACACAATGGGGAGATATTCAGGGGGGCACATTATGTGAATCCCTGTCTGTATGCCCCCCAGTTCCAGCACAACATGGACGTCACCGCACATGCTGGTCTAGAACTTTTTGGCCAATCCCATTGCAGTGCCTGTTTTCAAGGTACCGCCATGGTAACGGCCAAAGACCACCGACCGTATTATGAGTTGCACATTTTCAACTCATAATAAGGTTGGCTGTCCTTCCGCAGCTTTGGCGCAGCTAGGCTGGCAATGAGCCGGCACTGCAGCACCAAAGTCATAATCAGGCCCTTAGTTTTTTGTGGGCTGGTGCATTTCCCTCTCTAAACCCCTTCCTACCTGTCCCTAATCCTCTCTCCTTTAGTCGTAAATACACCCCATTTTCCAGCCACTACCCTCTGTCTATACCACATATACTACCAAAACGGATATTTAAGTGTGCAGAGATTGCTGAGTCGCGAAGGGATCCCCACACATAAAAGATGGACGAGGCGGAGACCGCATATAGGCATGTTAATAGCATTTTCTAGTATGGTGGTAGTACTATTGTAGCACCACTACACAAAATACAAAATGCAGCTTGTGAATAGGCCTTGTATCGGGTTTCTGTATGTATTGCCAAATTCCTCGATACATAGGAAAATCCCTACCCCCTGATTAAGTGAGATTTGTTATTAAGAGTTCCTATGAAAACATCACTGTGATCTCATATAAATGTGATATAAACTGTGATAACAAGGGGTGGAATGGACAGGCAAAGCTAAAGATAGGTTCATTAAGAGTTCCATTTCCTGTACCCCGTGGATATATTTACGGCTGATCCTTTCCATATCTATTTCAGATCTGTTCTTCAATGAATTTGACATTTTTGCATTCCGCTCTTTTGGCGTCCTTGCCCCAATTTAGATAAATGGAGGAAGAAAGCAATTTTAATGTTAAGCCGATAACTAAATACAATTCAAATTCACGTTTAGAAACGGATGGGAGAAAAAGGCAAGCTGAGCTTCAAGTGTGCAACTTTGGACAGAGGAAAAAATAAACAAATGAGATAGATGATAGCAAAAGAAAATGTAGCAAATATCAAAACCATTGTGCGGCTAAGAAAAGGGCATGTATACACTGGAAAATGAAAACAGATGTTTAATGCTTCTTCGTGTTTTGTTCTTTTAGCTCTAGCACCTAAAAAGCTTTCCTGATATAATATAATGTTATGCAGGCTTAGTTCAGCAGACAGGCTGGGTTAACAAAAAGAATGGACATTAAAATGCAATACTGCACACTAGCTCAAGATGATAAAAGGAATACATGTACAGCAATGGACCCTGCTTTTCAAAGTTTTGGAATCATATATACTCTGGCTTATTGATTTTCACTCCGTAAAGTTGTATAACTCATGTTTCCCCAAGATACAAATTAAAAATATTGACTGGTGTATGTGTGTTGTGTTTGTATGTGTGGGGGGAGTGCATGGTAAACACACGCTGTGGGCCAGCATGCACAGCGTTGGTAAACCCTGTAAAAGCAAAAGCTATCTCAGCTAAAACAATTATCATATGCAGACTGGTTCCCGTAATGTGTTTAGGTACCTTCGAGCAAATACATTAAAAAATGAAAAGATCAGTTATATGTGCAATGGCCGGTTTTCGTATATATAGGTTGAACAAAGTTTTTTATTTCTCCACTTGATGAGTGGTTTTAACTTCTGGCACTTGCAGGAACAACCTAGCAGTAACAGAGGTGAGTTTGCAGGTGTCTGACACTAACCAAGGCACTTGGGGCCCTGATAAAATAACAAAGGTAAACTTACACGTTTGTGTACGTTTGCGATTTTCCTCACTTTTGGCAGAGACTCTGCACATAAAGAAATAGGCAGTCGTAAAGATACTACTCATAAAATTTCTTTGTAAATTGCAAAAAAACATAAACTTCCGCAAGAATGTAAGTTTACTTCTCTAAACCATGCCCTGAATATTTGTTCCTTTAGCAAGTTGCCCTACAGATCCTCCAAAAGTATCTGAGTAGATTGGTCAGCAGGCAAGGCCTTTTTCAAAGAGGTGGTATGAAGGTTGAGTTGAGGTATAGTGGAACACAGTTATCAGAGGTGCAATACATATAAGAATGTCTCACCAGAGTTGTTACTTTAAACAAAATTAAGTTCCACTAATTCTTCTGAATATATAGATATGTGTAAAGCAATAATGACAACCAAGAATGACAAGCACACAGATCATATAAGTAAGACAAATAGCATGCATGCTCGTAGTTGCAACACTGCTCTCCTAAAGCTACATACAATATATAATGTTTGCAATCTTACCCGATTGAGAATGCTGGTCTGTAATGTACTGGGGCACAGGTCTTGCCTGAGAGATCCCCAGAACCATTGCTTAAGGATTGATTAGCTCTTTACTTACTAGAAATGTTTCAGTTTTAATGTTAGGGTCAGCTAGTGTATTTCAAAAGGTGGGAAGTACAGGCATGGAACAGATTAGCCCAATAGATCTTTACTGGGTGCTGTGGCAACAGGGGCGTAGCTTAGTCAGCAAGATTCGGGGGGTGTGAATCACAAATACCTCAACTAAAAAACACAGTACACCAAAAAGTGGAGGTATGACCAAGATTTCAGATACTTTGATCCTACGAAGAACAGGTTCCATACTTATTTTCATTAGGTGGTCTAAGTTGCTAAAATAATGAGAAGGTGTTAGAAATGGGATTTTTGGTCGGCTAGGGCATGTGTCAAAGTCGGGCGGAAACCACCACTCTAGTCAGGATAAGGGAGTTACACTCCTAAAATAACCCCTGCTCACCCCCTTGGTAGCTTGGCACGAGCCGGCAGGCTTATCTTAGAGGCAGTGTGTAAAGCATTTGCACATAACCAACAGTAATGGCGTTGTCAGTGAGACCAGGGTTGCAGTGCGAAGTGAATGCTTTGCTCGTCGCGATGCTGGCCCGTCGCGGTGCCAGCAGCGGAGGCGCCGGTGCTGAAGAGTTGTCATCGGCTGACGAACTGGAGTCGATGACGCCAGCATCGGTAGGCCAAGACTGCGGTGCGGGATGAGGGCGGTGCGTTGTGTAACTTTACGGGCAGTGCCCTCGAACCACGGTGCAAACAGCAGCGTAGATTTCAGTGTGGAGTGTCGTCGTCGGGGATACCAAGGTGTCGGCGTGAAGCAAGGTGGTGCGGAGTATGGTGCCCACAGGTCACGGTGCGAGCAGCGGCTTGGTGGCGGCATCAGCAGGCATTGTTGTTGAGACCAGGGTCGCGGTGCTGCATTGTGGCAGTGATCTCTGCAGTGCCTTCAGGGCACGGAGTCAACAGCGGCATCGTAGACGGCATCTGGTTGCTTTTTCTTCTGTTGCAGCACAAAACACACAGTCCCCAGTGCAGAGGGCAGAAGAGGTTGAAGTCTTTGCTGTTCCTGACACTTCTTGAACTGGGGGCAAGCTCTACCTCAAGCCCTTAGAGAAACTCACAAAAGTAGATTGCAAAGAGTTCAGTCCAGTACTTTCGCAGCGCAAGGTAGGAGCAGCCACTGCAGGCCAACACAGCAAAGCACATAGCAAAGTGGTAGTTCTTCCTCACCGCTTTTCCAGCTCTCCTTCTTGGCAGTCCTCTTGATACATAAGAGTTCTAAGGTTCAGGGGTCTGGGCCCCAATATTATTATCCCCAAATCCTTTGATTTCTGAGGCAGAGAGTGTCTGTGCCCAGCCAGACCCAGTTCTGCCTTCTCTGGTGTGACTTCCTGGCAGGGGGTGGAGACGGCATTGTCAGAGGCAGACCAGGCCCTTTGAGGTGCGAGAAAATCTCCTCCTCCTTCCCCAATTGCAGCCAAGGTCTATTCAGCCCTTTCCTTACCCACCTAGACTATCTGGAGCCAATCCTGCTCCCCAGCCGTCTGTCATCCAAACCCCAGACAGGCAATCCACATTTCAGCAGAGGCACCCTTGATGACTGAGCAAGAAAATACCACTTTCTAAAAGTGGTATTTTCAAACACAGAATGTAAAAATCACCTTCACTAAAAAATGCATCTTTAGATTCTGAGTTCAAGCATATTACACTTTATTTTCCTACCTAGTTCCCAGGGCCAGTTATGTTTATAAGATGTTATAAACAAACTTCCCATTCTGTCCAATGGGGAACAGGTAGCCTTGCAATAGTGAAAAATGAAATTGGCAGTAAATCCCTATCATTTCAAGATACACACACCAGGGCATGTCCTACCTTTCACATCCACTGCACTCTACCCACTGGGGTACCTTGGGGCTACCTTAGGGGTGGCTGACATGTAAGAAAAGGAAAGGTTAGGGCCTGGCAAGTTGGTGCACTTGCCAAGTCGACATGGCAGTACCAGACTGCGCACAGGCTCTGCAATGGTAGGCCAGAGTCACATTTTACAGGCAGTTTGGGTGGGTGGTACAATCCAGTGCTGCAGCCCAACAACAGCATTTGATCCACAGGCCCTGGCACACGCAGTGCACTTTACTAGGGACTGACACATACATCAAATAAGCCAATCATGGAAACACCAATCCATAACACATTGTACCACAGGAGCACATGCACTTTACCACTGATCAGCAGTGAGAAAAGTGCGCAGAAACACTAAGCCAGCACAAACAGAGTCAAAACCGGGAGGTCAGAAAGCAAAAACTCATGGGAAACACACCAAAAGATACTGTCTAACAACCGTTAAAACCTTTAACTCAAACAAGAATGAAGAGAAAAACCAACAAAGGCATAGAAGACCCAACTTGGGGCCCCCAGACCAAACAATCAAGAAAAGAATGCATTTATTTGGGGAGTGTCACATCCCCCTGAAGCTAAGCGCCTGTGTGGTGGTAGTATCATGTGGCTTGCAACTTGCTTTCAGTAGTCTTGACTAAGGATTTTCAGTGAGCTTGAATAGGTGAGATTCACAGGAAAGGTTGGTGGCAAAAATGGTCATATTTAATTGCAATGGAGAAATATTTTCCAATAACGTCAGTAACCGAGGACCACCTGATAGCCTTCAGTAGGGTGATTGGTGGACCTTGTCCTCTCTGCAGGGTCACCCCCAAACTTTTTGCCTTTACCTCCCCTGTTTTGCTGAATTCCTTTTTGTTGGTGTTTGGACTTTACCCATGCTAACCAGTGCTAACATCCTTGTGCTTTCTCTCATACACATGGTACAATAGACTACACCTAACAGGCATATTTAATCTACTTTCAAGTCCATAGAAAATTGTAATCCATGTTCCCAGGGCCTGTTTAATGCTGCTAATGGGACTGCAGCACTCATTGTACCGCCCACTAAGGCAGCCATGTAAAGCATGTCACAGGACTGCAATTGCAGCCTGTAGTGCAGTTTTAAACTGGAATTTCAACTTGACCAAATAAACCTTTTTGCCAGGTCTTAACCTTCAATTTTAATACATATAAGTTACCCATAAGGTATGCCCTTAAGACTCATGGGGCACGGTGCATCGTATTAAAAAAGTAGGATATGCAGGTTCAGGTTTTACATCCCTTGTACCGAAAACACAAAAAGTCATTTTTCACTATTGCAAGGCCTATCTCTCCCATAGCATGACATTGGGTTACCTTATTACACTTAATAACTGATAAGTTAAGTTTGGGAGCAGATAATAAAATTATGTTTACGCTCAAATGAACTGTAACTCAAAACACTCTTTATTGGTAAAGTCAGATTTCAAGTCACAATTTTGAAAATGTCACATTTAGAAAGTTGCCAATTTGTTGTCCTGACCATTTTGAGACTGCTGCCTGTGTCCTGGATAACATGACTGGGAATACTTGGCAGGTGGCCTTTGTGTATTTCTCCCAGACAGTGAAACAAAGAGAGATTAAGTGTTGGCTGGATGGGCCATCCTGCTAGGATAGTTGAGTAGTGGAGCTTTTCCCTGTCTGAGTTACATTTCAAAAGGCTGCCTCCTTTCAGAACACAAACAAAGGAACCTGACAACACCAGCCTTAGACTACTCAGAGACTTGGCTAGGGGGGAGGACATTTCCAGAACCAGATGTGGGGGTAGTGTAGAGGGTCCCCCCACTTCAATGCCTGGCACCAGGTATATTAGACCTCTTGAACTACTCAACAGATCACTTCTGGACCTGTGGAAGACTCATAAGGCAGAGGCTGTACTCCTGTCAATTACCTGGATGGCACTGAGCACATGGGACTCTATAGCACATTCCAGAGTATTGATAATTTTTCACTTTCCATTGACATCTGTTTATCAAAAAATGGACTTCACTCCAGCATACACATGAACAAATTAGAAAAAAACAGAATAGTATCAGATCTATATGATGGTCATATATCGGATCATTTAAAAAACAGCAAAAGATTGTTCACAATGAGAGGACATGAATGACTTAGATACTACCTGCAGAAGCACTGAGTGAAGAACCTAACCATTTGTGATGCAGTGACTAGGCCATCCACACCCTTTGAACAATTAGTGACAACATTACCATTAGAACAATTAGTGACATTAGACAATGCCAAAAGGATAGTTTGAAAAATGTAAGATGTAAGATACTAGACACCCTAAAAGCTCACTGGAGGTAGAATTCAATGAAAAGGTGGACATAGTGGTGGGTAATGTCATCCCTGGAAGTTTATGGGCAATTCTATGGAGAAAAATATACACAAACAATACATTAGTTAATCATAGGGAGTCATCCATTAAGTGTATGATCAGCTGGTATCTTTCACCTGACCAATAATGTAGAATGTTTCTGGGTACAAGTCATCAGTGTTGGAGGTGATGGGGGGAAAGAAGTAGCCCGATTCGTTCCTGGTGGGAATGCCCAAAACTCTCACTGTTTTTGACGGAGGAGTTGGCAATTAAAAGAAGTATTAGTTTTCCCACTTTACAGAGTGGCAAAAGTAATAGTTATCTGTAGTGTCTGCCTCTTCACATCTCTCTCCTCGCGCCAGGATACTCTAGAATAATTTAGCGTGCTAAAAAACCACCCATAACATAACATAGTACTGGGTGTTAGAAATTGTCAACTTTTGTGTGGTATTCCCACAGGTTTTTGCCTGATCTGTATTGTTAGCTTTAGCACTCTGCACACTTTACTCCTGCTAGTCAGTAGTAAAGTGATCTGCTCTCCCTTAAAACATACTGAAATTGGCATGCATCTGATTAGCATATTTAATGTACTTATAGGTCCCCAGTTTATGGTACTACATGTTCACATGCCCTATAAATTAATTGTCATTGGTTGGCTGCTGCACTCGTTGTGTGCCCACCACAGTTGCACTGTAAAGCATGTCTCCAGGCCTGCCACTGCAGCCAGGCTGTGCAGTTTTTATACTATCAACTACCAATTCACCCTTTTCATAGGCCTAAACCTCCCTTTTAAATATTTACAAGTGATCCTTAAAGAACGCATTATTGCCAATAAGGCATTTTACATGGTATTTAAATTTAGGGTATGTAGAAATTAATGTTACACATTTCCTGACAATTAAAAGGCCCCAATAGCCCTTTTCACTGTGGCAATGTTAACAGCCACGTAGGAAAACACTGAATTCCATTACAATGAACAATTTGGGTTGGGTTGGAAGCAGCTAAAAATAATTCAAGGGTTCCTTTTGATAGCTTTTCAATATCCAACTTATTGGTTAAATAAAATTTTGAGTAACTATTTTGGACATTTTATTTTAAGAAAAGTAACATTTCCCTGTCTAAATTTCAGAGCTTCATATGCATCCATCGAAAACAAAACACAAATTTGTAGCCAACATGTGTTTCCTCTTATGGTAACTAAACCAATTACTTTATTAGGCTACAAAACAAGCAATATTCCTCTGAATATTAGTTTTATACACTGCATATACCTCCTAATCCTTCACCAGGGTGAGTATTAATTTCCTTGAGGTGGCACATGCTCATGCCATTGTCAAAACTACCGCACAAAATGGTGTGATTTAGATGGAATGGAAAAAAAGATGTGACACCCAAACTTTTCAGGGAAATACATTTTATATTAATTGTGTATAAAGGTGAGTAATGAAAATCCCACTAAAATGTGAAATGATAAGATGAATTAGTATGGAGAGAAAAGATAAAATTTCAGTAACTAACCTTTATAGATATCTCGTGTGACCAAGTATTGTCATATTTAGATTAACCACAGAGTGTCACCTGTGACAAAATCATGCCACATGCACTGTTACCCTAACAAAATTAATCCAGGTAAGTCTTCCAACATATAGTAGTGTGTATCCTTCGTTCCTAAGTATTGAAAGGTTGTAAAAAACCATCAGTACTAATAATTAGCTCGTGGTGTTTGATCAGAGTGAGGAAAACTAAAATGAGGTCCTTACCAGGTAATATCTAGTAGCCACCATATATTATTCTCAAAACTCAACTTTTTAGTCCATGACCATATCCATGATCCAAGTCCAAATATCCAAATCATTTCTGAAATGCAATTTAGTGAATATCATAAGTTAATAACGTTTGCCTATACTCAACATTAAATTACATTAGAGTTAAATTAAAAGTACAATTAAGATGGAAAGAATTTGACACCTGTAATGCTCACTGCGGCGAACCTCGATCTAGGCTCTGCTAACGTAAATATTTTCAGCATTTAATAAGGTAATCCAGTAATTTTATATTTCGTCAGCTACTTATTCAAGTTTAGAATGATGCATCATCATAATTATATATCTCTATTCATAGCCAGCCTATAATGTCCACACGCATGCACAACCAGTTATCTCAAAATATACCGTAAGCATTGGTGGATGCAGAGATGAATATAATAAGATTCTAAAGTAAAAACAGCTGCCCCTCTTACCTCAATATATTTCTAGTGAAGCCGCAAAGTGTGTCCTCTCCGTGCACTTACAGCCTGCTTCATCCACGTCATCTTGAAATGACAATTTACACTCCACGAGGTATACTAACAGAAAATGGACTACTCATCACAAGTATCTTCGACAGCGCCATCTTACCCTTGCATTTTACTGCCTTAAAGCTGATCTTACATAAGTATAGTTACCCCATGTATATTCATAACACATGGTAAATAACTTTCTAATCCTAATATTTAATACAATGAAATTCGCTTACATAATATCAGTTAAATCATCAGTCGCGTGTAAAATAAATTATACATTTATATTCTTCACAATGCATACCAATAGAAGACGGACAACTCATCACAAGTATCTTTAACAGTTCCATCTAAATCTGGCATTTCACTGTCTTAAAGTTAATCTTACCTAAGGGTAGTTACCCCATGTATATTCATAAATTATAATTAGTAACTTTACAATCCTAATATTTAAAACAATGAAAATATGCTTATATACATTATCGGTTAAGTCATCAGTGTCACGTATAAATAAGTATTAAATACATTAGTTTGCAAAAGATTGTGAAGCTCAGGATACACATCTGATCTTTAGGTTTCATGGGATTGAATCAATCCAGAATGTTGTGAGGGAAGGTAACCGTGAACTGAGGTTGCTTCAATGTGAAGTGAAATGGGACTTAGCATTGGCCACAAACGTCAATATTTTTTAGGCACCTGATGTTTAAAATAATTGATAGGACTCTAATGGGGACCAACATCCCCTTTAACCCACTCTCTCTCAGCTGTACAAGAATTTTCTTTTCATTCATTCTATAGAATTTAACACACAAATAAGATTTGATTGCACTCGAGGTGCAAGTGAAGATAATAGCTGATCCCAGCTTGAGTTAAGACAATGATTATAAATATGTATTTACTACTTATTTATACATGGCACTGACGACTTAACTGATATTATAAAAGCGATGTTTCATTGTTTAAAATATTAAGATTAGAAAGTTATTCATCATAATTTATGAATATGCATGGGATAACTACCCTTAGGTAAGATTAACTTTAAGGCAGTGAAACGCCAGGTATAGATTGCCCTGTTGAAGATACTTGTAATGAGTAGTCCGTCTTCTATTGGTATACCTCATGATGAATATAAATGTATCATTTACTTTAAGTGACACTGATGATGAAACCGATATTAGAACATTGGAATGTGAAGCACTTTATTGAATACAATGGAGTGCTCCGTGCTTCTACAGGGCGGTAAAAGGCCATAGAGCAATATTCCAATGTTGCTTTAATTCACAGCTGTTGCTGTGATCAAAGGCCTCTCAGAGCCCAAGAGGATTTCAACCCCCTCGGGCTCCGAGAGGCCTTTGTTTTATTTGTCAGAACATTCTGCCCTCTTGTGGCAGAATGTTGTAATGGGCTGTACCGGCCATTAACGTTCTGCTCCCTTGTTAACGCTGGAGCGGGTCTTTAATGGCCAGTATAGCCTGCTACGGCGGGCTATAGGGCTATATTATACAAGCTAATTTCATTGTATTAAATATTAGGATTAGAAAGTTATTTACCATATTTTATAAATGTACATGGGGTAACTATACTTATGTAAGATTAGCTTTAAGGCAGTAAAACGCCAGGTTAAAGGGGCGCTGTCGAAGACACTTGTGATGAGTAGTCAGTTTTCTATTAGTATACCTTGTGAAGAGTATAAATTGTAATTTCAATATGGCACGGATGTAGACCGCCGAAGCTGCAGGGACGGGACACACTTTGTTGCTTCACTAGAAATATATTGAGGTAAGAGGGGGCAGCTGTTTTTACATTCGAAATGTATTATATTCATCTCCATGCCCACCAATGCTTTCGATATATTTTGAGATAACTGGTTGCACATACGCGTGAACATTATTGGCTGGATATGAATTGAGCTCAATAATCAATATGATGCATAGTTCTATACCTCAATAAGTTGCTGGCAAAATATAAGATTACTGTGTTACAGTATTACCGTATTAGACGCTGAAAATAATTACATTTGCAGAGAGCTTAGACCAGCGTTCTCTGTCGTGAGCATTACGGGTGTCATCCTCTTGACTGCTTAATTTTAATTTTAATTTAACTCTAATATAATTTATAATTGAGTAGAGGAGAAGGTTTTTGACTTAAAGTATTCACTAAATTAAATTTCAGAAATAATTTGTATATTTGTACTTGGATCATAGATATGGTCATTGACTAAAAGGTTGCGTTCTGAGAATAACATATGGTGGCAACTAGATATTACCTGATAATGACCTCATTTTAGTGTTCCTCAGTCTGATCAATTACGGCATGGTAATTATTTGAACTGATGATATTTTACAACCTTTTATTACTTAGGAATGAAGGATACACACTACTATATGATGGAAGACTTACCTGGATAATTTTTGTTAGGGTACGTGTGCATTTGACATGATTTTGTCACAGGTGTCGCTCAATGGTTAATCTAAAAATAATAATACTTGGTCACACGAGATTTCTATTAAAGTTAGTTACTGATATTGTATCTTTTCTCTCCACACTAATTTATCCTTTCGCTTAAAATTTTACTGGGATTTTCTTTACTCACCTTTATATATTATTAATATAAAATGTATTTTCTGGAAAACTTTGGGTGTCACATCTTTGTTTCCCTTTATTCGACCACTACTTACCATCTGAATCACACTATCTTGTGCAGTAGTTTTGACAATGGCATAAGCATGTGCCACCTTAAGGACACTAATAATCACCCTGGTGAAGGATTAGGAGGTATAGGAAGCGTATAAAACAAATAATCAGAGTAAGGTATATTGCTTGTTTTGTAGACCTGATGAAGTCATCGGTTGAGTCACTGTGAGACGAAGCATGTGTTGGCTACAAGTTTGTGTTGTGTTTTCGATGGATACATATAAAGCTCTGAAAGAAAGAAAGAACAACAGCAAAAACATCACATGGACTATCAAGTTTTTAATTAAATTTGGTGCTCAGAATTGTTTTTTTAATTATGTTTTGGGGACTTTTCGTCCTCAGATTTGGGAGGGTTTAAGGCGCCCCTTTCAATTCTTGGAGCACCACTACAAACATATCATTTGGAACTCTATAACACACGGTTTTGCTCAGCTTCTACGCCGTCACTTTCTCTCGTCTTATTTCCCTGTCTAAATCTCTGGTGGCCTTTCTGCCCGTATTCAGCTGTTGCCTAAATGCTGATGGCTCCCCTGTAATGAGCTGTGGATTGTTTCCAGACAGAGGACAAAGGGCTTGGGTGTGAGGAGGTGTTGCCTTCCCATGAGAAGATGGCATGGGGCTGTGCCCAAGGGCTAGTTACACTTTAAAGAGGCCTAATCTGTCACAAGCAGACACACTTGACACCAAGCCTGCCCTCTTATTTTCTCCTAATAGTCAGTGTGGCTCCATTTTTAGTGGCAAGGGCAGCTGCTCTAGAACTGGTTCAAGTAACTACAAGGGAAGGTTTGCCCACTATCATAGCCTCACCTCTTAGTATGCTGCGTGAGTTCTGACTGAGAGAAGAAAGACCCTGCGATCTTGGATTTGGAGACAGAGATGCACTTTGTGATACTTTACCGTAAAACACACAGAAAGTGCTACAAAAGTGGGTAGGCTCTCCTCTGGGAACTCTTACCTCATTAGCTATAGTGTGGCCAGTGTGTGCCCTAACCCGCAGCCTGGCCCTAGACAAAAATGTGACATCTCCAGTACCCTCAGAACACTCCCATCCCAGAGAAAAATTGAAAAAGGACTGCCCTGCAGTCTGTAAAACCTGTAGGAAGACTGGCCCTTCTTGCCTTGTACTTCAGGACCCCAGAAGTGATTCAAAGGGTAAGTTGGCTGACCTCCTGTTTATGCTACAAGGCTACAAAATGTTATCAGAGGTTTTTTCCTGCTGCCCAGTCCCATATGAATCTGACCTGGTTAATTCTGCTGGCTTGTGAGAGAATGAGTCCTGGTCCACAAATACTGCCCCCAAGGTCCTGTACCCTGGGCTGCAGGATGAGTGGTGTGGGGTGATATGACCAAGGTTCGGGATTAAATGTTTCTATGAGGAGCAGGGTCAGTACTAATTTGCATTTGGCGGGCCTCTGTCTAGAGTGGCACAGTGGACAAAAAACATGGGTTGGAATGCTACCCTGAGTTGTTGCCGCTAGTTAGACTATTTTCAAGCATTCATCCCATCACCTTTTGGGTGTTTGATTGTCAGTATTATGCATGGAAGTTTGAGACTGGTGCAGCTGTCTAAGCCTACTATTGCCAATGTTTGCAAATTCCAAAATATAGTTCATTTGCACCCATTCATGGAGTACATCTATGGGTGCTGATGTACTCATTTTTTTAGTAAACTGCTCACAATATATATTGAAGATCCCGATCCAAAACATAGAAAAGCCAAAGCCTCTTAGTGAAATGAGAACAAAAAGAAAAATTGATAACGACAAAGCAGACGTGACTCAGGGCCCCAGACCTAACTACCAAACCAAGAATGCATTTGAAGTGTGTCATACAACGAACACCCACAATGAAACTACGCCCCTACCAGCCCCATTTGGACCTTGTAGTTCTCCCTGGGAATTTAAGACTACAATCACGTACAAGTCAACAACATGGAGTCCCTGCCATGGGATCACTTTTTTAAATGCCTGGATGGTAGAGTTGTCAAATTGGTGCATGTGGGCAGGGCTCAATGTTTCAAGGCCGAGCCTTTTACAAATCATTTTATCGAGAGACTGAACGGCCTACATGCTAAGCTTGAGTTGCAAATAGAGAAGGGTGCACAGGCAGATTAATCGGGTGAATGGGGCCATAGCCGAGCCTTTTTTTTCTTTTCTCGAAGTTTTATATAGTGCAAACTTGAACCGAAATCATGTATCAGAGTGATTTACATGGGCACCGGTTGCGTTACATGAGCCTTGTGTCTACCTTGGCTCCAAGAGTTCGTGCACGAGCCAAACTATGAATACCTTTGCTATGTAAACCGTGCCTAATGTAGAAATATGAGATAATCTCTTCAAAATTCCAAAAAGTGTATTTCTTTAACATGCGGAAAGCGTTTTACCTTAGTAGATCAGATTATATCACTGCATAGATAGACATTTATAAAAGGGCTTTGCCCCCCCAAAGTCAATGCATTTAGTAAACTAAGAGGCAAGTCAGGAGTAATGTAAACCCTAAATTTGGCCTAGATTCTAATTATAGATGGAGCAACACTATAGTCTATTATATCAAACATGAGTGGTACTTGTACAGCACACATCTTGAACTCAATTATTTAAAAGTGCACTCATATGTGATAATAAAATAAAAGGAAGCTCTGTGAAATACACATTTGCCTAGGATCACACAATTTGGAGGTGCAGGGAAGCCATTACTGAGTCCAGGTTATCAGGTTTCAAATCCCCCCCCCCCCAACACACACACACACACACACACACAGATAAAGCAGACGCACCACAGGTCCCCAGGTCCGACCAGGGCCAGCTTTAAGGCAGTGCGACCGGTGCGGCCCCACTGGGCGGCGACCTGTAAAGGGGGCGCTGGCCTCAGGGAGGGGCACTGGGTTTAGCAATTACTTATTATAGTAGAGATGAAGAGCACTTTTGCCTGGTGGTAGTTAGACAATCCGAGGAGGCAGTCATAGGATTTAGGGGCACCAAAAAAGATTTTTGCACCAGGCAATACCAGCGCTAAAGCCGGCCCTGGGTCCGACTACCAAGTTAAGAATACATTTGTTTGAGGGGTGCTACATCCCAAACACCCCCCTGAATCTACGTTCCTGCTTGTGTCTAACGAGGACCTCTTGAGTGTAGCCAGCTTCCCGCTTAACCTGTAGGGCTAGAGTCGGGGTACCACGCTGGTGGACGGCGTCTCCCCACTTATTTTACCAGGAGCTCGATTACTGGAGCAAATAGAGCCACACATTCACTCTTTGCCCTCTCTAGGGTGGGATCGGACCTCATCCAGAATGCTGCTCATGTGCTGGCTTCTCTGATGCAATCGCATCTAAGGGGTGAGCGAGGGGTGGCAAGGAGTCTGATGGTGCAAGCCACCTTTCGTAATGTCACTTCCTGTTGGGACGTCAGCCTCCCCCCACTTTTTTTTTTAGGACTTGTGCCCTGTTAACCTGTACATACATTCAGAAATGCATGCAGTAGTTGCAAGCAGGGACGTAAAGACAGTTGTTAACCCTCGCTCCAGTTGTCACCCCTTACT
Organism: Lissotriton vulgaris; assembly: GCF_964263255.1. Taxonomy (NCBI): domain Eukaryota; kingdom Metazoa; phylum Chordata; class Amphibia; order Caudata; family Salamandridae; genus Lissotriton; species Lissotriton vulgaris. Next base: position 433,506,767 of record NC_141696.1, on the reverse strand, counting down.
GCTGCCCCTCATAAGCCTAAAAATGCTGTACGCTTTCTTCCTCCTTTAGGGCCTCATTTATGAAAAGTCACGCATTGCTGCGTGAAAACAGCGTTGTGTCACTTTTCATTGCGCCCTCCTTGCATCACCAATGATGCGTCATATTTACAGTATGACGCATCATGGCGCAAGGAGTTACAGATACGTCAGTATTCCTGACGTATCTGTATGGCGCAAAAGTGACGGATTGCTGGAATGTGTCACAAAAGTGACGCACCTTCAGCAATGTGTTCTTTCACATGGGGCAATCCCATGTGAAAGGGCCAGCATCAGTCTTACGCCTGCTGTGAGGCAGGCGTAAGAAATTGACGCATTTGTGTCCTAGAAATGGCGCAGTGAAATCTTATAGATTTCACTGCGTCATTTCTATGACCCTTGCATCAGAACGCCCCCCCTGCATACATTATACCTCTGGCGTAGGTATAATGTAGCGGAAGAGTTTACAAAGTGACGCATCTACCTAGATGCGTCACTTTGTAAATATGGTGCAACAAGGCACTTTTTTTACGCTGCTGGTGCGTCACAAAAAGTGACGCACCGGTGACGTAAAAGGCACGCACGATCTCATAAATGAGGCCCATAGTATCCATTCACCGAGCAAATGAGAGCTTGTTATATACTAGTTTTTCTACACATTTGTGAACTTGTAAAACAAAAGAATGTGCTTATGGATGTGTTCACGGCCACTCGGCACGAGAACCCAATTTCCCATTTATTTATAACAAGTTTCTACATCATAAAAAGTCGGTTTTAAACGAGACGCCATGCTGGGACGTAAAATGGACGCAACGCAAGCAGAAAATGTCGGAGCTTGGCAGAGCCGCGCGGAGTGAAATAAAATGAAAGATTGTACTTCTGGTGAGGTAATTAGAGATGTCTATAAAACGGATACAATGGCTGCATTTAATGGGAGCTGTGCTAAAAGATGTAAAGGTTTAATGAGCCCCCAGGAAAAAGAAAGTTATTTAAACCCTTATTTATAAGGATACGCACTGTTGCTTTAAGCTCTATAAAGCAGCTGGATCTTGTTAATAGCCACGCTTGGCTATGGGCTGTGAGGTTGGAATACGAACACTTGTTTTTTTCGAAATTTCTTTGGAGCAAATGGTGGTCGTTTTTCGCCGACCTGTTGAAAACGAAACGTCCTGAAAGCAGAGAGCAGAAAGAAAAGTAGGCTTCCATTTAAAGTCAATGTCCCAGCTTAAATTGCGAAATATTCCCAAAGCACATGAAATATGATCATAATAATCCTTATCTGTAAAGCGCGAACAAATCTCCACTTAAGGTTTCAAGGCGCTGGGGTCCGTCGGGGAGATTAATTGAGCTATTGTCCAGAGACACATGATGCTGAGCGGAGCTGCCGCTGGGGATCGAACCGTGAGTTCTGCTCTGGAGTCAGCCGCTCTGGCCGATGCGCCACACCTACGAGTGCAAAGCAATAATACAAGGGTAAGGGTAGTGGCAGATTAATATTGCCGATATGTGTTGCACAATACACGTGCAGCACACACCTGAAGTTGCTCCTATTCTTGCAAGCTCTTCTGCCCACTTCCACACCAAAGAATTTCCTAGGGAAAAGGCTGAATATAATTCCCATGTGGGAGTAAACTGGAAATCAAAATGAGACCTGGCAAAGATGTTCAAAACGTAGGGTGGCGTGGTTGGGTCATGGTAGCCATCCGGCTCTGAAATGCTGCCCCGCGTGCCACTGGGAAAATACCAGAGTGGCACAATGGCCAGTCCAGGCTAGGGGCCAGCCTCTTTAACAAACACTACGACTAGGTGTGCCCATATGGGTGGTGTGCTTAGTATAGAACCCATTAACAAATTATACTCCATGGTGCAGAATTCAACGTGTTCCAAACATATCACCTATTACAAATGCAGAGCTCAAAATGGTTCATAACATGCAGACTTTAGTGCTTGCTGCAGACTGCAAAAGGTGTGGGACAGCAACCATAACATTCCCAAAATTAGTAGGGGTATAGAACAGGGGAATTTTGGGGGCATATTATCAAGCCTGGGCGATAAAATTATCGCCACTTTATCGGCAGGAAACTGCCGCTAAAGTTGCGATAATGGGCTTAATAATATGCTTTATGGAATACAATCGAAGCTCATGTTAGATGTGAAGGACATCTAACACGAACTTCGATTGAATTCCATAGAGCATATTATCAAGCCCATTATCGCCACTTTAGCGGCAGTTTCCTGCCGATAAAGTGGCGATAATTTTATCGCCCAGGCTTGATAATATGCCCCTTTGTTTTCTACTGGTGAGAAAAAAATGAATTGCATTTACACAGCAGAGTGACTGTTTCCAATTTAGGGTAGTACTCTGGGTGCAACTGCATATTGTAAAACTATGGATGTTAAATGACATTACCAGCAGAAGAAACACCTTCTGCTACACCGCCAACGAGTCTGGGGCTGTCCGGGTCCGTCCCACCCTTGGAGGGGATGTACTTCAGTTCTTTACTAGAGTCAATCATCAGCCATTTCAAGGGTGGGAGAGGGTCAGAGAGGAGTTTGTGATTTTCAACAAACTCAAGAGTTTGTGGGTGCCCACAAGCTCCCAAGGTAAACTACGCCTTGATCCTCCTATTCTCCACCAGTTTGCATGAGGTTTACTGCTCGATAGTTATCCTCAATTGAGGCATACAGTTATAAAGTAGTGAAACCATTTATGCCGGATAAGTATTCTTTTGTGAATACCTGACAGGCATAGAGGGAGCCGCTGTCGACTGTAAACATAGGTTTAAGCAATGTTTAATTTGTAAAAGAGTAAGTGCTGGAGCCCAAAGATTTGCTCTGAAGCCTACGGGCAGCTCTAACGAAGGACAAGGTGCCTAATAACCTGTTGCAGCTCCTCCATTGAAGCAGAGGAGCGTCGCTCCACTTAAATGCCCCTGAGATGCAAAATAAAATGGTAATTTGTTACCTTTTTATTTTCCATCCCCTTGCCGAACAGAGTGTCCGGACTGGGACTGGCCACTACTGAATGACAGCAGCAGGGAGGAGGGTGGGTTAGCTATGCACTTTTCAAAATGCGCATGAACCTTAAGCCGGCCGTCTTGCGACGGCTAGCCAGACATGCATACTTTGAAACCTCTTGAGCAAGTGCATGCCTCCAGAGCGTTGTGGAGCGCCGAGTGAAGCTGCTCCCTCCAATGAGGGCACTGCTTTCATGGTGGTGAGGGTAGCGCCCTGATTGGTCGAGGGAGTTCTGGTGGCCAGCTGTAGAAGCAACAAGGATGCCCAGAGCAAGGAGGTTCTGTCGAGTAAGGTAAGTGGATTTTTTATGTTTTTTAAAATGTTATATGTGCTGCCCCCTCCCCATAGATGCCAGACGCCACTGTGAATAACAAGAGTGTGTACACCTTTGCCGCTTTAAACCACCACCAACACACTCCATTCCTGTTTATTTCAGTCTTCACCCTTTGGAAATCTTTTTCTGTCTTTCTTTTCCTTCTTCTTTCCCCCTCTGTGTTTTCCTTCTCTTGCTCTGGATCAAAGTCTGCTGAGGTAAAATAAATGCTCGCTGCCCAGAAAATGAGTGCTGTTGGGCTCCCCTCCTACTTCCGCCTCAAGTAAGCACTGACTTTATGCAATAATAGACTTTTTTAATCAGGCCATGGTCGCCAGGCTTAATATTTTTCTGTTTTTACCAGAACTTCTCACCACTTGGCACTAAAAACACATATCGGCTTCCTCTTTCTTTGAAGCGTTCTGACCTACGCGCACGTGCAAGGGTTCAAGTGAGTGACTTTTTCGGGTGGGCCTTCGTGAATTTAACTTGAAAAAATCGCAGGGAAATCAGAGATTGATCACTCACTATACCTAAGCTGCTACAAAGGCATTGTTCTGCTTCGGATTCCAGGCCTTGAATAATTCACCATTCCGGATTTGTACAAAATGACAGCACGAGCAGGCTTCTCCCCAGCCGTCGCCAAATGTCATCTCTCAGCACAGCGCCGCCGAGAAGAGGCGCTGCCTTCCCTTTGAACTGCTTCAGCAATGAATACCATATCAAAGTTATACAGAAAACATACTCTAGCCAGATGACAATCAATTATTCGCTGCCAATCCCAATGTCCGATGCTGAGTGAAATGCTCTGATCTGCACTGGTACCCCAGGTGCCTGTCTGGCTTGTGGAATATACAGACCGCCTTAGATCACCTTTCCACATTAGCTGGAAGCTTGCTGGAGATCAGTGAAACACTCTTGGCAAGGGATTCTGCCCTTTCCACAGCCAATCGTGTACATTAGTGCAAGGATGCAGCCAATTACGTTCATAGTGGGGGGGTTTCAGCCCAAGCAATCTCACTACTGAGAAGTTGTTGCAAAATGCCCTTAGGCGATATCTATGCCTATTCAACGTTTTTTATCTCGTTTCCACTGGTTTTAAACTAATATATATTTATCTTCTCTGTCACAAACAGGCTTTGTCTGGGATACAAAATTCTGAATTAAAACCCTTTACGACAGGCGCATTTGAAAAACTCTCCACAGATCATAAACTATAAGTATTGTATACTTAAATAGCAAGAGTGAAGTTTGATAGTCCTTTAAGTTGTCTGTAAGTTATTGCATGCATTATCCTTGATTCGTGCTGCATGCACCAACCTAAAGAAGGGAAGGTTGAGGAAGGCATAAAGGTATCAGAATAAAGTATGCGCGAGCATATTATACTTCTGCATGTCTGCATGTTATGTTTAGGCCTAGGGGAAAATTGTAAGGACGCCGGAGTAAATGGTGTAATTTTTGTTATTTTTTTAAGCACAAGGTATACAACATTTCTGAGATTACGCCATTACACCATATCTTGTAATTTCATCAACAATTTTTTACGCAAGATGTACTGTTCTGAACATTTTTGAACAGTATTTTAGGTAGCGCCCGTTCCTTTAATGTAGGCGGTCAACAAACATTTCTGGTAGATGTTTTACCTAGACTGTTCTGGTAATTTATGAGTGCAAAACTACAAATCGAAAACAGAAGTGATGCGTTTTGAACATGAGCAACCGGAAATCAACTCAAAATTACATTTTCAAGTTGAATTTATACCCAAACGGACTGTTCGATTAACTTTTTAAGTGTGAGATGCACTTTGCGTAATTTTGCCTAATTCTGTGGTAATTTTGCATACTTACGCTACATGAAATTACACAAGTTATGCCGAACCCTCGTTATGTTATTTTATGTTAAATCAATTGATAGAATGATAAAGGGGGCCTCAGAGAGCTCCGAAGATGCAGATATAGGGAAAAGAGAGACCAGGAGTCGAATTATGGACACAGCACACTGCCCCTCTCTGTGCCACAGTGCACTCTTGAGACTGTGCACTTGGTGCAGACCAGGACAGTTATGTTATGTTATGTTATATAGGGTTTTATATAGCGCGCTCAAATACTACTGGAGTATCCTGGCGCGAAGGGAACATGGAATCACAGGAATGTACTGTTCCCAGGACAGGTGCCACCCCTCCATGCGCGGAATCTACACACCTCTTTGAGCCTTCGTGGCGAGTGCTCCAGGCTGGATATTACCCTACTGTGGCACCACTCTACACATAGGATGTGGCTGAAGGGCAGCCTTGTGAGGACACTTGAAAGGAGACCCACCTCAAACCAGTCAGTACTGAAGCTTCAGACAGTGGATACACATCTTATGTCTGATTTTGGTGTATAAGAGAGGGACCTCGCTGCCCCACGTGTGTTTCCAGTTCTACGTCCTCCGTGGCCTAGGAAGGGAGTGCTCTGTGAAATACTCAGAAGACTTCTGTGCAACCAAAGTTGGTGTCATTTGGCTTTGCAGGGGTGAGGGGACAACACCTGAGTCTGGGTCTCTTGCTGGAAGAGAGGTGTACCTGAAGTGAAGCACCTAGAGGACTGCCTGCTGAGAGAGGAAGGAGCATGCCAATCCTACAGGATGAGTGCCTGTGCACTAGGAGCATGGTGCAGCACATTCCAGGTGTGCGTGGGGCAACCAGAAGTAAAAGACCGAACAGAGTAATCTGTGATCCCTAGAACAGGAAAGAAAGCAGCCAGGGAGTTTGAAGCTGCATTGCCTGATACAGTCACCACAACATATAAGAGAAATTATTGTCCACCTCCATAGTAAGCTGCCTGTTGATCATACATAAGACACTATTAGTACAAAAAATATAGAGAGGCATCACAAAAACTTAACAGAAAACACATTCAACAATAGATATTTGACATTGAATCAATGCTCGTAGATCTTAGTTGTAGAAATAGTTCTTATACTTTATTGTGAGTTTTCAATAGAGTGCAGCCAGCTCGTTTCACCTTAAAAAGGCTTTATCAGGGCTGCAAGCATTAAAAACAAATATACAAACACATTACAACAAAGAAACACCCATAGACATTCTAAGAAACAAATGAATTAGGATATAATCCAACATAATAATACAGGAAAAACAGGAAACAATTAAATGCACAAAGAAGGTCCAAGTTGAGTCACTTGGAGGAGTTTGACAGTCAACACATTCTCAATTCTAGTCCAAGTACCAATGTTTTCAAACTTTAGGACATTCAAGTCCTCAAAGTAATACATATCACAATGTCATGGAACATCACAAGGCATTTTAAGCAAGATATTCCCAAGGTGATGTGCGACGTGTGCAAAAACCACAGGTGATGGACAGAATGCAGAACAATGTCATACATTCACCCCAGTACAGAGATCTGGGCCTAAATCCATCGTTTTTTTGCACTCCACCCCACCCCAGTTCAGACATGGCCATATGCAAATCAGTCTGACCCTGTGCCTCATGGGAACAGTCCAGCCCGAACTGCCAAGCCATGCCTTCCCTGGACCGGAAACAAGCTTCCGAGGACCGGTTTCTGGCATTCCAGCCGTCTTCATCTCGGCTTGCTTGAATCTAGTGGTGTGGAGTGCATGGGACTCACGTCTGAGCATACCCATCCCACTCGGGGTGATAAATGCAAAAACCACAGGTGATGGACAGAATGCAGAACAATGTCATACATTCACCCCAGTACAGAGATCTGGTCCTAAATCCATCATTTTGTGCACTCCACACCACCCCAGTTCAGACATGGCCGTATGCAAATCAGTCTGACCCAGTGTATCATGGGAACAGTCCAGCCCGAACTGCCAAGCCATGCCTTCCCTGGACCAGAAACAAGCTTCCGAGGACCGGTTTCTGGCATTCCAGCCGTCTTCAGCCAGGCTTGCTTGAATCCAGTGGTGTGGAGTGCATGGGACTCACGTCTGAGCATACCCATCCCACTCGGGGTGACAAATGCAAAAACCACAGGTGATGGACAGAATGCAGAACAATGTCATACATTCACCCCAGTACAGAGATTCGGGCCTAAATCCATCGTTTTTTGCACTCCACACCACCCCAGTTCAGACATGGCCGTATGCAAATCAGTCTGACCCTGTGTATCATGGGAACAGTCCAGCCCGAACTGCCAAGCCATGCCTTCCCTGGACCGGAAACAAGCTTCCGAGGACCGGTTTCTGGCATTCCAGCCGTCTTCAGCCCGGCTTGCTTGAATCCAGTGGTGTGGAGTGCATGGGACTCACGTCTGAGCATACCCATCCCACTCGGGGTGACAAATGCAAAAACCACAGGTGATGGACAGAATGCAGAACAATGTCATACATTCACCCCAGTACAGAGATCTGGGCCTAAATCCATCGTTTTTTGCACTCCACACCACCCCAGTTCAGACATGGCCGTATGCAAATCAGTCTGACCCTGTGTATCATGGGAACAGTCCAGCCCTAACTGCCAAGCCATGCCTTCCCTGGACCGGAAACAAGCTTCCGAGGATCGGTTTCTGGCATTCCAGCCATCTTCAGCCCGGCTTGCTTGAATCCAGTGGTGTGGAGTGCATGGGACTCACGTCTGTGCATACCCATCCCACTCGGGGTGACAAATGCAAAAACCACAGGTGATGGACAGAATGCAGAACAATGTCATACATTCACCCCAGTACAGAGATCTGGGCCTAAATCCATCGTTTTTTTGCACTCCACACCACCCCAGTTCAGACATGGCCATATGCAAATCAGTTTGACCCTGTGCCTCATGGGAACAATCCAGCCCGAACTGCCAAGCCATGCCTTCCCTAGACCGGAAACAAGCTTCCGAGGACCGGTTTCTGGCATTCCAGCCGTCTTCAGCCCGGCTTGCTTGAATCCAGTGGTGTTGAGTGCATGGGACTCACATCTGAGCATACCCATCCCACTCGGGGTGACAAATGCAAAAACCACAGGTGATGGACAGAATGCAGAACAATGTCATACATTCACCCCAGTACAGAGATCTGGGCCTAAATCCATCGTTTTTTTGCACTCCACACCACCCCAGTTCAGACATGGCCATATGCAAATCAGTCTGACCCTGTGCCTCATGGGAACAGTCCAGCCCGAACTGCCAAGCCATGCCTTCCCTGGACCGGAAACAAGCTTCCGAGGACCGGTTTCTGGCATTCCAGCCGTCTTCAGCCCGGCTTGTGACATGTTAGTGGATGCAATTAGCACCTAGTTTCCTTTGCAGATAGACCACAAGTGCCAGAAAGAGTTGGATTATAATGCACAGAAGACCAAAAAAGGGAGAATAACACATCCGAAAAGCTAAAAGCTTGGCAGACAAGAAAAAGATGTGAGGATGGGCCATAGGGTGTACAAGAAAAAAATAACTACTAGACGTGATCAACAGTGAACGAGAGCGAGGAGGAAAAATGGAGGTCTCTTGTCAAGAGGACTGTACCACTGGGACACAGCAAAAATGTTATTCTTCATGGTATGTAGTAGGCAGTGTAGCCATCCACCTGGATGTATCCAAAATCACATAATTTCAAATACTTTATGTAACCCTACTGACTAGTATACATAAATTGGCCCTGGAATAAGCCAGTAACCCCCAAGTGCCAGAGTTACGTACCAATCAAAGCTAAGTCTTGTTCATCAAAAATGGTTCATCTGAAAGCCCGATGTTAAACTATCACCAGTCAGTTGTCAGTATTTGTAAAAGTGCATCTAAAAAGTATGACCCACCACAATCCACCAATAATCTACATTAGAAAAAAGACAAATGGTTAGCAAGGCGTTTCTATGAGAGTTCTTTTGCTCAAAAGCCCATTAAATAATGAGGCCATTTCAACTGGTATAGGGTGTTCTATTAACAAGCTACCTAAAATTGCTGGCTGGCATTCAGGACTACAGCCACCCAAGAGAAGGGTCCAAAAGTTTACCTATTCGATCTGAAATTAAAAATGTAGTGAAGACTACCAATTTGAACAGCATATAGGACAAACGATAGACAGATTGGAAACTAGGGGTTACAGAAGGCAAGATCTGCTGAAAGCAGAAAAAAGGGTGAGAAACACAGAGAGATGTGACACACTGAGGGCCAAATCCAAACCAGGACTGGTGAAAGTCTTTCCTTTATAACCACCCATTCCAAAGTCAGCCTTGAGGTTTTCAAGATTTTACACAGAAATTGGCAACTCCTGAAAGGAGTTTCAGGGGTAGAAGCAATGATTACCAATAAACCCGCTATCACATATAAAAAAAAGAAGACTATCAGAGGACTCCTATGCCCAAGCTATACGTGACCCAAGTCACAAGTTTTGGAAACCTGGTTAAAATCTCCCAAAGTTTTTTTAGACATGTGGTGAATGTAATGTGTGTCATCTGGGTCTGCATAGGAAGAAAACATTCACATACAACACAAGTAATAACTATCTTGTTTGTCAATGAATCAATTGCCGATCCAGCTTTGTGGTATATGTGATTATTTGTGGTTGTTTTCTTTAAATATATGTAGGGAGCACCAACCGACAACTGAGAACACAAATACAAGAACATCGCAGAGCATGCATTACACAAGATATGTCTTATTCACTAGTGTAACTTGAGTGTGAAATGGTGATTAATAGAGCCAACTTTTGTTTTCAAGGTATCGAATTGGCCGGTCCCGACCCAAGAGGGGGGGACAGAGAACTGTGGCTGCAAAAGTGTGAAGCAAAGTGGATCTGTAAACTTCAAGCGGTACAAATGGGTCTCAATTTGGACAATGAATTTCATTATTTTCTGTAGAGTTGCAATCTGTATATATCAATAACACAGTTAATATGTAATTTGTGTCTTGTACTTGATCAATATGCCTAAATGAACACACATGTGAACACCTCAAACACCAATAACACCTTTCACCCTGTGTTAATGCCTTTCCCTTTTTCACCCCACATTTTGCATCTATTTAATAATATCCATATCAGGAATCCAAGTGGTGGACGGGCTTGAGAATGTTGCTGTGGTATTTGACTAGCCCCCATAACTAGGGGTCTTTGTTTCAGCACTCTCCTTGAATGGGCAACTTGATCTGCAGTCCTTTACAGGATTTTTGTTTATAGATGGCACTATCCCCAAAAATGACAGGCAATAAGCAAAAGATTGTTGTTATCAGAATTTATGTCTTTGATTATGACATCCTCATCTTTGTGACCTACACGTGATGGACTTTTAATTTTTACCAATGTGTAGTCGTGATGGACTTCTTAAACTATATTATTGTATAGACGTCAACCCCTAATTTCCTCTGATGCGTTTGGCATTCACGCTTATTTTTCCGTTATTCAGCGTGCCGAATTAGGTGCTATCCTTATTAACCATTTCCTAGCTGGAACACTTTCACTTTGTCGCTACAGTCACAGCACACTTTGATTAGGTGATGTTCAAGTGTTTGTGAACAGGGTTCTAATGCTGCAGGACAGAACAGGACATGGAAAACGAATAGCACTTCCGGGTAGCTGCGCACATGTGACACAGTAGGAGGGGTTGTGCACACACCTGAAACATCAAACATGGCGCGTTCGTATAGAATGACTACGTATCCGTATACTTAACGGCGATGGATGGCGCCCTACATGGGTAAGGAGGGATAGTTAAGTGACAGGCCTTTGCTTACTGCTTTATGCTAGGATACGTCTGCGTGGAAGGGGGCAACCTACAAGGATAAGAATTTTCATATGCACGAGGTATTGGTTAATGGAAGACTAAATACATCTATAGACTGTGTGCTGGAGGATTCGGTGCGGGTACAGAGTCTGATGGATGGAAATATACATTTGTAATGTGCGTCATTCCACCCTTAGTTGTAGTACACTATGTGTAAAGAAAAGCATGGCCCAGTAAACTAAGGCTATGGGTAGCCTGGGAGGTGGTTGCTTCCTGCTCCTTCCTGCAGCTGGCAGAGACAGAAAGAAGAGGCGGTGTCCGGCCAGCCCTGGTAAGTATTTTTTTTCATTTTGTTCTAGTTCCGTCCGCACCCCACCACAGCCTTCCTGCACATAAACAATCTTCAAAAGAAAGACCCATTGCAACTTCTATATGTGCTGCGTAAAGTAGCAAACATAAAAGTTACAAAACGCCTTGGTGATTGTTTATGTGGAGGAAGGGACCCCTACCTGCACATAAACAATTTTTCCCCGTAATGCAGGCACCCTTGCACTATGGTGCAAGAGTATCTGTGTTGGCGGTAGGCAAGTACAATTAGTGCCAGCGCAGGGAGAAACACAAGACTGCACTGTATTCTTGTAAATACACTGCAGCCCTGAATTTCTGAAGTGGTAGGGCGCAGCGTTAAGCCAACAAGGCTAACGAAGCGCTTCGTCACTTCATTGTGAATATGCCCCTTAGTTCCTGAGCACTGCAGTGTATACCATCAGACCTTAGATTCTTGCAGTAGCTGCATATTTCAATATCTGGAACTTTTAAAACTTCACTTCAAAAGATGCTAAAAATTTTAATGTACAGTAAAATATTTTGCAATTATTGGTTGAAATACTCTTCTCTCAAATAAGTGGGCAAGTCTGATATTAAAATTTCACATTTTTAGTCATATTGATACAATGTTTCTGATACATATTTTCTCTTTGTAAACTGAAGGTTGGTCCTGTGGATGATTTGTCAATGTTACGTCTTCCCAGACTTTACCCTATTTCTTCTCCCATTCCCATCAAGGTCCCTAATTGTCTTGTACTATCCCCATTTATAAGTTTAATTGTGCCATAAAATACATCTCCACCAACAACAGATCGTACCTTTTATGGGGCATAAAGTTCAGAAAATGGCAGACTTTGCCTGATTCATGCATGGACTCTTCTAGACATACATGCCGTAGAGCCTGATTTAGATCTTGGAGATCTTACTACTGTGCTTCCGCGTCAGCAGTCCTAAATACCCTGTGAAGCTGACAGCAGTCCGCTCACCGTAAGTACATGTTGCGGCAATGGGCGGAGACCACCACAGTGGCGGTCTTTGCTTCTGGCTGACAGTACTCAGTCACCCCGGCGGAGTGAGGTCCTGGTGCAGTGAAGACTGGTAAATACAAAAATGTTATGGGTCTTACAACATATGAGTAATGTTAGCATGCAATGCATATGTAGGCAATATGTAATATCCGTTTGTGTCACTTTTTGCATGCCGCTCACACAACATTTACACACCATTGAATGAGCCCACATAAAATACATAGGATAAATGTGCAAGTGGCTTACCTTAGATACTGGTGACAACAGACTCATTTGGCATCATGCTGGTGTCGGTGCAGGAATGTAGGGACATGGATGAAGGCATAGAAGAAGGAAGCGGAAGCAGGAAATGGGTAATTTATTGCTTCATTTCCTTCCATTCTGCCACCTCAAACTGCCACCACAGATGGGCTGTCGGGAAGGCACATCATAATCGGCTTTGCAGGAATTTTGCTTGGAGACCTGCCACCAGCCGTTTCAGACTCCGCCGCCGCCAACGTGATCCAGAAATCCTGGCGGAGTGTTTTTTTGTCTTTGGAATCGCCAACATCTAAATAAGACAAATATGATGGAAACCCACCCAGCACTCTCTTAAACAGGTACTTGATCCAAAGCAGTATTGGATATTTGTACAAACAATCTTAATGTTAATTATATGTTCTTGTAATGTACAACATAAATAGTATCAAAGTCCAGTAAATAGCTTATTCTCAAAAATGGTATGATCCAGTTTCTGTTCACAATAGATTTATTCTGAGGAAATAAAGCCTCCAGCGAAACATCAGTCAACACGTGTTTCATCACTCTTGACCGTTTCAAGGCTGAAAAAACAGGTATGATATATATTGTTGGTGTTAGAAACCCCCACGCTAGTCTGGGGAGTTACATGCCAAAGATAACCCCTGCTCACCCCCTTGGTAGCTTAGCACGAGAAGTCAGACTTATCCCGGAGGCAATGTGTAAGGCATTTGCTTACGCACACAGCAACAACATCCCAGGCATACTACAAAAGGAACTCCACACAAGGTTATATAAAAAAATAGCCTTTGTATTCTCATAACATATTAGAATAGTAAACACATAACATACACTGTGCCAACTGGCAATATTCACAAGGGATTATATACACATGACAGGGCCACACGGACCACTGTCAGAACCATCACAAAGCGAACTTGGTAAAAGTAAAACAGATCATAAATGTACAATCAGTAAATACTGGTAATCACTGTACTTAGCATCAGTCTGTAACATAAACAACATTATGCACAGTCCCATCAGGCACGAATTCCATTCTGCGCCAACCTCACCAGCATAAACACATTATGCAATCATCTCTCAAGTCTAAACACATTAGACCCTAACCTCCTAAGTATAACTCACATTAGGGGCGTACATCACACAGTGAAACATAATCTCACTTACATAAACTCATGATATGCAAAACAACCTCATAATCATAAACCATATTTAGAGGTATCATTCAGGGTGAGTTAAACATACTAAATGCATTACATTTCCTGGCACCACATCACATTAGCAAATAAATCACATTAGGGCCTGGCGCCCTATAAATCTACCAATCCCCTTGGCCAACTGGCCATTCAAAAATGGGCTCAAATGCCCTGTGTCCAGAATGTCAGGGTGTGCTGCCAATGCAGCGAAATCCAATTGTGCCACTGCGCAAACCTAAATGTTGCAGCTGCCTACTACTTGCTGGGCAGCTGGGAAAGTGTGGGGCAAAGGAGTGCATCTCACTCCTGACTTTGCAAGACCCCAAAAGAACTGTGCGCCTAAACAGGGCAGCTGGCACTAATTGCTGCGCAGCTGTAAATAATTAAATGAGGAAGACCTGGCACCTCTTGGCACCCAGGGACTTTCTCCAGAATTGCGCACAAATATTGTAGCTGCCCGCGCTGGTGCGGCGCAGCTGGGGACCAGGGAAAGGGCCCTGGCACCACTATGCCCTCTGTGCCTGGCTGGAGCTAAACATGCCACCATAGAGTTGGAGCCACGCAGGCTCTGTAAATGAGCTATGCTCAACAATAAGTGCCCCCAAGCGTTGCAGCTGCCCTCTCACACGCGGGGCAGCTGTAGACCAATGGCCAAGGCAGGGGCATGGGCCCATCGGGGCCCTCTGAAAACAAATATTTCCCCCCAGATTGGAGCAGCCCCCTAGCAGGCGGGGGCCACTCAGAACTGGCTCTGTGCCGCATCCGGCACACATGGGAGAGGGCATGTTGGAGCGGCCCACTGTCAAGGGGGGGCGCTCAGTGCTGGCACTTGTGCCATCATCTCGCGCCCTCCCCCCAGGCAGCTCCACTCACCGGGCTGCTCTCCAGAGGCAGGACCCTTTGCGCTGCTCTCCCTTTTCACCCGGACCTCCTCCTAGGACCCGGGACTCCTGCGGGCAAAGGCGGGTCTCTCCCTTGCACATGGGAGCCCCGCTGAATAGCTGCATCACTTCCCTGCCTTCACCCGGGACTCTACCTGGATGCGGCACGGGCCACCATCACTCCTGATCCTGCGGGGCTCCCATCCGCTGCAGGCCCCCCTTAGTCAGGCGCGGATGCCTGTCTTCTTGTTTTGCCGCGGGCTGCGGCGGTGATTCTTCGTGCAGCGGCGAAATGAGGGGTGAGCTCCCTTATAATTCAAAATATACAGTGGGGTGGGCACCCGCTTAATTACTGGCACCAAAAACGGGGTGGGCACCCATAATTAAATCCAGATAAGCGGGGTAGCACTCACAATTAAATAAAGATAAGCGGGGTGGCACCCGCAACCATGCATGATGGGGGAATCCCCCAAGGGGGGTTCCCTCCCGAAGGGGCCTGCAGCACAGCGCTGCTCAGCCCACGCTTTTCCCTTTCAGGGGAAAGTAGAATAAAGTGCTCCCTAGGCATTGGAAGGTTCCATCAAGCCTTGGCTCAATAAAAATAAGGAGCACCAGGTCCCAGAAGTCCTGGGCATCAGGGGGCAATGTAGGGCCCAAGGGCCAGCACACAGGGCACTCCAGCAAGGAGACAGCCCCCATTGCGGACATTCCTGGGACCCACCAGCAGCAAGCCCCCCTCTGCCAGGTTCCAAAAGAGAGAACCTTTTACATGGGGTCACAGCCAGTGCTTTTATACATTTTCCTTTGTCTACCACTGAAGGGTCTTGGGGAACCAGATACAACTGGTTCAGGGGAGCTTCTGAGCACTTTGTTTTGCTCAGCTCCCCTCTCTATTCACAGGACAGGCCAGGGACATCAGACGCACCACAGGAGGTGGAGCCAGCATTGTGGAGGGAAGGCACAGCCCTATTCAGGTCCCAGGTGCAACTCCTCCCTCCCATCTACATGCAGATTTCCCCATTTACCACCGGGCAGACCCATCCTGGCTCCTGGAGCCAAGCACACCAGCCATCCCCTGTCAATCACAAGCCAGACATGCAATTTACATCAGGCAGGCAGACACTGCACACAGAAATGCCAACTTCTAAAACTGGCATTTCCCCACTAGTCACAATAAATCTGTGCACACCATTGCACAGCATTTATTCTCACGAGTTTGCACATACTAAACTCGCCCCTGCATTCCTCTCACATCAAGAATTACCATGGACACTCATATCCCCCGTGCATTCCTATGGGAGGGCAGGCCACGCTCACCCCACATACACAGAGAGCGCACGCACTTTACACTGGGCCAGAGTGCTAAAGTGCGCAGAGGCCTAAAATCACCACCACCAGGTTACCGAAAAAGGCCAGGAGAACACAAAGAGTTTCGGGGTGAACCTGCCAAAAGGGCCAAGTCCAACAGATGGTGTATAGCACAAATTGTAACTACAACAAACATACAAATTGCTGTTTACCCAATGTTGTAAAAACATTCATGGTGGTTTTCCTCAATTTTTGAAGAGAGGTCAAATTTAGGAGATAGAAGAAGTGAGTTTGGAGAAATGGCAGCTAAGAGAGAATTATTTCTGCGACCCAAAATTGCGCCATCAAACCAGTAGCTCAGTAAGGCTGTGTTCCTTCACCAAAGTGCATCATGCATACTATTTGTCACCCATATGTGACATTCAGTTGTGATTAGGACCCAATAGTGGAAAGTATGAAGATATCTATATATAACCCACCCGATACATGTAAGAGATCCTGGTATTATACGGTCTATTCTAAACAGTCGCTGCACTGTATTGATCAGAGAAATATAAAATAAAACCAAGGTATTTTATTCCAAAATGAGGATTTTTTCAGCCCACCAACGTATCTGTGGCGATGACAAAAGAAATATCCAACATTGTAACATACATTTGCGCTGCTCTTATTCGGTAGTATTGAATGTGTCCAAATACATGTCACTTACTCAAGATAGACACTGCCCTTCCAGGCTTATTTATATGTGAGAGTCAAGCGTGGGGCCTCCGATACATTGCTACCGTATTCTAGGAGCAAAGGATAAGAAATGTACCTTATATTGAAATACACAGTTGGGTATACCAACCCATAATATAACACCCAAACTTACATTGTACATAAGTATTCAAGAATTGGTGACACCAGCTAATAGAGCATGACCTGAAGGCACAAAAACAATACACAGAAAGACCCCCATGCTTGATCTGATTGTTAAATCACAAAGTAGAAGTAGTGAACATAGAATGGTAAAAAATATAGGTGAATGATACAGCCAATTTTGAGGCTGCCACCACCATGTGGTGCTCAAAACCATGGTGAGAATAAGTAGGTGGAATACTCATATACATATGTAGTGCATGTTTACCACAAAAACATGTCAATTTGAAGAACGCTTGTATGTAGTGGCCAGCCGCCCTAGTCAGCACACATGAAGGAGTCCATGATAAGATCCCAGCTAAAGAAAATAAAGTAAATTTGTGTACATAAGAGTTGTATATATATATATATATATATTTATATATATATATATATATATGAGTGTAAGTTCTTCTCCGATGAAAAGAAATAGTTACCCATGCAGAGGATACAAAGACGCACTTTATTAAAGAGATGTCCTTAGCGAATGCATTTCGGCATGTGTGCCTTCTTCAGCGCTCCATCCCATCTGCTTGCTTTGCTGTGGCGTAGGCAGACCTGCCTCGATGTTGTTGAAGTCCATATTGCTCCGCCCCCTTGATGGTTTCAAGCTCCCACGTGCAGTCCTATAGGGAAAGACTGCAAATCCCAGAATGCAGCGGTATGGCGTCACCTGGGGGAGGAGATGCTTGTCGGGTTTGCATTTGCGGAGAGGAAATCGATGGCAGGCACAGACTCCAAGCATGATGGCAGGTAGGGCAAAACGATAATCCAGCGCCCCCTCGGGTCCCCTACATTGGAATCCGCAGTCACCTTTCAACCGGGAATTCGTTTCGGGGGTGCGCACAGGAGTCCTGGTCCCCCAGAAAGGAAGTAAAATACATCCTAACCGCTGCGTCGTCCCGGTGTCCTGGTGGGTTCATGGGCGGAATTGCTAACGCAATCGAAGTGAAGAAGTGCTCGGATGAGCAAGCCAGAACGCCCTGACCTCTTAGTACTGCGGGGGTAAACTGCAATGCGCCCTGGCAGTCGCATGAAAATATGAGTGTAAGTTCTTCTATATATATATATATATATATATAAATATATATATATATATTTATATATATTTATATATATATATATATATATATATATACACTCCTATATATATGGTACACTCAACTTCAGGTTCTCTACCTCTTCCCAACCTTAATTAGATGTGCCGACATATAGAAAGAGCCCGAGCAACGCTCCTGTCATCAGCTATCCCAGTGCTGCCATAATATAACGCTACATTTAAAGTTTTCTGTTACCATTAACACAAGAGAGGCAAGCACATTTAAAGCTTAGACCAATCCCAACAATTGTCCTTAGGCAGGGCTTTAAGTGGGCCGGGTTATGTCTGGGTCTGAGCACCGGCAGTTATTTTCAGGGGGCCTCAAAACGGGTCTCTATCGGGCTCTATTTTCTGGCCTCGCAGAGGTAGTCCATTTTCTTTTCTTTTTTCTTGGACTGCAGTGAGAGCATGTACATCGATGTGTGCATGCTCGGATGTCGTGTGAAGATGACAAGTGAAATGTATTTTTTAACGGCACAAGGACACCCATGCAGAGGTGCAACAAAAGCCACACTTTGGGGGGGCTACTAAAAATTTCGGGGGGCTGACTCTTCCAGCAATATGCAGAGTGGAGCTTCAGGGGCTTTAAAAGGGGTGAAAAACAACAGAGCCTCGTTTACAAGTATATGGTCTTTTTAAAGACCTGTGAAATACTCAGGTGCGGCTGTGTGTGTGCCCGGGAAGCTGTCTCAGGTGGGCTGACACTAAGGGTGGGCGTAAAATCGTTTCGTGGGCGAATTTGCGGATTTTCTGCGATTTCGCGATCCACGAATCTCGCGAAATCGCGGTAAAATCCGCGAATCAACGGGGACGAATTTTCAGCCAAGCAAGGGTTACAGCAGCAGGTGCAAAAGTTGAACCTAATTTCTTTGTAACCTTTTACAAAAGGGTTACAAAGAAATTAACTTCAACTTGGACACCTGCTGCTAAAATGCTTCCTGGCGCCTCGTTGCCTACTTGCAACTTTTCTCTGACCCTGCTCTGACCCTTGAAGCAGGGTCAGAGAATAGTTACAAGTAGGCAACGAGGCACCTGTCCAAGGAATTAAACCTCATCAGGAAGCACTTACAGATATAAAAAACAGGAAGAAGGGAGAGGATGGCAAATACACCCATTTTGAGTTGTCAGGAGGGGTTAAACTAAAAGAGACCTTTACAGCTCAATTTTCATATGCATTTTGCTAAAAATAAAAAGCTGTATGTTCTGTAGGGGCAACTCAGGAATCTTGCCCTTCAGAGATCCGGCCTCTCTTTCTTTCTCTCGTTCTCTCTCTCCCTCTCTCTTTCCCTCTCTTTCTCTCTCTTTCTATCTATCTATCTATCTATCTATCTATCTATCTATCTATCTATCTCTCTCTCCCTCTCCCATAAACGACTGCATGGGTAACTTCGCTATGCAAGCGGCTCGCGAAGACGTAAAAAGCCCCGCAAACACGCAAAAAACCCGCAAACACGCAAAAAACCCCACGAACACGCAAAAAAACAAAAATACGCAAATTCGCACAAATTCGCGAATTTTGCGGATCGCGAATTCGCAAATCCGCAAATTTGCGAATCGCAAATTCGCAAAATTCGCCCATGCTTAGCTGACACACGACGGGGGAGGAGGGAGGGGAAGGGGGGTTGAAGCTGTTGCGTGCCTGCCCCTATGCATGTCAATAACTCCGCGTTTGGTGGCATGGGGGACGGAGGGGGTGAGGAGGGAGTTTTCTCTTCTGCTGCTGCACTCACAATTCACGGCTTTGAAACAATTAGAGCATGAAATTCACTGAACATTATTCTCAGCCATAACCCCTGAGGTGCCGATTGCATCCTGCACTAACATTTTAAATAGGCTGCCCTGTTTTTAGGTTTAAACCTATAATAACTGATAAAACCCAACTGAAAGGAAAATAGCCCTCACCAGTGTAAACATATAAACACTGAAATAACACCTGCACAACCATAAACTAATGCCATTCAAAGAAAGGAAAAGGAGAGTGAAAGAGTCATTTTTTTCTTCCTGAAGGGGCCAATACAATGTAACTTTGTTATACAAGCTAGCAGCAAGAAAGAATGGGCTAACATTATTCTGCTTGGGTTTTGTTGTTTAGGGACGTGCTTCTTATCTCTATCCAGTGCGGAGATCTTATAATGTCATTGCCCCCTTACAGCTAGACCGCCCGCAGCCTGCTGTGCAATCGAATCGGGGTTCCCATCAAAAAGTCTCGTACCGATATGCCAACTTTCATAGCAAGGTACAGTGACAAGTATATGTGAAAAGAGTACTATCGCCAAGCATATGGGATAGTGATGAAAACATTACACCGGTCTTTTGGAAAATATGGAACGCAGTGTCTCTTGGAATGCTCCTGCAAAAAGGTTCTTTCAAAGTTCAACAAAGAATGGAGTGACATTGTTTGTATTTGCAGTGATTCAGCGATGTATATAAAAATGTTGTGTGATGACCAGTCAAAATCGATATCTGAGCTGAAGTGCTTCCCTGTAAGAAATGCTTGTCACTTGTTAGATGGTATGCTGAAAGCATCTTTAAATTCTTCAGAGTTAATGAAGAAAGCAAATTGACTTTTTAGCCCATTCTGGTGCACTGTTTTGCTATGCGCAGGAACTAAAACACAAATATTTCTCATTATGTGCTTTGTGCGGCATCAAAGAAAGAGCCTTCCCACCTGTTTCTCTTAGCTGATGGTTCTCATTCCAAGGGGATGTGAATGCTATATTATCCATGTGGCAACCGTTTGCAGAATTTTTGCTGAGTGATGATGCCAACGGCAAGAAATGTGAGAATCTTTGGTCGTATATTGTTAGTGTTGTGAATAAAAGTGCACTGTACTGCATTCTTAAGATTTTTACAAGAACACATAACTGCTGTAGTGGACATAATAAAAAAAGTCTGAAAAATTGGTGTAGATGTGAATCATCTCTTTGGGAGTTGGCTGGGGAACAACTTTAGTGACATTGGAATTGGAACATGTTCCATGTTAGGGTGTTTGCCACTTGATAAGCAAAGCAATGTTCAAGAGCAATTCAGGAACTTTTCTTTCACAATTTATGAGAAATGGCTTGCAATGATGCATAGAAATGTCCCTTCACCAACCATGGCATTTGAAGTCAATGAAACCTCACTGTGGTACTCTGTACAAGTTCTAGATCCCTTCCATAAAGGGGAATTTTCTCGGTGGTTTCAAAAGTGCTGCTTCATTTTTGACCGCTTCAATAACTCTGAGGGCATAAGAGCCTAGTTCAATGCAAATGTTGCAGAACCTGCCCAGAGAATTGCTGTCTTCAGGTGCACCAGTATTGGTACAGAAAGCTGTCATTGGCCAGAGTTAGCAAATTGTGTACTTGCTGTTTTGGGGTTGCCTGTCTCAAGTGCCCATGTTGAGAGGGTCTTTTCACAGATAAAAGTTTACATGGGAAGGAAAGAGTGAGCGTGCATGACCAAAGACCCACTGAAGAAGTAATGCATGGTGTACTATAATAAGTTAGATTTGGAAAAATGTATTTGGACCTCATATACACTGTACGTACATTGTCTATATACCATGCGCTATCAGTGGAGAAAGCAAGCAATAATAAAAGCAAAACTTTCCATAAACACCGGAAAAACACTGTTTATGTTGTTTTTAATGACACGAAAATGTGTAACCACTGATACCCACTGTTTTTATATGGTATTGAAATCACTGGAAAACACTGAAAAAACCTCACCAGAATTTACCAAAAATAGAAACTGAAAACAGGAAAGCCTAATTATAAAGCAGAATAAAAGGATTTACAACTTTTACCATCTAATAAGTGAATTAATAAATATCTGTTTCTTTCAGTCGCCTGACACTGGTCCCTACAGCCATGAAGTCATGCCAGGTGAGCCACACTGGAGGAGGACTCTATGGCATGTTTTGACGGGGTGGCTTCATTGAAACTCACCCCGTGAAGCCGCATTGCCTTCTGTGAGCAGTGCGTCTAGTACACTCAGCCTCACGTGAAGCCATCCTATACGGGAGGTGTCTGCCTGGGCATTTCCCAGGATGACAACACCGGTCTTGGGGTACTGGGGAGGGTATACGGGGTTATCCATACATAGCCTTGCAGTAAAAAGGAGGGGAGAGAGTGAGGCTGAGCGGGGAATTCCAAATCTGATAACACCCTGAGGAGTCCTAGTGCTGACGGCTTGTCAGAACAGGGGGTACTTCTACACTAGTTATCTTCATTTAGACTACTCCCCTACTAAGATTGGCCAAACCCCTTTGAAGTTTGCCCCACTCATTTTTGAGCATCCACAGGTTTTCATTCCACTTAAAGCCCTGTTCTCAGGTACAAGCACAGTCTTTTATAGAAGAAATAAGCCCAAGAAGCACCCTTGTGCACTTACCCGGTTCGCATATTGTTACACGCCAGTCCTGTCCGATTGAAGTAGTGAATACGAACGCCATGGGTGGTTTGTGTTAAATGGATTTCACGGTCATGTGACCTACTCCACTCTCCAAGGAGCTGAAACGTCTGTATCTTCTTGAAGCGTATAAGGGGGCTCGCCATATTGGAGAGGCTAAATTTGAATATACCATCCAAGTGCAATTACGTGAGGCAAATACCAACATTGTTAAAATGGCTTGAAGAATCTAATGACTGCTAGTCTAATCCGCCTGTCCAGAGCCTGCATCGTCCACAAGTAAAATGAAATTCACGAAGCAATAGTTGACAAAATAACTATAGTTACACAGACATTTTGTGATTGACACAATAAAGTTTTTTAGTACCAACCGACATGTGACGCCCTACCCCATTCTGTTGTGAATTTGTAGCAATTAGAAACCTAATAGAAAACAGTATAGAAAAGAGACAGAGGAGAGAACATACAAGGTAACATCTCAGCCCTAACAACTACGGTATATACATAAAATCTGTCACTTCCTACAAGCAATGTACAATAAATCATATAACGTGGCCAAAAGGTCATAAACTGAACATGTCGCATATATCATTATCCATGATTAAATCACAATGACCACACATATGTTATAAAATTATATCACATCCCATACACTTTTTGTATGATGTGCCACATAATAACACCAATGAAACCACAGGTAGATTCTCAGAGTAAGCACTGAGTATACCAAAGCAGAACATCATTTGGGAATATTCTGTTAGCCAGAAGGTAGTCATAAAATGTGATCATGAATACTACATCTAACACTCTGGGTAAGGACTCAACGGAGGCCCCTGGAGGGGAGTTGGGGTACGCCCTATGAGCCTAAAGGTACCGCCTCACCAGTGCACCGGGCTCCAAGATCTCGCATGTAGACAGGCAGTTGCTATATCTGGGGCTCGCCCTATTACAGCAAGGCATTTCGGTCCCGAGGGGGCCCAGAGATCCTATCATACGAAGAGAGGTAGGAGTGCATAGAAGCTGCCTCCTACGGGTTCACAGAGCTACCTAGTAGGTCATAGACCTGCTCAGAAGCTGAGTTGACATTCTTGCACAGCTGTATTGAGTTAGGCGTTTTAGGGCTTAGGTCCCTTGGTGATTCATGGGCAGAAAAATGTGGTAACTTATGGATTTTTGCTCCCAAACTAACAAACTGCATGTGATGACCTAATATCAGGAGGTATGATGTATTATGAGTGGCACTAACTGGGATGTTAGGCCTAATGTTTTATGATGATGTTTATGCCATGGGCAACTTCTATGTATTTGCTTAAGTACCCTATATGATTAGGACAACTGCCTAGTGGCAAAGTGATTTATGTGATTTGTGGTCTAATGTGCTTTACATACTAAAAAGCAATTTATGGTCAGTGTGAAGTCATGACAATTGCCTTGTGGGCAAAGTGATTCATGTAACAGTGGTCTATGTGTTTTATATACATGTTTATGACAAGTGCAAGTGGCACAGTGATTTATATGATCTATATGACATCATGACAAGTGCCTAGTGGCACAGTAATTTATGTGATTAAGGGCAAAAGTGTTTTATGTACAATACAAAGTATATTTTATATAACCTTGTGTGGAGTCTCTTTTTGTGGTGTGCCTAGTGTGTCACTGGTGGATGCATATGTTGTGCAAACGTTATACACATTGCCTCTGGAATAAGCCTGACTGCTCTGCCAAGCTACCAAAGAGGTGAGCAGGGGTTATCTTGTGTGTGTAACTCCCTTACCCTGACTAGAGTGATTTGTTCTGCCTGGCTTAGGTGCATACCCTAGCCAACCACAAACCCCATTTCCAACATACGTTTCAGTGGTGAGAATAGGACTTGCGTTTGTGTAGTATCACAGTGACTCATAGTTGCACTACAAACTCTGCACTGAGACCAGTGAGTGACCACATGTCCTTGTTCTTCCATTTATTTGTGACACCCCTTGAAAGTCAGTCATGTCTCACCTGGGCGATCCAGCAGTTGTTGAGATAGAAAGTGTGTTTAACATTAACAAGTTTTATTATTTTACAATGAGTAACCTAAAGCAGTTCTATCAGGATCTTGGTTGTCATGTGAGCTGTTCAGCCAGGAGGGTGGAACAGGGGGAGGCCTTGTTTGCCTGGGGGACAGCCAAAAACCAGAGGGTGGAGGATGATGATGAGGAAGTGGGAGAGGAAAACCAGTCAAGGGGTTTGGTCACTCAGGATATGCCTGTAAGGGTAAGGACCTCCAGGCCTGGCAGCAATGTATCCTCTAGGCGTATGTCCCCTGAGGAGCTGGTGGACAAGCAGAGAGCCAGGGATCATGAGTTAGCACCTGAGAAGGTCAGAATGGAAAGCAGATTTTTTGAATTAGAAGAAAAAAGAATGCTGTTGGGGCACAAAATGAGAATGCAAGAGTTAGATGAGTCACTTGAGAGGCTTGAGGCCATGAGTGTCGCAGCCAAGCAAAAAGAAATGTGAGTAGCTCATGGAGTGAGATTGGCTGGACTGGAGGTGGAAGCCATGAGGTCAGAGTCCAGCGCAGATGGTGGCAGCAAAAATGAGGTGTCTAGTGCTTAGAGAGAAGTACACCCAGAGATGTGGCACCTGACTTTAGGAAGGGGGTTGACATACACCAGGGGATTCAAGGTTATGAGATAGCTCCAGTGGTGCGCAGGACCCCTGAGGTTGATTGGTGAACTGGCACAGGGGTTCATAGTCCTAATAGTGAGAGGGACACTCTACTGACTCTAGAAGAGAGGTGTAGGAGTGGGGGTTCCCCCATGGTAGAAGTCTTGGTACATGTGTGTGGAGACCGCCCAGAAGAGTGTGGATTGAATCACAGAAACAGTCAGACACTGTCTTGCCAGTCTCAGGAGAGTGATGTGAGGTATGTTTGTGAGGCACTGGAATTTGATGTAAAGGGTAGCGTGGTTAACACGTGTGTGGCTGTGTGACTCAATTGTTGGAGAGCATATTTTAAGTCCCAGTATTCAAGAGTTATGCCAACATCCGGTAGATTGTGAGTTCTATGATCCCAAGGAGCTTTCACTGGAGGCAGGCCTTTTGGCGGATGCCAGAGGGTCTGATGAGGCTTTTGGGAGTGATCCTGAAGGAGGTGGCTCAGGTTTTCCCCAACCAGGTGAGGTAGGGGAGGTTTGGAGTAACCCAAATAGGTCCCAGTGTAGTGGGATGGGTGAGGAGTCCCATGGCATGCCTCTTAGTAGAGGAAGTTGGGGTGGGCTGAGTCCCATGGTGTCTGAAACCCAGGCCCAGTGCTTAGTTGGTTCCTTGACTGAACACCAGGAGGGGGGCATACTCTGTACCAGGAGGCCATTCCCTGAGGGGGCTCCCAAGGTGTCAGTTGAGCTGGGGGGAGACTGCTATAACAAGTGTTCCACCATTTCTGGTGTCTGGCAGCAGCACTTCAGTTGGGAGGGTGCATGAGTCCAGAGAAAGGGATGAGAAAGTCCTCAGTTGAAGGACCAGTGGGTTAGGTGTTGCCAGCTCTGAGATCAGAGCACCACAGGACTGAACCTGGTGAGGCTACTTCTTGCCAGGGGGGGTCTTCATGCTCCATCAGGTGGACAGGAGGCTGGAGACCTTCGCAAGGCAGATTCTTGCACAACTCATGAGGAGTATCTTTACCTTGGGGAGTTGGTGAACTCCTCTGGGTTGCCAGGCACAGGTCCAGCCTCAGGGTACAGACCCTGGGTTGGAGGACCAGGTTCTGGGTGCCCCCCTGCCCTTGAGGAAGGGGTGACTGCTAGCAGTACCCCTACCGGTTTGTTTTCTGGTGGTGCCTCTCCAGGTGAGAGGGTGCAGCGCCCCAGGGAGGAGGACGGGGTGTGGGAGAGCCCATCCCAGTCTCCAAGCCACTATCAGGGCAGAGACCCTGGGCTGGTGGGTCTGTGTCAGGATGCCATCCCTGACCTGGCAGGAAGGAGAGTGGACAAAGGGTGCCAACACATGGGGCTACCGCCCCCCACTCTCTGATGCCACAGAGGTTAGAGAACACTGAGAGACATGAGGCCTGGCTCTCGTCACTGACAGCTGTCAGTGGTTACTATTGCTATCTGTCCTAGTGGACGAAGTTGTCCCTTGGAGGGGGACAGGAGTCACACCCTGATGGTGAACTAGGCCATACAACTGTGTAGCAATGTGGGCACTGTCTACCTTCTGGGATACATCTGTGAGCTAAGTAAGCTTAGGTGCTGCACATATGGGTCCACAGGTGGAGAGAAGGGCTCCCTACGGGTTGTACAATGTCATTCAGTTACTACATCTGCCCCCATTAGTGATAACATACATCACAGGATAGAAAATCTCTGCACACATTCACCCTCTTACTTTGTCAAGGTGCATTCCTCTCAAGAAACCTGATTGTGTTTGCTCCTTCCTCCCGATACGCGGAGGTGAAGGGGATAGGATGCGTATTTATATTGCAGCTTCCTGCATACTGGAAGTGCACCTTAAGTCACTTCTCGTAGTGATTAACCACCGGAGGGCACTTGCCTTCACCTGTGGCGGTGTTACTATGTGTGTGCTTGGAGACTCGACTCCTGATGTCATTACGGCAGCATCTTGGACCAGCCAATCCCAGCTAAACATTTAGTGCTTCCTCTGACATGGAGTCCTGGATTTGTAAACTTTCTCGATCGGAGCCCACATGTTGGTTGAGAACCAACGTATATGAACTTTGTTCCCTTGGTGCGGCTCCTTCTGCGCGGTGTGGTCACATTTAATGATATCATCAGGGCGTCATCTATAGAATGTATAAACCCGGATGTAACCTTACGTGTTCATGGGACTTGTGGTCCCAGACTGCGGTCTCTTAAGTGATGGTATTATACATAGGTTTCGCCCTGAGAGCTGTTTTCTCTTTCTCTGCATGTGGGACTCGATCTCCTCACTGTGTTTCAAAACCCACGGTTTATAAAAACAAAACAATATATTCCATTGGTATCACAGGGCATATTCATGGAAGTTGGAACATATGGGTCCTTATGGATGCACATCTAGATACAGCTGTGTACACTAAGCATCAAATGCTATTGTGCATGCGCTGTGCAGGCAGTATTAAAAGGGATGCAATACCGATATCACCAATGTAATCGTATTTGCGTACTCAGAATTTTTTCTCAGGATGTTAGGCAGCTAAGTAGATCAGAATTGCTTTATAGTGTTATCATTGTGTGTGTAACTAGGTATTTATACCAGTTGCAACCACTTTATTTCATTCTTTAGCCGCTTTTCCCATGTTCTCAAGAGGTACATCCATCTTTGTTCTTGTATGAGCAGTTTTCTTTTGAGGTCTATGATGTTAGTGCTCAATTTCCTTAGGACAACCCATGTCATGTCCATATCTTTACGGTTCAGGTCAAGATAGTGGCGTGTTAGTTTTTTGTTATTCCTTTTGCAACGTATCATGCTCCAGTGTTCATTGATGCGCATCTTTATTTTACTGATTGTCATTCCTACAAGGAAAAAGCTGCACAGGCATATAATCAAATATACAACTTTCTCACTGTTGTAGTTAGTTAGTGTTCTTAAAATCCTGGGTCTTCCTATTTTAATTTCCTTTTGTCCTCTCTCCATGTGGCTCAGATAACCTGAGAGTGGGGTAAGGCTCTGAACTGGGAAAAATTGTGTTTTTGGTTATGTCACATGTGTAGTGTCACTTCTCATCGAGCATGCAAATGGTCATCTACAGATGTATATATTCCTTGATCTACACACTAGGAGACTTTTCAATATTACAATTATTTTTATCTGTTGCATGTATGTACGGGCCATATACAAAAGAGGTTGATACAGGCCATGCTTTATGTAAGTAGTGGCAAAAATAGTGAATTTGCCACATCAGAATCCTGTGTTTCCATCCTGAGGAATGTCACAGACTCACATGATCCACCAGGCAGAAACATCATGACATTATAGTGGTGATGGGGTAATAATTCCCCTTGTCTCCACAATTGGTTTTATTATCAAGTGTCATCTCTAATAAATATAAAATGTCTGTTTAGGATGGCACATTGTTTTTTAGCATATTTAGATCACAGGTCTGTTCTGAGAAAGAAATGCCTCTCCGACTCAAAGTGAAGGCCCGCCCTCCATCAAACCGGGTTTTTGAGGAGTGTGGGCTGTCCTATGATGAAGCATGACACCTGGTGGGGTGGGAGAATATCCCATCACATGTTTGTGTATGTCCAGCATTAGATGCCATGTTGAGTAGAATTGTGAGGCATATATAATTGAAAAATAAAATCTCAGGTAGCTATTTTGTGTTAAAACATTATCAGCCTGATTCATGAAGTAAAATTGCGCCCGCAATCGCTGCGAAAATGCAAATGCGGGCGCAATTTCCGTAATCGGCATTCAACATCAAAATAGCGAATTCGCAAACACAGAATTGCGAATTCGCTAATATATTCGCAGAATCCCGGCAGGTGAGCATTAGCGAATCGGAAAATGCGATTAACCACGGATTCTGCGAAAATAATAGCGAATTCTCTATATAATCGCAATCGGTATTCAAGAAAAATCGCTAATAGCGAAAAACCCAAAAATCGCAATTTGCACCGCGCAAAATAAGGACAACTCAAAGCAGGTGGTAACCATAAAAGCCATGCAAAAAAAACTTTCAAAAAACCGTTGTCCTATCACCAACAGGTTCTGGCCTGACCAATCACACATAAGGACCATCATCATCAGCAGCATTAGGAGTCCCACAATGCCAGGAATGTACATGGTGGTGAGGCGTCGAAGGCTAGAGCGATTAGCACGGAGGAGACGCAGGATCCAGGACAGGATATTCCACCAGCGGGTCACCTTGCTGGGCCAAACCAGAGAGCAGATATATGCTAAATACAGGCTGAATGGGGAAATGATAATGCAGCTAATACAGGACCTTGACCCCCTGATGCAGCACCCAACAAGCCGTACCAATGCGGTGCCTACACATGTGCAGGTATTGTGTAGCCTGCACCTCCTGGCCTCCGAGAGTTTCCAGGGGATAGTAGCGGCTGCTGGGGGGATATCCCAGCCCACCATGTCACGCTGCCTCCACACTTTTGTTGACGCCATGCTCACCCAGCTACACCGTCACATCAAATTCCCCGCCAGCCAACAGGAATTGGACATGACCAAGCTACAATTCTACAATGTAGCCCATTTTCCACATGTGCTCGGATGCATAGACTGTACCCACGTCGCCATCTGCCCACCAGCTGCCATGGAGTATATGTTCCGCAATAGAAAGTCCTACCACTCCCTCAACATCCAGATGGTCTGCAATGCTAAGACATACATCACTGACATTGTTGCACAGTACCCAGGGAGTACCCATGACTCCTTCATTTTCCGGCACAGCGGCCTCCACACACGACTGGTCAGGGGAGAGTTTGGGGAAGGACACCTACTTGGTAAGTACACTTTGTTGAAAATGTCACATTGCTAAGATGTAACAGCGCAGCACAGGCAATCACCATCTGCTCCTCTCATTCAGGTGACAGTGGCTACGCCCTCCGTGAATACCTCCTGACCCCATACCTCAACCCTGCTACACCCCAGCAACGGTGCTACAATATTGCACACATACGGACAAGGAATTGCATAGAAAGGACATTTGGCCTGCTCAAGAGCAGGTTCCGCATACTGCACAAGACAGTTTGGGCCATGTATTACAGTCCTGAAATGTGCTGCCGCATTGTGGCTGTCTGCGCAATACTACATAACATTGCAACCAAAGCGCCGGATACCTGTTGACATCTCTGGCAGTGAATCTGAGGGGGACAACCGGCCACCTGCACATGCGCGCCATGCACATGGGGAGAACCCAGCAGAAGGGCACAGACGTCGCAACCACATCACAGTGAACAGTTTCTAGTACAACCTCTTCCATCACCCCACAAATCAACAATGCATGCAAAATGTAATGATGACACAACGCTAATGTGTGTTCCAAAATAAATGTATTTGTTCAATTCACAAAAAATAAATAAGGTGCCAGTACAAATAACTCCCACGAACAGTATTACAGCATACTGCTGTGTATCAGAACATGGCAGGCTTAACGTCAGCCTGTGGCAATGATAGTCTGAAGTTCTCAGGTGCGCCTACTGCGCGTTGCGCCCAAGCGCCTCTGAGGGGAATCCTCCTCCGGGGCTTCAGGACCTGGCGTGGGCCTGGTGCTGCGGCTGTGTGGTGGGATCTGTGAGGCTGAGTGGCTGCTTACGCTGGACGCCCCCTCACTAGCATCATCACCCCCCACAGTGGATGGTATTGCTGGAGGGTGTAGTGCAATGACGGCCGTGGTGAGGTGCTCCAGCACCCTGGTCATGTCCTCACTGCACTGTACTAGTTGGTGCTGCTGTGTCAGGGAGCGCCGCGCCAACAGAGAAGTTGCATTTGCAGCTACATAACTTGCCCTGCTGTATGAGGCCAGCCGGCTCATAAGTTGGCGGTGGCGGCGGCGTGCTGCACTGCGCTGTGTCGACATCGCAGCGGTGTTGGCCTCCATGGCTGCAGCCATGCGGGCCATTCCCTCACCCACACCTGCCATGGCTGCAGTCATGTTGTCTAATCGCTCCCCCACACCTGCCATGGCTGCCCTCATGCCGTCCATGTGGCCTGCAACTGTGGCCACATTGCGCCCTATCATATGGAGCTGCAGCTGAATAGCTCCTTGCTGTTGTGCCTGGCGCTGGTGTATCTGCAACATGCGTCTTTCAACGCTGAGACGCGCCAGTCCCTGTTCATTGGCCCGCCTGCTTGCTGGAGTGGAGTGCAGGCGTGACCTGCCACGCCTGCCCTGCTGGCCTGAGTCTGTGGCTGGCCGCTGTGTGGCAACTGGCGCGGGCCCGGATGTTGTGGCGACAGCTGCTGGGGGTGTGACCGCTGGTGTTGCTGGTGCGCCAGATGCAGGGGGTGTGACTGCTGGTGTTGCTGGTGTGCCAGATGCAGGGGGCACAATGGTAGCTGCCCTGGCTGCGGCTCTAGGTGGTGCAGCGGTAGCAGGAGGCACAATGGTGACTGGCCTGGCAGCGGCTGTGGGTGCTGCACCAGTCGCAGGGGGGACACTGCAGGTGGATCTGGCTGCTGGTGTTGATGCAGCGGCAGGGGCTGGTGCCTGGGTTGGTGGTGGCACCTCCTCCTCCTGGACCTCCTCATCGATTTGCAGCCTTTCGCTATCGCTGCTTTCGCCACCTGTGGGGGTAAGTGGTGGATCATTAGTTGCATGTATCTGGCAGACGTGCAGTTGCTACATGCATGCTGGGTGGCATTCCCTGAATGGCTGTGGCTTTGTGTGCTTTGGGACCTGTCTGGCTGCATTGTGGTACTACAACATTGTGGCCAGACTACATCTCCCACAATGCTTCAGGACATTCCTTGATGGGCAACTATGGCATGCCTATGGGACATTAGGGGAGCCTATTTGGTCATGGACATCCATAGGGGGCAGGGTCGCAGTCGCATGCCACTTACCTTGGGTGTCTTGGGTGGTGCTGGATGAGTCTAGTCGTGTAAATACTACACAGGCCTCCTTCTCCAGGGTGTCCTCCACCTGGTCCTCCATGGCAGTATTGGGTGGGACAGTTGGTCCTCGTCCTCCAGTGCCCGAGGACTCCCCAAGGCGCGCCGCCACCTTCTCCTTGGCACGGCCTCGGAGGTCATACCAGCGTTTCTTTAAGTCCTCTAGGGACCTGTCCGCCACTCCCACGGAGTTCACAGTGGAGGCAATCCCCTGCCATATCCTGCGCTTCTCTTGTTCAGGGACCCTCCTGGAATCTTTTCCAAACAGTCTCTCATGGTTTGCCACCACCCCCTCTATCAGGTGTTCTAGCTCCTGCTCCGAAAATTTTAGTTTCCTTTTGCGCCCAGACGAGCTGCTGGTGCCAGGTACAGGTTCCTCAGACATTGTAGCAGAGTTGTGGTTCTGTAGTTCTCTCCTGTATTGCTGCATCTCTCCAACTTGCTCCCTCTCAGTTAGCCTCACTGTGGAGAATGGGGGTGGGAACTGGCAGCTTCCTGGTTGTGATGTCATCACTGGGCTCGAAATGCGACTTCCCGTTTTCCCGATCTCGCGAGTTTGCGATCTCGCAAATAGCGATATCGCAAATAGCGATATCGCTATTTGCGAGTTCGCAATCCCGGCGCGGGTAGCCGAAAATAGCGATTTTTCTGCGATTATCGGTAATCGCTAACGGAATTTGCGATCGCGTGCAAATCGCTTTTTTTTATCGCAATTCTTCATGAATTCGGATTTGCGATTTCTGAATAGCGATTCGCTTTTTTTCGCTATTACAGAATCGCAAATGCCGATTTTCATGAATATGGCGGAAAGTTTGGAGGCCAGCTCACCCTTGAGACCCCATAGCCTCTAGTTACCTACCTTGTATATACTCCGGGGGTGTGTTTGTATGTCTTGCCTAAATCTCAAGGACATCTATCTTTAAGTTCCTATTCATCTACCTCACTGAAGTTTCTTCAATGAATTTAGCGAGACGAAGCATATCAGTTCACTGCACTACCATTCATTATTTTCCCACGAGTTGATGTTTCACAGTTTCTAAAATCCATAATGTGCCAGTGCATCAGACTATTATTTACGTAGATAACATCTTGATAATGGCGCAGGCCTCTTCTATTGCACCTGCAGACCACCATTTCACTACTAGAAAAGTTGGGATTTGTAATAGACCAAGAGAAATCATTTTTTGTCCAAGTTAAATTATTAACATTTCTGGGTTTTATAGTGAACTCTTCTTCCTGTCTTCTACCACTGCCAGAATCAAAACTTTCTGTCATCAGAACAGAGTTGTCTCTCTTTGTAACTCTATTCCATTTATCTTCATGCTACCTAGCGAGAATCGTGGGTCTGTCATTTTCTATTCAAATGATTTTCCAGGAGTCCTACATTTCCGAACGCTCCAAATAATAAATATACTCCATCTCAGAAGAGGTCTCAGTTATTCCAATCTAATTCCTTTGGAATCAAAGACAAAAGAAGAGACTCTTTAGTTGTTAATACATCTCAAAGCGTGGAAGGAAAGGCAATTTTCAGTTTGCTCCTCAACTTCTAACAGAGCCTGATGTAAGTTCATAAGGGTGGGGAGCTCTATGCGGCCAGTTCTCGACAAAAGGCACATGAACTGCAGAGTAGTTTCCATCACATCAATTGTTTCTTTTTAATATTTCTTTATTGTCATTTTTAAGTATATTCAACATACCAGCCATAGAGTGTTCAATACATACTGGCATATTTAACAATATGAGCCATCATTAGTTGTATCTCATGCCAAGTATGACCTTACATGAATGACTTATTTAATCTGTCTATGTACTGGCTACATCAAGTATAATGGGGTGACCCAGTGTCCCTCAGGACCTGGGCATCTTGAGTATGTGCTACAATTGGTCCTGTTGGGAAAGTAATTGCTTTACAGTTTCATCAATATATGTATAGAAAGAAAGGGAAACACACCTGGATTGAGCCAATCAAAATCAATATATTTACATCTTATTCTCTTTTCTATTTTAGTCATAACACAGTATGGCTGTCACAAGTAAGTATGGGCGGAAAATCCGTTTCGCTCGCGGATTTTGCGGATTTTCGGTAAATTCGCAATCCGCGAGATTCGCGAATCTCCCGCAAAATCCGCAAATCCGCGAGCAGCGGATTTTATGGCTTGCTCGCACTGTTCGCGTGAGTTCACGGCTTCCCAGTACAACTTCGCGCCCCGCGAATAAGCGCTAAATTGCAGAAATACGATCTTAGCAAAACTGAAACTACTTACCAGGTTCAAAAGTTCAGGCTCATCATTAGTAGCCATTTCCTGTAGTGCTTCCTGAGGGGCCCCTCCAGAGTTCAGTTGCCTACTTGCAACTATTATGTGACCCTGCTCTGAACCTCAGAATAGTTACACATATGCCACAAAGGTCCTGAATTACAGCTAAGGGAGACAAGCAGGAGCCAGGCTGGAAGTTTAAATCCATTAATCAGCCCCTAATTCATTATTGTCAGTTGGGGCAGGGCAGGTGTTGTAACTAATTTTGCAACAATGAAAGCACTTAGCAAGTGCAAAAGATCACTAATCAGGAAGCACTAAGGAAGCAGGTGCCAGCTAAAAAAATATTCTGTGACACATTAATCAGCCCCAAATTAATTCAGGTCACTTGAGGCAGGGAAGGTGTGCTTTGCTTTGCCACAATAATGTACACTGACTGGACAACCAGAGGGTGCTGTGATGAAACAGAGGGTGGCATGGGTGGGCCAGAGGGTGGCATGAGTAGTCAGAGAGTGGCAGTGGTGACAGAGAGTGGCAGTGATGAAGAAGAGTGTCCCAAACAGGCTGGACACGTAGAAACAACAAGTTCGCAAAACTTGCGACCCGACAGGTAAGTTCGCGTTTGCGAAATTGTACAAAACCCTTGCGAACTGGCAGAAACCCGCGCGAACACAAAAAAAAATCCACAAATTCGCGAGAATTCGCGGATTTTGCGAATTGCGAGTTCGCAAATCCGCAAAATTCGCGAACGCGAGATTCGCAAAATTCGCCCATGCTTAGTCACAAGCCAACACAAATATTTGAAAATGGCGAACGGGTGACTTGTAAGTGATTAAGTGATCTAGCAGTGACAACGTGCTATAAGTGACCGAAATATGTACAGTGCTATACAAGGAGTATCTAAAATGTTACGATCAGTAGACATCTGTCCCTAAACACGAGAATCTTCAATGCGCATATTGCATATTCTGTTGTTTGCTTGAGGTGGAGTGAGTAGGCTATGGATTGTCAGGACACGTTGATGTTTCGATTCAAAGAAATGCGTTATTGTGACGGAGTCATGGTTTAAATGAAAAGTGGTTCTGTTGTGTCGGATCAATTACTTTTGGGAACATTCAGTAATGAGAACAAAGACTCTCTGATACCAGTCCAACAATTAGAGAAATAAATGCTCAAAAACTTTAAGTCATGTAATGGATCAATTGTATTGAAAGATTTTCAAACATTTGGTATCTGAATTGTAATCATTCTTTGAAAACATTCAATGCTTGTGGTGACTGTCAAAAATAAAGTGACTTTTAGTGAAAGGTGCTCAGTGAATGGTAAAATATACAGTGCAATTTATGTATAAGTATATACAGATGACTTCATTGGCCAGATGGTGCTTTTAAACCAAGGATTCCTAATGTTCCTATCCGGATCCTGGTCTTTCTGGGCCTATAATGTTCGTCGACGTTTTGCGCTGAATTTGTCAGATTCAGCGCGAACACGAGAGGAATGAAGCACCTCCGTTTGTCTTGAAGAAATTCTCTACAAGAGTTGACTGGCATTATTGCCACACTGGTCTCAGGCTGAAGTTACCCGGTCTGACCCCTAAACTGTCCTTCTTCTGTCTTGATAAAGACCCGCCGTGACCACCAATCGGGGCGCACTAGGGTCGAAAAAAGTCACATTATTTTTGACAGTCACCACAAGCATTGAATGTTTTCAAAGAATGATTACAATTCAGATACCAAATGTTTGAAAATCTTTCAATACAATTGATCCATTACATGACTTAAAGTTTTTGAGCATTTATTTCTCTAATTGTTGGACTGGTATCAGAGAGTCTTTGTTCTCATTACTGAATGTTCCCAAAAGTAATTGATCCGACCCAACAGAACCGCTTTTCATTTAAACCACAAATACCCAGGTTCTGAGGGACACAGGGTTACCCCTTTTTCTTAACTACACTGTGACGGAGTCATGGCGGGTCTTCTTCAGGACAAGCGGGACGGACAGTAGAGATGGTATGGGATACAACTTGCAGTCTTATTTAATGAAGCGTAATCCACCAATTGGTTGGATTCTTAAGGGAAGGCTTCTGGTTCATTCAGTGAACTGCCCAGCCTAAGCCTTGACTCATGGAATAGGATTCCCTTCTGAGTTACGTGATTCATTTCCACCTTCTCTTAAGAATCGCTCCAGACTAAGAGTTTCTCTCAGTATTCTTCATCTGATTGAATCTGACAGGCATCCGTCAGAAACTCCGAGACGTATAGCTACCTCATCATTAAATTCACTGAACTTACCATGTTTAATGAGTGTATCCAGTCTTCAAACAATTTGTCAATGATTTCATCAACTTTGTTTTATTCTTGACTGAAAATGCACCTTTAGTAATCTACATTTGGCATTTGATTGAACTTGAGATTTAAGGCTGCTTTGATTTGACAGTATGTAATTTCGTCAGCTTGTAGCATTTTGTTATGACTTATTTTACATGTAATATCACTACCGTAAATTGGGGGTCGAAAGGGAACGTTTAAAGACCAGCAGGTGTAAGTTCCCTAAATATTAACTGTGTATACCAAAAAACACACCTACAGTCTAACTCATGTGTTTAAAAACTTCACATCAAGTAAGGCCCTTCCTCTCCCAAACCAACTCACGTGTAATTTATCATTAAGGGGGAGAGATCCCTTAAGGATTACTTACCTCACTCACCCGAAGGTGACATGCTTCATCATATGGGCCCTCCTTACCAGTGGGGAAAACCTAGTCGCCACTGGGAGCTGCCACTTCGTAGTTAAGGAAGGAGCTCAGAGATGTTTTATTTTATCTTTATAAGGATGGGTACTAATCCCATATGTGAGGATGATGAGTGTAGTGAGGTTTGCAGCGCTGTGTGAACAAATAGAAGAGTGAGTTAAAACTGTCTAGATAGAAATCACTAACATTTGTTTTATTGATGTGTTCTACCTGACAGGATTAAAAAGGAACAGCACAGTGGTATGGATGTATAACCACTGTCACATTGTGGTCGACATGTTTCAGCCGATTGATCAGACCTCTGCATCAGCGGCTTTCTTCAGGACCAGATATAATAGTGATATTGCTGCTGCAAAAAGTGAACTAGAGATAAATAAAGGTATATACAACACCGGTATTCCTGCTTATCCTTTTGGTCAGGTTATACCCAAGGTATCTATAGAAAAAAGACAAAAAAAGGATGGGGGAAGGTAGAGAGAAAGAATGAAAGAAAGAAAGAAAGAAAGAGAGAAAGGGCACAAACAATAAATCACATGGTAACTCAGGCATTGTGCATTGTCACAATATCAAAAGTCTATTAGTACTTCTTTTTAGTCACAGCTACAAAGGACTTACCCTCAATTGTAGGATAGCCCTGCCTCACCTCAACCTGACAGGCTGCTTAGGAAGGAGGCCCCGCTCTGCGGGAGGAAAAGAAAGTGTGGATGGTGTTATAATTTTATACACCACCTAAACCATTTCCTTATTTCTTTGTAAACAAAGGGGCCAGAGGTACATACAGGTCAAGTGGATCAAAGGACCCACCAACTAGCCACCACAAATATCTCGTTGCCACGTCCCAAGAAAGTAGTGTTACCAACTTGGACGCATGCCCGATAGATTATACAGGCAAGTACTCTGCTACAACGGCGGTAGGACCCGTGTTTCGTACAGCGGTAGTCAATCATGCCGCGTTAGTATAAATGTTCGTCCACTGTCTCGTTTGGTACCTTCCGGGGCGAGCTCTCTCACGAGACGAGGTACCGAGGGACAGGTAAGAAGGATGTTTGTGTGTGTTTCTTTCCTTTGTTGCTGACACCGGAAATAAGCTTAACTATCGGGTGGCAGTAGCCTCTGGTTATGGTCTAATCAGAATCGTTCTCCTCATGGAGTGCCTTTTACTCTTGTGTTCTGTCCCCGCTTAATACGTCGATTCTGGGGACGTGGCAGAGAGGGGCCTCCTTCTTGAGCAGCCTGTCAGGTTGAGGAGAGGCAGGGCTATCCTACAATTGAGGGTAAGTCCTTTATAGCTGTGACCAAAAAGAAGCACTAATAGACTTGATATTGTGACAATGCACAATGCCTGAGTTACCATGTGATTTATTGTTTGTGCCCTTTCTCTCTTTCTTTCTTTCTCTCTACCTTCCCTCATCCTTTTTTTGTCTTTTTTCTATAGATACCTTGGGTATAACCTGACAAAACGGATAAGCAGGAATACCGGTGTTGTATATACCTTTATTTATCTCTAGTTCACTTTTTGCAGCAGCAATATCACTATTATATCTGGTCCTGAAGAAAGCCACTGATACAGAGGTCTGATCAATAGGCTGAAACATGTCGACCACAATATGACAGTGGTTATACATCCATACCACTGTGCTGTTCCTTTTTAATCCTGTCAGGTAGATCACATCAATAAAACATCCATACCACTGTACTGTTCCTTTTTAATCCTGTCAGGTAGAACACATCAATAAAACGAATATTAGTGATTTCTATCTAGACAGTTTTAACTCACTCTTCTATTTGTTCAGACAGCGCTGCAAACCTCACTACACTCATCATCCTCACATATGGGATTAGTACCCATCCTTATAAAGATAAAATAAAACATCTCTGAGCTCCTTCCTTAACTACGAAGTGGCAGCTCCCAGTGGCGACTAGGTTTTCCCCACTGGTAAGGAGGACCCATATGATGATGCATGTCACCTTCGGGTGAGTGAGGGTTCTAATCCTTAAGGGATGTCTCCCCCTTAATGATAAATTGCACATGAGTTGGTTTGGGGGAGGAAGGGCCTTACTTGATGTGAAGTTTTTAAACACATGAGTTAGACTGTAGGTGTGTTTTTTGGTATACACATGACTTATTTTACACCTTCACCAGAAAGATTTTTAAAATATTTCATAATCTTGTTACCTGCTTCTTCCAGCGCATCAATGAAATCCTCAAATGTCTCTATCCAAGCAGTTGATCTGTTGCCAATAGTTTGCTTTTTGGCAGTATTGATTTGTTGTGTTTATATCTAGGACCCTAATTTGATATTCCCGATTTATGCCCTTGTGAGGTTATAATCAATAATATCCTGATAAAGGTATAAGAATCAGATTCATATTCAGTAATAGCCCATGCAATCCAAAGCACAGCACGGCTACTCCCATCGACTCCTAGAAAGCACAACGCGTTCTTTAAACAAACCAAGCCTCCAGCAGCCCGGGAAAACCCCCCAGCTTTTGTTTTGATTTGAACAAGAACTCCTGAAGTCCAGAAAGAACTGTTAGTTCTTAGTGACGTCTTATGTCCAACCTTACGTCAAACTTGGCACCTTCCAGGTATAAAATACCAACAGTTGCCTTAAGCAAACACACAGTGGTTTGGAGCAGAGCGGACATCTACTTGCCCGAGAGCCCAGCTGATGCGAGTGCCCATGGAAGCAGCCCCTCCTGTTTGACGCACTGAGAGAGACGCTTTCTTTTTCTCCAGCCGAGAAAATCCAGCTCCGGTGTTTCCAGCCTACCCTTGCGGGTTGCTGGAATATCAAGTCTTGAGGAAAGAGATACCAGACCTCCTACATTCTATTACCAAGGTACGGAGCTGACTAAACCCTTAAGAGAATTCCTGTTGCAGATTCTTGGCAAAATTATCCTAACCAACTTAACTTAAAACTGCTACTTACTCATCCCATCCCATGTATTAGGCTTAGGTCAGGTACACCGGGGTAGGCTTAGTTAGAAGCATCAGTTGAGTACGTTAGTCAATGTATTTATGTATGTATATATTTTATCCATTTTAAAGTATCATATGGCTAAGAAACCATATCAATGCTTTTACAGTATTATTTCATAATACTACTTATATTGTAAGCACTTTACTTTACTTTAAGTATTGCAATTGTGGCAATTCGTTTCTCTTGCATGAGAAAGAAGACTGCTCAATAAATAACACTTTTTATTGAAAAACGCCCGTCTCTCTATTTCTCTGCATTCTGGTGAAACTAAGTATGCACTGCTGACTGAGTGAAATAGCTGTCTATTGTTTTCACACGACTCTAGAGATACACTCTTATTCTGAGGGAGCAAAGTTGTTATGTGAATGCGGTTGTCAGAAACTGAATCCCGACTTGTCTGAGCCAGGGGAGCTTGTCCCTCCCTATTCATTTTAGAAAGTTTCCAGTGACCTCTGAGCTAGCTGGCGCAAACCTAAATTAAGTTTAACATAGTCAGTAGAGACCTAGATGACCTCAGTCCTACGTCTACACTGCTGTTTATGTTATTCCAATGCGCAGAGCCTATTGGGAAAATAAGAACTACACTACAGATTGGTGGTGGTGGTTTAAAGAAGGCGGCGCCATTGTTACCATTTATGAGACTGGCTGACACTGAGAGTAAAGTTCTGTTTGACACTGTCTGCTGACCTCTAGGATCTGTTTCATCAATGCCATCTCTGTGTTGATATGTAAGTGAACAAGGCAATTGAAAGATAATGACATCCAGGTTGCACATTGCCAACATGATAACAAAATTGAATGGTGCGAAGGTCTTCTCTCACCTTGATTTGAATAAAGGATATCATTAGTTAGAACGCGAGAAGAATTACAGGTATTTTCCAACCTTTTCTACATATATTGGTCTGTTCTGTTATAAAAGACCAAGGGCCTCATTACAACGTTGGGTGGAAAACCTCTTCCCGACAGTCCGAATCTTCTTGACTCTGTTGAAATGCTTCAGACCGGCTCGGTCGGTTTACAATCCACCTCACTGATTACGATGTTCGCTGTCGGATTGTAAACCTCACGATCTTTCCGAATCCGTTCTGACTGGCTCTTGGAGTATTCGTGTCGGTCGGAACCGCATCGTACAGCTCTCCAGACAGCATTTCCTACTGAGCGATTTCCATGTCGATTTCCAACAGCCTTTCCGAGTCAGCCTCTCTGACACAAAAAGACTTTTGGAACTGACTTTGGGGGCCCCTGGGCAGCCCCCGTTTATCCCGGGGCCTCCTATTGGGACCGAGGCGAGGGTGTACCTAAGGGACCCCCCCTGTAAAACCCATTGTGTGGCAGGCACAATGGGGTGCCTGCGAAAGGGTGTAGGCTTTTCCGCACACACCCTGTTTCCCCATAGGAGCCATTGTTGTCGGGCGGAACACGGCCTCCCATAGAAGTCAGTACGACTCCGACTAAGCAGTGTTTGGTCGCATCATAATCCTAAAGCTGTTATGCAAGTGTGTTGTTTGCTTACTGATGCAGGTTTAACTTTGAATGTTGACAAATGTGAGTTCCATAAGATAAAGCTAATATTCTTTGGTAATATCTTTTCTGATGGGGCATGACAACCAATCCAGCTAAAGTGCAGGCGTTATCAGCTGCCAGTTCCCCACAAGGTGTTTCCGTGTTATGTTCGTTCATTGGCATGGCCAGCTACTGTTCTAGATATATAATAGACTTTGCCACAATAAGTGCTCCGTTAAGAGATTTGACGAAAAATAATGTTTAGTTTCATTAGTCACATCAATGCGAGCAAAGTTTAAAAAAAATAAAATAAGCTATTGAGAACGCAACTGAAATGGCATACTTTGATCTAAAGCGTCATGTCAACATGCTAAAGGTGTTACTTCACTAGGAGAGATTGAGTGCTGGTCCGTCCATCTAGAAAATTAAAATCTGAAGCTCCCTTGGTTGCTGAGCCCCTTCATGTTGTGATCAGCAAAGGACACATGGTGACTGTCCAGCGTATGGGAAGTCCATTACCCCAGATCCCTTGCATTTCCGACATGTGGCTCATTGCTTCTCAGGCACCGATGTCAATGTAAAGACTGGGTCTGAAAGAACTAGTGAAAACCCCCTGATTGCTGTTTTTTCCCACAACACCAATGCAGATCACGCCCACTTCTACTGCCTGTCACCAGTTTCCGAAGACACGATCGGGACGTGTAATCAGAATGCCACGAAGCCTCATTAAAGAGCTATGATTGTGTATTTATTTTTACAGAAATTTTAATTTTTTTATTAACAGTGGGAGAGATGTAGTGTCATGTCTGACACAATGTATGGAATTATCTTTATCTTTTGCGGGCAGGGTATCTGGAGAATAGAAGGATTTCTCTGCTTTCATGTTATTATTCTTATCAGTTGTTGCTCTTGCTGTCTGAGGAACCTGTTTATCTATCTGTAGGTTACATCGTCTAGGGCAGTAGTTCTTAACATGTGGTCCGAGAAACCCTCAGATTCTGTGAGGCTTACTCAGGGAGCCCGGTGCTGTGTCACAAAATTAAATTAAATTACAATGAAAACATCAAAATTAACAAAGTATATACAAATAAAGAAACAAAACTGAAAAAGGTGAAAATTTTTCTAGATTTGATTGTGAATTAAATAAAATATTTCAATATTTGAGTAGTTGTTTGCTTTAGACTTTTTTTGTATTTTTGTGTATTGTTTTGAAGTTTATATCATAGAAATGGCTTAGGCTGGGGGTGCCCAGCTTCTAATAATGACTCGTTGGGGGTCCCAGGAGTCCAGAAATGATTCAGTGGGCGTTCACAGAAGTCAAAGAGTTAAAATCCGCTTGTCTAGGATATGGTTGAGAACTACCATCATTTTGCAGTTGAGGACGACTCTCACTGGTCTGACATGGTCAGAAAGTTCCTTGCAAGTGCTCAACCCAGCAATTATATTTTCAGATTTTACTTGGGGTGGTTTCCGATTTTTCAGAGGTATTGGAAGATATATAAGCTTTTTCTGCCATTATTTTAATCACTGGAAAAACAGCAATGCTATGGCCAACACGCGTGGCCTTTGAGAAGTGAAACCACAAGCAAATGCCTACATCCTTTATCACAGATTGTATGGAAAAAGAAAATGGTTCAATTAGGAACAAATTGCAATCCGATATATAGGGCAATGTTGAGCTGATTATTAAACTGCATTCACAGTGAAAACGCTGCGGTTTTGTTTCGGAAGCTCACAGAAGACTAAAGGACTTTGGGGCACATGCATCAAGGTAGGCAATTGCGATCCATTAATTGCGAATATTAGGGAATCGCGATTATGGAATCGCAATTGCCTATGCATGTATGTTTTGCTAAAATATTAGCGATTCCTACATATTCTTTAATTGTGAATAGCAATTTGTGATTCGCAATTAAGGAATAGCTTCCCATTCATTCCTATTGGCCTAGAGGCCAATAGGAATGAATGGGAATTGCATGCGCAAATAGGTACTCGCATGCAATTTCAAGGGTGCAAGGGGGCCAAAAGGTCACCCTGATGCACCCCCTAAATTGACATGTGTGCACACGTGGCGCACACACATGCCCCATGGGCATGTGGGCGCCACATGGCACTTTGAAAAATTCACTTTTGTGCATTTTTCAAAGTTTTTGCAAATTACCATCAACTTGCAGATGATGGTAATTAGCATTTCCTGAATGCGGAGTCGTATTTAGGAAAGGCTTGTTGCATCCCAAATAGGGAATCGCAATTTATGATTTCCTAAATGCATTTGAAATCTAGGTAATCCCAAATTTAGCAATTATCTATTTTGCAAATTTGCATTGGCTTTAAGTGGGATGAACAAACTGTGGGGTTTCTCAAAGGGGCGTGGCCAATGTAATTAAGGGCGTGGCTTAAAAACACGTAAGCTAAACATCTGTGCTTAGCATAGTGTGCCACCCGACTTGTATTCTGCTGTTTCAGTCATTGCATCCAGATATATGATACAACAAGTGACATCATACCTACAACAAGTCAGGACTATTGGCGTTGTCAATGGTCGTTAGTTGCATAAGATAAATAAGCAGCAACTGTGGCTTGCATATAATATTGAAAAAGCTTCCACTTAAAGCCCTGGTGACACCACAACAATGTTTCTACTCCTAAGTTTCAAAAAGAGAAGGGAAATCCAGAAAGAAAATAACTCTCTTTAAAGTATTTCCCTTCCCCTACAACGCTCACCTGGCATGACGTCATGCCATAACTTCGCCACTAGGGAGAAGTGAGCAGTGTGAGCAGCACACATCCATGTGCCTGCGGTCACTGCAGTCCGGAAAAAAACGGACTGCCTGGGCCAGGGCACAAAACAGA
The DNA here is from genome assembly GCF_964263255.1 of Lissotriton vulgaris. Taxonomy (NCBI): domain Eukaryota; kingdom Metazoa; phylum Chordata; class Amphibia; order Caudata; family Salamandridae; genus Lissotriton; species Lissotriton vulgaris. Next base: position 433,462,481 of record NC_141696.1, on the reverse strand, counting down.
GCCCAATAGAGACCCGTTTCGAGGGCCCCTATAAAAACTGAAGGTGCTCAGCCCGGCCCACTTAAAGCCCTGCAGTAAACACAAAGGCTACTTGATGAGAAGCACCGAAAGACTAGCAGACTTCCCCTGACAAGGATAAGAGAATGCATCATTGGAAAAATGTAAGTATAGGAACATAGGCAATATACACTGTTCTATAGTAAAGCTACAAGTAACAGTGCTGCATTAAAGAAATACGTTAGTTATACTGAAAATCATTCAGTTAGAAAATATATAAGTAGAACTGAAGAACAAAACAAATCAACTGAATGAGCAAAAAGAAAAGAGATTCGGCTTACACTAATTCGATGCTTGTAGGCAATGTAATGATTGGTTCTTAGAAACACTTCTGTTGGTTCTTTTCCTAGGTTTTCTGGGTAATGCCCCGGTTACTTACCGGTAATCTTCATTACTCCAAAGATAGTCTTCCTCGCCACATGAGTAACAAAGTGAGCTTCAGCTCCACACCAGAACCATCCAAAGCAAAAACAGTTAGACTCCCATGCCTCCCATCCCTTCCCAATATGGCCGACCAATACCACCCATGACCTCTATGAGAGGCGGGCCGGCCCAACCCTTCAGCCTTAAACTACCAAGCATAAACATGAAGCCAATAGCCACACAGGGAGGGAGGGATGGAAATTCATGTGGCGAGGAAGACTATACTCAGAGTAATGAAAATTACCGGTAAGTAACCGGGGCATTTCCTCCTCGTAAGTCTTCCTCGCCACATGAGTAACAAAGTGAGCATATACCCAAGCGAAGCGGCTTTATGGAAACTCACAAGAAACCAAAGGACCAGAAAAGGGTGCCAAAGAGGCAGGCAAACCCAAAAGACCAGACTGGCGGAAGGACCACCCAAGAGAGGCAACCACAAGCAGGAAGAACCAGCCCGGAACATAGAAACACTGGGAGTGCCGAGGACCCGGAAACCCGAGACCCTTAGGGATGCAAGAAACATACCCCGAACCAACCCGTCTGAAGGAGGACAGAGAAAGCACGGAACCAGGCCGCACGGGCCACAGTAACTACCAAACCCAGAGCAGAAAGCAGCAGGTCCAAACACCCCAAGACCGCCCAACAGACAGCCAAAAACAAGAGGGGAGCAAAAGCCCAGGCGTCAGAACCTAGAACTGAGGGCATCCCTACCACAGTGACCCAGCAAGGAGCCACAGCAGTAAGAGACGCAGACCGACCGAAACACAGCAACACCGGCACTGAGGAACACCAACAGAGACAGAGATGAAACTCAGGGACCGAAGCACCTGAACCAGATGCAAACAAAACAGACAGGCTTGGGCCCAAGAACGAGGTGCAGAAAGAAACCTACCACGCCAACCGAACACCAAAAAATAAGGGCACCAAACCCCACCAGAAAGGAGATAAACAGGAGGGACACGGACCCCAGTCGCAGAAAGGACCCCCCCGGAAGGGAGTCCGACATAAATGAGAAAACCCAGGCAGGCACAAGGCAACAGAACCCAGGAAGCCGCAGCCCGAAGGCCACCCACGGAGTACAAAGAGCAGAAGTGACCAGGACCAGGGTCCAGCCGGCAGAGACCGCTCCGCCTAGGGGCCTAGCAAAATGACCCAGCAACGTTCCACAAGCTGTAAGCGAGCCGGCGAAGCGAGCACCCAGGAGGCCAGACAACAACCAGGCCAGACCCAGCCGAAAAAGGAAGAGCCGAAAGGAACGGACACGGAGGGAAGGCCAAGGCAGCAACACCCTCAAGGCAAGAACAACAGAAGAGCAGGGCGAGATGAGGCCAATCAATGACAGCAACAACAGGACACGAGCCAGTAGGCCCCAGTACTAAAAAGTACACCCCAGAAGACACCACCAGTGAAACACCAGGGGCAGAACACACAACCTCAAGGATAAGAGGCCGAGACCACAACCACCAAGCCACAGTGCCCCATCCAAAACCAGGGGCAAAGAAGAAAGGATGCAAATCCCGCACAGGAAACGAAGGGCCCCCTCTGGGGAAATGATTCAGAAAAGGGGGTGGTGATGAACATAGTGTCTGAATTAAGCAGACCACTCCTACCCAGTCCAAAAATCAGGGCTTGATCCATCACCGTTTTTTAGCTCACTGCACCATCCCAGCTCAGAACCTGGCTACATGCAAATTAGTCTGTCCCTAGCCCTGATCTCTTGACTGGGTGAGAGTATTCTGCTTAATTCAGAAACTCTGTCCATCACCACCCCTTGTTGTTAAATATTTTGTCCACCATAAGCGTGGAAGGGTATACTCAGATGTGAGTCCCTTGCTCATTGCACCATCAGGATTCAAGCAAGACGGGCCGACGACGGCTGAAATGCCAGAAACCGGTCCCCGGAAGCTTGTTTCCTTCCCAGTGTAAGAATTGGCTTGGTAGTTTGGTTTGCCCTGTTCCCATCATGCACTGGGACAGGAACAGACTAATTTGCATATAGCCAGGTTCTGAGCTGGGATGGTGCAGTGAGCTAAAAAACGGTGTTGGATCTAGCCCTGATCTCTTGACTGGGTGAGAGTATTCTGCTTAATTCAGAAACTCTGTCCATCACCACCCCTTGTTGTTAAATATTTTGTCCACCATAAGCGTGGAAGGGTATACTCAGATGTGAGTCCCTTGCTCATTGCACCATCAGGATTCAAGCAAGCCGGGCCAACAACGGCTGAAATGCCAGAAACCGGTCCCCAGAAGCTTGTTTCCTTCCCAGTGTAAGAATTGGCTTGGTAGTTTGGTTTGCCCTGTTCCCATCATGCACTGGGACAGGAACAGACTAATTTGCATATAGCCAGGTTCTGAGCTGGGATGGTGCAGTGAGCTAAAAAACGGTGTTGGATCTATCCCTGATCTCTTGACTGGGTGAGAGTATTCTGCTTAATTCAGAAACTCTGTCCATCACCACCCCTTGTTGTTAAATATTTTGTCCACCATAAGCGTGGAAGGGTATACTCAGATGTGAGTCCCTTGCTCATTGCACCATCAGGATTCAAGCAAGCCGGGCCGACGACGGCTGAAATGCCAGAAACCGGTCCCCGGAAGCTTGTTTCCTTCCCAGTGTAAGAATTGGCTTGGTAGTTTGGTTTGCCCTGTTCCCATCATGCACTTGGACAGGAACAGACTAATTTGCATATAGCCAGGTTCTGAGCTGGGATGGTGCAGTGAGCTAAAAAACGGTGTTGGATCTAGCCCTGATCTCTTGACTGGGTGAGAGTATTCTGCTTAATTCAGAAACTCTGTCCATCACAACCCTTGTTGTTAAATAAACCCTCTGGGGAAAAGCAACCGGAGAACCCGGCCATCCCGGACACAGGCCAAACAAACACCAATGTGTGGGATCACAAAGCAGCAGCAGGAGACAAACCCATGTCCCGAGCAAAACATGCCTCCAGCAGCACAAGACACACCATCGAGTCCTAGCACCACGGTCCAATGCTCGCAGCAGCAGAAAGAAAAGAGAGAAGCACCCAGGAGGGAACCACCAACAAGTCAATCACCGCGACCAGGCCAGACAAGCCCAGACCCCTGAAAGCAAAGGGACCAGAGGAAAACGCAAAGCTGGAAGCCCAGACAAGAAGGCAGAGAAGCCAACACTAGGGAGACAAACCTAAACAAGAACGACCCAGCCAAGGACAGCACAACCGTGCCAACAAGCAAGGGGGCAAACCCTGCAACCCCCCCGGAGAACGAAGCAGGGGACAAACCGCCCAGAGGAGATACAAGAGGCCCCCGCAAAGCAGGGGCAAACCCCAGTAAGACATGGAACGGGCAACGGAAGGCAGACGAGGAACCCACCTGCAGGAGTACCAACCGACCCAGTAGAGACGGGGAACCCAAGCACGCCCCACAGGGCGACAAAGGCCGTCAACACCCGGGAAGAGGAAACCAGAACAGAAGACCACTGGCCGCACTGGAAGACGGAGCCGGAACGGAGCCACCCGGGCGAGAGAAGGGACACCACGGGCACAGGAGCCGGAACCGGAACAAAGCCAGGCCCAAAAGACCAGAGACTAGAAGGACAGGGAAGACCAACAACGGACAGACCGGGCAAGCACCGCCTGGCCACAAGGACCAAAAACACCCGAACACTCCCCGAGGAAGGCCCCAACCAAACGTAGACAACCTGCAAAAAAACACATATGTGGACGACCTCGTGCAGGGGATCTGGCACGAGGATGATCTCCTGCACCGTGCATCATTCGTATGTAGATCCATGATCTGGTGCAGAACCAACACGAACAGCTGGAGGGTCACACGAATGAGACCACAAAATGCACCTCCCCCCCCCGCAGAGGTGTGTGCCACATCCCTGGCCCGACCAGGCAGTCAACACCCAAAGGCAGTAGACCACCAAAGAGCCATGGCGCCATGGACACGAGCCCAACAACCGACCACCGGCGATGAACGGAGTGGACCGGCAGCAGGCAGGACCCAGGGAACCGAGAATGGGGCCACCCAGGACGGAAGGAAGGGCAACAGAAGGCCCCCAAGAGGGCCCCTACGGCCCGGATCCGAGGAGAAGCATGTCAAGGACAGGCGTAACAGCAGCCCACCGAGGCCAGGAAGCAGGACATAAGGGGGCACCATGGACGCAGACCCGGACAGGAAAGAAGGGCAAGCCCCCCCAGGAGCAGAAGCAAAAGCCTGCATGGAGACCATAGAAGCAGCCCAGAGAAGGACGGACAAACACCAACAGTATCCCGCCCACATCAGATACGTAGCAACCAACGGCCCACCAGAAGTCCTAGGAGGACGCTCAACTAGGGAGCAACCAGGCCAGATACCACATCAGAAAGGCGAGCAGGCGGGAACAGGAACCAACAGGATGGAAGGACCACAGACCCAAAGCCCGGAAGGGAAGAAAACAACAGGGACAAACTGTCACAATTCAAAACAGATTGACCCACCTCTAGATCCAGACACAGCGGGAGCGATGCAAGTGCTAATTTCACTCTCCCCTAGGAGTGGTACCCCAAGTGAGCAATATAGATAACGCTCCCCTGAGAGAACCTCACCCAGGGAAGGGGAAAAAGTGGAGAAACAAAATATAAAGATGAGGCAGCCAGAAATCATCTACAGCACTGGAGGACAGGTGAAGACCTCACATTAGGTCTGTATTTTGTTAGCCTGCAGAAAGATACAAGGAACACTATGAATACACCCCCCCTGTCCTGTCCCAGCAGATATTACACATATAGGAATATATAAGAGGAATCACTCACTGGTAGAAGCTGCCTCAAATAGCCTTGCAAAAAAGGGCATCCAAAAAGAGAAAAAATAAAGTAAAAGGAAAAGAAATTTAGAGCCACCTTAGATTCACAGTTATAGAAGAGCAATTGTCTTAGTAGCTGTATTACCAGTCATCAAAGAAGATAGCTACTTAGCTCATACGATTCAGGCTCTTCCTGTGAAGATAAATACATCCACGTGTTCCAGAGCGTATCTTGAAAACAATCAATCTTGCCTCCTAGACGATCTCTGCAGCACAAAAATCCAAGCTGCTTAATAGCGTTTGGTTCCCAGCAAAATTACCGAGCAACGATAAACAAAAATAAACTGAAGATCCGCTGTACCGTTACTCCACTTAGCAGGACCAGAGTCTCCGTACAGATTGCCGCATTAATCTCCCAAGTTCAATATTCATACACCGAGATCTTCAGCAGGCGTCTCTCTCGATGTTCAGCGCGGTTCTACTCAGCACGTCTCAGCGCGGCTCCCAAGTTCAAAGGTCAGTGACACCGCACAACCGAAAGCGTCTCTCTCGGTGTTCAGCGCGTTTCTACACAGCGCGTCTCAGCGCGGCTCCCAAGTTCAAAAGTCCGTGAACCCAAACACACAATACCGAAATCCTCTGGCTTCAGGATATCGAAGTCTCGGAAGGCAAACACATCAGGTGACAAGCACCGATCGCAATCCAAGTGAGGCAGATATAGGAAGCGGAAAGGGTGAAGGAATGGTAAACACAAAGAACAGACCCTCACACAGGCATTCTGGGATACTGAGTTCTAGGCTAAATGCACCTAAACTGTGACACAAACACAGCAGACGCAATGAAGCCATGGCCCAGTGACACACCCCACATCAGGACATGAACACACAACCCATTGGGCAAAAGGCCGAAACCCAGACCAGCACGTGCCTAGATGGCAAAAGACACAGAGCTGGTAAAACTGCACCCCAAGGAACCCCTTTCAGCAACCCAAGATAAGAGACAATAGGAGATAAAAACCTGTAGGGGCCAATGGCGAGACCTGTAATGCACACAATAGGGTCCGCACGGCAGCGGGATGTTGGCTGCAATATACAACAGCTAGAAAAAAACAGTAGGCAATAAACACAAAGAAAAATACCACAAAGCCGAAGGAAGTGGACCAACCAGAATCTTGAGGCAACCCCCACACCCCATTGTGCCCCCTCGGGCCAGAACACCCACCCGGCAGGAGGGAACTCAGAAGTCAAGAGCAGTACGGCGTAGTGAACGGAATAAACAGAACCCTGTCCAGAGTGAGCCGGAGCCATCAGAGGCACAAAATCAAGCCATGAGCCACAGCACCTTTGTCCATGGACACCCTGCGGGAATGGAGCCACTACAGTCAAGCCGGACCGAATGTTTAATGAAGCCACCAGAGAGGGAAACACAAATACAACACAATCAGAGTACGGAGCACCCTATTCACAGCAACTCCCATGGTAGAAACTGAAACGGGACCGCAGCTCAGAAACATAACTAGCACACAGAAACCCACAGTCGTAACCCGGAATACAGAGTTCGCCGTGTGAAGAATGCCTAGTGCGCCTGCGTGTGGTCAAGACACTCAAACAGATTGACACAAAGATAATATTGCACACGGTAGGGAGACAAAATATCGAAATTTAAATATCGATATACAATAATATCGATGTTTTAATTTCGATGGTATAGAATAACGATGTTCAAAATATCGACAGACAGAATATCGTTTTTATGGTATGTATGTTACTAATATCGAAATTTACTAATATCGAAATTATGTTTAGTGTTATGTATTTTATTATGTTGTTTATATGTTTGTTTAATATGTTATTAAATGTATGTTTTAAAATTAGTAATTTTGTTTACATTTTGCGTTTTAGTATCAGAGCGGGTTGTGGGTTTATAGGGGAATAGGGTGGGAAGTAATTTAATAATAATTAATTAATATACTTTTTAAAATATTTTCAAATAATAATTAATTGGCAAATAAATAATAATAATTAGTTAATTAAATTAATTAGAGTTAATGTGCTAATATATTTATTTTATTGTTATTGTTAATTAATATTTAATAGGTAATTAATTAATATTAATTAGTTAATTACATTAATTAGAGTTAATGTGCAAATAAATAGAATTATTTGTTATTGGTAATTAATAATTAATTGGAGTTTAATTAATAATAATCAGTTAATTACAATAATTAGAGTTTATGTGCTAATATATGTAATTTTTTATTGTTAATTAATAATTAATTAGTAATTAAATAATATTAATTATTTAATTAAATTAATTAGAGTTGATGTGCTAATATATTAAAAATTTTGTTATTGTTAAATAATAATTAATTGGTAAATCATAATTATTAAGTGATTAAATGATATGATTTATTTATGTGTAGTGGGTTGTGTGTTTATAGGGTAATAGAGTGTCATATAATAAAATGTAATTCATTAAAGAGATTGCATTTATTTATTGGTATTTATTGGTAATTAATTGGTAATTAATATGTGTTCATTAGTTCAATTTAAATTAGATCAATTTAATATAAATAAGTGTTATTAATTGATTATTAGATATTTATATTAATTGTGTTTTTTTGTATGTGTACTGTGTTGTGTGTTAAAGGGGGAGTAGTGTGTGAAGTAATTTTTACCCCTACGCTATCCAACCTTTTCCCTACTGTTGCACCCTCTGGAGTGGGAATAGTAATTTTTACCCCTACGCTATCCAACGCTTTCCCTACTGTTGCACCCTCTGGAGTGGGAATAGTAATTTTTACCCCTACGCTATCCAAAACTTTCCCTACTGTTGCACCCTCTGGAGTGGGAATAGTAATTTTTACCCCTACGCTATCCAACGCTTTCCCTACTGTTGCACCCTCTGGAGTGGGAATAGTAATTTTTACCCCTACGCTATCCAACCTTTTCCCTACTGTTGCAACCTCTGGAGTAGGAATAGTAATTTTTACCCCTACGCTATCCAACGCTTTCCCTACTGTTGCACCCTCTGGTGTGGGAATAGTAATTTAAACCCCTACGCTATCCAACACTTTCCCTACTGTTGCACCCTCTGGAGTGGGAATAGTAATTTAAAGCCCTACGCTATCCAACCCTTTCCCTACTGTTGCACCCTCTGGAGTAGGAATAGTAATTTTTACCCCTACCCTATCCAACGCTTTCCCTACTGTTGCACCCTCTGGAGTGGGAATAGTAATTTTTACCCCTACGCTATCCAACCTTTTCCCTACTGTTGCACCCTCTGGTGTGGGAATAGTAATTTTTACCCCTACGCTATCCAACGCTTTCCCTACTGTTGCACCCTCTGGAGTGGGAATAGTAATTTTTACCCCTACGCTATCCAACCTTTTCCCTACTGTTGCACTCTCTGGAGTAGGATTAGTCATTTTTACCCCTACGCTATCCAACACTTTCCCTACTGTTGCACCCTCTGGTGTGGGAATAGTAATTTTTACCCCTACGCTATCCAACACTTTCCCTACTGTTGCACCCTCTGGTGTGGGAATAGTAATTTTTACCCCTACGCTATCCAACGTTTTCCCTACTGTTGCACCCTCTGGAGTGGGAATAGTAATTTTTACCCTTACGCTATCCAACCTTTTCCCTACTGTTGCACTCTCTGGAGTAGGAATAGTAATTTTTACCCCTACGCTATCCAACCCTTTCGCTACTGTTGCACCCTCTGGTGTGGGAATAGTAATTTGTACCCCTACGCTATCCAACGCTTTCCCTACTGTTGCACCCTCTGGAGTGGGAATAGTAATTTTTACCCCTATGCTATCCAACTCTTTCCCTACTGTTGCACCCTCTGGAGTGGGAATAGTAACGTTTTCCCCTACGCTATCCAACCTTTTCCCTACTGTTGCACCCTCTGGAGTGGGAATAGTAATTTTTACCCCTACGCTATCCAACGCTTTCCCTACTGTTGCACCCTCTGGAGTGGGAATAGTAATTTTTACCCCTACGCTCTCCAACGCTTTCCCTACTGTTGCACCCTCTGGAGTGGGAATAGTAATTTCTACCCCTACGCTATCCAACCTTTTCCCTACTGTTGCACCCTCTGGAGTAGGAATAGTAATTTTTACCCCTACGCTATCCAACGCTTTCCCTACTGTTGCACCCTCTGGTGTGGGAATAGTAATTTTTACCCCTACGCTATCCTACGCTTTCCCTACTGTTGCACCCTCTGGAGTGGGAATAGTAATTTTTACACATACGCTATCCAACCTTTTCCCTACTGTTGCACCCTCTGGAGTAGGAATAGTAATTTCTACCCCTACGCTATCCAACCTTTTCCCTACTGTTGCACCCTCTGGAGTAGGAATAGTAATTTTTACCCCTACGCTATCCAACGCTTTCCCTACTGTTGCACCCTCTGGTGTGGGAATAGTAATTTTTACCCCTACGCTATCCTACGCTTTCCCTACTGTTGCACCCTCTGGAGTGGGAATAGTAATTTTTACACATACGCTATCCAACCTTTTCCCTACTGTTGCACCCTCTGGAGTAGGAATAGTAATTTTTACCCCTACGCTATCCAACGCTTTCCGTACTGTTGCACCCTCTGGAGTGGGAATAGTAATTTAAATACCTACGCTATCCAACGCTTTTACTACTGTTGCAATATGTGTAGTAAGTATATATATTAATTTAGATGTACACTTTTTAATTTATTTTAAATGTATATGTATTAGTTATTATTTTTTAAATATGTTTTAATGTTTTTATTTAATATTTGTAAAATTATATGTATTTTGAAATTATTTTTACATTATTATTAATACATTAAAAAACAATATTTTTTATTTTGATATTTTTGTACTACGATATTTTTTTTCCGATATTTTTGTACTTACCTTTCTGAAGATATAACTCCGATATTTTTGCTGTCGATATTTTTGTATGTAGATATTCTGTCTGTCGATATTATGTCAGACATTCATTGCACACAGACACCCTCAAACCGAAACCTGGAATACAGTTACGGAGACTGAGAAGCAATGTGCGCATGCGTGTGGGCAAGACACGTAACAAAACCATGTTCAAAGAGCGACCCGTGAACACAGTACCACAAAACCATGAAGCAAACAAAGGAAAAAATAAAATAGAAAGAATCCCAAGAATGACATCTGCCACCCCAAGGACAAAGTCAAACCCACAAACCGCCCGCAGACAGCCCAAAGGAACTGGACAAAATGGATTTACCAGGACAGGGTGCACCGAGGAGAAGGCAGCAATATGCGCACTGTGCGCGGCACCTGTCAGCAGCAGCGTGTGCACCCAGCAGTATGCATCTGCGCGCGGAACCCGGCAGCGCGTGTGGCTAAACAGCCCGGGTGAGGGAGTTGCCCGAAGCCAACCCTGGCCATAGGGTCCCCGCACAGCAACTCACAGCTGCGGGGAGACCAACCGAATCGGCACCACTCAGAACGCGGGCAGACACGCTCCAAGCCCTGCCACGACCGCCACAGCCACGCGAGGACTGACACCGTCAAGCCGGCAAGTGAATTCACCGAAGACCGGCCAGAGTGAGAAACAGAGTAGTCCCCACAAGTGGAATCTGTAACCACGCCAATCACCAACCTATGCGAGGCAACAACGCCCTACGCCGGTCACCCATCGAGGGACTGACGAGCAGCGTGCAAGTAAGAGGGAAGCGCCCATTGAGAGCAAACGCGTGGGGACACGGCACGCAACTAGAATACCGGCCCCCACTCGCGAATACAGCAAAAGCCAGGTAGCTACCCATAGTGAAAGCCAGAAAGCGCGGGAAAACAGAGGAAAGCCACCCCCACCGCGCAGATCACACGACCGGGGAACATAACCAGTGGGGCCATAACCAAACACAGGCACCCCGGCCGCCTCCCCTGTAGACCCGAGGCTCGCTAGGGCAGAGCCTGACCAGACCCTCAAGGGACCCGGGGGAAGGAAGGGGGATAGGTCCAGATCCTTGGGTCCGCTAAAGCAGGACCGCCAATCCCAGACCCCGGTGCCTACAGCAGGCACCACTTACCTGACGGCGCTCTGGAGAGATGTGCGCAGAACTTAAAAAACATGCTGAAGGTTTGGGCCGGCCCGCCTCTTATAGAGGTCATGGGTGGTATTGGTCGGCCATATTGGGAAGGGAAGGGAGACATGGGAGGCCAATTGTTTTTGCTTTGGATGGTTCTGGTGTGGAGCTGAAGCTCACTTTGTTACTCATGTGGCGAGGAAGACTTACGAGGAGGTAATGTAGTTTATACGAGTCTTTCAGCAGATGAATTAATAGGAAGCTAAGAAGCATTATAGGACCTCTGGCCTTGCCATACAATCTGCAATGTTTCATTATGCATTTATTCAACACATAGCTGCTACATCCATTCCTATACTAACACTTATCTGTTCTACCTCATATCATCGCTGCTCCTGCCTTGGTTACTGAGCACTGTGTGAAAGCTTGTTGTCTCTTAAGCCCGACTCCTAAAGGGTTCCCAATCACATTTCGAAGAGGGCTGAAAACAAACACTTGAAAATGCAGCTGTTCGAACACACCCTTTTCACCTCCTTTTCATGCACCCGTCTTACCAAAGAACATACCTTCCTCGTGCAGCATTAGCTAAGATTGGGTTTCTTTGACAGTTTGGTTAAGTATTTGTTACATTTCTTGTACTGTATTCGTTGAGTGGTTTATTACTGAAATTGCAGAGCCAACTAATATCCAAGGGCCTTAACACCTGTTTCTCTCATAGTGATGGAGCAATTTATGTGGTAAAGTGACAGGTGGCACTTTATTTTTTAAGACGAGTTGACCAGAGGTAAGATTCAGAGCACTGGGTGCAGGGCCCCAAAGGGTATCAGCATTATGTTAAAATAAGACCCAGTCAATTTGGGATTAATCAAGTTGAAAGCAATGACTAGGCCCTACAAGGTAAGAGCAGGCACAGGGGCTTCGGCCCAGGAGGGCTCCCAACGTTTCAGGGGGCCTCCAAGCCTTTATCAGAGGGACCCCTATTAAACCCAAGGCCAATAATCGTCTTTTAGATATGGAAGACTCAAGGGCCTCATTCTGCAGGGAGCCGCGTCATTTTACATTATGCTATTGCTCACCATACCCAGAGCATTGGCCATTCAATGCTGGTCTACAGAAAGCTACAGATTAAAAATATTATAAATAGTTAATTTGAACTACCAGTAAGGTAATTGAACTAAATTAAACTAAAATACATATCACCTTATGAGGAAGACTGATACAAACCCAATCCACCAGAAAAAACTATCTCCCACAGCTCAGTAAAACTGCAGCATGTGCTACATATGTATTTTTATTTTGTTTAATCAAACTGTAGCTCTGAAGCCTTTTTTCTTAAAGGGTTTTATTTTTTATCTTCCCTGGTAATGTACCTGCTAATTTCGAGCACACATAAGAAAATTGTGTATTGTTAAACCCGTGTGTAACGTGTCTTAAAGCTTGAAAGAAATGGACAGTCAAATATTTGTCTTGTCCTCCCTGACACACAACATCCGAGATCCCATTTTAATAACCAGGTCTCTAATGGCGTCAGTCATCATAAATGCAACGTGACCCGCGCGCGCACTTTTTGATAAGTTCCATAACGGTCACCGTCCTTACCTCCGGCCGCGTTCGCCCCTGAAAGACTCCTGTTACAAAGTGACAACTGGCACTGCCCGCGTTTTCACCTTCTGCTTTGCAATGGTGAAGAAATCATTTGCAGCGGCAGGCCGCCGAGCTCTGTATTTCGGATGCAGAAATAATTGTTTCGCAGCCGGCTATTAAAAAAGGTAAAGCCTGCACATTTCCGCCGCATTCAGGTGCTCGTAATGGGCAATATTATAAAATGGGCAAAGCTTATAAATCTCGGTCTATTGTGCCTTCTCCGATTTGCATGCATATATGCTACAGGGGAAAAATGAAATAATGAATTTGACTGGCCCTGGTGGCAGCACCTTAGGGGAAACTCGGGTTAATGAATGACCTCAGGACTCGTGCTTGTCGACTCGTGCTGGCTGAGTGCTGTGCAGATGCTCCACACTTACAATGGGCCCCGGAGGGAGGGTGGTTGTTATTTTCTGTCCTCAGCTGTTTCCCCGCCATCTTGCTGTCCACAGCACTCACAGCATCAGGTCTGCCACCAGTTCATAAAAGGAGGCGTCCAATTGCTTGATTCTTGCACACTTGTGTGTTTTTTGTACTTGAACATATTGTATAAAAGTGCTTTATAAATCCAATAACTAACTAAATAAATAAAAAGCCCTCGAGAACAGAATTTTTTTTTTAGGCCCTTGTGAGACAGAGGCTCGATTTATAAAGACATAAACAGGCACCTTTTTTTAGGTCGAGCCTGGGCAGCGCATGCGCTGCTGCAAGGCATGCAGAAGTGGAGTATGGCTTTGAAGCCCCGCCCACTGTCCACCCATATTTTTAATTGGGTTGTGTCATTGTCCTTCGTAAAGGCTGGCTTCCCAGTCTCATTTGGCTTGTTAGCATTTGTACTGCCTTGTCTGCATTTGTTACCTCCCATAACAACTGTAACTTTTACTGGTGTTGTACATGGTCTGCTTTATAAGTTGGTGAGCACTATTTTATTTAATACACTTCCTCTATTTCACCCACTACCTCACAGGACACCGCCTACTTTTATTTAAACTTTTACTAATGTCGGTCGCTTTAACTATTGTGGCCGCGGTTATTTTTTGATTTTTTTTTAGCAGCGCGGTCCGCATTTAGCGTCCGCACTTACTTATTTATTTCTTTATATTGTTTACTAGCGCCCATGCAGCACTTTCACATTCATAGAGGCTGCTCCCCTTTCTTTACACAAACAACGTCTAAAGAAAGGTACCTGGCTGACATTAAAGTGAAAGCACGGCATGGGCGCTTTTATAAACAAAATACATCTGTTTGTCAACTTGACAAACAGATGCTTTTTTTATCAAAGCTCCCAAGCCTCGGTTTTACTTTAATGATGGACACGCCCCTTTCTTTAGACGCAGCTTGTCTAAAGAAGGGGACGCGGGCTTTATGAATATGAAAGTGCTGCATGGGGCCTAGTAAAAAAACAAATATTTTAATGCAATAGGTCTTGCATTTGCGAGAGTTTAAGCTATTGCATTTCCAATAGCTTAAACTCAGTTTAATGCTAGACCTATTGCATTGCAAATGCTTGTTATTTTATGGTTAGGGGAGGCAGTGGCTTACGACAGCCACAATTTAGAAGTCTTCCATGGTGTTACGGTACTAAGAAACAAATCTAGGGACATTATATATATATCTACATGCAGGGTCGGATTGGGATCACAATTCGGCCCGGGCACTGACGAAAAAAGTGGCCCACATTCAAGAGGCGTGGCCCATATTTAAGGGGCGTGGCCCACATTCAAGGGGCGTGCCCTTTCATGAAACACCATTTGCACAGACAAGGAATGAAAGTAGGAGGATACTGTTCTTGCACACGACACAGGGCCAAGGTGACAATGGCCTACATGCTGAGCAACTAAAAAAAATAGCAAGGCCCCTTTTTGTCACAAAATTATTCCAGCCCTCCAGCACAGGAGCAACTGAAAAGCAGCAAAGCCTCTGCTATTACTAACCTACTCAGCCCTCCCCAGACCTTCAGCTCAGGAGCACATGAACAGAGGTAAGGCCCCTGCAATTAGTAAATTAATCAACCCTCCAGGCCTTGGGAAAATGTCCTGGCAGGGGAGCACAAAACACAGCTTTCTGGGTCATCCAAGGTAGCCAGGGGAAGGCTGAGGTGAAGCTGGTGCATGGGAAGTGCCTTCCCAGTGTGTTCTGGCAGTTTGAGTGTTTACCATTTACTGTAGTATTACCCTTGTACCTGTGTATGGTACCCTTTTGTAACTTGCTAAGTCACTTTTCTCTTGTAACACACTGTTTGCTACCTCTCACTTTTGTTTGCTTTAGATACTTGCACAAGTTCCACCATTGCCTACGTAACGTTTGTTCTTGTGCTGGAGTGTCTGCCATTAATTGCAGTATTATACCTCTACTTGTATTTTGTACGCTTTTGTAACCTGCACACATATCTCTTTTTCCTCCTGTAATGTATCGTTTGCTCCTCTTGTATTTTGGTTGCTCACTATTTTCACTTTTGATTCATGTAACTTAACGTTTGCTTTTGTAATTTGTCCACTTATAATTTTCTCCTCATGTATTATTGCTGTTCCTAGTGTGAAGCGCTCTGACACCTTCGGGTAAAGTCCGCGCTATATAAAATTGCATACATAAATAAATAAAACAAAAAAAATCCAAACATCACCAGGCCCCCACAGCAAGACCCATTCTTCCTCGCCCACTATGCCCTGAATGTGAAGGGCTGTGGGGGAGGTGTTAAGACTAACACCGTTTCTGGGCTGCATGGGCGCCAGAGGGCCGAGGTGCAAATCGCTCAAAGGCCTGAGAAACACCTGGCCCCCAGGGAGGCCGATTATTGTAAACAATCACCCCTCCCCAGCCCAGCCTCAGCTTGATTGTTTGGCAGGGCAGGGGTGAAGGAGAACCCACAGCTGACAATCGCTGTCTGGCCGCACAGCGAGGCTGCTTTCATTTTCTCAGTCTCTGTCTCCGTGCCCTCCGTGGGCCGTTTTTTTTTCTCCCCTTTCCTAGTCCACTCTCTGTGGACTGGGACAGGGGAGAAAAAAACGGCCCACAGAGGGCACTGAGGCACCGGCCCTTCGGCCCATTCCCGAATGCCTGCCTTGCCAATCCGCCCCTGTCTACATGGGCAATGCAGAGGTGCACATGTGTAAACGTGATCTGCAATCACAAAAATGCAGAACTGGTATTTTAATACTCAGGAACAAATTGCAAACTTTTACATACGTAAGAACTTAAGTATTTATTTATTTACATTATTTTATTTATAATCTTTATTTCCCCTGGGAGCTTTGAGGCCATGGAGACAGAGAGAAAGAAAAGGAAGATAAGGGCTCAAGAAATAAGAATTAAAGATAGGACCCACATTTATTAAAGTATGTGTTGACTTGCATGAAGCAACGTCATTTAGCACGATGCATGTGGTTCTTGACAAGGGTATGATAATAGGTGCTATGTTTTTTGTGGTGTCACGTCACGAAAGTACGCAAGCAAGAGAGCACAGGGAGATAATATGGAGGAGTTTCAACTAACGTTCTAAGTGCAAAAAAAGGCATGGGAATTGTGATGTGGGACAATAAGGTGAAAGGGTGATGACATGGGGGCTGGCCAAAGTGCATATTTATTAACAAATCAAGTAGCGCAGCAAGACACCTTGCTGAGTTGAGTTATAGGGAAAGGGCAGGAATGCGCAATACTTAACATTGTACTGTGCATTCCTGTCTTTTTCCTGAGCTGACACACAAAGCACTTGTGACTGGTTATTTAGTAGTTGAATATAGCAACATTTGGTGTTTAGAGGAGTTCTGACAACTTTTTGCCCCTGTGACACAGCACCTGCAGCACCTTTGAAATCATGGCCCTAGGGCCTGTTACATAACTGCACTTGTGACTGCCTGTTTAGTAGTAAACTTAAGCAATATTCTGCGTTTAGTGGGGTCCCTAAGGCCCTTGGCCCTGGTGCCACTGCACCTGCTGCACTATTCAAATAATGAGCCTAGTGCCTGCAAGGTAACTGTACTTGTGACTGCTTATTTGGTAGTTAAATATAGCAATATTTGGTGTTTAGAGGAGCTCTGACATCTTTTGGCCGCAGTGACACTGCACCTGCAGCACCATTTCAATCATGGCCCTAGTGCCTGCTAGATAACAGCACTTGTGACTGCGTGTTTAGTATTAAAATGCAGCACTATTCTGCATTTAATGGGGTCCTTAGAGCTTTTGGCCTCTGTGCACCTGCACCTGCTGAACCATTCAAATCAAGCCTCTTCTAACTGCAAGATAACATTGTGTGCCTGCCTGTATAGTATTTAGTAGTTAAATAGAGTAATATTAGGTGTTTAGAGGAGTTCTGACAACTTTTGGGCCTGGTCCCACTGCACCTGCTGCACCATTCAAATCCTGACCCTGTTGTCTGCAAGGTAACTGCACTTGTGACTGCCTGTATAGAATTAAAATATAGCATAGCTCTTGTATATTTACTTTATTTTTAACGTGCAATGTTTGCTACAACATTTAGAATCTGATCATTATGACCAAATAGATTAAATTGAAAAAATCAATCCGATAATGGCAATAAAGTGCAAAGAAAGTTACTGAGTTATGAATAGGGAACGCCACAAACGTTCCTAGGCTAAAGCGTCTACTTTACACAACTAAGTAATAAAAAGCAAGCATCTAGCATACTGTTAGAAGCTGTCTGTTTTCTCTGTGGGAAGAGATCTTATCTTGACAGTCAAAGGAGCTTAAACAGTGTGAACAGCTTTAGTAGAATTATCGCCAATGTGTGGAGCCAGGGGAAGTTAACAAAAAAAAAAGTTTCCCACAAAAGCGAATGAACACAGTGACTCAGCTTTGGGAACACATCATTTTTTAACCTATATTTAAATACAAGAGATTTTCCAAGCACAGCGCAAGTGCTGTGCAGGCAAAACCTAAAAAAAATAAAAGCTGCAAGTCCCAGAATGTACAGTATTAAGAAAAATGCAAATGTGCATTAAGGGGTCATATATGACACGGCTTTTAGCAACTTATCTAGATTTTGCATATGACACAAGTAGTCACAGTTTTGAATGGAGAGAGATCATTCTTGGAAGCAATCAAAGGAGATTCAGAGCAGAGAAGGGGGTGACTGAAGTAGTCTTTCATTCAAGAATGAAAAAACAAAAGTGAGAGGCAAGATGGCGGCCGTGGCGTGGGCTGTGTGAGCAGCTCAATCCGTTGCTCCGGGTTGCAGGAGAGAAGTTAATATTCGTTTGACCCCCTGATACGGCGTGGAAAAGCTCTGCTCATGGCGGGGAGAAAGGCGTACAAAAAATCCTGTAAAAGGTGGTGATTGCAGTTAAGAAACAACCGGTATCTGAAGCCCAAGCACTTTCAGGGTGCGAGAACGGAGCTCCAGCATATTTGTATTCATTCGTCTTGAGCCTTCCCTGTTTTCTCGCACACCTGCTTCAGGTTTTCTTTGGTTTTGTACGCACTGTCCGGATGACTGCTGGTTTCTTCCTTCTTTGACGAAGAGCTCCATTCTGGCGGCTCCCCGTTTTTTCGCTTGGATTCCAGCTTGATGTGGTTCGCGGGCGTGGAGGAGCCCAGGCTGCGGCTAAAAGGAAAATGCCGCCAAAAGTCACCACACGCAGCGTCAAAACGAAGGAGCAGCCTGCGGCGGTGGTTGCCTGTGAAAATACCGCTGGGGGAACAGTAGATGGAGGTGAGAGCGCTAAGCAAAACGCTGCTACCCCAAATTAAAAAAAGGGGGGAGAATCTGTGGAGAAGGTAAATCTGGGTGTACGCTCAGTAAAACAGGGAATACATACCCTTCCAGCATTATTCGAGAGGCAGATATCTAAAAATGCCGCATTACAGCCTGCTGGTGATGCCGAACTGGGGGTCGAGCCTCTTTTACATAAGGCAGTGGCGGTGGACTTATCTAGCGAAGAAGCCTCTCCCCCTCAAATAACTGCAGAATTAGATTTTACAGGCGATGCTGTAACAATCCATCTAGAATGTTCAAAAGAGCAGGGTAATGCGGTTTCGAATTCTCCAGGTCCAGAGAGCGGCATTATGGGAGAAGGAGTTCTCGCTAGCACCTCTAAAGAAGCAATGACTGGTAGCCTGGACAATCTTGTATCTGAGATAGACTCACTAGTATTAACTGAGGGTGCTTCCTCACAGGATTTGACGGGACTTCAGGAAGCCGGTGATAATTTTTACTCGTTGTCAGATCCATCCTCAGACGAGAGTACTAATTTAAGTAAAGACTGGCTTGATTATGGTGAGGGGAGCAGTACGGAGAATGAAACAACCTCAAATCCGGTTTCACCAAACACCAGCGCTTCCACGGTCAAAAGAGTGAAGAAGAGAGGGTCCCATCGCAATAAATCTAAGTCGAAAGAGTCAATTTCAGAGAACATCAAAGGGGTGCCAGTAGTTGAACCTGCGCTTTCTGAAATAGTAAGGCTGGATGGCGACAAGAGTGTAAACGATATGAATTTACCCCAAGAGATTACTTTAGCCACAATTTATAATACTATGATGAATCATAGGGCGGAAATTAAAGGTGAAAACACGTGCACGCAGGCAACATGCTGCAAAGTGAAGAATGCAGTCCGTCGCGTGATAAAAATATGTTCTGACACAGCTGTTAGGGTTACGGAGGCAGAGGCCAGAATTTCGGCACTAGAGGACGATGCAGCGGTTCATAAACTGGAGCTGGACGCTATCAAAGCACATCGAGATGACCTTAGCTACAAACTATCTGAATTGGAGAACCAGGCACGCAGAAACAACTTGCGTATCTTGGGTATTCCGGAGAAGAAAGAGGGATCCGATTTCCGGAAATTTGTATGCATACTTTTGACTGAAGCTTTCCCAGATTTGACTATTTGGGACTGGTCAAAGGAAATCCAAAGAGCCCATAGGTTTCCGTTCACGGTTAGGAAGCCCCGGCAAGGAGAGGAAGATCGTCCAAGAGCAATTCTAGTGTGCTTTAATAACTTTTTAGAGAGAGAAGCTATATACTCACTAGCTAAGCCAGATAAAAAGGGGCAGGCTAAAGATTGTAATTTTTTTGTCAGGTAACAGTCTCCAAACCCTGGCATCTCCGTCAGCTCATACCGGGCTTTCAGAATAAAGGGGCCTCTTTTTTTCAGCAGAATCCTGCAAAGCTTAAAGTCACTGTGAGGGGTCAGACTAGATTTTTTTTACAGAGATTGACGCTAAAGAGTTCTTGTGGTCTCTATAGAAAGAGATGATTCTAGTTGCAATTAGCAGTAGCAGTAGCGGTAGTTGACTGCTCTCGCTGTATACGGTAGCTTTTTTTTTCTATATTGTCTTTTCTCCGCTTAGGGGGTCTGTGTTTTGTATATATTTCTATAGTGATAGTATTCTCCTTCCTGCCCCGTGGGGGGGGGGGCACGGCATATTTTACAGGGACTGATAGCCCCTGGGCCTCATATGGTGGAATGGGTGGGTTGGGTGGGTAGGTCGGGAAGGGTTATGGGTGAGGGGAGTGGGGAAGGGTTACGGTGGTGGGTGGGTGAAAAATCTGCAGCAGTTAAGACACAGTTAGAAATGGTTCTTTGTGTTCAGAAAATGTTAAACAATGATTGGACTTACAAAATTTCAAGAGACTATGTTTTTTATTCTTTCGTACTGATTCTCCGGTATGTATACTTTTTTTCTGGAAATGGATAGGAAATGGAAGATCTGTACTTTGAATGTTTGTGGACTTAATGATCCTAAAAAAAGCCATGCACTAGCCAGAATTGTTCAGTTGTTTCATATTGATTTATTATGTTTGCAAGAAACCCATAATGCATGGGCTAATAGGGGATGGCTGAAAAGTTTAAGGTTAGAGTTGGTTGCTTGTTCTAAACAAACCGGGGTTAATAGAGTGCTGGCTATCCTTATGAAACGGGGTCTGGGTGTCTGTACAAAAAGCTCAGAAGATAAATCGGGTCGCTGGGCAATAAGTGAATTTAAGTTTGGCTCTTATAGATTTACTCTTTATAATGTATACAGTCAAAATTTGGATGATGCCGAAATTATGAATTTTCTAAATATAGAATTGGCACAGTGGCCTCAACCGCTGGTGATGTGTGGCAATTTTAATATCCATATGGATGCCCAGATGGATATAAGGAAGACTATAACCTATTCAGGTAGAAAGAAGCAGGTATTTTCGTCACTACGCGCATTGTGCCTAGATCATGGGCTTTATGATGTTTGGGATTTACGATATGCTGACGACCCAGGCTTTACATTCTTTTCCTCCCCTCATACCAAATTTATCCGACTAGATTATTTTTTCCTTTCATCATCGCTGTTAGGCATGATTGATATTGAGATCCAGCCTAAAATTGTCTCTGACCATAATCCTCTAATAATTGATCCTATTTTACGCTCCCAGCTAAAAGCAGGCCACCAGGCTTGGTCATTCGAAAGAAATGTATTAGTTTACAAGGACTATTATCAATTTATGAGTAAGATAATCCAGGAGTTTTTTTAATTTAACAAAGGAACAGCTTCGAATGAAGTTGTTTGGGATACTTTTAAATCTGTAGTCAGGGGAGAAACCCTTAGTTTTTCGAATACTAAACGGAAAAAGATTTGGGCCAAACATAAAAAGGATTTTGACTCGGTTATATTGGCAGAGCGTAAATTAGCGGAAACGATCAGGCAGGGTTTGCATTCGGTCAATGCACAGAAAGATCTTACTATTAGGAGGGCGGTAGCTCATGCTAATATTGCTGATCAAATAGCGTTGAAATATGTCCAGCATAAGGAAGACTCATACAAATTTAGTGAAAGAACAGGTAGAATCCTGGCTAAAAGATTAAGACAGAAAGCAGCTTTTAATGATATTGTAAAAATTACTGATTTAAACGAAGTGCTGCAAGAAACGAAGGACGGTGTTCTAGAAGCCTTTCGAAGTTTTTACCAATCTCTGTACAGTGCGAATGTGGCAGAGTCGCCTGTACAGGATGAAGGAGACTTCTTGAAGGATTTAGATTCTCACGAACTTCTGGACATACAAAAAGAGCTATTATCTGCTCCCATAGTATGGGAAGAAGTCGAGTCAGCCTTATTAGGTTTGGTCCTTGGCAAAGCTATGGGTCCTGACAATATCCCACTTGAATTTTACCAAACTTTTAGGAATATACTTAAAAGTTAATTATTAGAGGTGTGCCAACAAGGCTTTTTAGGAAATTCTCCTGACTCCTGGTCTGAGGCAACTATTGTGATTTTTCAAAAAAAAGGGAAAAAAGATAACGAAATGGGGTCTTATAGGACAATTTCGTTACTCAACACGGATAGTAAGATTTATTCGAAGGTACTTGCTAATAGGCTTAATGACCTTATGCCGAGCTTGGTGTCCAGAAGACAACATGGGTTCATTAAACACAGAGATACGACAGATCATGTTAAAAAGGATTGTCTCCGTGCTAGACTGGTCACAGGCTACTAATTCCCCTGTTGCTGTGGCCCTGTTAGATGCAGAAAAAGCATTTGGCAGGGTCTCATGGAGGTTCCTGTGGGCAGTTCTAGCATGGAAGGGATTTCTGCAAGCATTTATTACAGCGGTACAGACATTATATGCTCAGCCAAGGGCTGCTATGGTATACAACCTTTAGCACGCATCTTTTAGCACGCACTACCATTACCATGCATCTGTAACAACGCATACCATTACAACGCATAGCGCTTTGAGGCGATCTGACTTAGGGAATGGCTAGTGAATAGGTTAATTTACTATCCAATACCTTCCCTAGTGTCCACGGGGACTGGTGTTGGAATAGTAAATTAAACTATTCACTATCCAGCACCCAAAGCACTATGCGTTGTAAAGGTATCGCGTTGTAAAAAATGCGTGGTAATGGTATGCGTGGTAAAAGTGTGCGTGCTAACATCATACATCCGGCTGCTATACGTATCTCGGGTAGGCTGTCAGGGAATATTGCAATAGCGAGGGGGACAAGACAAGGTTGCCCTTGCTCCCCCTTGCTATTTGCTCTTTATATTGAACCCTTCATAAATCGGTTAGATTATCTCTGAAATAAAACCAGTGGAGATACACAATAGGGCGTACAAGGTATTGGTGTACGCAGACGATATTGCGATTGTTACGTCTGATATCTCCACAGGCTTACCTAAGATTATTGAAGCAGCTGAGATATTTGGGAGGTATTCGGGGTACAAATTAAATGTCAATAAGACCCAATTGATACACTCGGAAGCCGGGCGCCCTAGTGAAATGATTTTTGAATTGGAGGCAATTTATTTAGGTATTAGAATTTCAGCCAAGGTTGAGGATGTTGTGCGTCTAAATTTGGATCCAATCATAGCCCCGGCAAATAAGATATTAGAAAGGATTAATAATTTACATTTATCACTCTATGGGCATTGTAACATCTTAAAAATGCTTATTTTCCCAACATTTTTATATACATTCCGGACTATTCCTTTATCTATTCCAACTATATTTTTTTCTCGAATTGAAAGAATTTGCTCTAGGTTTTTATGGAGTTATAGACGATCAAGGCGAGCTCTCAAATGGTGCATGTTACCTAGACTAAAAGGTGGATGGGGTGTTCCCAATTTCCGTTTATATCATTGGATAGCCCTCCTGCAACATATGGGTGTTTTACTTTTACAGGATGATCCTACGGAAGATTTTGCCACCCCGTCTATATATGAGATGCTGCTGGGGGCAGAGGCGCGGCAACGTTTAGTTTGTATAATTGAACCCAGCTACTATAAAAAAACTAAATTAAAAAAACGTTCTGACTGCTTGTGAAATATGGAGGTAGATTAAGAGGAGAATTGGTATATCTTCTAATTTAAACTTTTACACGCCGCTCAATATTTGCCTGTTATTTCCAGAAGTATTTAGAGATCAGGTTATGGCTAGATGGTATCGAGCTGGAATTTGCAAGGTGGGAGATCTTTTTCAGGGGAATCAGTTAGTTTCTTTTGATTTTTTGCAGTCAAAATATAGACTAGCCTGTTTCGATTTTTTTAAATATCTCCAGGTTCGTTGTTTTTATTTAGCAGAAAATAACTCAAAATTTGATCACATGTAATAGGATTGAAGTCTTGGAGGCAATCAAACGAAGATGTAAAATGGGGCCTTTATATCAGCTGTTTATAGAGAAGACTGAGGATGATCTCTCGGCTTGGGAGACTAAGTGGCAAAATAAACCTGGGTTATCCTCAATTAATCTGGAGAGAATAATTGAGTTATCTGTCAATGTTTTATTTAATGGCCCCTTAAAGAGTCACCATTTTATATCCGTTTTTAATTTATATGATACTCCCGAAAAATTAGCAAAATGGAATTCTACCCGGGGTAATAAATGCAATCACTGTGGGTTATATGCAGCGGATGAACCTCATGTTTTTTTTTGTCCTAAACTTTGTCACTTTATTAGGGATGTTGAATATTTTTTTAATCATAGCTTAGATATTCACTTGCAATTATCTGTGGATTTGGCGATCTTAGGCTCCCAAGAAAGCTTGGCTAGACCTGATAAGGAGGCTGAGGCAGGCTTTATTTTCATTTGTATGTCTATTTTCTGACTCTGTATAACGACTCAGTGGCTGGATGTTGAACCACCAACGTTTTTTAATTGGCAATCTAGATTATTCTCCATATACCATCTTGAGTCAGCAGTGTATAAATCTAAGGGCAAGAGAAAGAAAATGCTGGGCTTGGAATTGTGGGCACCTATCGCCAATTGGATATGAATTTATCTTGCTGTATTGTCCGGAAGTCATTATTTTTCTTTTTTATTTTTCTTTCTTTTGCTTTTTCAAATGTATAAGATTTTTGTATGTTGATATCAACAAGGATGATGTATTATGATTGCCTGTCTATTCCTTTGTGTTCTTTCTGCTTGCGGATAAAAATGTCAATACAAATTAAAAAAATTTTTTTAAAAAAGAATAAAATAACAAAGGGGGAGGAATAGGGAAAAGGCTAGGTCCACTCTCCTGATGCAATAGTGAACCTACAAAATCCGAGTTACCAGATAGGGACCTAGCTGTGGAAAGGATTTTTGCTCAATTTGAGTTGGAAAATCTAGAAGGAAGGAAAGATTTCCTTTCTTGAGTCCCCTCACTCACTAGGGTTTCCCCACGGTGACATGCTTCATCATTGGGGCCATCTAAACCCGCTGCGGGTTGAGGCGTGCTACGACTTGCGATGAGACGTAGGAGCACTGTATAGTGAGGAGCTATGTGCAGTGCAGTGGTGTGGTGGATTGGAGTGTATTAAAAAAGTACCTAACTAGTGGGCGGAAAAAACTTTATTCAGGCTCCTAGTTGGTCTATTAAAAACGGGGTGAGTCTCTAGTGAGCCTATCACAATGTTTTTGGAGTCCCAAGTAGACGTCAATATGTTTCGAGCTTCCCCAGAGCTTTTCTTCAAGACAACACAGGGTCCAGCCCTGTTTGTACCACTCCAAGGTGTCCTAAAGTGAGGTAAAAGTGAAATACAAATACGCTGCAAGATAAGCAAGCGTTAATAATACATATGATACATATCAGTCATGTAGTATGATGCTTATTAGTCACGTGGTATCTGTAAAAAAGAAATGAGAACATTGTTAAGAATGACAGCCCCCCCCATTTGGGGTAGGTGAAAATATATCGCAATACCCAAGCGCTCCTTGTGGTGTGTGCTTAGACTCTGCCATTGTGTGTTTCACCATGCAGAGCTGCAAGAAAAACACAACCAAACACTGCTTGCCTAAAATCCTAATGGAACGTAGGCGCTGTTGTTCCAGTGCGTTGAATTAAAAGTTAAAAATGCACCACGTGACTGTGCCATGGACATGACAAACAATAAACAAAACTGACATATAACATGGATGACATACTGTTTAGGTAGCAATAATGTGCCTCATGGTCTTTGGAGGGGTGAGAGGGTTCCGACTGGAACTCTGAAAAGACGGAAGAAAACTGTGGTTAATTGCTGTTTTTCAAAGGAGATCCTTGCAGGGAGAGAAGAGTAACCGGTAGCGCTGTGGGAAAACCTCCCGCAGTCCGCTCGAAAGTGACTTACTTGGTAATCTTCCTCTCGGTCAGTAAACCTGTATTCCGTCCCTCAAGACCGCATATTGGCGTGTCTCTGTCGGGAGCTGGATTTTAAGGAAGTGTTTCCTTTCAGTCATGCTAGGAGAACTGGAGAGTTAACCTTCACAAAATGACCGCAGTGTTATGTGCTAATGGAGTGGCCCTCTTGGTGTAGTCAATATTATTTCAAGTCTAACGTGCCCAATAGATGACAAAATTGCACGCATGCAAAAAGACACATACAGTGAGACTGAACCAGGATTCACAGGAGGCATTTAAATTGATGTTTTGGGCGATTGTATTGCGTGATATATTTATAATAACGGTGATGAATAATGAGGGAAGTGTATGTAAAAAATGGTCATCAATTCTGATGCAACAGCTATTTACAAAGCCCTCATGTGGTACTGGCTAAGAGCGTTTAAGGTGCTCATCATGTATAGCGGTTTTATGTGGCCCTCATGTGGTATTGGCTAAGAGCGTTTAAGGTGCTCATGATGTATTGTGGTTTTATGACAAAATACGTATTGAGGGTAAATGTTTCTTATCATTAGGAAGATTTATGCAGTGATAGTTGCCCATGTGCAGTGCACAAATGAAAGTATGAAAACTAACAATCAGTAGTATATGCGCTGCTTATGTTGTAGTTTCAGTTGGTAATTGAGATCTAGAGGAGGCCGAGCCATCTTGGTTAATCATTTTGTAAATTGGGGACACCATCCCATGGGGTTCAATTTCATAATTAAGGGGCGTGGTATGCAGCCCCACTCCACAACCTTTCTTGGGTCCCGGTAACTCCACAAACCTAAGGTGGGGGGCAACACGGGGGAGCCCCAGGTCTCCCATGGCCCCAGCCAACTCATCGCATAGTTCATGAGCTGGCATTGCTCCCTCTTGGAGGGAGTAGGTATGTATACTTGCTTCCTCTGGGTGAGAGCACTATCTGTTCTATTTCCCTGCCCACATCAGTGCTGGCAAGCAAACAGAACTGGGACCTCAACAAAGTCTTTTTCACTTCACTGGAGGCCAAACTTTTTGTTTACCCTTAATTCACAGATTCTTCGCAAAATTAGAAAAAAAACATTTGTGGGCCCAGGCAGGGTACCTCTGGAACCCCACCACAAGGCCACACGGTCAGGGTATACCTGCCCTGCCCCCATGTCTTTTTTTTCTTTTGTTTAGAACTTGGAACTGAGCCGAGTCCTAAGATGGCTGCCATCTCTTGATTTGTTGTGGTGGCAGCCAATCAGAACCCAGCAGCAGATGTCTTGGATCCACGGAGCCTCGGTGGTCTGAAATATACAATTTTTAGCATTAATTGCTAAAAAAGTATTGACTGGATTTACACCAAATCACAAAAAAACGCAGTTTTTTATTTTTGTTTTTTTCTTCAGAGTTTTATATAGCGCGAATTTGACCCGAATCGGGTATCAGAGCACTTTATATAGCACCAGTTGCATTACATGAGGTCACATTCATTTTTGTTAGGCTCGGGGATAATAAAAAAATAGCACTTTTTGGAAAGTGTTGCGTAGATTTGTCAAACAGCACCAATGTTTTAGCAGCACAAACAAGGCATTTCTTTTAGTAACACGATCCCAACTCTGGCACTGGGTAATTTTATATGTATATATATATATAATGCAGTGACCAAGGCGGTTGTACCGCCGAAAGGCGTCTGACCTTGCTACTGGAATAAAAAGCTACCTGTGCCACGAAGAATCACGGAGTCGGTGCCTGTTTTGTGTACGCTGTCAGGATGGTGAAATATATATATATTTACCACAGGGATGGTTTAAAAGCCGTGCAACACTATCTAAGCACGAGACCCTCTTGTTTGAATGAACATAGCAAAATAATTGTATCCATGATCAATCTATGTCTTGAGAATAACTTTTCTCTGTTCGCCAACCAATTGTTTCAGCAGGTCAGGGGTGTGGCTATGGGGGCCTGTTTCTCTCCCAGTTATGCCTGTCTGCACATGGGATACTGGGAGAACAGGTTCTCAACTACCCGACCATTATGGGTTCCAAAGTCATCAAATGGATGAGATACATCGACGACCTTTTCATAATTTGGGACGGTTTGGAAAGTGAGGGAATCCAATTCATAGAAAATTTGAACAATAACAATCTGAATTTTGGGTTCGCCAGTCAAATTAGTGCTACATCAATATATTTCCTGGATGTTGAGTTTTTTTATTGCAATGGCAAATTGGAAACCATACTTTTCAGAACGCCGACAGCCGAAAATGCTGTGTTGCATGCTTCTAGTCATCATCCTGCCCATCTTATACGAAGCATATCGTATGGAGAAATGCTCCGTATCAGAAGACTATGTAGCATGGACATTGATTGTAGAGAGGCCTAAATAGCTTTTAAAACCAGATTTTTGAGAAGAGGCTATAAAACTGATCTTTTAGACAAAGCAATGAGTAGAGCCAATTCTCAAGGTTTGTTGCAGCTATTGGCCAATAGCACCTACAGCAAAAGGAACACAGTTAGTGTGGAACAAAATGAGACCAGGTTGATTTTCACTTACAGCAGTCAACATCAAACCATTCATAGTATCGTGAAAAGGAATTGGGCACTTATTACTTGTGACCCAGTTTTGGGCAATAAGGTTACCTGCTCCCCTAGTATTGCTTATAAGAGAACCAGGTCTATGAATAATTGTTTGATTTCTAGCAGCCCAGAAGTGAGAACTACAGGCTCTTGGCTAAATAGCAGTAACGGTTTTCTCAAATGTTCAACGTGTAAGGCATGCAGGAATGGAATTAGTAAAAGTGAATATAAGACTCCTTTCAGTGATAAACCTGTATGTATTAAACACAAGCTGACATGCAGGACCGAGTACGCAGTGTATGTGCTGGAATGTCCCTGTGATCTGTGTTACGTGGGAAGTACCAGACCACAGGTGTACAAAAGAATACAGGGTTAATCAAATAGAAAAATGGACACTAGTGACAATTCTAGACCAGTAATGATTTTAATGAAATGGTGGAGATCTTATATTAAAACAAGTGGGTACTTGTCCTAGATCGAGTTATTGGATCTAGAAGTGCAAATTTTCAAAAAATGTCGACATGTTTCAGCCCCCTTTGGCTCATCGGAGTCTATGGGGCTTTCGTCAGGACAGAAGGACAAACAAACATAGAGAATCTACTCACACTTTTTGTGTGGAGTTCAATGGAAGTAGTGAGGGTCAACTTTAGCCACTCAAGTCTTATCAACCCCCGAATGTGGAGTCTTTTGTTATCCTCGGGGAGGCCCAGAGCCGCGTGTGTGGGATCCTACGCCGCTTGTGCTGACTCTGCCCCCGGATCCAGCACAAGCGGCGTAGGATCCCACACACGCGGCTCTGGGCCTCCCCGAGGATAACAAAAGACTCCACATTCGGGGGTTGATAAGACTTGAGTGGCTAAAGTTGACCCTCACTACTTCCATTGAACTCCACACAAAAAGTGTGAGTAGATTCTCTATGTTTGTTTGTCCTTCTGTCCTGACGAAAGCCCCATAGACTCCGATGAGCCAAAGGGGGCTGAAACATGTCGACATTTTTTGAAAATTTGCACTTCTAGATCCAATAACTCGATCTAGGACAAGTACCCACTTGTTTTAATATAAGATCTCCACCATTTCATTAAAATCATTACTGGTCTAGAATTGTCACTAGTGTCCATTTTTCTATTTGATTAACCTTGATACTTACCTGGGGAAATAAATGGACATGTATTCCTCCTCCCCCTTCTGATTACCCTGGTACAAAAGAATACTCCAGCACTTACGGGCCATTACCAACGGCGACACCGCATACCCAGTCGCACAGCATTTTGAGGAAAAACATAACAAGAATCCTATAGATCTTAGATATTTTGTAATCAACACAGTCCCTCCTCAGAGGAGAGGTGGTGACCGAGAGTCACTGCTACGCAAATTTGAGACCAGACACATTATTCTCCTAGATACTAAGACTCCTAATGGTCTGAACGCTAGAGAGGATTGTTTTACTTACCTGTGAATTATAACCAAAATCTTGCCTGTCATGTTGTACATAGTAATGAGCTGCTTCTTCTTTTTGACCATTTTGGTCAATTTTTAATATTTTAGATGTATTATATTTGTCACTTTAATAATTTTCTATCACAGGGTTGCACTATTTTTCATGCCTGTATTTATTTGCGAAATTTGCACAACTGTTTTTGCACACCAATATGACAACAGGCATTTGCCCACTTGGGCTTTATCCTATATTGTTCTCCCTACAATCAGTGTGAAGAAGGTGGTTTTGACCAGCCTGTTGGTACCACTTACATGTATAATCTGAGAATAAGTTTGAGTGATGATAGTATATCCTAGTTATTTATTGATTTTAACAGGATTTTACTAACCTCACTGTTTCTTAGACATGTGGTTTATATTGGTTTTACTGCTAACAGGTTTTTTTATCAGCAATGTTGAGGAATATTTATATTTTAAACTTATTTATTTATGTATTTATATGTTTTATATTTATTCTAAATTGCTGCTATTAGTGAAATTATTCACCTAAACCTATGGCTATTTTGATTATCTAAATTGTTTTAATCAAATCTTTTTTCAATGCAAAGTTTTGCCTATACAAGTGATTACTGCAGTATGTTTTCTATGGTTATGTTGAAGCTACTGCTAATATACGTCATGTTTTACTTTAAAAGGAGTATCCTGCCCTTTCAAACGTTGTCATGTGATCAAGGCCTCCTTAGGCTGAAACGTGTTATGGCGGTTTGGTGTTGAGCACAGAATGAATTTGAAACGCACCAGTTCCTGGGTTCGCCTCGTCTTTAATGTTACTTTTGTTCAAGACGTCCTTCTGCCACATATATACATATATATATATATATCCACCAAAGAGAGATCCGAAGACCTGGGGTTGAACTTGGCTGTGGTCCTGGTCAGTCTCTGGCAGCCCTACAACATCCACCAGCAATCCCCACAATCGAGAAATTATTAGGATATTCCGGGATGCTTTAGATGTTTATTAGTGCCGTTATGCCTTGTACCAATGCATTTGGCTTTCACCTTGTTCACCATGAAAAAGCAATCCTAACTATAACTACCCAGTGGTGTGCTAAAACCCTATGTTGTAATGTCATACAACTGCCTGAGAGGTAATATACCGTAGAGATAGCATACATGGATCACATGTTCAGCCAGCCTTGGAGGTGATATACTCAGGTTTCATGTTCAGCCAGGTCCCATACTCAGCTCACATGTTCAGCATTCCAGGCTGGAAATATACTCAGGATGCATTCTCTACTACAAAGGAGGTGAAATAATTAGGTTGCCTTTTCAGCCAACTGAAAAGGTGACAAAATTAGGTTAGCTATTCAACCAGCCCAAGGAGTGACAGGTTCAGGTCACATGTTCAGTTAGCCTAGAAAGTAACTGTAGGAAGCTGGATTTTATGTAGTATACCAAAATGAGGTGTACTATGTAGAAGGTCAAGATAATCCTTATTCGTTTGCAGGGCTTCAATTAATAATCCCAAATGCTCTCTTTTGTAGTAGTGTAGGCAAGCAGATTAGACTTATCAGAGGGTTGTGTTAATGCATTTGTTGGACACACATATAATCAGTAAATGATACACACATTCAAAAAGAAACTTGAGATCAATTGCGATTCTCCTATTACCATGACTAGAGAATCTAGATTTCATTAAAGACACGGAGGCTAACATTATGCATACAACTTTTAATGCAGAACCAAGCAGCCGCATACATCATAAAGCAAGTTCCATATTAGAACATAGAAAATAAATAAATGGCATGAGCACTAGGCAACCAGCCTCTATTAAATGCGGTGTGTAAAGTAGAAAAGGATCAATAAAATAGCAGGAACAGTCCACTTGAATGAAAAATCTGCGGAGCAACAAACTTGGAGGAACAAATCAACAAACTTGAAGTAGAATTCCATGAGCACTTAGTGTATCTTGAAGAAGAAAGATGAATAAATCGATCCGAGGATCACAACAAAGAAGTTATGAAATATTATCTGAAAAAAAGAGAAGAAGATAAAACATTTACAAACAAAGAGAGTGCATATTAAAAATGAAAATAAGTTTAATCATAAATGCAAGGAAAAAAAATCATGAAAATGTAATATACAGGGTATATAAAACATATACAGTGTCATATAAAACATATTCTGTAAGATAAAACCAACTTTTCCAACCACCAAGGGAAAGGGTGGGAGGGATAATGTTAGCCTTCATGTCTTTAATGAAATCTAGATTCTCTAGTCATGGTAACAGGAGAATCTCAATTTCATTACAAGACCGGAGGCTACCATTATGCATGTTGGTAGCCATGTAAAACAACATCAGACATGTGAGAAATAGGTTTGCAATAGTTAGACCAATCAGCAGCTTTAAGAATGTCGTCTAACTTACCACCTGACCAAAAGGACTTACTAGCCATTGCTAGATAGAATGTGGTTTGAAAATATCCAAGTTGATACCTGCGAGGTTCATAACAGTTTTGACCCATCTAGCAATAGAGGCAGAGGTAACACCTTTATGAGGTTTAACAAAAGAAATAAGCAATTGACATACACCAGGCGGGCGAAAACCATTCATTCTTAAGTCATATTCTTTCATACAATCCACTACGTAAAGTTTCTTACAAATATCAAAACGTGGATAAAAAATAGAATCAGACATTGTAGCGGGAATTCCGTTCTCCTACAGAACTGTGCATAGAGACCAGGAACCTCAGTGAATTAGGATGGCCCAAAACTCACCTCAGTACCCAAAATCCCCTTACCGAGCTAGCTACAGTGTCTCATTGGTACTAACAAACCCCCAATGCTTAGACAAACCAGAACATGAACTTAGATTACCTCAGGTATCGTGGAACACATGAACACTCTATTGCTATATAATCATTTCAAACCAGAACGTGGAGTAAATGAGGACACATGCATATTTGAAATATTTATTTACTAATGCAGGGTTCTCAAACGCAGTATCTTATACAATACTAGCAAACATATTATAAGAAACAAAGTTATCAGCATAGTTACTAGTCCATAAAAGGCGAATGGTGACAGCATACTAAGATGCTGAAATGAATAGGAATTAACCACACCTAATTCTCACCCTCCCTATTTAGCATAATATTTTATATCTATGAAGGTCTCATTTGGGTTTTAGCAGGGCGGGCCCATACCTCAAAATCTCAGTGGCAGAGGCTCACATCATCTTCCACCAGCTCTCTGCATGCGAAGCACCATCAAGTGTGTTACTTGTGTGTTCAGCACAATATAAAACCCGCTTAGAGCCAGATTTTGGCAGCAGCATGTGTGTTATGTCTATGGAGGTGCGAAGATCAGACCTCACAACAACACTGTGTCGAGTTATCCTTGGAGCCTTCAGCACTCACTGTGCAGACAGTGTACCAAGCAAAACTGATATCAGAGCAATAACATATTATTTCTCAAGTAAATCACAAAGCTCTTCTGGGTTGAAAGCTAAAACAACAATTATGTGTCGTGTGCAAAATGAAGCAAAAGGAAAAATGGCGTTTAAACATTCAGTAAGCTCATGCTAACTTAACACAGTATATAGAAAAGAATTAGCTATATGACACCCCCCAATGATCCGAGCACGGTCAAAAATCAAGGTAAGGTAAGACCAGAACAGGGGCATAACATGAAAGCAGAGTTCAATAATAATGAGCTAAGCTAATTTCCAAAAGCAGATATGATGGCCTACAGCGGCCAAATGAAATGGTCTAAGCTTTTCAACACAAGGCCCCTTTCGTACAAGTCAATTCGCCTGGGGCGTATAAAAAGAATTGTTCGTAAGAAAAAAGGCACCTTCCAAAAACACAATCAGGTACGTGCTTAATAACAAAAAGTCTCCAAGGCTTCTCAGGATAGGACTGAATATGCAAAATATGCAGCAACAGCCTCCAAAATAAAATCATTGTCATCATCCGAAAACAGTTCAGCCATCCAATTAATTAGTGGGAAAGAACATACGTGCTCCTTCAGCACTGGATCCTTTAGCATCATCAGAGGACAACTCGGTGGGTTCTCAAGGAAGCTCTGTGCCAAGAACTCATGCGCCGCTGCGAGTATGTCCCAATGACCCATTAGTCCATGCATCTCTGCCAAGGCCATAATCCTTTCACCAGAACAAACCAACTCGTTAGCAACTACGGGGCTCATCAGATGATTAAAATCGACGTCAGGAGACACCGTCAAGCAGAAACACAAATCAAGGGCCCAGTCGAAATCGCAGCTCAGGCAATGAAATACAGGCTGGACACATGTGAAATAGGAGAATCGAAATGATAATCCAAATGCTGTGCTTAAAGTCGCAAGCTGCAGGGTGCCATAGTAATCAAGCATC
Organism: Lissotriton vulgaris; assembly: GCF_964263255.1. Classification (NCBI taxonomy): domain Eukaryota; kingdom Metazoa; phylum Chordata; class Amphibia; order Caudata; family Salamandridae; genus Lissotriton; species Lissotriton vulgaris. The sequence continues at coordinate 433,428,115 of NC_141696.1, read as the reverse complement.
CGGTTGCGAAACAGTGGCAGGAGGGGCTCTGCGGCTTCTAACGCAGGACGGGCATCCATGTTTAATAAAACAAAATATCACCAAAACGCCTGCAGCCAATGCTAGCAAAACAGGGAAGCCACCAAACAGACTTGAAAATATAGAATGAAAAAAGGCAGGGATGACTCCAAATATTTTCTCGAATTAAGTCACGAGACCACTGCTAACTAATTTAAAAAGTGAGCAAGGCCAGAAGTGGAGGAGGCATTAAAGATTTGATGAACCAGCTCGCTGAAATGTAACGGCAAATCAGTATTTAAAAGCGCCTGCACCTCTGTGGGCGTGTTAGCTATGTGAAGGACAAATGTTTCTCGGGCTGAACTCAGGGCCACCTCTTTTTGAGACAAAAGGGCTCTTATTCTACTCATACCATTGAACTCTGCCTTCAAGAATGGGATGCGCGGCCAGATGGAAACATCTGAATTCCCATGCGTAGGGGGATACAGAACGTTTTTGCAACAGACAACACGTTGTGATACAGTTACCACATAAGCGAAACCTTTAATTAACCCACAACATTCCTCGTTATTCAACAGTAAATAACTACCGTTTGCCAGTAATGTGAAAGTGGGAACGATTGCGGGAACCGGAGTGCCTTTCAAAACACAGGCTAAATTAGGACGGTCCTGATTACAAGAACCATGTAACTGGATGTGCCTGCATATCAATGAATGGTCAGGGGACTCTGTACATTCTTCCCCATTAAGATATACTTCTTTCTCGTCTTTCAGGCACCTATAAGTGAATGGAAGCGACCATGCCTCAAGGGGGAACGAGCTACCCAATGGTTCATATCTCCCTATCGCAATATATCGCATACAATTAGTAAACTTGTACAAAGCAAATGGTAATGTGATTAATCCGTGGATTAGCCACGTTGCAGCAGTGGCCTCAGCTACAGAGAACGGTAAAGATTCCGACCTCTCAATGTGCAACATGGAAAAGGATGCATCACGCATTGAAAGAATGTGCTGTTTGTCTGTCAAATTAAATGGGGCAAAGAGGAGGACACGTTCATGTAATTCCGAGGCACTCTACCAGCCTTAAGCGTCTGCAGGGTCCAATCCAAAGCATGTTGTCTGGAAAATGGTAGAATTTAAAAACAACATATGATTTGGGATGAGACATGCACGGTGCAAAGCCTCATTGCCTATAACCTGTCAACTTTTAGAACCCCAAACCGATTTAAGGTCAATGGTTTCCTTCCATAGCTCATAGCCCTCTACAGCTAATTTGTCTAGAAAGGACTTCGAATACAACAATTTAGTATCGGTAATTCTAACTTTGGACATGGACTTTTGTGTCATCTTAAAATAAAAGGACTCAGGACTTGATTGATTAAAGTCGGTAAAATAAGTACTTTTTCAAAAATGTACTGGAGCTGCCTTGTAATGGTGCTGGGCAATAATCCCACTGTGTGTAATTTACAGTACCCCTTCTGGAACTCGTTTTATGCAGAAAATGGTTACCAAAATGTTGAAAGCAAAATAATTCACCATAATTAGCAGATTCTAAATATAAATCTTCAGCATCAAAGGCAGCATAATATTTTAAATCAGAGAATAAAGATTCTACGGCCTGAACATCCCAATCATCAGAACGTATGTTTTGTTTCACCACATCCCCCATGTTCTCTCTGAGCACATTAGGGACATTAACCACTTCAGTAGGGCCATAGATTTGAAATGTAACCGCATCCCACACAATCCCATCAAGAACAGGCCAAGCAGTGATGTTAACACAATTCAAGTCTCTCTTCAGTCTGTGTGCAGAATGTGACGAGGAAAGGGGGGCCAAAGTTCCATTTAGATGTTGGATGCATGTTCTCTCCTCGACATAGTGTCCATCAATCAGACGGAAAAAATAAAACACAAAACCAATTTACATAAAAAGGTATACTGAAAAAAGCGCCAGCCAAATATATGTCCATGGGGGGGTCAAAAAATGTCTTTTAAATAATATAGCATAAACTGCAAAACGTGAGGGTTTTTTCGAATTAACTGAAACAGAGTCAAATGAGAATCGGGATTCTGTGGTCAAACGCGTCTGTAAATCAGGCATCGACAAATCAGCAGGATAGGCGTAGTCTAGGTCATCAATGTTAATGACTGGAAAAGTACTTAATAAAGGATTGGGAACAGCAGGCATCTCGAGGGCCACTTCTGGCTCAGCATTAGAAGTTGTGGCCAATACAGAATTTCTCACAATCGAAGGACAGGAGACTGCCGGTGTCATACTATGAAGAATCGGCCACCCTGTGTATCTTGACATTGTCAATAGAGATAAACCTGTTTTCCTTACGACCTGGAAGTGGTGGTAAAATGACTGTTCTTGTGCCCTTCACTCCGAGAACGGGAACCGGTGCTCGATAGGAAGGCCAAATTCTTTCTTGTTATCAATCTTCTCTCGAACCAGTTCTCCAACTTTGGGTAGCCAGCCAACTACCGGGATCTGCAACGCATCATCCGACGTGGAGGGCAAATGTTCCTTTGCAAGACTGTCTCTGGTCTTTTGTAGATCCTGTAAAACATTGCAATGTTCATCTACGTCAAAGGCCATGGCTTGGGCCACGCAGTCTAGACCGTCGAGGTCAGGGACATACATCTTGATACCAGAGAGCATTTCGTACGGGGTCCGCCCACCCAGAGACCTTCTAGGGAGATTATTTAAAGCATGCTGCAAGCCATTGAGATGGGCTAACCAGTTTCTGCCAGTGCCTATAACTCGTGCTGTCAAAGATTGCTTTAATGCAACTAAACAACCAGAAAGCCAGTACTGAGATCTCTCTTTTCGTGAGATTACCTACGCACAAAGAATTAAACTAAGTGCGGGACAGTGACACAGTTCACAGATTGAATCTATGGTATTTATAAATCAATTGTTTGAAAAGAATCAGTTGGTTCAAAGTTTACCAAATGTTCAACACAATTGCAAACACAAACAATACAGGGACAACTATTCATAAAAAAGGACATATTCTTAAAATAGACATTAATAGCACAAAAATTTGTGAAAAAATTCATGAAAACACGTCCTAACATACCAAGTTGATCAACATTTAACATTCATTCTCTCATGCACAGCACACACTCACAACATATATGTACAATTACAATGTCACAAATTAATTCTTGGGATACAAATGGGTACGGAATATAACACCATAGACAACCGTTCTAGAAAAACAAATCAGCGTATTTTTATAATTTCAACCGAAATTAGTTTGAATTTGGTGGTTTTATGGTGTGGTAGAATGGTCTACGCGTTTCGAACCCTTAATGATTTAAGGGGTTCTCATCAGGACCTCATGGCTTGTGTGAGAACTCATACTCTGAATAACCACCCGAACGTTGGCCAAATGCACAATGCTGGGGACCAAAACAAATTATTTGTAAGGGATGATCGTCAGTTCTCTATGTGAAAATATTCAAATGCGGCGATACTCAAATCAATTGAGTTACGGGCCTTGGATTGAAGCCGCGGCCGGTCCTCTGTATTGCAGTCGACCATTTGGCCAACGTTCGGGTGGTTATTCAGAGTATGAGTTCTCACACAAGCCATGAGGTCCTGATGAGAACCCCTTAAATCATTAAGGGTTCGAAACGCGTAGACCATTCTACCACACCATAAGACCACCAAATTCAAACTAATTTCGGTTGAAATTATAAAAATAAGCTGATTTGTTTTTCTAGAACGGTTGTCTATGGTGTTATATTCCGTACCCATTTGTATCCCAAGAATTAATTTGTGACATTGTAATTGTACATATATGTTGTGAGTGTGTGCTGTGCATGAGAGAATGAATGTTAAATGTTGATCAACTTGGTATGTTAGGACGTGTTTTCATGAATTTTTTCACGAATTTTTGTGCTATTAATGTCTATTTTAAGAATATGTCCTTTTTTATGAATAGTTGTCCCTGTATTGTTTGTGTTTGCAATTGTGTTGAACATTTGGTAAACTTTGAACCAACTGATTCTTTTCAAATAATTGATTTATAAATAAAATAGATTCAATCTGTGAACTGTGTCACTGTCCCGCACTTAGTTTAATTCTTTGCGCGTAGGTAATCTCACGAAAAGAGAGATCTGAGTACTGGCTTTCTGGTTGTTTAGTTGCATTCAGAAGGCTTGGCCTTACTGTGGGAAGCCCACACCCAGTGTTGTTTTTTCAAAGATTGCTTTAAGTCACGGTTCATTCGCTCCTCTACACTATTACCCTCAGGTCTGTACAGAGACGAAAACTTGACTTGGACCCCCACAAAATCATAGCATCCTTATATGCCTTAGAGGCGAAAGCCAGACCCTGATCCGAATGGAAGGTACCACAGGCAAAAATCCCTACAAAGACACGCAAATCTCTTATGACAGTCCGTGAATCAGCGCTGCGATGGGGCCATACCCACACAAAGCGTGTGCATGAATCAACTGCTACTAAGATGTACTTATACGCAGTATCAGAAGAAAAAGGACCGCAGTGATCTAAATAAACGCAACCCAGTGGTTTATTAGATATGTACAACTGTGTCTGTGGTGGACGCGCAGCAGTCGAAGGCTTAATCTGCTGGCAAATGTCACATTGAAGGACATAATCGCGCGTCTGTTTGTACAGTCCCCGCCACCAGAACCGTTGTTGTAGCTGAGTTACAGTGGCCGAGACGCCCGCATGCGCAGACACCACACCTTCATGCGCCGCTGTAATCAACGTAGACCTGCGATCCAAGTTGGGAATCAACCGTTCCCCAACATCAGGAATTTTCATATAAGGAACCCTATCGGGATTTAAGTGGTATGTGTACTTCGAAGGGAACCCCGCAGGATATTTACCTCCCTTCTCAGTGGCAGCAACTGCCGCCAAGATGTCATCATCTATTTTACTTTTGGACCGTGTAACTGCTGCAACTAAATATTTTGATACTGCAGATTTCGCCGCTTCATCAGCAAGCGAGTTACCGACAGCATGAACTCCAACACGCTGATGGCCGAGAGTATGAATCACAAACACAAGTGGCAACTGCTCTTTAAGCTCAGCCACTCGGACCCAGATCATCTTATGTTTTATTGTGCTACCCTTGGAATCACGAAAGTCATTCTGAATCCAAAAGAACAAGTTCTCATTGTAAGACTGGACACAGTAGTAAGAATCACTTACGATAAGTGTTGTCACACTAGGATCAGCGTACTCCAATGCAAGCATCAGAGCACGAAGCTCTGCTAATTGTGCGGTGCAGTCCCCTAGTTTCTGCGTGTGCACAACACTGGACTTGAACTCATCGTTTACCATGGCACCAACCACAATGACGCATGCGGAAACATAGGCATGTTTAGAGCCATGCGCAACCTGCGCCGAACCATCAGTGTAAATGATGCAATGGAAATCCTCCAAGGGTCGCATTGCTAAAGGAGCCGGATGAACTAATTCATACTGTAAGTACTCCTGCGACCGTAATGAGGCGTCAAAAATAAGCGTGACATCCTGGGAGGTCAAGGATGCAGCCCATTGAATCCACCGAGGATGCAAAGCTTTGGAATTTGGTACACTGGCTTTCGTGACTGCCTCCGAGGCAGGACACGGGGTAACAACCAACATGCGTTTTCCCTGTGACAGGGCACGTTCCTTAAGAATTGCCATCTGCATAGCCGTCAAAACTTTCTCCACAGTGGAAAAGCGCAATTCAGCCAAAGTGTACAAGTGTGACTTGTAAGCAATAGGTACTGTGTCTCCTTCATTAAAAGTCAGGTACGTGAAACCCACCTTCCCAGGGATAATTCTTATCACCAGGTTGGTCTGGTTATCACGAGTCAGTAAGAAATTAGAAGCGAGCAGATCAGCTTGCAAGGATTGCAGAATAGCTGAATGCTCCGGCAGCCAGCATGATTTGGAAAAAGATGATTGTATCAAAGCATACAAAGGCTTGATACGCTGGGCATATTCCGGAATGTATGTTCTCCCGAAATTCAAGAAGCCCAGTAAAGATTGTAATTTTTTCAGTGTTGTCGGAGCGCGCAGTTGTGCGCATTTCTCCAGGAAGTGAGGAGCCAATCCTTTTCCCTCATTGTTGAGCTCGTAGCCCAGAAACAACACTGTGTACTCTGCAATGTGTGATTTTGCAAAGTTGAATTTGTAACCCAAGTTTGCAAAGGTACAAATAATCCCGTTTACTCGACACAGATGCTCCCAAAGTTCGTCGTCTGTGAGATATATGTCATCCACATACGAACAAGCATCCGGGTCGATTCTCTCCAAAAGAGAGACTATGCGGGCAGTAAAAATCCCAGGACTATTCTTATAGCCCATAGGCAAACGCCTAAATTCTTTTTTGACACCGCCGCAAGTAAAGGAGGGCCATTCGGAACTTAGACCATCCAATCGATGGGCATAAAAACCATTGGAAATGTCAAGCGTGGTTATAAACCGCTTACGCACTAGACTATTCACTAGGGCAGAGCCGTGAGTATTCTGTACTGCACAGTTACGGCAATTCAAGTTTAAATGCCGGTAATCCAATACCAAACGATATGAACCGTCTGGCTTGTTCACAGTAAAAAGAGGGTTATTCATTGGTGACACACATGTTTCAATTACACCTTGATATTCCAATTGTTCAAGGATAGCCGGGACGGAAGCCTTTGCTTCACGCCGTATGGGATATTGAGGTTGAGGTTGTGGCTGAGACCGTAAAGGAATCTCGTGGCATGGGGACAATTTATCCCACCCACATTGATTGCGGTACACAGCCGGCGCTAGAGCCAGAGCCCACTCTTCTGCAAAATGCAGCGCATCCTCCTTCGAGACTGTGTTCGCGAAACTGGGGAGGATTACCTCCTCCCCTCGCGGAGCTGCGAGAACAAAAGGTGGGGGCCAGTCAGCCTCCGAAAGCAAAATGTCATATGTAGATAAAAGATTTTCCCAAAATACCCCTTTAATGGTTCGCTGTATGTCACCCTCGATTAACAGGACAATTTCAAAAAGTCTATCAGGGGGAGCAACTCTTGTATCAGCTGTTTCGATCACAACATAAGTATCAGTCGCTGTCACCTTTAGTAGTGGACGCAGGGCCTCTCTCACTATGGTAATCTCCGCCGCGCTGTCCAGCAAGGTCAGAGCCCACGTCAGATTCCGAAGCCGCGTTCTCACTATCTGTGGCATATCGATGCGCTGTTAAGGCTGCGACTTTCTTCTTGGCAAACTGCGGTCTCTTCGGTGTTGAGCCTTCATGCCTTTCTGCACCGTTTTTCGGGCGGGGCTGGTCACGTCCTTGCTGGCCACCCAGACCCCTGCCGCCCCCTCCACCACCGGTTGTCGGGGCCGATGAGTCCTGAAAGGAACGAGGAGAGCGTTGTTCAGAAGCCTGAAATCAATCAGGAGATTTAATCATCGCGCGATCGCGCAAGTCATAAACACGTTCCGAATTTGACCCAGCTGGTCAAATTTCTCGGCAAGCCAGAAAGGAAAATCATCCTTATCCTGGGGCTTCTTGCCCATTACGGCATTGACCATGACGGGACTGAGTTTCAAACCGCCCTGTCCGGCCGGAAGCGCCGCACCTCCCGGGGCTCTACCCGGAAGATTAGGGCCCACGTAATGCACTAAGGCTCTAATCACGGCAATTGCGACTACATGTAGTCTTCGAAGTGCAGCCACGTTACAACTGCCGTGTAGAGGATGAGGAGTAAATCCAGCCAAAACAGGCCAACTAGCGCCTGGAATGGACAAAGGACGTAACCTCGGAGCGTTCAAAGAATGGGGTAGGGCGCCACCAAACCAAACTCAATGCTGCCAAACGTCAATAGGAACCTCCTGTGCCCTGTACAGAGTATACTCATTAGGTACAGCCTTGGGAGTGTACATGTGGAACACACCAGAATTCGCGTCCACCTCCGGAAATGTCACCCACGAATAAAACAGTTCGTAAGGGTAAGCAGCATCCGCACTCACCACCATGATCACAGCCAAGCCTTCCAAAGGCACATTGTACATCTGCAAATGATTGCGCACCGCAATGCGACTATGCTGCGGAATGTCAACGGCAGCCATGACAGCACAGGAAAATCGGAAAAACAAAGTAAACTTTGTAGCACAACTGGGTAGTAATTCAAGGAAACCGTTTTAGAAAGATTCAAGCTTGAAAAGACCTATTTCAAAAATAGATAGGTTTTTCCGACACCACCGTTTTCCGGAAACAACAGTGAAGGTGTTAAGGATTGAATGATATACTACTCGAGTGTCATGATATAAGGCCAACAACGTATGGGCGCCATGTAGCGGAAATTCCGTTCTCCTACAGAACTGTGCACAGAGACCTGGAACCTCAGTGAATTAGGATGGCCCAAAACTCACCTCAGTACCCAAAATCCCCTTACCGAGCTAGCTACAGTGTCTCATTGGTAATAACAAACCCCCAATGCTTAGACAAACCAGAACATGAACTTAGATTACCTCAGGTATCGTGGAACACTTGAACACTCTTTCGCTATATAATCATTTCAAACCAGAACGTGGAGTAAATGAGGACACGTGCATGTTTGAAATATTTATTTACTAATGCAGGGTTCTCAAACGCAGTATCTTATACAATACTAGCAAACATATTATAAGAAACAAAGTTATCCGCATAGTTACTAGTCCATAAAAGGCAAATGGTGACAGCATACTAAGATTCTGAAATGAATAGGAATTAACCACACCTAATTCTCACCCTCCCTATTTAGCATAATATTTTATATCTATGAAGGTCTCATTTGGGTTTTAGCAGGGCGGGCCCATACCTCAAAATCTCAGTGGCAGAGGATCACATCATCTTCCACCAGCTCTCTGCATGCGAAGCACCGTCAAGTGTGTTATGTGTGTGTTCAGCACAACAATATAAAACCCGCTTAGAGCCAGATTTTAGCAGCAGCATGTGTATTATGTCTATGGAGGTGCGAAGATCAGACCTCACAACAACACTGTGTCGAGTTATCCTTGGAGCCTTCAGCACTCACTGTGCAGACAGTGTACCAAGCAAAACTGATATCAGAGCAATAACATATTATTTCTCAAGTAAATCACGAAGCTCTTCTGGGTTGAAAGCTAAAACAGCAATTAAGTGTCGTGTGCAAAATAAAGCAAAAGGAAAAATGGAGTTTAAACATTTAATAAGCTCATGCTAACTTAACAATGTATATAGAAAATAATTAGCTATATGATAACATAGTCTTGGTTCTCCTATGCAGCTCAAACTTGACGCCAAAAATATCATAAGACCTATAGGAAATATCAAGAGCTTTGACATCAGAGACCCTTCGACAAGAAATCAAACAAAGAAGAGTGGCCAATTTGATTGAAAGGTTCTTTCTGTTCAAAAGAGAATTGTCAGGCCAACTGCAGAAAAGATCAATAATCAATTTGACATCCCATAGAGATTGATATCTAGGTTTTGGCGGCCTCCTAAGTCTAATACTCTTTAGGATTCTACAAATAATAGCATTTTTACCTACCGTTTTACCATTGACTAGGGCATGACCAGCTGAAATTGCTGACCTGTAACAATTGATAGATCTATAACTAAGACCTCTATCAAATTGTTCCACAAGGAAATTAGCTATATCAACGATAGGAGCTTGTACGGAATCCAGGTTCCTTTCCAGGCACCAACGTAACCACATTTTCCAAATGTTGTTATACCTGTAGTGTGTTCCAGGGGCCCAAGACTCTCCGAGGAGAGTTGAAGCTGTTGACGAAAGTCCTGCGAGATCATTGGATCTCCTGACACTCTCCAGGCAAGAAGGTTCAAATTCCCTGTTTGAACAAGAGGGTGAATTTGACCGTCTACTTCTGAAAGTAGGTCCTTGAGGGGAGGAATAAGGAATGGAAGGTCGTAAGCCAGTTCCAGAGTAGTTGGAAGCCAGGCTTGGGATGGCCAAAAGGGAGTTACCAGGATAATTGAAGCATGTTGGTGTCTCACCTTCTGAAGGACTCTCTGGATCATTGAGAAAGGAGGAAAGGCATATGCGTTGATCCCTTCCCAAGATTGGAGAAAAGCGTTCACCGCTAGAGCACCCGGGTCGGGCATCCAGCTGTAATAATTCTCTAATTGAAATGTTAGTCTGCTTGCGAATAGATCTATTTCGAAGAGACCCCAAAGATTGTTGAGGGAGTTGAACACAGAGATGTTGAGTTTCCAGTCGGTGTGATCCAAGAGGAATCTTGAGTTCCAATCCACACAAAGATTGGATTTCCCTGGAAGGTATTCTGCTCTCAGAGAGATCTTGTGTTCTAGGCAGAACATCCAGAGTTTTTTGGCCAAATTTGAGAGGTCTACTGATTTGGTACCTCCTAGGCAATTTATGTAAGCTACTGTGGACATATTGTCCATTTTGAGAATAACAGATCTGCCCTGAAGGGAGTGCTTGAAGCTCATCAACGTGTAAAGACCTGCAGTGAGTTCCAAAAAATTTATGTGGTGTAAAGATTCTTCCTGAGACCAAACTCCCCCAGTGTTCTGATCTAGGAGACAGGCACCCCAGCCATGAAGGCTCGCATCTGATTCTAAGATAAAATCTAGTGCTGAACCAAATATCGCTCGTCCGTTCCAAGCATCCAGGTTCTCTAACCACCAAGTCAGTTCCACTAAGGCTTCTTGGTTCAAGGAAACATGGTCCCCGTACCACAGTCCTGATCTCAGAGCCTTTGCTTTTATCCTTTGAAGGGCTCGATCATTTAGGGGGCCCGTAAAGATGGCTTGGATCGAAGAAGAAAGAAGACCCAGGAGCCTGGCTAATTCCCTCCGGAAAGATTCTGTTGTTTCGGAACATGTTTTATCTCTTTCTTGATTTTGGTAATCATCTTTGGTGGAAGAAGAATAAGAAAATTGGTGGTGTCTACAGTGAAACCCAGGAATTCCATGGACTTTGAGGGAGATAGTATGGATTTTTCTTTGTTTACAATAAATCCCAGATTCTCTAAAAGGTCTACTACAGTTTTGAGATCTTGAAGAATTTGAGAATAATCTTGGGACATAATAACGATGTCATCTAAGTAAATGATCATGCAAATTCCCTTCTCTCTTAGAGATGAAGCGACCGATCTCATTATCTTGGTGAAACACCAAGAGGCTGATGATCGGCCGAAAGGAAGAGCTTGGAATTGAAACAGTCGGTTTTTCCAAATGAACTGAAGGAAGGGTTGATGTTCCTTGGCCATAGGAATGGTAAAGTAAGCGTCTTTCAGGTCTAATTTGACTAACCAGTCCCCTTCTAACAACAAATCCCTGAGAAGATGAATGCCTTCTATCTTGAAGTGTCTGTAGACAAGGTATTTGTTGAGTTCTCTCAAATTTATAACAGGTCTCCAACCCTTGTCTTTTTCTCTACAAGGAAGAGTGTACTTATAAATTTCAGTAAATGCATCGGGACCTCTAAGATTGCACCTTTCTGAAGCATTGCGGATATCTCCTCCTCTATAATCTTTTCCTGAGCTAGGGTAAGTGGAATTTCTCTGGGTAGTGAGGTTTGTATAGGAGTCTCTGTAAAATCTATAGTAAACCCATTTACGGTATTTAGAACCCAAGGATCTTGAGTAATAAGATTCCAATTTTGGGCAAAGAATTTTAGCCTGCCTCCCACTTTTGGGGAAGAAAGGGGAACGGAATAAGGAATTGTAGTACTCACTCTGAGAATTGGTGACATTAGTAGCTCCTCTTGCTCTGAAGCCTCTGGACCGGAAACCTCTTCCTCTTGAAGGGAAGAATTGAGCTTGATTGGAGGGTTGGAAGCCTCTTCCACAGAAACTCCTGGATCTGGGGTAGGGCCTGCGATTAAAGAGGCCGGAAGATTGGCCCCTTCTTCCGGCCCTGCCAAAAAGGTTGCTGGAGTTGAAAACACGTTTCATGTTTTGGTGTGCTTTATCCAGAGCAGTAAAGGTGGAAACATATTTGCCCAATGTTTTAATTTTATCTTCACCAAAGAGTAGGCCCTTGGGATTAAGAGAGGGCTCTTTATCAGCTAGGTCACTTAGTTTAGGGCTAATTTTAGTAAGCACAACCCTTCTTCTTTCTGAGTTGAGCCCGGCATTGGCGTTGCCCAATAAAACTAAAGCCCTTTGGCTCCAGCCACGGATAGTAATGGTGTCAAGAGGAGAACCAGTAATGTAGCTATCTTCAGCGGCATCAATGATTTTGGCCAGAGGTCCTAAAACATCAAGGAGACGGTCCTGACAAATTTTAAGGGACCATTCCATCCCCTTTCTGGGATCTCTTCCGAGTTTAAAAAGGTATTTAATAAGCTCAGGGTCAAGGTTCGGAGTATTACAGACCTTGCCTTCCATAGATGGTCTTGAGCATTCAGCTCTTAGGAGGTTTCGGGTGTCTCTATCCAAAGGGTTTCTTAACCACTTTGTAATAAATTTACCAACGTGATCTTGGGGGACCCATTCTGAGCTGCGAGGATGCTTCATGTTAAGAGGAGAGAACATCTCTTCTCCTAGAGGATCCAAAATATTATCTTTGGAGGAGGAAGGAGTATTATCATCAAAGAGATGCAAGTCAAATTCCTCGTTATCTTCGTCCAGGTCGAGGATGTACTCATCAGGGAATTCAGAATTAATATCATCATGATCGATATCATCATGAAAGAATTCGAGATCGTTGTCTTGAGCACTTGGATAGTTTGTGCCGCGGGGGACACCTTTAAACCTTGTGCCGCGATTGACACCTTTAACCCTAGAAAGTGTTGAAAACATGCATGATCTCATTTCCCTGTGAATCATACTTCTAATTGTCTCATCCTCCATGTTGTGTAGGGGGGTATTGCCATCATCTGAGTCCATATCAGACATAATTAGGTAAATAAGAAGGATTAAATATATTTGGTATTAGTTATAATTTTCCTTTCTCCTACCTTTCTTTTTTTTATTTTTTTTAAATATATTTTATAAGGGTAAAATAGTAAAGATAATCATAAATCTCCTTTTTTTTATATATATGAATTTAAGGATACCAAAAAAATCGAGAGTAGGATATTAAAAACGGTGTTAATTTGGTCCAAAAAACGATTAATAATTATGTTTAGAGTTGGCTCGGTAAAGAACAACTGATCGCGTTAACAAACTGTCAAATATCCTCGATCAAACATGGGAAGGCATTCTATATCAGAGGAAAGACCTCTAGCAAACACATTACCTGGCGTGTGTGTTGCCAAGGTTCTTTCCTCAAATGTCGCGTTGAGCAGGCCCGGCTCGGTAAAGCCAAGGACAGGGGCCGATGAAAGACTGAAGAGCGTGAAGGGGAGAGCGAGCGCGAAGGGGAGAGAGCGAGCCCAAGCAGGTGAGCTGCGCGACTCTAATCCCCAGCGCGTTTGTTCAAATGAAAACAAGGACCGAGTCGGACCGAGTCCCGAAATAAAATGGGAGTGGGGGGAAAGAGTGGAAGCCGGCCTCCATAAATTGGAGGTCGGAGCACGATGGGAAAGAGGGGGGGTGAGGGAACTGAAACGAGTGAGTCAGTCAGAGACAAAAAAAATCCAAACAGGAATAAAACAATGTAATTAGATCACAAGATCGAACATAAAAAATAAAGCCAGCAAGAGAAGTCAGGCTTCTCAACCTCAACACCGTAGAAGGTAGTAATGCAGTCAAAGGAGTAAATGTGTATAATAATCAAGTATAGAATCAGTAATCAACAAATATTGAAACGAATACATTGCAAACGTCATTATAAAAGATTACAAAGGTCATCACTTATAAAAGATACAATGTAAAGATCATTAATAGTAAACAGTGAGAAGAACAAAGGATGAACTTATCTGCTTGGAGCCGCATTTAAAAGAGTCTGGTTGCCTAGTGCTCATGCCATTATTTTCTATGCTCTAATATGGAACTTGCTTTATGTTGTATGCGGCTGCTTGGTTCTGCATTAAAAGTTGAATGCATAATGGTAGCCTCCAGTCTTGTAATGAAATTTAGAAATATAACAAATATTTGTAGATTTATTTTAATATCAAGAACTTCGTAAATGGGTAAGAACTTTTCATAATAGCAATTTTGGCAGGTAAGTAAAATTGTCACATAAATGCCTTTTTGCGCAGTAATGCTTCCCTGTGGAGAAAAAGGAATATACTGCATAGAGTTATTTGCAAACAGTTCTATGGGGTCCCATTTAGGACTTAAGTGGTAGGGGATCAAAATCCAAAGTACCACCAGCAGTTCAAGTTTACCTGCCCTAGAGTGTCTTGGTGCAGAGGTGCTGGAGGGGTTGGTAGCCTTGCACGCTACACTGTTGGAAGAGAGGGGGGCCACCTAGAAACAGGCTGCAGAAGGGGACTGGAGGACAAGTTTGGCAGCTTCCAATAGGGGGCTCTTGGGGGCCTGGGAGCAGGACAGAATTGTTGGTTGCCATGGACCCATGGTCATTTGAGATATCATCAGTGATGTCATGAGTGATGTCACTGACCATGTCATGAGTGATGCAATATGTGACGTCATCAGCAGTGCATTGCGTGGGCGCGATATATAGTTAGCTGAACTAACTATAACAGTGGAATTTCTATGGTTTTGTATGAGTAAAATGTCCATCTAACTATAACGCCCCTGAAACCTATGTTTTTTTCAGTGAATTTCAAAGGTTTTTTAAATGCTAATTTTTAAGTATAACGTGCCTAAAACCTATGGTTTTTTCAGTGCATTTCAAAGGTATTTTTAAATGCTAATTTCTAACTACAACCTGCCTTAAAACTATGTTTTTTTCAGTGAATTTCTAAGGTTTTTAAAATGCTAATTCCTAACTATAACGTGCCTGAAACCTATGGTTCTTTAAGTGAATTTCAAAGGTTTTTAAATGCTAGTTTCTAACTATACCTACAGAGGTAGGATATTTCAAGAAGAAAAAATGCACAGAAAGAAGCAAAAGAAATGCAGAAAGAAGCAACAGAAGTCCTCAAAGAGGAAGAAAAGTGCAGGAAGAAGCAGGACATGTGCAGAAAGAACCAACAGAGGAGCAGAAAGAGGCCTTGTTACAAAATCATTCTGTGCCCACACTTTTTTCAGACGGGTACTGGTGGTAACTCACTCTGACTAACCGGACCTAGAGCCAGTGGTATGCTAAAAGACACTTAGAATACAGTGAAAACACCTACCTACACTAGGGAACACTATGTGTACGGGTACCCTTGTGATTAGCATGATCTCCTCTGTAAGCCCCTAGTATATATTAGGGCAGGGGGATTAAAACTACCTCTTAAAACATGCCACAGGGTGCATTTGCACACTGGTGAAGGGAGGAGGGGGCCTGAGACGAAATGTGTGCAAACGTGCCCTGGGGCGTTTTGAATTGGGGGATATAGTCCCCTTGAAACCTGAGGTTCCCTAGGGGCCAACTAACCCACCAGGTATGTCCAGTAAGTGCCACAGAGTTGTATTGCAGAAAGGTGTAAAATGGGGCATGGCCTCGGACCACCTCTCTGCAACGCAGCTCTGTGGTACTTATTGGAGGTACATGGTGGACTAGTTGGATCCAGAGACTCTCAGGGTTAAAGGGGACTTAATTCCCCAACTTAAAACATGCCACAGGGCGTGTTTACACACGTCACCTCAGGCCCCGTCCCCTCCCATCACCACTGTGTAAACACGCTCTGTGGCCATTTTAATTTGGGAGATTAAGTCCCTTTGAATCCTGAGTGTCCCTAGGGTCCAACTAGCCCACTAGGTACCTCCAGTAAGCGCCCCAGAGCTGCGTTGCAGAGAGGTGTAAAAAGTGGCACGGCCTGGACCACCTCTCTGCAAGGCAGCGCTTATTGAAAACACCTGGTGGCCTAGTTGGCCCCCAGGGGCCCTCAGGATCGAAGGGGAATTATTTCCCCAACTTAAAACATTCCACAGGGCGCGTTTGCGCACAATTGTGACATCAGGCCACGCCCCCTCCCTGCACCACTGCACAAATGCACCCCCTTGTTCGTTGTAAATTGGGGGATGAAGTCCCCTTGCATCCTGAGGGTCCCTGGGGGCCAACTAGCCCATCGCTTACCTCCAGTAAGCACCAGAGTGCTACGTTGCAGAGTGGTGTAGAAAGGGGCATGGCCGGGGCCACCGCTCTGCAAGTCAGCGCAATGGCGCTTACTGGAGGTAAGTGGTGGGCTAGTTGGCCCCCAGGGAACCTCAGTATGTAAGAGGAATTAATTCCCCAACTTAAAATGCACCACAGGGTGTGTTTGCACATATGTTACCTCAGACCCCACCCCCTCCCTTCACCACTGTGCAAACGCGCACCGCGGTCCATTTTAAGTTGGAGGATTAAGTCCCCTTGAATCCTGACCGTCCCTAGTATCCAACTAGCTCACCTGGTACCTCCAGTAAGCGCCAGGGAGCTGTGTTGCAGAGATGTGTAAAAAGGGGCGTGGCCTCTGAACACCTTTCTGCAACGCAGCTCCCTGGTGCATACTGAAGGTACCTGGTAGGTTAGTTGGCCCCCAGGGACCCTCAGTATTCAAGAGGAATTCATTCCCCAACGTACAACTTGCCAGGGGCGGCATTTGCACAGTGGTGCAGGAAGGGGGCGTGGCCTAAGGTGACATGTGTGCAAACACACCCTGTGGCACGTTTTAATTTGAGGAATTAATTCCTCTCCAATCCTGAGGGTCCCTAGGGGCCAACTAGCCCACCATGTACCCCCAATGTACGCCAGGGAGCTGCGTTGCAGAGGTGTGTTCAGAGGCCATGCCCCTTTTTACACCTCTCTGCAAAGCAGCTCTGTGGCGCTTGCTGGAGGTATCTGGTGGGCTACTTGGCCCCCAGGGACCCTGAGGATTGACGCGGAATTAATTCCCCAACTTCAAACGTGCCACAGGGCCTGTTTGCACACATATCACCTCAGGCCCCACCCCCTTCCTCACCACTGTTTAAGATTAAGATTAAGTCCCCTTGAATCCTGAGGGTCCCTGGGGTCCAACGTGCCCACCAGGTACCTCCAGTAAGCGCCAATACAAAGCCCTGGGGAATGGTCCCCGGGGCTCGGTGTTCTGTAACGGAACCCCTATTTTGAATATTTACTGCCCCGAGGTGGTGGTCCCCAGGGCATGTGGGGGGCTGGAGCCCCCCACAGAGTTTACATTTTTTTTTTAAAGCCCCGGGGGTGGTGGTCCCCGGTGCTGCGGGGACCCAGTGTGCCTCCCCCACAATCATAATTAATTAGAGCCCCAGGGGTGGTGGTCCCCGGGGCTTGGGGGTGTTAGAGGCCCCCCAACTTTAAACTAACAAGCCCTGGGGGGTGGCGGTCCCTGGGGCTGCGTGGGGGCCTTGTGCCCCGCAAATATTCATGCTTTGCCCAGGGGGTGGCGGTCCCTGGGGCAGTGTGAGGGGGATTGGCCACACACACTTTTTTTTCACATGCCACCGGGATCAGGCCCACCCGGGGGCTTTAATTAAACAAAGCGCTGGAGCCCGCACTTCATGTTTTTTTTTCCGGCCGGATCAGCGGATCTTCTGCAGATTTTGACGATTTGTTTTGGCCCTGGGGGTCCTTGTGGGTCCCCCTAAGCAGGCCTAGGGGATAGGGTGTATCTACCATGCCCCCTGTTCTCTTTGTTTGCGTTTGTTTGACTGATTTCTTGTGCATCGGTTCTACCAAGGCACAAGATGGCTGCCAACACTTCCTAGTTTGGAGTATTGACAGCCAATTAGCATGCAGCTTGTGATGGGGAGGGTCCGTGGATCCTCCGAGGCCATAGATATCAAAACTTTTTTAATTTTGATATTCTCAGCAACTACTTAAAGGATTTACACAATTTAACAAAAAGGCATCTTTCTTAACCAAGCGCTACATTTTTGCCAAATTTGGTATAATTCCGTTATCAGGTCGGGCTGTAGCTGTCTCTAAAGTTTCCTATGGGAAATTGCATGGGGGAAATATATGTTTTGGGACCCCCCTTTTTTCTCGGCCCACCCCGAAACTTTCAAAATATTAAACTATTTAAAAATCTTCAAACCTAAATTTCACACTCCAGTGAGTGCAACAGTAGGGAAAGTGTTGGATAGTGGAGGGATAAAAATTACTATTCCCACTCCAGTGAGTGCAACAGTAGAGAAAGTGTTGGATAGCGAAGGGTTCAAAATTACTATTCCCACTCCATTGAGTGCAACAGTAGGGAAAGTGTTGGATAGCGGAGGGGTAAAAATTTGCTATTATTATTATTATATTATTATTATTATTATTATTATAGGGGTTTGTAAAGCGCCTGGTGACGCCTCCCGGCGTGTCCCCCACTCCAGTGAGTGCAACAGTAGGGAAAGTGTTGGATTTTAGAGGAGTAACAATTAATATTCTCACTCCAGTCAGTTCAAAATTAAAAACAACCTACATTTTAACAATATTAATATTTAAAAAAGAAAATAATTTAAAAAAGATATAAATATGTTATAAATTCAAATACGAATATATATTTAATATTAAAGATCTATATATTATAGTGTTAAATACATATAACAAATACCTACAAATATTATATTAAATAAAATAAAAAACATTCATTATTACATACATTTACTTTTTTTATTTCCTACCCTATACACCACACAATTCACAACAAACATCTAAATTAAAAAAAGAAAAAGTACTTCCTCAACGATCATAATTAATTAACAATTAAATAAATATTATTACATTTCAAAAAACGTATCAAAAGTATATAAGTTTGCACATTTTACCCTTCAAATCCCCACCACCCACAGTTAAAACTAAACTATTTTTAACAACTAATTATAAAGTAAGTAAAATGTATTTACTCCCCAACCTGTACCCCTATAGCAAAAATAACCCCCACACACAGAAATATAAACAAATACCCTAATTAAATATATAATAATTAATTAATGATCAACTCATTTTTAATTAATTAAACAAGAATTACTTCCCACAATTTACCCCTATAAACTACCCAACCCACACCTAAAATTAATTACACAAATTCCATATTTAATTTTCAATTAATTAATGAAATCGAAAATTAATTAATTAATTAATTAACTAATTATTAATTAATTAAACATAAATTACTTCCCACCCTTTGCCCCATAAACCCCACAACCCACACCTAAAGAAATCAAACAATTACCATAATTAATTATCAATTAATTAGTTAATATCAATTAACAAATAATTATTAATTAATTTAACATAAATTACTTCCCACCCTTTACCCCTATAAACCCCACAACCCACACCTAAAATTAATTACACAATTTCATGAATCAATTTTCTATCAATTAGTTAATACTAATTAAGAACTGATTAATAATTAAAAATAAATTAGTTCCCACCCTATACCCCTATAAACCCACAACTCATAACAGAACTAAAAATGTAAAATGTAATTAAAATAAAATTCATAACTACTAAAAATGTAACACATATATGAAAAACATAAACAATACTTATACAAAAAAATCGATATTTTAAACATCTACATTTTTGCAAACAATATTAATGACTTCTATATTTTTTTAAACGATATTTCTTACCTTACATTCAATATTCTTGACCACAATATTCTTGCTGTCGATATTTCTGAATCAGGATAGTTCCAACTCGATATTTATGTGAATCGACATTTCCAATTCGATATTCTGTCTCAGCACCGGGCCTTATGGCAGGGGGTGGCATCTTCCAGGTCAGGGGGAAGCCAGGATAGCATATAAAAAATGGCAGGGGTTATGAAGTCCCTGGCCTTAACAAGACGATTAGCTAGCCATCCTGCTGGAGGAGGTGTGAACACCTTCCTCTGGAGCAGGCATTCTTTCCAACCTCAGAGAGAGGCCTCTCACCTGTGGAGGGTCAGAAATATGTCTGTGGTGGCAGATTGGATGATATCAGTCAGTCAGCTTGGTATTGCGATTACATTGTACAATGTAATGTGTGCTTGGGTCAGTCAGCTCACTAAGAGGATGTTAGGTTTTCAGGTGGCACCTCTAAGGTACCCACAGGTTGCATGTTTTAATGAATTGAAAACAGGCATCAGTACAGGTTTTTTAAGAAAAGGTGTTTGGGGTAGGTGAAAAAAATCGCAAAATACTTAGGCGCTCTTTGTGGTGTGTGCTTAGACTCTACCATTGTGTGTTTCGCCATGGATAGCTGCGAGACAAGCACAACCAAATACTGCTTGCCTAAAATCATAATGGAACTTAGGCGCTGTTGTTCCAGTGCGTTGAATTAAAAGTAAAAAATGCACCTTGTGACTGTGTCGTGGACATGACAAACAATAAACAAAACTGACATATAACATGGATGACATACCGTTTAGGAAGCAATAATGTGCCTCATGGTCTTTAGATTACAGGTGTGAGAGAGTTCCGACTGGAACTCTGAAAAGACGGAAGAAAAATGTGGTTAATTGCCGTTTTTCAAAGGAGATCCTTGTGGGGAGAGAAAAGTAACGAGTAGTGCTGCGGGAAAACCTCTTGCATTCTGCTCGATTTTTGTTTGTTTCCTGCAACAGTAAGTGACTTACTTGGTAATCTTCCTCTCAGTAAGTGAACCTGTATTCCGTCCCTCGAGACCGTATATTGGCGTGTCTCTGTCTGGAGCTGGATTTTAAGGAAGTGTTTCCGCTCAGTCATGCTAGGAGAACTGGAGCATTAACCTTCACAAAATGGCCGCCGTCTTATGTGCTAATGGAGTGGCCCTCTTAGTGTAGTCAATATTAATTCAAGTTTACCGTGCCTGATAGATGACAAAATTGCACTCATGCGAAAAGACACATACAGTGAGACTGAACCAGGATTCACAGGAGACAGTGAAAATGATGTTTTGGGCAATTGTATGACGTGATGTATTTATAATAACGGTGATGAATAATGAGGGAAGGGTATGTAAAAATGGTAATCAATTCTGACACAACAGCTATTTACAAAGCCCTCATGTTGTTTTGGCTAAGAGCGTTTAAGGTGCTCATCATGTATAACGGTTTTATGTGACCCTCATGTGGTATTGGCTAAGAGCGTTTAAGGTGCTCGTGATATATTGCGGTTTTATGACACAATACTTATTGAGTGTCGATGTTTCTTATCATTAGGAAGATTTATGAAGTGACAGTTGACATGTGCAGTGCACAAATGAAAGTATGAAAACTAACAATTAGTAGTATATGCGCTGCTTATGTTGTAGTTTCAGATGTTGAATAGATCTAGAGGAGGCTGAGCCATCTTGGTTAATCATTTTGTAAATTGGCCCCACGGGATATTATCATTCAGACCTTGGCTATCGGACCATAATTTAAAAACCCAGCGTTGCTCTTTTTCATGAAGTCTATGTTCTTGAAACTGAGCCGAGTCCTAAGCTGGCTGCCACCTCTTCTTAGCTGATTTGTTGTGGTGGCAGCCAATCAGATCCTAGCAGCAGATGTCTTGTATCCACGGAGCCTCCGTGGTCTGAAATATACATTTTTAGGCATTAATTGCAAAATAATTATTGAACGGATTTACACCAAATCACAAAAAGCACTGTTGTTTTTTAGGTTTTGTTTACAGAGTTTTATATATCGCAAATTTGACCCGAATTGGGTATCAGAGTGCTTTATTTAGCACCAGTTGCATTACATGAGGTCACATTCATTTTTGTTAGGCACGGGGAGATTAAGTGATTTGCCCAGAATCACAGGATGTTCAGCGTCATTGCCGAGATTCGAACCCAGTTCCCCATATTCAAGGTCGGCCTCCCTGGCTGTTAGGCCAACTCCTCTCCATTATCTTGGTTTCTATATCAAGATTTAGCTTTCTGCCAAATTTGGTGTAAAACCATTACGAGGTTTGGGCTGTAGCTGTGTCTAAAGTTCCTATGGAAAAATGAATGAGTCAAATGCAGTTTGGGACTACCTTTTATTCTCAGCCCCTGCTTAACGAATCACTCTGAAATTTCCATGTACAAACTAATCAAAAAGTAGCACTTTTTTGAAAGTTTTATGGAGATTTGTCAAACAGCACCAAAGTTAAGTTTTAGCAGCATAAACAAGGCATTTCTTAAAGTAACACGATCCCAACTCCGCCACTGGGTAAATATATAAGACATTTTGCCTATTTAATGCAATGCTGTGCACGAAATGCTAACACCTAAAAGCACTGATGAAAGCCCACTGCTGAAATGCGTCTGCGAATAAAGGTGTTTTACAACTATTCCCGAGTGATTTTGCGTGCTGTACCTTGCATGCGCCGGAGCTTCTATTTTAAAGTGAGTCCCTTCCTCACTTCAAGGCATCCGCCATGAGTTCAGCACGAGTCTGTTTAATGAAGGAATTTGGAGTGAGTTGTAGACGTAGGAAGAGAACAAGTCCCTGGTTCGTCCAATAAAGTACTTAACCGTGTGGCTGAGTTCGCCTGTCATTGTGTGCACCTCCAACTGTGGCAGCGTAATGGAACATATTTACTGGCCGAGCCAGGTCGGGGAGGTAGCAACATCACGACAATGTTTGTGGACTGCAGGATTCGATAACTTGAGAAACCGTATTGCAGAATGACAGGTTTTGTGCATTTAACTTGCAACGGACACAGATTTGGAGGCCAGACTAAGGGTTTGATTTTATCTTGCAGGAGGCAGAGCCCAACTTGGGTCATATGGAGGTTGGAGGACTACGTATCCCATAAGTCCAAAGATGACGTCAGCAATACCTGCTATGAAGCAGGACGAACCAGGGACTTGTTCTCTTCCTACGTCTGCCACTGCATGCCCGCCCTGTGAGCAAGGAGCATAAGGAGCTCCGAAACGAGTTGGGGCTTAATGCAATATCCAGCGCTGTGTCCCGTTGTGCCTCAATAAAGGACTTAACCGTGGTGGCTCAGTTCACCTGTCTTTGCGTGCACCTCCAACTGTGGCAGCGTAATGGAATATATATATATATATATATATATATATATATATATATATATATATATTACCTACTGGCGGTCGCCAGTAGGTAGTTATAGTTAGGATTGTTTTCCATAGGGAATCCGCAACATTCTATTGGGAATTACTTTGGCGCCGGTTGAGGAATCTGCCTGAAAATTTCCTGAAATTTGCCTCACTGCACTCCGCTCCTTTTCTGAAAGTTTGGGGGGGATTCGTCAAGCAGGGGCCGAGATAAAAGGGGGTCCCAAAACGTGTTTCCCCCATGTTTATTTCCATAGGGCGGTTGGACTCACTTTTAGCCCGAACGGCTGAATGGATTTCCACCAAATTTGGCAAAATTGTAGGGACTGGTAGCCCGATGTGCCTTTGCTATGTCTCAAGATATGTGCTCCAGTGTATTTTGAGTAATTTAGGTTAAAAAAAATATATATATCTATAAGCGCGCCCCGGTACGCACACCGGGGCGCATACCAGCGCGCTACGCGAGTTCGCGCGCGGAAAGCTGATTGGCTCTCGGGTGTGTGTCAACATTCCAAACAGTCCGGAGCGGCCACCATCTTGTGTCTCGGTAGGATCGAGACACAAGAGGTGGCAAAAACAAAGGGGGAAATGACCAAAAGGGGGCAGGGTAGACCCCCCTGACCCCCTAGGTTTGATGTGGGGGCCATAAAAGGGCCCCGCGGGGCAAAAAAATATATTTTTTTTCTTTCGATTTGCGCGGGAGGAGCGCCCGGTACGCGCACCGGGGAGCGTACCAGGGAGCGTACCATGGGGAAAAAAGAATGACAGAGTTTTTTAAAAAAGTAGCATTTTTTATAAATTGGAGGTAGTTCTAAAAAGAACTGTTTTTTTTTATTCTTTTTGTTGTTTTATATTTTTTTTATTGTTTTTTTGAACATTTTGTACTTTTTTTGGCTTTTATGAACAATTTTATATTTGTGGGGGAATTTTTATGGGGACAAACAAAAAACAGGGAATTGTAAATGGCTCAACTGGAGCAAAAAAAACAGGAAAAAATTAAGGTTTCTTTGGGCACTTGTGGTTGTCACCAGCACGGTTGATGAGTTTAACACTTTGCTCACCATAGCAAATTGTACGCCCACAAAATACGCAAACTATTTTGAAGTTTCCAAACTGGGTTTGGATGTTTGGGCCCATCTCCCTTGTCTCTGGTCCCAAAGGAGTGGGTTGGGTACTTTGGGAGGTGCTGGGAGAAGATTGGGGGGGGTTTCTGGTCAGTTCTCTGACCTCTGCCGCACTATAGTTGTTAGGGTGCCGGGTTTGCATGTGGCGAATCATGGTGTTGTTGTCAAGAGAATATTTTTTGGCAGGGTTCCCCCTAGAAAGTACAGTGCCACAGATTAGACAAGTCACCTTTGGCGCATTAACTTTCTTTTGGCCCCTTGGGATTTAAAAAAATTCACACACAATGTGCTCCTTTGGCTTGTAGGGGGGAGTATCTTCTGGCAGGAAGCGTCGCCTCTCCTCCTCCTCCTCCTCCTCTTCCTCTTCTTCATCTCCACCACTGTGGTGTTGGGTGGTCCTTGTGGTGGTGGTGGTGGTGGTGGTGGTGGTGGCTGAGATGCTCCTGCTGCTGCTGCTACTGTAGCCATTTCTGAGTACAAATAGATACTAATAGCTCTGGAAACAGGTCTTCCTCACTCAAAGTACAAAGTGAGAATGAGGAAAAATGGTGGGGGCTTTCATCATTAGGAAAACAAAACTGTCCTGAACCAATGAAAAGTGTTATTTTCAGGTCACATGACCCGGGCTTTCATCATTTGGAAATCAAAACTGTCCTGAACCAATAAAAAGTGTTATTTTTAGGTCACACGTCCTGACGCGCTTACGCTACGCGCCCCGGGGCACGTAGCGTAAGCGCGTCGGATGCTTACGTAGCACGATCGCATGCTTACGTAGCGCGATCGCCGTGCATATCACGCGGACGCGGCTACGCGATACGTCAGGATGATGTTTTCGTTCGTGGCAATAGCGCTAACGGGACGCTCACCGGTACGCGCACCGGGGCGCGCCGCAAGACTGCGCTTACCGGTGCGCTCACCGGTACGCGCACCGGGAGCGCTCCAGGGCAAAAAAAAAAAACCCATGAACAATAAACATAAAAAAAATAGTATTACATAAATATACAATATAGGATTTATTATAAAAAATATTACATTTCATAGCTATTGAAATTTGCTATTAACCCCTTATGTGCTGATGACGGAACCGCTCCGTCATCAGCTACGGGTGTGCTGTGCTGATGTCGGAGCGGTTCCGTCATGGCCCGCTCGGCCCGCCTGCGCTGAGCGTTCTATTGAGCGGGGCGGGCCATGACGGAACCGCTCCGTCACAAGCACAGCTCAACCGACGCTGGTGACGGAGCGGTTCCGTCACCAGCATGCGGCCGCCGCGCGGCCGCCCCGCCCCCTTAGCACTGCGGCGGAATAGCCGCCGCAGTGAAGGGGTTAAAAAACCTTTGAAATTCACTGAAAAAACATAGGTTTGAGGCCCTATATATAGTTAGGAATTAGCATTTAAAAAACCTATGAAATTCACTGAAAAAACCATAGGTTTCACACCAGTTATAGTTAGGAATTAGGATTTAAAAAACCTATGAAATTCACTGAAAAAAACCATAGGTTTCACACCAGTTATAGTTAGGAATTAGCATTTAAAAAACCTATTAAATTCACTGAAAAAAACATAGGTTTCACACCAGTTATAGTTTGCTGGAAATTTTACTGACATAAAACCATTGAAATTCCCACGTTATAGTTAGTTGGACTCACTATAACTTGCGCGCCTGCAATGCACTGCTGATGACGTCACATATTACATCACTCATGACATGGTCAGTAACATCACTCATGACATCACTGATGACACCATCCAGTGAATTTGTGTCTTTCTGAAAAATAAATATGTTTTATATATGTATATGTAAAGGTCGATGGAAGAAAAAATGTTTAAATAAGTGTCTAAATGGATGTTGGTTAACTGGCTTATTAGGTGTATCTTAGTGAATACATATATTAGAGAGTAATGTTTTAGTAAAATTTCCAGCAAACTATAACTGGTGTGAAACCTATGGTTTTTTCAGTGAATTTAATAGGTTTTTTAAATGCTAATTCCTAACTATAACTGGTGTGAAACCTATGTTTTTTTCAGTGAATATATATATAGATATATAGATATATAGATAGATAGATATATATATATGCCCACCAAATATTTTATCCACTACACCCGAGCACACCCAACCATTATGTCTATACTCCAATCTCTGTATATAGCACTCAAAAAGTCAAAACAAGCCCCTTCACAATGTTGTCCAATTTCCCAAAATTCCAGTCAGAGGAAGTAGTCCAGTTACACTCTTCAATCAGATCTGTGTGCTTTATTTTCAAAACAATGTTAGTTGACACAGCAGCAGCCGACGCGCGTTTCGCCCGCATGGCTTTTTCAAGGCTGCAACAAGATATATATACATATCTTTTAGACAATGTGCTCCCATTTTTAATATTTCAAAATATGTACAAACATTGTTCAATTATTTTTTGTGGGATTATTTCCTATATATAATAATCCCCAGTTAATTAAGAACAACCTCACTTTATTCACACAATTGTAATATTTTAAACCAATTATTCATATACAATAAACAGTACCTCCAAGAGAAGTCCTATTTATGTTGGTGGAAAAAAATAGTGCATTTAAAACCCTTGGTGAATCCATCTCGTGAGCACAAAAATGTGCACGCAATGCCACATATAATGTTGTGATAATAATACCATGTGAGAACAGTTAACCCACCACCTCGTGCATGATTCGTTTTGTTCATTCGTCGCTATTCTCACCTTAAAGTTATGAGCTGAATCAAAGAATTGATGTTTCATAGATAATTTTCTTAGGTTATCACTGCTCGGATACAATTGCAGATATTCTTAAGGGAATTTAGGTTAATTAAACCTCTTTCATTCTAAGAAGGAAATTATATAAGTAAGTTATCAATATCCTTCTATTTATACTATAATCGCTGTGGTTACTGGTTATCTGTATTCCAATGAATGTGAAGTCTTCAATGTGCATTTGTATAGTTATTGATAAGCGGAAACTATAGTTCCAGAAATTCATTCTTATACCTTTCTTTTTGTCCAACTTTACGTATAAACGGATTGTCACAAATTCAATATTCTAGCACTGGGATTTGCGTTGACCACAGCCGGCCACCATTCACTTAACTAAAATCAAGAATTAGAGAATTCAGGACTCATCTGCCACATATATGCGAGCTTAAATTAAATGAATCACCCCTTATTACTAAAAACTTTCAAAGTATATCTAAAAAACTGTATATATTCAATTTATTAAAAACAGGGGCAAATTATTGTATCCGTTCTGGTGCACCTTACTAACTAGTTCACTTTATATGTGAATTAGCATTTTAAAATACAGGGACCTTACCCCAAATCAATGCATAAGTCCTGTTTGTATTTCAATTTTAAAATTACGTTTTCCACTCCAGACAAAGTCACAATCCAGGCAGTTATGAAATCGGCTCTATATGTCTCCTTTATTTTATCCAACCAGTCGGATCCTGATACATCCAAAAGCCTTAGAACGGCATCTATTAGTACAGAGAGGGCAAGAGGGAAGGGAGACAGAGAGCAGGTTTCCGTATTAGAAATAGGCAAATCTCGTGACAATTACTCCCCCACCCGCTTTGCCCTTATTTAGCGGTTTTTATGACGGCTTGCACGTTACAATTTTAAACTACATTCATACCTCAGAACTGATAGGCGTTCTCCTTGGTGTGTTCCCTTCTATCGCGTTCTCATGGTAAACGTCGTCCCGATTCCGCCGCCATTTTTTAAACCATTCCATCCCAAGATTCCCCATTAAACATAGAAAGCGGACTAGTTTCATACGACGTCCCTCTTTCAGACATGAGGATTGTCACCTTATTGTAACTGGTAAAAATGCCATAACAATGGTATCTAAAGTTTTTAAGAATAGATGTTGTTTCTCTATATTTTAATTCAGAGTTAGCGAAATTAGTCAATTGGTCGCCATTGTTTTCTCCATGTATACCTAAGTTTTATGTGACATCACATGATACTCCGACCCGTTAAATATAATTATTTGACAATCGCATATTTTGAACAAGTGTCATGATGCCTCACACGAATCGTGCCTTCAGTCAGATAATTGACGGAAAGAAAATCACATATCCCATCGCTCCCAATGGCGAAAATAAAGAAAATCCACCAACATAGAGGACGGACTCTGAAGTTCTGTCCACAGAATTAACACTTGAGTACTCCAAGAGAGAGAGAGCATAGAATTTCTTAAAACAATGATTACACCATCATTATTCACT
The DNA here is from genome assembly GCF_964263255.1 of Lissotriton vulgaris. Lineage (NCBI taxonomy): Eukaryota > Metazoa > Chordata > Amphibia > Caudata > Salamandridae > Lissotriton > Lissotriton vulgaris. The sequence goes on along the minus strand of NC_141696.1, from coordinate 433,399,850 downwards.
GTTTTAGATGATATGTACTTGAGAATTTATAAATAAAAACGCACGTTATTCTCCTTTTTCTCTTTCACCATATCCCAGATAGTTGTGCTAACTACTACTTACAGTAGGCAACATTGGTCAGTCATGTTTTTTTCCTCAATAGACATTAAGAATATAATTCATCTTAAATCAAAGTTAGTGTTTGAAAAAAAACATTCTCCTTCTGTACATTTGTTGTCTTTTCCGCCTTAAACTCCCAACACTTTCATTCAGCTTTCAATAACTGTATGACATTTTTTACTAGAAGACATGTTCTAATTTCAGTTATAGACTGATCTTTCAATGGTAATACTCATAAAAACTCATGCAGGTCCTTCTCAACATTGATCCCACACTAGACTGCCCGTAATCTAATGATCCATAAACTTTCTGATTTTCGTAAGCAAGATGTTCTGTTACCACCTCTTGGTCCCATGTCTACACTATCAATACCATGGAAACCAAGTCTGTGTAAATCATTCGGGTTGTGTGCAGTGTTAAAGTGTACTGCCAGGGGATACTGGAGGTTATTATTCTTTATGGGCCGAATGTGTTCTTGAATTCTATCTTTCAGTGACCTGATAGTGCTCCCTATGTATATTTTGCCACATATACATATGATACAGTACACCACGTATTTGGTGTTGCAGTTTATGAAGCACTTATTGAGATAGGTCTTTTCTGTATTATATTTAAAACCCATTATTTTATGTATACCAAAACAGCATATGTTGCAACTCCCACATCGATAGTATCCATTGGGTGCACTTGGTAGCCAGGTCGTATTTTTCAATGGTGGAATGAAACTCGGACACAAATGTTGTCTTAATGTTTTACCTCTGGCATGGGTCACAGTGGGATTGTTACCTTCTAAAGGTTACAAGGCTGTGTCATGAATTAATAGATGCCAGTGTTTCTTGAGTATTTAAAAAATATATATATATATATATATATATATATATATATATATATATATATATATATATATATATATATATATATATATATATATATATATATATATATATATATATATATATATATATATATATATAAAACCTCCGTTCTCCTGCCACAATCACCTCTGACCTGATCGCGCTGGAAACAGACACGGACCACACTTGGATGCTGGTTAGTTGCGTTTATTCAGCTGTCGCCATAACGTTTCGGCTGAAAAGCCTTGATCACATGACAGCGTAACCTTGTTTTTTTGGCATATTTAAAGTGCACAGTGCTCATTAGTGATTGGTTCATTTCAAATTTTACATACATTGGGTAAACACAAATGATGGACTTGCACATCACATTAAACCGATATATACACGTATTTACAATGAATATTTGCTGTCATTTACGGTCCACTTTCTTTTAATATTGGGATAAATCCCTAAATATTTTTGAATAATTCTGGGTTAAATCCCTTTGTGTATATAAAAAATATATATATTTTTTTAGCACTTTCATACGATGTTGCCACACTCAATGCAATTCTGGGTTAAATCCCCATGTTGATCTTTTTGCCATTACTGTGTTAAGAATCATTTTAGACACTACATTTATATTACAGTTTTCCTTGCATTATATGTGTTGTTTCCCATACCCATTAAAAAGTGATACTGTGCAAAAAAGTGTTTAAAAACTGTGTAAACTAGGGCTATACCGTGTGAATTTAGCAATTAGTTTCATTGTTGTACTTGTTAGAGCCAACCGTGTTTTCTCATTCATTATACATCCCACAACAAGTATATTTGAGTTTATCTTTTTGTCATTACTGTTCCCAGTTACATCACTCTTCGTGATCATTTTCCTCAGGTTGCTGACCTCAATACTATGTATCAATAAATATGGTCCTTTCACTTCTTACTCAATTATCACATGTGTTTAGTTACATTGGTGACTATGATAGTTGCCCAACTGATTCTGTGTAAAATTCATTATTTACAATTGATATCTTAATCACCTATATACAACTATATATACATACATACAAATATATACAATTATTCAAAAAATATATATCTATATATTGCTCATTTCTAATTCATATATGTACATCCTATTTACACATTTATTTTGTTGACACTCATTTGTTTCTCTCACTTGGGCATTTTTATCATTCATAGTCCCTAATTATGCAAACATGTGTACAGATCCTCTGTCAAGTTCAGACCTACAGGCTGTTTACTATTAAGCTTGAGTATGTAGTTGGTTTCCATTTTACGTAACTTGTTTTCCCTATTGCCTCCCCTCCTACTCGCACTTACAGCATCCACCACCCAGTATTTTAGATCCTTGTTATTGCTTTGGTGTTGACTTTTAAAATGCCTCGCCACGGGATAGGTGTTATCCTGCGTGGTTATCGCCCTTAGATGCTGCAATATCCTTTTATGCACGGGAAGCTTCGTGCTTCCCACATATTGCCGTTTGCAGGGGCATTCAAGGACGTAAACGGCATAGTCCGTTTTACAAGTCAGGACTTTAGTGATGCGATGCTCCTGGTCACTAAATCCGTCCTTGTACACTTTTTTGTTCACACCATGAACACATGCTTTGCAGGTTTTACACCTGAAAAAGCCTTGATTGTTCTGGTACCAAGAACTACTGTCGATAATTTCTGGGCAAGTTACCACCAATCTTTGTCTCATGTTGGGAGCTTTGCTGAAGGTTATGGAGGCTTTCTTAGGGAGATCCTGACCTATTAAAGGATCACTGCTGACTATTGGCCAATTTTTGTTGATAATTTTTCGTACTTCATGATGTTGATTACAGTACCCCACTATTATGCGGAATGGTTCTGCCTGTTTGTCTTGGTCAGGGTTGGTTACGGGTTCATTGTTTGATGCCTCAGCCGAGGTCTCTCTAATACCTAATAAATCCTTACGGTCCTTGACCATGGATTTACTGATTGCCTGTTGGATGACCCCTTTGCTGTACCCTCGCTCCATGAACCGCTTAGCACATTCATCATGTGCTTTTAGCAATTCATTGGGTTCACTACACAGCCTGCGTATCCTTAGCATCTCACCATACGGAATGCTCCGTATTAGATGGGCCGGGTGAGTGCTGCTGGCGTGTAGGATCGTATTCCCTGCTGTTTTTTTACGGAATAACCTGCTTGCTAGTTTATTCTCACAGGTATAAATTTCTATATCCAAGAAAGGGATCTTAATCTGGCTCATTGTATAGGTAAAGTTAATATTTAACTCATTCTCATTTAGATTTTCAATGAATCTTTCCGCATCCCCCTGCGGCCCTCTCCACACTACAAACAGATCGTCTATAAAACGATACCATGATACAATGTTTTCCTTCATTTCTTTTTCAAAGTTGATTTTGAGGACCAGTTCTTCCCAAGCCCCCATGTGTAAACATGCAACGCTCGGTGAAAAACTGGCCCCCATTGCCACCCCCTGACATTGTCGGTATAGTAGATTGTTGAATATGAAGACATTGTGTTCAAGGCAATAAGTCAACATAATTAGCAACATTTCAGTGTGTTCTTTACAGTCTACAGGTCTTCTGGATAGATAGTATTTGACCGCATTTATACAATCTAGATGTTTTATACTTGTATACAAGGAACTTACGTCTAGTGCCAACAGCCAGTCTCCCGGTTGCCAGTCAATATTGCACATTTTACCAAGGAAATCAGTTGAGTCCCGGATATATGAATCCAAGCTTTTCACAAAGGTTTGTAGAAATTGATCTATATATACCGATGTATTCTCAAGCAGACTCCCCATTGCATTGATAATGGGTCTCCCCGGGGGTTCTTCTCGGTCTTTGTGCACTTTTGGAATGAAATAAATGCATGGCATCACTGGATGGTCCACCTTTAAATACCTATATTCTGCTTCGGATATGAGTTTTTTCCTTTTCCACTTTGACAACCAGCCATGGTATTCAATCTGCCATCCTTTAATTGTTGCCATGTTCACTCTCTCATAATGTTCTCGATTGTTAAGTTGCTTAAGTGCCTCTTTTTCATACATTTCCTTGGTGAGCAGGACTACGTTGCCTCCCTTATCACTTGGCCGAATTACTATGTTTTTGTCCTTGCTTAATTTTGTTATTAGCTTTTCATAATCCTTGGTTTGTTCGTTATTTTTGTAGCGTTCCTTATTTATGCGCTTCTGCAATTCCTTGAGATCATTAGTCACATTTTCATGGAAGATGTCTATTCCATCTCGTGGTAGTATCGGGCAAAACGTTGATGGGGGTTTCAGCTTGGTTAACACCATTTCAACCTCTTTCTGCTTCCTTCTCGTTCCACCAAAGATATCTGGTATAGGCGGTTGTATTTCTTCGCCCTCATTATTCCATAAGTCCTCCATCTCCTGTGTGAGGGTGCCATGTTCCTCATCCTGGATGTTCTCTCCTTTCCTTTGCCTTTGCTTATGGTATTTTTTGAGTTTTAATTTTCTCACCGCTTTATATATGTCTGTTCGTGTTTTGGCATAATCAAGGTTAGATCTGGGGGCAAACGACAGTCCAAGCTGTAGGATTTTTTCCTCCTTCTGTGTTAAATCCATTTTAGTTAGATTGATTACTGTGTTATTTTGTGGGATTATTGTTTCTTGTCCCATTTCCCCCGGCCTCTCCATGTGGTTTGATTTGATTTGCCTCCGCTGCCTTGCCCTCCTCCTCTTCCTCGAGATGTAGTTCTTCCTGCTTCGCTGTAATTTTTTCGCGTCCCAGGTCTTAATGATTGCAGTCTGTTTTGGCATAAAAAAACAATTTCCTCACCAGGGGAGGGTCTTTTTTGTTGTGTTTCCCCATTTATCTCTCTTTGTTCTGACTCTGATCCGCTCCCACCCTCAGAGCTGAAATCTGACATTGTTGAGTCAGTCTGGTCTTTTCGTGTCTTTGCTTGAGGTGCCCTGGATTGTTTGTTTGCCTGACTTTTGCCTGCTGACGCATTGCGTAAAGAATCATATCGTTTCGAAAATGTGAAAATTTGTCCTAGTTCGTAGTCCCTACGATCTCTTTGGAACTTGTAGGTTTTGCGGTCTATTATTTTCTCCTCCTCTTTTTTCAACCTGGTTTTCATTTCTTTTAGTAATTTCTCTTTTTCATCTTCCGGACCCATTCCCTCCAATTCCTCATAAATGCTAGATATTTCCTCTAATAATCGAGCTCTGTCGATATCCGCATACTTTATCAGCACTAGGACCTGCTGTCTTGATGCTTCTAGGTTTATCTCGGCCCACTCCTTCATTAGGTCCGGGTTCGGATTTTCGTAACTGGGAGCCGTTAGGATGCGTAAGCCACGCGGTATCCTCCTAACTTCAATGTAGCTTTGTAGGGATTTTGACTCCCACCATTTGCTCTGTTCCTGACGGGATTTCTTTTCAAGTGTTTTTATTTTATCAGTCAGGGATATATTTTTGGAGCTACTGGCCGCCTGTTCTTGTGTCTCGGTAGCCGGTTTTACCAATTGCTTGTCCGAGAACATTGTACTTGCCCTTGCTTCCCGCTCTCTTACGCTGTCGGCAGACATTTTTTTGCGCTGATAATAATATATGCGGGCGTCACGTTACTCTGTGGCTATTTTAACTTCCCTCCACAGGTAACCCCGCGCATCCGTACCTTCCTCCCACCGGTACCTTGATTGTTTTTTGTCGCGTAGTCCTCTGTCCTTGCTCCTGAACTCGTGCACTTTCTCCCTGTGCCGCTTCCGGGAGGACTGGACTTACGTTTCCAATCTACGTACTCCAGGGGGGTCCGACGCTAATCTCCTTTACCAGAAGCCACAAACAAAGTCCGAGAGAGACCTCAGACCGGATATCACTTCGCGTCAGTCAGCTTTTCCTTCTCAAGCCGACTTTCGGAAGGGGTCCGTGTTGAGCCGTGTGATATCGTAACGGCTGCACATATAGAAAACCTCCGTTCTCCTGCCACAATCACCTCTGTCATGAATTAATAGATGCCAGTGTTTCTTGAGTATTTAAAAAAAAAAATATATATATATATATATATATATATATATATATATATATATATATATCCACCAAAGCGAGATCTGAAGACCCGGGGTTGAACTTGGTGGTGGTCCTGGTCAGGCTCTAGCAGCCCTACAACATCCACCAACAATCCCCACAATCGGGAAATTAGGGCATTCCGGGATGCTTTTGAAGTTTATTAGTCCAGTGATGCCTTGTACCAATGCATTTGGCTTTCGCCTTGTTCACCATGAAAAAGCAGTCCAAACTATGACTACCCAGTGGCGTGCTAAGATCCTGTTATGTAATGTCATACAACTGCCTGAGAGGTAATATACCATAGAGATAGCATACATGGATCACATGTTCAGCCAGCCTTGGAGGTGACATACTCAGGTTTCATGTTCAGCCAGCCCAAGAGGTACCATTTTAAGCTCTCATGGTCAGCATTCCAGGCTGGAAATATACTCAGGATGCATTCTCTACTACGCAGGAGGTGAAATAATTAGGTTGCCTTTTCAGCCAACAGAGAAGGTGAAAAATTAGGTTATCGATTCCACCAGCCCAAGGAGTGAGAGGTTCAGGTCACATGCTCAGTCAACCTAGAAAGTAACTGTAGGAAGCTGGATGTTATGTAGTATACTAAAATGAGGTGTACTATGTAGAAGGTGAAGATAATCCTTATTTGTTTGCAGGGCTTAAATTAATAATCCCATATGCTCTCTTTTGTAGTAATGTAGGCAAGCAGTTTAGACTTATCAGAGGGTAGTGTTGATGCACCTGTTGAACACACATACAATCAGTAACTGATACACACATTCAAGAATACATTTGAGATCAATTTAGAAATATAACAAATATGTTTAGAGTTATTTTAATATCAAGAACTTCGTAAATGGGTAAGAACTTTTCATAAAAGCAATTTTGGCAGGTAAGTAAATTGTCACGTAAATGCCTTTTTGTGCGGTAATGCTTCCCTGTGGAGAAAAAGGAATATACTGCATGGAGTTATTTGCAAAAAGTTCTCAGGGGTTCCCTTTAGGACTTAAGTGGTAGGGGGACCAAAATCCAAAGTACCACCAGCAGTTCAAGTTTACCTGCCCTAGAGTGTCCGGGTGAATAGGTGCTGGACTGGTTGGTAGCCTTGCACGCTACACCGTTAGAAGAGATGGGGGCCACCTAGAAACAGGCTGCAGAAGGGGACTGGAGGAAAAGTTCAGCAGCTTCCAATAGGGGGATCTTTTTGTGGGGGCCCTGAGAGCAGCACAGAATCGTTGGTTGCCATTGACCCAGGCTGGGTAACTCGGGTTCAGAGGGTTTTGATCGTCTGGATGCCTGTGCGTCAAAGGCAATCACGGTTCTCGATTAGACCTGCAAAGGAAGACAAATCAGGGCAGCAGAGAGAGCCCCTCTAAATGTTGGTCTCCGTGATGATGATGTCCATTGTTAGCTGCTCTGTCTCTGTGGCAATTAAGTCCAGATTGGACTCAACCAACCTTTGGATGCTGAAAGGTGTCTGGTACATCGGGTATTGGTGCAGGGTGGCTCCAGTTGATGCTGGTGTCTTCCCACTTGATGGATAAAAGGGATCTGACCTCTTGACTGGTGACCTTATCTTCTGCTGGTGCTGTATCAGTGGACCCGGTAAACAGGAGGACGGTAAACCAGAGGTTGCAGAATGCAAGGAAGTGGCTCCTCCACTTCAAGGGAGATGCTGATGACTTGGCAAAGTGCTGGAGGCTCTCTGAGGCTTTTGGAGGCTGCACAGCTGCATGGCAAGTCAGGTTGTCGTAATTGTGAGGACTGAAGCATGTAAGCAGGCAGGGTTTGGCACCAATGTCTAACAGCAATCTGCATTTCTTACTTCTTTGGCTCTTCTTTGTTCTCTTCTTTCTTCAGTCAGATGAATCTAAGTATCTGGTGAACCATGAGGATCATTTGACAGATGGTGCACTACCAGGCCAATCACACTCCTAAGGTCGGCTGCCTGATGTGCTCCACGAAAGAAGGGCTCCAATATTTTGATTTGGTGGAACCTGACACCAGGAACTTAGATTCATCTGACTGAAAGAAAGAAGAGAAAAAAGAAGAGCCAAAGAAGCAAGAAAGGTTCACTGACAAAACATCGCAGTTAAAAATATAGAAGTAAACAATGTCCATGTAAAAATATAGAATGCAAAAATATCTACTCGCTATACTTAAACAGGTAAGTACAAAAATATTGGGGGGAAAATAGTGATGTAAGAGATATAGTTGTACAAAATATTGAATTTTATATATATAATAAAATAATAAATATTAAATATGGTAAATAATGAAATTAATATGGAAAATAAAGGAGATTTAATAAAAAATATAATAAATAAACTTAATAAAAAAAGTAAAACACACATACATACTAATTCATGCATATTTCCTTTAAAACAATTAATAAACTATGAATTTTATTTAATACCAACTAGCGTGACACATGTCGCCCTGATTCCTCATTTGACATCCGTACAAAGAATTCCATGAATGTTCCCCCAGTTTCACATCCCAGTTGTAAATGGCGATTACTCAACATAAGACCCTAATAATGACAAGATACATGTCTTATTCATGTATGGATAGCAATGTAATATGATGTAACATGATAGGAATGCAATCCAATAAAAAGTATCCTAATGCACTCTTCCTGACCGTCCCTAGTATCCAACTAGCTCACCAGGTACCTCCAGTAAGCGCCACAGAGCTGTGTTGCAGAGAGGTGTAAAAAGGGGCGTGGCCTCTGAACACCTTTCTGCAACGCACCTCCCTGGTGCATACTGGAAGTACCTGGTAGGCTAGTTGGCCCCAGGCACCCTCAGTATTCAAGGGGAATTAATTCCCCAACTTACAACTTGCCAGGGGGTGCATTTGTACAGTGGTGAAGAGGGGGCGGGCCTAAGGTGACATGTGTGCAAACACGCGCTGTGGCGCGTTTTAATTTAGGGAATTAATTCCTCTTCAATCCTGAGGGTCCCTGTGGGGCCACTAACCCACCATGTACCCCCAGTATACGCCAGGGAGCTTCGTTGCAGAGAGGTGTTCAGTGGCCACGCCTCTTTTTACACTTCTCTGCAACCCAGCTCTGTGGCGCTTACCGGAGGCACCTGGTCTGCTACTTAGCCCTCAGGGACCCTCAGGATTAATGCAGAATTAATTCTCCAACTTCAAAAGTGCCACAGGGCCTGTTTGCACACATATTATTATTATTATTATTATTTAAAATGTTATATAGCGCGCAGTTACCCTCGGGCATCCCAGCACTTGTCCAGACGCCAACAGTTAACCAACGGCCAGTTCAGTGCAATCAAGCAGGAAACAAATAAGTTTTGAGACATTTACGAAATCGCAATGTGCAGGTCTCGGCGCGCAATTTTAAAGGAAGCGCGTTCCACAGCATCGCTGTGTTGACCGAAAATCTTCTCCCGCCAGTACGGACCCTTTTTACTCTAGGGATTAGGAGAAGATGTTTCTGATCAGAGCGCAGCGTTCTGTTCGCTTTATAAGGCACCGCTAGATTCCTCAATATGGGAGGGCCCTTCCCCTGAAGGATTTTATGGGCTGTGCAGAGAGCCTTAAATTTGACCCTTTCCCGCACTGGGAGCCAATGCAGAGCCTTTAAGGCCGGTTAGGCTGACTGCATCCTAGGGATGCCCATGAACAGCCTTGCAGCAGCATTTTGAACCTGCTGGAGTTTATTAAAAGTGGCTTCAGGGGCGCCCAGAAAAATAGCATTACTATAATCTAGTCTCGATGTAATCAACCCCTGAATCAGCAGCTTCCTTGATGTTAAAGGCAGAAGAGGGAATATTTTGCGAGCTGACCGAAGCAGGGCAAAACAGACTCCTGCAGTTTTTTTCGCTTGGGTCCTAAACGACAGGTCTTGCTCTAACCAGACCCCTAAGCTCTTGATCTCCTCTTTCGAGCTCGGGAGTTCTCCCATGCAGCTAGGCCAGCTGGTCAAAGGGAGTGAAGGGGTTTTACTCCCTAACAGCATTATTTCTGTCTTTGAACCATTCAGCTTAAGAGCTGACTCACCCATCCAAGTGTGGACTTCCGACAGGCAGGAGTACAGTAGATCGGGGTTCTCCACCAATTGGGATAAGGCGACCACCAACTGCGTATCATCCGCATAACTGACGATTTTGATGTCAAAAGGGGCCACCACATCCTCCAGGGGGGCCATACATACATTAAACAATGTGGGGCTGAGGGAGGAGCCCTGTGGCACCCCACACTGGAGGGGGATAGATGTTGACCGATCACTACCTTCCCAAACCTGGTATGTTCGGCCGTTGAGAAATGACCTAAGCCACTTCAAAGCGACCCCTGACACACCCACCTCTGACAGTCATTGAATCAACACCTGATGGTTCACAGTGTCGAAAGCCGCACTGAGGTCCAGGAGGATCACTGCCACTGACCCTCTGAGTCCAAAATGCATCTGGCTTCGTCCCCGACTGCCAGAAGGGCGGTGTCGGTGGCCTGGCCGAAATCCGGTTCGTGAATCTCGAAGCAAGCCATTAGTCTCCAGGAAACCTGACAGTTGTTGATTCACTAACCTTTCAGCGATTTTACCGAGTCCCGGCAGCAGGGAGATGGGCCTGAAGTTTGCCAGGTCCGAAGGATCCAGATTTGGCTTCTTTAAAAGTGCCTTTACCACTGCTGTTTTCCAGCTCGGTGGCTCCCTGGTGCCTACTAGAGGTTCCGGGTGGGCTAGTTGACCCCCAGGAACCCCCAGTATTCAAGGGGAATTACTTCCCCATCTTACAATGCGCCAGGAGGCGCATTTGCAGAGTGCTGCAGGGAGAGGGTGGGTCCTCCGGTGCGATGCCGGTCCTTCTTTTTTTTTTTTTTAAGAAGGGGGTCTATGTGGCCCCCCTTCTTTTTCTATGTTATATCCCCCAGGGCCTCACCCCCATTTTATAAAAAAAATTAAAATGTTGCGGGAGGGGGACTGCGTGGGCCCCCCTCCCGTGGCCATTTCTTATTATGGAGGGGGGCTGCCTAAGGCCTCTATTGGCCCCAGGGACCCCATCCCCCTGGGCTGGCCATTATTTTATTTTTTTTATTATTTTTTTGTGGGGAGGGAGCAGCGTGGCCCCCTCCTGGTCCACTTCTGACTCCAGGGACCCCATCCCCTGGGGCCTGGGCATTGCTTTTTTTCCAGAGGGGGCCGCGTGGCCCCCCTCCTCAGGCCTAATGGCTCCGGGGACCCCATCCCCGGGGCCGGTCTGCCTTTATTACTCTTTTTTATTTATAAGGGGAGGGGGGCTGCGTGGCCCCCCTCCCGGGCCACTTCTGGCCCCAGGGACCCCATCCCCCTGGGCAGGCCCTATCTGTTGGGGACCGTGGGGGTGGGGACCATGGGGGTCCCCAATCCCCCATGGTTCTGCCTGCTCCTTGCGTCCTGCGGGAGTCGGCATTGCTTTTCCACAAGGGGAGCTGCTGACATGCAGCTCCCCATATGAAAAGCAATTCTGCTTTGCTTCATTGAAGCGAGAGCAGGTTTCCCTGCTCTCGCTTCAATGAAGCAAAGCAGAGTTTGCAATGACACCTGCCCTGTCAATGAAAACAGCATTGTCCTGGGGGTGGGCACCCTGGGACACTGCAGGAGTGGGGCCACGCGGCTCCCCTCCCATTTAATGCAAAGCCCCGGAGGATGGTGGTCCCCGGGGGTCCGTAAAGGACCCCCTATTTTTACTGTTTAGTGCCCCGGGGAGGTGGCAGTCCCCGGGGTGTGTGGGGTGGCAGTGTGCCCCCCCGCAATCATACTTAATTAGAGCTCCGGAGTGGCAGTCCCTGGGGCTTGGGGGGTCTTAGAGGCCCCCCAACTTTAAACTTTAACCCCTTTAAACTGAGCCCCCCACAAATATTCATGCTTTGCCCTGGGGATGGCAGTCCCCGGGACAATGTGGGGGGGATTGGCCCCCCACACTTTTTTTTCACATGGCACTGGCCCACCCGGGGGCTTTAATTAAATGAAGCATGGTAGCCCGCGCTTCGTTTTTGTTTTTCTGGCCTGATTTTGCCGATTTTATTTTTTTAAATACTTTTTTGGGGGGCCCTGGGGATCCTTGTGGGACCCCCCTAAGCAGGCCTAGGGGGTCAGGGGGTTTCTACCCTGCCCCTTTTTCTCTTTTTTCGCGTCTGTTTGACTGATTTCTTGTGCCTCAGTTCTACCAAGGCACAAGATGGCTGCCGACACTTCCTGTTTTGGAGTATTGACAGTTGATTAGCATGCAGCTCATGATCAGGAGGGTCCGCAGATCTTCCATGGCCATAGATATCGCAACTTTTTTAATTTTGATTTTCTCAGCAACTACTGAATGGATTTATACTATCTAACGAAAAGGGATCTTTCTGAACCAAGGGCTACCTTTTTGCCAAATTTGGTGCAATTCCATTCAGCAGTTCGGGCAGTAGCTGTGTCTAAAGTTTCCTACGGGAAATCGCATGGGGAAAACACGCTTGGGACCCCCCTTTTTCTCGCCCCCCCTTGACAAATCACCCCGAAACTTTCAACATAGGAGCAGACGGGAGCGGGCCATACCTTTTGAAAATTTCGCGAAGATTCATCAATCGGCGCTAAAGTTATTGGGAATAGAATGTTGCAATTTTCCTATGGTAACTAAGTCTTAACTATAACTACCTACTGGCGACCGCCAGTAGGTAATATATCCATATATATATATATATATATATATATATATATATATATATATATATATATATATATATATATGCTTGTAGACACTACATGAGGGACCGGTCGATTTTCTATTTGAACCAAACTGAAATGCTTTTAGAAATGTTGGAATTTTGCCTAACTAACAATTTCTTTTTGTTCGACAACATCTGGTACAAACAACAAGTTGGGACTGCTATGGGGAGTGGTTTTGCTCCTAGTTTTGCCTGTATGCTAATGGGATGGTGGGAGGAACAGATCCTGTGGTCTGAACACAATGTTGACACAACCCGTCACATTGTGTTCTACACCAGATATATAGATGATATCTTTATGATCTGGGATGGGTCAAAAACAGACCTGAACAGATTTCTCCTAGATAACAACAAGAATGACGTGAATCTTAGATTTACGAGCAAGATAGATCCTGTGGAGATGGACTTCTTAGATGTCACAGTCAGGGTGGTAGAAGGGGAAATGGTTACAGACCTATACAGGAAACCCACCTCAGGAAATAGCATCTTGCATGCTAAAAGCCACCACCCAAACAGCTTAAAGGATAGCATCCCATATGGCGAGATCCTAAGGGCCAGGAGAAATTGCAGCAACAATGAAAACTTTGAAAAAGCACAAGGGAGCATGATCCAGAGGTTCAGAGCCAGGGGCTATTCAGAACAGACACTTATGAAAGCTAAAGACAAGGTGAAAACGAGAAACAGGGCATCACTTTTAACCAAAAAGGTTAGCAAACCACTTGTGACTTCTGGTTCCAGCAATGTCAGGATGATAACATCTTTTAATGTTGAGGCAGCTAGCGTACGAGGTATCCTGAAGAAACATTGGCACATAGTGCAAAGTGATCCAGTAATTGGGAAATTGATTAACAGTTCACCGCAGGTTAGTTACAGAAAGGCACGTTCCCTGCAAAATATGCTGGTCAGAAGTAACTTTGAGAGCCCAGGGAAGAGCAAACAGTGGCTTAAAGAGCAAAAAGGCTTTTATAAATGTGGAAAATGCAAAGCCTGTGCAACCAGTCGTAATGTGAAATCCTATGTACTACCCACGGGAAGTACTGAGAGTATCAGTAAATTTATGAATTGTAACACTGATCACTGTGTGTATGTAATTATGTGTCCATGCTCAAAATTCTATGTAGGCAGTACCATCTTTCCTATAAAGAAGAGGATCCTTGAGCACATGCGTGCTATCAGAAATGTAGATCTGTCCTATGCAACTGCTAGACACTGGCTTCGAGTTCATAACAGTGATGTTAACCAGTTTTCCTTTTTTGGCATTGACAGGATCCCAGCAAACCCCAGAGGGGGAAACCGTCTTAAACAGCTACGTATCCTGGAATCCCGCTATATCATTCACCTGGACTCAAGAACCCCTTTGGTCTGAACGAAGACGAAGAACTGCATGTGCATATTGGCTAAGACCATATGTTGAGCCGGTACACCCTATCCTACTATGCACAAGTTCTTAAATGATCCTGTCCCCCCCTGTTATCCTGTTTTTTCCCTTTTCTGGTACATGTGTTTGTCTTCCCCTCCCTCACTAAACCTGTTCAGAGAGGGCTCTCTCTGATACAGGTCGGTAAACAACATCTGTACCCCCAGAATTCATGGGCGCAGAGCCTCTTTACCAATCCCAATCTGTCTGAAATGTCTGGTTCTGTACTGTGTTACGAACCTATTATATATACTGATCTGTCCCCTGTCCAAATGTGGGTACTGGTGCAAATACCAATGATTTTAATTATTCTCACACTCACACCATTGTGCTTGTTCATGTCGTACCTGGCTAGGTAGATCTTAGACAACACAGGGTTCACTTTCACTATCACCACAGGGCTGAAAGAGGTATTTCAGTCCCTCACCCTTTATTTTGGTTTACTGTTAAGTTGAGATGGCATACTTCTTATATAGTGTCGGGTACTCCCGTTATATTATTGAGACATTGCCTGTTCTGACCTTATCTGGAGAGTAGGTCGTGCTGCCTGATCTGTTTAGAACTACCCAGACAGTCAAATCGGAGGAATATTGACATTTTGATTTGGCCACTTGGCCGTGACGTTTAATTCATGTAATTCTTTTTAATTCTTTTATGATGTTGAAAATATGGCCACTTGGCCGTGAAAACGTGACAAGGTATTCTTCAATAACGTTGAGACCTTGTTTGCTAATTTTGTAAATAGGAATTCTACTTTACACTGCATAGTGCATATGTACAATTTACAATACAATAACTGAATTCAATTTAATTTAAATTTCATGAATTTGCATGCTTATACAGCAAATATGTCAAAAACATAACTTAACCTATGTTTTGAAAAACGTTTGTGGTAAAGTCTGTCGTCTACCTTCATGGTAGTTCTTACCAATTGTAGTTCTTGTTAATGGAGCAGTCCTACCTTTATTTTTTGAAAAGTATGTGAAACACTTTATGCATAAAATGGTGAACACACTTTATTTTGGTTGGCTTTGGAAGAAGACCGTTTGGTCGAAACGCGTCGCCATTAAACATCTTTAAACACAGACCCTGGAGTGCGAGTCTCTTTGTGTGGCTGCAGCGCGGATGCAAGCTGTCAGCCCTTTCGAAAATATATATATATATATATATATATATATATATATGTTAACCAAAGTGCCCGAAGCATTGAGAAGGCACTCCCAGCGCTCACACCATCTGGCATTGAAATGCAACTCGCCTCGGACTTTCAAAATTTGCATATTTTGCCGGCGCGTTTCAGGGCTCAAGTCCCCTTCTTCATGGGCTGCAAAATGACGCACCAACAGCTCACCATTCGTTTTTTGGCATTATTTATTCAATTCCCGGCCCCCAGTGGGCGTTTGCATAGAGCGTGATTTCAATGGTGCATTGTGGGACATCTAGTTCTTATGGCGAGCAAAGCATTAATTTACCTTCGTAGGTTTGATGCGTTTTTTTATTCAAGCTTGTGTAAAATCCTTAGTAGGTTTTTGAACTGTCACTGGCGAATTCAGTAAGCATGTTGAGCACTGCGCTGTCAGGGTATTGAAGGTTCAAATCCTCAGCCTCTGTCATCACGAGGGTGCTCTTCCCCACGGCTGGGCTGCCGTGTGAATTTCTGTTAACCAAAGTGCCCGAAGCATTGAGAAGGCACTCCCAGCGCTCACACCATCTGGCATTGAAATGCAACTCGCCTCGGACTTTCAAAATTTGCATATTTTGCCGACGCGTTTCAGGGCTCAAGTCCCCTTCTTCATGGGCTGCAAAATGACGCACCAACAGCTCACCATTCGTTTTTTGGCATTATTTATTCAATTCCCGGCCCCCAGTGGGCGTTTGCATAGAGCGTGATTTCAATGGTGCATTGTGGGACATCTAGTTCTTATGGCGAGCAAAGCATTAATTTACCTTCGTAGGTTTGATGCGTTTTTTTATTCAAGCTTGTGTAAAATCCTTAGTAGGTTTTTGAACTGTCACTGGCGAATTCAGTAAGCATGTTGAGCGCTGCGCTGTCAGGGTATTGAAGGTTCAAATCCTCAGCCTCTGTCATCACGAGGGTGCTCTTCCCCACGGCTGGGCTGCCGTGTGAATTTCTGTTAACCAAAGTGCCCGAAGCATTGAGAAGGCACTCCCAGCGCTCACACCATCTGGCATTGAAATGCAACTCGCCTCGGACTTTCAAAATTTGCGTGTGCCAAAAGGGAGTCAGCAAGAAAGGCCGTATGGTCGGAGCGACGAGTGTGCCTTTTCAAGCTTTCGGGCATTTTGTTTTGCATCCAATGACACGGCGGCCCTGCCGTGGAAAAGAGCACCACCACCGTAATGAAGGAGGGGCTGTGGTAGGAACTGAATCCATACCGGACAGCACGACGTTCCTAGCTCTCAAAAGACTCAATGCGGCACATCATATCCTACTAAAGGACTTTGACTTTGCTTCAATAATACAAATGTGACAGAAACCAACTGTTGGTAATACTTTGCTCGTGGTTAAAGGGACCACATGTTCCAGCATGCAACTGAACTATACGTACTGGGTGGAGCCCACTGGGGGCCGTTAATCAATAAAACATGCGGAAATACAAAGAGCGTCTTCTGCCACATTTGTCTTTGAGCCAGCCTATGAGGAAGAGGCGTCTAAGCCTCGAAACGCGTCAGGCACTAAAAGAAATATTGGTGTGCCAAAAGGGAGTCAGCAAGAAAGGCCGTATGGTCGGAGCGACGAGTGTGCCTTTTCAAGCTTTCGAGCATTTTGTTTTGCATCCAATGACACGGCGGCCCTGCCGTGGAAAAGAGCACCACCACCGTAATGAAGGAGGGGCTGTGGTAGGAACTGAATCCATACCGGACAGCACAACGTTCCTAGCTCTCAAAAGACTCAATGCGGCACATCATATCCTACTAAAGGACTTTGACTTTGCTTCGATAATACAAATGTGACAGAAACCAACTGTTGGTAATACTTTGCTCGTGGTTAAAGGGACCACATGTTCCAGCATGCAACTGAACTATACGTACTGGGTGGAGCCCACTGGGGGCCGTTAATCAATAAAACATGCAGAAATACAAAGAGCGTCTTCTGCCACATTTGTCTTTGAGCCAGCCTATGAGGAAGAGGCGTCTAAGCCTCGAAACGCGTCAGGCACTAAAAGAAATATTGGTGTGCCAAAAGGGAGTCAGCAAGAAAGGCCGTATGGTCGGAGCGACGAGTGTGCCTTTTCAAGCTTTCGGGCATTTTGTTTTGCATCCAATGACACGGCGGCCCTGCCGTGGAAAAGAGCACCACCACCGTAATGAAGGAGGGGCTGTGGTAGGAACTGAATCCATACCGGACAGCACGACGTTCCTAGCTTTCAAAAGACTCAATGCGGCACATCATATCCTACTAAAGGACTTTGACTTTGCTTCGATAATACAAAGGTGACAGAAACCAACTGTTGGTAATACTTTGCTCGTGGTTAAAGGGACCACATGTTCCAGCATGCAACTGAACTATACGTACTGGGTGGAGCCCACTGGGGGCCGTTAATCAATAAAACATGCGGAAATACAAAGAGCGTCTTCTGCCACATTTGTCTTTGAGCCAGCCTATGAGGAAGAGGCGTCTAAGCTGAAGGACTGGGTTCTTTAAGACCCAGCGGTGCCAGGGCACAACACCTGAAACCTTCGTGGGTAACCTGCTCCGGCGTACAAGTCACAGAGACACGGGACACTTCCTTCGGCGTCAAAGATTCAAGGTTTATTTGCTGCAGGGAACACAGAGATCACGACAAGTACACAGCGTGCAACTTGGGGAGACTGCTTCAAATTGGTTCTGTGGATCGCTCCTTTTATACAGTTTTTACCCATAGGATTACATTGAACACAAAAGTTTACAACCCGGTTCCCACAATTATCCCCCAGAGGGGTCATTTTGGTCACTTTGAAACACATCAGGTCCGGAACATAAGTGCGGAAAACATTTGGCGGTTCCCAACTGTAAAAACCATCTTCCCACCATTAGCAAATTCCAATCAGCAGTAAAACAGATCGAAATAGGAACGAAGACAGGTGCAGAGGAAGACGGAGACAGTGGGGAGATCGGAAAGGGTGTAAAAGGGGAGGTATCGGGGAACACGAGATACAGGCATCAAAGGGACGTGCCTAATGAGATGCACGGCTGAGACAATAAGTCCGTGCGGCAAGATGAGCCTCGAGCGGCGCCATCTGCCTTACAGTAGCAACCCCCTCGTCATAAAGACACTCACAAAGAACATGTGTCTTCCGCAAATATCTTGGGAGTCCCAGGGTCGTGAAGCGGACAGCGTCCGTTCGCTGGCTACTTGAGGGCAAGAGACAAAATGGATGCCGTATCTAAGATGGAACCCGTGGGTACAGATGAAAAACCCACATAACAAACGAACGGTTTAAGTTAGCACAGCGAAACTGCGCACACTTACTAAACTCATCATTTGCGGTTCATAGATACCAGACTCGACCATATTCGTGCGAGTCAAAACACCACTTACAATCATCACGGAACCTCAGACGCTCCTTTTGCCCTCATGTAGGCAAGCACTAGTCGGAATCATATTCGATATTCATCAGACCATCGAGATGTTGCTGTAGCATTGCTCTGTCCAACCGAGTCCCCTTGGTAGCAGATGGTTGTCTCATACACGTTGTAGCACAGAGGCCACATAAGGCAGGACCACACTGCACACAAAGGCAACACGTGAACAGGAACACTACCACAACTCCAATGATCATCAGAATCTTCCAACCCCAAGTCGACATCAGGCCCCAAAACCATCCAAGTAGCGTCCAATCCCCTACATCCACGTGTATGGATTCGGAGATCTTATGCAACCTCGAGATGGCTTGATAGACAGTAGGAGCATTATCTGGAATGAAAATGCAGCAGCTCGAATGGATCACCTTACATACCCCACCGCGATCTGCTAAAATAACATCTAAAACCATACGGTTTTGTAACGTCATAAGTCTCTCCGCCTGAAGTTCTGTGGTGATATTACCAAGGGCACTGGCAGTAATATTAGCCGTCGATTCTACCACTCGAGTCAACTGTCTCAGGTTCCTACTATTGACCATAGGTCCCCAAAACGGGAGGAAACCCTTGAAAAAGTCTCCTGCCTCTTGACCGGCAGTATCCTCTTCGCTAATTACGCCTCGCACAACTCTAGTCTTATGATAATCGGCATCTACAGTGAACGTCGGAGGCAACAGATTTGCAATAAAACATGAGCCCATGAAGTCAGCGGGCAACCATGTGTATGCACGATCATAACAGATAAAGTATGTACCCTTGGCAGCCAGAAACACAGGGGACGAGGACATCGGCAGAATGTAATTTTCAGTACAAGCACTTGCTCCAAGTCGGGCTTGCGATCTTCGGCCACGACCCATAAGACAAAAATTACCAGTGTGGGGTACGACCCATATCGGAGGCGAGCTTTTAAGCTGCTTCTCGCTAGTGAACACACTATATTCACCTCTACTTAGGACTCTATAGGCCTGTACCTCTTCTTCGGGAATAAGCGAAGGATCATAGATCTCACTATCTAAATCCTCTATTGCTATCGACAAAGGTTTTTGGTACGAGGTAGGACCAGAGTAGGGGGAACGTGGTTCTCGAATGGGGTGGAAACCCAGTGCGCTTCGAAACATTGTTTGAAATGCTCGAGCTGACCCTTGGGAACTATACGGTAACACCAGATATGGAATTCCCTTATCCGTAGTATGTGGCATCAACCCACACACCCAACAATTAGTAGTGTTAACCACTAACTGATGCTGATGGAGGAGCTGAATAAAGGAATTGTTGCGGAATTCTACACGTCTAGCCTGCTCGTGTTCCGGTAACATGTGAAAGGAATGGGGAGAAGCAGTAGAGGTAAGATTAGGGTAAGGAGTAGAAGTAGGTGTAGCAGGTAAGAAATAAGACATCGTGTAATACACCCCACCCGCCAATAATGCAGAAGCAGTCAAAAACAATACAAACAATTGGAATATGAAGCATTTGGTACGACTGAGTTGCTGCAGCTTAAGTCTGTGCGCCTTAGCTCCCTCCAAATCATTCAGCTTCGAGAATGCCATTCCCTACGACCGTCCGCAACGTTTCTTGACGCACTTCGTTCTGTGTAGCAATAGTCAATCCCTAGGAGTTCCTAGGAACCGACGGCCTTTAACCTAGCGTCAAGACCTACTATCCAGAAGGAAGTACGCGCGCGGCCCTACGGCCTTCAATACACAATATGTATATACAAGCACAAAGTCTCTCGGCTGTGGAAGTAAAAAGATACAAGGGAGGAAACTCAATATCTATATGTACACAAATAATTACAGTGATACGAAAGTTCAAAACTGATCACGGGAAACGGGGATAATGCAGTTGTCAATTTCAGCAAAGCAAGAAAAATTTTATTTGTCCTTAGTGCGAGATCGCAAAGAATATCGGTGTTTCCCGGGACGTGTCTGCTCGTTGAACAAAGGATCCGTTGAAGAGACAGCGTCCTGCTGATCAGTTGGTTGTTCTGGTCTTGAGTCTTTTGCTGACAATTTTTCAACAGTGGCTTTCTGCTGCGCTGAGGATTCTCCAACAGGCTGTGCGTCGCTGAAAGGCACAAACGCCGGCAATGTTTCTGTTTCTGTTGACGCAATGCCTTTCCTTACCCACGGGTCTGCCGGCAAAGGGATAGGGACTCGCTTAGTATGGGTGGCATGCACCCAGTTTTTACGCCCCTCAAGACGAACGGCAGTCCTCGTGGCCAGGAGCACCTGGTAAGGTCCAGTGAACCTTGGGTCCAGATTATTCTTGCGTGAAAAGTTTCGTGTTACCACCCAGTCTCCGGGCTGGAGCTGGTGGCCTGGACCCTCCGTTTGCGTCGGCAATGCGTCGTAAACCTGTTGGTGAATTAACCTCAGTTTAGCAGTCAAGTCATGTAAATAGTCAATCAACATTGGATACTCAAGATCAGAAAACATTCCTGGCCTAGGAACCCCCCACACATTCGCAGGACGGCCGAACACTATCTCATAGGGACTAAGCCCTATTCGGGAGTGTACAGTCGCCCTAGTTGACAGTAATGCTAAGGGTAAAGCGTCAGGCCACGAAAGACCAGTCGTAGCCTGAATCTTCGCTAGTTTTAGCTTAAGGGTGCCATTGTACCCCTCAACTAATCCAGCTGACTGGGGATGATTGGCGCTGTGGAATTTTTGATTTATTCCAAGGCCCTTACACACACTCTTCATCACACTTCCAACAAACTCACTTCCGTTATCTGACCACACGACTCTAGGCATTCCATACCGAGGAAAATATTCCTTCAGTAGGATTTTCGCAGTAGACAAAGCAGTATTGTCTTTGAGGGGATAGGCCTCGATCCATCGGGAGAATGCGCAAACCACAACTAAAACGTATTTCAGGTTATTGCATCGCTCCATATGGATGAAGTCCAATTGAATCACCTCAAAGGGATACGAAGGAGGAGCAAAACTGCCAGGGGGAGTTGGGGTTCCTTTGCCAGGATTGTACATTATACACACCATACAATTCTTCACCAGACGTTCAGCACATTTCGTAATGCCATCATTCTTCCACACAGCAGCCAGCAACTTGCAAATACCTTTCGCGCTAATATGTGCTAACCCATGTGCCATTGTCACAACGGCCAGCACATACGCATCAGGCAACATCCATCTTTTCTGATCCGACAAATCAATCCAACAACCATTCGCATCCAACTTTCCCGTACTTTCTTTCCACTTCGTCTTTTCAGTCTCAGTGGCCTCATTCTGAATTGCTTTCACACTCTCGATAGTATCTTCACACATACTCGATTCTGTGGGCCACCTAACCGAACTCGTCACATACATTCGAGTGCTAAGGTTCCGGGCAGTCTCCTTAGCAGTCTCGTCCGCAAACGCATTACCACGACCAACATCATCCGTCACTTTACGATGTGCACTACACTTAACAATCGCAACTTGCGTAGGCAAAGTCAATGCATCCAAAAGATCATTCACAAGCTGGCCATGCTGTATCTTCGTACCGTGCGACGTCAAGAAACCTCTCTCTCGCCACAATCGTCCAAAACTATGCGCTACACCAAAAGCGTATTGACTATCGGTGTACACATTCACACGTTTCCCTTTTGCTAACACACATGCTCTAGTGAGAGCAATCAATTCCGCAGCTTGGGCAGAATTCTGATTCAATCTTGCAGTTTCAACAACAGTATTCAATGTTACAACAGCATAAGCGGTAGTCACATCGCCATTCGGTAACTTAAAACATGACCCATCCACGTACAGAGTGCCATCCGGATCTTCCAATGGGGTGTTTTTAAGGTCCACTCGACCTTTCGTTTCCTCTTCAGTCCTCAAGTAGCAGTCATGTTCTGCTACTTCATCTGACTCTGTGCTAATTGGTAACAAAGTTGCCGGGTTCAGAACGTTACAACGTTTTATCTGAATGTGGCTTGCCAAGAGCGTCAATTCGTACCCAGACAACCTCGCACTCGTCAAGTGCTGAGTTTTCGTTCGATTCAAAAGAGTATCGACTGCATGCGGAACCATCACCGTAAGCATATTATCCATGACCAATCCTGCTGATTGTCGGATGGAGACCGCAGCTGCCGCTGTTGCTCTCAAACAACTCGGCAATGCTCTAGCTACTGGGTCTAAGGTCGAGGAAAAATATGCACATGGACGTTGCTTACCACCAAAAGGTTGCGTTAAAACACTCAAAGCACAACCTTCCCTCTCGTGAACATATAACGTGAACGGCTTACCGTAGTCAGGGGTACCTAACACAGGAGCCGAACACAATGAATCACGCAGTTCAGAAAAACTTTTCTGACATTCTTCCGTCCATGGTAAAGGAGTTGAAACATCCTTGCACGTAAGAGCCACCAATGGTTTCGCTAGCAATGAAAAATTAGGAATCCATTGCCTGCAGTACGACGTGATACCTAGAAAGGCACGCACATCTCTTTGGGTTTGTGGCACAGCCATTCGCGCAATCGCTGCAATTCTCTCTGGGGTCAATCTCCTTCCCTCCTTTGACAATAAGTGACCTAGATAGGTTACTTCTTGACAACAATATTGGAGTTTAGAAGGGGACACCTTATGATTTAACTCACAGAGATGTTGCAACAATGACACCGTAGCAATTTTACAAATGTCCTGAGTA
Organism: Lissotriton vulgaris; assembly: GCF_964263255.1. NCBI lineage: Eukaryota > Metazoa > Chordata > Amphibia > Caudata > Salamandridae > Lissotriton > Lissotriton vulgaris. The sequence goes on along the minus strand of NC_141696.1, from coordinate 433,376,494 downwards.
TCAGCAGCCACCAATAAGTCGTCGACGTATTGGATTAAAGCCGCGCCTACTGGCAACCTAAATGCATCCAGTTGACCCTTCAAGGCTTGACTGTAAATAGATGGACTTTCACAGTAGCCCTGAGGAGCGCGTTTGAACCGGAAGCTACGTCCACCGAGAGAGAAACCGAAAAGGTCCCTGCTCTCTTCGGCAATCGGGATGCTGAAAAACGCGTTTTTCAAATCAATCACCGAAAACCATGATGCAGTAGCTGGAATCAGAGTCAGTAGCGCCGTGATGTCAGGCACAACAGGAAATTGAGGAACCACAATTTTATTTACCTCCCGTAAATCGATAACAAAGCGATAAACAGGCGGTTTTGAAGGATCAGTACGTTTAAGAATGGGCAGCACAGGGCTGTTGCACACGTTTCCCCGAGTCTCTTCAATAACATCTTTCTCGATCAGATCATAAATGATCGCTAACAAAGCTCGTTCACCATCAAGGGAGATACGATATTGGGGAATACGTGGCAATCGCACATTAGCTTTCAACGGAACAACATAAGGGGAGATATCAAGCAGGCCCACGTCATTTGGACCTGTTGCCCACAAAGACGCAGGAAGAGAACTCAATTCCGGTGGGAGCTTATCGAGGGACAAATACATGGGAGAGACTACCCTCTCTCCTAACGTAAGCTTTACACCCGCAGGAGAACAATACAAAGTTGCGTACAAACGTTTAAGCAAATCCAGGCCCAAGAGATTTTCGCCACAACCTGTAGTCAAAATCAACGGAGCTTGGAGCTCACGTGGCCCAATTTGAAGGGGCAAAGGGCGCGAAACTGGATTGCTAACAGGGGCGCCAGAGAATCCAACGGAAACATTTGTTAAGCCAGACAAAGGTGCGCCAGGGAGTTTCGAATACATGATAGAACTTTTCGCTGCACCAGTGTCCAACAGAAAAGGCTCAACGACGCCCGATGTAGCAACTGCGACGTAAGGCCCTCTCTGATCAACCGGAACTGATACCACTCCCTCTCCTTGTCTTTGGCTGTCCTAGTAATTGCTGTCGTCAGTTCCCTGATCGACGTAATAATCGTCTACATTGTACTGCGCAGATCGTCCTTGCGATGATCCACGTTGATCGAAACAGTTATTAGAATTAGATGAGTTGTCTGAGCGATCGTTTTGAGCACCACGACCTCTACCACGCGATGCCTGCTGTGAACCACCACGACCTCCTTTAGACGAATTACCACTATTACGTTCATTTAAAACAGGGCAATTGAATTTAATGTGTCCCTCCTGTCTACAATAAGCACATTGATTGTACCCTAACGATGATCTTTGGGAGGAGGAATCATTACGCGGCTGCGATCGATTCGATTGCGACTGCGATCTATTCTGTTGGGGCGCATTCTGATTAGAACGCGGCGGATACGCTTGTTGTAACAACACTTTAGTTTTCAGTTCTTTCGTCTTTTTGTCAGCACGGTCATTCTCCTCTTTCTCCCTATTCTCATAATATTGTGCCGTAGCCAATATCTGAGCTGAGGTAGAAACGGCCCATGCACTCTCCGAATTCTTTAATTTATTGCTCAAATCGGGCAACAAGTTCGACACAAATTTATCCACAAACAACCTTTGTCCACCCTCAGTACCCATATCCTGTCCACTGTGGTCAATGAATGCTTCCTCAAACCTCGTAAAGAAGTCGGAAACACTCTCGTCTTTCTTTTGTTTGCAAGCTGACAATTTGTCCCAATTTACCCTCATAGCTGGCATAAGAGTCTTCATTAATGTTATTATTCGCTGAGGAAGAGCAGTAATCAATTGGTCGGGTTTAGTAGCAGCCACTTGTCCAGCATCTGCCGCTATAATGGCAGCCCAATCACCGCCTAATTCATTTGCGTGATCTTGCTGGCGAATCTTGGCCCATACCGGTTGCGGTACGACGTTTCCAAACAACATGTCGATATCGGCAAGATTCATTACCGTAGCATCTACGAGCTGCGATAATTCCTTGTAATACCCAGTAGGATTTTTTCGAGGATCGGGCAAAGATTGTTTCACCTGTAGCACTTCCGAACGTTTCCATGGGAGATGTATCCACACTCTCTGGAAATGCGCCACTGTCGCAGGATTAGCATTAGGATCAGCCGGTACCCAAACCGGCGGAACTTCACGCATAGGATATTGGCCAGACTCGTCTGGGTGGTTTTCAATATCCTCGACAAACAATGCATGAGGTATTGGAGCGGGACGGAAAGATAGCAACCGCTCAATAGCACGTCGGACGTTAGTATCTACTATCAGTCCAGTTGCGAACTGAAGTCGAAGCTCGGACAGGGCGGTCAGCACCTCGTCTGGCGCATCAGCCGCTATCTGATCATGAAGGAACTTGCACATTTCATCAAACACGTATCTCTGGGTTGGTATATTAAATTGACAAAACGTTTCGAGGACAACACGGGGTGGATTTCTAAGGGGGTTTACCATCCAACCCATCGCCATATTGTATAGCGCAACGCGTTCTCTGTTACCAGGAAGCTGACTACGTCTCTGAGGACCATCGGAACCAGCAGACCCATGAACAGGTCCAAGCGAATGAAAGAAGCTAGCCGCAAGAGGAGAATTGCGACTACGAACAGAAGGAGACGCATACGATACAGGACTAACAAGAGAAGGAGGAGAAACAGTAGCAACGACAGGGGTTAACAAAACAGGAGCAGTAGCGGGAGCAGGAGTATGTGGAAGTGGAGGAGCAGTAGGGATAGCAACAGACAAAGGAGCAGGAACAGTCGGAAGAACAGGTGCAGGTTGAGGAACAGGCGGAGGAACAATAGGTGGAAGAACAGGTACGGCAGGGACCACAGGAACTGCGGTACCCTGTACGTACGGAGGTGGCGACTTCATAAGATAGGACATTAAAGGATCCTCAACTGCCTCTTCCTTCTTATCCGACTCCGTAGGCAAAGCAGGATAACATTTATCTATGGTCATACGCTGTAGTCTTTCAAACACTTCCTTATCCTTATCCTCCTTATCACGCTGGAACTGCTCAGCTTTCTTCACTATGGTAGCAACATTATCTCGCTGACTACGTTTATTCTGTCTGATCTCTTTCTGTCGGGCTTCTTTGCGCCACAACCGAAAGGCATCAAACATGGCCGGCCTTGATTTACGTTCGAACAACTTCATTTCTAGATTATCTAAGATCGACGCCTCGAAGCTACCATGAGGTGGCCAACGAAGGTCGCCGTCTTTCTTTGTATATTTAATCCAATAATCATTAAAGGTAATTGGGCCTAGCCCATGTTTGCTATACAAGTCATAAGTAGGAGTCCCAACCGGAGGTATCGGACACGAGTCCTCCAGTCGGGAATCCGCACCACAAGGTCTAAAACAACTGAACAAAGTACTGCGACCAGGCATCTTGCACACTAGCCGAGTTTCACAAACTTCAAGGGTTACGGGATTTACCAAGTCCCAGCAAAGAACAAAACCCTCGGTTTTTGGCGGCTGCAGTCGTCAAACAACACAACAAAGTACCAAGAACCACAAATGCAATGGAACCATGCAACCACTAAGTAACCACAACCAAGAACTCTGGGAGCGACCCACAAATACTTAACTCAAAGATCGATGGCGTCACCAGGAAGGCCCGTCAATCGTCTCGCTATACCAAGGTCTACGCCAGGCGCCAAAACAGGTCTACAGTCAGGGCAGCAGTCCGTCGCAGCCGTCAGGAGGCGGGAATCTTCGCGGGAAAAGTCTTCGGGCCACTTATTTCGACAACAGGATCGATGAAGCGGAGTGCACCTTCCCTCGGAGATTTCACACGAAGTTCCTCACGATCGTCGGGCTTGGACCAGTACCACTGATGCAGCCCCACGTTGGGCGCCAACTGAAGGACTGGGTTCTTTAAGACCCAGCGGTGCCAGGGCACAACACCTGAAACCTTCGTGGGTAACCTGCTCCGGCGTACAAGTCACAGAGACACGGGACACTTCCTTCGGCGTCAAAGATTCAAGGTTTATTTGCTGCAGGGAACACAGAGATCACGACAAGTACACAGCGTGCAACTTGGGGAGACTGCTTCAAATTGGTTCTGTGGATCGCTCCTTTTATACAGTTTTTACCCATAGGATTACATTGAACACAAAAGTTTACAACCCGGTTCCCACAATTATCCCCCAGAGGGGTCATTTTGGTCACTTTGAAACACATCAGGTCCGGAACATAAGTGCGGAAAACATTTGGCGGTTCCCAACTGTAAAAACCATCTCCCCACCATTAGCAAATTCCAATCAGCAGTAAAACAGATCGAAATAGGAACGAAGACAGGTGCAGAGGAAGACGGAGACAGTGGGGAGATCGGAAAGGGTGTAAAAGGGGAGGTATCGGGGAACACGAGATACAGGCATCAAAGGGACGTGCCTAATGAGATGCACGGCTGAGACAATAAGTCCGTGCGGCAAGATGAGCCTCGAGCGGCGCCATCTGCCTTACAGTAGCAACCCCCTCGTCATAAAGACACTCACAAAGAACATGTGTCTTCCGCAAATATCTTGGGAGTCCCAGGGTCGTGAAGCGGACAGCGTCCGTTCGCTGGCTACTTGAGGGCAAGAGACAAAATGGATGCCGTATCTAAGATGGAACCCGTGGGTACAGATGAAAAACCCACATAACAAACGAACGGTTTAAGTTAGCACAGCGAAACTGCGCACACTTACTAAACTCATCATTTGCGGTTCATAGATACCAGACTCGACCATATTCGTGCGAGTCAAAACACCACTTACAATCATCACGGAACCTCAAAGCCTCGAAACGCGTCAGGCACTAAAAGAAATATTGGTGTGCCAAAAGGGAGTCAGCAAGAAAGGCCGTATGGTCGGAGCGACGAGTGTGCCTTTTCAAGCTTTCGGGCATTTTGTTTTGCATCCAATGACACGGCGGCCCTGCCGTGGAAAAGAGCACCACCACCGTAATGAAGGAGGGGCTGTGGTAGGAACTGAATCCATACCGGACAGCACGACGTTCCTAGCTCTCAAAAGACTCAATGCGGCACATCATATCCTACTAAAGGACTTTGACTTTGCTTCGATAATACAAATGTGACAGAAACCAACTGTTGGTAATACTTTGCTCGTGGTTAAAGGGACCACATGTTCCAGCATGCAACTGAACTATACGTACTGGGTGGAGCCCACTGGGGGCCGTTAATCAATAAAACATGCGGAAATACAAAGAGCGTCTTCTGCCACATTTGTCTTTGAGCCAGCCTATGAGGAAGAGGCGTCTAAGCCTCGAAACGCGTCAGGCACTAAAAGAAATATTGGTGTGCCAAAAGGGAGTCAGCAAGAAAGGCCGTATGGTCGGAGCGACGAGTGTGCCTTTTCAAGCTTTCGGGCATTTTGTTTTGCATCCAATGACACGGCGGCCCTGCCGTGGAAAAGAGCACCACCACCGTAATGAAGGAGGGGCTGTGGTAGGAACTGAATCCATACCGGACAGCACGACGTTCCTAGCTCTCAAAAGACTCAATGCGGCACATCATATCCTACTAAAGGACTTTGACTTTGCTTCGATAATACAAAGGTGACAGAAACCAACTGTTGGTAATACTTTGCTCGTGGTTAAAGGGACCACATGTTCCAGCATGCAACTGAACTATACGTACTGGGTGGAGCCCACTGGGGGCCGTTAATCAATAAAACATGCGGAAATACAAAGAGCGTCTTCTGCCACATTTGTCTTTGAGCCAGCCTATGAGGAAGAGGCGTCTAAGCCTCGAAACGCGTCAGGCACTAAAAGAAATATTGGTGTGCCAAAAGGGAGTCAGCAAGAAAGGCCGTATGGTCGGAGCGACGAGTGTGCCTTTTCAAGCTTTCGGGCATTTTGTTTTGCATCCAATGACACGGCGGCCCTGCCGTGGAAAAGAGCACCACCACCGTAATGAAGGAGGGGCTGTGGTAGGAACTGAATCCATACCGGACAGCACGACGTTCCTAGCTCTCAAAAGACTCAATGCGGCACATCATATCCTACTAAAGGACTTTGACTTTGCTTCGATAATACAAATGTGACAGAAACCAACTGTTGGTAATACTTTGCTCGTGGTTAAAGGGACCACATGTTCCAGCATGCAACTGAACTATACGTACTGGGTGGAGCCCACTGGGGGCCGTTAATCAATAAAACATGCGGAAATACAAAGAGCGTCTTCTGCCACATTTGTCTTGAGCCAGCCTATGAGGAAGAGGCGTCTAAGCCTCGAAACGCGTCAGGCACTAAAAGAAATATTGGTGTGCCAAAAGGGAGTCAGCAAGAAAGGCCGTATGGTCGGAGCGACGAGTGTGCCTTTTCAAGCTTTCGGGCATTTTGTTTTGCATCCAATGACACGGCGGCCCTGCCGTGGAAAAGAGCACCACCACCGTAATGAAGGAGGGGCTGTGGTAGGAACTGAATCCATACCGGACAGCACGACGTTCCTAGTTCTCAAAAGACTCAATGCGGCACATCATATCCTACTAAAGGACTTTGACTTTGCTTCGATAATACAAATGTGACAAAAACCAACTGTTGGTAATACTTTGCTCGTGGTTAAAGGGACCACATGTTCCAGCATGCAACTGAACTATACGTACTGGGTGGAGCCCACTGGGGGCCGTTAATCAATAAAACATGCGGAAATACAAAGAGCGTCTTCTGCCACATTTGTCTTTGAGCCAGCCTATGAGGAAGAGGCGTCTAAGCCTCGAAACGCGTCAGGCACTAAAAGAAATATTGGTGTGCCAAAAGGGAGTCAGCAAGAAAGGCCGTATGGTCGGAGCGACGAGTGTGCCTTTTCAAGCTTTCCGGCATTTTGTTTTGCATCCAATGACACGGCGGCCCTGCCGTGGAAAAGAGCACCACCACCGTAATGAAGGAGGGGCTGTGGTAGGAACTGAATCCATACCGGACAGCACGACGTTCCTAGCTTTCAAAAGACTCAATGCGGCACATCATATCCTACTAAAGGACTTTGACTTTGCTTCGATAATACAAAGGTGACAGAAACCAACTGTTGGTAATACTTTGCTCGTGGTTAAAGGGACCACATGTTCCAGCATGCAACTGAACTATACGTACTGGGTGGAGCCCACTGGGGGCCGTTAATCAATAAAACATGCGGAAATACAAAGAGCGTCTTCTGCCACATTTGTCTTTGAGCCAGCCTATGAGGAAGAGGCGTCTAAGCCTCGAAACGCGTCAGGCACTAAAAGAAATATTGGTGTGCCAAAAGGGAGTCAGCAAGAAAGGCCGTATGGTCGGAGCGACGAGTGTGCCTTTTCAAGCTTTCGGGCATTTTGTTTTGCATCCAATGACACGGCGGCCCTGCCGTGGAAAAGAGCACCACCACCGTAATGAAGGAGGGGCTGTGGTAGGAACTGAATCCATACCGGACAGCACGACGTTCCTAGCTCTCAAAAGACTCAATGCGGCACATCATATCCTACTAAAGGACTTTGACTTTGCTTCGATAATACAAATGTGACAGAAACCAACTGTTGGTAATACTTTGCTCGTGGTTAAAGGGACCACATGTTCCAGCATGCAACTGAACTATACGTACTGGGTGGAGCCCACTGGGGGCCGTTAATCAATAAAACATGCGGAAATACAAAGAGCGTCTTCTGCCACATTTGTCTTTGAGCCAGCCTATGAGGAAGAGGCGTCTAAGCCTCGAAACGCGTCAGGCACTAAAAGAAATATTGGTGTGCCAAAAGGGAGTCAGCAAGAAAGGCCGTATGGTCGGAGCGACGAGTGTGCCTTTTCAAGCTTTCGGGCATTTTGTTTTGCATCCAATGACACGGCGGCCCTGCCGTGGAAAAGAGCACCACCACCGTAATGAAGGAGGGGCTGTGGTAGGAACTGAATCCATACCGGACAGCACGACGTTCCTAGCTCTCAAAAGACTCAATGCGGCACATCATATCCTACTAAAGGACTTTGACTTTGCTTCGATAATACAAATGTGACAAAAACCAACTGTTGGTAATACTTTGCTCGTGGTTAAAGGGACCACATGTTCCAGCATGCAACTGAACTATACGTACTGGGTGGAGCCCACTGGGGGCCGTTAATCAATAAAACATGCGGAAATACAAAGAGCGTCTTCTGCCACATTTGTCTTTGAGCCAGCCTATGAGGAAGAGGCGTCTAAGCCTCGAAACGCGTCAGGCACTAAAAGAAATATTGGTGTGCCAAAAGGGAGTCAGCAAGAAAGGCCGTATGGTCGGAGCGACGAGTGTGCCTTTTCAAGCTTTCGGGCATTTTGTTTTGCATCCAATGACACGGCGGCCCTGCCGTGGAAAAGAGCACCACCACCGTAATGAAGGAGGGGCTGTGGTAGGAACTGAATCCATACCGGACAGCACGACGTTCCTAGCTTTCAAAAGACTCAATGCGGCACATCATATCCTACTAAAGGACTTTGACTTTGCTTCGATAATACAAAGGTGACAGAAACCAACTGTTGGTAATACTTTGCTCGTGGTTAAAGGGACCACATGTTCCAGCATGCAACTGAACTATACGTACTGGGTGGAGCCCACTGGGGGCCGTTAATCAATAAAACATGCGGAAATACAAAGAGCGTCTTCTGCCACATTTGTCTTTGAGCCAGCCTATGAGGAAGAGGCGTCTAAGCCTCGAAACGCGTCAGGCACTAAAAGAAATATTGGTGTGCCAAAAGGGAGTCAGCAAGAAAGGCCATATGGTCGGAGCGATGAGTGTGCCTTTTCAAGCTTTCGGGCATTTTGTTTTGCATCCAATGACACGGCGGCCCTGCCGTGGAAAAGAGCACCACCACCGTAATGAAGGAGGGGCTGTGGTAGGAACTGAATCCATACCGGACAGCACGACGTTCCTAGCTCTCAAAAGACTCAATGCGGCACATCATATCCTACTAAAGGACTTTGACTTTGCTTCGATAATACAAATGTGACAAAAACCAACTGTTGGTAATACTTTGCTCGTGGTTAAAGGGACCACATGTTCCAGCATGCAACTGAACTATACGTACTGGGTGGAGCCCACTGGGGGCCGTTAATCAATAAAACATGCGGAAATACAAAGAGCGTCTTCTGCCACATTTGTCTTTGAGCCAGCCTATGAGGAAGAGGCGTCTAAGCCTCGAAACGCGTCAGGCACTAAAAGAAATATTGGTGTGCCAAAAGGGAGTCAGCAAGAAAGGCCGTATGGTCGGAGCGACGAGTGTGCCTTTTCAAGCTTTCGGGCATTTTGTTTTGCATCCAATGACACGGCGGCCCTGCCGTGGAAAAGAGCACCACCACCGTAATGAAGGAGGGGCTGTGGTAGGAACTGAATCCATACCGGACAGCACGACGTTCCTAGCTTTCAAAAGACTCAATGCGGCACATCATATCCTACTAAAGGACTTTGACTTTGCTTCGATAATACAAAGGTGACAGAAACCAACTGTTGGTAATACTTTGCTCGTGGTTAAAGGGACCACATGTTCCAGCATGCAACTGAACTATACGTACTGGGTGGAGCCCACTGGGGGCCGTTAATCAATAAAACATGCGGAAATACAAAGAGCGTCTTCTGCCACATTTGTCTTTGAGCCAGCCTATGAGGAAGAGGCGTCTAAGCCTCGAAACGCGTCAGGCACTAAAAGAAATATTGGTGTGCCAAAAGGGAGTCAGCAAGAAAGGCCATATGGTCGGAGCGATGAGTGTGCCTTTTCAAGCTTTCGGGCATTTTGTTTTGCATCCAATGACACGGCGGCCCTGCCGTGGAAAAGAGCACCACCACCGTAATGAAGGAGGGGCTGTGGTAGGAACTGAATCCATACCGGACAGCACGACGTTCCTAGCTCTCAAAAGACTCAATGCGGCACATCATATCCTACTAAAGGACTTTGACTTTGCTTCGATAATACAAATGTGACAGAAACCAACTGTTGGTAATACTTTGCTCGTGGTTAAAGGGACCACATGTTCCAGCATGCAACTGAACTATACATACTGGGTGGAGCCCACTGGGGGCCGTTAATCAATAAAACATGCGGAAATACAAAGAGCGTCTTCTGCCACATTTGTCTTTGAGCCAGCCTATGAGGAAGAGGCGTCTAAGCCTCGAAACGCGTCAGGCACTAAAAGAAATATTGGTGTGCCAAAAGGGAGTCAGCAAGAAAGGCCGTATGGTCGGAGCGACGAGTGTGCCTTTTCAAGCTTTCGGGCATTTTGTTTTGCATATATATATATATATATATGTGTGTGAGTGTGTGTACCAATCTAATTTTAAAAAACATTCTATTATAAATTAAAACATTAAACTATTTAAAAATCTTCAAATGGGGGGCGTGGCTTGCGCGCCGAAGAGCGTGGACGCTGGCTCCGTGAGCTCCGGGCTGGACACTAGCCGCAAATGCTATAAGAACCAGATTTGCCGCTTTTTGAGTCGATTTTAAGGACTACAGAGCCGGCAGAGGATGCATGGACCATGAAGACGAGGTCGGAGCCTGATGTTGAGCCGTATTTCATCTTTTTGGGACAGCGGTAATTTTCTCCTATTTCCGAGATGCGGGCAGCCGCCATTTTGGCTCGTTTCGCCCGCGTCTTTAATTTCAGCTACTTTTTGCCGTTCGCTCCCATTGAACTGCCTCGATTTATCATACAAACTGCTTGCATGGATGTTTCATTATACTGGGGCACATCCTGTGTTACTTTTGGCTCCTATAAGCGATGAGGTCCAGTTTTCAGCTTCCTGCTCATATTTTATGTGTGGAAACATAGCCGCCATTTTGTGTATGCCATGCCTGAAGTGACTATCTACATTGCAACAGTCATTGATGATATGCTAAAGTTACGGTCAACATTTCTTTATGGCTATATCTTTTAAGTAGTGCTAGCCCATGAAGGTGATATGTTTGGGAGTTTTTTGTCTCCACTAAGGTTGCCATTGCGTCATATGCTTTGACCCATTCAAGTCAGTGCTTCACCTTTATTTTAAGTACCTTGTGTGTACTTCGACCTGTTTTCCGCTGCACATCGTTTTGGCTTTGTTGTCTCCTACCACTGACTCTATACATATACGTGCCTTTGAAAAGTTACAAACGCAGTGTCGGTTGTGGTGCTTTCAGCAGGTTGCGTCACAGTCTTCGTATAATACTGCTCTCCTTCTTTTGGCACAATCTCAGATCAACACAATGTCGCATGAGTCTTCTAACTCAAAATTGTCTCATACTGGAACCAAACCTAAGAGACTATAGAATGATCCACCATCTCCCATTCAATCCTCGTCAAATCCTGTCCTTGACTCTATTTTAGATGAAGTACGAGGTCTCCAGCCGTTTATGTCTGCCACCAACGAAAAGCTTAAGCAGATTGAAGAACGCTGGGTTGTCATGGAGAGCAAGGTTTTGAACTTGGAGCTGCGTGTGAGTGATATACAGGATGCCTCTGCAAAAATACCCTTGTTGGAGCAAGAGATTCACAAACTCAAATTACACACTGAGGACCTTGAAAATCATAATCGTAGGAACAATCTACGCGTTTACGGAATTCCGGAAAATGTGGAGGGGTCCGACATGGTGTCCTTTATACGAAAATTTCTTCAGGAACTTTTGGATCTCCAACCTTCGTCGCATCCACTAAACATACAGCGAGCTCACCGTTTGGGTCGTCTGAACTCTAACTCTACAAAGCCTCGTGGTATTATTATGCTTTTCCTTGAGTTCACAGAATTAATGTCAGTCTTGAAGGCTGCTAGGCTTAAACGGCGTCTCCAATGGTCTGGTCACAACATATTTATTTCACAGGATATTTCAACTGCTACAAATGCCCGACGCAAGGAATTCTTGAATCTCCGTCCCCTGATGATACAGTTGAACATTCAATATGGCATTCTGCATCCTTGTTTTTGCAAAATCACGCATAATGGTCGTACCCGCTCCTTTGATGATCCACAAAAACTTCAAACGTTCTTGCAGAGTATTTCTTCCTCTAACATGGACACGGATCATTAATGTTCACAGTCCTTTTGGTCTTCAATGTGGCGTTGTTTACCTTCACTATGGCTTCTGATGACTTTCTCTCCTAGTCCTTGTTTCATTTCCTCAGGTTTTGCTTTTCCTTTCCTTGTTCTTTTAGGTTTTGTCCTCTCTTTGGCAGCTTGTTGGGTTGTGTCCCCTCTTTGGTGTATCTTCGCCCCTGATGTATTGGATATTTCCCTCTTTTCCGATCAGGCTTCCCAGCCTTGATCTGCTTACTCTTTTTCTCTTTCATTATATCTGTCCCCCTTTCCCCCTAAATATTTCATTCTTTTCTTTTTTATGGCTTTCTTTCTTCCCCCTCTTTCCCTCATGTTATTTTCTTCTAGAGCGGTCTCTACATTTTTCCTTGTTTTACATGCTGTTCTGCTTTCTGATTATAGACACAATGTGTTACAGTCTTATAGGTGTGTTGGTTGTTTTCTTCTTATATAAGTTAATGGCTTGTTGTTTCCCTTTTTGTAGTTACCTTCCTGAAGTGTGTTTCTTCCATATGTCACCCATCCTTCCCTCCTATCATCATGTGTAACTTTGTCTCGTGGAACGTACGAGGTCTCGGTCATCCTGTCAAGCGTCAAAAGGTATTGTCACACTTATCTAAACTTAATGCGCAGTTTGTGTTTCTTCAAAAAACACTGTTCTGATGTTGAATCCCTTAAGTTGAAGAGACAATGGGTGGGCCAAGTTGTGTTGTCTCCTGCTATTAGTAAAAAAGGGGGGGTTGCTATTTTGTTTCATAAAGCATTAAATGTTCAAATTATTTCCTCCCAATGTGATGATGAAGGACGTTGGGCATTGACTAAGGTTGCTATCCAAAATAAAACTCTGGTTTTGCTAAACATTTATGACCCAGTACGACCAGATCCCAAATTTTTGAAGGATATTAAAGTCCTAATTTCGTCCATTGATTGTCCAGACTTTATAATTGCTGGTGACTTTAACCAATGGTTAGATCCTTTTTCAGATAGATTTTCCTCCAGTAAGTTTCAGCCTGACAAATCTCATAAGAGTTTTTAATCTGCCATTGCCTCTCGTCCTTTATATGATTCTTGGAAATTGTGCAATCTTGATTTGTTAGAATATACGTTCTTCTCTAATGTTCACCACACCCGCTCCAGGATTGATTACATAATGGTTAGTAAATCTATGCTTCCCGCTTTTCAAAAATCTGTGATTGGTTCTATATTTATATCTGACCGCCCTCCTATTTATACCTCTTTTGACCTCTCCCTCATTTCTTCCACATTTAGCCGATGGAAATTTAATTCTTACCTATTATCTGATACTGTTTTCAGGAAAGAAATCGAAGGGTTTTTTAATGAATTTTTTACCTTTAACAACCCTTCCGACACCTCTATCCCTAATAATTGGGATGCTTTTAAGGCTGCACTTAGAGCTTTTACTATTTCTTATGATTCTAAGAAAATGAAACTTAACAAGAAGAAATACAAAGACCAACTTAAGATAATTAAAGGCCTTGAACATTCGTATTTCTCCTCCAAATCCCCCTCTGCACTCCAGGACTTAATCAAAGCTAAATCTGACCTAAATAACCCATGAAGCTTGTAACACCCTTATTAAAATCAAGTCCAAATTTCATGGTGATCAAAATATAGCGGGGAAAATGCTGGCAAATTATTTAAAAATCAAATCAGAACGTAAGAATGTAGGCCCTATCTTCAATGACACAATCAATAAATTGGTCTCGTCGGATGAGGACATTGCCGAGGTATTTCACAATTATTACCAATCCTTATACACCGATGATACTCATCCTTCTGAAGTAAACCTAAACTCCTTTTTTCAGGGCCTCCCTTCTCCTCCTTCTCTTACAGATGAATTTGCGCTCTTGGAGAAGGACATTACTCTCCAGGAAGTCACCCGGGCCATTAATTCCCTTAAAAAAGCAAAAGCGCCTGGCCCTGACGGACTACCTGTTGAGTTTTATTCTGCTTTCCATGCATTTTTTGCGCCAAAACTCCTACAAGTTTAATTCTTTTATTGCGGATGCCAAAGCATATGGATCTTTTCTAGATGCGCTAATTATCATAATTCCTAAACCTGATAAAGATCACTCACAATTTAAAAATTACCGCCCTATAACTTTAATTAATTACGATTGTAAAATCTTTGCTAAAATTCTGGCATTGCGTCTTGATTCCCTTATTCCCAGCCTAGTCAAAACGGACCAAGTGGGATTTGTGAAGGGTAGGCTTGCTGCTGACAATGCTCGCATGTTTTCTAATGTTATAGCCCTTAGTAAAAACCTAAAAGTCCCGATGGTAGCACTGTCCTTGGACGCGGAAAAAGCGTTTGATCGTATTAATTGGCAGTTCATGTTTCGTACCTTCCAGTGGTTTGGTTTTGGTCCCTCTTTTATTTCCCTAGTTAAACACCTGTATTCCTCTCCTAGGGCCAGTATATTTGTTAATAACCAGTTCTCCAAGTTTTTTTCTTTGTCAAGAGGTACAAGGCAAGGATGTCCCCTCTCCCCTTTGTTATTTATTTTATGTCTCGAACCTTTTTTAGAACGGATTCGTTCAAACCCCATGATTGCTGGATTCAAAATCCCACCCTCTGAGATTAAACTGTCTGCTTATGCGGATGATGTACTTGTATATATGGCTGACCCCACCTCTTCTCTTCCACATTTTTTAGACGAGGTGAGGCTGTACTCTTCTGTATCGGGTTATAAACTCAATTTATCTAAAACGGAAGTCCTGCCCTTAAATGCAGCGTGCTATCAATATATGTTTAGTAATACTGAATTTGCTTGGTGTCCTACCAAAATTAAATACCTTGGTATATGGTTTTCTTCATCCTTAGCTGATACCCTCAAACTTACTTTTGACTCCCTTGTAAAGAAAATTCAATCCCTCCTTCAAATTTGGTCCCCCTTATTCCTTTCCTGGTGGGGTAGATTAGACACGATTAAAATGAAGATTACTCCTCATGTGCTTTATACTGTCTTGATGCTTCCTTTTAAAATCCCCAACTCCTACTTTTCCCGCATAAACTCTATATGTACTAAATTCTTGTGGAATGACAAACACCCTCGTATAGCTTTACTTAAATTGATTCACCCTAAAAATGAGGGTGGCGTTCGTTTCCCCAATTTTAAAACCTATCACTCTGCATTCCTGATTAAACAATCCTTTTCACTTGCCTATGATTTTTCAACTACTCCTGTACCTAAATGGGTACTTTTAGAACGTTCTCTTTTGAAAGATTTTTCATTCCAACATATTGTATTTATGTCAAACTGTTCTTTTTTGTCTAAATTTCCCATTTTGAAATATTCCCACACACTCTTACACAATGTTTTCTCTTCTAATCTCTTTCCTCTTCAATGCTTCTTATCTTCGGTTGTGTGGTATAACAAATTCCTTAAATACAAAGGTAAATCGTTTTATTTTAAATACTGGAAAGAGAAGGGTATTTTGTTTATACACCAATATTTTGAAGGTAATTCTATCATCCCGTTCCATGTACTGCAATCTGAATATCACCTATCTCCATCGTCTATAAATGAATATATCATTATAAAGTCTGCAATTCAATCATATTTGACTTCTCTCTCACTACCTGACGTTTTTCCCACTTTCATTCCTACCACTCAACTTTACCCTTTACTCTCAACTCAACAGCCTAAGGCTGCTCTTGTATACACAATTTTATTATCTAATGTCACGGATCGCCTCAGAACAAATGTAGAGACTGCTTGGGAAACTGATCTTGCTGTTTCCCTCTCTGTCTCGTTGTGGGATTGTTTATGGTCCAAACTGTTTAAAGTTTCACTTTCAGCTCGTATTACTCAATCTTTGTTTTTCATTTACCATAGAGTTATTATTACTCCTGTTACTATTCATAAATGTTCTTCAACTTCCTCTCCACTTTGTTGGTCATGCTCTAAAGACCCTGGTACACTCAAACATCAGTTATATGAGTGTTCCCCTGTTTTGTCCTTTTGGACTGATGTTTGGAATATTTGCATGCCAATCTTTCATTGTTCCACCCCTTTATCATTATTGAATGTTTTTCTAGGTTCTTTATCAGATGATATTGATATTGTTTCGTCTTCTGTTAGATTGCTGGACCTATGTATTGCTCTTGCATTTAAAGTTATTTAATCGTGTTGGAAAGATCATTCTAAACTTTCTGTACATACATGGTGGAATTTCCTATGTGATGAACATAGGATTGCTATTGCTTCATCCTCCTCTATTCCCCTAAAAATCAAATCTGATCTTCTTTGGCTTCCCTTTACTGTGTATCTTTCTTCCAAATCTCCTAGTTGATTGCATTGCTCTATTCCCACATGTTTTATCCTTATTGCCTATATCTCGTCCTTTTCTTTCCTTTTCCTTCTGCTCTTCTTTCCTTTCTCTCCCTCGTCCTCCTTCTTTCTCCCCTTTTCTTTTCCCTTTCTCTTTTTCTACATGTACTCTCTCCCATTGCATATGTTTTATACTCCATAATCTTTTGTAATTTTTCCCAATATATATAACGTATGTATGGTTTTCTCTTGCAAAATACTAATAACAATTTTTAAACAAAAAAAATCTTCAAACCTAAATTTCCCACTCCAGTGAGTGCAACAGTAGGGAAAGTGTTGGATAGCAGAGGGGTAAAAACTACTATTCCCACTCCAGTGAGTGCAAC
This sequence comes from Lissotriton vulgaris, assembly GCF_964263255.1. Taxonomy (NCBI): domain Eukaryota; kingdom Metazoa; phylum Chordata; class Amphibia; order Caudata; family Salamandridae; genus Lissotriton; species Lissotriton vulgaris. The sequence continues at coordinate 433,359,784 of NC_141696.1, read as the reverse complement.
AGTAGAGAAAGTGTTGGATAGTGAAGGGTTTAAAATGAGTATTTCCACTCCATTGAGGGCAACAGTAGGGAAAGTGTTGGATAGCGGAGGGGTAAAAATTGCTATTCCCCCTCCAGTGAGTGCAACAGTAGGGAAAGTGTTGGATTTTAGAGGAGGTACAATTAATAATCTCACTCCAGTAGGTTAAAAATTAAAAACAACCTACATTTTAACAGCAATAATGTTTAAAAAACAAAATAAATTAAAAAATATATAAATATGTTATAAATTCAAATACAAATATATTAAATATTAGAAATCTATATATTATAGTGTTAAATACATATAACAAATACCTACAAATATTATATTAAATAAAATTAAAAAAACATGAATTATTACATACATTTACTTTTTTATTTCCTACCCTATACCCCACACAATTCACAACACACATCTAAATTAAAATAAGAAAAAGTACTTCTTCAATGATCATAATGTATAACCAATTAAATAAATATTATTACATTGTTACAAAATTATAAAAATGATTTAACTTTGCACATTTTACCCCTAGAGTCCCAACCATCCACAGTTAAAACTAAACTATTTTTACCAACTAATTATAAAGTAAGTAAAATGGATTTACTCCCCACACTGTACCCCTATAACAATAAAACCCACATACACAGAAATATAAACAAATACCCTAATTAAATATATATTAATTCCTTAATGATCAACTCATTTTTAATTAATTAAACAAGAATTACTTATTACCCTTTACTCCTATAAACTCCACAGCCCACACCTAAAATTAATTACACAAATTCCATATTTAATGTTCAATTAATTTATTAAAATTAATTAACAACTCATTTTTAATTAATTAAACATAAATTACTTCCCACCCTTTACCTCATAAACCCCACAACCCACACCTAAATATAAATCACACAATTACCATAATGAATTATCAATGAATTTGTTAATATCAATTAACAACTAATTATTAATTAATGTAATAAATTACTTCCCACCCTTTACCCCTATAAACCCCACAACCCACACCTAAAATTAATTACACAATTTCTGTAATTAATTTTGTGTCAATTCGTTCATATAAATAAAGTACTGATTATTAATTAATTAAAAATAAATTACTTCCCAACCTATTCCCCTATAAACTCACAATCCATTACAGAACTAAAAAATGCCAAATGTAATCAAAATAAAATTCATAACTACTAAAAATGTAACAAATATATTAAAAACATAAACAATACTTATACAAAAGAATCACATACATTTAAAATATAAACTAAAATACATAACACTAATTAAAAAATCGATATTTTAAACATCTAAATTTTTGCAAACAATATTAATTACTTTTATATTTTTTTAATGATATTTCTTACCTTAAATTCAATATTCTCGACCACAATATTCTTCCTGTCGACATTTCTGGATCACGATAGTTCCTACTCGATATTCTGTATCAGCACCAGGCCTCATGGCAGGGGGTAGCATCTTCTAGGTCAGGGGGAAGCCAGGATAGCATATCAAAAATGGCAGGGGCTTTGAAGTCCATGGCCTTAGTAAGAAGATTCGCTAGCCATCCTGCTGGAGGAGGTGTGAACACCTTCCTCTGGAGCAGGCATTCTTTCCAGCCTCAGACAGTGAGGCCTCTCACCTGTGGAGGGTCAGAAATATGTCTGTGATTATATCAGTCAGTCAGCACACTAAGAGGATGTTAGGTTTTCAGGTGGCACCTCTAAGGAACCCACAGGTTGCATGTTTTAATGAATTGACAACTGGCATCAGTACAGGTTTTTTAAGAAAAGGTGTTTGATAGCAAACACCATGGGTTTCAGTGAAGCTATCCTGTAGCTGGAGAACTCTTAATGACCAGTGCCCAGTACATATTCTTAAGATGACTTCCCTGTTCACTTGTACCATCTAGCAATTGATCTAGACAGCACAGTGGCATATCTGCTCATGCAGACATGGCCTACTATGTAATATAATGCACCCTGCCTTAGGGCTGTAAGGGTTGCTGTAGCGGTGACGTGCATATATTGCATGCAATGTCAGTGGGCATGGGCACAGGGTCTGTGCCATGTTGTGCTTTCACTTTTGCCTGCACCATTTCATGCAGCCTAAAATGGCAGTCTGAATTAGTTTGATGGTGGGCCCCTTATGGACCCTCTCTAGTACCCAGGCCCTAGGTCACAGGGTTCCAATTACTAGGGACTTACAGGGGTGCTAACTGCCTTGCCAATTGAAGAACAATTGCATTTACCTTGTTTTAGGGAAAGAACATGGGCCCTGGGTACCTGGTTAGCAGGAGTGCACTTCAGTCAAACTTGCATCAGATACCAGGCAAAAAGTGAGTGTGATCACTGATCATGTCAAAAAGGTGCACTTTCCTACAGTGACGTATGTACTGAGGTCTTACCTTAAACCACTCTAAAAATACACAAGTCACACATTCAGTCAGAAGACGATATACTCAGATCGCATAGACTGTCTTTCCACTAGAACCTAGTCACCCACAGCTCATTCTACCAATCATTCTCAACAGGATAGCAGCTTAATCCCTTCACTCTTGCAACAAGTATAGTATTTTCCTGGCACCACCTGTAATTATTCTGCTGAGGCCAGTGTTGCTATTAATCATATGCCAGCAATCTAACAACCAACAGTTTGTCCTCGGTTACTGGTGGTTTAATACTGCTTATTATCAGTTGCATTTTGAGCTCAGCCTGCTGGCAACACAGTAATCATTTTTGTTAAAGAGGGGATTTTAACTTTTGGCTATGTGCTTTACTGACACATAGCAAATATTCACTTCATTTCAGTACAGGCCAGGTAAACTGTTGTTTCCATGGCCCCTTCCATTAACCTAGCCAACAGCAGCAGCGATGTCTGCCACTGGTTGCAGGCATGCTGCGGCAGACTAAGGGCCTAATTATGACTACGACCATCCAAATAACCCTGGTAGACACAGTGACTGTGCGGGCACCAGGAGTCTGACCGCCCTAACGCCCTATTAAAAGTTGGGCAGTCTGACCGCCATGGGACTGCCGCAACCACCAGGGATCAGAGATCCCTAGGTGGTGTTGTGGCAGTCTTGAGGCCGCAATATACTTGGTTTCCTCTCAACCAAGGTTTTTATGGTGGTGAGCCGGCCATGAAAACTGTGGTTGGAAGGATACAAAGGGGGCCCTACAGGGCCCTCTCTGTTGCCCCAGAGCCAAGGAGTGCATGCAGGGGGGCACATGTTGTGCCCCACTGTGTGCATGCACCGCAGTTCCTGCATAGCATGGATTGCACCAGTCCAGGCCACGCAGGAATTGCCTTTGATGCTGCCTTTTTCATAGGCACTGCCAAAGAACAGCTGTCAGAGACTGAAACAGTTGTAATCTGGCAGGCGGTGTCATTGCCGTTTTGGTGGTCTTGGAGCAGGGCAGCAGCAAGGTGGCCCTGCTACAGGGCCACCAAAGTCATAATTAGGCCCTTAGTTTAGAGTGCAGGAGGAGCTGTCTCATTTGAGACCTATCACAACCTATCTGTGTCTGTTCCCCTGCAGCCTGTGGGCTTGCTGGAGCCTATACATAGCCCCTACAAGACATTGGAGCCCAGCAGCAGGACCCACAAGTAGCATTCCTTTATAGTGAGGACTCAGATTATTCTGGTGATCAGACACCTCACCTGGACAATCACAAACGAGTCCAATAAAGTACTACTTGCGCCTATTGTGAAAAAAAAGATAGTACAAAACTCGATTTACACATCAAATCTGGCAAATTGGTCAAAAGATCGGGATATCATTAATGGTTGTAGTTGATAAATGTATGTTCAGGTTCACAGCTTCTGTGTGCTGCTTTGCCCACTTTCGATTTACTTGCAGTAATTTGTGCTAGTTTTAATGATTCCTCGTATGTTTTTTTTACCACTCAAGGGGGCATATTCTCAAGGACTTATCGCCGAGTTAACAGCACTTTATCACAGCCAAAGTGGCAATAAATTTATAGCCCTATTCACAAGCTTATACTAACAGCCGATATCACCAGTTTACCTGCAAAAGCAGCCACAAAATACATCACCACAGATGACTCCTGCAACCATCTCTAATGAGATGCAGAGTAGGCCTTCCCGTGCAAAAAGCCGCGACAACACCACTCTGCAACATTCTCAACGACAAGCCAGATCGGTGATAAGATCACAAAACACGCGATAAGGCGCGTTAGCAGTAGGAAATCAACACCAGCTCTAACCTGGTGTAAAGCCGGACGACAGCCTGCACCACAAAAGGAAGACCAGCCCAGAGCAACACCTGAAGGGCAACAGATGCCATGGAGCCAACGATCATGCAGCTGGGAGCCCCAACAGGGCCACAACACCCACCGCCACCACCCCCAGGACCACCACCCCCCGGGCACCTCCTCCCTCCGAGCAAAGACATGTCATATCCACTCCACAAAATCATGTACAAAAAGAATCCGAATGATGTTGCACAATCACATGTAACATGCATGTGTCATCACAAAAAGGAGCATCACACATTCACCATCAAAGTACCAGAAAAAATGTATTCAAAATAACTCAAAAGAACATCAATGACGACTCATGGCGGTTCTCCTCAGGATAATCTGTAGGACACAGCCTGAAAGACAAAAATCCAGATGAGAAGGTGTGTCATGCGGCTATCAAAGGACAGAAAGGGAGAGTGAAGAAGAGCGAGAGATACAGAGAGAGAGACAGAGAGGGAGAGAGAGATGAAGATGGCAAGAGAGGAAGGGAGGGAGGAAGACGGAATGATAGGGAGAGAGAGAGGAAAATGGAAAGAGAAGGAGAGAGAGAGGTAGACGGAGAGAGAGGAAGACGGAAAGAGAGGGAGAGTGAGACACAGAGAAAAGAAGAGAGGGACAGGGAGAGAAAATGCTGACACTGCGCACCCAGGCCTCACTGCTCACCTGCTGCGACTGGTGTGTCTCCAACCACGTGCCGGTATGTACTGCAGTTCACCTGGTCCCTCATCTGAAACAGATCCCTCATCTGAAACATAGTCCAGATACAAGAATGGCAAAGTACATGCAATAGCACATAACAACTTCACCTGTCCGCCCCTGCGCACCCAGCCAGCTGCATCCCAGGCCCTCCCGCCACCCAACAGTGCATGCCCACCCCTGCGCACCCAGCCAGCTTCACCCCAGCCCCTCCCGCCGCCCAGCAGTGCATGCCCGCCCCTGCGCACTTAGCCAGCTGCACCCCAGCCCCTCCCTCCGCCCAGCGGTGCATGCCTGTCCCTGCGCACCCAGGCCTCACTGCTCTCCTGCTGCCACCGGCATGTCACAATGAGGGCCCACCCCGTGCCCACTCAGCCCTATAGATGCCACTAACTCTGCGATCTGGGAGGCGACGTGGTATTAGGTCCGTGCTGCACGCTGGCTCTGGCCTACACTGCTGTCCAACATGGCACACAAATCTTTAGCACTCCGGACCGCCAGGACGGGGCACCATCGCAGGTTGCACATCTGCTCAGCACTTAAGGGACCCATACCTCAGTGCACCGACAGTCACTGTCCCGGTGCAGTGTGCCTGTGCCGGCCGCAGTGTATCCGGTGCCACCAAGACTGTGCCCCGAAAATCATGGACCCTGAAAATCATGGACCCTGCATGATTGAGTATTGTGGTGCGGACAAATGCATGTTACCTCAGGGCCGGGGGAATGTTAAGTTGCAGGGCCCTTGACCCTCATGCATAAATATTAAGCACACAAACACACCCAGATAGAGAGTGGAAATGGTGTGGAACACGTGCACCCGGTCCTTTTTATTGGCAGGGTCACATTTCCTGTGACGCCTGTGCTGGATGGGTGTGGTGTGGGTGTACACCAGCCGTGAGGGAGTGGCTGTGGCATGCTGACAACTAGACCTGTGACCAGCAGATCACTACAGGGAAGACTTGGGACATGAAGCATTGTCGTCCCCCCCTGTGAGCATAAGCGGAGTGGGCCGGCCAGGCGTATGCCAATCCAGCGTAGGGAAGTGAACAACGACCCCGGAACTCTGGACGTGGTTTCGTACTGGGCTGGACAAGGAAGTAACTAATGCGTGTGTCTATGTTGTAGTGTCAGCGCTACCCGGACCGCATTCTGCAATGTGTCACCCTGTGACCCAAGTCCAACGACATGAGCCACATGAACATAAGAGAATTTCACTGAGCCTACATTCATCCAAACTTCCACACTTGAAAGACCATAGACATGAAACATCTGTGTGATTATGAATGTTTAATGCAAATTCAGTGGAGTATTGGATCTGGAGCAGTACAGGGCCATGCACACCCCACATTACAATGTCGGCCCGTGGATGGTCAGCCAGAGTGCTTCAGGGAATGACAAGTCCAAAGGAAGAGGAAGAGTACAGTCCGCAGTTTGATAGCTGTGTCATTGGTGAACAAACAGAATATGGCAGTCCATGAAGAGGTCCAAGGTGAGTGTTGCAGAGTGCATCGGGGTACAGTGGAAGGTGGTGATGCAGAGGGCAGTTCCAAGCTGAAACAGACCATTTTGGGGAGATGAATGCTACTGCGTCACTCTTACCACTAAGGCAGAATCATCTGCATCTTCGTCCTCTGCTGTTTCATGTGCCTAACATGTGGGTGGTGCTGGCCTTTCTCCAGCACTGTGTGGCACTGACACTTCAGGGGCCAGAGATGTGGATGAAGTGGTAGCAGCAGCACGCATCAGCGCCAGGCCTTGTGGCAGCAATGCCATGCCTTGAGGTCATTGTAGACCCAGCTACCACTCGCTGGTGTGCAGCCGTGGCAGCTGGCTTTCCGCTCCATGGTCTCCATTAACCTCCGCATGTTTCCCAACTCCTGTGTGACATCGCTAGAGCCACTCTGACTGGCCAGTTGTTCTATTCTTTGAGTCAGGGCTCCAGCGATGTCAGCCATGGTCCATTGGAGAGCATGGAGCGGACTGTGGGTGTCCGTTAGGGACTGTGAGTGGTCCCTGATGGGACTTAGACACCCATGTATGGAATCTAGTTTGGTTGCAATGCGGTCAAACCTCACCTGCACCTGTTCAGCCAGCTGCTCCTGGCACCCCAACACACGGCGTAGGAAGGCCATGTGTTTTTCGTGGGTGTCCTGGGAGGCAGTCGCGGTGGTGGGTGCTGACTGGTGTGCTGTCTGTGCAGTGGGTGGAGTCTCCTCGTAACACTTTTATTTCAAGAACAATGAAATGCCTATGATGCAATGAACCTGATCCACTCTTTCTCTTTGTGATACAGTATGAAGTCATTGAAAACAATGTGTTTTTGAAAATGAATGTACAGATAGCTAATGACAATGTTTTGTTGATCAACTGATTTTTTTCCTCGATCTATTTATTGTAAATACTAAAACAGAACATACGAGCGCCCTTTCTTTCATGTATAGTTACTTTAGTTGAAGTCTCTACAGACTCCTAATCACTTATGTGAGTTGTATGATTTACAATGTTCGCGTCATTGAATTGAAGAAAAAATGAACTTTGCTTAGGGGACTCGGAAAGTCCTTTGACGACTATTTAAGTCAAAACACAGTAAGCTTGAAAAAAGGTTATATCAGTAACTAATAGTTTTAGATAATTGACTTCATCAACCCATCAGATAGCAGAAATTATGTCTCAGAAATCACAAATTAAAATAGGTACCTCGACGAACTGTTCTAAAATTTTATTTTTAAATGTACATATCTAAAATATTGACAATTCACACCGACTTACTGAAGAAACAGAGGAAATGATAGGAGACAAGACCCTTTCGATACTGCAAGCGATCAGCTAAATTTGGCCTTCTCAACTCAAATGGCACTTTGAGAGAAATAAATGTTCTGTAAATTTGCGAATGTATTTGGGTAAATTCCACCAGAATTCAATTTCAAAAGTAGTAACATGGGTACTATCCAGTATTTTTGAGTCCGCAATTTTTTGCAAAACGGTTCCATTTGCAATATCAAGAACAAACTTGTTACACTTGCTTTTTCATGAAGAAAAGGTATGCTAGAAATGGGGTTTCTGGCCGGCTAGGGTATGCACCCTAACCAGGCAGAACCCAGCCCTCTAGTCAGGGCAAGTAAGCTACACACCAAAGATAACCTGTAGTCACCCACAGCAGCTTGGCGCAGGGCAGGCAGGCTTATCATCAGAGGCAATGTGTAAAGCATTTGCGCAACACAATCACACCAGAAACACAATAAATACACCATAAAAGAGACTCCACACAGTATTATATAATAAATAAAGCATACATTGTACATAAAACAGAGACTAAAATGAATTAAATCATAAAATCTGTGCATATTATGCAAATCCTGAAGTAATACTAGTTATCCTGACAGAGCAAGAATCAGAAAGTGTACATTCTACATCAGTCTATGAAAATTCAGCAGTGATGGTCATGAGTCCTCACAGTTTGCGATTCAAGCATGGGTAACACATTCCCCACCAGGACATAGGGTACAGCACCTCTTCATTCATATTAGGTGCAATATTGTAATGAGGGGTCCCACTGCAAGGATTACCAAATCATAGGGGACAGAAGCCCTGTGAGTTTACCAAACAATATACAGCAATTTGTGAAGCTATTCATGAGGTAATCTCTTGCCTCGCTTGGGAATCGCTATAGTGACTCCCACCCCTGAGCAACAATGCCCTTGGGCCCTTCCCCAGGTAAGGAGCGAGAGGAGGGGGCACACACCTGAGGGAGTATCACAGTGAACCCCTCCTTGCATGCAGAATCACGAAAGGAAAAACTACCCGTGAGTGTGTGGCGCAGCTGCTGAAAGAGCACGCTGTCAGAGAGCAGGTCCTGGTGTAGGGATTCTCTCCCAGCTTCCAAAGGGTGTGGACCACTAGAGAGGCCCTCGCCGTCGGGGCATCATGCACGACGCTGGCAGTCCGGTGTAGGGGTGGATTTCCCTGCGGCCACTCAGGTGAGGTGTCCATAGATTTTGGCGAGAAAGGCAGTCCGCAGCACCAGACTTCTGGCTCCTGGGAGGGAGGTGATAGTGGGCCCAGTGTTCTCTGCCTTGAGTCCACAGGGCCCTCCTTCTCACGATGATTGCTGGATTTGGAAGATCACAACATGCTACATGGCTCCTTACCGCATGGAAGCCAGCCATGTGCTGTTCGGTAGAGCGCTTCAGAGCTCTGGTCAGCGAAAGACATAGGAGTGCTCAATACACGCTGTCCCCCAAAAAGAACAATGGAGCAAAGAAGTGTTTTATGAGCACTCTGCTGCTGGACTTTCAGGCAACTGAGTCTTGAAGCAGAGGTGCTCAGGTGCAACCTTTGATAATCCTGGGAGGGCCACACAAAAAAGACAAGCCAACTCGTCCCAGGGAACACTTTAAGAACACAAAGTAGGCAGGCAGGGCAATTCATCAGTGCTAGTGAAAAGTGGTAGTCCCTCCAGCAGTAAGAGGCAACAGGCCAAGACAACTAAGCAGGTAGCAGTAATGTTGGTTTCTCCTTGTAGCACAGCTGTGTCTAGTCAGAGCAGAATCAGGGAGCAGCTGACAGCAGGGCAACAAGCAGAAAAGCAATCTAGTGAGTCCTTTTGGTCCACCTAACAAGTAGTAGCCAGCAGAGCAACAGCAGATCAGAAGAGCAGTCCAGATGAGTCCGTTGTTCAGTGCAGCAAACTGTCCCAGTTCCAAAAGTGCTCTGACAACATGAGGCCAGAGCCCCTGTACTTATACTCAAAGTGGCTTTGATGTAGGTGTAACTTCAAAAGAAACCTTAGAAGTGCACAACACCCCCTTTCAACTCAGCCCTGGTTCCATGCATACAGAAGGTAGTATATCAGCCATTTGTGTGAGGGCAGGACACAGCCTATACAAATGTAAGTGTGTGCCACCTCCCTCTCTCCCAGCCCAGGAAGACTATCAGTATGGAGATGGATGCAGATGCCTCTCTGGTCACACCCAGCCTTTCCTGTGTAATTGCTGTCTGGAAAGTATGCACATGGTGTAGCTGTCAACCAGGCCCAGCTGTAGATTGGAGTCAAGCTGCAAAGCACACAGGGTTATAAGCAGATAGAAGTGCCCAATATCTAAAAGTGGCTTTTCTAAAATAGTCATAAAAAATCAACCACACAAGTAAGCTACCTGGGACCTACCTTAGGGATGGCCTATATGTAGTAAGAGGGCAGTTTAAGGCTTGGTAAGTAGTGTTAAATGCCAAGTCAATGGGGCAGTAAACTTCGCACGCAGGCCCTGCGGTGGCAAGCCTGAGACAGGTTTGAAAGGATACTTCTGTGGGTGGTGCAAGCAGCGCTGCAGGCCCACTAGTAGTATTTACAGGCCCTGGGTATATGGGATGCCACTGTACAAGGGACTTACATGTAAATTAAATATGACAAACATGTGTAAATCATTCATACCACATTGAAAGGAGAGAGCACATGCACTTTAGCACTGATTAGCAGTGGTAAAGTGCCCAGAGCCCTAAAGCCAACAAAAGAGGGTCATAAAATAGAAGGGAGAAGACAAAACATCCAACATGGTATCTTTTTTAATCGCATGGCAATACTGCCTAGAACACAAACAAGCATTTGCAAAATCAATAGTGCTGGCTTTCACTAGAATGCATTTTTTTGTCACGTACTTTTTACAAACATAAGCCACAAAAATTACATGTTTAAAAGTAATGAAAAAAACAATAAATAAAAAAATTACATTAAATATAACCTTGGCCCACTCTAAAATACACCACTTTTTAGATAGCAGGTATAATGCGATTACTCGCAGAGCAGAAGAGCCAATGGCTGAAGCAGGCTAGCCCATGGCCCTATACTTTCTGCAGTGGTGGCAAGAAGCAAAGTGGTATTGACAATGTTACTGACCAATGTATGAAGACGGCTAATTCAACCCCCTCTCTGTATGTAAATCTGAAAAGGTTTGTATATATTTTTTTCTCATACACGAGCTAAAGCTTCCTCTAGGTCAGAGCTAAAATGTGAGTCATGCCTTTCATGTGTCTTGAAGAAGAAGCAAAAAAGTTACTGCTGGGCCACTAATAGAACAATCAGACTGCCATAGCCAGCATTCTGTATGGAGTTTATAAAAGCGCCGGATAATTTAGATGTATGGCTGGGTCTGGAAATCATTTCGTCTACGGAAATAAGGATTAATCTATGCTGGTCAAAAGATATAAGCGACGTCAGCTTTCTTTTAGCAACACAGAAACCCACAGTTAAAAGATGCACATGGCTGCTACACGAACAACTCTTGTGGAGGGCGAGTTGTGAGGTTTTGTGTTGCAAACATTCTGCAATTCTTGTGAATACAATAAATACTTTGCAAATATTTCTGTATGCACGGTTTCGTGTTACAATCGGGATTTTCGAACCATTTTAAGTGGCTTCGAGAGGGAAAAAAATTCCAACCACCATAGAGTCTGGAAAGTCGTGTGGACAACGGTTTAAAGTTAATTCTTGAGAAAACGATATATTTAATTCCACAGCGCGTGCGTGGAAATATTGCCAGCTCGAGGTCAAAAACTGCGCAAGGGTGTCGACGCGGGAAATGTCGGAAGCCGATTTTGTGTTATTGAGCCTCAAAAAACGAAGAAACCTGTTGCCGAAGCAAATGGGCCATGAACATTGATTATGGATGCCTCTCAAAGCTGTGTTAGCGCTTGTCTTGTTCTACTAATGACACATGGACAGAAGAGGCCCTGCTGACCTGAGAGTGATTTGGCTGCGGGCGGGCCCCTGACTTTATTTGAAAGCCGAGATGCTTTCAGTGTCTGCTGGCAGCGACTGCTGGTTGGTGGGGCTGTGACGTTATCTCTCCATCGGTTTAGCTTTTCACCTGGGTGCAGCTGCTGGGTTGTGAGAGGTCAGTGAAAGCTGCTGGTCATCAGAGCTGTTGTGGTCAGGAAGGGACCGGCGGCCGAGCTGCACACTTGGAACACTGAAAGCCAATATTGCGTCCAGATGCTTCAGGAAATTGACAGACAAAGGGGAGGGGTGGAAATTGTCTGTGGCACGTTTCCTTTGTGCAATGACAGTGCTTAATTGAGAGGTGATTCCTGAAGTCATTTGTTTCCTTGAGACCCGTAAGGGTGAGTAGTTAGCGCTTTACAAATACGGATTTTCCGTGGGCAGGATATTTGGGGAGCAAGCACAATAAGTGGGGTAGTGGGCAAAAATGCCTAAATTCCAGACAGCAAAAAAACAATTCTGTTTCAGGGATCCCAGGGGCAGCTCCTCCGTAATGGCGGAGTAGCGTTGCCCCACTGGCAGAGCCAGCCGCTAAAAAATAAAACGATATTTGATTGTTGCTTTATTTTTAAGTAGCTGGCTCAGCCAGTGTGTACAGGAAGGGGCGGGGCATGGGAGTGGGTAGAAGGAATACTATGTGCACTCTCTAAGTGCACATGCGTGTTTGGCTGGACGTCTCAACAAAACACACATGCGCACTTAGGTTTCTCCAACCCTGTTGAATAGAGCAGCTGGACTAGAGAAACTCGACAGACTCCCTGGTCTGAACAGGGTGGTTTTCTAGCCTGCTCAGGCCAATCCCCACGTCAGGGATTGGAAAGGGAGTCTGATGCAGCCCCAGCGCCTGCTGGGACACAGAAGAAGAAGCACCCAATGCGACACGGGACGCTGCTGTCAACTTAAGGTAAGCTTTTTTTTTATTTGTCCCCCACCCTACTACCTTTTGTATGTGGCGGCCGCTACTGGATCATTAGCTGTGGTGGACTGAGAGCTAAAAGGAGCCCTGGAATTTGTTATGTTATGTAATAATGATATTGTTAAGCGCATGTACACCAATTTGTTTTATGGCGCTGATTCTAGGAGTTGCCGAACCCAGTTGGAGTTATTCTTAGGCTTGAGTATACAGCCAAGTCTTAAGAGATTTTCTAAAACTCAGCAGGTCAGTGCATGTCTAATTTCCAGAGGAAAGGACCGCGGCCTTCGACACAGTCTGCCATAGCACCCTTCTACAGCGCCTCAGTAACATCGGAATCCAAGGAAAAGCACTGGAATGGATCACCTCGTTCCTCACCGGAAGAACCCAGAGAGTCCGCCTCCCACCATTCAAGTCAGAGGCCACTGAAGTAATCTGCGGCGTACCCCAAGGGTCCTCACTCAGTCCCACCCTCTTCAACGTATACATGAGCCCCCTCGTGGCCATCGCTCGCCAAAACAACCTCAACATCATCTCCTACGCGGATGACACTCAACTGATCCTATCACTCACCAAAGACCCTAACACCGCCAAAACCAACCTACATGAAGGAATGAAAGAAGTAGCCGAGTGGATGAAGCACAGCCGTCTGAAACTGAACTCAGAAAAAACAGAAGTCCTTATCTTAGGTACCTCCCCCTCCACATGGGACGACTCTTGGTGGCCAGAGGCCCTTGGAAAAGCACCCATCCCGACGGACCACGCACGGAACCTGGGCGTCATCCTGGAATCCTTACTCTCTATGAACAGACAAGTCAACGCCGTTTCATCATCTTGCTTCAACATTCTTCGCATGCTCAAAAAAACATTTCGCTGGATCCCCACCGACACCAGAAAAACGGTCACCCATGCTTTGGTTACCAGCCGCCTGGACTACGGAAACACCCTATACGCCGGTATCACCGCAAAACTCCAGAAAAAACTCCAACGCATCCAGAACGCATCAGCTAGAATCATACTAGACATCCCGCGTAAAGACCACATCTCTAACCACCTGAAAAACCTATACTGGCTCCCTGTCAATAAGAGGATTACTTTCCGCCTCCTAACCCACGCACACAAAGCACTCTACGAACTTGGACCCGAATGCCTCAACACACGACTTTCCTTCTACACCCCCTCCCGCCAGCTACGATCCTCCAACCAAGCCTTTGCTACCGTACCTCGCATCAATAAAACCACCATGGGAGGTAGATCCTTCTCCTACCTCGCAGCTAAAACCTGGAACTCACTCCCCACTCACCTTCGTCTCACTAAGAACCACCTAGCATTCAGAAAGCAACTTAAAACTTGGATATTCGACAAGTAACTCCCCACCCTTCTTCAAGCGCCTTGAGACCCTCCGGGTATGTAGCGCGCTATATAAATTCTTTGACTTGACTTGACTTGACACACTCTGGAAGCCAAAGTTGCAAACCTGCAGCCCCCTTGTCGCTTCAACTTAAAGGCAAGAGTTGCCAAAAGATGGAGGTGAGCCGAGCATAGACTGCGTGGAGGAGTGTACATTTGAATAAGGCTGTCAATACATTTAGAGCTCCATCCATGCAAAGATTTAAAGACCAAACGTCCTACTTTGAAAGCACAATGCTGGGGGATGGGACGCCAATGCAGCTTCCTCAAAAGTGGGGTGACATGTTGCCATCTTGGTTGCTGGTGAATCAGTCTGGTCACTTGATTCTGCACCATCTGTCAACATTTAGTTAAGAAGAGTGGCAGACCAAGGTAGACTGAGTTGGCATTGTCTAGCTGGGACATAATCGTAGCAATCACGACCTGTATCAGTGCTGCCGGTGTGAGTTGTCTGCTGATCTTTCTGATCTTTCGTAATTGGAAGAAACAAGTAGAGACCACAGAGCCAACTTGAGTTTTTAATGACAGGTCGTTATTTATCGTGATACCAAGGCTTTTTGCAGAAGAGGAGGGAACGGGGGAGGGTCCCAGTTCTGTTGGACCCCAAAAGTCCAACAGAAGTGTGGACCCCAAAAGTTGTGGCTGCCCCCTGTCAAGACAACTTCGGGTTAAGCTTTAAATGGTTACAGTCCATCCAGTGGCATGTGGTAAAATCTAATTACCCATGCTTAATTTATACGGTAAAGTCAATACGAATAACTCAGATAAATAAGAGGCAAAATCCGTGATATTGAGGTTTACTCAAAAGGGTTTTATTCCCTAAAAAGGAATTGGGTATTTGGCTCGAGCCAAGGTGGCATACCATTCCGTCACCACACAGGTTCGGGAAGGGACTGACAGACAACATTTTATTGACAGTTATTCATATATATAGTCAATGCATTACAGTAAAGACATATGCAGAAGGCGTAACAGCTGAGAAGAGAGATAAAATGCTCATACGTAACAGAAAAAGGCGTTGTAATAGGCGTGCATGAAGGCGTGTACTAGAAACGTCATTTATCATGAGGTCACAAGTAGGTGGATCCATAGGAGAATCCTACAGTGTCAGCAGAATTACATGGCAGGGATGCGCGCGCAGCAGCATGACGTGCGATTGACGTATAACTGGAGGGTGAAGGGGACTTGACATTTAGCTCTACAAGTGCAGACATAAGTCTGAGATGTCGGACCAACCTAATCCCAAATCGTATCTGATATCTTATGTTTAAGGAACTGTAGTATCTGGAAGGGAAAGGTCTCTCGAACGGTGGCTATTCTATACTGGTTGTGAATGCGTGTATAAGCGTCTTGTGTCTACGCGTCTACGTGTCTGCATGAGAGGTGAGGGGGCATGGGCCTACCATGGCAACGGAGTCTATGAATTACTTGCACGGAGACAGAAAAGCTGGGCCCATTGCTCCTGCAGCTGGGAGGATGTTTACTTGAACGACGAGACAGGAATGTATTTTCGAGGAGTGGAACAGATAATTCGAAGGTTGAATACAGTCTTGGCAGGCAGTAGGCTGAGCTAAGCGCCGTGAGCCGCGCAAGAAGTAAGGCAGGGGTCACTGGTACAGAGGCAGCCTGGGCTGAGGCCCTCAGAGTCAGAAGGCAGGAAAAAGAGGCTCGATGGCAGAATCAGGGCCTACTTCGCCAGAACTGTAAAACGTGTAAAGTACACCACAAAAAGACGTTGGCATAGCATATTTAGGAACTGAATATTCAATCCGTTCATGGCGGATCTGAAAGAGGACATGTTAAAGATGGACGCAAATGTATTTGCGTCTTCATAGCTGACACAGGAGGGAAATTATATGCACTTCAAGCTAGTACATGGAGACGGTGGGGTACACGTTAGGGAACATTACTTGACCAAAAATCTATATTTCCTCATTCCCTCCTTGTTCCCTACGGACCCTTCATGATACATCGATCCTCATGAATCGATCAATCTGTTCACGTAACATCATTTGCTCTTCTTTCTTCGTTTCGCGTTTTGAATGAGAATTTGAATGCGGAATGCATGATGTGGCACACAGGCCGCAAATCGCCGGCCCACATTGTAGACACAGGCAGCAACCGAATACTATGAGAAGGGCAATGCCTAGGAAGGATAGGATCTTCCATCCCCAAGCGGTCAACGTTGTCCAAAACCAACCGGACCAAGTCCAGGTGCCTGGATTCTGGTGTATCAAACTTGCAATTTTATGAAGACGTGTGATAGCTTTATATACAGTTGGCGCGTTTTCTGGAATGAAAACACAGCAACTTGACCCGATGACCTTACAAGCTCCACCCCTATCTGCCAAGATGACGTCAATAACGAGACGATTCTGAAGAACAACAACCCGCATGGCGGACTGCTCCTCCGTTAGGTTACCTAGAGCTGAAGTAGTCTCATTCACTACTGCTTCGAGAGTTCTGGTTAATCTGCGTATCAGTTTACTATTAAAAACAGCACCTAGATAGGGGAAGAAACCTTTATTGAAATCTGTATATTGCTCCCATGCCGTTTCAGTGTAATCGACAAGCGGGAGATCTCTTCGGAGTCGATGGTTTACTAGATTGGTATTTCTATGATAATCAGGAGGGGCTAGGAAAACAGGAGGCAATAGGAATGCAATGTAACAGGTACCATCCCAATCTAGAGGTAAGCGTATGTATGCGGTATGGCCGCAAACAAAATAGGAATGACGTGAAGCTCTAAATGTAGATTTGCCTTGGTCACTGAATTCGACCACAGTAGTGCATTTGCTATGACCTAGGTGTACTGAACCATTTTTCCGGACACATAATTCGCCTGTGACTGGTAATACTGTCATAGCTGGTATGGCTGGTGCAGCTTCAGATTCAATAGTTAGAATCATGAAATTAACGGTGTAATTACCTAACCCATACACTTCATTTTCTAAATCTGTTCCTGTCCCAACGGGGAGTCCCTCCTTGTCGGGGTAGCAGGCTTTAAGCAAGACTAAGTTCAGGTTTCCCCAAACCCAGCTTCCTTCATATACAGCAGTATCAGGATCTAGAGAATTAATCAATTTAAACCATGCGCCACATGAACCATTGTGAGTGAACGGGTACGGAAAGAGGGGCAGAACTCCCTTGTATTTCTGGTAGGGAGGGAGTCGGCCACATATCCAACAATTGGTAGCGTTATTAGTCTGATGGGAGTGATGTAACATACTAATGAAAGTGTTGTTGCGCAGCGCAAGTCTATAAGACAATTCATGGGGGGGTAAGTCACTAAAAGAATGTTCAGCAGTGACGTTATAAGCAGATTGTGCATGCCTGAAAATAGGGTAGTAGATGTGCAGCAAGATACTAGCAGCAATAATCAGAAGGCTTAAGAAAAACATAATCAATAGCGTCACTATACAGTGACTACGAAGTGATTTACAATATGCATGCTTCTTTTGTTGTCTTTGTCTATCTCTCTCTCTATCTCGATCTAGGGGATACATGTCAGAAACTAATTTAACCGATTCACCTAGGGGAGGACTTAAACAATTAAACTGTCTGACTTGCTAGATCGTAATTTCAGTCTATATTCCTCAGAGGCAGTTTTCTCAACCAAAGGGAGTTTTGAATCAGTTTGTGTAGGAGGGCAGGGCTTAGAGTCCAAGTCCGAAGGAAGTCCGTGGAATTTCTTGACGTGGCTGGAATGCAGCCACCCTTTCCTGCCCTCAACTTTTACGGCTGTCCTTGTTGTTAGTAGAACCAATTTCGGGGTTTGCCAGCGGGGCTCCAACGGACTTCTCCGATCGAAGTTGCGCACGAAGACAAAATCCCCCGGGACCACTTCGTGGGGCTTCACCTCGGTGTTGTCGGGAAAGGCTGCAGCTACCTGTGAACGACAAGATTGTAGTGCAGACATCAAGGAGGCAAGGTAATCTGTCAGCATAATACAGTCAACATCTGTAATTTTACGTGGAATAGGCGTCCCCCACATATTCGGTGGCCTACCAAAGACCACTTCATACGGGGATAGCCCAGTTCGAGAATGGGCCACCATCCTCATATAGAAGAGGGCAACCGGCAGAGCAACTATCCAGTCAACACCCTTCTCTCTACAGATCTTGGAGAGTCGGATTTTTAGAGTCTGATTATGGCGCTCCACGAGACCTGCTGCCTCGGGATGCCGGACACAGTGGAACCTCCACTGATAGCCTAACAGGAGTGTAATGTGTTTCACAAGCTCGGATGAGAATGGCTGACCGTTATCTGAGTACACGATACGGGGCAAACCATACCGTGGGAAGAATTCACGAACCAGCTGCTTGGCAGTGGTCGGAGCAGTATAATCTGGGACTGGGTATGCTTCTGTCCATCGGGAAAGAGCACATACGACTACGAGGACATATTTGAATCCTCGACAACGTTCCATCTGGATATAATCCATCTGGAGGACTTCATATTCCCTTTACAGGAACCGTTGAATTACTGGGCTGGGTCGCACCCTTTTTGTGACCGTCGGCAGGAACCGACTGAGCAACTAACATTTTCATTTTCGTATCTTTCATACGTCTTTGCTCGTGTTCTTGTTCTTCTCTAAGTCTATTTTGATGGTACTGTAACATTTGTAACATTTGTGAAGGAGTATTAGCTTGCCAAGTGCTTTCTACTTTCATTACTCTGTTCTTTACCTGCGGCAGGGAATTCTCGACTAATTTCGTTACAAAAAGATGTGGATATGACTCGCTACTTGCTTTCAGACCGCTATTAATACCAAAACATTTCTCAAATCGGGTGTAGAAATCACTAGTGTCTTCATCTGGTTTTTGTCTGCAGGCTGAGATTGCACCCCAATCTTCCTTTTTCGTACTCAATAAACGTGGCAATACTTGTACTAACAACCCTGGTAACGCCTTGACTTTGTCTCCAAGTCCTAGGCCTGGAACTCGAGTATTTTCTTCATCTTCTAATGCAGCCCAATCAATCTTTGTGTCTCCCACCTCCCACTCTTTTTCTTTGAGTTTCTCGTATATACCTGGAGGCAATAATACTTTCAATATTTTCATAAGGTCCGGAAAAGTATAATCGCCCATTAATAACATATCCTTTATTTCACGGTGAAAACCTGCGGGATCTTTATCATGACTAGGTACTAATTTCTTCATTTCCAATAATTCCATTTTAGTTACGGGTGTGTACACAAACACGCGTCTAAGCGTATTGTCTGCGTTCTGTACTGGGTGCACTTCTCGCAACGGATTCTGTCTGTCCATGTAATACATTTTTCTTTCCATGACATGTGTTGAGTTGATCTGTGGACACAAGAAGGTGCTATACTTGTGACGATGTTCTAGAATTACTTTAATTAAATCAGTACCCAGACCACTCCATCTGTTCATGAGCAGTTCTATTAATATATCAGGAAGAGGGCCTGGATCGGAATGTTGGCTTTTATACAATAAGAGCAGGTGTTGTATCATGTATATACCAGCTAAACGCTGTTCACTCGGTGTCAGGTTCAAAAACGTATGTGCTAACGCATCATCACCATATTTCTCAGAATTGTCAGCCCATTGCACGGCTGACCTAGCTAGTTCTTGTTCGTCCATAGAATCGAGTACATGGTACCCCATTCGTTCTTGGAGTACTTTATCAGTGGCCTGGAATAAGTGTTCGGGTGTTCTCGGATTACACATGGCTTCCTGAAAAATCCTTTTACTTTCTGGACTCACTGGGCGCATTGAATTATTGAATGGTCTTCTTTTTCCTACATAAGCTATCATTTCTCTAGCTGGTAACTGTGTATGTTCTGGTGTCTCTTCTTGTTCGTTCTCCTCCTCCGAGGATTCAAGTTTGTCTGAATCTACTTCCGGTAGTGGCTGTCTTTTCTCATGCATTTTATTTATTGCCGTTCTGATTCTTCGGTACATATTTTCTATACAGGCCTGTTTGTCATGATTCCCATCTGCTATGTTCTGGCCCCACCTGTGTAGTGCTTTTACGTCATCCGGGTTCATACCCGGCCTATCCACTTCTCTTATAAAAACAGTTTATAAGAAACCGTAATATCTTGGCTTGAGTATCTACTTTCTGGTAGGCCATGGCCTCCTTAATACTTTCAGGCCCTACTCCTGTCTGGACAAACCGATATATTCGATCTAGATGATCTATCATTCCAGGTAGTGTTAATAAGAAGTTCGTGACTCTCCGCAATCGTACTGATGCGAGCAACATTCTTTCATCATTCTTTTTACCAGGTACTGGATCATATCTACAGTCTGCAAGACGATCTCCATAGATGGTAATATCGCCTGTTCTAGGTGTACGTTGTTGTGCTTGTTCTCTAAAAGTCATCCGATGGGCGGGTGGCGGGAT
Source organism: Lissotriton vulgaris (assembly GCF_964263255.1). NCBI lineage: Eukaryota > Metazoa > Chordata > Amphibia > Caudata > Salamandridae > Lissotriton > Lissotriton vulgaris. The sequence continues at coordinate 433,339,324 of NC_141696.1, read as the reverse complement.
CTGGAAACCTACCGCTCCTCCGGACGCGCCACCTGAGGCACCGGCTCCGAAGGGGTTAGTTGGGGCCATATCGAGGGGTGCAGGTCCAGGAAGAGGTGGAAGGAGGATTGGAAGACCAGGAGGAACAGCGGGAGGAGGAGTAGCTTGTCGGGGAGGTAGGGGCTGACCATCTTGGCCGCCAGGCGGAGGTGTGCGTGGCGGTACGGTGTTAACATATGCAGGAGCTACATCGTCTAGATAGGAAGAAAGGAAAACGTCCTTTGCTGTTTTCGGGTGCTTTTTAGTCGGGAGCAATGGGGGTGGTAGGTTTTTCGGGACTTCCGGGGTGGCTTTAGGCAAACCTTCAGTCAGGAGGGGATACACGCCATTCATGAGTGTGTTTCGCTGTCTGTCTACTTGTTCTAATTTTACTCGGATACCTTCCTCAACTAATGCGTTTTCTCGGGCCTTTTCAGGCTCCTCCTTATTTTTCTCTTCTAGTCTGTGTGCTTTTTCTGTACGCCTATGCGATTCTTTACGCCATAGTTCAATGGCATCTTTCTGTGACTGTCTGGCTTTCTTTTTCCATAATGCTTCCTCTACTCTCATGATGCAATCTGCATCCCATGTCCCCGCAGCGGGCCATCTCTGATTCTCTGATAGATCTTTAGTGTAGTCCACCCATAAGTCGAGAAATAAAACGGCATCTAGGCCATGCTTGTGGTACATAAAGTACCCTGGAGTGTCCCTAGGTGGAATGGGAACCGCTTCTTCTAGTATCCCTTTTCTAGTTTTTATTTGTCTTAATTTGGAGAATAACGGCATCCTGAAATCTAGCTGCTTGGTCCTTACTCAGATATGAACACACTGAACACAATAATCACAATAAAGAAGATCGAACATTCACTCATACCACGACATCTGAATGACGCATTAAAACATTTCAAAACGAACAACGATTATCACAAACCTACTAACTGCGTGAAACCGGATATACTGCTAAACAGTACAGATACACTGCTAAACAGTGCAGACCAGGTCTGTGTACCCAAACCTGTCTTGACCGGCACAAACTAATGCGCACGTCTAGATGCGTCCCTAGCAACGGTACTCACAGGGAAGCACGGAAACAGAAGGCCTCGGAAACTCTGGACTGGACTCGGACTGGATTCGGACTCGACTCGTGACGCAGATACTTCGGAACTTCGGAACCTGGTGGGCCTCAGTATACCTCGGATCTTGCTCTCTCAGCTAGGCTCTGGTCGGGATCCTCCGCACTCCTCACCGCCTCGTCTGGGTGTCGATCGCAGCCTCAGTCACCTCCGTTGGCCTGAGGGAGATACAGGAAATCCTGCGGGTACGCGTAGTCGTCCGTCCGGCTGTGGCAGGGGGCCAGGCCTGCAACGCACCGCCGGCGCATGAGATGGGGGAGGAGTCCCTGTTCGGGCGCCAGTTCTGTGGTAAAATCTAATTACCCATGCTTAATTTATACGGTAAAGTCAATACGAATAACTCAGATAAATAAGAGGCAAAATCCGTGATATTGAGGTTTACTCAAAAGGGTTTTATTCCCTAAAAAGGAATTGGGTATTTGGCTCGAGCCAAGGTGGCATACCATTCCGTCACCACACAGGTTCGGGAAGGGACTGACAGACAACATTTTATTGACAGTTATTCATATATATAGTCAATGCATTACAGTAAAGACATATGCAGAAGGCGTAACAGCTGAGAAGAGAGATAAAATGCTCATACGTAACAGAAAAAGGCGTTGTAATAGGCGTGCATGAAGGCGTGTACTAGAAACGTCATTTATCATGAGGTCACAAGTAGGTGGATCCATAGGAGAATCCTACAGTGTCAGCAGAATTACATGGCAGGGATGCGCGCGCAGCAGCATGACGTGCGATTGACGTATAACTGGAGGGTGAAGGGGACTTGACATTTAGCTCTACAAGTGCAGACATAAGTCTGAGATGTCAGACCAACCTAATCCCAAATCGTATCTGATATCTTATGTTTAAGGAACTGTAGTATCTGGAAGGGAAAGGTCTCTCGAACGGTGGCTATTCTATACTGGTTGTGAATGCGTGTATAAGCGTCTTGTGTCTACGCGTCTACGTGTCTGCATGAGAGGTGAGGGGGCATGGGCCTACCATGGCAACGGAGTCTATGAATTACTTGCACGGAGACAGAAAAGCTGGGCCCATTGCTCCTGCAGCTGGGAGGATGTTTACTTGAACGACGAGACAGGAATGTATTTTCGAGGAGTGGAACAGATAATTCGAAGGTTGAATACAGTCTTGGCAGGCAGTAGGCTGAGCTAAGCGCCGTGAGCCGCGCAAGAAGTAAGGCAGGGGTCACTGGTACAGAGGCAGCCTGGGCTGAGGCCCTCAGAGTCAGAAGGCAGGAAAAAGAGGCTCGATGGCAGAATCAGGGCCTACTTCGCCAGAACTGTAAAACGTGTAAAGTACACCACAAAAAGACGTTGGCATAGCATATTTAGGAACTGAATATTCAATCCGTTCATGGCGGATCTGAAAGAGGACATGTTAAAGATGGACGCAAATGTATTTGCGTCTTCATAGCTGACACAGGAGGGAAATTATGTGCACTTCAAGCTAGTACATGGAGACGGTGGGGTACACGTTAGGGAACATTACTTGACCAAAAATCTATATTTCCTCAGGCAGATGTGCAACATAGTAGCTTGGAAGTCAGAGACTGAGGTGAGTTGTCGTTTCTAAACATTAATTGTAAGTCATCGGCATAGTTGAAGGTGACAACTTTCCTTTGACAACTTTCCTTTGGGTTCATACCAGCCCTCGAGTAGAATGAGTGAGTGTACCGAATGAGACCTACAGACTCCAGGAGGATTTGAGATGTGTGTCTACATGAAAATTGTGGTTTCCCTCGCTGCTGTTTGTCAAGAGGATTGGTAATGATCCATCCTTAATTTCAACCTTAACAGTAGCCCCCGTTCCATGGTCTACTGGGGAATTTCCATGTGTCCCATAGAGAAGTCCTGGTCTGGTCGGAAAGGAGCAGACTCTGTGCCACAAAGGTTGCGTTAAAATCCCTTAAAAGTTTGTGTGTCTAAGGAGCTGACAACTCATGTGGAACCACCTGCTTCTGTCACCACAAGTCCAAGTGGTGTCTGCATGAGTTGTGCAGTTCCACTACTATTGTGGCTCTCAGTGCCTATTAGATTTACATTTCCTTCCAGGACATTTTTGAAAGCTTAGTTGTCTTTCGCATTTTTGATCTTCCTCTCTGCTCTACCATGATAGGCGAAGTACATGTTTGCTTTTCTTTTTAATGAACTACTTCTGTGCTGTCTTATGGATTGACGGTAAAATGGTACCATTCAACCATATATAGACTCTTATCTTATTCTGGGTCTTTTCAATGACTTCAGTTGAAAACATTTAATACTTATGCTTTTAATCAGGACATCAAGCTGAGATATGCATAGATCTGCATTACCATAATGAGAAAGGAAGATACACAAGTAGAACTCCTTTACATAATCTAGAACCACCTTTTGAACCATCTTTCTTCATTGACCGGTAGTGCCCTTATTCTCTCTTCCTGCCCCATTCCGTGTCATTGACCACTTTTCCTTTTAAAGTGATTCTCACTCATGCTCCCCTTCAAACACTAGTATTGCTTTCCATCCATTGCCTGCAGAGCCAAGCTGTCCTTCATTGCCTCACCCTGCTTCTTTCCAATTATTGATCCTCCATCCACCACCCCACTCTCTGTCTGATTTTACTGTCCCAAACTCTTCTCTTCACTGGTCTTGGCTCTTCTCATCACTGCTATTTTTCACCCACCTATGACCCACCAATCTTGTCTTTGCCACTTGGGTCGCCCAATTAGGATTAGACCATGGCCTCAATATGATTTGTAATAAAAGTTGTTTTTAAATGTGCAATTTGATGAACCAGAATGGCCTGCATTGTCTCAATTACAATAAAAAGACCAGGTGCCATTTATGTAGTCAGAACATCAGTGTGGTTCCTAAAATGTAAAAGTATAATTGCTGGCCCCAAAATTTTGTTCAGAAGCCCGCAGACTGCACTATTGAAGATCTGGAGTGTTGAACGCCAAGGCTATGTAGTCTTTATTCCACCTCTCACATTTATCCACCTCCAGACACTTCCTGTCTCTTTATCTCACTATTTCAGGTTCTTTTTCATTCCTACTTTCTCCTTTTCTCTTCTCTTCTCTTCCGCCTTTTTCACACTTTTGTATTTTTCTCTTCCTTCTTCTGGGCTAAAGTCTGATGAGGAAAAATAAATGCTGGTCCCCAAAAATAGGTACAGGTGGGACTAACCTGCATCCATCCACTCAAATTAAGCACTGCAACAGTGTCTCTCCTCATATGCTAGCCTGCACCAGTTAAGAGATTCCTACAATTCTAGAGCACCCTGTGTGAAATTTGTTTTCTCAAGTTCCCAAAATTATTTCTCTCAACTTTCTTCATTAGAAAATTAAAAAGAAAATTGGGTAATTAGAAATGTATTTCAATGTGTTGAACTTCATCATTGTTCTGTAATACACCAGATGTGGTGTGAATTACTTTCCCCTTTCAGACCAATGGGTGGTAGGCGCTGGTGCCTTTCTTATTGCTCTGGTAAAAAATTAGCCGTAGCCAGCTTGGTCAAGCACACCATTAGTTCATCAGTAGTCAGTCTGCAGCTCCTGGAAGTGAAAAAGCTCTGGGATAGTAATTCAACCCAACAACATTTCAAAATGAACATAAGACCTCTGGTCATTTCACTCGGACAGGGCACAACTTGCCAAATGTAGACATGTCTGGTCAATCATTATCGGGTATCACCCAGCCACCACAGCATCACATTTTACCTGCATGTAAACCGTTCACTTGAAGATAGGATTTATGGCACTTAGGATAGGGGAATGGCCTTTCCCTAAACACGGGAAACAACCTTTACAACACAAGTTTTACAACGCACTACCATTACAACAAAACTTTTACAACGCAACAACCATTACAACGCATGACACTACAACGCATACCACTACAACGCATGTCATTACAATGCATACCATTACAACGCATACCATTACAACGCATAGTACCCTTACACTACCCAACACTTACCCTACTGTTGCACCCCCTGGAGTTAGAATAGTAATTTTTACCCCTACACTATCCAAGTGGAGAAGTGTGGCTCAATGATTAGAGCGGCAGACCCAGATGCAGAGGCCTAGCCCGGGACCAGGGTTCAATTCCCTGCCTCGGCGGGTCTTGGGCTCAAAAATTCCACAGACCTGATAATTCTCGCCTCGGTGCCTATTCCAATCATGGAGTCCCACTCTGCAACTCTGGGCAATAGCTTGCTTAATCTCCACAACGGCCCCCACAACGCTAAAGATGCCTGGCCTCCACCTTGGGGGTGCCCAGGAGTGGATGCCTCACAGGGAAAGTCAGGATGGGTTCCACAGCGGTATTCGTACAAGCGCCTTGAGACCCTTGCGGGTGAGTAGTGCGCTATACAAATATCAATTTACAATCCAACACTTACACTACTGTTGCACCCCCTGGAGTTAGAATAGTAATTTTTACCCCTACACTATCCAACACTTACCCTACTGTTGCACCCCCCTGGAGTTAGAATAGTAATTTCTACCCCTACACTATGAAACACTTTCCCTACTGTTGCACCCCCTGGAGTTAGAATAGTAATTTCTACCCCTACACTATCCAATACTTACAATACATGCAATGTAATGGTATGGGTTGTAATGGTATGCGTTGTAAAGGTAGTATGCGTTGTAATGGAATGCGTTGTAAAGGTAGTTTTTAAAAATTCGTTGTAATGGCATGCGTTGTAATGGCATGTGTTGCAATGGATGTTGCGTTGTAAAAAATGTGTTGTAATGGTATGGGTTGCAAAAGTATGCGTTGTAGCGTCATACATCCCCTAAACACCTACCCAATTGGCGTCGTCCAAGTGGGAATACATCCTGCAGGGGCTATGGTACCTGCAAGGAATCACTTGAACATGTAGTATGCCTATGCCCAGCTCTGCTGATTGAATCCAGGGCTAACCTATGAAGAGAATGGAACAAACTGGGAGTTCATACCCGTCAGCAGGCCATCATTGCATCTTTAAATGCTGACAGTACTGTCGAACATCTTGTTGACCAGGTTTGTCACTACTGCAGCCAAAATGTTCAGCCAGCATGGAGTTAAAATGTTGTTTTCTGTACACCCCTGACTTAACTGTTATAAGTGACCAGCTGCATCTAGCAATACCAACATCAAATGAGTTTTTAGATCACTACAAACCAGAGGGCGTCTGCCATGAGAACTGTTTTCCTGTAACCAAATGTAATTTATTTTCCTGGTAATTAGGAACATCACTGCAGCTCTGGCAGAGGAAACCAGAGAGACAATTCAAGGCACAAGATGTGTACCCAACCCTCGTGTTGTTTTTAAAGAATGGCATTTAGAGGATGTTTTCACTCAGCTAGTTTACCTGTCGAACTTGACCTGCTACATTACTTTGTGCACAAAGAGTATCCTACTGCACTTGCACTTTACTGAACATTTATGGGTACTTTAATTTAGAAATAACTTGCTGTCTCACCTGTGTAGATTTTATCCCCTATTACAATGCTCATTGGAGTTGCTTCTGACTGACACCATCTTCGTGTGGGAACCGACTTCCCTAGGTCAGCAGTTCCGAACACCGTATTTCGATGCACCTGCAGTACAAGCTCCCTTAGAGAAATGGGAGTTTGTGTAAATCCCTGCATCGTGTGGCAGGCCCCTCACGGAGCATACCACACGGTGCAGGGATTAACAGGGGGCACCATAGGTACCACCTCGGCCCCCAACCAGAGGCAATAGGGAGAAGGGTGCCCTACAAGGGGCCCCCAAAGTTGCTTTCTGACAGGCTGTCCATGTCGGAAAGCCTGACATGAAAAGCCAGTTGTAACCCGACATCATAATCCTGACAGCGGAAATTCCATCCGCATGGGATGATGGTGGGTTTCGGACTGACCGACTGGCTCCATGGGTCCGTTGGAAGCCAGCCGGAATGTTCGGCCATTTTGAATTCCAACTGCCATAATCCTAATACAATGGTCGGAATTCAAACCAAGGATGTCGGTTGGAAGCTTTCCAACCGACATCCTAATGAGGGCCTAAGTAGTGACCATGGTCTGATTTGTATTTTATTTAGCTTTTTGCTTTAATTGTGGATCAGTTATTGGAAACCTCCACTCAGCTGATTTCAAGTGATCCTACCTGGTCTGTTTTATGTCCGACACTTGTAAAATTAGCTGTTCTATTGCACTCACATATTATTGCAATACGTGCTGTAGTAATTTAGGAGTAACTTGCTGCTTCCATCTAACAGCTATCTAACGTTGTAACAATTCTGGCCAAGGGAAATTTTTAGCTCGTCTCTTTTATAGCCGACTACCTGTAAAAAATGTGTTGTTTTATAACACTTGCACTTTATTGAACCCTTGTGCTGCTGTAACATAGGAACAGCATGTTGCTTTCACTTATAATTAAAAAATGTGGTAAACAAGGCCTTCGCCTCACAGCACTTGCACTTGACATATCCTGGGCTTTCAAGGGTAATTCTAGCTTGTCTCTTTTTATAGCTGACATTAGCAAAATCAGTTGTTTATTGCACCTGCATTTTATTGAATCTTGTGCTGCTGTACCTTAAGAATAGTTTGCTGCTTCCATCTAACAATTACCTGAGGTGGTAACAATTCTGATCAAGTGCAATCTTAGCTAATTTCCTTTATAGCTGATTTCTGAAAATGAGTTGTTTTAAAGCACCTGATCTGTGTTGAATTTGCGTTCGGCTGCTCTTATCTTTAATTGAATGGCGTGCTAAACTAGGCCAGCTACATCACTGTACCTGCATTTTTTCCATTCTCCGTGCCTTCTTCTTAAGTTTTAAACATCTAAATGTATCTGCATGTATATAGTTGACCAACGCGGTAACTGAAGTATGTGTTTTTATAATCCAAAATGCGCCATTGTTTTAAATGCCTGAATTTTGCTCTGTGCTACTTGCAAGAATTTGGCCTGTTTGTACTTGCTGTTTTATATTGTGAAGGTTTTAAATAGCCATAAACAATAAAGTATTAGTATTACTTTCCCCATCTAATTTTTTTAATTGGCTTTTTCATCAGCTACATGATGTGTTGTTCTCTTTTAAGTGCATACATTCATACACACGCTTTTCAGAGTCTAATGTGCGTGAGGCATTTTAAACATTTCAGTGTTAGTCTCACAAACAATGTATCTCTCAATCAATCATATAGTCAGCTAGTCAGCGGTTTACATGTTGCAGTCGAGGCTAGATTACAATACAACAAAATTGCAGTTTGAGGGCAATCAATATGTAACATCTTAAAAAATTAAATAAATGAAAAAGCTGAATATTTTGACTTTTTGCCAGTGCTTCATTTGTACAAAAAAAAGTACCAGTGCCTTTATCAGGAAGCCTCCGAAGTATGCACCACCCATTGTCCCTGACGGGTACCAATGACAGTCCCAAAACAACTACCAACCATCACACTCCTAGAAGTGTAACAATTCAAAATATTCCAGGCCCCCAAAGCTATAGTAATAGCTTGAGACGCATGTAGTAGTCATTTTTAATGTATATTATATTAATAAACAGCTGTTGTTGTTCTCATTTATACATTACACAAACAGCCACTATCTGGCAGACTATCATAAGTGCTAGTGTTGATAATTAAGTGCCAGTTCCAAGCACCGGAAACCAATGTGTCAATTTAAGCACTGTGTTTTGCCTTTTTCCTAGGAAGGTGAGGTGAGGTGGATGCTGCATGGTGCCATGTGATAGAGGTGCTATATCTTAAGAAACGGCCGAAAATTGATTTATGTCAGTTGACGGGGAGCACATCAGAGACAAAATATTATTTTACCTGGGCCACTGAGCTGCATTGCACCGTGGCACCTTTGCTTTGCAAGAGAAGGGCATGTTTACACACAGATACAAATATGCATATGTTTATTCAATTTACAAGATTTACACTCATACCTTGTGAGTCAACACTTTACACTCTGAATCGTAACTTAACATGGTGGGCAAAATAATGCAAAAGCATGCTGGCACGAACAAATTAAAACATAGGCAAGGGTTTGTCACTGAAAGAGAGGGTTAGAAACTGCAATCCCAGTTGGGTTTGGCAAGCTAGTCCTTAGCTTTTCCCCCTCTTACTTGCAATCCCTGAAACGCCTGCAGGACCAAGCACCCTCAGTGTGACCAAAATAATGGGAAAAGTCAATCGTGATGGCTGCACCTTGTTTTGCACAAGCAACCCGTCAGCAAAAAATATAAAAATAAATGCGAAGCGTTTAAACATTTACACTCGACATAATTAAAATATTACACTTTTATAAACTTTTAAAAGGAACAATAAATAAAACATTGACATATGCCATTAGAAGGGAAACAAGCTTTGCCTGTCGTGGATGTGGTCATATATTTAATGCCAAGACAATGAAGTAAAATACTGTATACCGTCTAGTTCGAGGTAGACCAGACCAGCCTAAGCGCTTGAAGCAAGCAATAAATAGTGCAATAGTGACACGTGGCAATAGTCCTCAAGTAACCACTCACAAACATAATGCACTGTGCCACGTGTTGGAGTCCCATTCGCCATATTTGTTTCCGTGACGAAACATGTCTTACAAACCAAGTCAGAAGAAGTGTGAATCAAGCCCACGGTGAGAGGGAGGGAGTAAAATGGATGATCTGATAAGTAATTACATGGTGAAAGTGTAGGGTGGCAGAGAAATTTAGAGATCCGCACAGGGACATTTTTAAGGGTAATTAATCACTTTGGTGACTGCTCATGATGCCATCTTGAATAGGTAAAGCAGTACTCCTGCACCTCTTGTAAGCTAAAATGTCTTTGAGAATTGGCTCCAAAACATCTAAAATGGGATTAAAATGGGAACATTTAGGGGCTATTCATATACAGCTAGTAAACTTATAAAGGTCTGTGTCATTTTTGCACTTTAAGTGAGTTGGACAGTTCTGGTCCAAGCCACAAAGTCATGTGTGATTACGCAGAGCAGTACTCCTATTCTCCTACTTCACGTACTTATAAATGCCTTTATGAATCGGCCCCTTTGATGATACTCACAGGTGAGTAGTCTTGGGTGAATAATCGTCAGCTTTTGTTTTAAATTATTATTCGTATTTTAATCTCATTTTATTTATTTTTGGAAATTCCAAACACATTTCAGATTTTTCCTTTTCATTTTATTTCTATATTGAGAATTTTGTACCCTCTCCTTTCCTTTCCTTAGCCTAACACTTTCCCTTTTATCCCAAATGCTCTCCTAGCAATATACCTAAGCCTAAAAAAATAACCTTCATCCTTGCCTGATAATACATATCTGCACCCTTCTGAATTATTTGACTGCTACATTTTTGCTCTCCTGTCTTTATTACTCCACGATTTTTTAGCCTAAGGTTTTGATCCTGACAAAAAATACTTCTCACTACATAGAGGAGAGAGATAAGAAGCAGAGATATTGTGAGAAGGTTATGAAGAGAGCAGGTTGTCATTAATAAAAAGAGTAACTCTTGGTAAAATTACCATTTGACCATTTACAAATGTTTCTACTGGATTCAGTTGGTAGCTTATATGTTTTTAACAAAATATGAAGGAAGGTTTGGCTCACTCTAATTGCATTGTGGATCTTCTTGATGGTGTCTGACGGTCACTGATGTAACACAAAATGATGGTGTCCTCCTGCAGAATGTGGTGAGGAGCCTCAAACTCTTGCATATCACAGATAATATTAGGCTGTGATCTTTTAGGGTCTATCCGAGGGGTGTGGGCCCCTTGCTGTAGGAGCCCCCATTGCTCCTCAGCTGGTTTTGCATTAGGCATTGGTTGGGCAACCAGTAGAGCGCCTCTTGGTTTTTTTCAGTAGAAGGCATGGATCAACGTCCAAAAACTCAATCCACAACGTAAGAAACGAAAAACAACTATAACTGGTGAACCAGAACTTCCACCATTGTTAAAAAAAAAAAACTATTCCTGGAGCATGTATTACATGGTATCATACTGATGAGTGGAGAGCATATGGACAAGTAACCATCAAAAAAGGTTTTACTAATTTTGGAAAATGGTGCAAATCGTCAATGCCAACCACAGTTACTTAGGGCCTAATTATAATGTCGTCGGATGTGACCACCCTATGGGCAGTCAGAATCATCCATTTTCTAGGGCAGCTTGTGCAGCGAGTGGAAAAGGCCAGCAGGACAAGTTGCCATTGAAAAATGGATGCTTGTAAACATCCCTGCACCGTGTGGTAGGGATCATGCAGTGCCTGCCGCACGGTGCAAGGATGTTTAGGTGGGCACCATAGGTGCCCCCAGGCCTCATAGCAAAGGCCATGGCGGGACAGGGGCTCCGCCAGGGGACCCTATAGTCCCTTTCCAACAGCCTTTCCATGTTGGAAGCACAGTGTAATCCCCCCACGGATTTCCCTCTGACTGCTTTTATTGTAATACGGCGGTTGGAGGAAAAACATCGATGTTGGGAGGAAAGCCTCCAACCAGCTTTCGGATGGCCTTCGGCCCGACATCGTAATCGGTCCCTTAATGTGAGCCTGTTACTTTTGTTTTTCACATTTTTTATATGGATTATGCATAATCTATTTCCTGGTTACAGATTCAATAGTGTCATTATATAGGCTAGTATTAAAAGGTTATAAAAATGTATGTGCATGTATGCAGTGCTTAATTTGAGCCGGAGGTTGCAAGTGGGGACCACCGGGACTCATTTTTAGAGGCTGGCACTTCTTTTTTTTCATCAGTCTGTGACCCAGAAAAAGAGAGAGAAAAAGACACAAAAGGGGGAAAAGGGAAGACAAAGACGGGAAAAAAGCATATCAAAGAAAGAAAGCAGGGTTAAAAAAGACCCTAAAAGAGTGAGCTAAATGGGAAGGGAGTGTCTGGTGTTGGATGAAAGGCCTATGAGGTAGATAGAATTAAGACTATGAAGCCTTGCTATTCGGCATATGGACATCCTATAGTGCTGCCGCAGACCTCTGAGTGAAACTTTGGGACCCAACACTCTTTTACAAATTAAGCAGCACATAAATGTATATTTGTGGGTGGGTATACATTGATTAGCTTTTCTCAAGAGTGGATTTAGCTACATAACAACATAGTGTTACACTTATAAATGCAAAGAGATGTTATTCTTTTGTTTAAAATACAAGGTAAAGAAAGTTCTGGTGATCTTACACTTTCATTAAATTGGGATTTTGAAGAAGAAGCTGTGAACAGGCTTGGTTTAGGACTTCAGATATTCACTTAACCAATTCCTGGCATCACCACTCACATTATTTTCCTAATACAATGTGTATGTAAACAGTGTGCCTGAGATGCTTTAATGTTGCTTTATACGGGCTAAAAATACCAAAAACTGTGCTTGATCAGTATATTGCTAGTCACAGAGGAGGGTAAACGAGAATTTAGAAATTGTTCTTTTATAAGGGTTGACAGGCCTAAATTGTATGGGAATCCAGTTCTAAACACACCTGTGTGCCAAGTCATCCTTGTTGGAATTATGAAGTATCGAATGGCACTGCTACTGTTGGCCCAAAGTCGTAACTTTACAAATTGTCAGGCAGTAAGAAATAAAGAAAGAGGTGTTCAATTTTCTTATTGCAGACTCGTGGTGACGTGAAAGGCAAAATAGAATCTATATGTTTTCAATGGTTTATTAACACGTTGAGACATAAAATTTATGTGGAGATGAAGGATAACAGGAGCCCTGCATAGTGTTCCTACAATCAATTGAGGGGTTCTGGTGGTTAAATGGTGATAAACCATATATCTGAAGAAAAGTATTTTGTACATGTCACCAAACCCCTAAACGGGCCTCATAAAGCCATATGGATCATCTGTAGGAATTATCTAAATGGAAATCAATCTTCTACCATCGATGTTTATTTGCCTTCCTACCTCTCTCTCACTGTCTCTCCTTCACACTTTTCACTCTCGCTTACATTCCTTTTTAAATAACCAATGGCCACAGCTAAAGGTAGATGGCTTCTGTATATAACAAAAACACGTGTACAGCCGTCCTTTAGGGGAACATGATTTTTGGGGATGTAATAACAAGTGAAACATTATTAATCCATGGCAGTTTTAGCTAAATTCCTGGAGCTACTGCAGATGCATTGCACTAAAAAGATATGTCATATTTTTATTTCAACAAGCGGATCATGCTTTTTGACACATTTTTCGAAAACACATCCTGAAATTTTGGCAAAATGGTGTCATTTTGGCAACTATAACCCTGACGTTTTGGCAAAGCAAAAATGCAGCAGGGCACCCAGTGCAAGGGAAGATAAACAGGATTTGGAGAATGCAGAGTTCGTTATGAACAGAAAACGAATGTATAGATAATTCATTAAAAATCTATAGTATTTACAGTATTGCACTTAGCTGCACTTAAATGCATGTTCGTAAAATGAATGCTGCATCCGTATTAGTTCGGAAACCTTTGTTTCTCCATCCTGTTCTCAGCCCCACCTCTCTATCACCCTCCTCATCCTCCCCGGAAAACATTGATTAATCATAATTTAGAAAATAATAACTTTTTCAAACTGCAAACCATGGTCAACTTGAGAAAAAAAAATCAGTTTGTTGCAACAGCACAAAATACTCCATTTCCATTTTGCATGTTCTCAAATAGTGCAGGAATCTCGGGGTTAAGCAAGTAAGTGCACTCTACTTGATGATCATTCAAGTCACAATACCAGTGACATCATACCTTCCGCCATTTTATGTTAATTTTGAGACACGAATTTTGTTATTGCTGCTTGTATAAAAAAAAAGGAATGAGGGAGGGTGCCGGTATCCCCACTGCGCCCGACCTAGATAAGAAAATCTGAATGTTGCATTCAAACTATTTCTTCAGCAGATGCTTGGTGGTGGAAGTTTTTCAGAGCAGTGAAATAATACTCTTGGCAATGGAGAAACGTTTTTCATGGAGACCAGCCCCACAGATCTATTTTTATAGATAAAGATTTATATTTATACATATTTATATTTAACTTTTAACCCTCGAAATGTGTTTAGCTACACACATGCACATGAAGGATGGAGTGACAGCAGTGGGTGGCTTGCTGGCAAGGAGGGCTCTTCACCAAGGGTCAAACATTTCCAAGTTGTCCCATGTCTTCATATAAGTGCCAGGAGACATTGTACAGTATTTATTCCCCCATCTTCCAAAGGCTGATGAAAAGTTTCTGTTCTTGGTTAGAGCCATTTGTTAAAAGTCTGACAGCTTGGAGGGTGGATGCAGAAAAATGTAATCTGTCATTGTGTCCTACAGATCTGTGTTGTCTTGGTGGGGGGAAGTGTGGGAGGCGGGCGAGGGCAGGCCGAGGTTCCGCATTTCAATGAATTTAATCGGAGAGTTCCTCCAACCGAGAGCAAAGCATGTTCAGGCCTTTTAGGTTGTCTGTAGCAAAAAACATGTTCTTAACAAGTTTTGTGCCTGTAGAGTCAATAACCATGGCAAGAAGAAGACCCTCAGTTCACCTTCTTACCAAGGACTGGAATTGTCAAAGACCCAACGCCTCTGCATGTTTCCTGGCTTTGAGCCTCAAATCGGCGATGCTGGAGTTTTTGCTGTTGCTCTTTGCTGCTGCCGCTACAACAGCAGCCGCAGAGGCTGTTTCCGCCAGTGAGGCAATAGGAAGTCCAAAGTGGGGTGGTGGGAACATAAGGTATGGCGCGTGAGCAGCCAGATGAGGGTGAAGGTGGTGGTGTGCATGAGTGACTCCTTCCAGTTGCAACTGTGCTTGGACCTGAAAAAAAGTAAAATAAAGGATTGTTAGGGATTGAAAATAGGTTAAATGTTTATATTAATGCCTTTTTCCTTTAGACATAAACAATTGTAGGGTCTGCTTAAAGAGGTTACGGTACACTATTATGATAGACTACATCCACATCCGTACATCAATATGTTTTTGCAATATTTGCACCTTGCGCAATGTTCTGCTGTGATTAGACAATTTTGTTTTAAGTGCACCAATTTAGAAATGAAAAAAACCTGCTCAATAAATATTCATCTCAGATTCTGCCACATTGTTTTTGATCGAGATGTTTGACTTGGTTAGAGTTTGGAAGGTGGCCCACCATCCTATATAGATGAGGTAGAAGCCTTCCTCTGCCATTCCAGGAGAGGACCATCTGCTGAAATTAGTGGTTCCTGCCAGCTTAGTAGGAATCTTTTTTGCCAAAAGTGCTACTGAAACGCTTTAACTGACACAATAGGCCCGATTTATCAAAATATCACGCAATGCAGCGAGACAACTTTCTGCGCTGTGCCGTGCAGTGCTTAATTTGCAAAAAGATGAGTGCCAGAGCTCTTTTTAGGCGGCCACTACAGCTTGGACCACACATTGCCCATGCCATGCTGCTGATGATAGTAACAACATAACTACTAACCATCACACTCCTACAAGTGTGACAATCCAGACTATTTCAGTCCCCCAAAAATCATAACAATGGCTTGGGCAGCAGGTAATTGTCATTATAATGTCTATTGAATTAATATATAACTGTTGTAGTGGTCATCTGTAAATTATCCAGACAGCGCCACCTTACGGCAGACTGTTGATGGTGTTGACAATTAAGTGCCAGTGCCGAGCACCGGAAACCACCGGCTGAAATTAAGCAAGCACTGGTGCTGCTTGACATTGAGAGAGCAAGAATGCGCCACATCTACTAAGATATGATGCATTTCTGCTCTCTCCCTGTGCTTGCGCATTAAGTGCTGCCTAGCACCAGCTCAGGTATCCTTGTGCCAAGGTGCTACAGACAGGATTATTTTTGTGGAGGAAGGGACACCTCCTCCTTTGAGGCATTTTCCTCTCTCTGCGTGTGCTGCAGAATGCAGAATGAGTGATGCAAGGCAGCGATTTGCACTACTTTACATTTCTCTAGATTTACTAAGCAACACAGAGGCGCTCAAGGTAGATTTGCATGGGTTAGTAAATATCACTTAAGCACGTGTGTTCCCTTGCCTCTCTGCTTGCGTGATGCAAGGGCTTTGTAAATCTGGGCCTTACTTATTTTCTATCTCAAATACCAACCCCCAAAATAGGGATTTTTCTCTCTTTATGTGAGGGCTAATAGTGTTTTTTTCCCTGCAGGGCTCTGCTATGCTTTGCCTGAAAGATATATGTCAGAAGTCTTCTTCTGTTATGGGTACCTTCCAACACTGCAACAATGTCGCTAGTCCACTGTAGATAAATACCAAGTCAAAGGTTTCCGATTAGGGGTGTGTGAAATTTGCGTAATTATATGAAATGCAAATCTGTACTTAATACTATGGTTTACTGCAAAATGCGCCTGTGAAACAATTTTGAGGGAGGGATGCATTTCTTAAAAAATATAGCACAAAAGCACACGTATGCAAGCAACAGTTGCTTGAGTTCTGGCCACTTACGTTATTCCTGAACACTTGCAGGAAAATATTACCGCGAACTGCATGTAATTATGCAAATTCATGTAATGGCGTTATTTTGAGAATTTCTCTTAATAAGCATAATGTTAAAAAATTGCAAAATGATGTGAATTACACAGGCGTGATTGAAATTTCACCCAGACCTACTCTTAATGAGGCTGTGGAACTCCAGTGTTGGTGGGATGGGAGGTTATGCAGAGTTTGTGCTGTGCCATTCTTGCAGGCAAGCATTTAGCCACTTGCATTGCAGTATCTAATTAAACAGTGCTGCAGTTGTAGATGGGGAAATGCCTTATGACAGAATCGGAAGGGAACCAGGGGATCAAGGGGCACCCTTGTAAAGGAAAAAGCGAGGCAAACAACAGCTTCAAGAGTGAGTCGATGTTTGCCCCACAGGGAAATGTCCACAAATCGGGAGGGTTAATCTCTGATTTACAGCACTTCTACAGGTGTAGCAGGTCAAAAATACCCCTGCCCAGATTAAACCCAGGCATAGTTTGGCCCAGGCCAGAGTATACCCGGGGGGATAAGGTGTCCTAGGCTAAACTATACCCGGGGGTTTAAAATAGAATGGGCCAGACCATTCCCCACCAGGCCAGAATATGGCCCATCTGAAAGATGAAGCACCAGTTCTCCTAACTCTAAGTGACATTCATTCTATTTAGAGTTTGCAAACCCTAGTGAACATTTTTTCAGACATCAAACACCTAGACCCGACAAAGCCTGTAGAAACAATCATGTGAACCTATGAACCAAATGATGAACAAAGCAACAATGACTTCTTCACATCAATGTGCTATGCTAAATTACTATAGCCTCCAAAGCTAGGCTTTGCGGAGTACTGCCCCAAATCACAAAGCCATGTGAATGTTTAAGTTCAATTGACACAAAAGTTAAATTTACTCAAGTAAAAGGTTTAGCCAAACATACTTTTGATCAAGTAAATCTTTTGCAAGGGGTGAGATGTAAACTTCCCAAGCCAGGTACGCCTTGAAGCATTGGGAACACCTAAAAATGAACTTGGTTATGGAAATTCACGAATACATCCATTGTCGATCCTAGTCCTGGATATGGTTGGAGATTTACTCCTGTCAAGGGTTGGAGTACATCAGATTTCAAGGTCGAAACGGGTAGAAAGATGCCCTAAATTGGGGTCGAAAGATGGGTCTTCAAGTGAAAAATTAAGAAACTTGAAATCACAAATGAGCTAAACTGATACATTTTGCATGAATATGATATACATTTTTTGCATGCAGAAATGCGTCTGCATAGTCATAAATGGGAATTCACAAATGTTTTACAGGAGTATACCTTGGAAATTGCAACTGTTTCAGATTCCCAGAAATCTACAAAACTTTGTTAATTCCAAAAAATTGGAGATTAACTGCAAATTTATGAGGAAGCCTCCTACTAAATTTCTGAGTTTTTTGATAAAGCTAGCCACCGGTTTCCACAGACGTTTAACCCTTCTTTCTGTTCTCACATGCATGTGTCACTGATTAATATAAAGAGGATTCCTCCATATCAAACATTTGAGCATTTGTATATGATCTTACATGCCTCCTAGAAGTTGCCCCAGAGTGTGGATTGTTATTAGGGCTAAGAAATACTGCAGGGTCTCCTCATAATTGTATTACTCATCATATTGTGGGTGGATTAGATAAGTGGGCCCAACTCACAACCAACTCTGGTTCAGTAAAAGCCTTCTTGAACAGGTGTGTTTTGAGGAAACTGTAGGGATATAGGCTTTAAATATATCTCAGTCTAGCAGGAGATCCAGTGCTTAATTTATAAAACAAGTAGAGTGCTGGTGCTCAGACGCCTGTGGCAGTTTTAGTTTAATGTCAGCACACCTAACACCAAAGCTGGTAGCTTTAAATCCACCTCATGCCTCTTTAATCCACTACCAGACACTCTCTGCCCCTATATCTTTCTTTTGCAGTTTCTTGCTTTATCCCTTTGAGAGGTTATTTTGTCTTTCTCTTCTTTCCATTGTGTTTGTTTTCACTCAATAATTCACACATAATTCCCAAAAATAAGTGCCAGTCCCAGAAAATTAGTTTAAGTGTTCCCCCACCGGCAACCACCAGCTCAAATTAAGCACTGAAGGAAACACTCAATCACCTTTGAAATACATCGAAGTGGCTTTAAAAGTGATTTGTTGTGCTACCAGGAGTCACTAGAGCACCAAAAACTCAAAGAACACTCTACTACTGATTCTTCTTTCTGAATTGCAGAAACCCCGCTTTAAGTAGGAATGAATCCTTAAACGATTCTAACGCTAATCTTAACATATTTAGGAAGAAGTGCCTAGTAGTGGGTTGAATTGCATTTCAACATTTTTGTAGGGAAATATTTATGTATGTTGGATATTTTGGCAGTACACTTTACTGAGTGTTGTTATTTCAATCTATGTATTCGAGTATATACGTGCTTACTAAGAGAGCTCAGGGATGGATAGTAAGATATGCCAGCCTTAATGTAATCACCCCCTGGATTAGAGATTTCATCTTTTTTTGCATAAAGAAAGGTCTATCATGCCTAATGTTACAGACTGAAGGTATATTAGTGGCTTTTTTTAAAGATTTGTGTTTGTCAGGACTAGGTTGACAACTCCAAACTCAAGAATAACATCAGGATGTATCAGGGACAAATTCCTAACAAAAACACTGCCTCCATCTTAGTGATTGTAAATGTGCACGTCTTTTTCTACCAGCTGACTATTGCAACCTCCCTCAGGCACTCAGATAAATCCTCAGCAGGAAGCACACAAACTCAGATACAGTAGCATCTACTGCTTAAGTAGTCTGCAAGTAACAGTTTCATTAACCATACTAATTTACAGCTAGGTGACCCCTGTTCTCTTCTGTGTCTCCCTTTCTCTCAAGCACCCTTACAGGGACTTGAGACTGTGTAACCGTTATATAAAACATATTATATTAAATATTAATTTTAATCTGTATAAAGAAATCATTTTACTTTTAATTTACCTTGCATGAAGATTACAGTTTCCTTTCAAATCTAGCTTAATATTATCATTTATGCAAATTTACTCTTGTGTTCCCTGATAGAAATGCCAGCTGACTTGTTGCAAATGATTTCTATTGTAACAGGTTGATACGTAGGAGTGTTTGACACTTGATTGTATATGGCTGGTGGGGGGAAAGTATTTACAATAGTGTCCAGAAACAAACACATACTAACACAATTGAACTCTTCAGACATTATTAACCATTTCCACTATGTGGAATCACATGAATTTTCATGCGCCACAGTTAATTAGTGGTCGAAAACCCACAAATGCTAGTAACTGAATTCACTGGAACCCATTTGTAACTGGTGAGCTCGAATTTTATGTATTAAAAGATCAATCTTTTAACAATCAAGCTTTAAGAGATGAAACAGCATTGAATATGATGGCATATCAAGTTGGAACTTAGAAGGCTGCATTACACCCTTCTGGTAGCGAGTCTACAGCCAGTTAGCACAAATCCTCATGTATATTCATGCAAGACTGAAGCGCGATGACGGGACTGATTTCAGAGTTTTACGGGAAATTGCCTTGTTAGCAATTCAGCGGATTATGAAATGCTGATGAGACTTTTTGTATAAACAGCATGGCACCATCAGAAGTGACATAAACACTTGCTTAAAAATCTTCCTTTAATTGAGTCCTAAATACAACATGGTTGTCTCAGTGCTCAACTCTGATGACAAAGCTTTCACTAACACAGAAACCACACTGAAAGCCATCATGTATATTACTAGGATACACTGAATACATTCCATTACTTGCAGAATCATAGCTGTCATTCATGTAAACCATATAGAAGACCTCTTGTGCTTTTTCACTAGAATACAAGTGTATTCATTGAATGTACACTGTAACAAATTTATATTTCAATCTTAGCAATTGATTTGAAATTACACAATCCATCCCCACTTCTGCACACCATAAAATGCCACTAAAAGGAAAGCAATGGCATTTTTCACCTCAGATTTTTTTAGCAACAATGCAATCAAATACTACCAACCTGCTGACCAATGAACAATCAATTTTAAATCATTTTCAGGATTAGAGACCCGTTTTATTTGTATACTAACGTTATATATTGAAAAATGTATTTTAGGAAGTTCACATGAGTATGATAAAGTATTAGTGAACTTCAAGACTGTTGAAGATATTGATATATTGATAAGCTATTTTAAATTTTAAAATCAGACACATTAGCCAAGCAATGTAACCTTGATTCAGACTAAAACATTTTACAATTAAAAAATGTCTTTCTTGTGTTGAATATTAGATTGTTTCAAATATTTTAAGTTTTGCACTTACAGGTATCATTGGGTATATATAATATTAATTGAATCAGTCAGTGATACTTTGTGATCAAAGGTGCAATAATATAAATAAAGACATTACTAAATAATTATAGTGGGAACTAACAAATCTGACATTTCGGCATTGAAATGGAAAAGCGCTTGTGGGCTAGTATTCTTATTTGTTTTGAGACATCCCTTTATATTATTTTCTAACATCGACAGGCCAAAAATAATTAGTCAGAAAAGAGTGTCTCACATTTTTCATTTAGCAGCTAAGAAGTATAGCTTGCAATTGTAGGAACCTGGGGCTATATGTATCAACATCCTGATTTGCGATTCTCAAATAGCGATTTTATAGAAATCGCTATTTGAGAATTGCAAATAGGGATGTATGTAAAAAAATCACAATTTTTAGCGATTACTTAAAATTCCTTAATTGCGATTAGCAAATTGTGAATTGCAATTAAGGAATACTTTCTCATTCCCATGGGAAGTTATTCTCAATTTGCGATTCACAATTTGAGAATCACAAATTGAGAATAATTTCAAGGGTGCAGGGGTATCAAAATGACACCCTGATGCACCCCTGAAATAAGCATGGGTGCACATGTGGCACACATACATGCCCTAAAGGCATGTATGTGCTTCACATTGCACTTTGAAAAATGCAAAAAAGTGCATTTTTCAAAGAAATCACAAATTACCACCAACTTGAAGGTGGTGGTAATTTGCGATTCCTTAAGGCCAAATTGCACTTTTTTGGTGCTTCTTACATTGCATTTAAGGAATCGCAAAATTTGCGATTCCTTAAATGCAATTGCAAAATAAGGAATCGCAAATTTTGAGATTCCTTATTTTGCCTTAATACATACCATTTGGCAAAATTGCATTCTGAAAACGCCGAAATTCTGCGAATTTCGTCATTTGCGAATGCAATTTTGCTTGATACATATGGCCCCTGATTGGTTGTTATAAGTCACAGGGAGGGATTTTTTAAGTAAAAGGCTAAGAAGAGAACAAAGGGAAAGTGGGGCTACTGATGAAGGATCCACTGATCAACTAAAGGGGCATCAAATTTTGGGTGAACCAATCGAATGGGTTGGGGCAGAAATGTAAGACAACTGAGCAGTGCAGGCCTCTTCAAGGAACACCGCACTGACAAAAATACAGGGTACTTGGGTTTCTGCATTTCAGAAATAGTCCATTACACTTTCTATAGGGGATTAAACAGGGTTCCATTGCAAAGGAACAGCTTGAGAAGGAAAAGATCAGGTTTTGAAGACCAAGTAATGGTCCGTGAGCTTGGTGGACAGAACACCCTGTTAACATGAACGCAGTTTATTATTTATTTTTTAAGGAATTTTAAGCGTAGCAGAATTTGGCAGTATTGGAGCACCGTGCATGGAATGTTCTATTACATAGTAAAAAGAAAAAGACAGGAAGAGTGCGAATAGCTGAATTATTGAAGCCGGTAGGGAAAATGTTTAAAAAAATAACAAACTTGATGGATTGTTCTTCTTCATTGCTTCATCTCATGCAGTCAGTAATGTAAATGAATGTTACAGAGGTTAAATTTGAAATTATTCTAAAAACCTCTCACCAATTTATTTTCAGAAATCTTTCAGCAAAACCTATTTAAACCGAGACCTATTAAAATTAAGAGGATATGGGTATATGACGCTGTAAGAGATATCTGCAATGCTGACTAGAAACAGATCAGCCTTCAGCCTTCACATCACTATATACTCGATGGGGCACAAGCTGTGCAGCATAACATACATTTAAGACACGCCAAACAAAATTTAATAGGGATCAACGTGTTGCCAAGTTTATCCCACGCTATCCGCCATATGATCGGTGAAGAGGCAAATTCAATTTTTAAAAATGTCATCTGGTCTGACAGCTCCTACTGTCTGGCAATCTTAAACTCCTCTAATTAGATTAAGTAGATAAGCAAAAGGTTATTTTCAGACGCAATTAATGGGGGTTAATTTGTGAAAATAGCAGTGTGCCCTACAGAATCCGTATATATTAACAAAAGTCTACTCAGTCAAGTTAGTGTGAAGATTAAATGTCAGAAACATGTGTTATAAGGGGAAGTGACTAGATGAGCTGTGCTTTTTATATAGTGATAGGGTAACCGGATGAAAACTGAGAGGCTGGCTGATGTTTTGCAATATTTATAACATTGGTTATTTATAAAATGCACCCAACAGATACAAAACTGAAGAATTTAGAAGTGGTCCCTTTACACCTTTCAAAACCAAGACAGCTCTGGGAGAGAGACCACTGGACTACTTGAAACAGTGGCATTGTTGCTAATAAAAATGTGTGCCAAAATTAAGAATAAACAGTGTGTGGCATAGCATGGCCGTAGCACTATCAATATTGATGAAAAAAGAACATTACGTATTACATGACTTAAGTTGTTGACGTGATCTATCAAATTGTGAATAAAGGAGAGATCTCACTGCTTATCATCAAAGTAGAATTACTTAGTCGACATGCAGGGGGCGCTTTAGAGGATAGATGATGAGTAATGCGTAATAAGGCAGCATAATCATTGGTTTGATCTGGGGTTACATTAGGGGAGCCTGAAGAAGGATGGTTCTCGACTATATAAAATGCTGATATATTGTGGAACACTGTTTTTCAAGATTTTAATCATTATGAGATAATAAAAATGTAGTTTGTTTGTAAGCATATCAGCCATGTTTGAACATGTTGATTAAGGATCCCCCCAATTTCTTTTTTTCAAATAGCAGCTTTTTGTACCAATATATCATTTCTTCAACAAAACATTTTATTGTAACACTAAAAAAAATACAGTACAATTGCATCATTCAGTTTTTCTTTTATGTTTCTTAATTCAGCATGCAGCAGAATGCTCAGCATTCATATGAATATTTGTTGGTGGAGGTATTCAAAATATAAACTAATGTGTTTTCCTACCCGCAACACAATGTGATAAATGCATAATTGTATTATGAAATTTGGTGATTTTCACAGAAAAATCAAAGAAAAATAATACCCATGAATAAAAATACGATTATTTATGTAAACGGATAAAACATTGCATGAGGAGAAAAGGAAGTGGCGCATGTGTTAGAGGAATAGTTTACACACAGAGATGAGTAGTAAGAAAAAAATAAAGTGTGGGCATTGATTACCATTAAACAGAGGATATTTGTAGACTAAAGAGGGATACTGAGAAAGAAAGAATTGGTGCAAGTGACATAAAATGTATGCTCCACATCACAAAATACGTAGGAGTAGACAAACTTAAAGAAATGCAGAGAAAGAAAACAAGAAAGAGAAAGGATTAGGCAATACAATGTATGGTTTTGGTGAGGCCAGACAGTAGTTAAAAGGAAAACATAAATTCAAGTTGTTTATATGGATACAGCATTGAACTACTCAGTGTAACATTCTATGCCAGTAAGGTGAATGCTTGTTTCCTCAAAGTGTCTCTTAAAACCCTAAAAATGAAAAGAGTACATGGGTTTGGTGTCCTTTCCTCTACCGAGACAAGCATATGAGAATGATGCTATAGGAAACAGTTTTCTTGCATACAATTCTGTGTTTCTATGGTGAAGAAAGACAGTGGAATATTGAGATATAATGGGAGTGAACAGAGTTGATCAATATGTCTATTGATCTGCACAGGAAGTAAATAACATTGAGCAGTCTTGGGAGTATTAGAGTGATGTTTATTGGAATCAGACAAGTGCTCAAGATACAGAGAGGCAGGTGGGATGCGGTTCATATTATACTGTATCTTTTACAATTGATTCTCAGTTCATCAAAAGGGGTTTGCTTAAAGCTATGACACTTCACTGATGACCCACCAAACGTCAGCATTGACTACTTCCCCCCCACTTCAAAACTCAAGTTTTTACAAACCAATGATTTTCGCACACTGTGTAGCTCAATGGTATCTATGGGCTCTATTCAAAAACATTAATAGATAAGGAAATCCACCCTTGCTCAATAGAGCAAGTTCATGGCACACAAAGCATTATTTCTTTGACATTAGTCATCCCGCTATGGCAGCATTTGCTGTCACTAAACCGTATTAAAATAGGTCTGTGTGGAGATAACATATTTGAAAGATGGCACTTATGCCATTTACTCCTCAAACTGATCTTCTGTTGACTTTTCACTCCAGAAACAGTCTTTCCTTGCATCTAACCTATTCACATCTGCAGCCCTATTTTTTATTTTTCTTAGACTCAACTCAGAAATACAATATTTGGTATAAAAACATTTCAGCTAGGATCTGGGGAGAACCTGCAAATATGAAAACCTAGGGAGACAAGAATAATCGCATCATTATTTACGAACGCTCTAGCTATCCACGTAGAATAAGGATACATGCAGGAGACCACCGAGAATGTTCTATGGACAAGAAAGACTACAGGCAATTGGGGTTTGGATGATAGGACAAATACTGAAATGTCCAACTGATTTACAAACAAGACTATCATATGAAAGGTGAAATGGCCCATGCATTGTTCAGGGTTCTACATGTGTATGCCTATTTCTGAAAGGTGTATCTTAAATACTAAATGATTAATAGTTGTGTGTGTTCAAACAAACAGAAAATGCCTACTATGATTAAGTAGACTGTTCCTTACAGAAAGTTACCTTTATTTGGCAGTACTGATAAACTGTCAGATTGTGGGAGCAAACACTAAGACAAATTACAAAGCAATGATTACTCAAGTCCTAATTTCTTATAGTGTAATTGTGTGCATGTGTGTGTTTGCACGTGTGTGCGTTTAGACATACAACATTCAGCTAACAGTGGATCCTCATTTCATTTAGAATATTCAGGTTTTACTTGGCTTTCACAAATAAACTTCTAATTAAACAATGAGCAATATATAAGCTCAGAGATGTGTGAACTTACTCCTGCAATGTTCAGCTAACAATTTGTCCTGACTGCAAATTGAATGTTTCTGTTTTGCTTTACTTTCATGAAGAGGCTACTACCTAAACATTGGGGAATGTCAAAGTTCTGCAGAGGCTGCCTTTATGAAGCCATTTATCCAAACATGTGATTGGACCAACGTACATGTGCTACCCAGCAGCAAAAAGAAAGCGAAGTGTTCAAACAGGAAAATGAGTTTTTGAGAATTCAGGTTTTGCTGTGCTAAGAAGCACACTCTTTCTGTAGAATATAGAGGGTTTTGAATAGGGGTGCATGAAATTCATGTACTTGCTTTCATGCAATTTTGCAGGAGTCCGCCAAAATGATGTGCAATTACTGGAAATGCAAAACTAGCATTTAGCTCTATATTTGTGCATGTTTGTCCATTTTGGACGTGAAAATGGATTTAATGCTAAAATAGTAATGCAAAAAACAGAAATGCTGTATACAGCAGCCGCTAACATTGAGGTTATTTGTGTTGTTCCACTGCTCCCATGCTAACATTTTGTGATCAATGCCACATACTTACACCGCATGGCATAATGGCATAATCTTGTGCATTTCTCATAGCAAGAATAATGCAAAATTATGCGAGATTAAACAAGCCTAATTGAAACGTAGCCCAGGCCAAACTTTGGAGCTGTTTTCCACAAGTTCCTGCGAACAATACGAGCAGATTGCCATTAGAAAGTTCAAGTTTGTCTATCTTTCATGAAGAGAATGCTCATTAAAAAAAAAAAGATGGCGATGCTCAGCACTATTTTTGGGATCTGGCATTATCTAATGCACTATCACACTAGTGACTTGGGGCCATATTAACAAGAAAGGGCGATACATTATCGCCGCTTTCCTGCCGATAAAGCAGTGATAATGGGCTTGATAATATGCCCTTGTGAATTCCCATAGAAGCCCAGGTTCTGGTGTTAACCTGGGCTTCTATGGGAATTCTCTAGGGCATATTATCAAGCCCATTATCGATGCTTTATCAGCAGTTTCCTGCCGATAAAAGCGGCGATAATGTATCGCCCTTTCTTAATAATCTGGCCCTAAGTACCGGGAGGGACAAAGACAGAGTAACCCCAGGAGGACCCTTAATCGGTGAAATCCAGAATCCATAGAGCTTACATCATATTTGTCAATACTAAGGTGTCCATGTTTGGCACAGTTGGATATATAAGGCGCACAGACTCACTTTGGTAAACTATTTATGTACTCGGTGACTCGCAAATTAAAATGAGTGACCATTGACCAACATTTTGGTTTTACCAATGTGCCACCGCGAAAGTGCACACTGGCGGCTCTGAAACCACATTTTGCCCCACTAGGTGTCTGGAAGATAAGCACAACTCTGCTTGTTTGGGGCTCTTGTCACTGAAGACAGATGTAATATTGGCTATTTTAAAAATTAGCTCTGAGACATCAAAATGTTTTTCTCAGAAGTCTCCTTCACTTTATATTCAATCTATGAACCACGAATGTATTAAACTATATAATACTTTACTTTAAAATCTCTATTTGGTCACTTGGTAGTGATCATAAAGGACATAATTCATTACAAACACATTTTATAAACGCTACAAAAACATACAACACAACTCATAACAACTTTCTGTCTGATCAAATTTACAGAACAAGACAAGGTGAAGGTCAGTTTGGGGTGAGTAGTTGTCACAAGGACATGGAATCTAATCTGCATATTTAAATTGCTTCTCTGGGAACCCTAGCATCAAGGAAATGAGGTATATGCTACAATATGCTTTCTTAAAATCATTTCTTTTTTTAATTAAATTAAAAAGTCGCCTGGTAGCAAGAGGAGAGACTGAATGCTATTTCACACTAAGAGACAAAAACTTCCTCAGTTATGTCTGATTTACATCAGAAAAAAACAGGAAACCAGCACTTTTTTTTCTAGAATGCCCCGAACATCTCTCTTTGTCCAAAATAGAAACTGTGCTTCGCAAGGCATTTACCTCAGTTGGTAAAATGTAATAAAGTGTAATGTAATTTAAATGTGTTCCTCGGTATTCCGCTACGAGGCATGTGATCTTTGTCGCTGGACTTAATAGGTCTCAATTAAAATAGCTGACTCAAAGGATGTGGCTCAAGGGTTTAATGCACCAGCTGTAATAGCTGCACATTGAAGGTCACGGGTTCAAATGCATGCGATGTCCACTCCGCCTCGCGCTCTGTCGAGGCACACAAAATCAGATCCATGTGGACTTGGGACATGAAGAATGCTCAGCTTGTTCCAAAAGCGCTTTGGAGTCTGGCAAAGGATGCAATTAGCCGTCATCCCCGGGGCAAATTATTATGAGCGAGTAACATATTTTAATTTTAAATACTTTTAGTAATCGTTGGTTAGGCTACAGCTTCAATGACATGTCAGTCCAGGCGGAGCCTATTTTAAAATGCCTGTGTGCATATTTGTACCCTGATATATTTTCACTGGACAGATGTAATCGTTTTTAAGTGTGTGAAGTTACTGCCTAATACCCCTTAAGAAACAATGTAACTGGCACAAATGTGCAGGAAAGATGTTTCCTTAAATTAGGCATAGATCCAAAACAAACTTGTTTCTGTCAAGATGATGATAGCCTTTACTTGACAGAAATAAGTAAATTACATTTAAGGAATGGGCTAAGGGGTTGGAGAATAAAATAAAAAAGCATACAATGAATCACGGCATGGGTTTGTGTTTGTGGCATTTTCATTTGTCAGTGGTGTAGGCCATTATGACCTTGATGGATTTGGTGTCGGTGATATTTGGATTTGCTAGTGGAACAACCTATTAGACATAATTTAAATTGTCAGCTCTAAAATGTTCAGTGTTTGATGTTTGCGCTGCTACAATAATGGGATATTAAGGCCATCATTAAAATTCCCAGTGTGATTACATTTCATAAATTACTACATTAAGGTTTACCAAAAACTAATTTAAACCAGCAGCATTACCCACCAAAACTTACACAGATTCAGGCTATGTTATGATATTTTCATTGTGTAGTGCACACATGTAAACTATAGTGTAAGGCAAAAACAAGCAAGCAGCCAACATAGTGTTTTTCAAAATAACTCTGCGCTCGTAAATTGTCATTTTTTTTTAATTACCCAATTTCCAACCTAAAGATCAAATTTGCATTCCACTTCGTGTTTTTACAAGATAAGCTTATGGGTGTCCAAGTGAAACTACTAAAGCAGAAATATATATTAAAAAAACTGAAGAAAGGCCAGAATGGCAGATTGGCCTAATGGCTTCGTTTTGAACAGTAAGAAAGATTTGTGAATGTATAAAAGCAGACACTTAAGGG
Organism: Lissotriton vulgaris; assembly: GCF_964263255.1. Taxonomy (NCBI): domain Eukaryota; kingdom Metazoa; phylum Chordata; class Amphibia; order Caudata; family Salamandridae; genus Lissotriton; species Lissotriton vulgaris. The sequence goes on along the minus strand of NC_141696.1, from coordinate 433,310,236 downwards.
GTGACATTCAATTTGTCAAACAAGGAAATGTGGAACACGCCCCAGATCCAAGTGGTTGTAAATCGAGAAAAGGAATCTAAAGTTATGTTGCTTAAGATTACATGGTAGTTTCTGCTAAAGCCACAAGCACAGCTTTCATACTCTAAAAACATTTCCTCCTCTGTACTTGCATAATATTACATTGCTCTACAAATAATTCTATCAACGAGAGGTCCCAACCAAGTTATAACCTTAAAAAGTATGCTCTGTGGATAGACTCGTGAAGCAGGCCACCAGTTTTTCCTTGGAGAATAAGAGTCAATTTTCTAGTACGAAAAGCCACATTATCCACTCTCTTTGTTCCACTAATCCCTTTAGAACCAAGTGTTTGCTCCTGTCCGGAGGTTTAATGCAAATATAAGATGCAGATTGGGCAACAATTTTGTTCAGATTCAGTTCACATCCAAGAAATTCTTTAACACCAAAGTAGGCCCAATCACGATGACCAAAACATATAAAGTATTGGAAAAAGTTGTGACTGAGTTAACACACCATAGGCCAGCAAATTCAAAACAAATATATCCAACACAAAAATTGTGGCTTGGAAAAAAAACAAACTACCTGTTGGAAAGGCATCCTCAGTGCACCCATATTCACGTAGGGCGCGACTCTGCAGGCATCAAGGTGACTGGCTGTGCCGAGGATCACACCTGGGAGAAGAAGCAAGAAATGGTTCACTTGCAAGTAATTAGATAGGTGCCCATCTAAAATCGTTGACTGTGCGTTATGAATCTTCCTTTATCCTCTCTTTCCTTGACTATTTAACTAGAGCTAAAGAAACTCCATCTACAATAGCATTCCCCTCCTTGACTATCTAAAAAAGCATTTACAAAACCAATCAGCATGCCATTGGCTGGTAGCCCTTTAGCTTTGCCAATCTTGTTTTGCTTTTGCATTGCTTTTATAAAATATTAGTGTTGGGAGAGCTACCGGACCTTTTCAAATATATATTTTGAAAAAGTGCCTAAAAGCAGAAACCATTTTTTTGTCTCAAAAAGCATATAGGGTGATAATAGCATCTGAGGTTCAGATAACTGCTTTGTGTGTGTGTCTGTGCTTCTTGGGAAAGAGCATATTGCAGTCTCTCTCAGGAAGTTAGTCAATGACTGAAGTCTGCTGACCACTTGCCTCATGTTGTACTCTGTAGTGGGCTGAAAATATATGTGAATGACACAACAACAGCAGGCCATGATGAAAAGGGCTAGTTGCAAGCCTGTATTAGTATGTATATAATATATATAATTTTTGTAAAAACAGAATTGCTTGGCTACGGCCAGACCTAAAAATACTCTACCCCCTACATGCATCTGAGGGAAAGTTAAAACGGGCTGGTATTTCACAGTATATGTTATGGTATCTCATTACCACCTTTGCTAAAAAGTAATTGCTAAATATTGTCCCGTACTTTTCGGTGGCTTCCCTGAATAACTATTCTGAATGATCCATCTTCCTCTCTAGGGGCCTGAATTAGAGGAAGGAACCAACGGCAAGGTCACCAAAATGGAGGCAAGTATGCTAGCCACACCAGGGATGGAATCAGACGTGTGTGATTTCATGCTAATTCCATTCTTATAACTTGATATCATCAGTGAAAACGTGGTGCTGAATCTACTGCAGCCAGATCAGAATATCCAAATGATAACTGCTACGATTTGCAAATTTTCGATTTAATTTACATAGCGCTTCAGACCCCTGATGAAGCGCTGGAGTGTTTTAATCAAGGTTAAGTTTTGGGAATCTCTGCTGTGAAAAGGGCAGTAAACATTGTCACAGAAGGAAGCTCTTCTCCACAACATGACCCTGGAATGAGAATATGTGTTCGGAAAATGTACCTTTTCATTATATGTATATATCTAGCACCCGCGCGTATGGGTGGAAACTATGAAAGAGCCACGGTACGTTACTGGAAAATCTGCCAGTGTATTCACCCATTTGCCATAAATCTAATAGTAAACTTTTTCACTACTCATTTGATGACAGATTAACCTGTTCTAGGTTGTAGAAGTGAAGGACATGAAGTCGTTCAGAAAAATCCTAAAATCCGCAGGTGGCAAAAACTGTAAATCTCACCCTAGGACTACTTCTCAATACATATGTCACTATAATTGGTCTCAACGTTGTTTCTCATTACCATTGGTGTTAGTGTAATCCCTATTACCACCTGGGTTCACAACCTGTAATAACAGTGATAAATAGTTTTATCCATGCTTGCTTCCTACTATTTGCACAATCCAATGTATGTCTCTTAAATGTACGCTACAGTAATACATATGCTCGTGTTGAATGTCACTGTTTGTATCAGTTCTGTTGCAACAGGTTTTCATAATGAAAGTTTAAAATCACTACCAGAGGTGGACAAATCATTCTACATAAATACAACACAAACCTCTGAGAAACAACAAATCATTGCGGTGCCATTTTTGGCGAAATTTGCTTTCCATATTTCGCATGACATGGACGCGAAATTTCATGGACTGTAGCTATTTAGCTTCTGCATCGAATAAACAAAAAAAAATCAGCCATGCAACCCATCACGGAGGGTTCAATCTCTTTGTCGTCCAGATCCATATAAACCACTGCCTGAGATGATGCCCACCGATATTGCCTGCATTCCCCACCACAGACCTACGAGGGACCTACCTTTATGCATCTGATTTTCCTGCTTCCGGCATTTTGCTCTTCGATTCTGGAACCACACCTGTAAGAGGGGAGCAGGCGTGTTAGAGGAAAGTGAACAGAGAGAGTCGGCGAGAGAGCTTAATAGTGGGAAACTTGAGGGGCTCATGAGGGACTAGTACTGATGATAGGGGTGTGAGAGGTGGAGACTAAAAGGGCAAAAATGGAATGTAGAGGGATGAAATAGGTGACATGTAATAACGTAAGCAAAAGGTACTGATGATGGAGAGCACATAAGGAGCAAGCTCTTAAGAGGGGTTATAGCATACTATGGCAGTAAGCAGCCCTGGATTTATATCTATTCTACTCGGTTTCCTAGCAAGCAGAACTCTTGGTTTACTTATGAATTAGGTTGATTATTATATGTTACAGATTCTATTGGCTTACTTTTCAGACACTGACCATATTGACTCGCCAAGTTAAAATAGTACTTTCCCCTGAACTGAGGAGATAAAGTGATACCCTGCTTCTTAACTATTTGGTCCTTAAAGTGCCTTAAAGTGAAATTTGTGTAAGCGTGGCTGCTGTTCATAGTCCAAAGAGAAGATTTTTTTAGGAACATATAATAAAAAATAAAGGCAAGGATGCACTGAAGAGGGATATCGTGAGATGAAGGACCTTATGAAGAAGACTATAGTGTGGGTACACTTTGACGAACTACCAAAAATGCTAGGTGTAATGGTAAAGACCCACTCCCTTTGACCCTAGATGACATCAAAGACAGGGCCCTTCATCCCAGCCTCAGCCAACCACCAACTTCCTGCTCATCTTGAGAGACTAAGGAAATGGCAAGGCGTGCAAACTAAAGAAAGTAAGTGGGGCTCTTACAGCCCTCTTTACTTTCGATTCCTGCCTCTCTTTTCTTGACCAGTTAGAGGGGAGATAGCAAGGACCGTGCCCTAGAATCCAGAGAGCGAGAAAAGGGTAGCAGCTGTTGAGAGGGCGTCAGTGAAGGGAGCTGGAGCTAATGAACAACAAGAACTGAAGAAACAAATAGATCTGGCTTACTTAAGTCAGACCTATTGGTTTTGTCAAAGCGACCAAGTGTGCAGAATTTGTATTTCAGCAGCGGCCCAGCAGCAGGAACAGGGGACATGCTGAGTGGGCTGAATTTTATTGGCAGCCATGCAGCTGAATGCAGTTGTTAGGGATGCCAAAGAGTCATTCCTCTGATTGGAAACCATGTGTGCAAGGCTTCCTAGCATTTCATTTGTTTTTGCCGTAAAAAGAACCAATTTGTCTTGTAAGTGAAAAAATGAGCAAATAAAATGTCTGTTTTTGTATACAAAGCCATAATAAGATAAACACTGAAATGTAACAAATGTGTGATGATTGCATTTTTCATATGAAAAATAGGGCCATATGTATCAATGTTAGGTTTTGCGATTCTCAAATAGCGATTTTTTGAGAATTGCTATTTGAGAATCGTAAAACACTATGTATGTAGGATTTGCAATAAATGTTGCGAATCTTACATTTTCCTTAATTGCGAATCGCAATTTGCGATTCGCAATTAAGGAATACCCCATTCATTACTATGGGCCTAGAGGCCCATAGGAATGAATGGGAAGACATTTTCAATTTGTGATTCCCAATTAGAGAATCGCAAATTGAGAATGCAAATTTAAGTGTGCCAGGGTGTCAAAAGGACACCCTGTTGTACCCCTGAAATGAGAATTGGTGCACATGTGGAACACATACACTCGCTAAGGGCATGTGTGTGCACCACATGCCACTTTGAAAGATGCAAAAATGTGCATTTTTGAAAGAAGTCACAAATTACCACCAATCTGTAGTTGGAAGTAATTTGCAATTCCTTATGCCATATTCGCACAACTTGGGTGTGTCATACATTCCATTTAAGGAATCGCAATTTGTGATTCCTTAAATGCATTCTCAAAGTAAGGAATCGCTAATTTTTTGATTCCTTAATTTGTAATACAAATGTGCTTTCATACATAGCACTAGGTCAAATTGCGATGATAGGGGTGTGAGAGGTGGAGGCTGAAAGGGCAGAAATGGAAAGTAAAGGGATGAAACTGATGACACATAATAACATAAGCAAAATGTACTGATGACGGAGAGCACATAAGGAGCAAGCTCTTGAGAGGGGAAAAAGCAGACCATGGCAGTAAGTAGCCCTGAACTTATATATTCTACTCGGTTTCCTAGCAAACAGAACCTGTGGTTTACTTATGAATTAAGTTAATTATTATATGTTACAGATTCTAATTGCTTACTTTTCAGTCATTGACCATATTGACTCGCCAAGTTAAAATAGTATTTTCCCTAGAACTGAGGAGAAAAAGTGATACCCTGCTTCTTAACTATTTGGTCCTTAAAGTGAAATTTTTTTAAACGTTGCTGCTGTTCATGGTCCAAAAAGAAGATTTTTTTAGGAACATTTAATAAAAAATTAAGGCAGGGATGCACTAAAGAGGGATAGCCTAAGATGAAGGACCTTATGAAGAAGACTATAGTGTGGGCACACTTTGACGAACTACCAAAAATGCTAGGTGTAAAGGAAAAGTTTCACACCCTTTGACCCTAGATGACATCAAAGACCTAGCCCTTCTTCCCAGCGTTAGCCAACCACCAACTTCCTGCTCCTTCTGAGAGACTAAGGAAAGGGCAAGGCGTGCAAACTAAAGAAAGTAAGTGAGGGTCTTAAAGTCCTCTTTACTCTCGATTCCTGCAATTTGCGATTCCTTATGCCATATTCGCACAACTTGGGTGCGTCATACATTCCATTTATGGAATAGCAATTTGTGATTCCTTAAATGCATTCGCAAAATAAGGAATTGCAAATTTTGAGATTCCTTAATTTGCGAGACAGTTGTGCTTTCATACATAGCACTAGGCCAAATTGCGATCGCAAACACTGAAATTCTGCGAATTTCAGCGTTTGCGATCGCAATTCGCCTTGATACATATGGCCCATAGTCCCTTATGCATTCAATGGAAACGCTACCTAGGAAGTGGAAGATTACATTCAACAGCACGATGGCGAGAGTAAAATACCTTCCAGCCTATTCAAAAATTGGGTTGAAAATATTTAAAGCCAATGGCTGAAGGGAGCTCACATAAGTAAGTCAATGGATTAAAGCGGGCTGACCCAAAGCCCGCTCCTTGTGTATTCAACACAAAAGGTTGCTTCGCCAAACCTAAAAAAGAACAACCATCACTAGTGAAAGCATGAAAGGAGGAGAATATGTGATATTAATAGGATAAACGAGGCACAGTGTGAGAAGAGTGCACCAATGAGACAGTGCTCCCGCCTCGAGTTAATCAGAATCCCAGATACAGGAAGTGTTTCTAACCCAGGACGCCACTGAGACAATACAAGACATCAAAATAATGCCTTGGTTTCTTAGCTGGGCTCAATACGGACCGTGGGAAGAGAGTCCATAGCCGACTACGGAGAAATCTCCAAATAGTGCACTATCAAACATGTTTTTACACTGACACAATTAGAAGGGCATACTTATAGTTACTACAAAAACTGAGGTCAAAATATCTAACAAAGAGACAAGAAGCTCTCCATTTATCAAGAGACATGTTAGAGGCAGAACACTGAACTCACAGGGCTCCTTCCTACCTGTGGAACGCTCTCCTACATCCCATTCCTAGTGAAAACTATTTTTTAAGATGCAGAAGGGTCATGAAGACACGCCTTTTGAGACAGACTTTTGGACATAACACAGATATCAATCTCGGCTCCATCAACTCCCTGTTACCACTGTTATCCTCCTGTCACGAGACAGGACTACTCCTTAACCCGCTCCTTGCTTATGGGACTAATTGGTTGAACAAGTACTATATAAAAGCAATACACAAAATAAAAAAACATTTTTTTAAAGATAAAACTATGCAGGAGAAAGGCACATGCAACTCTAGTTATTTCGTTTCAGCTTGTTGGAAATTTGAAGAATCATGTGACTACTTTTTTCAAGAGACGTTTTAGAATTATTACTATGGCATGATTTGTGCCTAATCTGTGATGAGTGTACATGCCTGTGTATGACTTCATTTGAAGCTACAGATGAACTGCTGGCTGTACGTGGAGGATCACACAGAACTGAACTATTGGACAATTTCCACATGTACATAACTTGAATATATGTATGTGATATATATATATATATATATATATATATATATATATATATATATATATATATATATTTTTTTTTTTTTCTTACTGTACATATGCGTGTACTTAGTATGAAAAATCTATACCTCCTTATCGTTCAGAAGTTTAGATTTAATATTCGTCCTCGATATTTGCATACCTAGATGGCAGATTTCATATTCAGGGTACATAACAAGGGAGATTATGTGTGTGACTCAGTACTAATACTAAGATCTATTAATACGGGTTTTTTGCTCATCTGCCTTTAGTCCATCAGTGATTTTATGTGCCCTTTGGCACATCATGTTCCTTCAGGTGCTGTACCTAAATTCCTCTTGTCCCATTAGAATACTGTAGTCCCCTTACAACTCTCCAGTGAAATAAGAGTTAATGAAGTAGGTGATAGTCCAGTCTGGAAAAAATGTAAGATTATTACTGTCCTGCCCTTTCCAGTGTAGAGAGTTGGTTACCGCTACCAGCTTTTTTTTTTCACTTATATATACACTTTTAATTTAACTTTTAGTTTCGTTAAGAACCAAAATGTGAAATGTGTGTAACGTGCCAAAAGAAACAACTTAGTAGCATTGAAATTTATGAATGTGGAGCCTGTGGATGGGATCTTTCCCAAAAAAAAGCACATGAGCCAATCAATCCCAATTACACTTAACTCTGCAGTAGGCGGAGGCCGCACAAAGACTTGACAGTCCCCGGTGATCCTCTGTCCCTCATTACAGGGAGGAGATCCCAGCTCTACCTGCCTAGGATTTGACAGTCTCCATGAACATCATTGTTCTCAGTGCCCTCTTCATGGCGAAAAGTGACTCTTAGAAGAGGATACAGGGAGCTCCACAAGCTTGCACCCTGCATGCTGAGGATAGAGCCTGGGCGGGAAACAAGCCCTACAGATAAATAGTGGAAGGGGAAGTAATTAACATGGGAAACCGGAAGAGTCGTCACAAGGAGTGATGTCATGGGAAGTGATCAAGGTTCTATCCTATATCTCACTTTCAAAATGAATTAACTCATTTATTAGTCAAAGCCGGGGTGCAATAGTTGGTGTATAGGATGCATGAAAGCAAGAGAATGGATTAGGCAGCCTGGCAGTTATGCCACAGCCGCAAGCAACTCCTCTTCTCCCCCCCCCTTTTTTCTTTTCCTTTTTTTCTCTCTTGCTACATCCTTTCCTTTTTCTCACTTACTTTCACTCTTATAGTAGGACAGGAGATAGGGGATCATCCGAACATGTATTTAAATTCTACGTGAACCATTGTCATGCACAGCCAGTTTGGGATGTTTCCCCGCGAAGGGAAAGCGATGTTAATTGTATGTGTAAAAATATTTTCATAAAAATTCTTTGAAATAAAAAAAAATAAACAGCATGGTGCCACACTTTAAATGTAAGCTGTGATATACAATATGTGCATCTACTGTCATGGTGGGTGGAGGGACAACAAGATGTTGCCATGTCTTTGATTCACTGTAGCCTCAGAGCCTCCGTAAACCTTGCATCCATTCTTTCGAATTTGCGGGGCAACTAATTGCACCTACATCCTCTCCCGGCCTGTGCCTCAGCCAGGGTGTAATGAGCATCAGGTCCCTCAATTTAGCTCAGTTCAATTTAATATAGACTTATCTTCTCTGTTAAATCATGGGGAGGAGAAGGGCAATTGGTTGCTAGTTGCTTGTAGGCTCAAGCGCACGGGTGGAGAAACTGTCGGAGACGCAAGGAACTTGAAGATTGGGTGAAGCTGAGTTTAGACGACCCTATCAACTAAAGACACTTGGGCAGTATTTGACAACTATTTGTCTATGAAGGATCATGTTAGCACCATCACAAGGATGTGCAGATTTTACATCTACCAGCTCGTCAGACTTAAACTCTCCTCCCTGAAAAAAATAGGGCTGCACTAGAAAGGGTCATAGTGGCTGGCGGCCTGGTTTAATTATGCCCTGTTTCTCCTGGCACCACTTAGTTAGTTCTGCATTGCCTCCCAAGTAATTCAGAACACCATTACTAGGACGGAAGTAGGCTTGTCGTCGCAGAACCACATATCCTGGACATTCAAGAGACTTCCTTGGCTTCACATTGCCAAATGGTATATTTTTGAGTTTTATTGCTAATTTTTATAAATAATTAATGGAGAAGTATGGAACATTGGAATGACAGGTTGAAACGTTGGCAGCCTTTGAGGTCACAGGATAAGGGATAGGTAATTCTGCCAAGGTGATAGAGGAAAACAGTAGGATGAAAATTTGTATAAGTGCTGAAAAGCATGAGATGACCTCTTGCTGGCATTATGGTCATTGTGTGGCCGGGCAAATTCACAAGGGAGTTAAAAAAAAACTCTCCTTTAAGCCCAAAGAATGGTCTTTGTTGTTTGTTTTGCCAATGTCTGGATACTCAAGTGCTTTTAGATTTTTTTTACAAATTCTTGACTATGAATGTGAATTAATTCTTATATTAAATTCCTGACTGTGACTCTGGGCCCGATTCACAGAATGAACTTAAGACTCAATCCTAAACTTACTACTATTTTGGTATTCACAGAATGCACTTACTCATTTTGGTATTCACAGAAGGCACTTACTCATTTCGGTATTCACAGAAGTTAGTAGTCCTAACTTTAGGACTCCTAAATGCCTTCTGTGAATACCGAAAGTCTTAAAATTGGGATTTTTCTCAATTTAGTAGTAGTAAAGTTAGGACTCCTAACTTTAGGACTCCTAAACTGAGAAAAATCCTAATTTTAAGACTTTCGGTATTCACAGAAGGCATTTAGGAGTCCTAAAGTTAGGAGTCCTAACTTTACTACTACTAAATTGAGAAAAATCCTAATTTTAAGACTTTCGGCATTCACAGAAGGCATTTAGGAGTCCTAAAGTTAGGACTCATAACTTTACTACGACTAAACTGAGAAAAATCCTAATTTTAAGACTTTCAGTATTCACAGAAGGCATTTAGGAGTCCTAAAGTTAGGACTACTAACTTCTGTGAATACCAAAATGAGTAAGTGCATTCTGTGAATACCAAAATGAGTAAGTGCATTCTGTGAATACCAAAATAGTAGTAAGTTTAGGATTGAGTCTTAAGTTCATTCTGTGAATCGGGCCCTTTGAATTTGCTTTTAGTAACATTATGACCCTTTACTTCCAAATAGTAATACAAATGAATAAAGCTTTAGTTAGGGTCATTTTTCTATCTTTGCCATTGTATGTGGTCCATGTTACTCTGTTTAAGGCAAAAACGTGTTGTAGGTCTCTGGGACCTCTGTGGTGTTGGCATTGCTCCTTGGTAATTCAATATAGATCAAGTAGGACCTTATTTGAGGTGTTCTCAGTCCAACTGAACACTAAATCTATGCTGGTATGTTGTTTATCCTTATGACTACATTGATATTCTGATTTGAAGAGGTTGATAGGAAGCCAACCAGTGGCAAAGGGGGTTCAATGTTCTTGCTTGCATTGATCTTGCCCACACTTCTGGGTGCAAATCAAATGAGATACTGGTCTCTTTTGTCAGATCTAGCAAAGAAATCTTAGTCTTGGACCAGGTGAGACACCAAAATGTCTTCTTCACCCGGTAGATGACAGGTCTGCCTTGGCTGTCCCTGACAGAAGACTAAGGAAGAGGGGATTCATCATAGAGACATTGGAATAGAGAGTAAGAGTAAGAGAGAATCTGGTGAAGTTGCTAATGGCAGTGAGAGAGAGTGAGAGGCAGAGTGTGAAAGAGAGAAAGGACGCAAGCCAGAGTCAAGAAACAAGCACAAGCCTTTGAAAGGCTATACAACAAGGATGGGGAATACAAATATGACATGGTATAGACCCTTGAACATGCACCATAGCTCAGCAATGTGTCTTATCTGTGGCAAAATGTGCAGTACTAACAGACACTCAACAGGTACAGGCTTACTGAGCACAACTACTGATTCTACCACGGCGCCACAGATAGGAATAGATACCCAGAAAGACTGAACCCTGAAAATACTGTGACAAGGAAGAAAAGCTGAACTTGAGAAACAATTTCATTGCAAGACCGAAGGTTATCATTATGCCAAAATCCTTTTAATGCCACTCCAACACAGAACTTTAAAGAACATTCTATCATAAGCAGTGACAATCCAGAATAGAACTTTCCCCCACATATAAATAGTCAATGAACGGAATCATCTTCCTCTTTCAAATGTTGCTCCTCATTCAGATAAGTAGCACTTTCATTTACTTTACTTTTTCATACCCTTGGTGGTGGCTGTATGACTGTTTGGATGGTTTCCAGTTTATGGAAACGGGTTCTTTAGCTATTTGTTACAATGTTGTTGTGCTTTTCCTCTTTTATGGCCCACTTATTTATCTTTAGATATGTTATGCACTGATAACGATAGTTATTAAGTAGGTACAGTCATGAGGTAAACTTTCACTTTTGTGTAAGCTTACACTGGCTCTAGTAACTTTACTACCTTTTGCTATACACAACTTAAGGGCCCGATTCACAAAGGTAAACTTTCATTTTTGTGTAAGTTGACGATTCTGTGCTATTCAAAGGCATCTTACTAGTAATATCTTCTACAGCTGCAGAGTCTTCAAACATAAAAAAATAAGACAACTCTACCTTGTCTTCTCTAAACCTCCAAGACGTATTTAAAGTTAGAAAAATATTCTCCACCCATGTGTGGCCCCCTTCAATAAGCTGCCTTGGCTCCGCAAAAACGTCTGACGCCTGCATAGAGGGAATGTCAGAATACCCTGGTTTCTTTTTTTTCTATAAAACCCAGATGCAAGCAGGAGAGCATGTACACCATGATTTTGAGAAAATATAGAGAGGGTAGAACACACCATCAGACGAGAATAAGACTCCATCACAAGAACAGTTCTCAATTGGACTCCAGAAGGCAAACTAAAGTGAGTCAGGCCAAAGAACACCGTCAGGAGAACTGTGGAAACAGAAAGTAAAAACCTGAACCACAGTTGTTGCACTGTACGGAAACTTGACCTAGATAGATAGAATTGGAGGTCCTTCATTGCTGCCCTACATGCCAGTTGACATAATGGGCAGTAAGTGAGAGAAGAAAGTTCTATAAAGTTCTTGAAACTGGGTGTTCAGGTTTCATACCCTGCATTACGAAATGCTGTGTCTAAATACCACTGCTCAAAACCTCAAATGCACTAAGATGTGATTTGTAAAAAAATGTGTTAACAATAACAACTTGTTTTATAGAGCACTTCATACAGCACTGCAGTGGTTTCTAAGTGCCGTACATAAAAGGGGAAACAGCCTTCACAATGTTTTTGCCTCGTTGTGCCTTTACCAAGCATTTTTTTAGGTGCATGTTTTTACCGTGAATATGTATTTAAAACGCATGCCAATCTAAAACATTTAAGGTAAGTTGGGAGGGGTGGGGGGGGTTTCCCCTCACAAATACAGGGGCATATTACCAAGCAATAGCGATAATTATCGCTATTGCTTGGTTAGAGACAAAAATGTACCGCTGATCTGCGGCGATTTTTACCGCAAATAAACCTTGGTATTACCAAGGTTTAACGCAAATGCGATAAAAATCGCCGCAAAGCATGAATATCGCTGAAAAGTCCGCAATATTCATGCATTACCGAGCTAATGCTCTTAGCCATGTTATCCACCTCCCATTGGATAACATGGCTAAGAACTGCTCAGGGCAGGTGTTAGCTTTTGGAGATATTCGCGCTTAGCGCGAATATCTCCAAAAGTTGGTAATAGGAGATAGCGATGTTAGCGACTATTTTCAGTCGCTAACATCTTGGCACGCCCACTTTGCATATCATTAGTGATAAATATCACTGACATGCAAAGCGGGGCCCACGATGGTCGCTATCTCCTACTAGCTGTTGCTAACTGGTGTTAGCGACAGCTAGGTAATAGGGAGATAATTTTATCTCCGCTTTCTTGGTTTTTAAAGCCAAAAAAGTGGAGATAAACCCCCTTGATAATATGCCCCACAGTGTTTTTAAATCTAAAAACATTGCGTGGTATTGGCATGCGTTTTAAGTGCATACTCGCGGTAAAAACATATGCGGAAAAAAATGTGTGTCAAAGGCCTGCGAAGTAATTGCATGCGTTGTACCGTCGTACACCCACATAAAAGATGTTACTATTAAACAATTTAATGGTGCTCAATTTACTGATCATGTTAGAATGAAAGGTTGTGTTGGTATTGCCAGAATTAGGAAAAGTATTGCAGCTCACTACCTTTCTAAGAAGAGAAAGCTCCTCTTTGACATCTACTGGCTGTAACAAATGGTCTTCCATCCATCTTAGAAGTGTACTTTGGCATGAGTAAAATGTGCCTATTTCCAAATAGAAACTAAGGACAAGATGTGCAAAGCTTTTCCCTTATGTCTCCCTTAAAAATAAGTATCTTGTTCCATGAAAAAAGCATGAGGATTTGTTAATGTGTAATCTACATGTGTTTCACAAATGTCTAAAATGCACGTAGGAAAATAACAAAGTATAAGTTAGTTGTGTACAATTTACTACAACAAGTTGTCCTTTACCAATATAATTTAGGTTTCGAAAGTGGGAGCTCCAGGTGTGTAACCCTGAACAACGAAAGGTGCCTGAGGAATATTCAATCACATGCAAAACATGTGTGTTAACACGCTAAAATGAATTAACAGAAAGTTATACGTTTCTGGCATGATAGGGCAAATTATTTTTTAGTACAATTTCTTTTATCCAGTATGTTTACGCGTTTTAAGCATTTTGCCACACCTGCCTACACAAATGTGAATTTAGAGTGAAATCTACAACATTTTGTTCTTTCACTAATTCATATCAAGGAAAAATGTGTGCAGCAACAACAAAAAAACGCTGATAAACAATTTTTAAACCATTACTAAATTTGTACAGCATACGTATTGAAGATTAAAACTGGTTTTGCACAATTAGTGTAGCATGTGATCCTTATGATGGCCCTCAAAACCTTATTGATGCGTCGTAGATTCTTTATGTCAAGCCCACTAGATAGCACAAGCAGTCTGGTTGCAAAAGACATGTTGTGGAATTACTGAGAACATACAGAGGTTTGGAGCCCGCCCTATGCTTACCATTGGTTGGCTTCCCTGGAACTCTCATTTTGCTGCATCTTATGTGATGGGTTTCCTGTCAATCTGGTGTTTGTCCCTCCCATGGAGCCTAGACTTTACCAACTCTTTGACTGGCTGGCTGCAATGCTTCATCTGCTTGCTTTTAGGGAACTACTTCTATCTTTTTTATTTAAGCACTCTTTAAGAGTGCATGTGTTTTGCAGCTGCCTCTTTAATCCTTCCCCCAATCTGCACTCCTTTTGCTCTCTCATCCATGTGCTTTGCACCCTCCACGCTGCTCTCTTTCACCAATGTTCTCTTCCTCTTTGCATTCACTTTTTTTTATTTACCAATCCAAGATGGAAGAAAATCAAGAACTTTTGTAGGCAGATGCATGTGTGTTGAACAAATGCGCATGCCCATCAAATGATGTCATTGCTCCATCGTTGCAGGTTTTTTTTAATGTTTATGTTTAGCAGTGCTTCACAACAACTGCGATGCTGTACATCATCAATAAAAACCATAAGCTGATAGGTCTTATAGTTGGGACCTATTACCTTTGCCAATGCTTGTTTTGTGCTTAGCCTGACTGCGCTCATTGCTCTCCTTTCGTGGTAAGAAGCCACTTGTGACCTATGTTAGTCCACTTACAATAAATTAAGTCAATAAAACAAAACAAAATGGAACAGAACGATATTTTACCTCAAGCTTAGCACCACCTTTGCATTTATAAAGTGGAGAAATCTTTTTTATCCATTTGGTACTATTTTAAAAGCATCAAAAATACCGTGTAATAAAGATTTTACAGAAGAAGTCCCAGTTCTTGAATAACTTTGTTAAAACAGCAATCGAAATTTGAGTAGTTCTGTTTAACTGTATATATAAAAACACAAACTGATTTTGCCTCAACTCTAATTCCAGTTCAACATTTTGAAAACTGGAGAGCATATATTATCACTTTTTCATATCGAGCTCACACGACAAAAACTAAGTGAAATTAATGTGCTCCTTTTCTTGCCCTGGTGCAAAAGAATAAGCAGTTTGCCATACTTGCACATGCACCAACTGACAATGTCGTTCCGCCTGGAGTCCCCAGTAGTCTAGAGCAGCGTGTTTGATTGGCCAAGCTTCTGTCACTGTGCCCCTTGCAGGAGCACGGTTCGTCACACCGGAAGGGGCGGGACGGGGGGTCCCATCTCTTAACGCTGATTGGAGCTGAAGTTAAACCAAACACCTCCAACCCTGGCTGCTCCCCGCACTTGCCAAGTAATCATGCGGTTAATTAATACTAACTGCACTTTCCGCATCACGTCCCCGCCGAGCCCTGGAGCTGGCTTAATGATGGTCATTTACAAGAGAGTAATTAGTGCGGAGAGCCGCCTCTGACGGCGTTCATTACCCGGGGTGGTCATTCTTCTGCAGCGCCAGAGCCTTACCTGGAAGTGATGGCTGCGGCCTTGACGAGGATTACAGACTGCTAATAATACCACAGTTGTCAAACCGGGCCGCGGCGGTGTTGAGTTATTGACTGCTGATAATATCATAGCTGGCAACTGATTCCTTCATTAGCAAGTGTCACTGCCTGGATTATTGACTGCTAATAATACCACAGTTGGCAAACTATCCCTGTGCCAGGCAGTGTTGAGATATTGACTTCTGATAATATCATAGCTGCCAACTGAGTCCTTCATGAGCAAGTGTCACTGGTGGATTATTGACTGCTAATAATACAGATGGCGAACCGTCCCTGGGCCGCGGCTGTGTTGAGTTATTGACTGCTGATAATATCATAGCTCCCAACTGGCTCCTTCATGAGCACGTGTCACTGCCTGGATTATTGACTGCTAATAATACCACAGTTGGCAAACTATCCCTGTGCCAGGCAGTGTTGAGTTATTGACTTCTGATAATATCATACTTGTCAACTGATTCCTTCATGAGCAAGTGTCACTGGTGGATTATTGACTGCTAATAATACCATTGGCAAACCGACCCTGTGCCGTGGCTGTGTTGAGTTATTGACTGCTGATAATATCATAGCTGCCAACTGGCTCCTTCATGAGCACGTGTCACTGCCGGGATTATTGGCTGCTAATAATACCACTGTTGGCAAACCGTCCCTGGGCCGGGCTATGTTGAGTTATTGGCTGCTGATAATATCATAGCTGCCAACTGGCTCCTTCATGAGCAAGTGTCACTGGTGGATTATTGACTGCTAATAATACCATTGGCAAACCGACCCTGTGCCGTGGCTGTGTTGAGTTATTGACTGCTGATAATATCATAGCTGCCAACTGGCTCCTTCATGAGCACGTGTCACTGCCGGGATTATTGGCTGCTAATAATACCACTGTTGGCAAACCGTCCCTGGGCCGGGCTATGTTGAGTTATTGACTGCTGATAATATCATAGCTGCCAACTGGTTCCTTCATGAGCACGTGTCACTGCCTGGATTATTGGCTGCTAATAATACCACAGTTGGCAAACTATCCCTGTGCCACTGCAGTGTTGAGTTATTGACTGCTGACAATATCATTGCTGCCCACTGATTCCTTCATGAGCAAGTGTCACTGGTGGATTATTGACTGCTAATAATACCACAGTTGGCAAACTATCCCTGTGTCAGGCAGTGTTGAGTTATTGTCTGCTAATACTGTAATACATAGCTGCCAACTGACTCCTTAATGAGCAAGTGCCACTACTTGGATTATTGACTGCTATTAATGTCAAAGCTGCCAACTGGTTCCTTTAGGAGCAAATGCCACTACGTGAATTGATGACTGCTAATAATACCCCAGCTGGGAAACTACCCCTGGGTCACAGCACTATTGAGTTATTGACTGCAAATAATATCAAAGCTGCCAAGTGGCTCCTTCATGAACAAGTGTCACTGGTGGATTGTTGACTGCTAATAATACCAAAGTTGGCAAACCGTCCCTGGGCCGCGGCTGTGTTGAGTTATTGACTGCTAATTATATTATAGCTTCCAACTGGGTACTTCATGAGAAAGTGTCCCTGCGTGGATTATTGACTGCTATTAATGCCACAGTTGGCAAACTATCTCTGGGCAGCAGAAGTGTTGAGTTATTGACTGCTGAAAATATCATAGCTGCCAACTGGCTCGTCCATGAGCAAGTGTCACTGTTGAATTATTGACTGCTAATAATACTACAGTTGGCAACCTATCTCTGGGTGCGGAAGTGTTGAGTTATTGGCTGCTAATAATATCATACACAGCTGCCAACTGACTCCTTCATGAGCAAGCACCACTGCCTGGATTATTGACTGCTTTTAATGCCACCATTGGCAACCTATCTCTGAGCCGCGGAAGTGTTGAGTTATTGACTGCTAATAATATCATAGCTGCCAACTGGCTCCTTCCTGAGCAAGTGTCACTGCCTGGATTATTGATTACTAATGAATCCATAGTTGGCAAACTACCCCGGGCCATGGCACTGTTATGTTATTGACTGCTGATACTATCATTGCTGCCAACGGACTCCTTCATGAGCAGGCACCACTGCCTGGATTATTGCCTTCTAATAATACTACAGATGGCAACTGGCCCCTTTGGGAAATTGCCATGGTGTGGATTATTGACTGCTGAAACACATCAGCGGGCAAAACGCTGCTGTGGCAGTAGCCAGTGCCGGGATCTCTAACTGGCAATAATACCCTGGCCCCTGGGCAGCGACAATGCATGGTTTATTGACTGCTAATTATATAGCTGGCAATTGGCATTTTCATGACCAGTGGCCACTAGGTGCATTATTGACTGCTCACAACACCACAACTGGTAAGTGGCCCCTGTGCAGAGGCCAATATATTGTTTACTGACTGCCAATAATACCACAGCTGGCCGCTCTTCCTTTAGGCAATTACCACTGCATGGATTACTGACTGCTAAAATACCACAATGTCCTCAGTGTGGATTATTGACGGCTAAGGATGACATAACTTGCAATTAGGACGGGCTACGGTGTAGATTATTGACTGTTAATATTAGCACAGGGGTCACCAGGCCCGTGCCATGAGGGCGGTTCGCTGGCAAAATCAGCGACCACTGCAGTTGATAACTGACTGCTGATAACATGGACTCTTGTTTTAAGGGTGGCCTCGTGTCAAAAGCAGCGGCCACCGCTTGGACAATTGGCTGTTACCAAAGCTGTCAACTGTCTCCGTATCACGAGGATGGTTTCAGCCAGTCGTGGATTATTATCCAATAGAACCGTGCATGCTGGGACTTGTAGGCCCAAACTTACAACGGTCCATTCAACATGCGCAGCGCTCTTCTGAAAAAAACACTCAAACATCGAGGCGGACAGAAAGACACCTAAAAAGTTGTATGCTGCGTAAAACACGTAAAACCTGCACTGCCATTTAGTGTTATCTTTACCTAAGCCATTTGGGGGAATTTAACAACGTTTAAAGTGTAAGGAGTTGCCTGGACCAGCAGTTATCAGACCCTGCGACCTTGCCGTGAGAGGTTTTACAGTGCGTGCGTTAACCCATTGAACAACCAAGCTAGCTTGAGTCCGTGGTGGTTCGCGGGTCTCGTGAGATCTACTTTATGATGTATTGTTAACTACAGAGGGTGGTCAACACACAGCCCGTGGCCTCGGGGTCTCAACTAAACGTGTAACTTGCTCCACAAAGATGCTTGCTTTTGTGTGGCGAATTTGAGTTTAGTGAAATAAAGCGCTAATGACCACAGACTGAACGTGTAAGCGCTTTGCTGTGTACCGGACTTCGACAGTTTACGTCTAACGCAAACAGCAAATCTTCGAACAGTGATTGTTTTCATGTATTGTTACAGCTTCGAACAGCTTCGAGCCGCTGTAAATAGTCAACAGTATTAGTATGCACTATAATTAAACTGACATTATCTGTCCCAGAGGGACGTAAGGGTGAGTCGGAGTTTGACCCGGTGTCCTGTTTGCTTTGACAAAAAAGTACAGTATAGTTACTCCTACTCTTTAGACTCGTGTTCTCAGACTGCTCCCATTTTATTTGATAACGGAAAATGCACAGGTTTGTGTCCTAGATAAAAGCGTCTTTAGTCAAGTGGACTAGCCAGGCGTCTTTTTTTCAAGGGGGGGGGGGGGGGGTGATAAATCAACTAGATCAAATCTTCATGAATTCACCGATTTCTTATGACTTACTGATAAAAAAACAGCATGTTCAATGTAGGAAAGGCGCTTTATCAGCTACGCAGCGCTAAATACATGTATTTTCTAATTTTTTACAAGTATGATAATTCAAAATCGTTAGTTTGCTCCTTGTTTCTACTCTTACTAAACGTCACCTAAGTGTCTAGAATGCAATATGTATGCATTGCATAAATCAAAATAATTACACCGAAATATTACCCATCTCAAAAGCATCCTTTTTTATCGACCTTGGAGAGACGACAAGCTATTTGACCTACTTGAACATACTCGTAAAGCTTTGTCCGAAGTAGGACTCAATAGTACGGCTTTGGCCGAAGTCTACACCGCACATGCTGCAAACTCGGTACCCTCTATGCGCATTTAGAATTCAGAGCTATTGATGAAAAGTAGCACACCCTAATAGGGAGTGTGAAGCATAATTAGTCAAACATGTGGTAGCAGCATCACTTGTTGAAACCCTACCCTATCTCTTTTCTCGTGGACAAACCTGGAACCTACAAACTAAAGTAATTTTAGTCTCAGACTGTTCAGGGTCGTAGTGTCAGCTAAATGATTTTGGGTGTCCTGGGCAAGAAATATTCTGGAAAGCTGTGTTCAAAGTAACTTTGAATTTTAGTACACGTTTTCTGTTCATTTAAGCCTTATTAAATCAATCAATGTTGAATTATATGTCAAAGATTCCGATAAAGAAATTGGCAGAAGTTAAAGAAAGAATTCGCTTTCACGTGAGGCCCTCGGAACATCTAGGCCTGTGCAATTACCCATTTTGCCCCATGTTTCAAAAAGCCTCTTCGAGGTCCCCAATAGTCTATCCTCAAAAGTTGGCGCATTTCTCGAAGAATATTACATCCGCCTCTTTACACTCATCTCGGACCAGGGGTGTATATTAAACCTCAATCAGGTGACCTATCCCTGTGTTTTCCAGAAACACATCTATGTTCTGCTCTAACAAGAAATTTCGCAAAAGGGAAATCACGCGAAATTTAGAAAGGAGTACATTTCCCTCTTAAATTCATACGGTTGCAGAGCTTGCGTGAGGGAAGGGGTCAGATGATGTTAGCGGGAGATCAGGAAGGCGGACAGAGCTGCGGTTTGTTGAGGAAGGCGCAAAAAGGCAATTTTGCAATCAACTGTTTTCGCCGTGAGTGGGTTCGGGGGACCGATGCTTCAACTGCGGGAACCTGTCTTTGAGCAGGAGTTCGAATACTGGAACGTCCAGTCAGACGTTCATTCTTCTGTGGTCGATAAATGAATTACAATTCACCTACCGATGCAACCCCTACGACTGCGCGCCAGGATACCCCAAGGGGTAAAGGAGTGCTTTACAAATATGTTAAACTATTAATTAAGTTAGCTGTTTAAGTTAGCTTAGCAACAAGGTTTACATCCACAACCCCACTGATTGCTATTTATGGCCTGTTTTGTCTGATATTCGCACGCATGCGTATTATTTCGCACACATATTTTTTTTTTTAATGCGCTAAGTTATTTTCTGCACTTTGAAGTTTCGGCCCAATCTCACGCGGCGCTTTAAAAGGTACAAACTATAAAAATGTACCATTGACTCGCGATCGTTGTATGCAGGGAAATTCATTTTTCTATTTTTTTTTTAGAAAAGTTAACTTTTATTTTTATATATTTCGTGCTAAACTCTTGGGTGATCTAATCGGAGAGGCTTCTCGTGGAAATGAATGAAACCTCACCAGGGATGGTTAATTTTGTATGAATCAATAAACCCCCCTTCCCAAAAAGAAACGCACGAAACGGGGGCTCCAGGTTCAGCGCAGGCTTGGAGGCACTCTAAATAATGTAGGAAGCCCTAGAATAGGTTGGGGTGAGGCCGCGGGAAACACAACTAGTTATGCGGGCATGAAAACACACAATCAGCCGCTCGGTTTAGCGATGATAAATCAAGCGCAGTCCGGGTCCCTTTGCAATTAGCCCGAATATGAGCTACACAGCGCAGAACAGCGCTCCAGACAGTTACTTCTTCATTAGTGCTCGCGACGTGATTTCCTCCACAAACGCTTTAATCTGATTTCCTCTTGATTTCCATTAGAGACAGTGAATAATGACATTTAATTTAGCGCTGCTCCATAAAGCCGCAGATTTTTCGTGGTAATTGAATTACTGCCGGCTCCTCACTCCGGGCTCATAACTTCAGATTAGGCCCCTGACAGCTGGGCGCTGTGGGCTTCCCGGGCCGCTAAAAATACAAGCTTAATAACGACCGCAGTCCAGGCACCTTCCAGTGGATAGCAGTCGAATCAACCGCTCTAATTAAATCGCATTTCTAGGAGTCGACTTCTGAACTCCGAATAGAAGCAAGTTACACTCCACAAGTACTTGCTCTACCCGCATTTCGTTATATATATATATATATATATATATATATATATATATATATATATATATATATATATATATATATATATATATATATATATATAATATTGTTTTGGAGTGGAAGGTCAAAAAACTATTATTCCATGTTTACTCATTTTCAGAAGCAATCGGGTTTGGAAGTGACACAATAATAGCTTTTACGAATTTACAGCTCTCTCTGGTACCAAACAGGACTCAGAAAATTAGTCTTTAAATTACTAGTGTTAGAGTTGCTGTTATAAGGTTGTTTTTGTTAGTTTTTTGCACGATAGTTCGGTTAGGTTAGTGCCAGTGCTCAGCTTTCCTTTTACAAAACATGTTAAATGAGGTGAGGCAGGACCACGACTCCCAGAATGCGTCTTTAGAACATGTTTATCACCTCACCTTGATGGGTTCACTTTTTGATGGATTCACTGTTATCCCCAGTCTGTTACATATCATGTTTGTTTGGCCGGTTCTCATGTGCAGTTTGTGCAATAAAATATTGCCTGGTGGGTGGCACGAAATAGTCGATGAACGGCAGGCCGCTCCTAGAAACAAGGAGCGCTTTGAACGCGTTGTGCTAACTAAAAGAACCGTGTCGAACTGGTAAATGGGGCTAAATGCTGCATGTGGGACCGGATCCGAGGAACAGTGATGAGAAATGTCGAGGAGGGTATTTCGGTCGCTTCCAGAGAGCAGACTGTAGCTATTCTTGCATCAGAAATATTTACAACTTGCCACAGTGGAATAAGTGACTTGTTTAAGTTGACGCGAGTTCTGGCACAGCCGCGAGAGCGGGATTCGAACCCTTGTCTCCGCGCGTATGAACAAATCAAGCAGCGTTTATACCGCGAACGCTCTGTCCTGTGCGAGCTCGCACGCGCACGTTCAAGACGTTCTACGTCTAACTGACGCGGCTCGATAGCAATAAAGGGCTCGCGAGAGGAATTCAATTACAAACCGTTTCTTGGTTATGGAAACAGTACATCAAAGCGGCCTGGGGCGTGGGACAGGGCTGTGGCGAGAGCGGCCAGATGTCACGCACGGCCTTCACCCTCTAAAAGGCCACTCTCTCCCTTCATTTATGGGGCAGAGGAATCGATGTGGGGGACAGAGAGGGCCAGGGAGCTCTCCATATAAACCTGTCTTTTGGTCCAGTGTGCGCCTATTTAACCTTTATCTGGCATCGCTTTTTCGTATTTTAATAGGTGGAACTGATAGTTTTCTAACGGTTTATATATATTCTTAATTTTTAATTATCTGAGTTAGTCGGTCCCTGTTCTGTTTGTGCTTTTTCAGCATGGTGGGTTGCACGCAGGTACCGAGCAGTGCCTTGAAGCAGCATCAGGGTTGAGCTGTCTTAGAGAGGTATTAATGGGGTCTATGCGTGTTATTGGCTGATTTGCGGGTTGTACCTGCCTACTCACATGAGACTACACAGGAAACTAACACTGTCACATCTTCCTTGTCTTCTGTTACTTTACATTGGCGGAATTATCTATCTATCTACCTACCTACCTACCTACCTACCTACCTATCTACCTACATATCTATCTCTATCTATAAATATATATATACACGCACACACACACACATACATATACACACACAGATGCGTTAATGGCTCGGGCAGTGTATGCATCGAAGTTTTCGGTCACTAAACTTGCTCGAGGTCCAGGAGAAAATGTTGTCCTACACCAAGACCACATGCACCGTGTGTGCATAAAGAGTGACAGACTGAAAAACGCGGTACTTTGATATGACATGGGATGATAATAAAATCACTAATAGATTTTCTGGAGAAATAAATATTTTCTACGTTCTGATATTATCTATAAAGGGAAACTAGGTTTAGGTCTTTTCGGGGTTTATATTCCTGCGTTTCAACGTATATATGTACTTCGCATACATTTGCGTGTGTGTTTAGAAGTATGTCAGTATCTGTGTGTACCTTTTTAAGTCCCTCCGTGTATTTATCTGTGTTTGGGTGTGACAGAACGTTTGTGTATATGAGACTGTGAATAAGTGTGTGTGAGAGCGTTGATGTGTATGTATCTGTGTGTGAGAGAGACTGAATCTGTGGCAATACCTGTGTGCGTGTACCGCTGAGTTCGTGTGCTTCTAATGGAGGGAAAGAGAGAGGTGGGTGGGCTTTCTAGTCAAACAACGGTCCCTGCACCCACGTGTTTCCAGCACTCTCCCCTCCTGCACCGCGCATAACGTTGCTCTTTACAAGCCACATGACAATTAGAACACGATGTATTGGTTTTACTCAATTTCAGTGCCGTGCCAAGGTGACAATGACAGATGTACAATTAATGGGATGAGTTATTAAGTGGCGAGATCACGTGGCAGCGCAGCTTTCTCGGGGCTCACGGGACAGGACGGTACCGTCGGTGCAGGCTCAGGCACCAGCCGTGCTGTCCCTTGCACCCCTGTGTGCACAACAAACTGCAGGGTCGTGCAGACGCGCACAGACCGCCTGTTGTTAAAGACACCACCTCGTGTCAGAGCACAGACGTATTTTTAACATTAGGAGCGGGGCAGAGTACACCCTCACACCCTCTCCGCACACACTGGGTGCCGCGCCACAGGGGGGGGGGGGGCAGATCAAGCATGGAGGGGAAAGGCGCTCTCCCTGCCCCCCGGGCTGCCCTTGCAGAGGGGTCCGGGTGTCTGAGGCCTTCAGACATCTGACAGCGCTGGGGGGAATGGGGGCCGGCAGCAGATGGGCTTGGTTTAAGTGACAAAAATCCATATGTCTGCCTCTGGGGCAGCGGGGCCTCCACCCTCCGGCTGCAGATAATCTCTCTCCCCCCACCCAACCTCCGCCACCACCAGCAGGGAGGGGCGGGGGCGAGGAGACCACAGTCGACCTTTTCCCGTGTACTCCTTCACGGCCTGTAATGTGCACTGCGAGGGAATCGATATGCGCCGGTGATTAATTGTCGATCCTTAAATAGATAACGTCATGTTTATGAAACTAGGAGGGGCGCCAAGAGCCACAGTACAGGCCTGTTTGGAGGCGGGGGGGGGGGGGGCGAATAGGAGGCAACGAGGACACACATATGGGTACTCCTGCCTCTGAGCCGCCGTCTCTGCACTCAGCCCCCTCTCCTTTTGCTCCCCCATTCTTTTTCTTCGTCCCGACTTTACCCCTCTTTCCACACGTTCTCTATGATCCCTTCCTCTTTCCCCCCCCCCACTATCTGTACTCCTCGCTCGCGTCATTCCTTCTCTCCACCTCTCTCCCAGCCCTATCTGCCCTTCTTTCCACCCCTGTGCCTCCCACGCCAGCTGTTTCTTTCAGCTGCTCTTCCTTGCAAGGCTGCTCGAGCCCTCTCTTTAGCCCCTCTTTCTCTTACCGGTCTAATTGACTCTCCAGAAATATCAGTTTCTTTTACTTTCACTTTCTCTATTTTTGCATTTCTTCTAGTTCTCTTTCTCTATATAGTTTTCCCTCTGTCCTTTCGTGCCTCTTTTTCAGTTGTGTTTCTGTCCACTTCCATGTTGTGTTTGTTTCAACTCTTTCGGTTTGTCTGTGATTACTTTCATCTTTCTTCTGGATGCCCCCCTCTCTCTCTCTCCCTTTATTCTTCTCTTCTTGCTCTGTCTGTGCTTGGCTTTCCTTGCTCTCTCTCTTTCTCTGCCTTTCTCGCTCCCTTGGTCTCTCTATTCTTCTGACCCTTTTGGCTCTGTTTGTTTTACTATTCCTTGCTCTAAACCGCTCTGTCTCTCTTCCAGGTTCCCTCTTTCTCTTTTTCTTTCCCTTTCCCTTTCTCATTCTCTTTCTCTCTCTACTCTACCTTGCTGTCTGTTGATTCTTTTGTCTGTCTCCCAACCACTTACATAAAATATACAAAAGACGATGGAAGGGATGCTTGCAATAAGTTCAACCACTGGCAGTCATTTGGTGTAGTATTCTAGCCATTGTTCTGACTGATCTGCACATGGCTGGGGCCAAACTGAGCATAGTGGAAAATAATGATGGACTTTCTGTATACTTCTGTATACTTCAATATGACTCCCTAAGTTGAACAGGTATGCTCAGATATGGGTCCCGTGCACACTGTGCCACTGGAACCAAGCTATTTGCGATTACTGAGCCCTTATAAGGACAAAACCAGTCTTTATTTGTATGTGTTCTGGTTCAGGAAGGACCAGGTAGTGCAGGCTGGACTGTTCCTATTGGAGGAAAGTCAAGACTGATTTGGACATGTCTGAGTACAAAATGCGGTGGCATGGGGGCAAAATAATGATGGACTGAGATGCGGCCCGAGTGGCTGAGATTAACGTAAGCATTCCATCCTTCACTTTTTTGTATACTTCAGTAAAAATCTTACATGAGCGCCTTCAGTAAAATGACTACAGCAACTCAGCCAATCTGGTTGACCTTAGTGAAGTATGTGAGCATTGCTCCAGGCCCTCACCTGAAATTTCCTCGAAGTAAACAATTAGATTACGAATAGCATTTTTAAAATTTCGAGACAGTCGATATACTGGTTATTATCACCATTCTCTCCAAGTGTTCTCAACATTCGGGCCTGTAGAGTAGGCAAACAGCCTTTAGTTAAAGTTATTGACTGTCTCTGCAAACAATATTTTTCCATCAGTGATTGCATAACAAGACATGTCCCTAGAATCTGTACACACATTTGCATGTCCTGCAGTGTACTACTTGAAATGGAATGGTGCACCGTGAAGATACTCTTATCCAAATGAATATTCAAAGCAGTCTTTATAGATATTCCTTTTTATTTAGTTTTTTCTTTCTTTATATTCAGTTAGTTCCTCATATATAATCCATGCATTTACAGAAACACTCAGCCAACGCGTTCCGTTCAAAGTATTCAACTTGAACTTCGCCAGGGCTCATGTATATCAATTGTGAAGAGTATTTCCAGGATTGGTAAATGTAGATTTTGGCATGAGGAAGGTACTGGACAACAGGAGGGACTATTGGCGGGCTAATAATCCCTGCTTCCGTATTTACGGATTGAATAAGCGTCAAGAATATAAGAAATATAGAGGATCCATTTTAAAAAGGAAGGAATATTATTTCTATATCTCTTTACATATGGATTAATCTATACCAATCCTGATAATACTCACCACAATTGAAATAAATGAGCCCTGATGAAGTTCAAGTTGAATACTTTGAACGAAACGCGTTGGCTGGATTTTGATTTGTTTTTTTTATTTATGTAGCGCAACAATCACCTGAGGGCGTCAAGGCGCCAGAGAAACACCGCAAATAGCACATGTTTCTGTATATGCATTGATTACGTACAAGGAATTAACTCTGAATGTAAAGGAAGAACATTTTAAATAAAAAGGAATATCTATAAAGACTGCTTTGAATATTCATTTGGATAAGAGGATCTTCCTGGTGCACCATTCCATTTCAAGTATTATTATTATTCTTCCTAGCAGCAGTACCAAACAACGGTTGGTACAGGAACTGTAGTGCACTCAACCTTTTGAATTAAAGAAACCAGATGTGAGGTGCAGTATGTACAGTCCGCCGTTGTGGTTTTTAAGCTTATGATGTCCTACCGTGTATCGTGGGGGCCCTGGCTCAGAGTGTCTCCAAAGCACCATTGAGTACAATGTTTGTCATGTACTGACAGTCTTGTTCCACACTACACCTAACCATAGACACCACCCCTCAGTAGCTAGGAGTAATAAGACTGCTTCTCACCTGCACCCAGAACTCAGCCACTCACAGTCCCTGACTCAGCCCTTCTCTTGCATAGGTCCGCTTAGGGCTTTGAGATCTGTGGTTCAGGGTCACGGCCTACTGCTCACCTGCACCGAGGAAGCACCAGGCTTTGTCTTAGCTCCCCAAGCAGCTCGGGATAAAGGCTCTGGAAAGGGGATTTGTGCAGGGCCGGACTGGGAACTAAAACTGGCCCTGGCAAAGAGCTCGGCCGGCCCCCCTGGGAGCGGCTGAGCTGTTTGCCAGGACCGGTTACGGCCGATTTTGTTACAGGGGTGGATTTTGCAGCTATGCTGCAAAAACGGCCCTGTAACAAAAATGGCCCTCATGGGCCCAAAATCGGCCTCCACCCTAGCGGCCCACCGGGAAAACGCCCGGTGCCTGCTACAGCCAGTACGGCCCTGGATTTGTGGGTATAGTGGCCTGCTCCTCACATGCAGCAAATACTCGATTTGTCCAAGCTGCAGACTAAGATCTCCCCTTCTCTACCATCAGTGTTAGGCAGGCTGATTGAAATTATGCTGTTGTGCGGCAGCAGTGATTTCTGCGTGATTATGGATTTGCCTCATTCGCCACATAATCCATTGTCTGCCACATAACTCGCTGAATTTATTTTAAAAAAAATAGTTTCTTGCTCAAATGAATCAAGAGTTACTAAAAAGGAGGAACACCTGTTGCAGAGCTATAGAAGGGCCTTCTCAAAGGTGGCTGGTCATCTTTCAGTTGCTTAAAGCTGCATATGGGTGTTATAGTGGAAAAATGTAGGTAACATTTTTGCTAAAACAGTGCTACCTTGGGTAAAAATACCAAATAATGAAGTAATACCATCACAAAATATGCCACAGTATGCTGCAAAATGTGCCTTTTTCGCCACATAACTAAGTCAACTCTGTCGCATAATTTGGTCCTCTCCTTCCACATAATTTCAGTGGCCCTGGTGTTAAGGGCTTCTTCAAGAGTGGTTTGTGGATACAATGGCCTGCTTCTCACAGGCACCATGGCCTTGGCCTTGTCCAAGCCGCTAGCTAACATCTCCCCACCTCTAAGGTCGGTGTTAGGGTTCTTGAAGTGGGTTTGTGGGTATGGAGGCCTACCTCTGACGGGCACCATGACCTCAGTCGACCCCAACTTTTGGCTAAGATCCTCCCCTTTCTCAAAGGTCGTGGTAGGGTTTCGGGTGGGGAGGGGGCAGGACCTTCTGTTTGCCTGAACCCAAGCAGCACCAGCCGTTCCCCTAAAAGGTGGATGTTGAAATGGGGATTGTGGGTATGGTGGTCTGCTCCTAAAGGTCACCGTGAGCTAGGTCACACACCCCCACCCCAAAAGGTCAGCGTTAGAGGCCTGGGGTAGAGGCTGGGGTACGACCTGCTCCTCAGTCGGGCCGGGCCCTGACAGACCGAGCACTTGGGTCAGACAGCCCCCCCCCCTCAAAGCTCAATGTTAGGGTTCCCTGGGCAGAGGCTGGAAATCGACCTGTGCCTCAGTTGGACTGGGCCCTGGGAGTCCCAGCATGTGGGTCAACCCCTCCACCCACCCCCAGAGCTCGATGAGGGGGTTCTCCTGCTCCTCGGTTGCACCGGCCCTTGGGTCAGCCCCCACCCAAAAAAAAAAGCTACATGAGAGGGTTCCCTGGGCAGAGGCCGGACCGGGGCCTGCTCCTCACCTGCACCGGGCCTTGGACAGCCCCGGCAGGTGGGAAAGACCCCCCCCCCCCCCCCCCCCGCTGTTGTGGTGACAAATCTTCAAACTAAACTTACGCATGAGGATCATCATTTCATCACAAGAACCCTCTTTTAACACCCCCCCCCCCTTTACCCACAAATGCTCGATGAGGGGGTTCTCCAGGCAGAGGCTGTGCTTCGGCCTGCGCCTCGGTTGGACCGGGCCTTGACAGCCCCAGCACCTGGGTCAGAGCCCCCCTCCGCCCCAAAGCTCGATGAGAGTGTGCCCCGGGCCTCGGCGGGCCCGCTCCTCACCTGCACCCGGGCCTCGGACAGCCCCAGCCGCTGGCTCAGCTCCTCCCGCATGAAGGCGTCCGGGTAGTGGGTCTCGTCGAAGAGCCGCTCCAGCTCGTTCAGCTGCTCCAGGGTGAAGTTGGTCCGGCTCCGCCGCTGCTTCAGCTTGGTCTGGCCGTCCTCGTCCTCCGACTTCACGTCGTCCCGCTTGTCCTTGCTGCACTCGTAGATACCTGCAAGAGTGGACATGATGAGAACACGGGCCTCGCCCCGCCCCCGGCAGCACCAGCGGGCTTTGACCTCCTTCGGGCCGAGTCTTTCTACCACACCGTGTCCCAGCCATGCCCGGTGCCCTGAGCTACCCTGTGTTCAGTGCATTTACCACACTCGGCCTCGTGCCGTTTACACCCCTGCCCCGCGCAACTGTTTACCACACCCAGTGAGAGTATTCGTGTCCCTACACTCTGGTGCAGGGCACCCACAGCCTCGTGTGCTTTTCACATATTTTCCCGTCTCCGTGTTTACCTCCTTTCGCCTCGTCCCATTGTATCACACACCATGCCCCTGCCTGCCTTTATTACATCCAGTCAAATTATTTTTTTGCCTAAGCTGTGGCGCCGTTTTTCTGCGTCACGTGCAGCCGCGGTTTGCGCCCACGACGTTTTGCCACGTCCCAATTTGTTTGCCACATTCTGCCCCTCCGCCACTGTGTTCACAATACTTTGCCATAGTGTAATTTCAGAAAACGCACTGCCTTGCCCCAGTGGTTTTTACAAAATGACATATACCAAGATATTCACCCTCACCTGCTTGTGTTTATCACACCCACCCACATTGTTTGTTCACCTACACTCTGATCTAGTATTCTCTGTCACACACATTCTCGGTGTATGCTTGTCAAATTTCGATCAGCCACCGCGTGTTTACCACACTCTGCCCTACCGGTGTATATATTTAAAAATCTTTGCCATACCATTAAAAAATGCTCTGCACTTTGCTAATGTGTTTACCCCACTGTTTACCACACTTTGCACCTGCCCCCGAGTTTTAGTTTTCAAAACTCTGCTGAAGTCTGTGTTCAGACACTCCTCCCCTGTGGGGCCCAAGCAGTGTTTACCAAACTGCTCTACACTGCATTTGACACACTCTGGCCCTGCGTGTCTCGTGTCTTAAGCACACTCAGCTCTGCATTCTCACGCTCAGTCCCAATGTTTATTTCACCGCACTCTGGTCAAGTGTGTGTCCACCATACGTCACCCCAGCATGTGTTTACCACACCATGCCCCGTCCCACACCATTTTCCCACACTCGGGCCCACTGTTTGCTCAGTCACACTCTGGTCGTTTGAAGCTACAACGGGTATCATCTGCGTGGGTTTGCCTGCCCCTGACCGAGTGTGTGTTTACCACAGCCTGCCCCTGACCGGGTGTGTGTTTACCACAGCCTGCCCCTGACCAATTGTGTGTTTACCACAGGCTGCCCCTGGCCGAGTGTGTGTTTAACACAGCCTGTCCCTGACGGAGTGTGTGTTTACCACAGCCTGACCCTGACCAAGTGTGTGTTTACCACAGGCTGCCCCTGACCGAGTGTGTGTTTACCACAGCCTGACCCTGACCAAGTGTGTGTTTACCACAGCCTGCCCCTGACCGGGTGTGCGTTTACCACAGCCTGCCCCTGACGGAGTGTGTGTTTACCACAGCCTGCCCCTGACCGAGTGTGTGTTTACCACAGCCTGCCCCTGACCAGGTGTGTGTTTACCACAGCCTGCCCCTGACGGAGTGTGTGTTTACCACAGGCTGCCCCTGACCGAGTGTGTGTTTGCCACAGCCTGTCCCTGACCGGGTGTGTGTTTGCCACAGCCTGCCCCTGACCGAGTGTGTGTTTACCATAGCCTGCCCCTGACCGAGTGTGTGTTTACCACAGCCTGCCCCTGACCAGGTGTGTGTTTACCACAGCCTGCCCCTGACCGGGTGTGTGTTTACCACAGCCTGCCCCTGACCGGGTGTGTGTTTACCACAGCCTGCCCCTGACGGAGTGTGTGTTTACCACAGGCTGCCCCTGACCAAGTGGGTGTTTACCACAGGCTGCCCATGACCGAGTGTGTGTTTACCACAGCCTGCCTCTGTCCCAGTGTATTTACCACAGTCTGCTCTGCCCACTGTGTTTACCACTGTCTGCCTCTGTCCAAGTGTGTTTCCACGGTCTGCTCTGCCCCAGTGTGTTTACCACAGTCTGCTCTGCCCCACTGTGTTTACCACAGTCTGCTCTGCCCCACTGTGTTTACCACTGTCTACCTCTGTCCCAGTGTGTTTCCACAGTCTGCTCTGCCCCAGTGTGTTTACCACAGTCTGCTCTGCCCCACTGTGTTTACCACAGTCTGCTCTGCCCCAGTGTGTTTACCACAGTCTGCTCTGCCCCAGTGTGTTTACCACAGTCTGCTCTGCCCCACTGTGTTTACCACTGTCTGCCTCTGTCCCAGTGTGTTTCCACAGTCTGCTCTGCCCCAGTGTGTTTACCACTGTCTGCCTCTGTCCCAGTCTGTTTACCACAGTCTGCTCTGCCCCACTGTGTTTACCACTGTCTGCCTCTGTCCTAGTGTGTTTCCACAATCTGCTCTGCCCCAGTGTTTTACCACAGTCTGCTTTTCCCCAGTGTTTTACCACATTCTGCTCTGCCCCAGTGTATTTACCACTGCCTGCCTCTGTCCCGGTGTGTTTCCACAGTCTGCTCTGCCCCAGTGTTTTACCACAGTCTGCTCTGCCCCAGTGTGCTTCCACAGTCTGCCTCTGTCCCAGTCTGTTTACCACAGTCTGGTCTGCCCCACTGTGTTTACCACAGCCTGCCTCTGTCCCAGTGTATTTCCACAGCCTGCCTCTGCCCCCAATGTATTTCCACAGCCTGCCTCTGTCACAGTGTGTTTCCACAGCCTGCCTCTGCCCCAGTGTATTTCCACAGTCTGCCTCTGTCCCACTGTGTTTACCACAGCCTGCCTCTGTCACAGTGTGTTTCCACAGCCTGCCTCTGTCACAGTGTGTTTCCACAGCCTGCCTCTGCCCCAGTGCATTTCCACAGCCTGCCTCTGTCCCAGTGTATTTCCACATCCTGCCTCTGTTCCAGTGTGTTTCCACCGTCTGCCTCTGTCCCACTGTGTTTACCACAGCCTGCCTCTGTCCCAGTGTGTTTCCACAGTCTGCCTCTGTCCCAGTGTGTTTCCACAGCCTGCCTCTGTCCCAGTGTGTTTCCACAGCCTGCCTCTGTCCCAGTGTGTTTCCACAGCCTGCCTCTGTCCCACTGTGTTTACCACAGCCTGCATCTGTCCCACTGTGTTTACCACAGTCTGCCTCTGTCCCAGTGTGTTTCCACAGCCTGCCTCTGTCCCACTTTGTTTACCACAGCCTGCCTCTGTCCCGCTGTGTTTACCACAGTCTGCCTCTGTCCCAGTGTGTTTCCACAGCCTGCCTCTGTCCCACTTTGTTTACCACAGCCTGACTCTGTCCCACTGTGTTGACCACAGCCTGCCTCTGTCACAGTGTGTTTTCACAGACTGCCTCTGTCCCACTGTATTTACCAAAGTCTGCTATGCCTCAGTGTGTGTTTGCTCCAGCCTGTGTCAGTGTGATTCTGAGGAACAGCCCTCGTGGGGGAGGGAAGGGGGTGGGGGGGGGGGGGGATTCGTCCACGAGTTCTATCCCTCAAGAGCGGCGGCAGCTGCTGCTCTGCCCTGTCCCGAGGCCTTGAGAATGCAACAAGCACTGGTGCTGGCAGGGAGACTGAAAGCTCTCCGCTCGGTGCCTAGAAGCCTCACGGCGAGAAGAGATAGACCAGCGCAGGCAGCCACCAGGCATGAGTACTGGGGTGGAAGAGGAGACAGCAGGACACGCCGGTGTCTCCGTGGCCCCGCTCTCTCTCACGCTGCCTCCGTCTCTCATTGTATAACATTTTATAATCTGACAAAACAGCACCGAGCGGACTCACTACTGTCTGTTTTTTACTAAGGCTGCCCCAGTCTCCCCCCGCCTCTGTCGGAGCGCTCTCGAGGCACTCTAAACTCCTACAACCAGATAAAGGAGACGGAGTGACTCTGTTGTCTGATTCTCTCAAAGGCTTCCCAGTCTCCTCTTTCTGCCTCTCTCTTTGACGATGTTTCTCGCCGTTTCTCTACCTCTGCCCCACGCTGCCCCTTCTATTCTGTTTTTCTAACTCTTTTCTCGGTACTTCTTTACTCTCTTGATCTGTCACTCCTGCCTTCCTGCTCTGTTTTCCTCTCGCCATCCCTTTCATCTCGCCCGTCACTCGCTCCTCCAACTCTGTCTCTCGATGCCTCTCCGTTTGTAACTCTGTCTCTCGCTGTCTCTCTCCAAACAACTTTCTGTCTCGCGCCTCCAACTGTTTCTCGGTGCATCTGCGTTTTAAACTGTGACTCTCGTTGTTTCTCTCCCCTCACCTCTGTCTCTCGCTCCTCCGACTCTGTCTCTCGATGCCTCTCTCTGTTATCTCCTTCTGTCTTTTTATCCCTGTCTATCGCACCTGACTCTGTCTCTCGATGCCTCTCTCTGTTATCTCCTTCTGTCTTTTTATCCCTGTCTATCGCTCCTGACTCTGTCTCTCGATGTCTCTCTCCATTACTTCCTTCTGTCTTTCTATCCCTGTCTCTCGCTCATCCAACACTGTCTCTCGATGCCTCTCTCTGTTACTTCCCTCTGTCTTTCTATCCCCCTCGCTCGCTCCTCCAACTCTGTCTCTCTATGCCTCTCTCTGTTATCTCCTTGTCTTTTTATCCCTGTCTATCGCTCATGACTCTGTCTCTCGATGCCTCTCTCTGTTACTTCCTTCTGTCTTTCTATCCCCCTCTCTCGCTCCTCCAACTCTGTCTCTCTATGCCTCTCTCTGTTATCTCCTTCTGTCTTTTTATCCCTGTCTATCGCTCCTGACTCTGTCTCTCGATGCCTCTCTCCGTTACTTCCATCTGTCTTTCTATCCCCCTCTCTCGCCCCCCCAACTCTGTCTCTCGATGCCTCTCTCCGTTACTTCCATCTGTCTTTCTATCCCCCTCTCTCGCCCCCCCCCCCCCAACACTGTCTCTCGATGGCTCTCTCTGTTACTTCCTTCTGTCTTTCTGTCCCCCTCTCTCGCTCCTCCAACTCTGTCTCTCGATGCCTCTCTCCGTTACTTCCATCTTTCTTTTCTATCCCTGTCTCTCGCTCCTCCAACTCTGTCTCTCGACGCCTCTTCCCAATACTTCCATCTGTCTTTCTTTTCTATCCCTGTCTCTCGCTCCTCCAACTCTGTCTCTCGATGCCTCTCGAAGCAGAAACAAAAGTCATCTCCTTCTTGTATTTTATTTTTATTTTTGATCGCTTAATGTTTTGTCCCACGTGGTTATTTAAGGAACACATGAAATGGGAGTGCTGTAAGGGACAAGAAGCACACACGTCACCTGATTCCATATCATAGACTTAGCGAATATATCAAATAAATACAGGTCACTAAATTAAAGGTGATCTGAAAATCTGAAAAGAATAGACTTTTTCTTTAGAGGAACAGAAAATGAAGTGTAGGTAATTTCGATTGTAAGGTTAAGTAAAATGGTAATATAACGGCAGAGTCGCTATTGCTTGTTCTGTGGTGTTTTGTCTGTGTTTTCTCTAATTTAAGTAGTATATTTCTGTGTAATAATGTCCATATTAATAAACGGATATTTGTGATATATATATATATATATATATATATATATATATATATATATATATATATATATATATATATATATATATATATATACGCATAAAAGCTCAAATGCCCAATTGTAGATCACAGAACAATGAAAAAATGCGCAACGTGAAAGAACATAGCAGGAGCTCTCAGCTGAGGAAGTTCACCCGGGGGTTACCTTTAGCACCCCCTCTCTGTGCGCAGTCAACTTTTTACCCGCCTTTCTGCACAGTTTTCGATTGCGCGGATAGCGCAGGCCTCTGACATTCAGGCGCAAGAGGAAAAGTCAGCGCAAAGTGATCGCAGCGCAACAGCACCGGAGGGGAACACGTGGGCATGTCACTGCTAAGAACAGAGCAGACCGTGGGGACCCAGCCGAAAATGTTTCGACTACAAATACAAACATTTAATATTTTGAATTGGCTTGACTGAAAACTACATACCAAGTCAGCGCATGTATAGACTAGGTATGTCAACGACAAAGACACGTTCTTTAGATCTGGCAAGTGATTAGGAAATCAGAATTATTACTATGTCGCATTTAGCTTTTGGAATATTTTTCGTATCTTCGGTGGAGCTTGGGGGCTCTCCGAGTTTCTCAAAATGGTGCCGACACTGCACGCGGCCAAGCGGCCTAAACTCCCAGTTGCATATTCTGTACATGCATCAATTCTAGATTCTGTTCAGTGCTCATGTGACCCTCAAAATAAATGACATATTTTAGAGAGTTTGATTTCTATAACCGAATTATACAAAACAGCATAGTTCAGAGAGCAGTGCGTTGTAACTATGTTTGCACTGTGTCCTTTTTTTGTTAACATTCTCCTACAGATTTCTGCGTGCATTGATTTGGCTAATGATTTTATGGACAGCTTGCCCAGTTTCTGGGGTACGGGACTACAGACAAGGGCCGTTAGTGACGACGTATTACTTGTGACACACTGGCTCGAATAATATTGCGCGACGAAGACGCACTATTTAGCTACAGGCTCGAATTGCTAAATAGATGAACAAAAACAGTTCGATTTCTCTAACACTTAAAAGCAACAAAATGCGACACTTTCGCAAACTTGGCTATTAAGAGGAAAGAAACAAGTCAGGTACTATTTAAAGTACACATTGCGCAGAAGGGGCGCAGTATTTTGCGCACTGTACGGAAGGAGACATTCAGTCCACAGGTGGGGAAGGATGTCCGAGAACTATCTCTGCTAGAGGCTGGAATATTTGGGTGAGCCTTTGTGGCATGACTACAATTTGCAATTTAATTCGAGTCGATAAAAAGGCTCACGGTTTCCCTGAACTGGATTCGGTCTTGTGGACACAGATGTCCGAGAAATACAGAAGTAACGTCAACATTCAGAAAGCATACACACGAAAACACATAAACAGTGTGTTGAATCTATATATTTATCGATAGATGTAGAGCAGTCACGTGTTCCTTTGTATATACGCCTTTATCTCTCTCTCTATAGAGTATAAGTATATACATATAGAGAGGGAGAGAGAGATGTGTGTGTATATATATATATATATATATATATATATATATATATATATATATATATATATATATATATATATATATATATATATATATATATATATATATATATATATATACATATACATATATACAAACATTTGTGTGTGTATATATATACACGTGTGTATATATATATATATGTATATATATATACATAAAGCGAGAGATGTATATATCCATAGATAGACACACACACTCATATGTCTGTGTATATATATATATATATATATATATATATATACACATATATATTATCGATAGATGTAGAGCAGTCACGTGTTCCTTTGTATATACGCCTTTATCTCTCTCTCTATAGAGTATAAGTATATACATATAGAGAGGGAGAGAGAGATGTGTGTGTATATATATATATATATATATATATATATATATATATATATATATATATATATACACACACACATGCACAGAGTGAGAGAGAGGGAATGCGTAAAAGTTACCTACGTGTATATGCACGTAAGTATATGTGGGCATATACGCACGGCTACAAATGCAGGAGTATGCAGGTGTGTGTGAATACGGTACTTTATATATTAATGTAGACTTCAACAGATGGATGGACATACACCATTGCTAGGTATGAGTAAATACATGTATATGGTCCTATTTTGCAGGAATATCTTTTGAAAATAATGTAGTCTAATGTACACCCTGGAAATATCCCGGTTTGTAGAAAAAAGTGTCTCCCTACAAATGTTTTGGCTTGCATTTGATTCATAAACTCGGACAAACTCTATTTCTGCCGGTGTTATTTCAGGGCTCATTTGCTCGTCTAATTCCAGTCCTGGTCCTTTGGAGGCAAGATCTTGACAGTTTCTTCAGGGAGTTTGAAATTATTTTATGGAGAACCGTATGCACAGTATATTCAGTTGAGATTTCGGGAGTCTGTTATAGTGAGCAATCCCAAGAATTTTGTAGTGAATATTTACAGAGACTATTTAATATGTTTGTGTGCATGCATGCATATCCACTAGTTTTACTTTCTCGATCCCTTTAGAAATACAATTAGTAAATGCTGAACAAATGATAAAATAGCAAACATTAACAAAAATATAGGCAGGAGGGGAGAGCATTGCCTTTGGTCCCCCTTGTGTGTGCGTACCACACACACACACACAAATATGGTACATGCAAATATTCGCATGTGTATATAAAAAAAGCATAATGGTATAGACATCCGTGGGCGCGTGAGGGTGCATGCGCAGCAGACACTCCCGGAAGCGGCGTAGTGCCCTGCACTAACTGGTGTTGAGGTATATTTTGCCCTGGGCCGCTGGTCCCTCCAGCCCGGCAGGCGTGAGGGTGTCTCTTCTCCGCCTCGCCCTGGGTGGACAGTCCTCTCATCAGAGGTCAAGGCCGGGCCTTGGAGAGACAGGCCGTGTGCCGAGGGAGCTGTCTCTCTTCAGGGCGCCTTGTGGCTGCAGATCACACCAGGGAGTGCAGCGTCTTGAGATACGCTGCCCACGTGCCACTGAGACGCTCACAGTATGGATGGAAACCATGGCCTCTGACCTCTCCCTCCCTAAAGGCAATCCAGGGTGCATCAGTGAGCGGAACCTGCTCGGACTGCCGGAGAGCAGAGGCGAGCTGGAGGGGCGGCCGGGCTCGGACGGGTGAGCGACCCTCCCGGAGCCAGCTCGAAGTGGAGTCGGTGCACGAGTGACAACGAGGTGGTGTCTGACTGCTGGCCTGAGAGGCTGCGTTCTCCAACAGGGATCTGTGCAACCCGCCCAGGGGAGGCCAGACTCTGCGGGGTGGAGGGCTTCACCTACCACTAGACAGGCCTACCTCGTTTGACAATGTATTTGTGTGTCTGGGATAGTGGAGGGCCTGTACGCCACTGCTTGACATGGTGTCTAAGATAGATAGATAGACAGACAGACAGACAGACAGACAGACAGACAGACAGACAGACAGACAGACAGACAGATAACAAGATAGATAGATAGATAGATAGATAGATAGATAGATAGATAGATAGATAGATAGATAGATAGATAGATAGATAGATAGATAGATAGATAGATAGATAGATAGATAGATAGATCTGTTTTTCTAAAAACAACTGTAAATACAGACATATATTACAAATATGAATTCAAGACGTGTGGGAATATTGATCATTTATAGGAGCAACAGATTAATTTAAAATAACTCGGTGCCATTTACCTCCCTATCACATCCATTCATCTAATATGTCTGTCTTTCTGTTTACCTAAATATGTATCCTCCGTCTGCCAATTAAACAATGTTTTTTCTGAGTTTTTTCTAGCTAAAGTGCCATCTATTAATCTACATATTTGTCTACCTGTGCGTCTATCTAGCTAAAAAAGATATGCATACAAACGTCTGCCCTTTACTGTTCAGTGCTCTGAAGTTATGTAAAATGTCACCCGGCGCTTCAGGTAATACCTAAATTAAAAAATAACACTGGGCGGAAGTGCTTGGCGTGCACGCATAAAGAGAAATAGTGCATGCATGTGTGTGTTTCTGTGTGTGTTCTTGCTCACACACTCTCACACACGTGTTGCTATTGATTTATTGTGTCCAGGTCTCATTAACCTTCTCCCATATGTGCCCTGTTCTACGGGGGTAAAGCAAGCTTCAACCTTCTAGCTGGTTTAATTTATAGGGCAGTGAGTTTTCACCCAACCCCCTGAACTGGAGATATTTCGCCGTTTCAAGCCCTTGGTGTCACTGAAACAGGGTCCTAGCTTTTCCCAGCGAAAGGAGGCTGTTCCGAGCTCGGAAAGATTGCAGCGTTTGAAATGCAAATGTCCCGTCAGCGCTGGACTCCGCGCCATCACCCCCCCCCCCCACACCCCCTTCAAATTGGAAACAGTTCCTGTATCTGCGCTGTGAATGGGAAAAAACAGCCGCCGACACATCTGTCTGTTGTTACCCTGGTCCTAGGAAAAGGAGCCCACCGCTGCACTGCCTGGAAAATTGTTTCAAGAGTTAAAAACAAAAAAGCGATAATAATTCCCAAATAACAAGCGAACTTGACATTCGGTGCACAGATAACCCGTCCAAGCGAATGAGAGAGCGAGTCCGTGTTACGAGTCTGAATACAGGAAGTGCAGTGACCTGCTGCTCGGTAGGTCTAGCCCAGGCTATATGCCAAAGCGCCCAGAGGCGATTTAATGCAGCGTGGTGTGCGCTATCCCACACATCAATCTTTCCTACTTAGAGCTGACACTCGTCTTCTGTAACCTGTTCTTCTGTAACCCTCCTAATACACCCCTCAATCAACGCAAATACTAGGTAAAAAGTCACCAGTCCGTAATATTGCCATGGAGGCGCTACACAGGCCTCGCAGGTTAATTAAATTAATAAAGCATCGATGCATTGTTTAGTCAGTTTTAAGTGGAACACAGCTAGTGCGCGCAAGAAACATATCAATTGTTCAGGTGCAGTCGTAGGCAGGGGGGCTTGGCAGGATAGCTACAGTTACCGTTAAAGTGATGCTGTGGCGTTGACGTGCCTTCTGTCGTAATATCACTGGACCAATAGCGTGTGGGTGACGTTACGTGGTGTTACCATGGCGCAAACACCTGATATTATGGAAGTGTCACCGTGAAACTGCTCGACCTTGGCACTCTGGAGTTACTTTGTTCCGGCCACATTGTGGCGGTGACAACGTGTGAGTTGTGTTGGCAGGTGGCACTGCGGCAGTGACACTGTCTGTCACACTGTGGGCTGATACTGTGCAGGGGATAACACGGAGATGACAAGGTGGGATGATAATACACTAGTACTGTTGTGGAAGGACTAATGTGGAATGGGAGTGATTGAGTATGTGGTAATGTGGAGGCAATAGCGTGCGAAAATATTGTGGAGGGGATAAAGTGGGAGTCTACAGCGGAAGTCATGCTGTGCACGTTACGATATTGTGTGTAAGATAATAAGGGTCAGTATTATGATATTGTGGGTGGATACTATGTATGTGATACTATGGATATGGTGTGCTTTTTACTCACAAGGCCATGAAG